>NC_137152.1:37134972-38334972 GCF_951394435.1 Stenella coeruleoalba | reverse complement strand
AACCACTGTGACACCACAGACTGTCCCCAAAAGGGGAACGTGAGATCTTCTGTCCAGTTAGGTTTGGGAGACCTGGATCACAGGCTCAGCCTAGTCATGTAGAATCTCTGGCAACTCAGTAAGTACCCTCTTGGGACCTGTTTCCTTATATGCAAAATGAAAGAATAACTTGAAATGTTTCCCGTATGGACGCCCCCTACTGGCCAGAGTCAGACTGAGCTCAAATCCGAGCTCTGCCACTTGCAAGCTCTAGGACCTGAAACTAGTTACTCAGCTTCTCAGGCCTCAGTTTGAGCATATAAATTGAAAATAAGAGGTCCTGCTCCAAAGTTAAGTAGTGAACTAATAACATACAACGTGCTTAGAAAAGGGCCTGGCACATGGTAAGTCGTATACAAGTGTTACAGATCCTCAGATTCCAACTCTTTTTTTGTCAATTGCTGGCTACGACAGATCTAAGATCTAAGCCACTAAGCCTCTGTGCACCTCAGTTTCCTCAGCTGTAAAGTGGAAATATTACTTTCCGTCCCCAAATTGAATTACATTGTATATATTTATACAAATGTATATATTTGTTTTAATATAAAAGCGTATATTTATATACTTTATACATGGGTATTTATACATATATTTGTATATACATATGTATGTGTATATATGCATCCATTAGCGGTATATCTACGTATTTAATAAAAATTTATGCTTAGCATTTTACTATATATTACAAAATTAGGTTTACTATATTTTGTACATGTATAAACGTGTACATATGCAAATACATAAACACATATATGCAATACTGATATATCTCAACATCCCCGGGAATCTGAATTCTAACACGCCCCACGCCCCCCTCCCCACCAAGGTGATTTTTGTGCACATTGACATTCACGCGCTGGGACTCGGAGGGTCAGGGTCTCGGAAACCACCACTATCCCGGGGCCCGCGAATCCAAGCCCAACGCAAGCGGCCTCGATGTTCCCCGGGGCCGCCAGGGCAATGGGCGCAGGACAACAGCCGAGCTTTGTCTCCCCGCAGGTGTTTGGCTTCCTGAACCTGGTGCTCTGGGTCGGCAACCTGTGGTTCGTGTTCAAGGAGACAGGCTGGGCCGCCCCATTCCTGCGCGCTCCTCCCGGCGCCCCCGAGAAGCAACCGGCGCCCGGGGATGCCTACGGCGAGGCAGGCTACGGGCAGGGCCCCGGCGGGTACGGGCCCCAGGACTCCTACGGGCCCCAGGGCGGCTATCAGCCTGACTACGGGCAGCCCGCCGGTGGCGGTGGCGGTGGCTACGGGCCTCAGGGCGACTACGGGCAGCAAGGCTATGGCCCTCAGGGTGCGCCCACCTCCTTCTCCAATCAGATGTAGTCTGGTGAGTGACAGACAGGCGGGGCGGCCAAGGAGGGTTCATGATCCTTTCATGGGCGGGTTAGTGAACCAATAGGAGTAGGACACTGGCCGGACAGGTAAGGATGGGAATTTGAAGGAGCCAATAGAGAGGCGGAGCTACGTGCTAGGGGCGAAAAACTAGCCAATGGTGGAGAGCAGAAGAGTGGTGTTTGAAAATAGGCAGAATGAAAAGCCAATGGGAGAGAGGTAGAAGTGCTGCTCTGAGGGAAGGGAGGGGAGAGAGAAGTGGGCAGAGCAACCAATGAAAGGAGGGAATAACAGGAGGACTTGCGTAGTGGGAAATCCGCTGGGCGCAGGAGCCATGGAGGGAAGAAGAGGTGGGTCTTATCCAATACGTTATGATAAGGCCAATAGATGATGAGGGTAAACGGGCTTGGATCATGAAGGTCAGACAAGATCACTAATCCGAAGGAGGTGACAGATCCGCCACCTCTCCGCAACCCTGGAGGCGAGGGAGGTAGTGTGGAATTTCAAAGAAGAAAAGGGCCCGGGTGGAGCGGGGCGGGGTGGGGTGGGGGGGGCGCATTGGAAAGTCTTGCCGGCCTTCTTGTTGGGCCTCAAAAGAGAAGCGAGATTTCCCTCAAATGTGAGGGGGGAAGACGGGGAGTAGAGGCAGGCTGATGGCGTTAGAGGGGAAAGGCAAGGAGGTGGCAACACATGGGTGGAGGTAGCTTCTGGCACTTGGCCAGGATGGAAAGGGCAGGGAGGAGTTTATCAGGCATCCCATATCTAATTCACTAAAAATTCCTGTTGGCTCTACCTTCAAAATATATCCATAATCTTCCCACTGTCCCCCTGGACCTCTTCACTGGTTTCCACCCCCATTCCCATTATATTCTGCTCATGGCGTGGGAAACGATCCTGTTAAATCCTAAATCACTCCACGACCCTCCTATGCTCAGAGCTCAGAGCTCTACCGGGGCTCCCATCTCACTCAGATTAAAAGCCAAAGCCAAAACTATGACCCACGAGGCCCTACACAATCTAGCCCCACCCTTCACTCCTCTGACCTCTCACCTCCAACCACTCCCCCGCACTCTGTTCCAGCCACACTGGCCACATCAATGTACCAGGCACAGTGCAACTTCACAGTCTTGGTACTTGCTTTCCCCCTGGAGTTTCACACCCACACACACTGATAACCTTACCTGGCCAACTCCTTACAAGTCCCTTTTCTTACCTCTCCCTGTGCTTTTCTTTATCACAGTCTGTAATTATTAGTTTATATGTTTATTGACTGTCTCTTCTACTAGACTAGGGGATGTGACCATGACTAATTTATGCTATAGACACATCACCTAGAGCACTACTAATGGTAAGAAACATTTATTGAGGAAATAAAAGAAACAACACAGCATGAGACATTTTACTATCATTTTACTTTTCTTCTCTGCTTAAAATCTCCAGTTGATTTATACCTTATCCAGAGTCAAAGCTGAAGTCCTCACAACCTTGTCTACGAGCTCCTATGTGACCCCATTACCTACCTCTCGGACATCACCTCCTACCATTCTCACTTGCTCACTCCACTGAAGCCCCACTGATCTCCTTGCTGTTCCTCAAACACACTAGATGTGGTCCCACCCCAGGGCCTTTGCACTGGCTGCGCTCCCTACCCGGAATGCTCTTCCCTCCAGTTATCTGCGTGGCTCATTCCCTCACCTCCTTAAGTCTTTATTCCAATGTCACTTTTTCAATGAGGTCTTCTCTGACTACCTACTTACTACAGCAACCTTTCTTCCCCTACTGTCACTCCTAATCCCCCTCGCCCCAGTCTACTTTTTGTTTTTCCATTTCACTTATTATCACCTTATGTCATACTAGATAACTTATTTATACATCATGGTAATTGTTTAAGTCTTTCTCCCTTGCTACAATGTAAGCTCCACAAAGATAAGGATCTTTGCTCTGCTCAATATAGTTTACCACCAATGAGGAGTACAGTATCTGTTAACAGACTTTTTTGGATTGGGAGAAGGGGAAACCATACTTTCTTTGGTACCTAATCTAGTGAAGGCAAGGTATATCTTCCCAGCAGGGGCAGCTGGGATGAAGCTGACCCCAAGACTATAAGTGAAGGAAGAAGGAAGGAAGAAAGGTCATGGCAGGTAGTGGGTGAAGCCAGGGCAGAGGCATAGCAGCCCAGCCCTTCCCTAAAGGCACCACCTGTGTCTGGACCCCCTCTCCTTTTGTATCTTTTGTCTCCACAGGTCAGTGCAGCCCGGGAGGACCCCGTTGGTAGGCAAGAGCTCAGGAGAAGGACTGCCCCCCGTTCCCATCCCTACACCCCAGGTCTCCACCCCTCAAACCAGGAGACCCTTAACTGTCTTTGCTGTTTATATATATATATATATAATATATAAATATCTATTTATCTGTCTGAGCCCTGCCCCCACTCCACTCCCCTTATGCATTAGGGACCCGATCTTGCATGGGCCCCTCTCTTACCCCTACCCCTTCCCCTTCATCCTTTGGCCCCTCTCTGTTCCCTGGCCCTGTGCCCTGAGGTTGGGGGGCTCTGTAAGGGGGACAGGGAGGAGACAGAAGGCTGTGTGGGGAGGGTGGGTGTGAGTTCAGGCTCTCCCCTCTCTCCCTCCCCTCCTCCCAACTCGGGCCTTGATTCCTCTAGCAATGCCTGAACAGGGGCCATTAGGGAAAATGCAACTCTGAAGAGAGGAGAAAGGCAGAGGCTGGGGGAGCTTGGGACCCAAGGTGGTCTTGGAGAGGACCTCTAGAATGAACAGGGCTAGTAAGCAGAGGGGTTGGGTTCCAGACATACTGGATCTGGAGTCTGAAGAAGAAGGGTGCCCTACAGCATTCTAGAATGGGGCTTAGAAGGAAGCTGAAGGTGTGGTCCTAGAAGGGGTGGAGCTTTGGGTGAGGCAGCGGGTGGGCCCACAGTGGGCAGGGGTTGGAGTAGGACAGGGTTCTACGGAAGGAGTGTGACTTGGGACCTGGACACTTGGTTTGGAAAAACGCTAAGGGCGTGGTTCTAGAAGGGGTGGGGCTTGAAGCAGGCTGTGGGTGAGGCCCCAGAGTGGGCGGGCCTTGGATTGGGACCAGAATCTATGGAAGGGGTGTGGCTTTGAACACTCCGAGAGACAGAGTTTGATTCTAAAGGGGGCCGACCTTGGGCAAGGCAAGAAGTGGAGTTCAGGAATGGGCCAAACTTGGAGTGAGGTCGTGGTCCATGTTCTAGACAGTTCAGGACTTAGAGTGGGGCGTGCATGGTGGTTTCTGAAGGAGCAGCCCCGGCCCCGCAAAGGAGCAGTGAAGAAAATGTGTTTTAAAGTGGTTGGGCTTGGCAGTGGGGAGGGCGAGGTGAGAGGCTTGGTTAGGAGCTGAGGGATGGGTTTCGTTAGGGGTAGGGGGGAATATCCTTGGCCAAGGCTGGGGACTGAGGAGGCCTGGGAAGAGCTGAGAGATAAGACTTGGAGGGTAAGGGGTGGGATCCAGAGAGAGGCACCCCCCACACCCTTGCCTACCCCGAGATGGGACAGCTAGGCAGAGGACAGAGCCAAAGGGTCTGTGGGGCCGACCTACCCTTCTCCACCCCCCCCCGGCCTCCTCCCTCCCTCCACATCCCCATCCGTCCCGGAGTGGTTGGAGGCCCGGTCTGGAGCCCCTATCCTGCACCCTCTGCTGTGTCTGTGACGTCGGTAGTGCCTGTGCTTGTGTGTTGCCATTTTGTCTGGCTGTGGCCCCTCCCCCTCCTCTCCAGACCCCCACCCTTTCCCATGCCCTTCGGTATTGTTTGAAGACTCCATCCCCGAGAAGGAAAAAATATGATTAATTCTTCTCCCCTAAATAAACTCCTCAACCACCTAGTCCACACGGCTCTTACTTCTCAGTGTGTCTTTTTGGAGGGGGGAGAGAAAGATGGGGAAGAGGAGGCGAGAGGAAGCTCCGCCTCTGACCTGCTGGACACCGTTCGAGTCACCCCACCATTTTCGGCCCCTCCAACAGTGTTTTGCCGAGCCCTATCCTCTGTGAAGCCTCTCGCCTGCCGATCATTCTAAGTCACTCTCTGAGTAGCCCTGACAACTGCCCCACTACTGGCTACCGAATGCCCAGTCTTTCTAGGGTTCGGTTCTAATTCTGGTCCCTTAGCCATGCCCCTTCCCAGCCCCTGTGGAGCCCTGTCCTTGAATCCCCAAACGGTTCAAAGGGAGACTTCCCTCTAGCCACCCGCCTCGCATTCTTCAGACCCTGATGTCTCTCTATTTCCTTGTCTCTGGTCCAGCTGGAGAACCGGGAGACCGACTAGGCTGCAAGGCCGGGAGGCGGGGCACCAAGGTGACTCGTTAGTTCTTTCATTCACTCCCTATAACCTGTCTCAGGCTCCTCCCTGGGGCAGGGAGGGGCGGGAAGTGACCAGGATGTGCGTAATGGGGCGCGGTGGGGATGGGGGGTGAAGTCCCCGGCACCCACGATGAAGAGCCCGGCTGACCGCCGCCACCGCGGTGCCTAATTAGAGACCCTGGCCGGGCACCGGAGTTCTGGCTGTGTGCCGGGGACCCCCTCCTCCCAGCCCCGAGGCATAGCGAAGCCTGAGAGCGCGGAGAGACTCCTAGCTCAGGGAATGAGCTCAGGGAAAGAATCACTGGAGAGAGAAAAGTGAGAGCAGGGGAGGGAAGGCTTGAAAATCTATTTCTCGGGACTTAGGGGGCATCGCAGCTGGGCCTGTAAAGATGGGGAGCGAACAGGGAAGAGGGCCTCGGAACCTGGCCGGTAACTTTAACCCCCTCCGGCTCTGAAAACGGATGAGAACAGGGACGTGGGGCGGGGACATAAGATCGAGCTCTCTGATGGGGTGAGGGAGCACCAGCTGGGGCTGCGATGGGGCTTGGGACCATTCTTGCAGCATTCATCCGGGGGAAAGAGACCCTCAGAACATCACCAGTGGGGAGGGGGCCAAGAGGTGGCTTTAACCCATCCCCCAAATAAACATCCAAGATAAATCACACAAAGCGTCAGTACAAGTACTGTAGCGCACACTCCTTGCGGTCAGGTCGCCACTTCCAAGTTCCCAGTCCTCCACTACAGAGCCCTCAAGGCCTAGAATGTCCTGTGAGAGACCATGTGGAACCCTGGGGGCTCTGGGGCCCGTGTTTTCTGAGGCCCAGCTCCCGCCCAGGCAGGAGTGCAAGGAAGCTTTCGCGCACGGCGTTCCTGGGCTGCGCGCCCCTCACCTCTAGGCAGGGGGCGCCTTGGCCCGGGAGAGACAACAGGCCCAGGGGCGGACCCCGCTGGGCGCGCTCCTCCTACGCCGGTGTCAGGTTTACGGAACCGAGAGCTCCCCTGCCGGATGCGCGGTGGCCAGACGGCCACAAGGATTCCATTCGCCTGACCCGGCCCGGCTTGACCCTGCCTGGGCGCGCCATGTTCGCGCGTGGGTCCCGGAGGCGCCGCTCAGGGCGCGCGGTGAGCGAGACTCAGGGCAGCGGTGGGGGTCAGGGTAAACTGAGGCCCGGGAGAGGGAGCAGGGGATAGGGATAGCGAGGAGGCGCTCCCAGAGGATCTGGGAATCCCCATCCTCAGGGTTCCCAAACCGGAGGGCCTGGGACTGCTGGAAGTATGTGGATGAAGGAACGTGGTGGCCCTTGCTCCCTAATCACCTTTCCGCACACTTTTATCAGCACCCCGGGGACCTGGTGCACTCCCCTCTCCGGTGAATTATGGGAGGGGATTCTGAGAGCCAAAAGATTGGGTCCTGGAGTCCTAGATTGAGCAGGGGCCTCCTGAGCTTATGAGAAAAGGGACCTCTTCCTGTACCTTGGCGGAAGGTGAACTGAGGAGTGAGGCCCTACATTCCTGGGGTGCCCTAATACTGAGAGTCGAGTGGTTGGGATTTGTGAGGAGAGGGCTTCCAGGCTTCCACTTGAGCCAGGAAGCTTTTGACTTCCTAGATGGGAGGGTCTCTCTCTTCCCTTGGAGGGGCTGTCTGGGTGGGGTCTGCGTTTGGTGGTCCAGAAGAGTGAATAGCCCTAGGATATGAGGGGTAAGGGCCAAGGCTTCTTGGGGTGTGGGTTTCTGAATGGCTCAAGGGCCTCCTGAGATCCTGGAGGAGGGTCTCAGTTCCTTGGGTATGAAAAGGTGAAGCCAGGGTTTGGGGGATGGGCTCTTGAGCTTCTGAAAAGAGGAGCAGGGCTCACGTGGGGATCCCAAGTAAGGACGGGGTCTCAGATTCCTACCCTGTGGAACTGGAGTGCTGCTGGCTTCCTGAGTGGAGAAGGGGCCGAGATGAGGCCTGAGAGGAGACACCCAGATTAGGGGCTCTGCTTTGGTGGGGAGAGTACTCTGAGTTCAGGGGGAGGTGTTTTGAGGCCTAGAGGAGTCAGAGGCTGGTGGGGAGGTGTCGAGGTTGGGTGAGGGGAGTCCAGTGCTGGCCCGGGGAGGGGAATTCCCTGAAAGGGGCGGCATACAGGGAGGTGGCCTCAGCTCCCCCGCCTCTACCTCGGTTGTGTCCCCCTCCCCCGCGCTCTGGACTCTGTCCCAGCCTGCCCGGCGTTGCCCTGGTGGGACATGCCCCGGCGTGTGGTTGCCGGCCTCGGAGTGGAGAGGCGGGCGTTGACTTCTCTCTCCCTCCCCGCCCGCGCGCACCTCGCCGGGTCCCGCGTCTGCCCCCTCCCACTACAGCCTCAAGAAGCAGAGGACCCAGACCGAGGCCAGCCCTGCAACTCCTGCAGGGAGCAGTGCCCCGGCTTCCTGCTGCATGGCTGGAGGTAGGTGACCATCCCAGGACCTTGTCTTCGTCAGGGTCCTGCCCTTATGGGAACCTGCCCTTAGGGGAACCCCCCCAACTTAGGCCACGCCCCTAGGCTTGAGCCAGGTCTTAGAGAAAGCTCAGGTCCAGAGCCCCGCCCCTGACTCATTCCCAATTGTCCAGTTCCCAGGAGAGCTCCGCCTACTACACAGCCCCGCCCCCAGAAATGTGCTCCAAGTTTCTGAGTCCCATCTCTAGGGAGATCCTCCGTCCCGGGCTCTAAGAACCGCCCACTGACCTCCAGCCCCCTTCTGGGGCTCAGAACTCCCCTCCCAGACCCAGGTCCTATCCTAGTGGAGCCCTGTACCCAAAACGTCCCATAAAATACCACAGACAGAGCCCTACTCACTCAGGCTCAGAGCCTCAGCACAAGCTAGAGCCCACCCCTAGGGAAAGTTCCCCCACCACGTCCAAAGTCATGAGGGGAAATCCCTAGATTTATAACTCCAATCTCAGACTCAGAGCCCCACCCCTACTCAGGCCCGTTGCCGGGAGAGTGTGACCCAAGTCCCAGTGCTGAAAGTCCAGGGATGGCCTTGAGACCTGCCACAGCCCCACCACCCCTTCACATCCTCGGCCCAGGCCCCGCAGCCCCACTCCCAGCTCACAGCCCTGCCCCCAGCTGGCCGCTCTGCCCCTCACAGCCCCGGCCAACTCCCGACAGTAGTCTGGCTCACAGCCCCACCTCCGCTCAGCACCGCCCCCAGGCCCCTGTCTGGCTCGGAGTCTTTTGCTGGTGATAATCTGAACGTCTCTGGCCCTCAGTTGGACTTCCTTGGGCTGCCAAGAGGTCCAAGTGGGCCATCCCTTAGGAGCTGACCCCACATCCCGGTCCCCTCAGAAAGATCTGCCAGCACTGCAAATGCCCACGGGAGGAGCACGCCGTGCACGCAGTGCCTGTGGACCTGGAACGCATCATGTGTCGGCTAATCTCAGACTTCCAGCGCCACTCCATCTCTGACGACGACTCCGGCTGTGCCTCGGAGGAGTATGCCTGGGTGCCCCCTGGTCTCAAGCCCGAGCAGGTGACCAAACACCACCACCCACTCTTGCTCACCAGTGGGCACACACACACATGCACACTCAAGTGGGAACCTATTTCCAGGGAAACTCTAGGGTGCGTGGTCAGACTGTGCATGTCCTTCTGACCCCTCTGTGGTCTAGCAGGGAACCCTGATTGATCGCTGGGCCAGTTCCTCAGGACCTGTTCACCCCTCTCCTGTCCTCCCCTTACCTCAGGTCTTATCCCAGCACTTCATTCACTACATTTCCATTGATTGATTCATTCAACAAACAGTCACTGAGCACTTACCGCATGTCAGACAATGTTCTAGGCACTGAGAACACAGCAATGAACAAAACACAGAAAAATACATCTGCCCACATGGAGGTTGTATTCCCAAAGGGAGCAAGAGCCAATAAGCAAACCTGTAAATATACGTCAGATGGTGTAAGGGCTACGGAACAAATAGAGCAGGGAAGTGGAAGAGAGGGAGGGGGGAGAGAGAGAGAGAGATGTTAGAATTGTAAATAGGGTGCCCAGGTCAACCTCTGTGAGTGTATGATGTTTGAGCTTCTTGAAGGAGGTGAGGATGTGAGCCATGCAGATATCTGAGGTTAGAGCGATCCAGGCAAGGGAAACAGCTAATGCAAAGGCCTTGAGGCAGGAGTGTGCTTGGCATGTATGAGAAACAGCGAGGAGACCAGTGTATCTGGAGCACAGTAAGCAATGGGGCGAGTAGTTGGAGGTGAGGTCAGAGATGGCGGAGGCCATGGACAGAACTTTGACTTCCACTCTGAATGAGGGAGAGGACACAAGAGGCTTGTGAGCAGAGAAGGGATGTGATTTGTCTTAGGACTTAACAGAATCCCTCTGGTGCTGAGTGTAGAATGGACTGTAAGAGGGTGGAAGCAGGGGATCAGTGAAAGGGAGGCTACTGCAATGGTCCAAGTGACTGATGATGGCGCTGGCAGTGGAAGTAGTGAGTGGTGGTCAGATTCTAGTTATATTTTGAAAATAGAGCTGAGAGGATTTGCTTGTGGGTGTGACAGAGGAGTCAAAGATGACCCCAAGGATGGATGGATTGACTGATATGGGGCAGGCCAAGGCAGGAGCAAGTTTGAGGGCTAAGAGCATAAGTTTGGTTTTGGCTATCTGGAGTTTGAGATGCCTGTTGGACATCTGAGTGGTCACGTTGTCTGGAACTCAAGTGAGAGGTCACAGGGCTGGAGGTATGCATTTGTGAGGCATTAGCCATGAGATGGTATTTATAGCCATGAGGGTGGATTCGATTCCCAAGGGACTGAAGGTAGACAGAGGCAAGAGGACCAAGGACTGAACCTGAGGACCCTCCCACATTTAGGGGTTGGCCAGTTGAGGAGAAACCAAAACAGGGGCAGAGAAGGAGCAGCCATTAAGGTAGGAGGAAACAAACCCAGGGCTGTGTGGTGTTCTGGAAGCTAAGGGAACAGAGTGTTTCCAGGAAGAGGGAGTGACCAGCTGTGTCCAGTGCTACTGATGGGTCAAGTTGGATGAAGACTGAGACCTGAACAATGAGTTCAGCGATGTGGATATCATCAATGACTATGACAGGAATAGCTTTGGAGGAGAGGCAGGGACAGAGGGGGCGGGGAAGCCTGACTGTAGTGGGGTCTAGAGAGAATGGGAGGAGAGGAAGTGGAGACAGCAAATGCACACAACTCCTTCAAGGAATTTTGCTATAAAGGGGAAAGAAAAGTGGAGCAGCAGATGGAGGGAAAAGTGGGGTCAAGACATGAGGGAACTCTCAGTATGCTTAGGAAGTGGCAGAAATGATCTGGCCTGTAGGGAGGAGGGGGTCAATAGAAGTTCCCTCACGATGACTTTAATTTTCTCAGAAAAGTAGGGACCCACCATCCCACTGCATCACCCCTAGTCTCAATTGTTTTCTCCCATCCCCCATGTCCTCCCAGGTATACCAATTTTTCAGCTGCCTTCCAGAGGACAAGGTCCCCTACGTCAACAGTCCCGGGGAGAAATACAGGATCAAACAGCTGCTGCACCAGCTGCCCCCACATGACAGTGAGGTGAGGAGACAGAAGACAGGAAGGGCATGCCAGGTAGGGGACACAGCCTGGACAAATGCTTCTGGAAAGAAGTGGGCAGGGTCAGAGGAGGAAAGGTGAGCTGATCTGAGGTGACAGGTCTGGACAGGCAAAACCACAGCTGTGCCTTGGCAGAAGAGGTAAGGGGTGGGTATTTAAGGCAGGAAGCACCATCTATATAAAGGCCTAGAAGTAAATTTTTTGAGCATAGATGAAATTTGGAAGAAGGCTGGGGGCAGGCATCAGGGGAGGAGCCTGGAAGATCCCCACTACTCCAGGCACAGTACTGCACAGCTCTGGAAGAGGAAGAGAAGAAAGAACTCAGAGCCTTCAGCCAGCAGCGGAAGCGGGAGAATCTGGGGCGAGGCACCGTGCGCATCTTCCCCGTGACCATCACTGGGGCCATCTGTGAGGAGGTGAGCCATAGAGGGCCTCAGTGAGTAATGGTGCCTTTGCTCCAAGCCCTGGGGTACAGGGCCCATCTGCCAGGCCCTGGAAAGAGTTTTCTCCCCTCCATGCAGTGTACATGGGGCGTGGGCTATCTCTTTGGTCCTCTTATGATTGAGACTTGTCTTTAAGAACCAACCCACAGTGGCAGGGCCTGTCTCTAGAGCTGGGTGATGGGTGGGATTTATCTCTAAGGCCCCCCTGGTGGGTGGAGCCTAACCTTAGATCTTACTGTTAGGTGAGGTCTGTTGCTAAGATCCCCCAACTGGGCCTGGCCTGTCTCTATGGTTTCCCCAACCCCCTAAAGGGGAGACTTGCCTTTAAGGCCACCCACGAGAAATAGGGCCTGTCTCTGTGGTCTCCCCCAGGAGCAGCGTCCAGGGCCTATCTCAAAGTTACCCCCTGGATGGGGCCTGTCACAAAGGCCACGGGGAAGGCCCACGTGTGACACGCCTTGGCTGACCCCCATCCATCCTACCATCTTGGTGATGGTGACAGCATCCACCTGTCATTTGGCAGTGCGGGAAGCAGATTGGAGGTGGGGACATCGCCGTGTTTGCCAGCCGTGCAGGCCTGGGTGCCTGCTGGCACCCACAGTGCTTTGTGTGCTCCACGTGCCGGGAGCTGCTGGTGGACCTCATCTACTTCTACCATGCTGGCAAGGTCTACTGTGGTCGCCACCATGCTGAACGCCTGCGCCCGCGCTGCCAAGCCTGTGACGAGGTTCGTGTCTCTCTGCCCAGGGGTGTGAACGGAGGGTGGGCAGGGGCAGGCCCTTCTGATGGCCATGGATGGCCTTTGCCCCCCAGATCATCTTCTCCCCTGAGTGCACAGAGGCCGAGGGCCGGCACTGGCACATGGGTCACTTCTGCTGCTTTGAGTGTGAAGCATCACTGGGAGGGCAGCGCTATGTCATGCGTCAGAGCCGCCCCCACTGCTGCGCCTGCTACGAGGCCCGCCACGCGGAGTATTGTGATGGCTGTGGGGAGCACATTGGTGGGTGCACATGGGACTGGATGGGGGATGGATGGACAGCTGGGTCACAGCCCCACCGCCAGGATTCTTCCTGGGGGCATCTTCCAGGCCCCATCTTCCGTTATACCCCATACTTTAAGTCTAGCTCCAGCACTGTAGCCCTATACCCTTCCCTACAATTCCATTACCAATGTCCCCCCATCATGCCATACTTTCTAAACCCCACCTACACTAGGCACCACTACACATCTAGGTCCACCTCCAGAGTGCCCTCTAATTCCTAGCCCTGCCCCCCACCATAGCTACCCTCCTACCCTCTCAGCCTGGCCCCTACTCCAAGCTATGCCCTATTCTCTAAGACTCTCCTCCATCAGCCTAGGTAAACCCTACCTTCTAAGCCAGACCCTACTCTCTAAGACCCACTCCCTTCCCACCAAGGCCATGCCCTACCTTCTGTGTCCTGCCGCCACCACCCAGGCCTCTTCTTCAGGTCCACCTTCACTCTCCTTCCACCTGAAGCCACCTCTTAATGTCTAAGCCTGACCCACATCTTGGAGTCCAATGTCTACCCCCACCCTGGGAAAGAAAGGGAGGCAGAGGAGACATTTATCAGCCAGTTTCCAGGAGAGAATGATGAGGAAGGGCCCCATTCTGGAGAGGTGGGAGGAGAGGGCATCTCTGGGTACCCTGCCTCAGATTCCCTGCCTCTTCCCAAGAAGGGCCCCTATTCAGGAGGGTTGGGAATATGCCTGGGGGCTCTGCCTCAGTTTTCCCCCTCGTGTCCATCCCCGCAGGCCTGGACCAGGGCCAGATGGCTTATGAGGGCCAGCACTGGCACGCCTCAGACCGCTGCTTCTGCTGTAGTCGCTGTGGGCGAGCCCTCTTGGGCCGCCCCTTCCTGCCACGCCGTGGCCTAATCTTCTGCTCCCGAGCCTGCAGCCTGGGGTCCGAGCTCACGGCTCCGGGGCCCGGCCGCCGCAGCTGGAGCGCAGGCACGGTCTCCACACCTCTCACAGCCTCTACAGCCTCTTTCTCTGCTGTGGAGGGGGTATCTGAGACCTCCACAAAAGGCACCAGCACCGAGCCAGCGCCTGGTGAGCCAACCTTCCAGCCACGCCCAGCCACTCCGGTGCTCCCGCCTCAACCCTGTCCCCGCCCCTTGATTCGCCCAGGTCCTTCACCTGTGGCATCCCTGGCCCCGCCCCCATCACAGCCCCGGCTTCGTCCCCAAACCATTCCAGGCCTAGTCTCCATCCCCAACTACACCCCAACGTGAACCCAGGTTCCACCCCACTTCTGTACAGGGCCCTTTCCCTACCTCAACTTGTCCCAGCTTGAGCCCAAGTTGCTCCTTTCCTCCAAACCCTCTACCCCTCACCCTCCGCCCCCCAGGCCCCGCCCCCAATCTATCCCAGACCCTGTCTGCTCCAGCCTATGCCACTCCCCTTTCACCAGAAGCCACGCCCCCACCCCGGCCACACCCCATACACCAATCCATCTGGTCCTGTTCCTCCTGCTTTCAACCTTCCCTCCACCCCGAACCTGCCCCAGGCCTCACATTTCCCGGACTCCCCACCTCGCTGCCCCGCCCCATGCCTGCCTCCACTTTCCCAGTCCTGATGGGGGAGAGAGAAGGCCCTTTCCAAAGGCCTCCCCTGGGCTGGGGTAGGGGTGGGGCGAGAGATACAGGGAGTCGCTCCATCTCTCTTTCCAGCTGCAGGCTCCGAGGAGCCTGCCCGCTTTCTGAGAGGGGCCCCTCACCGCCACTCCATGCCCGAGCTGGGGCTCCGCAGTGTCCCCGAACCACCCTCAGGGCCTGCCGGCCAGCCGGACCCGCGCCCAGAAGATGGTGCCTTTGGTCGCCAGAGCACCCCACGCGTCAGCTTCCGCGACCCTTTGGTGTCTGAGGGAGGCCCGCGGCGGTCCCTGAGTGTGCCCCCAGCCCAGCGCCGCAGGCCACGCAGCCCCCCGCCCAGGGGCCCCATACATCGCCGCCACCCCCACCATCACCACCACCACCATCACCGCCGCCACTCTGGCAGACGTCGCCACCATCGATGTGACTTGGGATCAGGGTCGGACTCGGGATCTTGCTCCAGCTCGCCCTCCAGTCCCAGTTCCGAATCCTCAGAGGACGACGGCTTCTTCCTAGGGGAACGCATCCCACTGCCCCCACACCTGTGCAGGCCAATGCCTGCTCAGGACACTGCAACTGAGACCCCCAATTCCCCATCTCCACAGCTCCCCAGGAACTCTCGCCCAGGGATGCCTCGCCAGGCCAGAGACAAGAACTGCATCGTGGCTTGAAGGAGTGACAGTTCTGGAGGGCTGCATTCTCAAGTCAGTGTAGATGATGACCCAGCCCCCCAACTTAAGTCATAAATCCCTTGCCTTCCTCCCTCCTTCATCTGTTTGTATTACTGAATTTAATATTTGTTTTAAAACAGGCCTGGCTTCTTTACCTCCTTGCTCCAGCTGCTCCAGCTCCCCCCAGTTTTCCCCCTCCTGATGCTTGAGATTTAGCTACATTTGATCAAAGGATTAATTTATTCACTATCATATGTTCTAATAATCTGCTTATTATTTATTTATTCCTCCACAGAACCCCTCTCCTCCCACACACACATGCACACTGAGAAGGTTATTAGGAGTGGGTTACAACCTGGGGCCTGGAGTCTGAAATCTGAGGCACCCTCTTCCGTCATTTTGTGGCTTAGGTGGGGGCATTGTCCAGGCAGAACTGGTGTCTCCATCTGGATACTGCAGAAGGAAGGGGGAACCTAGGCACACCCATAAAGGTGGCCATACCCAGAGGAGTTGATTGGCAGCCTGGAAGACAAATTCTCGCGATAAAGGCACTTTTACCTCAGTAGGGGGCTGGGAGTTGACTGGGAGTGTTGTAGTAGGGGCGGGGAGGAGTTATTTCGATGGAGGTGTTATTTGCAGGTTGCTGAGAGAAATGAAGGGAGTTCACCTACACCGGGCCATCTGCAGGGTCTGCAAGAGGAAAAGAGAGGACGCATTGGCTGGATCCATATGTCCATTTTGCAGATAAGAATACTGAAGCTTATGGTACTTATTGGCACTAAAGCCTTAAGTATCAATAAGAGACAGAGTTGGCATTCATGCCCCTTGGGAGACCCATTTTCTTTTCACCCCCTTAGCAACACCCCCCCCAACACACCCACACACTTACCAGTAGGGGCTGCTGTATGTCTTTGCTGCCGCAAGGGGAAGGTAATGTAGGCATCATAGCCAAAGAGGCATGCAGCGATTAGGCCCAGCACCTGGGGATGGGGATGGGAGTGAGGTGGGAGTGGACTAGGCTAGTCAGCCTATTCGGCCTCCTTGTATCCACCACCTCCAGTGACTACCCCATGCAGGGATGGTAGCTAAAGCCCCAGGTTGGCAAGCCAGAGAGCCCCAGGGAAAGGCCAGAGACTGGACTCTACCCCACCCTCCCTCTTCCTAGTACCTTTCAACACAGTGCAGCCACACAGTGGCCCCACATATAGGGGACGCCATTCATACTGTACATTGAGACAAAGCTCTAGCAGATGGTATAGTCTAGTGTATCGACAAAGGGGCCACCTCTCTGTGCTTCCCACAAAAGTCCCTGTGTCGGACAAGGGATGGCCCTTTACAGCAAATGATTTGGGGAGGACAACCAGGGCCTGGGTCAGACTTTCCTGCAGGCCCTGAGGACAAGTGTGACCTACTGTGGGTCACACACTTTCTGGCAGAAGCGGAGGCAGAAATGACCCCAGGATCCTCAAACCCCTCTCTCTGTGCTTTGGAGCTGACTCCACAGCCTTTACCCCTGCAACGATTTTGGAGTGGTTTCCTCTCTCAACAAGCACAACAATGGAGGTGATCAGGTAGAGGATGACCGCTACAAGGGTTCGGAAGAAATCCTGTGAGGTGTAGGGAGAAGAGGGAAGTCAGTGTCCAGAATTCCCCCCACAATCCCAACTTCCCGAGCCCCTCCCTAGCCTTGCCATTGTGGCCCCTTTCTCACACTCCAAGGCCAGTTGATGAACTGTATCTTGGTGTGCAGGTCACACATGTAGACGACAAAGAAGATAGCAGCAAAGATCATCTCTATCACCGACAAGAAGGAGTATCCTGATGTCGAGGCACCGAAGCAGATCAGAATCACCAGGCACAATATCTGGAAGGATATGTGAAAGGGGGCCTCGATCAACTCCCAGGGCTGAGGGGACTGGTTTAAATTGGGGGCCTCAAACTCAGATGCATACCAGGACTGTAAAAATGACAAATAATAATAGCTAAACACTTATTGTGTGCACACTGTGTTGCAAATGTTGTTCTAAGAGCTGTACAAGTATCAATTCACTCAATCGTCACATCAACCTAATGAGCTGGGTACTATCATTAGTATCTTCATTTTATAGATGAGAAAAGTGAGGCACAGAGACATGAAGTGACTTATCCAGGATCACCCAGCTAATAAGGAGTAGATTTAGGTGCCTCAGTTTCCCCTCTTTTCCCTTCTAGGATGGCCTGCCGGGAGTGGTGCCTTCAGGTGTTTTTTAGTGAGCACTCGCGGCGCCAGCTTCAGGGCTTTGACAGGGCGGGACGTGCGGTTCTCCCAGCAACCCCTTTGGGAAACGGTGAGAGCGATACCAGAGGGGCAGGGCTCCATTAAAGGCGCCGCACCCCTTTTACAAGTGACTCAAAGGAGGCGCCCACTTTGAGAGGGACGGGAAACCAAGGCTCCCAAATAGCTGAGGACCTCCCACCCCACCACAGAGAGGCGAGGAAGAACTGGGGGAGGGCTGGTCACCCTACCCCGCGGGACTAGCGCGCGGGGGCTCCACCCCAACAGGTCCCGCCCCTGGGCGCTCTGCCAACCCTCCCGCCAGTGCCCAGGCCGCGCCACGCCCTGCCACGGGATGCACCCCAACACCCAGCCCCTGGGGACCCCTCCGATGAGTCCACCGATAAGTCTATGGGGTCTCTCTCCATGGGGGCCCCCATATGCCCCTATGGGCCTCTTGCCTGACCCCGTGGGCCAGCAGCTCCCGACCACCTTCTCCAAACTTCACTGACTCGTCCTCCGTGCGCCCCTGGTTTCGGGCCTGCGCCACCAACCCACGCACCCCTCGCTCCACTGCCAAGAAGCCCGGGCCACGCGCCTGCCTCCCCCGGAGCTGCCCCACTCCGCGTAGTCCAGCCACCCTACCCCGCCTTTGCCCACCCGCCAGTCCCGGGACGCTCACAATCTCAGCAAACAGGAGAATTCCCTTTCGGGTGCGTGAGAAGTTGGTGCAGGCGGCCCAGCAGCCGGGGGCCGAGAGGCGCTCGGAATCCGCCATGGCGTGGACCGGAGTCCCGAGAGGCGCGGAGAATCTGCTCGCTTGCTCGTGGGTTCGAGGACGGTACACACCCAGCCGTCTTGCCCGCCGTCTGGCCGGGAAGGGGGCCCCGGGGCGAAGGAGGGAGTGAATCACCGCGCGGAGCAGAAGCGGGCGGGGCCGGAGCGGGCCGGGCCAGGTGGCCGCCGCCCCGGAAGCCCCCTTGCCCCTCCCGCCAAGGATTCTACCCGCCCGGCGCACAGCCCCCAGGGCGTCCCATCTACGGGGTCGCCAGCCTCTGAGGCTTGGCAGTTCTGCGAGCCATGTGTTGCACTGGAGAGGCCCTTCACGCTTTTAGAATACCAATGCGCCTAGGGCTGCCTCAACTCAGAACCATGGGGATTTGGCTTTGGAAGGGAATGCCTCAGTTTCCTTAGCTGTAAAAACGGCTGAGGCCAGGGTTAAACTCAGGTATGTTTCCAGAATTCGGAATATCTTGGATTTTAGAAAGTTTTCTCAATACGTATAAGGCATATTATTTAACACTCTCAGCGGGGTCTGAGACTGTCCCGTTAAAAAACCAAACAAACAAAAACACGTTAATATTTCCTCAAGGAATGGTGTGGACATTCACAGTAAGAGGGATAGGCCAGGACCAAAAATCTTTCCTGGTTAAGTCAGGTCAAGTTTTGTAACCAAATTGTGCCCAACTTGTGGGAAAACTGTTGGTTTCCAAAGCTTTTTGGATTTTGGAATTGTGGATAAAAGATCGTGGACCATGGAATTAACCTCTTAGCAGTGATGGAATGAGACCTCGCCAGTGCACAGGCTGAGAGAGAACAAAGCCTGTTGAGCATCAAACTGCTCGGTAAATGAAGGGTGGACGTTATTAATAGTGTCAGGGCTCAGGGTCTGTTTCTCTGTTCTGCAATTCTAGGGAGGCCCTGGCCCCAAATGTTGGGCTTCCATTTCCTGGTTCTAAGTAGAGGGGCTGTCAGCCCAGTCTTAGATGAAGAATGGGGAAGGAGCACAGCTTTATTTATTGCCGTGAGCTTGGCAAGATGAGGGGAAGGCTGCTGGGTGCCAGACTGGGTGAAAAGGCTGATGACATCTGAAGAGTGTGTTATCCTGAGCGAGTAATTTCTCCTGACTCAGCCTCAAGTTCTGCGTCTGAGACATGCACCTGGTCATGGAATCAGGATCTCCCCCAAGATCTGCTGAGGGGCACACTCTCTCCAGAGTGAGTGTTGGTTTCATTCTCATCTCATCTGAGGAGAGGAGAGCCATGGCTGGAAGGCCAGGATGGTTCAACCCAAGGGCCTGCCTGCTTCCCCCCCACCCCCGAACCTGGGGTCCCACAAAACTAAGGGGCTCCCCTCTTTCAGCCCAGGTTGCTGAAAGAGGGATTGGATAGTGGAAGGCATGAAGCATACCTTTCCCAAGGCTGAGTGTTTGCTTTCCAACTCTGTGAGGCCATGCCAGAGTTTCTAGAACAGAACAAACTCTGCTCTGTATCAGGGCCTTTGAACTTGCTGTTCTTACTGCTGTCAATGCCCTTCCCCCAGTTCTACAAACATCTAGCTTCTGGTCACTCAGGTCCCAGATCAAATATTATGTCTTCAAAGAGGCCAGCAGCCCACCATCATTACCTCCCCCACCATAACCTTTTGCTATCTTCCTAACTCTCACTTCTCTCTGAAATTATCTTTTATTTATTCATCTTCTTGTGTATTTTCTTTTCTGACATCTGTCTACCCCCCCCACTACCTCAGCTACACAATCGTTAGAAATCTTTATATTTCATTCCTCCAGCATCTCACCAGTGCCTATCACAGTGCAAGGTAGACAGTTGGGGCTCAATTAATACTTGTCAAATGCAGGTGAGATTAAGAGGACAGGCTTGGGAATCGGGCAATATTAAATACTGCCTCAATCCCCAACTTCCTCAAGCTATTTATACTCACTGGGCCTCATTTCTCTCTGTGAAATGGTCACATCGGGATTGTTGAGTCGATGTGTAACTAGATGGAAACAGATAGTGCCAGTAAAGCCGGTAGCCAGGATAAGACCAAGTAAATGGTGGCTGGCAGTACTATCGATATTATTAGTCTCCTGGGTGTGACTGCTTTTATAGGACTGGGGCTCTGGAGCCCTTTCCTGACTTCCCTAGAGCCACACTTCTACCAGGCTCTGAGTTAGGGTCAACTAGAAGCCCCAGTGCACTCCCCCACAGTGCCTACAGCGCTAATCATTCAAGGGTTCACCTCTTCACCTCTTTATACGCCAACTCCCAGCCTAGTTTTACAGTCCCTCTCTCCTCCCCAGCGCCACCTTGGACACTCACACTCCGGCCCTTTCCCTCCCTCACCTCCCCAGCCCCTCCCCATAGGGGGTAGAGTTGCCCATTCCCTCCAGACCACAGCTTCCTTCGTTGGGGGGATGGGACGAAGTGTTCAGGATGTGGTGACAGCGGAGGTGACTGGACATTTCTGGCCTCGGTCAGCGCCCGCACTGGGGCTACACCGGAGTCCAGCTGGCCATATAAGCCCCGGCTTTGGGGCTCTGTTCCCAGGACGGAGGAAACTCGGGCCTCTCCCAGGACCGGGAACGCCCAGCGTGTAGCGTGTGCACACAAGCCCAGCTGCGGTTCCTCACCATCTATGGAAGAGGGGGGCGCGGCCCAAGGGTTCTAAAAGCCTTTTTTAGCCCGGCCCGCTGACTCACACCTTCCTGGCTCCGCCCCGAAGGGGGCTTCGGGGCCCCAGCCAGTGCCGTAAGGGTGGCAGTCTACAGCCAGCCAAAGCTGGCAGACCAGGCTGGAAGTGAGAGACCGCAGGTTCTCGGCGAAGGAAGCCGCCCCGGTTCTAGCCTTGCTATCCAGCCCAGCTGAGGGTCTGGACGACTCTTGGCCGGGGTTGTGGGTACACTGGTGCACTCCCCGCCACAATAGGCCCACCTCTGCATTCCCCACGCCACGCGCAATAATTAACTTTGAGCCCTGCACACGTCCAAAACAGTGAAATGAATAAATGGGGAGAGAAGCAGGAGTTGGCGAAGGGGAACGGCGTGGGGCTATGCCGGCAGAAGCGAAGACCTCTCTAGAGGCATTAAAGAAACAGCAGGAAGTAAGCTTGACAATGGTTGCTAGAAGAGGCCCTCCTCACAACCAGGTCGACCCACCCGCTGCTTTACGGGTAGGACTCGGGAGCCCCACCCAGCCTAGAGCACCTGGCAAGTTAAGACCGGATCGAACCATTTTATTACCTCCCCCGCCCGAAGCAAGTTGCGCAGGGCTGGCCGGTCCGGGAGGGCCGTACCACTGACGCCTCGAGGGGAGCAAGGGCTGGTCGACTGCGAAGCAGGAGGGGGGAGAAGGCCAAGGAAGCTCTCCCCATGATGCTAGTGAGCGGCGGGCGGGGCACACCAGATCCAGGTTGGGCAGTACCAAGTGACCCGTCTGCTACACGCTCAGTGCCTCCGCCTTCCGGCTGCCATCTCCAGGGCTAGCTGCGCGGACCCCGGGACCCCTAGGGCTCGCGAGAGCCGTTCCTCGCTCGGCACCAGCCAGGGTCCAGGGGAATCCGGGGTGTGGTCGTTGGGGTCCTCTGTGCGGCCCTCAGGAGGAGGAACCGCGGGGTCGTCCGCCACTCCTGGGCTAGACTCCGGGCTGCCCCGGGTTTGGGGCGTCGTACGGGGTCGAGGGTGCTGAAGTGGGGAAGTGCTGGAGCTTCGAGACCTCGTCACCTCTGGTCCCCCAGGATCTGCACTGCGATCTGGGGATGGCAAGACTGCAGATTAGATTAGGCGATAGGGTGGGGAACGGAGATGGGGCCCCTTGGCTGAGGGTGGCCGGCAGACTCGAAGGGCTGCGGGAGACAGAGACCCCAGTACTCAGAGAAATCTCCGTCAATGAATGGACACGCCCTTCGGGAACCCGAGCCACTCCTCAAGACCCGACACCTCCTTTCCCGAGTCCCCTCCCTTCCTGGATGCAGAACACTCCCCTCAGGAATCAATTCCCACAACTCCCAAAGGAAGTCAAATCCCTCCCATACAGGATCCCAGACTCTCTCCCTTGCTCATCCCACCTTCCTCAACTCCCAATCCTTTCCCTAATGGATCCCTCGTCTTTTGGGACCAGACCCCCTACCCTCTGGATCCCCATTCCATCCCCTCTCCACTGAGACCCACTCTGCTTTCCCATCTGAGGACCATGACCCTTCTTTCTGAACAACCACTTTTGCCCCAAACCCCTCTTTTCTCTTCCCTCACAGTACCTCAAAAGCCTCCCCTCTGAAATCCACCCTTATTCCTATCCTGGGACCCTGGTCTTCCCATCCCCACTTTTGAAAATATCATGACCCTCACAAACACCAAGCCCTGATCCTCCCCATTGTGACCACCAAACCCTTCTCACCCAGGTCCCCAGCCTCTCCACTCTGCGACCCTCTTCCTCTCACAGATCCCTGACCCCAATCCTCTGAGAAACCCACCATCTTCTTTCCAGGGCCCTCCCACCCGCTCAGGCTTGCCGGGGTGGGTCTCAGGAGGCCTGCTTAGCACAAGGCAGAGCCGGGGACCTCCTGTGCGAATCCGATCCATGACCTCAGCATGCGTGAGGCCCTGAGTTGACTCTCCATTGATGTGGAGCACGAGGTCGCCAGGCTGCAAGAGTGCAAGGCAAGGGGTGTTGTAGAAAGGTCAAAACGGAGAGCACATCGACAACAGGATAGGACAGGGCTGGCACCGTCGAATGGAGGGTGCTTTATGCTTCACCTGCAAGCGACCGCAGCGCTGTGCTGGCCCGTCCTTCAGCAGCCCGCGAACTGCCAGCGGAGCGTCCCCGTCTGCATCTCGGCCTCCACTTAATGTGAAGCCAAAGCCCACGGAACTGCGAACGAGTTCCACACAGAACTGACCAGAGGCCTGGGGCGGCTTCGAAGCACGACGTGCCTTACCCTCGGTCACTTGGGGTGGCGCGGTACGTGTACCCAAGGTCTCTGACCGACGATGCTGGAGTAAGGACACAAGTATACATACACTGCCGGTCTCGAGGCAGGTGGCCTCGAAGGAGGACAAGGTGGTACCTGGGGCCGGTGTTCCACGAAAGTGGCATGAGGAAGGCGACTGTCTGTGACCTCTATGTCTGCAGAATCCAGCACGCTATTGTCTGGGGGATGAAAAAGGCAGTCGGAAGGGTACTATAAAGAAACTATCTAGGACCAGCCTACTGAGTTAATGTTTCTAGCCTCATCTCATCTCCTTGCCTCTAGGATGCAGAGACAGACATGCTCATCCATTTAACTAGGCTCCGCCCACACGAATAACTATCCTGATCCCGCCTTCTTAGCTAATAACCCTGGGACCAGCTATTTGAATAATCCTAAACACCTTCCTACCTCCCTCTAATAACACGCAGATCCCGCCCCTCATATTAAACCCTTAGGCTCACCTTGCAGGGTGCTACTCCAGGATTCCGCTGCTGAAGATTCCAGGCCCCGCCCTCCAATCAGCCTATAAACTTTAACCTACTCCTAACCTTTCGAGCCGCTTCCCCAGGGCGCTTATAGACTCCACCTCCTTGACTAACATTCCAGGCCCGCCCTTTAGCCTAATGCCTGCCCCCAACCCTCTCCAGGCCCCACCTCCTCCACTCGAAACCCCGCTGACAAAAGTAAAGATCAAGCTCCGCACCCACAACTAACCTTGCAACGTTCACCTACTGCAGTAACCCTCTGTGTCACCTCCTAGAGGAATAGTCTAGGCTAACCCCAGCACCCTCGAATCACCGCCGAGGCCCGTCCTCCTAACTCACACCCATTGGCCCCACCCAGGGGAGTAACTAACACTCCTGGGCCCGCCCCCCCAGAACCCCGCTCCACTCCGACCACGCCCCCTGGAGGCCCCGCCCCCATCACGCACCCTCCTTGGGGCGCAGGCGCAATGTGGCGCCGGCCCGGCGTACCAGCGCCGCCACGTCGGCCGCAGCTCGGGCCGCCAGGGGGCGCGCGTCCAGCCGCGCCAGGAGCTGCCGGGCTCTGGGGCCCGCGGGCGGGGGAAGGCCACGGCCTGCGCGAGTGAAAAAAACAGATCAGGGCCCACCCTGAGTCTCAGCGACCACCTACAGCCCCCCCCCCGCCACGACCGAAGACCTAGAATGCCCCTCAAGATCCCGGAGACCCGAGACCACTCCCTCGATAGTTCTGAAAGTCACCGACTGCCCCTCTCATCTCCCGCGACCCCCGACCATCGCGGGTATGCCCGTGGACCCAAAACTGCACCCACCCTGGACAGCTATTTAACCCCAATATTCCTGGACACCTCCGAACACCCTGTGAATAACTCTGAAGGTCTCTCACTGCTCCCCTATAACTCCAGTTTCCAGACTCTTCCCCCGAACATCGAGAAGTATCCCGATTCCCCCAGATGTCCCAACACAATACGGTCTGCCCCCTGTGGCCCAGGCACCCCCGATTCCCCTCCAGTTATCCTAGGCAGCCCTGCTGGCCCACATATCCCCGGAGCCCCCAGCCTAACCCCCCACAATTCACCAAAGACCCCGAGTGCCCAGGTGTCCCCAGTGACCCCGGGCAGACCCCTCCGGCACACCTCCCCGGAGAGACCCCCGGGTCTGGTGCGCCGCCCCACAGCGCGGGTGCGGGTAGGGCGCCTCGAGCCCAGCCCGGGTCGCTGGGCCCCTGCCCTCCCCCGCCGCCGCCCGCAGCCGCTAGGGCGCCAGGGCTGCTTTGTTTACCACCTGTCAGAAGGAAAAGGTGAGAAGCAGACAGGCGGGGCGAGGGCTGGCAGGGACGCGCCCACTACCCTCCCACCCCGCGCCCCGTACCTCCTCTGCTCCCCTTAGGGTCCGTGGCGCCCCCCGCGCGTGGCTCCATGACCCGTACTTGGCCTGGTGGACGCACTGCCGCCAGCGACGCGTTTGGAGCGCCCGGGAGCGCTCACCTGGCGGCCCGCCCGGGCTTGGACGCGGCTGAGGCCGGCCGGTCCCGTGCTTGGCGCCCCAACCAGCGCGGTGACCTACCTGGCGGCCGCCAAGGAGGCCTGGCCCTGGGAGCCAGCGCGAGCTCTTGGCCTTGCTCTGCCTCAGGCGCTGCCTCTCTTTCCCAGCATCATGGGAAAACTCTTTCCGCCCAGGGGATGTTGTTATTCCACCTGTGAGAGGGGGAAGTCGAGGCCCAGAGAAGTTAAGGGCCCCACCCGAGCTCTGATGACTAAAAACGGGGTGAGAACCGGAACCCACGTTTACCAGGGTATTCTGCAGCCTCCACCAGAGCTTTGCACATCGTAGGCACTCAGTAAATTTGCAGTGAATGTTTCCCTACTGGGGGACTGGAAGAGTACGGTGGGCTGGGGAGGAGGGTGCCCTTGGAGCCTTTGGGAGCTCCGGGAGGTTTCAGGGGCCTGAGCATGATAGGGTTGGGGGACTCAAAAAGTAGGGGAGGGCAGGTCTCCTGGAGAGTGGGGAGGCAGTAGGAGCCTGGACTTGAGGAGCCTTTGAAGGCACATGGTGGGGGAGGGGACACTAGCCAATGAGAGGGGAGAAATGAGGCCCTTCCTAGGTTTGAAAAGGGGTGGGGCGTGTCTGGAGACAAAGCCCCCAAGGGTGGAGCACTTGGGCAGAGTGCTACTGAAGTGGAAGGAGGAATGGGGAGCTGTGAGAGAAGGCCTGTGGCCACCACTTTGTCGAGGAAGAAACAGGCAAAAGATTTGAACACAAACTTTACCAGAGAACATATACACATGGCAAATAAGCGTGTAAACAATGCTTAATATTATTAGTCTTTTGGGTAATGCAAGTTAAAATCATGATGAAATACCATTACACACGTATTAGAATGGCTAAAGTTAATTAAAAATCTGACCATACCAACTGTTTGTGAAGATGTGGAGGAAATGGAACTCTCATATACTGTTTACTTTTTTTTGGTTGTGCCGTGGGACTTGTGGGATCTTATTTCCCCAACCAGTGATTGAACCCAGACCCCAGACAGTGAGAGCACCGAGTCCCTAACCAATGAACCCCCGGGGAATTCTCTCATATACTGTTGATGGAAATGTAAAATGATCTATAGCATCTTTAGAAAACAGTTTGGCAGTATCGGGTTTTTTTTTTGGTTTTTTGTTTTTGGCTGCACCTCACAGCATGTGGGATCTTAGTTTCCAAACCAGGGATCAAACCCACATCCCCAGCATTGGAAGCACTGAGTCTTAACCGCTGGACCACCAGGGAAGTCCGGCAGTATCTTTGAAAAGTTAAAGTTACATGTATGATCCAGCCTTCCACTCCTACGTATTTACCTAAAAGAGATGAAAGCATATGTCTACACAAATATTTGTAAATGAATGTTCATAGAAGCTTTATTTGTTGTCTAAGTCATCTCAGGCTGCCATAACAAAATACCATGTGACAACAGAAATTTATCTCTCACGGTTCTGGAGGCTGGGACATCGAAGACCAAGGTGCTAGCCAGTTTAGTTCCTGGTAAGGCTCTCTTCCCAGCTTGCAAATGGCCACCTTCACTCTGTATCCTCACATGGAAGAGAGAGAGAGAGATCTTCCTCTTCTTATCAGGCCACATCTTATCAGATTAGGACCCCACTCTTATGACACCATTTTTTAAAATTTTGGCCATGTCCTGTGGCTTGCGGGATCTTAGTTCCTTGACCAGAGGTTGAACTCGGGCCAGCCACAGCAGTGAAAGCGTCAAATCCTAACCACTAGACCACCAGGGAACTCCCGTCTTATGACATCATTTTACCTTATTTTCCTCCTAAAGACTCTATCTCCAGATACAATCACATCGGGGGTTAGAGATTTAATATATGAATTTTGGGGAGACATGAGTCCATAGCATATGTTAATAGCCCCGAACTGAAAACAACCCAAATGTCCATCAACAGGTGAATGGATCAACAAACTGGAATATTCATGCAATGGAATACTACACTGCAATAAAAATGGATGTAAAATTTGGATGGATCTCAAAATAATTCTGTTAAGTGAAAGAAGCAAGACCTACCTCCCCACGCAAAGAGTACATTCTGTATGATTCTGTTTATATAAAAATCTAGTAAAATGCAAACTAATGTACAGTGAAAGAAAGTAGATTGGTGACGACGGGGAGGGACCAGCAGGCAGGAAAGAGGAATCACACAGGGGCAGGAGAAAACTTTTGGCAGTGAGGATTGTGTTCCCTAACTTGATTGTAGTGATAGTCTCACAGTTGTAAACAGTTTGAAACCATGCCCCATAGGGTTAGTGTTTCTGTTCAGGTGCCTAACAGAAATTCTTGAGCTTGTCTTACAGAACAGCAGGTAAGGGAACAGCTTGTTAAAAACCCCTCTGCTTGTAACCTGCCTTCACTGACCAAACTCGCCTTAATTATTTTTGACTCCTTTACCACCCCCTATAGATAACACCTCTGACATATGGGTTGCTATAGTAATGGGGCTTACCACTGTTTTCCAGGAACTTGGAGTCAGCTCTTGTCCCATTCGAGCCAGCTAAGACTGGTTGGGACCACCGACCCCAAAACTGGGCCTGCACAGGTGTTTGATGAATGACCTTTTGACATCAGAGGGCCGAAAACTCCACCCTCAGATCATGCTAAGCACCTCCATTTTTGAACATGCATTCCATGAAGAAGCATGTAACTCATATACACCTGTGCAGAACATCGATTGCCTCACCTTTTCCCTGCCTCCAAACACTTTACCCTGGGCCTGAGACCACCCTGCTTCTTTATCCCATAAGTATCTCAAGCCCTGTGCCTTTGGGGAGGTGGTGAATAAACCCTTTCTCTGCTGCAGACCTTGCTGTCTCAGCGTTTGGCTTGCTGAGTGTTGAGCAAATGAACCTCGTTCAGTAACAAGTTCAAAACCTATCAAATTTTATGTCAATTAAACCTCAATCCCCTTAAAAGGGATCTATTTCTTAAAAAGAAGAAATATTTGATTAAATCAATAAGAACTGGTGGGGTTGTGAGAGGGACTGACTTAAATCCATGAATTAGGTGACGCTAAAAGGGGCAAAAGGCTTATTTTCATGAATGGATGAGGCTAAGAATGCATTGGTTTAAACCCACAATGGAGAGGACTAAGAGGGGGTTTGGCCTGTCCAGCTGATTGTAATCAATATTGATTAAAGATAAGCACCAGAGCTGCTACCACAGTTTGGCTGGGCACAATGCAGGTGGTTTGGAAGGTTTATTCCTAATCCTTTGGCAATTTTACCATGCACACTTCATTACCACCACTTCCCAGAGGGGTACACTGAGGGTCCAGACAAAGCAGTAGCTAGGATTCCACATTCTGTAGCTAGGGTTTGCCTTTTGTCTGGCCCCCCCAACCCTGCCAGCTGCCTTGGTGACCTGAGCATGGCTTCCTCAACCCCAATCCTTGCCCCTATCCCCAGATTTGTGGCCCTGCTGGTATCAGCTCTCAGCAAACTCTCACCCAGGGTCCCGTCCCTACCATTCATCCCTGAGGCCATCCTTGGACACCCCATTCCTTTGCAAACTCCCCTAAGACTGAGCATCTCCCAGTCTCAAACAATCCCCCATCTCCAAATACTTGAGCCCCCATCCAGTTGGTAAGCTCTTTGCCCCATTTCTGAAACATCCAGGCTGCCGGATACTTGGAAACCTCCCTTCACCATCCACCATCCCGAACTTTCGACAATGCTCCTCTGCAAGGCCCTCCCATCAAGCAATCTATAGAACCTCAGGCACCCATTCCTCAATCTTTAAGCACCCCTCTACCACAATCACTGGTTCCCCAAGACCCAAACCCCAGATTGGAAGCTGCCATCTCCATTTTCAGTGCTTGAAGTCTCAGTAAGAACAGGGCCAGATGATGGTAAGTTGCTTACACTCTCTGGGCCTCCTTCTAATTTATAAAACTGGGGTAATAATTGTGCCTTGTGTTGCCTTATTTCTCATTCCACAAGCCATACGTAAGAGGTTTACACAGCATTATACAAAGAGAGCATCTTGGCTTCTCTGAAGAGAAGGTGGGCAGATGTAGCCATCTTATGCTGGGGACTGCTGGGGACCCCTGGGAGCGCACACATCAGCTGGACTCCCAGGGGTGGCCAAGAGGGACAGAGCGGATCCCAGTTCAGGCAGGCAGATGCCCAGAGAAGCCAGTGATCCTGGTGACCAGCACTGCCCTGCAGGATTGGGGAGGTCCCTGGGGGAGGGAAAGGGGACTGGGCCCTGGAGGAGAGAGTGGAAAGGCTTCCCAGTGGAGGAGAGGATATGGATTCCTGGGGCTCAGCCTTGGTTTTTCTCCTCAACCCAGTTCTCTTGGGAAGACTCAGGAAAAGAAAGCAGCTTGGACTCATCCCCACAGACAGAAGCACTTTGGTTTACAATTCTGCAGGGACAACCATCCATCGTCTGCATATAAACATGTGTTCTTTCTTTTCAGAAATAGAAGAACGCAGGGTTGAAGACTTTGAATTGGGCCTTGATAACATGCAGTCACCTTCCAGGTAGACAAAAGGCTGGGAAAGGCCGCCTAGAAAGAGGGAACAGCATAGGCAAAAGCAGGGAGATGGGAAGAACAGTGGGCATATTTAGGGAGTTGTGAAAGCCCCATTCGGTCACAAGAACAGGGCAGAGCAGTGAAGGAGGTCCAGTGTGTTCCCCCACAGACAAGGTCAGGTCAGAGATGGGAGGGGCATGGGACTACAGGAGGAAGGAAAGTAGGGAGCATTCAGCCCTTTCAACTACAACAAAACCAGGACCCTGAAAGGTGGATGAGAGAGGTTGCACAGCCTGCCAGAAGGGACATCAGGACACAGTGTGTTCACATCCCATAATGAAACAGTCATGGACCAGATGACTGTTGGGGGTAAGCTACCTGAGACCCCCACTGTTGCTGGCTGACTGTGCAACCCTGGGCCCCTCCCATCCTCAGTTTCTTCTTCCACAAAGTGGTGGCCACAGGCCTTCTCTCACAGCTCCCCATTCCTCCTTCCACTTCAGTAGCACTCTGCCCAAGTGCTCCACCCTTGGGGGCTTTGTCTCCAGACACGCCCCACCCCTTTTCAAACCTAGGAAGGGCCTCATTTCTCCCCTCTCATTGGCTAGTGTCCCCTCCCCCACCATGTGCCTTCAAAGGCTCCTCAAGTCCAGGCTCCTACTGCCTCCCCACTCTCCAGGAGACCTGCCCTCCCCTACTTTTTGAGTCCCCCAACCCTATCATGCTCAGGCCCCTGAAACCTCCCGGAGCTCCCAAAGGCTCCAAGGGCACCCTCCTCCCCAGCCCACCGTACTCTTCCAGTCCCCCAGTAGGGAAACATTCACTGCAAATTTACTGAGTGCCTACGATGTGCAAAGCTCTGGTGGAGGCTGCAGAATACCCTGGTAAACGTGGGTTCCGGTTCTCACCCCGTTTTTAGTCATCAGAGCTCGGGTGGGGCCCTTAACTTCTCTGGGCCTCGACTTCCCCCTCTCACAGGTGGAATAACAACATCCCCTGGGCGGAAAGAGTTTTCCCATGATGCTGGGAAAGAGAGGCAGCGCCTGAGGCAGAGCAAGGCCAAGAGCTCGCGCTGGCTCCCAGGGCCAGGCCTCCTTGGCGGCCGCCAGGTAGGTCACCGCGCTGGTTGGGGCGCCAAGCACGGGACCGGCCGGCCTCAGCCGCGTCCAAGCCCGGGCGGGCCGCCAGGTGAGCGCTCCCTGGCGCTCCAAACGCGTCGCTGGCGGCAGTGCGTCCACCAGGCCAAGTACGGGTCATGGAGCCACGCGCGGGGGGCGCCACGGACCCTAAGGGGAGCAGAGGAGGTACGGGGCGCGGGGTGGGAGGGTAGTGGGCGCGTCCCTGCCAGCCCTCGCCCCGCCTGTCTGCTTCTCACCTTTTCCTTCTGACAGGTGGTAAACAAAGCAGCCCTGGCGCCCTAGCGGCTGCGGGCGGCGGCGGGGGAGGGCAGGGGCCCAGCGACCCGGGCTGGGCTTGAGGCGCCCTACCCGCACCCGCGCTGTGGGGCGGCGCACCAGACCCGGGGGTCTCTCCGGAGTCTCCGGGGAGGTGTGCCGGAGGGGTCTGCCCGGGGTCACTGGGGACACCTGGGCACTCGGGGTCTTTGGTGAATTGTGGGGGGTTAAGCTGGGGGCTCTGGGGATATGTGGGCCAGCAGGGCTGCCTAGGATAATTGGAGGGGAATCGGGGGTGCCTGGGCCACAGGGGGCAGACCGTGTTGTGTTGGGACATCTGGGGGAATCGGGATACTTCTCGATGTTCGGGGGAAGAGTCTGGAAACTGGAGTTATAGGGGAGCAGTGAGAGACCTTCAGAGTTATTCACAGGGTGTTCGGAGGTGTCCAGGAATATTGGGGTTAAATAGCTGTCCAGGGATATCGTGGGTGCAGTTTTGGGTCCACGGGCATACCCGCGATGGTCGGGGGTCGCGGGAGATGAGAGGGGCAGTCGGTGACTTTCAGAACTATCGAGGGAGTGGTCTCGGGTCTCCGGGATCTTGAGGGGCATTCTAGGTCTTCGGTCGTGGCGGGGGGGGGGGCTGTAGGGGGTCGCTGAGACTCAGGGTGGGCCCTGATCTGTTCTTTTCACTCGCGCAGGCCGTATCCTTCCCCCGCCCGCGGGCCCCAGAGCCCGGCAGCTCCTGGCGCGGCTGGACGCGCGCCTCCTGGCGGCCTGAGCTGCGGCCGACGTGCTGGCGCTTGTACGCCGGGCCGGCGCCACATTGCGCCTGCGCCCCAAGGAGGGTGCGTGATGGGGGCGGGGCCTCCAGGGAGCGCGGTCGGAGTGGAGCGGGGTTCTGGGGGGGCGGGCCCAGGAGTGTTAGTTACTCCCCTGGGTGGGGCCAATGGGTGTGAGTTAGGAGGATGGGCCTCGGCGGTGATTCGAGGGTGCTGGGGTTAGCCTAGATTATTCCTCTAGGAGCTGACACAGAGAGGGTTACTGCAGTAGGTGAACGTTGCAAGATTAGTTGTGGGTGCGGAGCTTGATCTTTACTTTTGTCAGCGGGGTTTCGAGTGGCATTTCTGAGGAGGCGGGGCCTGGAGAGGGTTGGGGGCGGGCATTTGGCTAAGGGGCGGGCCTGGAATGTTAGTCAAGGAGGTGGAGTCTATAAGCGCACTGGGGTAGCGGCTCGAAAGGTCAGGAAAAGGTTGAAATTTTTAGGCTGATTGGAGGGCGGGGCCTGGAATCTTCAGCAGCGGAATCCTGGAGTAGCACCCTGCAGGGTGAGCCTAAGGGTTTAATATGAGGGGCGGGATCTGCGTGTTATTAGAGGGAGGTAGGAAGGTGTTTAGGATTATTCAAATAGCTGGTCCCAGGGTTATTAGCTAAGAAGGCGGGATCAGGATGGTCATTCTGGTGGCCGGAGCCTGAATGATTACTTGAGGGGCACTGCCTAAGTAGTAAATGGTGAGTGAGGCCCGGATGAGTTCAACGAGATGAGGCTAGAATGTTTATATAGGGGGAATGGCCTATGCTGTTTCATTGGAGGGTCATTAACGGTTTTCTTAGCCTCTTTCATCCTTCAGCCCTTCAGTGTTGGAATGTAAGGACAATAACATCATGGATAGTCACTTGTTCCAACATCCCCTTGCCTCCCAGCCAGAGTTCTTAGCATGGCAAATGAAGTCGGTTTTTAAAACCTTGTGTACTTTTGGGAAGCTTGAACAGTCCATCCTGCCAAGACTTCCTTAATGAATCTTGGGTTCCTGGATGTGGAGAGAGGGTGGTAGAGAAGGATGGGTGCTGCAGGAGAGCAATGGACAGGGCCAGCTGAGAATCCAGCACAAGCCTTGAGTCAATATTGGATGTCTCTCCATTTATTTGGTCGTCTTTAATTTCTTTCAACATTGTTTTGTAGTTTCCAGAGTACAGTTTTTACGCCTCTTTTGTTAAATTTGTTCCAAAGTATTTTATTGTTTCGAGGCTGTTGTAAATGGAATTATTTTCTTAATTTCTTTTTTTTTTTTTTTTTTTTTGCGGTACGCGGGCCTCTCACTGTTGCGGCCTCTCCCGTTGCGGAGCACAGTCTCCGGACGTGCAGGCTCAGCGGCCATGGCTCACGGGCCCAGCCGCTCCGTGGCATGTGGGATCCTCCCGGACCGGGGCACAAACCCGTGTCCCCTGAATCGGCAGGCGGACTCTCAACCACTGCGCCACCGGGGAAGCCCCTTAATTTCATTTTTGTCTATAGAAATACAGTTGATTTTTGTATATTGATCTTCTATCCTGTAACCTTGCCAAACTTGTTTATTAGTTCTAATTGTTTTTTTAGTGGATTCCTTAACATTAGTTTGCAAATAGAGATGGTTTTACATCTTCCTTTTGTTAAAAAGAAAAAAGTAGCCCAAAATGGAGTGACTTGTGCTAAGCCCCACTGATACTTAATAACTAACCTAACTGTAGTTTCAGGCTATCCTACATTTGAATTTTAAGCCAATCAGTCTGTGATTTTTCCTGGTCTGCACTAGTGAGGTAATCTGCCTAAAACACTCTCCCTTGTCTTCCCCCTAAGTGAGGGTGACCTTGCCAGAAATAATTCACTCTTTTAACTTCCTTGTCCTTCCTTTCTTAACACTTTCCAATCTGGACGCCTTTTATTTCTTTTTCTTCCCTACTTTTCCTGGCTAGATCTTCAAGTACAATATTGAATAGAAGTAGCAAGAGCAGACATTGTTTTTTTCCAGATCGTGGGTGCAGAGTATACAGACTGTCACTATTAAATAGGATCTTAGCTATTTTCTGGACCCACTGTTTCTGATAAGAAGCCTGCTTGTAATCTTATTGGGGTTACCTTGTATAATAGATGATCAGTCATTTTTCTCTTTGTTCTTTCAAGTTTTCTCTTGGGGTTTTAATATTTTTGATTATGATGTGCCTAGGTATCTATCTCTTTGTATTTTATCCTGCTTGGAGTCGGTTAAGCTTCTTGGACATGTAGATTAAAGTTTTTTTCATGAAATTTAGAATGGTTTTAGCTGTTACTTCCTTGGATATTTTTCTCTGCTCCTCTCCCTGTCTCTACTTCTTCTGCTACCCCTGTTACACATATGTTGGTGCACCTAATGGTGTCCCATACTTGTCTGATGCTCTGTTCATTTTTTCTTGATTCCTTTTACTGTCTGTTCTGCAAATTGCATAATCTGTATTGCCCTCTCTCCTAGTTCACTGCTTCTTTCTTCTGCTAGCCCATATCTACTTTTAGCCCCTCTGGTTAGTTTTTCATTTTGGTTATTGTACTGTGGATGAAAAACTAATCAATCAATCTAAGAAAGAAATTGAAATTTTTATTCAAGCCAAATTTGAGGATTATAACCCAGGAAGAGCATCTCAAAGCTCTGAGAACTGCTCCACCCCTTAGAAGTCAAGGCACAGTTATATGTTTTTTGAGAAAGAGGGCTGTACATCAAATGGTGTATTATTGATGGTTTACATAATCCATATCTAAGCATCATCATGGTAGGTCATGTTACAAGATCAAGAAGGAATATTATCTTTTAAGGAGTTGTCTTGTTGATGCTGAAACCTGCACACCTGGTCTGATTAGATTAGAACACAATCGCACCTCATATGGGATTCAAACCCAGCCAAAACTCAGATTCAGACTTGAACCCATGGGCTAGGACTCAAACCCACTGTCTTTTAATTAAAGTCACTCACCTCGTGTCAAGACTTACTGAAGCTCAGGTTCTTTATGTCTCAGCACAGAAGGAATTCAGCAAGAGTCAAAGCAATAGGCAAGAAGTAGACTTATTAATATTGGACTCTTGTGAGGGATACAAGTGGGCAGGCAAGGGGGCTCTGCCCCAAGAAGGAAAGTAGGTTTATTTAGGGAGATACATACACAGTCCATAGACTCCATACACACTCCACATAGAGTGTGGTCCCAAAACATGGGGTGGTTAGTTTTAATGGGCTTGGTAATTTTATAGGCTAACAACTGGGAGGATTATTCCAACTCTTTGGGGAAGGAGTGGAATTTTCCAGGAATTGGGCCACCGCTCACTTTTTGCCCTTTCTTAGTCAGCCTCAGAACTGTCATGGTGCCTGTGGGTGTGTCATTTAGCATGCTAATATATTACAATGAGCATATAATGAGGCTCAAGGTCTACTGGAAGTCAAATCTTCTGCCATCTCCAGCCTAATTGGTTCTACTTTTTGTCCTATCCACAATGGCTATATCATTCTTTTTTTTTTTTTTTGGTTGTGTTGGGTCTTTGTTGCTGCGTGTGGGCTTTCTCTACTTGAGTCGAGTGGGGGCTACTCTTCATTGCGGTGCATGCGGGCTTCTCATTGTGGTGGCTTCTCTTGTTGTGGAGCACGGGCTCTAGGCATGTGGGCCACAGTAGTCGCAACACACAGGCTCAGTAGTTGTGGCTCGCAGGCTCTAGAGTGCAGCCTCAGCAGCTGTGGCACCCAGGCCTAAGTTGCTCCATGGCATGTGGGATCTTCCCAGACCAGGGATTGAACCAGTGTCCCCAGCATTGACAGGGGGATTCCCAACCACTGCGCCACCAGGGAAGTCCCTGTTGTTCTTTTAAAGTTTGTGCCCTGCCCACTTCCCTCCTGTTTCAATGCTAGGAGAATGCTGCTCTTTATGGCTGAGCAGGTATTCCTGCTGACGGGACAGGTTTGGTCAATGCATAACGAAGATACAGAATGCACAGTGCAGGGAGAGAGGAGGCCAAAGGACAGAGAAGAATTTTTATGTTTAAATTTTTCTTGTCTTGCCATGAAATATGAATTTTATTTCACAGTACTTTTCAGCTCCTGGAATTCCACTTGGTCCTTTTGTAACTTTACTTCTTTATTGATGACCTCTATTTTTGAGATACTCTTATCATACTTTCCCTTACGTCTATTTTTTTTGAATTTAATTTTATTCTTTTTTTTAAACAGCAGGTCTTTATTAGTCATCAATTTTATACACATCAGTATATACATGTCAATCCCAATCACCCAATTCATCACACGACCACCAATTTCCCCCCTTGGTGTCCATATGTTTGTTCTCTACATCTGTGTCTCAATTTCTGCCCTGCAAACCAGTTCATCTGTACCATTTTTCTACATTCTACATACATCCATTAATATATGATATTTGTTTTGCTCTTTCTGACTTACTTCTCTCTGTATGACAGTCTCTAGATCCATCCACGTTTCAACAAATGACTCAATTTCGTTCCTTTTTATGGCTGAGTAATATTCCATTGTATATATGTACCACTTCTTCTTTATCCATTCGTCTGTCAATGGGCATTTAGGTTGCTTCCCTGACCTGGCTATTGTAAATAATGCTGCAATGAACATTGGGGTGCATGTGTCTTTTTGAATTATGGTTTTCTCTGGGTATATGCCCAGTAGTGGGATTGCTGGGTCATATGGTAATTCTCTTTTTAGTTTTTTAAGGAACCTCCATACTGTTCTCCATAGTGGCTGTATCAAGTTACATTCCCACCAACAGTGCAAGAGGGTACCCTTTTCTCCACGCCCCCTCCAGCATTTGTTGTTTGTAGATTTTCTGATGATGCCCATTCTAACTGGTGTGAGGTGATACCTCACTGAAGTTTTGATTTGCATTTCTCTAATAATTAGTGATGTTGAGCAGCTTTTCATGTGCTTCTTGGCCATGTGTATGTCTTCTTTGGAGAAATGTCTATTTAGGTCTTCTGCCCATTTTTGGACTGGGTTGTTTGTTTCTTTAATATTGAGCTGCATGAGCTGTTTATATATTTTGGAGATTAATCCTTTGTCTGTTGGTTCATTTGCAAATATTTTCTCCCATTCTGAGGGTTGTCTTTTGGTCTTGTTTATGATTTCCTTTGCTGTGCAAAAGCTTTTAAGTTTCATTAGGTCCCATTTGTTTATTACTCTAGGAGGTGGATCAAAAAAGATCTTGCTGTGATTTATGTCAAAGACTGTTCTTCCTATGTTATCCTCTAAGAGTTTTATAGTGTCCAGTCTTACATTTAGGTCTTTTTTTTTTTTTTTTTTACATTTAGGTCTTGAATCCATTTTGAGTTTATTTTTGTGTATGGTGTTAGGGAGTGTTCTACTTTCATTCTTTTACATGTAGCTGTCCAGTTTTCCCAGCACCACTTATTGAAGAGACTGTCTTTTCTCCACTGTATATCCTTGCCTCCTTTGTGATTGATTACTTGAGCATAGGTGCGAGGATTTATCTCTGGGCTTTCTATCTTCTTCCCTTGATCTATGTTTCTGTTTTTGTGCCAGTACCATATTGTCTTGATTACTGTAGCTTTGTAGTATAGTCTGAAGTCAGGGAGTCTGATTCCTCCAGCTCCGTTTTTTTTCACTCAAGACTGCTTTGGCTATTCGGGGTCTTTTGTGTCTCCATACAAATTTTAAGATTTTTTGTTCTAGTTCCATAAAAAATGCCATTGGTAGTTTGATAGGGATTGCATTGAATCTGTAGATTGCTTTGAGTAATATACTCATTTTCACAATATTGATTCTTCCAATCCAAGTACATGGTATATCTCTCCATCTGTTTGTATCATCTTTAATTTCTTGTATCAGTGTCTTATACTTTTCTGCATACAGGTCTTTTGTCTCCCTAGGTAGGTTTATTCCTAGGCAATTTATTATTTTTGTTGCAATGGTAAATGAGAGTGTTTCCTTAATTTCTGTTTCAGATTGTTCATAATTAGTGTATAGGAATGCAAGAGATTTCTGTGCACTAATTTTGTATCCTGCAACTTTACCAAATTCATTGATTAGCTCTAGTAGTTTTCTGGTGGCATTTTTAGGATTCTCTATGTATAGCATCATGTCATCTGCAAACAGTGACAGTTTTACTTCTTCTTTTCCAATTTGTATGCCTTTTATTTCCTTTTCTTCTCTGACTGCCGTGGCTAGGACTTCCAAAACTATGTTGAAAAACAGTGGTGAGAGTGGACATCCTTGTCTTGTTCCTGATCGTAGAGGAAATGCTTTCAGTTTTTCACCATTGAGAATGATGTTTGCTGTGAGTTTGTCGTATATGGCCTTTATTATGTTGAGGTAGGTTCCCTCTATGCCCACTTTCTGGAGAGTTTTTCTCATAAATGGGTGTTGAATTTTGTCAAAAGCTTTTTCTGCGTCTATTGAGATGATCATGTGGTTTTTATTCTTCAATTTGTTAATATGGTGTATCACATTGATTGATTTGTGTATATTGAAGAATCCTTGCATCCCTGGGATAAATCCCACTTGATCATGGTGTATGATCCTTTTAATGTGTTGTTGGATTCTGTTTGCTAGTATTTTGTTAAGGACTTTTGCATCTATATTCATCAGTGATATTGGTCTGTAATTTTCTTTTCTTGTAGTATCTTTGTCTGGTTTTGGTATCAGGGTGATGGTGGCCTCATAGAATGAGTTTGGGAGTGTTCCTTCCTCTGCAATTTTTTGAAAGAGTTTGAGAAGGATGGGTGTTAGATCTTCTTTAGATGTTTGATACAATTCACCTGTGAAGCCATCTGGTCCTGGACTTATGTTTGTTGGAACATTTTTAATCACAGTTTCAATTTCATTTTTTGTGATTGGTCTGTTCATATTTTCTATTTCTTCGTGTTTCAGACTTGGAAGGTTATACCTTTCTAAGAATTTGTCCATTTCTTCCAGGTTGTCCATTTTATTGGCATAGAGTTGCTTGTAGTAGTCTCTTAGGATGCTTTGTATTTCTGCGGTGTCTGTTGTAACTTCCCCTTTTTCATTTCTAATTTTATTGATTTGAGTCCTCTCCCTCTTTTTCTTGATGAGTCTGGCTAATGGTTTATCAATTTAGTTTATCTTCTCAAAGAACCAGCTTTTAGTTTTATTGATCTCTGCTATTGTTTTCTTTGGTTCTATTTCATTTATTTCTGCTCTGATCTTTATGATTTCTTTCCTTCTGCTAACTTTGGGTTTTGTTTGTTCTTCTTTCTCCAGTTCCTTTAGGTATAAGGTTAGATTGTTTACTTGAGATTTTTCTTGTTTCTTGAGGTAGGCTTGTATAGCTATAAACTTCCCTCTTAGAACTGCTTTTGCTACGTCCCATAGGTTTTGGATCATCGTGTTTTCATTGTCATTTGTCTCTAGGTATTTTTTGATTTCCTCTTTGATTTCTTCAGTGATCTCTTGGTTATTTAGTAACATATTGTTTAGCCTCCATGTGTTTGTGTTTTTTACATTTTTTCCCCTGTAATTCATTTCTAATCTCATAGGGTTGTGGTCAGAAAAGATGCTTGATATGATTTCAATTTTCTTAAATTTACTGAGGCTTGATTTGTGACCCAAGATGTGATCTATCCTGGAGGATGTTCCGTGCGCACTTGAGAAGAAAATGTAATCTGCTGTTTTTGGATGGAATGTACTATAAATATCAAATCTATCTGGTCTATTGTGTCATTTAAAGCTTCTGTTTCCTTATTTATTTTCATTTTGGATGATCTGTCTATTGGTGTAAGTGAGGTGTTAAAGTCCCCCACTATTATTTTGTTACTGTCGATTTCCTCTTTTATAACTGTTAGCAGTTGCCTTATGTATTGAGGTGCTCCTATGTTGGGTGCATATATATTAATAATTGTTATATCTTCTTCTTGGATTGATCCCTTGATCATTATGTAGTGTCCTTCCTTGTCTCTTTTTTTTAAAGTCTATTTTATCTGATGTGAGTATTGCTACTCCAACTTTCTTTTGATTTCCATTTGTATGGAATATCTTTTTCCATCCCCTCACTTTCAGTCTGTATGTGTCCCTAGGTCTGAAGTGGGTCTCTTGTAGACAGCACATAGATGGGTCTTGTTTTTGTATCCATTCAGCAAGCCTCTGTCTTTTGGTTGGAGCATTTAATCCATTCACGTTTAAGGTAATTATCGATATGTATGTTCCTATTACCATTTTCTTAATTGTTCTGGGTTTCTTTTTGTAGGTCCTTTTCGTCTCTTGTGTTTCCCACTTAGAGAAGTTCCTTTAGCATTTGTTGTAGGGCTGGTTTGATGGTGCTGAATTCTGTTAGCTTTTGCTTGTCTGTAAAGCTTTTGATTTCTCCATCGAATCTGAATGAGATCCTTGCCAGGTAGAGTAATATTGGTTGTAGGTTCTTCCCTTTCATCACTTTAAGTACATCCTGCCACTCCCTTCTGGCTTGTAGATTTTCTGCTGAGAAATCAGCTGTTAACCTTATGGGAGTTCCCTTGTATATTATTTGTCATTTTTTCCTTGCTGCTTTCAATAATTTTTCTTTGTCTTTAATTTTTGCCAGTTTGATTACTATGTGTCTCAGCGTGTTTGTCTGTGGGTTTATCCTGTATGGGACCCTCTGTGCTTCCTGGACTTGGGAAGGAAGATGGTCCTAGGCCGTCTTCATTTCTTTTCATTCTTTTTTCTTTATTCTGTTCCACAGCAGTGAATTCCAGCATTCTGTTTTCCAGGTCACTTACCCGTTCTTCTGCCTCAATTATTCTGCTGTTGATTCCTTCTAGTGTAGTTTTCATTTCAGTTATTGTATTGTTCATCTCTGTTTGTTTGTTCTTTAATTCTTCTATGTCTTTGTTAAACATTTCTTGCCTTTTCTCCATCTTTGCCTCCATTCTTTTTCTGAGGTCCTGGATCATCTTCACTATCATTATTCTGAATTCTTTTTCTGGAAGGTTGCCTATCTCCACTTCATTTAGTTGTTTTTCTGGGGTTTTATCTTGTTCCTTCATCTGGTACATAGCCCTCTGCCTTTTCATCTTGTATATCTTTCTGTGAATGTGTTTTTTATTCCACAGGCTGTAGGGTTGTAGTCTTCTTGCTTCTGCTGTCTGCCCTCTGGTGAATGAGGCTATCTCAGAGGCTCGTGCAAGTTTCCTGATGGGAGGGACTGGTGGTGGGTAGAGCTGACTGTTGCTCTGGTAGGCAGAGCTCAGTAAAACTTTAATCCACTGACTGCTGATGGGTTGGGCTGGGTTCCCTCCCTGTTGGTTGTTTGGCCTGAGGCAACCCAACACTGAAGCCCCCCTGGGCTCCTTGGTGGGGCCAATGGCGGACTCTGGGAGGGCTCACCCCAAGGAGCACTTCCCAGAACTTCTGCTGCCAGTGTCCCCGTACCCACAGTGAGCCACAGCCACCTCCCACCTCTGCAGGAGACCCTCCAACACTAGCAGGTAGGTCTGGTTCAGTCTCCCCTGGGGTCACTGCTCCTTCCCCTGGATCCCGATGCACACACTACTTTTTGTGTGCCCTCCAAGGGTGGAGTCTCTTTTTCCCCCAGTCCTGTCGAAGTCCTGCAATCAAATCCCACTAGCCTTCAAAGTCTGATTCTCTAGGAATTTCTCCTCCCATTGCCAGACCCCCAGGTTGGCAACCTGACGTGGGGCTCAGAACCTTCACTCCAGTGGGTGGACTTCTGTGGTATAAGTGTTCTCCAGCCTGTGAGTCACCTACCCAGCAGTTATGGGATTTGATTTTACTGTGATTGCGCCACTCCTACCGTCTCATTTTGGCTTCTCCTTCGTCTTTGGATGTGGGTTGTCTTTTCTGGTGAGTTCCAGTTTCTTCCTGTCGATGATTGTCCAGCAGCTAGTTGTGATTCTGGTGTTCTCGCCAGAGGGAGTGAGAGAACGTCCTTCTACTCCGCCATCTTGGTTCAGTTCTGGAGGTCAGAGTTCCTAAATTCGAGGTGTTGTTAGGGCTAAATTCCTCCCGGAGGCGCTAGGGGAGAATCAGTTTCCTTGCTTTTTCTGGTTTCTAGTGGCCGCCTATATCCCTTGGCTTGTGGCCCCTTTTTCTATCTTCAAAGCCAGAAGCATAGCGTCTTCCAATCTCTTTATCTTTGCTCGTGTCATCACATCACTTTTTCCTCTCATGTCTTTATACATGATTTCTTACTTCTTTGAACAAATTTAATAGCTGTTTTTGAAACCGTACACCTCAGACTGGAACTCAAGTCCAGCTGAAACCCAGATTGGGACTTAAACCCACTGTCTTTTAATTGAAATCACACACCTGGTCTCAGGACTTAATGAAGCTCTAGTTCTTTATGTCTCATCACAGAAAGAATTCAGTGAGAGACAAAGTGATAGGTAAAAAGTGGATTTATTTAGAGAGATACACATTCCATAGACAGAATGCACTCTGTCTCAAAAGGTGAGAGTGGCCCTGGGAGAAATACACTCCACAGACAGGGTGTGGACCAGCTCAGAAGGCGAGAGGCCCTGAAATATGCGGTATTTAGTTTTTATGGGCTGGGTAATTTTGTAGACTAATGAGTGGGAAGATTATTCCAACTATTTTGGAGAAGGGGCAAGGATTTCCAGGATTTGGCTACCACCTACTTTTTGGCCTTCTATGTTTAGCCTCGGAACTGTCATGGTGCCTATGGGTGTGTCATTTAGCTTATGCTAATATATTAAAATGAGCATATAATGAGGCTCCAGGTCTCTTGGAAGTTGAATCTTCTGCCATCTTGGACCTAGTTGGTTCTAACCAGTTTATGTCTTATCCTCAACTGGTGTGTCATTCTTTTAAAGATTGTACCCTGCCCCCTTCCTTCCTGTTTCTCTTTGAAGTCTTTATCTGTTAGGTCCTACATTTGGGCCCTCTAACAGTTTCTGTTTCCTGTTCTGCCTGCTCCTGCCATGTATGGGTCACATTTTCTTGTTTCTCTGCATATTTCACTGAACATTTTAGATAATATATTATAGCAACTCTAGATACTGATCTGCCCATTTTTGTTTTCATTTGCTTGTTTATTTGTTTAGTGACTTGACTGGACTAATTTAGTCATATCTATTTCCACCTGATGTCCTTCTTCAAAGGGTTCAGGCTTGGGCATGAGCACAGTCACCCTGGAATGACCTTGCTTTTATCCAGGCTCTCTTTGTTTCTTTCCCTGATCTCCTGGTTTAATTTCTGGCTGGTCTGCCTGTATTGATACCATACCTAGCTTAACCGGTACTAATTTTTTACAGTACCCTGGTGCATAATTTTTTCCAGTTAACCAATTAAAGTCTTATTCAATTAAAGTCAGGCCCCTTTTTCAATTAAAATATGGGGTGGTCTTTTTTTTTTAATATATATTTATTTATTTATGGCTGTGTTTGGTCTTCGTTTCTGTGCGAGGGCTTTCTCTAGTTGCGGCAAGCGGTGATCACCCTTCATCGTGGAGCGCGGGCCTCTCACTATCACGGCCTCTCTTGTTGTGGAGCACAGGCTCCAGACGCGCAGGCTCAGTAGTTGTGGCTCACGGGCCTAGTTGCTCCGCGGCATGTGGGATCTTCCCAGACCAGGGCTCGAACCCGTGTCCCCTGCATTGGCAGGCAGATTCTCAACCACTGCGCCACCAGGGAAGCCCGGGGTGGTCTTTTTTTTAATCTTTTTTTTAAATTGAAGAATAGTTGATTTACAGTGTTTCAGGTATAAGTATGGTGTAGTCTTTGAGAGCAGTCTTTGTGGCTTGCTCTGACCCTAGAAGGATTCTTCTTAGCTGTTTCTCTCTGTTTTGCTTGTTGCTATCTTGGAGATACCAGCCGCCTCTTAATTGCTCATAAAGCCCTTATTCTTTAACTTCTTGACTTTCTGTCCAAGTAAATCAGTCCCCTTAAGGAGAGCTATTAAACTCTCTGTTCTTTGCACTCCCCCTCAAGAGCTGGGGGTGGATCAGAAGCCCACTTCTCTTGGAGTGACTGACACTCGATCTTCTATGAGCAGGGCGCTGGGGAGGTTATATCCCTTGGTATTATCTGCTTGTCTTTCCCAGTGTGGAACCCCCACTCTAACAGTAAGCTGTGGAGTGGGCAATTGGGGCCCAGTATGCTTGGTCTGCCACACTGGGGTAAAGCTTCCACCCTAAGAATGGGGTCTGGGTGGTAGAAGAGAGCCCCAGACCTATTAGTCATGCATTCCCAGAATAGAGCTTCTGTAACATGGGGCTGGAGGAGATGAGACAAGCTGGTAGCCTACCCCTCATGAGGAGAAACCACTGCTGTAGACTGGGAACTGGAGGGAGAGAGAGCCCCATGTTCTTGGCCACACTGTCCTGGAGTAGAGCTTCTTTTTGTCACACTGCTCTGGGGTTCAAGGAGGGAGCAAGTCATGGCTCAAGTGCCAGACTCTTGGTGTTCTTACAGTGATTTATTGGAGTTTCTTGAACAAATGTTTCGCCATTTCCTGTATGCCCTTACGCAATTCCCAGAGACTTTAAAGTGTTGTTTTAAAAAATAATTTTCAGTAGTTAGGGTTGCTTTGTTGAGGACAAGGTCTACCAAGCTCCTAGTGCTACTATTCTGGAAGTGCTTCTCTATTTTTTAAAAAAGTGAAATATACCTAATAGAGAAGAACATGCATACAACATACATGAACAGTTTGACAAATTGTAAAATCAGTACAGTACCTGTGTGACTCTCACCAGGTTAAATAAGAGAATGTTATTAATTTCCCAGAAATCCCCTACATATTCCTCAAATTGCTTTCTCCATTTAACAAAATATTGTAGCTATTGTTCCTTGTCAAGCCATGAAGAATTTTTAAACCTTTTTAGTAAAAGTATGACATACATTCACTCATTAGCATACAGAACATCCTGCCCCAATTTTCCATTCTTTCCTTCAGATCTAGTCTTAGAAATGGAGTCATTGAGTCAGGAAAGGCATAGATATTATTATACTGCCCCTGATAAATGTTGAATCAATTTGTGCCCTTATCAGCAGTGTATGAACGTGCCCATTTTCTTCCATCTTTAGTAACTCTGGGCATCATCCATAGTACTTACTATTTTGTGATCTTGGCCAACTCAGTTACCCTCTCTGTGCTGCAGTTCTCTTATATGTAAAATGGATTTTTAAAATAGTTCCTACATCACAGAATCCTTTGGAGGACTAAATGAGTGCTTAGTTGGGCAATTGGCATAGAGAACTTACCACAGAAGTAGTTGTCATTTTTACTTTTGGTCTTTACCAATGAGTTAAATGAAGAACAACATTTTATTATTTATTTATTTGCATTGCTTTGAGTATTAGTGAGGTTGAGAATCTTTACATGTGCTTCATGGCTATTTGTATTTCCCATTTCGTGAACCACCTAGTTATGTCCACTGCCCATTTTTCAGTTGGGGGTTGCTTGCCTTTTATAGTTATTGAACTACAGGAGTTCTTTGTGTATTGAGTACATTGTCCCTATACCTTTGATATACATTACTTTTTTATTTTTATTTATTTATTTAAATTTTTGGCCACACGGCCTGGCATGCGGGATCTCCCCGACCAGGGATTGAACCCATGCCCCCTGCAGTGGAAGCCAGAGTCTTAACCACTGGAGTAACCACTGGAGTACCAGGGAAGTCCCTATATTGCTTTTTTTTTTTTAATTTATTTTAGCTGCATTGGGTCTTCGTTGCTGCACGTGGGCTTTCTCTAGTTGTGGCGAGTGGGGCCTATTCTTCGTTGCGGTATGTGAGCTTCTCACTGCGGTGGCTTCTCTTGTTGTGGAGCACAAGAGAAAAAATTTCCTGATTTTGTTTTCAGAATGAAGGAAAGATAGGAAAAAAAGTGTCTTTTCTCCCATTACATTTTCACCACAAAGTTTTGCATCAGGACTTGGCATGAGCTCTGTGGCACATGTCAGGAGTGAGTCAGAGACCAGGTGTGAACCAACCCAGAAGGCAAGACCCTCAGGGACCTCTGGCCCTAGCCTGTGTAAGCCTGTATTGTGCACACTATCTCAGGTGGCTGCTTCAGGAAATGGGTATCACTTCAGCCATGGACAGTTCACCTCCCAGGCAATGTTCACATCATTAGTAATAAGATATAATATTGTGAACCCTCTGATATGATGTGATGAGAAGGGCACATTACCTTTGTGTCATTCTTGCCAGGAACCCATAACCTCAGCCTAATTGTAAGAACTCATCAGAGAAGCCCAAACTGAGGGACATTCTACAAAATAACTGAACTGTACTTTTCAAAAATGTTACGGTCATGAAAGACAAGGAAAGAACAGGAATTTTCACAGATTGGAGGAGACTTAAAAAGGCATTACCGGGGCTTCCCTGGTGGTGCAGTGGTTAAGAGTCGTACTGCCAATGCAGAGGACACGGGTTTGATCCCTGGCCCGGGAAGATCCCACATGCCGCAGAGCAACTAAGCCCGTGCGCCACAACTACTGAGCCTGCGCTCCAGAGCCCACGAGCCACAACTACTGAGCCTGCGTGCCACAACTACTGAAGCCCACACGCCAAGAGCCCGTGCTCCACAACAAGAGAAGCCTGCGCACCTCAACGAAGAGTAGCCCCCGTTCGCCACAACCAGAGAAAAGCCCGTGCATAGCAACAAAGACCCAACGCAGCCAAAAATAAATAAAATAAAATAAAAATTTTAAAAAAGGCATTAGCATTATATGCAAAGTATGATCCCAGATTGAATCCTGGAACAGAAAATTATCATTTAGTTAATTGTATTGCATCAATGTTAATTTCCGGATTATGATAATTATACTATTGTTATATAAAATGTTTAGGGGGGATCTAGATACACAGGGACTCTCTGTACTATTTTTTCAACATTTCTTTTAGTCTAAAAGTATTTCAAAATAAAAATTTAAAGTTTTTTTTGTTGTTGTATATTTTGAAAACCAAAATGGCTTCTCCCTTGAGATACCAGGGCCCATCCCAGGATGCCCAGGGCTTGTAAGCCTCAAAACATGGCCACAAAATTGATTGAATATTGGGCTTCCTGTTTTCAAGAGCAACCTCTGACCCACCATACTATTCTACTTTCCAAACATTGTGACTATGTCCCCATTTCATTTAATTATATGTATAGCTTCACATTTAAAGGCTCTAGTATATTCATTCCACCCAAACCACGTGCTATAATTCATTTAGCCCATCCCCTTTTGTTGTTCATTTAAGTGGTCTTCAAGCTTTTGTTACAATAAATAATACTCTGATGAATCTCATATAAAAATACTTTTACACATCTTGGATGATTTCCTTGGGATGAATTTTTAGCGGATTTGTAGTATTCTTTCTTGTGACTATTTGTTTAAGTATCACTCTTCTACTTCACAAACTCTTAAGGTCCTACTCAGAGGCGTCTGTCTCATTAATCTTCTGAGGGCTTAGGACCTGGCTCTCACAACATATTTAAAGTTGGTAGGAACTATTTTTTTTTAAATCTGTTTTGAGTGTCATTGTTCCCCACTAGACTTGGAACCTCTAGAGAGGAGGCCAGACTATTTTATTAATACAGTTGACCCTTGAACAATGTAGGCATTAGGGGCACTGACCCAGCGCAGTCTAAAATCCCTATATAATTTTTTTTTTTTTGGCTGTGTTGGGTCTTCGTTGCTGTGCACAGGCTTTCTCTAGTTGCGGCCAGTGGGGGCTACTCTTCATTGCAGTGCGTGTGCTTTTCATTACGGTGGCTTCTCTTGTTGCAGGGCACTGGCTCTAGGCACGCAGGCTTCAGTAGCTGTGGCACGTGGGCTCTGTAGTTGTGGCTCGCGGGCTCTAGAGTGCAGGCTCAATAGTTGCGGCGCTTGCGGCATGTGGGGTCTTCACGGACCAGGGCTCGAACCCGTGTCCCCTGCATTGGCAAGTAGATTCTTTTTTTTTGAATTTTATTTTTTTATACATCAGGTTCTTATTATCCATTTTATACATATTAGTGTATATATGTCATTCCCAATCTCCCAATTCATCACACCACACAACCCCCCAGGTGGATTCTTAACCACTAGGCCACCAAGGAAGTCCCTAAAATCCCCGTATAATTTTACAGTCTGCTCTCCATGTTCTGCATCCTCGTATTCAACCAATCTTGCACCATGTAGTACTGTAGTAGGTTATTTAGTGAAAAATATCCACGTATAAGTGGACCCTCGCAGTTCAAACCTGTGTTATCTAAAGGTCAACTGTATTTGAATCTAGAGTTTGTCCACTATTAAATCTGTCATCTTGTAGGTACCACTTACATGTCTATTATTTATTATTGTACACAACTGGCACTCACAGATTTTTTTCTTTCTTTTTTTTTTAATAAATCTATTTAATTTTATTTATTTATTTTTGGCTGCGTTGGGTCTTTGTTGCTGCACGCGGGCTTTTCTCTGGTTGTTGCAAGCGGGGGGCGGGGGTGGCTACTCTTCGTTGTGGTAAGTGGGCTTCTCATTGTGGTGGCTTCTCTTGTTGGGAGCATGGGCTCTAGGTGGGTGGGCTCAGTAGTTGTGTCTCGCGGGCTGTAGAGCGCAAGCTCAGTAGCTGTGGCGCACAGGCTTAGTTGCTCCGCGGCATGTGGTAATTCTCCTGAACCAGGACTCGAACCCGTGTCTCTCGCGTTGGCAGGCGGATTCTTAACCACTGCACCACCAGGGAAGCCATATTTTTTTTTAAATGATTTATTTTACCTACATTTCCCACACCAGTAGGGCACAGTAACGTGCACACTGTAGGCGACCAATAAACGCCTACACGAAGGAGTGACGAGTTAGCAAGAAGGAAGCCACCTTCCACCACGCCTACCTTCCCCAAGAACTACATTTCCCTGTACGCCACGCGCTCTTGTGAAGTAAAAGGAGCGGCAATTACTTCCTACTGCCCCTATCCGCCTTCGCCTGGCGGTGCCACAGTGTTTCCTGGGAAAGGTAGTTGTAGCGCTGGTGGTCAAGCCCCAGCAAAGCGAGCGCAAACTAAACTTCCCAGCAAGCAGCGCGCCGGCCTGGGACGAGGGGAAGATGGCGGACGCCAAAGATGGTGTTTTGTGGCCTGCGGGAGCCTCCAGTGCCCCAATTTCATTCACCTTCAGTCGCACGTCCGCCCGGAGATGGCTGGCGGGAGACGCGGCTCCGGAGAAGGATTTCTTGAAGACCGAGAAACGGAGGGAGCTGCAGAGGTGAAGCGCTGGGTGTTTCATCCCTTGGCAAGCGGTGCGGTGGGTGCCTGCGGGAGGGTGGAATCTTGAGTTGATTTTCTTGGTGACAGTGGCCTGGGAAGTCTGAAGCACAGCCGGAGAAGATCCGTGGAGGTCAGAAGGCGGGAGTTAGTGGGGGAGGTGGGGAAATTGGACCTGTTGGCCGAGGGGATTGAGAGGAGAGAATGTATTCCTGAGAGGGTGTGTCTTTAGGACTTGGGGACCCTGAGGAGCGTGCGTTCTGAAAGAAGGAAAGGAGGGGAGAATGACAGGACTCCTAGTGTCCCAGGTGAAGCGTTGGGGCTTCTCCCATACGGGGAGCAGGATGGAGTGGCAGATTCAGGTTCGGGGAGGCTATCGTCAGCTTAATTCGGAAAGGAAAGTCTGAGGGAGGGACTTCCAGAAGAGAATCAACCATCTAGGAGGCTGGTGTGGAGCCCGGAGCTGGGGAGAGTCTGGGCTGAAGATGGTGATTTTTAGGTCATAGTGGAAGCCACAGAAGTGGGTCTTGAGATGAACAGAGGGTCCAGAACTGAGGACTGAGTCCTCGAAGGCACTGACATTTAAGAGTTGGGGGTGGGGGAGAGAATCAAAAGAAAGCACCACCAGAGGTATAACAGGAGAGCCAGACAGGAGAAGGGAGGGTGTAGTCAATGGGGCTGGGGGTGTGTTTGGCTCTTGTGTTTCTTCTGAATGAAGGGTTGTGGCTCAGAACTCACTGATTGTGCTACTCTCCCAACTTCACCCCTCTGTGTCCACATCAGTGTGCAGCCCTCAGAAGCCCCCAAGGAACTTGTCATCCCTTTGATCCAGCATGGCCACCTGAGGCAGCCACCGACCCAGGCCCCTGGGCCATCCACACATACTGAGGTCTTGGTGGATGGGATGCTGTCCCAGGCTGTGAAGGAGCTCATTGAGGGTGAGTGCTCCCTCCTTTGCCTTGCCCTAGTGAAGGAAGAAGGGGAGGAAAATGGAAGGATAGGGTGGAACCTCATTGCTCCCTCCCATTCTTCTTTAGAATCCACGAAGTCTCTGGAGGAGAGAGAGAATGCGGGTGTCGACCCCACGCTCGCTATCCCCATGATCCGGAAAGGATGCACCCCCATCGGGGAAGGGGCAGACAGCGAACCCCGGGCTGAGACAGTGAGCTGGCCCCTGGCCTCCCTCCTTCTCCAGTCTCTCACTGCCCTGTCTGCTAGGACTTGTGTCCCTGCACATAGCAGGCAAAGTCTGTGTGTGTACTAAAGGCCTGCTGCCTCGCCCTGCCTCCTTCCATCCTTTTTGGAAGCATTAACAAATGAATCCAGATATTGGGGTGTGAAAAGATACTTGGATTCTGGGATTATCTGAAGGAGCTGAGCAAAGGGAACAGGAAATATAAAGATCCTGAGGGTAGACTCTTCCTGGAGTACTTGAGGAACATCAAGGAGACCAACGTAGCTGGAGTGGAATGAGTGACAGGGAAGAGTAGTAGGTTAGGTCAGAAGTGGGCCATGGTGAGGACTTTGGCTTTTACTCTGAGTGAGGTGAGAGCCATGGGAGGGCTCTGAGCAGAGAAGGGACAAGACTTATGATTTGACAGGCTCTCTCTGGCTGCTACAAGCAGAACAGACTAGTAAGCAGAGGTGGAGGCAAGGAGAGCAGCAGTCCAGGCTAGAGGTGATGGAGACTCAGATCAGAGTGGTAGGAGCGAGGCCGGGAAGACAGGTAGGGTTTAGTGAGAGGGAAGAGGAGGGTGAGTGCTCCTAATGGCAGCAACCACCCAGACAGTGGCATGGTGGCAGAAAATCGGTGTGGTGTGTGTCCATCAGTGACAATCTGTGGTGTGTCTAGAGCGAATATAAAGAATTGAGGGAGTGATGATGGGAGGTGATAACAGGAGAGGTGAGGGGTGTGTCCACAGAAGTAACCAAGTCTGTCTTTCATACCCATGGACCCTACTTTTCACCTCTTCGTTCACAATTTTTTGGCAATGCTTGTTTGGGTCCTAGTTCTCCTATAGCCCCAAACCAGAGAGACTCTTTCGACTGAATGGTTCTCATCAGCCTTCAGACATCCTCTGGTATCTTTCATCTTAAAAAAACCTTCACTTCACTCTCCTTCCTGTTCCAGCTTTGGCCTCCTTTCTCTAATTTTCCCTCTTCTCAGAGCCTTCTGCATCTCAGTTGATCACAGTTCCATCCATCCTTCCTCTCCAAAATACAACCAGAATCTGACCACTTCTCACCATCACCACTACCACTTCTCTGGTCTGAGCCACCAGCATTTCTCATCTGGACTATTGCAGTAACTTCCTCACTGGTCCCCTTGTGGCTGCCACCCTATCGTGGCTCCTGCCCAGCTCTCCTGATTAATCCCTTACCACCCCTCTTTGCCTCCACATCTGTTTCAGTCAGATTGACTTTTATAATGCTCTCCACACATAGCAGATCTTGTCCTGCCTCAGGGCCTTTGCTCTTACTGTTCTCTCTGGAGGACTCTTATCTTCAGGGTTCCCTCTGTCTCTCCTTCTGGTCTCTGCTCAAATATGAACTCAGTGACACTCCTTTCTTCAGCCCTCTGCATCCCCTTAGCCTGCTTTATTTTTCTTCATATGACTTACCACTACCTGGCATATCATGTTTTATGAATTTTATTTATTCTGTCTCTACAACTAGAATGTAAGCCACACAAAGGGCAGGAGTTTTTGTCTACTTTGTTCACTGTTTTATCCCCAGCACCTAGAACGGTAGCTGGCACAGAATAGGTGCTTTATAAAGATTTGTCCAAGGACTAAACATGGAGGAATAAAGTGAGGGATGGCAAGAGGAAATAAAAATTCACCCTTGAGCTGACTGGAAAAGAAGTCTCGAAGGTCACCCAGTGGGTGATAGCAAGTACACTTCAGAGGGCCCACTGTAAGCCAAGCCTGACCGTCCTTCCTCTGCCTAAACCCATAGGTGCCGGAGGAGGCTGATTATGAGGCAGTCCCTGTAGAGGCCTATGGGCTGGCCATGCTGCGGGGCATGGGCTGGAAACCTGGCGAGGGCATCGGCCGTACCTTCAATCAGTGAGTTTCTAGGGTCGGGGCAGGGGACAGCAGACGGGCCAGGGAACAGACCCCCATGGTTACCGCCCACCCAGAAACATCCAGGCAGGGAGAGGGCACATTACCACCCTATGTATTTCAGTAGCCCCTTCCACTACTCTTTAAGCCTCCTATTTGCCCTTTGAAACTCCATTAAGAGATCCTATTCTGTAAAGATTGCCTCTCTGGGCATCAGCTTCCTTATCTGAAAAATGGGGATAATAACAGTACTGACTTCCCAGGGCTGTTGTGAGAGTTAAGTGAAATGATACACATAAAGCACTTACAGTAGGCCCTGGCCCCAGATAAGCATAGGCTAAACACTTGCTATTATCATGATCATACAGATTACAATCCGTTCTCCACAGTTCCAAACTCTAAAGAATTCTGAAAACCAAACTTTTTTTTTCATAAACTATTTGGCAGCCAAATGGGAACTGAATTGACATTGAGCTTTTTACAATCTGTTTCTCTTGCTTGGTATGAATAGTCATGGTTTCCCCTGTAGAAAAATTAGTATATTTGGTTGTTGGGATCTGCCTCATATCCCACTGTAAATACTGTGTCATAGATGTTATACACCGTAGGTTATTAGGTTGAACCAAATAAAATTGCCATTTTTGCAGGTCAGAAATAGTCCCTAATATGAGATTGGGAAAGATACTCTCAAACATATTGATAGGTTGGGATTTGGGTGGTGGTTGGGGGTAGGGGTGGGGAACGGAGCGCTGAAGACCCATGCATCCCCCCAACAAGCCCATATTCTGTGTTTCCTGCAGAGTGGTGAAGCCCCGTGTCAACTCACTGAGGCCCAAGGGGTTAGGGCTGGGCGCCAACATGACTGAGTTCCAGGCCCTGGCCCCCACTGGCCCCCACCACCTGCTGAGGCCAGATGAGGAGCAAGAGAAGGATAAGGAAGACCAGCCTCAAGGACTGGTGCCTGGAGGAGCTGTGGTGGTTCTTTCTGGCCCTCACCGAGGCCTCTATGGGAAGGTAAGGAACCAAGATGTGCCTGGAGCCCAAGACAGGCAGCACGGGAAATTGACATGAGGGTCAGAGGGAGGCAGAAGTGGGTTTGGGGTATGAAGGCTGGAAGTCCTTGTCTTTCAGGACTGCCTGGCCTGCCACCTCATTCAATAACTCAGGACTACTTGCTGGGCCTTTCTGAGCCTCAGTTTTCAGCTAAAAGGGAGAGAATGCCATATGCCACAAGTCCCTGAGGATTACATACTTAAAGTGTATCCAAGCCCCACAGTCTGCCGGGAGAGGCACAGGGGTCAGGCCTATTAGAAGTAAGGGTGGACAGCGTGGTCCTAGGAACGTGGGTCAGGTCCACTCACTTCTTGCCCCCCAACACTTTAGGTGGAAGGCCTCGACCCTGACAATGCTCGGGCCATGGTCCGTCTGGCTGTGGGGAGCCGCGTGGTGACTGTTAGTGAGTACTGCCTGCGGCCTGTCTCCCAGCAGGAGTTTGACAAGAACTCCTTGGATCTGAGTGAGTGAGCCTCTTAACCTAGCTGGGGGAGTTGGAGAAGTATTCCTGGGGCGAGGGTTAAATCTGCAGAGGGGCAGGACAGTGGTCTGCCTGGCAAGAGTGACTTCTGGTCAGAGTTAAGAGGTGAGAATGAACATAGTGGTTTATTCAGTTTGATTGAAGAGAGGTTGATCTAGTACCCTTGGGTCTTTAGCCTCTTTCTGAGGAAGAAGGAACAAGTGTGGAAACCAGTTCCTACCCTTGGGATGTCTTTGTCTCTTTGGGGTGGTGAACCTCTCTTTTGCTAGGGACTGACAGCAGCTAGGACTAGGGCATGATGGGGAGGAAGGCATTCTAGGCACGTCAGTAGGATGGATCCGTTTGGCACATAGGAGATGGGAGCCGACAGCCCTCCAGGAGTCCCTAGCCCACCCTAGGCAGATGACTCAGGTAAGCACTGACAGGACGGGCTAAGGTGGTTGAGCAAGGCTTCCTGAAGGAGGCTGAGACAGTTGAAAGGAAGGGGAGAGCATTCTAATAGCCCAGACAAAGGCTTGATGGTGAGACGGGCACTTTGGCAGTTGGGAGGTGGCCTGAGGCTGAGGTGTGGCCTGGAAGGGAAGAGAGGGAGACATTGAGGTTGTTTCCTGGTTCTCCCCACACCCCCTTGAACAGGCCAGGTGAGCAAAACTTCCCCAAGGCAACAGAATGGAACAGCCTCGTCATGGAAGGCCCTTCAGGATCAGGACCTCCACGTCCGGCAGGAGGACTCAGCGAGGAAGCGGAAACACCATCCAGACCGGTGGGACCCTGAGCATCTCAGATGGAGGTAGGGGTCAGGGCTGTGGGGAGGCTCCAGCGGTCAGAGAAGGCTTCTAGGGCAAGGCACGTGCCTAGAAGGAACTAGGAATGGCATTATGAGTGGGTTTTAAGACATCGGCAAAGGTGGGATGACCAGAATGTGCCTCTGATAAAGAACTAAGCCTGGTGTTGGCCCCGCTCCACAGACAGGATGAGCCTGCAGCCAAGAGTGAGAAAGCAGCTCCCAGGAGTCAGCACTGGCTGCACAGGGACCTGCGTGTGCGGTTTGTGGACAAGCTGCACAAGGGTGGCCAGTATTACAACACCAAGGTGGGAGCCCTGCACCTGGGTCCGCTTCCTCCCCAGGGACTGGGCCCACTTAGCTCTCTAACATTCTCATATCCCCTGGCCCTTTCCCCAGATGACAGTCGAAGATGTCCTGAGCCCAGATACCTGTGTGTGTCGGACAGATGAAGGCCAGGTCCTGGAAGGTGAGTCTGAGGGATGGCCATTGGGTCATTATCATCCTGGAGGCTGATCGAGAGGGCTGTCTTGGGCCAAGAGCCTGGCTAAAGGCGGGAGGTTGGACAGAGTTAGGTTTTTTGCAAGGCCCAGCATCCTCTAACAGATCATTAGACGCTTCCATGATGGTGAATATCTGAGCCTCACTTTCCTCTTCTGCAAAATTAGCATGGAGATAACCTATTTCTCCCTCTTATAACTGGTCCCTTGTAGGGATGTGTGTAAGCTCCCCGTGCAGGGCCGGGCATACAGCATGCCCACAATAAATGGTATCTGTTATCACCCCCACCCATCATCATCATACATAAATGCTCCCTTTATTACAACTATTGCCAGGAACCGCTCCTTAGGTTTCCTCCTCTGTGAAATGGATGTGGGGGCCTCGCATCTGTCAACAGGCACAGAGTGGCACCAGAAAATACAGGAAAGGCCCTTCTGACAGGACCCTGACTGGGCTGACCCTTGCTGCGGGCCTCACTCCCCTCTCCTTGTCCACAGGCCTGAGGGAAGACATGCTGGAGACCCTGGTCCCTAAGGTCCAGGGCAACCGGGTGATGGTGGTGCTGGGGCCATGGGCTGGAAGGGTGAGTCCAAGACCTGGGAATGGGCATGGGAGCACTCAGGGAATGTCCCTGAATCTGGGTTGGCCTTGCTGACTCCACCCGCCCCTACTCTAGGTGGGCCGTCTGCTGGACCGGGACAGAGAGCAGAGCCGGGCTCTTGTGCAGCTGCAGAGAGAGAATCAGGTGGTGGAGCTTCACTATGATGCCATCTGCCAGTACATGGGCCCCAGCGACTCGGAGGACTGACCTGTGGACACACTCCCATCCCCCAGGTTGTTACCAATCCCGTACAGTGTGAAAAGCCTGCCTTCACGAAGGTGGGGGGGCGGTCGTGGTTCCGCCCTCCACTTGCAGTGCAGCCCTGGGACAGGATGGACCAGAAGGGAGGCTAGAAACAAACCCAGTATTTACCAGAACTTAGTATATAATAAAAACCAGTTTTGGGCTTTCCTGGTGGCGCAGCGGTTGAGAGTCCGCCTACCGATGCAGGGGACACGGGTTCGTGCCCCGGTCTGGGAAGATCCCACATGCCGCGGAGCGGCTGCGCCCGTGAGCCATGGCCGCTGAGCCTGCGCGTCCGGAGCCTGTGCTCCCCAACAGGAGAGGCCACACAGTGAGAGGCCCGCGAACCGCAAAAAAAAAACCAACAAGAGATCATAAATGGTGTGCTGAGCTGTGAGTGGAGATGGGAGCTGCGCTGATTGAGGTGGGAACCAGTCCTTTTTTCAGCCCCACCGCCCAGCTTGGGCTGCTCACCAAGTGGAAGGATCCATCCGCTCCCGAGCTCACTGTCGGAGTCCAGAAGCTCTGAACACTGTCCCCGAGCAGAGACTAGGGATTCTGGAACACCACATCTCTGGACAACTTTCTGAGCGAGAATCTAGCAGGCTCTGCTTTTACTTTTGGTCCAGAGCAGATGCCCAGAGGATATCTTGAGCCTGTGACAGGAGTCAAGTGGAAGGGAGGCTTCTCCCCACCAATGGGACGTGTTAGCACTATTTCCAGAGGAGTCAGTTAATCTCGGCGCCCCCGTTTTAGTCCCAAAACTTTGAAGGTGAAAAAATTTTGTCTATCTCGGGTAGAATTTCTCTGGTTGCTCCAGGTAACTGGGTTCTCAAAAAGGTTATCGTTTTTCCATTAAAGGGTTCCAGAGAATCCTTTTTCCTGTTTAATGGCCTAAGATACAAAATCAACAAGGGAAGAAAAAAAAATCAGGGGAAGTCAGAACTTTAGGCCCAAGTGTTTCTAAATCATCCCCAGTCACTAAGTCATTGATGTAATTAATGGTATTTGAGTTAGATCTAGGCTTCTGGTATAAACTCCTGATGCTTCAGAACACGGCACAGCTGTGGAGAATTTAAACACTTCCCCCTCAAGCAGGATAATAAAGGTGAGCTTCTGTCCTTGCCAAGCAGAGGCAGACTACCCTTTTGAGCCAAAATGAGCAGGTATAGAAAGACAGTGAGTTGGCCAGATCAGTGTGCCTAGTAAGGCAAGGGATGATTAGAAAACCTTCCAGTATAGTAACCCCAATATGAGGGACACTTACACAGACCGATTTACTTTTTTTTTAATCGTCCCTGCTTAATTCCAGAACTCTGTTTTCAAGATTAGCCAAACAGGGTTGTTAAGACAGATACCAGAGAACAAACCCCCACCCCCAGTTGCTCGTTCTCAAGTCATCATCGTGATTGCACATGCTGCCCTGGTATTCCAGGCTGAGTTGTATTTTTAATCTTGGGAAGGGTTAGGGGACTTCCCTGGTGGTCCAGTGGATAGGACTCCACGCTCCCAGTGTAGGGGGCCCGCGTTGGATCCATGGTCGGGGAACTAGATCCCACATGAGTGCTGCAACTAAGAAGCCCGCATGCTACAACTAAAAGATCCCACGTGGGGCTTCCCTGGTGGTGCAGTGGTTAAGAATCCACTTGCCAATGCAGGGGACACGGGTTCGAGCCCTGCTCCAGGAAGATCCCACATGCTGCGGAGCACTAAGCCCGTGCACCACAACTACTGAGCCCGCGCTCTAGAGCCCGCGCGCCACAACTACTGAAGCCCACGTGCCACAACTACTGAAGCCTGCACACCTAGAGTCCGTGCTCTGCAACAAGAGAAGCCACCCAATGAGAAGCCCACACACCGCAATGAAGAGTAGCCCCCGCTCGCTGCAACTGGAGAAAAGCCCGCGCGCAGCAACTAAGACCTAACGTGGCCAAAAATAAAAATAAATAAATAACTTTATTTAAAAAGATCCCACGTGCTGCAACTAAAGACCTGGAGTGAGCCAAAAATAAATATTTTTTAAAAATCTTGGGAAGGGTTGGGAGTTCTAGAGGTTCCCAATTTGGCACACCCAGAAATCACTTTCCTATGCTGTTATGTGCTTCACCCAGTCAAGAAGGCCGCCTCCTTTCTCCAAATCATAATAAATCCATCTTGGTAATGCCCTTGAGAAGGACAGAAAGCTCCTCGGGGAATGGCCCTGGTCCCATGTGTCTGCCCTGCAACGTGGCATAACCTGGCAGTTTCAGACAAATCCCTCCATCTCCTCTGTGCGCCATGACACTTAAAACAGATCTTTCACCAGATCTGATTTCCTAGAGTTAATGTTTCTCCCGAGCCTGCCTTTGGAAATGGGGCCTGAAGTTCTTGAATACAGCCCTGTGTCCAGAAGGCCTAGCCCTCGGCAGAGCGCCTGGTCCCCCCGGGGCAGATCATCGGTGCTTTACATGCTTGCCCTGAGAGGATCCCTCCTGATCCCGCAGTTTGAGGACAGGGCTGCTTACATTCCTGGAAGCGTAGACAGTATCAGGAAGCTTTCCCAATCTGCCCCTTGTTCATTGTGTACAAATACCCTTTGAGTCTGTGCAGTTTTCTCGGCTGCTGTGCTTGCTGCCAGTGTTGCCCCTTAGGCAGTGGTTACTGCAATGACAGCTTCTGTGAGCCCATGAACTCTCCACAGACCACTCACAAGCTGGGGACCGTGACCTGTACAATTTGTCCAGACTGGCTTCTTCCACATCACAGGGTCTGAGCAAGATGGGGGTGAAAAAGCATCTGCCTCTTCTGCCAAGTCTCCAGAAGTTTCCCTGGCAGGGTGCAACCTCTGTTAAAAAACTGTCCAGACACTGAACCAGGAATGTGTGGCAGCAGACTCAAGAAGCAGCTTCTCTGCCTTTTGAGAGAGAAGTGAAGTATTTGGGTGATTGGGACTACTGCGTGGGGCTGAGCTTGGTGGAGAAATATACAGGTAGGCCCTTCGTTTCTGACGTTGCTTCCTCAGCCGGGGGATGTGCCCCTCCACTCCCACACTGGGACCTCTTAATCTCCATGTTTGTAGCATCAAGCAGAGAGAGAAAGTATCCAACAACTTGGAAAGCTACATCCTCACCAGGTTACCCCTATTTCTCCAATTCATTCATCAGGCATCTGTGGGGAACCCCTACTGTATGCCAGATACTATTCTGCATGCTAGGGATACAGTAAAGGGTAAATCATTCATTCAACAAGTATTGAGTCTCCACTCGACGCCAGACATGATTCTAGCTACTGAAGATTTAAACACCATGAACAAAACAAAGATCCTTGCCCTTGTGGAGCTGACATTCCAGTGGGGCTGAGAGGCAATAAGCATAAGAAGTAAATGATCCAGTATGTTAGAAGATGCTAACAGCCATGGGGCTGGGTGGGGGGGAGCGGGGAGAAAGTACAGCAGGATAAAGGGGATCCAGAGTGGGCAATATTCATAGGATGGCCAGGGAAGGCTTTACTACAAAGGTGACATTTGAGAAAATATATGAAGAAGTGAGGGAGAGTCATGCAGCTATCTGGAGAGTGGTCTGAGTCAGGAAACAGAAAGTGCAAAGGCCCTGTGGTGTCACCATTGCTGGTGTGTTTGAGGAATAGTGAGGTCAGTGTGGCTGCAGGGGAGTAAATGAGGGAGAGGGGATGTAGGAGGTCAGGTCCGAGAGGTACTATGGTGCTTTGAGGGCCACATGCAATGTTCTGACTGAGGTGACAATCATAAACCTTCATGCAGCCACTGCCAGAGACTGCCTGTTGATGCCACCCCCACCCCCACAGCCACATTAAATACAGCTGCCCGCCAAGTGCTTTGGTCAGTCTGGCTGATTTCCACTGTCAGGAACTGACTCTCCCACTGGCTGCCCAGTGGGGCTGCTGGAACTTCCTGGAAGGCTTACTTCTCTGTCAGTGCCAGTGGGGTACTTTGAGGCATTGCCTCAAACTTGGGAAGCAAGTTCCTTCCCAGGCCTCGGAGGAATCCTCAGCACTTCCACACCCCACCCCACCCCACCCCACCCCACCCCACCCCCATCTTTAACCGCTTCTCTGGAAGAGTTATTGTCTGAAAACAGACACCACCAGCTAAAGAGGAGAAGCACTAAATGTATCCTGTTTCCCCACAGCCTCTCAAAAGAGGACTAAATGCCACAACGTTGCTCACTAATCTTTTGGTAGTACTGATTTTCCTTATAACCTCATCCCATCCTTGTCTTCAAAAGTGCTTTAAGTCCTTGGGGAATTGCAAATTAAAAACAACAATGAAAAAAATAAAACAACAATGAGCTACCACTACACACCTATGAGAATGGCAAACATCCAACACACTGACAATACCAAATACTGGTGAGGATGTGGAACAACAGGAACTTTCATTCATTACTGGTAGGAATGCAAAATGGTACAGCCACTCTGGAAGACCGTCTGGACATTTCTTAAAAAACTAAACATACTCTTACCATATGATCCAGCAATCACACTCCTTGATATTTACCCAAAGGAGCTGAAAACATATCCACACAAAAACGTGCACATGGATATTTATAGCAGCTTTATTCATAAGTGCCAAAACTTGGAAGCAACCACAATTGTCCTTCAGTAGGTGAATGGATAAAGGAACTGTGGTACATCCAGACAATAGAATATTATTCAGTGCTAAAAAGAAATGAGCTATATAGCCATGAAAGGAAACTTAAATGCATATTACTAAGTGAAAGAAATCAATCTGAAAACGCTACATACTGAATGTTTCCAACAATATGACATTCTGGAAAGGTCAATACCATGGTGACAGTAAAAAGTGGTTGCCAGGAGTTAGAGAGTAAGGGAGGGATGAATAGGCAGAGCACAGAGGATTTTACTGCAATGAAACTACTTTGTATGCTACTCTAATGGTCGATATGTGCCATACATTTGTGAAAACCCACAGAATGTGCAACACAAAGCGTGAACCCTAATGTAAACTAGGGACTTTTGGTGACAATGATGTACTATTGTCAATAAATGTAGGTTCATTGATTGTAATAAATGTACCACTGTGGTGCAAGATGTCAATAGTGGGGGAAGATGTGCATGGAGGTAGGGGCAGGGGTGTATTTTCTACTCAGTTTTGCTATGAATCTAAAACTGCTCTAAAAAATAAAGCTGATTCTTTTAAAAAAGCGATTTAAGAATCTTTATGAAAATTAGAGATACACCACCCCTTTTGTCTTTGCCATATCCTATTAATAAACTGTTTTCAAAAAGCAGTTCTTATTTTTTATTTTTTTTTATTATTATTATTTTGCGGTACGCGGGCCTCTCACTGTTGTGGCCTCTCCCACTGCGGAGCACAGGCTCCGGACGCGCAGGCTCAGCGGCCATGGCTCACGGGCCCAGCCGCTCCGCGGCATGTGGGATCTTCCCGGACCGGGACACGAACCCGTGTCCCCTGCACCGGCAGGCAGACTCTCAATCACTGCACCACCAGGGAAGCCCAAAAAGCAGTTCTTATATATTCTAGATACAGATACTTTATCAGATACATGCTTTGCAAGTATTTTCTCCCAGTCTCTGGTTTGTCTTTTCATTCTCTTAATGTCTTTTGAAAAGCAGAAATGTTCAATTTTGATGAAGTCAAATTTATCAATTTGTTCTTTCTGGATTGCCCTTTTGATGTCATATCTAAGAAATCTTCACCTAATCCAAGATCACAAAGGTTTTCTAGAAGTTTTATAGTTCTAGATTATATGTTTAGGTCTTTAATCCATGTTGAATTAATTTTTGTGTGTGGTGGGAGGTATGGATCCAGGCTCATTCTTTTGGGTATGGATATCCAACTGTTCCAGCACCATTTGTTGAAAAGACTACCCTTCCTCCACTGCATTGCTTTCCGCTTTTTCAAAAATCAGTTATCCACCACAAAGGAAAGAAAAAGATCAGTTGTCCACATATTTTTGGATTGATTTCTGGACTCTGTTTTGTTCTATTGGTATATTTATCTATCTGTATGCCAGTATCATGCTGTATTGATAACTATAGCTTTATAATGATTCTTTTTTTTAATTTAATTTATTTTCAGCTGTGTTGGGTCTTCGTTGCTGTGCGCGGGCTTTCTCTAGTTGCGGAGAGCAGGGGCTACTCTTCACTGCGGTGCACGGGCTTCTCATTGTGGTGGCTTCCCTTGTTGCGAAGCACAGGCTCCAGGCCTGCGGGCTCAGTAGTTGTGGCTCGTGTGCTCTAGAGCGCAGGCTCAGTAGTTGTGGTGCACGGACTTAATTGCTCTGTGGCATGTGGGATCTTCCTGGACCAGGGCTTGAACCTGTGTCTCCTGCATTGGCAGGTGGATTCTTAACCACTGCACCACCAGGGGAGTCCTATAATGATTCTTGAAATCAGGTAAGATTAGCCCTGCAACTTTGTTATTCTTTTGCAGAGTTGCGTCGGCTATTCTAGGTCTTTTACATTTCTATATGAATTTTAGAATCTTTTTGTCAATTTCTACTACAAAAGAGCCTACTGGGATTGGATCAAATCTATAGATCAATTTGGGAAGAATTAACATGTTAATAATATTTAGCCTTCCAACCCATGAACAAGGTCCATTTATACATGTCTTTAATTTGTCTCAGCAGTTTTTGTAGTCTTCGGTGTATAAGTATTGTACTGAAGAAAAAAAGGATAAATGTCTTGTCAGATTTATCCCTAAGTATTTAATACTTCTTGATATTATTGTACATATTATTTTTTGAATTTTATTTTTTTTTATACAGCAGGTCCTTATTAGTCATCAATTTTATACACATCACTGTATACATATCAATTCAAATCGCCCAATTCAGCACACCACCATCCCCCCCCGCGGCTTTCCCCCCTTGGTGTCCATACGTTTGTTCTCTACATCTGTGTCTCAACTTCTGCCCTGCAAACCAGTTCATCCATACCATTTTTCTAGGTTCCACATACATCCGTTAAAACACAATATTTGTTTTGCTTTCTGACTTACTGCACTCTGTATGACAGTCTCTAGATCCATCCACGTTTCAACAAATGACTCAATTTCGTTCCTTTTTATGGCTGAGTAATATTCCATTGTATATATGTACCACTTCTTCTTTATCCATTCGTCTGTCGATGGGCATTTAGGTTGCTTCCATGACCTGGCTATTGTAAATAGTGCTGCAATGAACATTGGGGTGCATGTGTCTTTTTGAATTATGGTTTTCTCTGGGTATATGCCCAGGAGTGGGATTGCTGGATCATATGGTAATTCTATTTTTAGTTTTTTAAGGAACCTCCATACTGTTTTCCATAGTGGCTGTATCAATTTACATTCCCACCAACAGTGCAAGAGGGTTCCCTTTTCTCCACACCCTCTCCAGCATTTGTTGTTTGTAGATTTTCTGATGATGGCCATTCTAACTGGTGTGAGGTGATACCTCACTGTAGTTCTGATTTGCATTTCTCTAATAATTAGTGATGTTGAGCAGCTTTTCATGTGCTTCTTGGCCATGTGTATGTCTTCTTTGGAGAAATGTCTATTTAGGTCTTCTGCCCATTTTTGGACTGGGTTGTTTGTTTCTTTAATATTGACCTGCATGAGCTGTTTATATATTTTGGAGATTAATCCTTTGTCCATTGATTCGTTTGCAAATATTTTCTCCCATTCTGAGGGTTGTCTTTTGGTCTTGTTTATGGTTTCCTTTGCTGTGCAAAAGCTTTTAAGTTTCATTAGGTCCCATTTGTTTATTTTTGTTTTTATTTCCATTACTCTAGGAGGTGGATCAAAAAAGATCTTGCTGTGATTTTTGTCAAAGAGTGTTCTTTCTATGTTTTCCTCTAAGAATTTCATAGTGTCCCATCTTACACTTAGGTCTAGAATCCATTTTGAGTTGATTTTTGTGTACGGTGTTAGGGAGTGTTCTAATTTCATTCTTTTACATGTAGCTGTCCAGTTTTCCCCACACCACTTATTGAAGAGGCTGTCTTTCTCCATTGTATATCCTTGCCTACTTTGTCATAGATTAGTTGACCATAGGTGCGTGGGTTTATCTCTGGGCTTTCTATCTTGTTCCATTGATCTATGTTTCTGTTTTTGTGCCAGTACCATGTTGTCTTGATTACTGTAGCTTTGTAGTATAGTCTGAAGTCAGGGAGTCTGATTCCTCCAGCTCCTTTTTTTCACTCAAGACTGCTTTGGCTCTTCAGAGTCTTTTGTGTCTCCATACAAATTTTAAGATTTTTTGTTCTAGTTCTGTAAAAAATGCCATTGGTAGTTTGATAGGGATTGTATAGAATCTGTAGATTGCTTTGGGTAGTAGAGTCATTTCCACAATGTTGATTCTTCTAATCCAAGAACATGGTGTATCTCTCCATCTGTTGGTATCATCTTTAATTTCTTTCATCAGTGTCTTATACTTTTCTGCATACAGGTCTTTTGTCTCCCTAGGTAGGTTTATTCCTAGGTATTTTATTATTTTTGTTGCAATGGTAAATGAGAGTGTTTCCTTAATTTCTCTTTCAGATTTTGCATCATTAGTGTATAGGAATGCAAGAGATTTCTGTGCATTAATTTTGTATCCTGCAACTTTACCAAATTCATTGATTAGCTCCAGTAGTTTTCTGGTGGCATTTTTAGGATTCTTTATGTATAGCATCATATCATCTGCAAACAGTGACAGTTTTACTTCTTTTCCAATTTGTATGCCTTTTATTTCCTTTTCTTCTCTGACTGCCGTGGCTAGGACTTCCAAAACTATGTTGAAAAATAGTGGAGAGAGTGGACATCCTTGTCTTGTTCCTGATCTTAGAGGAAATGCTTTCAGTTTTTCACCATTGAGAATGATGTTTGCTGTGGGTTTTTCATATACGGCCTTTATTATGTTTAGTTAGGTTCCCTCTATGCCCACTTTCTGGAGAGTTTTTCTCATAAATGGGTGTTGAATTTTGTCAAAAGCTTTTTCTGCATCTATGGAGATGATCATATGGTTTTATTCTTCAGTTTGTTAATATGGTGTATCACATTGATTGATTTGTGTATATTGAAGAATCCTTGCATCCCTGGGATAAATCCCACTTGATCATGGTGTATGATCCTTTTAATGTGTTGTTGGATTCTGTTTGCTAGTATTTTGTTAAGGACTTTTGCATCTATATTCATCAGTGATATTGTTCTGTAATTTTCTTTTCTTGTAGTATCTTTGCCTGGTTTTGGTATCAGGGTGATGGTGGCCTCATAGAATGAGTTTGGGAGTGTTCCTTCCTCTGCACTTTTTTGGAAGAGTTTGAGAAGGATAGGTGTTAGCTCTTCTCTAAATGTTTGATAGAATTCACCTGTGAAGCCATCTGGTCCTGGACTTTTGTTCATTGGAAGATTTTTAATCACAGTTTCAATTTCATTACTTGTGATTAGGCTGCTCGTATTTTATATTTCTTCCTGGTTTAGTCTTGGAAGGTTATACCTTTCTAAGAATTTGTCCATTTCTTCCATGTAGTCGATTTTGTTGGCATAGAGTTGCTTGTTGTAGTCCCTTAGGATGCTTTGTATTTCTGCGGTGTCTGTTGTAACTTCCCCTTTTTCATTTCTAATTTTATTGATTTGAGTCCTCTCCCTCTTTTTCTTGATGAGTCTGGCTAATGGCTTATCAATTTAGTTTATCTTCTCAAAGAACCAGCTTTTAGTTTTATTGATCTCTGCTATTGTTTTCTTTGGTTCTATTTCATTTATTTCTGCTCTGATCTTTATGATTTCTTTCCTTCTGCTAACTTTGGTTTTTTTTGTTTTTGTTTTTGTTTTTGTTTTGCAGTATGCAGGCCTCTCACTGTTGTGGCCTCTCCTGTTGCAGAGCAGAGGCTTCAGACGCGCAGGCTTAGCGACCATGGCTCACGGGCCCAGCCACTCCGCCGAATGTGGGATCTTCCCGGACCGGGGCACGAACCCGTGTCCCCTGCATCGGCAGGCGGACTCTCAACCACTACGCCACCAGGGAAGCCCCTAACTTTGGGTTTTGTTTGTTTTTCTTTCTCCAGTTCCTTTAGTTGTAAGGTTAGATTGTTTATTTGAGATTTTTCTTGTTTCTTGAGGTAGGCTTGTATAGCTATAAACTTCCCTCTTAGAACTGCTTTTGCTGCATCCCGTAGGTTTTGGATTGTCGTGTTTTCATTGTCATTTGTCTCTAGGTATTTTTCGATTTCCTCTTTGATTTCTTCAGTGATCTCTTGGTTATTTAGTAACGTATTGTTTAGCCTCCATGTGTTTCTGTTTTTTACGTTTTTTTCCCCTGTAATTCATTTCTAATCTCATAGGGTTGTGGTCAGAAAAGATGCTTGATATGATTTCAATTTTCTTAAATTTACTGAGGCTTGATTTGTGACCCAAGATGTGATCTATCCTGGAGGATGTTCCGTGCGCACTTGAGAAGAAAATGTAATCTGCTGTTTTTGGATGGAATGTACTATAAGTACCAATTAAATCTATCTGGTCTATTGTGTCATTTAAAGCTTCTGTTTCCTTATTTATTTTCATTTTGGATGATCTGTCTATTGGTGTAAATGAGGTGTTAAAATCCCCCACTATTATTTTTATTTTTATTTTTTTGCGGTACGCGGGCCTCTCACTGTTGTGGCCTCTCCCGTTGTGGAGCACAGGCTCCGGACGCGCAGGCTCAGTGGCCATGGCTCACGGGCCTAGTCGCTCCGCAGCATGTGGGATCTTCCCGGACCGGGGCATGAACCCGTGTCCCCTGCAACCATCTTAACCATTTTAAAGTGTACAGTTAAGTGGCATTAAATATATTCACACTGTTGTATAACCATCATCACCATCCATCTCCAGACCTTTTCATCTTGCAAAATTGAAATTCTGTACCCATTAAACAATTACTCCCCATTCTTTCCCCTCCCCAACCCCTGGCAACTATCTGTGTCTTCTTGAGTGAGCTCTGGTAATTTGTGTCTTTCAAGGAATTTGTACATTTCAATGAAGTTGTGGAATTTATTGGCATAAAGTTGTTTATAATATTCCTTTAACCGTTTTAGTATCTGTAGAATCTGTAGTGATGTCACCTCTCATTTCTGATATTGGTAAGTTGTGTCTTCTCCCTTTTTTTTTTCTTGTAAGTCTTCACGTTTATCAGTTTTGTTGATCTCAGTCAACCGCTTTTGATTTCACTGATTTTCTCCATTGTTTTTCTGTTTTCTATTTTTATTGATTTCCACTTTGATCTTTATTATTTCCTTTCTTCTGCTTACCTTAGGTTTACTTTGCTCTTCTTTTTCTAGTTTCTTATGGTGGAAGCTGAGATAATAGATTTTAGACCTTTCTTATTTAGTTCTTTCTTCTTTTCTAATATAGGCAGGCATTTAATGCAATAAATTCACCCCCGAATACTGCTTTAGTGGCATTGACAAATACTAATATGTTGAGTTTTCATTTTCATTCAGTTCAAAATGTTTTCTAATTTCCATTCTGACTTCTTTGATCCATGAATTATTTTGAAGTGTGTTACTTAGTTTCCAAATATTTGGAGATATTCCAGAGATCTTCCTGTTATTAATTTCTAATTCAGTTCCATTGTGGCCAGAGAAAACAATTTGTATAACCTGAATCCTTTTGCATTTACTGAGATTAATTTTATGGCCCAGAAAATGGTCTATCTTGGTAATACAGGGAAGCTGCTTCATGCTGGTGCCTTGACCTTGCATAGATCCTCATAGTTCCTGTAGGTAATGCTTAACCACAGCTGATCTATCTAGGTCTTGGCAGAAGCCTTGTGATCCTCCCAGAACATGAGAGCATGGGAAGCTTGTGAAGAACTGCTACAAGGCCATTTCCCACTCACTTTTTTATTTTCATGGGAAGCTGTCATGAGAGATTCTTATCACCTCCCAAATTCTGAGGAGATATGAGGATTTCTGTCTGAACCTTAGGGTACAGCTGCAGGGTATACAAATGCTTACCTGCAGCATGAAATCAGCTCCTCAGCAACAGGGTGTTCCACCACTTGTGTTGCAGCCATCTGGACCCTTTTGTTTCAGTATCATCCTGTGGTACAAAGGATATGGGGAACTGCTGTTGAGCCCCTCTAGTGAATTTTCATTTCAGTTATTTCATATTTATTTTCTTTATATTATTTTCATATTCTATTATTTTTTTATTTACTTTTATCATACTCAACTATTTTAACTCCTGAATTTGTTTTTTTTTTACTTTCTATCTTTTTGTTGATATTCTCTATTTGGTGAGACATCGTTATTATACTTCCCTTTAGTTCTTTAGATATGGTTTCCTTTAGTTCTTTGAGCATATTTATGCTAGTGATTTAAAATCTTTGTCTAAGCTGCGTGTAAATCAGTGAAGTCAGAACACTCCCTCACACGATATACAAAAATGAACTCAAAATGGCTTAAAGGCTTAAATATAAGACATGACACCATAAGACTCCTAGAAGAACACAGGCAAAAGATTCTCTGACATAAATCATAGCAATGTTTTCTTAGGTCAGTCTCCCAAGGCAATAGAAACAAAAGCAAAAATAAACAAATGAGGCCTAATCAAACTTATACACTTTTACACAGCAAAGGAAACCATGAACAAAACAAAAACACAACCTAGGGACTGGGAGAAAATATTTGCAAATGATGCTGAAACTGTGCAACTCAGATTGGGACTTGAACACACATGCCAGGACTCGAACCCAGCCAAAACCCCGACTGGCACTTGAACCCACGTTTTTTTAACTGAGATCACACACCTGGTCTCAGGACATAATGAAGCTGAGGTTCTTGATGTCTCATCACAGAAAGAATTCAGTGAGAGACAAAGTAGGTAAGAAGTGGATTTATTTAGAGAGAAACACACTCCACAGAATGTGGGTCATCTGAGAAGGCGAGAGCAGCACCAGGGTATGGGGTTGTCAGTTTTTATAAGGGTGGGTAATTTCATAGGCTAATGAGTGGGAAGAGTATTCCAGCTATTTTGGGGAAGGGGTGGGGATTTCCAGAAATAGGGCCACCGCCCACTTTTTGACCTTTATGGTCAGCCTTGGAACTGTCATGTCACCTGTGGGTGTGTCATTTAGCTTGCTGGTGTGTTACAATGAGCAGAAAATGAGGTTCAAGGTCTAGTGGAAGCCATCTTGGACCTATTTGGTTCTAATCAGTTTATGTTGTGTCCTTGGGCTATATCATTCTTTTTTTTTTTTGCAGTACGCGGGCCTCTCACTGTTGTGGCCCCTCCTGTTGCGGAGCACAGGCTCCGGAAGCACAGGCTCAGCGGCCATGGCTCACGGGCCCAGCCGCTCCGCGGCATGTGGGATCTTCCCGGACCGGGGCACGAACCCGTGTCCCCTGCATCGGCAGGCGGACTCTCAACCACTGCACCACCAGGGAAGCCCCCTATATCATTCTTTTAAAGGTTGTGCCCTGCCCCCTTCCCTCCTGTTTCATTCTCCTCTCAGAGATTTTACTCCCATATTCTTACGGGAAGCAGAGGGGCAATGGTCCATCTTCTGTAACTGCTTCGAGGCTGAGTAGGGGTGTCGACCCTACCTGTCAGGGAGTAAAAACATCTCTGGATGCCTGATCTAGGGGCCCCAGGGGCAAGACAGCTACTTGTTTTAAGTCAGTGTGGGCTGGAATCCTCACATAGCCATCATCTTGATGTGGAACTGTTGTAACTGCTTCCATAGCCTTCCTATGAATCTCCTTGATGATGAAGCACGGTTTGGAACAGCATCAGAGTACAAAAATAACTATCTATAAATGACAAAAGAATTAAAAGGCATGGTTAAACATCTGATTACAGTGTAATTGGTAAAGAAACTTGGTTACAATAACCAGAATTACAAATGATTGCATTTCACTTAACATACCAAATAACCCTAGTTAAATATTTTCTCTTTGAGATACTTCAGGGGCCCTCTACAGAATCCCAAAATTAGCTGGAAATCAAAAGAACTTTAATGAAAATTTGATATTTGGGAAGTTTGTCAAAAAGTTTTAAAACACTTGGTAAAATAAGATCATAGGTCACTGTGAGATAATACTTATTCTGTAATCAAAGTGACAATAAAAGATTTCAAAGACAAATACAACACAGATCATTTAAAAGGTAAAGAAACTTAATATCTGTTATCAAAGGCAGTTCAACATTTTAAGAAAACCTGTCCTCTTGGGACTTCGCTGGTGGTGCAGTGGTATCTGCCTGCCAATGCAGGGGACACGGGTTCGATCCCTGGTCCAGGAAGATCCCACATGCCGTGGAGCAACTAAGTCCGTGCGCCCCAACTACTGAGCCTGTGCTCTAGAGCCCACAAGCCACAACTACTGAGCCCGTGTGCCACAACTACTGAAGCCTGCGTCCCTAGAGCCCGTGCTCCACAACAAAGAGAAGCCACCACAATGAGAAGCCCGTGCACCGCATCCAAGAGCAGCCCTTGCTTGCCACAACTAGAGAAAGCTCACACACAGCAATGAAGACCCAACACAGCCAAAAATAAATAAATAAATAAGCAAATTTATTTTAAAAAAAAAAGAAAAAGAAAACCTGTCCTCTTAAAAGAGAGAAAAGCCACATTCAAGTCTTGCACCAGCTTACTTTTAAAATTCATTTACTCAATTAAATTTATTCTAAACTTAGTCAATCCTGACTGTGCACAAAACACTTTTCTCACAGTCCACTTTCCACAAACTTTTCATTACTTTCTGTAACCATCACTTTATTTTTTTGCAACCAGAAACAACCATCTGGGTTCAAGTAGCAATCTGAGTTGCATGGTTTCAATGCAACCAACAAAGGCTTAATTTCCAAAATATACAAACAGCTCATACAACTCAATAACAAAAACAAAAAAAACAACTGATCAAAAAATGAGCAGAAGACCTAAATAGACATTTCTCCAAAGAAGACATACAGATGGCCAATAGGCATATGAAAAGATGCTCAATGTTGCTAATTATTAGAGAAATGCAAATCAAAACTACAATGAGGTATCACCTCACACCAGTCAAAATGGCCATCATTAAAAAGTCTACAAATAATATATACTGGAGAGGGTGTGGAGAAAAGGGAACCCTCCAACACTGTTGGTGGGAATGTAAATTGGTGCAGCCAGTATGGAAAACAGTATGGAGGTTCCTTTAAAAATTAAAAATAGAGTTACCATATGATTCAGCAATACCACTCCTGGGCATATATCTGGAGAAAACTCTAATTCAAAAAGATACAGGACTTCCCTGGTGGTGCAGTGGTTAAGAATCTGCCTGCTAATGCAGGGGACATGGGTTTGATCCCCGGTCCAGGAAGATCCCACATGTCATGGAGCAACTAAGCCCATGCACCACAACTACTCAGCCTGCACTCTAGAGCCTGTGAGCCACAACTACTGAGCCCACATGCCACAACTACTGAAGCCCATGTGCCCTAGAGCCCGCATGACGCAACTACTGAGCCCACACGCCACAACTACTGAAGCCCACACACCTAGAGCCCGTGCTCCGCAACAAGAGAAGCCACTTCAATGAGAAGCCCGTGCACCACAACTCAGAATAGCCCTCGCTCGCTGCAGCTAGAGAAAGCCCAGGTGCAGCAATGAAGACCCAATGCAGCCAAAAAAGAAAAAAAAGATACATGCACCCCAATGTTCATGCAGCACTATTTACAATAGCCAAGACATGGAAACAAGTTAAATGTCCATTGACAGATGAATGGATAAAGAAAATGTGGTATATATATACAATGGAATATTACTCAGCCATAAAAAGGAGTGAAATAATGCCATTTACAGCAACATGGATGGACCTAGAGCTTATCATACTAAGTGAAGGAAGTCAGACAGAGAAAGGCAAATACCATGTGATATCACTTATATGTGAAATCTAAAATATGATATAAATGAACTTATTTACAAAACAGTAACAGACTCACAGACATAGAAAACAAATTTATGGTTAACACAGAGGAAAGGGGATGGGGGAGGGATAAATTAGGAGTTTGGGATTAGCAGATATATATATATATATTCAGGAATTCCCTGGTGGTCCAGTGGTTGGGACTCTGTGCTTCCACTGCAGGGGGTACGGGTTTGACACCTGGTCAGGGAGCTAAGATCCTGCATGCCACGAGGCATGGCCAGAAAAAAAAAAGAGAGAGAGAATATGTATATTCTTAATCACTTATACTGTACACCAGAAACTAACACAACATTGTAAATCAACTATACTTCAAAAAAACCCTAAAATCTTTGTCTAGTACATCCAATGTTTGGGCTTCCTTAGGGATAGTTTCTATTTAGTGCTTTTTTTTGCCCTGTGTATGGTTCATACTTTCTATTTTCATTGCAATTTTAAAATCTGGATATTTTAAATAATGCAGCAGCTCTGGAATTCAGATTCTCTCCACCCCAGGCTTTATTGTTGCTGCTGTCTGTTTAGTGACTTTTCTGAACTAGTTTTATAGTCTGTATTCTTTGATATGTGTGGTCACCAAAGTCTCTGCTTCATTAACTTAGTGGTCAGCTAATGGTTAGAGAGAGATTTCTTCAAATCCTTTGAACCAATAAGTCTTCAACCTTTGCCTAGGGTTTCTCTGTGTGTGTTGGAGCATGCTTGAACACTCCAGCAAGGTAGTTTACAACTCTGCCTTAGCAGAGTTCTCCACAGAGCTTCAAGATCACCCAGAGGTGGAAATAATGCCATCTGCAGCAACATGGATGGACCTAGAGATTATCATACTAAGCGAAGTAAGTCAGACAGAGAAAGACAAATATACAATATTGCTCATATGTGGAATCTAATTTAAAATTATACAAATGAACTTATTTACAAAACAGAAACAGACTCACAGATCTTGAAATCAAACTTATGGTGACCAAAGGGAAAACGTGGGGGAAAATGATAAATTAAGAGATTGGGATTAACATATACACACTACTATATATAAAATACATAACAAATAAGGACCTACTGTAGGGCTTCCCTGGTGGCGCAGTGGTTGAGAATCTGCCTGCCAATGCAGGGGACATGGGTTTGAGCCCTGGTCTGGGAAGATCCCACATGACACGGAGCAACTAAGCCGGTGCACAACAACTACTGAGCCTGTGCTCTAGAGCCCGCACGCCACAATTACTGAGCCCACGAGCCACAAATACTGAAGCCCACGTGCCTAGAGCCTGTGCTCTGCAACAAGAGAAGCCATCGCAATGAGAAGCCTGTGCACTGCAACAAAGAGTAGCCCCTGCCCCCCGCAACTAGAGAAAGCCCACGGGCAGCAATGAAGACCCAACGCAGCCAAAAATAAATTTTATAAAAGACCTACTGTATAGCACAGGGAACTCTACTCAGTACTCTGTAATGGCCTATATGGGAAAAGAATCTTAAAAAGAGTGGATATATGTATATGTATAACTGATTCACTCTGCTGTACACCTGAAACTAACACAACACTGTAAATCAACTATACGCCGATTAAAAAAAAAAAAATCACCCAGAGTTGAAAGCTTAGGGCCTTCTCAGTTCTTTCCTTGGCATGCTTGTAGCCCTGCACTTGCACATGCATATGGCCTTCCAGAATCCCAGAAGTATGTCAGAGCTTTTCAAGGTCCCTCTGGATATCTTATTCCCAGTTTTTCATGATTTTTGGTCAACTTGTTTTCTCCAGCTGTTATCACAACCTCGGGCAACTGTGATGTTAAACAGTTTTCACCAGTTATTTTTTAAAAGGCTATTTGACCTGAGAGAGCTCTGAATCAGGTCAAATAAAGACAAGCCCTATAAGTGAAGGTTTCCAGGGAACTGCTATACAGGTCAAGAATGACAATTTTCTGGGCCTCACACCCATTAGAATGGTTACTATAAAAAAAAAAAGAAAGAAAAGAAGTGTTGGTTGGGATGTGGAGAAAATTAGAACCTTTGCACACTACTGGTAGGAATATAAAATGGTGCAGCTGCTACGGAAAACAGTTCCCCCCAAAATTAAAAAAACGATTACCATATGATCCAGCAATTCCACTTCTGGACAAATATCCAAATTAATTGAAAGCACAGTATCAAAGAGACTTTGCACACCCATGTTCATAGCAGCATTATTCCCAATAGCCAAAAGGTGGAAGCAATCCAAGTGTCCATCGATAAATGAATTGATAAGCAAAACGTGGTATATTCATACAATAGAATATTATTCAGCCTTTAAAGGGAAGGAAATTCTGACACATGCTTCAACACGGATGAACCTTGAGGATGTTATGCTAAGTGAAATAAGCCAGTCATAAGAAAACAAATACTGTATGATTCCACTTATATGATATATCTAAAGGTGTCAAATTGGGACTTCGCTGGTGGTCCAGTGGTTAAGAATTGGTCTTGCAATGCAGGGGACACCGGTTCAATCCCTGGTCAGGGAACTAAGATCCCACATGCCACGGGGCAACTAAGCCTGTGCACCACAACTAGAGAGCCCGTGTGCTGCAACTACGGAGCCCACATGCTCTGAAGCCCATGTACCATAACTAGAGAGAAGCCCGTGCGCTGCAACGAAAGATCCCGCGTGCCTCAACTAAGACCCAATATAGCCAATAAAGGAGTCAAATTCATAGAAACATAAAGTAGAAAGGTGGTTGCCAGGGGCTGGGGGAGGGGGAAATGGGGAGATGTTTAATGGGTCTAGAGTTTCAGGGTTTTTTTTCAAGTTTCAGACTATTTATTAAGCAGTGTAAACCCCAACACAATACACCAACATGATTTCGTGCGTTTATTTATTTATTTTTTACTTTTTGGCCGTACCACGCAGCACGTGGGATCTTAGTTCCCCAACCAGGGATCGAACCGGCGCCCCCTGCAGTGGAAGTGCCAAGTCTTAACCTCTGGACCACTAGGGAGGTCCCTGATTTCGTGCATTTAGAGGGGAAATGTTTCCTGGTTAAGTGGAAAATTGTGCAGATGGCTTCTGGAAGACCTTCATTCTAAGCAGCTTTATAATGAAACATTTCATTTAGAAGTCTGGACCTTCTTTCTTCAATTTGCTGTAATCTACATTCACTGAGTAGAACTTGTACTGATCATTGGGACCCAGTTTTTTCCAGGGTTCTGGGTTACTCTTTCTGTCCCAACTGACATCTGGATTGAACAATGCCTGGCGCAAGACATACAGTGTTGCTCCAGTACCTCCCGCTTCAATAAATATGAAGAGGGGGATCAAGCTAAGATGCTTCTTGGCCTGACCGATGATTAGGCGGAGCATGGTTGTGACAGAAGCCTCGAGTCCAGACGGAGAGAACAATAAACTTGCAAGACCCAGGACTAAACAGTCTCTGCGCCGAGCAGAGTTTCAGTTTTGCAAGATGAAAAAGTTCTGGAGATCTGTTTCACAACAATGTGAATATTCTTAACATTCCTGAACTGTACATTCAAAAATGGTTAAGGCGGTAAATTTTATGTTATGTATACTTTGTTACAATTAAAAGTACATGGACACCTACTATGTGCCTGGCATTCTGGTTCATCTTTGTACACCCAGTGCCTGCATATCATGAATACTCCTCATCTTCCCTCTCAGCAACTTTTTAAATTTATTTATTTATTTATTTATTTTTGGCTGCGTTGGGTCTTCGTTGCAGCGAGTGGAGGCTGCTCTTCGTTGTGGTGCGCAGGCTTCTCATTGCGGTGGCTTCTCTTGCTGTGGAGCACGGGCTCTAGGCACGCGGGCTTCAGTAGTCGTGGCTCGCGGGCTCTAGAGCACAGGCTCCATAGTTATGGCACACGGGCTTAGTTGCTCCGCGGCATGTGGAATCTTCCTGGACCAGGGCTCGAACCCATGTCCCCTGCATTGGCAGGCAGGTTCTTAACCACTGCGCCACCAGGGAATTCCTCCCTCTCAGCACCATTTGACTCCCTTCTTGAAATGCCTTTTCTCTTGACTTCCAGAAATCCTTTCTTGGTTCTGTTCCTGCCTCACTGGCTGCTCCTACTCAATCTTTTGCCAGTTCCTCCTCTTTCCCCTGATCTTTGTACCTTGGAAATGCTTCAGGGCTTAGGCTTCTAACCTCCCCCCACCTACTTTCACTCCCTAGGTGATCTCCTCTGTCTCCTGACTTTAAATGACTTTGATATACTGATGCCTCCTAAATTTGTTATCTCCAGCCTGTACCTCACTCCTGACCTTCAGTTATATCCAATCACCTACCCAACATCTCTATATGATATTTCATAAGCATTTCAGAGTTCACAAAAATAATACAAAACTCCCAATTCCCCCTCTTAATCTGTTCCTCCAGCTGACTCTCAGCTTAACTAAAACCTTCAGAGTCATTCTTAACTCCTATCATCCACACACCCTATATCTAACCCATCAACATATCCCTGCAGCTCTACCTTCAAAATAATTCCAGAATACATCTTGTCTCCTCCACTTCCCAGTGTCCAAACCACCAAAAACCATTGCCTGATTTACTGAAATAGCCTCCAACTTCCCTCCTTGCTTTACCTTCTCCTGCTCCCTGCCTTAGTCCACACACAGAAGCCAGTGCTATTTTGAAAAGGCAAGTCTGGTCGTGTCTCTCTCCTGTGCTCCAAACCCTCCAAATGGCTCCCTATCCCACTCAGAATAGTAGCCAAAAGCATTTTTTTATGATTGTACATTTATTTGGTTCAACAAACATTTTCTTGAGCATCTACTAAGTATTAGGTTTGATGAGGGGCACTGGGGATATATAACATCTGCCCTTGGAGAAGTCTCAAGCATAGCAAGTCAACTCTGTACCTTGTAACATTGTGGGGGGTGCAGAGCACCATGGGGGAGGAATTTTTAATCCAACTTTTATATTAGTAAAGACTCTCAAGAAAGTATAATGCAAAAACTAAGCCTTCAGGAATTGGTACAAGTTATCCAGAGGATGTGGCCAAGGGATAGTAGGGAACAACAGAGGGATGTGAGAAAGTTACTCAGGTTTGGGAAACCACATGTTCACAATTAGCCAAAGCATTTTAATGGCCTACAAGGCCCTGCATATTCTGCCCCCACTCCACCCCTCTGTGACTCATCTGCTCAAGCTGCACTGATATCCTGTTCCTTCTGCCAAGAATGCTCTTCCCCCAAATTTCCACAGGGTTCATTCCCTCCCTCCCTTCAGGTTTCTGCTCCAATGTCACCTTATCACAGAAGTTTCTTTGATCATCCAAATAATATACAACTTCCTACTCTTACCTCAACCCTTCCTGTCTCCTAATCCATCTTATCTCTAATTTATATATAAATATAAATATATGTATATTCATTCATTCATCACCTTTCTCCTCCAAGGACATTGCTCTGTTTACTGTTTGATCCCCCAAATTTAGTACAGTGTGCCTGGTGTGTTGGAGGCACTCAATATATTTTGGATAAATGAATGAATGAATGTTCAATAATTAGTTGTTAAATGAAGGGGATTAGTATGCTACTTTTCAAGACATCAGAGCAAAACTTAACCAATTTCTCAATCTACAAACAATCCATTTTCCAGGATGCATTAGAGAAAATTAATTCATTGAGCCACATCCACAAAAGAAGGTGAAATGTTCCAAGGAGCAATTCTAATATTAAAGTTGACCCAACCGGGTCTGAGCAGAGCCATGCTTAACTTCCAGATTTATGTTTTGAGAAAGATTTTTACTGAGACATAGATACTTACAACTCATTCCCACAAATCTGGAATGTCTAAACGTTCATCCAAGTTTGGATTTCTTCCACTGGTTACTCAGTCATTAGATCTTGGTCCTTTTCAATCCTGACACCCTTCCCCATGACAACTTTGTATGACAGGCATGTGCATCATTCTTCATTCTCTGGTGACTGTCCTATTAATATACAGCATTAAGTAAATAACCAGACCACTGGTTTGAAAAGCAAACTAAAAAGGATTTAAAGACTTAGGAACCCATCTTAATTCAAATAAGATGTTAAATCCTAGGGACTTCCCTGGCGGTCCAGTGGTTAAGACTCCACGATTCCAATACAGGGGGTGCGGGTTCGACCTCTGGTCAGGGAACTGAGATCCTGCATGCTGCGCAGCCTGGCCAAAAATTAAAAAAAAAAAAAAAGATGTTAAGTCCTATTTGCTCCAGGAGAAAAGGTGAGGTAAAACACTCATTGTGGAGGTGAAGGTGGGTGATACTTCTATAATCAGAAGTTATAACAGCACCAGGAAGGTTGAAGGCCAATTATACTTCAAAAACAAACACATAGAAAAAGAGATCAGATTTGTGTTTACCAGAGGTGAGGGTGGAGGAGGGGAAATTGGATGAAGGCAGTCAGAAGGTACAAATTTCCAGGTATAAGATAAATAACTACTAGGAATGTAATGTACAACATGATAAATATAATTAACACTGCTGTATGTTATATATAAAAGAGAGTAAATCCTAAGAGGATCACAAGGAAAAACTTTTTTTCTATTTCCTTAATTTTGTATCTATATGGGATGATGGATGTTCACTAAACTTATTGTGATAATCATTTCATGATGTATGTAAGTCAAGTCATTACGCTGTACACTTCAAACTTATACAGTGCTGTAAGTTGATTATATCTCAATAAAATTGGAAGAAAAAATAAACAAAAAAGATTTTCTCTGTATCATTGGTTTGGAGCAGTTTTATAACAATGTGCCTTTGTTTGTTTGTTTTTAGGCCACAGCACGTGGCTTGTGGGATTTTAGTTCCCCAACCAGGGCCCTCGGCAGTGAGAGCACAGAGTCCTAACCACTTGATGGCCAGGGAATTCCCACAATGTGCCTTTGTGTAGTATTTTTCATCTACCTTTTGCTGATGTTCATTGAACTTCTTGGATCTGTGAATTTATATCCTTCATTAATTTTGGAAAGTTTCAGAACTTTACTTCTTCACGTACTTTTTCTGTCCCCCTTCCTCTCCTTTGGGGATTCTATTTCCTGCATATTAGGCCACATGAAATTGTCCCACAGCTCATTTATGCTTTTTTCTATTTTCATTTTTTGGGGATTCTTTTTTCCTCTGTTCCATTTTCTTAGTTTCTACTGCTATGATTTAAACTACTGATGTTTTTCTTCTGCAATGTCTAGTCATTAATTCCATCTGGTGTATTTTTCATCTTTAGGATTTCATTGTGGGTACTTATATATATTCCATGTCTCTGCTCAACTTTTTTAACATATGCAGTGTAGCTTTAATAACTTTTTTAGCATCATTGTCTCCTAATTCTAACATCTGTGTCCATTCTGTGTTAGTTTCCATTGATTGATCATTATGGTTCATGTTTTCCTGCTTAAAAAAAACCAACACTCTTTTATTGAGATATAGTTCACATGCCACACAATACACCATTTAAAGTGTACAGTTAGGACTTCCCTCATGGCGCAGTGGTTAAGAATCTGCCTGCCAATGCAGGGGACATGGGTTCGATCCCTGGTCCAGTAAGATCCCATGTGCCATGGAGCAACTAAGCCCGTGTGCCACAACTACTGAGTCCAAGCTCTAGAGCCCACGAGCCACAACTACTGAGCCCACGTGCCACAACTACTGAAGCCCACGCACCTAGAGCCCATGCTCCACAACGAGAAGCCACCGCAATGAGAAGCCCACGCACCACGACGAAATGCAGCCCTCGCTCGCTGCAGCTAGAGAAAACCCGTGCACATCAACAAAGACCCAATGCAGCCAAAAATAAAATAAATTCATTAAAAAAATAAAGTGTACAGTTAAATGTTTATTTTTAGTATACTTACTGAGTTCTGCAACCATTACCACACTCAGTTTCAGAACATTTTCAACACCCCAAAAAGCAATCCCCTACCCCTTAGCAGTCATTGCCTTTTTTTCCCCAGTTACCTTCCTCCCCCACCCCACCAGACCTACTAATCTACTTTGTCTCTATGGACTTGCCTATTCTGGACATTGTCTATAAATGGGATCATACAATATGCGGTCCTTTGTGACTGGCTCCTTTCACTTGACATACGTTTTTCAAGGTTATTCCATATTGTGGTATGTACCTCTTGCTTCTTTTTGTGCCTAATCATCTTTGTTTGGATAATAGACATTGTGAATTTTACCTTAGGTGCTAGGGTTTTATTATTAGTATTCCTATAAATCTTCCTGATCTTTGTACTGAGATAGTTAAGTTACTTGGAAACAATTTGATCTTTCAGGGTCTTCCTTCTATGATTTGTTAATTGGGTCTGCACTGGTACTTAGTCCAGGGCTAATTATTCCCCACAACCTTCCTGTGTATTCTATGCCCTGTGAATTATGTTCTTCCAATTGACCTATGTGCCAGGCCTAGTTCTAATCCAGTTGGATGGTTCTTTCCCTGGACTTGGGTAGTTTCTTCATATGCATGCACTTATCAGTACTCTGCTGAATATTCAAGGGGGACTCTTTGCAGATCTCTTTGGTTCTCTCTCTGTGAAGCTCTCTCCTGATATTCTGTCCTTCGAACTCTAACTGTCCTTGTCTCTCTGGATTATTTTAATTTAGGGAGGCCACCAGGCTCTACCTTCTCCCCTTTCTGTGCCACAGCATGAAAACTCTCCAAGTCCTCCCCACAGATACACCAGAAATACATCTACACGTGGAAAAACTCCTATAGAACACCTACTGAACGCTGGCAGAAGACCTCAGACCTCCCAAAAGGCAAGAAACCCCCACGTACCTGGGTAGGGCAAAAGGAAAAAATAAACAGAGACAAAAGGATAGGGACGGGACCTGCACCAGCGGGAGGGAGCTGTGAAGGAGGAAAAGTGTCCACACACTAGGAATCCCCTTCGCGGGCGGAGACTGCGGGTGGCAGAGCGGGGGAGCTTCGGAGCCAAGCAACAGGGGTGCAGAGGGCAAAGCGGAGAGATTCCAGCACAGAGGATCAGGGCCGACCGCCACTCACTAGCCGAGAGACTTGTCTGCTCACCCGCCAGGGCGGGCGGGGCTGGGAGCTGAGGTTCGGGCTTCAGTTGGAGCGCCAGGAGAGGACTGGGGTTGGCGGCATGAACACAGCCTGCAGGGCGTTAGTGCACCACGGCTAGCCGGGAGGGAGTCCGGGGAAAAGTCTGCACCTGCCGAAGAGACAAGAGACTTTTTCCTCCCTCTTTATTTCCTGGTGCTCGAGGAGAGGAGATTAAGAACGCTGCTTAAAGGAACTCCAGAGACAGGCGCGAGCCGCGGCTAAAAGCGCGGACCCCAGAGACGGGCGCGAGCCGCGGCTGAAAGCGCGGACCCCAGAGACAGACATGAGACGCTAAGGCCGCTGCTGCCGCCACCAAGAAGCCTGTGTGCGAACACAGGTCACTATCCACACCGCCTTCTGGGGAGCCTATGCAGCCCGCCACTGCCAGGGTCCCGGGATCCAGGGACAACTTCCCCGGGAGAACGCACGGTGCGCCTCAGGCTGGCGCAACGTCACTCCGGCCTCTGCCGCCGCAGGCTGGCCCTGCACTCCGTGACCCTCCCTACCCCCGGCCTGAGTGAGCCAGAGCCCCCGAATCAGCGGCTCCTTTAACCCCGTCATGTCTGAGCAAAGAACAGACGCCCTCCAGCGACCTACACGCACAGGCGGGGCCAAATCCAAAGCTGAGCCCCTGGGAGCTGTGAGAACAAAGAAGAGAAAGGGAAATCTCTCCCAGCAGCCTCAGAAGCAGCGGATTAAAGCTCCACAATCAACTTGATGTACCCTGCATCTGTGGAATACCTGAATAGACAACGAATCATCCCAAATTAAGGAGCTAGCTGTGTGGATGAAAGGCTCTTGGTGCTGCAGCCAGGAGTTAGTGCTGTGCCTCTGAGGTGGGAGAGCCAACTTCAGGACACTGGTCCACAAGAGGCCTCCCAGCTGCACATAATAGCAAAGGGCGAAAGTCTCCCAGAGATCTCCATCTCAAAGCAAGCACCCAGCTTCACTCAATGACCAGCAAGCTACAGTGCTGGACATCCTATGCCAAACACCTAGCAAGACAGGAACACAACCCCACCCATTAGCAGAGAGGCTGCCCAAAATCATAATAAGTCTACAGTCACCCCAAAACACACCACCAGACGTGGACCTGCTCACCAGAAAGACAAGATCCAGGCTCATCCACCAAAACACAGGCACTAGTATCCTCCACCAGGAAGCCTACACAACCCACTGAACCAACCTTAGCCACTGGGGGCAGACACTAAAAACAACAGGAACTGCGAACCTTCAGCCTGCAAAAAGGAGACCCCAAACACAGTAAGATAAGCAAAATGAAAAGACAGAAAAACACACAGCAGATGAAGGAGCAAGATAGAAACCCACCAGACCTAACAAATGAAGAGGAAATAGGCAGTCTACCTGAAAAAGAATTCAGAATAATGATAGTAAAGATGATCCAAAATCTTGGAAATAGAATAGACAAAATGCAAGAAACATTTAACAAGGACCTAGAAGAACTAAAGATGAAACAAACAATGATGAACAACACAATAAATGAAATGAAAAATACTCTAGATGGGAACAATAGCAGAATAACTGAGGCAGAAGAATGGATAAGTGACCTGGAAGATAAAATAGTGGAAATAACTAATGCAGAGCAGAATAAAGAAAAAAGAATGAAAAGAACTGAGGACAGTCTCAGAGACCTCTGGGACAACATTAAACGCACCAACATTCGAATTATACGGGTTCCAAAAGGAGAAGAGAAAAAGAAAGGGACTGAGAAAATATTTGAAGAGATTATAGTTGAAAACTTCCCTAATATGGGAAAGGAAATAGTTAATCCAGTCCAGGAAGCACAAAGAGTCCCATACAGGATAAATCCAAGGAGAAATACACCAAGACACATATTAATCAAACTGTCAAAAATTAAATACAAAGAAAACATATTAAAAGCAGCAAGGGAGAAACAACAGATAACACACAAGGGAATCCCCATAAGGTTTAACAGCTGATCTCTCAGCAGAAACTCTGCAAGCCAGAAGGGAGTGGCAGGACATATTTAAAGTGATGAAGGAGAAAAACCTGCAACCAAGATTACTCTACCCAGCAAGGATCTCATTCAGATTTGATGGAGAAATTAAAACCTTTACAGACAAGCAAAAGCTGAGAGAGTTCAGCACCACCAAACCAGCTCTACAACAACTGCTAAAGGAACTTCTCTAGGCAAGAAACACAAGAGAAGGAAAAGACCTACAATAACGAACCCAAAACAATTAAGAAAATGGGAATGGGAACATACATATCGATAATTACCTTAAATGTAAATGGACTAAATGCTCCCACCAAAAGACACAGATTGGCTGAATGGATACAAAAACAAGACCCATATATTTGCTGTCTACAAGAGACCCACTTCAGACCTAGAGACACATACAGACTGAAAGTAAGGGGATGGAAAAAGGTATTTCATGCAAATGGAAACCAAAAGAAAGCTGGAGTAGCAATTCTCATATCAGACAAAATAGACTTTAAAATAAAGACTATTAGAAGAGACAAAGAAGGACACTACATAATGATCAAGGGATCGATCCAAGAAGAAGATATAACAATTGTAAATATTTATGCACCCAACATAGGAGCACCTCAATACATAAGGCAAATAGTAACAGCCATAAAAGGGGAAATCGACAGTAACACATTCATAGTAGGGGACTTTAACACCCCACATTCACCAATGGACAGATCATCCAAAATGAAAATAAATAAGGAAACACAAGCTTTAAATGATACATTAAACAAGATGGACTTAATTGATATTTATAGGACATTCCATCCAAAAACAACAGAATACACATTTTTCTCAAGTGCTCATGGAACATTCTCCAGGATAGATCATATCTTGGGTCACAAATCAAGCCTTGGTAAATTTAAGAAAATTGAAATTGTATCAAGTATCTTTTCTGACCACAACGCTATGAGACTAGATATCAATTACAGGAAAAGATCTGTAAAAAATACAAATACATGGAGGCTAAACAATACACTACTTAATAATGAAGTGATCACTGAAGAAATCAAAGAGGAAATCAAAAAATACCAAGAAACAAACAAATGACAACAGAGACACGACGACTCAAAATCTATGGGATGCAGCAAAAGCAGTTCTAAGAGGGAAGTTTATAGCAATACAATCCTACCTTAAGAAACAGGAAACATCTCGAATAAACAACCTAACCTTGCACCTAAAGCAATTAGAGAAAGAAGAACAAAAAAACCCAAAGTTAGCAGAAGGAAAGAAATCATAAAAATCAGATCAGAAATAAATGAAAAAGAAATGAAGGAAACGATAGCAAAGATCAATAAAACTAAAAGCTGGTTCTTTGAAAGGATAAACAAAATTGATAAACCATTAGCCAGACTCATCAAGAAAAAAAGGGAGAAGACTGAAATCAATAGAATTAGAAATGAAAAAGGGGAAGTAACAACTGACACTGCAGAAATACAAAAGATCATGAGAGATTACTACAAGCAACTCTATGCCAATAAAATATACAATCTGGAAGAAATGGACAAATTCTTAGAAATGCACAACCTGCCAAGACTGAATCAGGAAGAAATAGAAAATATGAACAGACCAATCAGAAGCACTGAAATTGAAACTGTGATTAAAAATCTTCCAACAAGCAAAAGCCCAGGACCAGATGGCTTCACAGGCGAATTCTATCAAACATTTAGAGAAGAGCTATCACCTATCCTTATCAAACTCTTCCAAAATATAGCAGAGGGAGGAACACTCCCCAACTCATTCTACGAGGCCACCATCACCCTGATACCAAAACCAGACAAGGATGTCACAAAGAAAGAAAACTACAGACCAATATCACTGATGAACATAGATGCAAAAATCCTCAACAAAATACTAGCAAACAGAATCCAACAGCACATTAAACGGATCATACACCATGATCAAGTGGGGTTTATCACAGGAATGCAAGGATTCTTCAATATACGCAAATCAATCAACGTGATACACCATATTAACAAACTGAAGAAGAAAAACCATATGATCATCTCAATAGATGCAGAGAAAGCTTTTGACAAAATTCAACACCCATTTTGATAAAAACCCTGCAGAAAGTAGGCATAGAGGGATCTTTCCTCAACATAATAAAGGCCATATATGACAAATCCACAGCCAACATCGTCCTCAATGGTGAAAAACTGAAAGCATTTCGCTAAGGTCAGGAAAAAGACAAGGTTGCCCACTCTCACCACTCTTATTCAACATAGTTTTGGAAGTTTTAGACACAGCAATCAGAGAAGAAAAGGAAATAAAAGGAATCCAAATCGGAAAAGAAGAAGTAAAGCTGTCACTGTTTGCAGATGACATGATACTATACATAGAGAATCCTAAAGATGCTACCAGAAAACTACTAGAGCTAATCAATGAATTTGGTAAAGTAGCAGGATACAAAATTAATGCACAGAAACCTCTGGCATTCCTATACACTAAGGATGAAAAATCTGAAAGTGAAATCAAGAAAACACTCCCATTTACCATTGCAACAAAAAGAATAAAATATCTAGGAATAAACCTACCTAAGGAGACAAAAGACCTGTATGCAGAAAATTATAAGACACTGATGAAAGAAATTAAAGATGATACAAATAGATGGAGAGATATACCATGTTCTTGGATTGGGAGAATCAACATTGTGAAAATGACTCTACTACCCAAAGCAATCTACAGATTCAATGCAATCCCTATCAAACTACCACTGGCATTTTTCACAGAACTAGAACAAAAAGTTTCACAATTTGTACGGAAACACAAAAGACCCCGAATAGCCAAAGCAGTCTTGAGAACAAAAAACGGAGCTGGAGGAATCAGGCTTCCTGACTTCAGACTATACTACAAAGCTACAGTAATCAAGACAGTATGGTACTGGCACAAAAACAGAAATATAGATCAATGGAACAGGATAGAAAGCCCAGAGATAAACCCACGCACATATGGTCACCTTATCTTTGATAAAGGAGGCAGGAATGTACAGTGGAGAAAGGAAAGCCTCTTCAATAAGTGGTGATGGGAAAACTGGACAGGTGCATGTAGAAGTCTGAGATTAGATCACTCCCTAACATCATACACAAAAATAAGATCAAAATGGATTAAAGACCTAAATGTAAGGCCAGAAACTATCAAACTCTTAGAGGAAAACATAGGCAGGACACTCTATGACATAAATCACAGCAAGGTTCTTTTTTGACCCACCTCCTAGAGAAATGGAAATAAAAACAAAAATAAACAAATGGGACCTAATGAAACTTCAAAGCTTTTGCGCAGCAAAGGAAACCATAAACAAGACCAAAAGACAACCCTCAGAATGGGAGGAAATATTTGCAGATGAAGCAACTGACAAAGGATTAATCTCCAAAATTTATAAGCAGCTCATGCAGCTCAATAACAAAAAAACAAACAACCCAATCCAAAAATGGGCAGAAGACCTAAATAGACATTTCTCCAAAGAAGATATACAGACTGCCAACAAACACATGAAAGAATGCTCAACATCACTAATCATTAGAGAAATGCAAATCAAAACTACAATGAGATATCATCTCACACCGGTCAGAATGGCCATCATCAAAAAATCTAGAAACAATAAATGCTGGAGAGGGTGTGGAGAAAAGGGAACCCTCTTTCACTGTTGGTGGGAATGTAAATTGATACAGCCACTGTGGAGAACAGTATGGAGGTTCCTTAAAAAACTACAAATAACACTACCATATGCCCAGCAATCCCACTACTGGGCATATACCGTGAGAAAACCATAATTCAAGAAGAGTCATGTACCAAAATGTTTATTGCAGCTCTATTTACAATAGCCCGGAGATGGAAACAACCTAAGTGTCCATCATCGAATGAATGGATAAAGAAGATGTGGCACATATATACAATGGAATATTACTCAGCCATAAAAAGAAACGAAATTGAGCTATTTGTAATGAGGTGGATAGACCTAGAGTCTGTCATACAGAGTGAAGTAAGTCAGAAAGAGAGAGACAAATACCGTATGCTAACACATATATATGGAATTTAAGGAAAAAATGTCATGAAAAACCTAGGGGTGAAACAGGAATAAAGACACAGACTTACTAGAGAATGGGCTTGAGGATATGGGGAGGGGGAAGGGTAAACTGTGACAAAGCGAGAGAGAGGCATGGACATATATACACTACCAAACGTAAGGTAGATAGCTAGTGGGAAGCAGCCGCATAGCACAGGGAGATCAGCTCGGTGATTTGTGACCGCCTGGAGGGGTGCGATAGGGAGGGTGGGAGGGAGGGAGACGCAAGCGGGAAGAGATATGGGAACATATGTATATATATAACTGATTCATTTTGTTGTGAAGCTGAAACTAACATACCATTGTAAAGCAATTATACTCCAATAAAGATGTTAAAATGAAAAAAACAAAACAAAAAAACTCTCCAAGTGGTAACTTGGGGCAGTTTGGGGCTCATCTTCTTTCCCATTTCTCAGGGATCACTGTCCTTCACTGTCTGATGTGTATGTCTTAAAAACCGTTGTTTCATGTATTCTTCCTTTTGGGGGGGGCAGTGGTTGGTTGTTTCATGTGAGAGGACAAATTTGTTCCCTGTTACTCCATCTTGACTAAAAGTGCATGAGCCAGGGGTTGTATTTGTGATACCACTTGGACAGTGGGACCAACAGAATTTGCCAATGACAAATAAGGAGAATCAACCATGATATATCTGCTGTTTGGCTCAAGTGACAGACTGGGTGTTATGGTGCTATTGGCTGAGATGAGGGAGACAGGAGGTTGGTTGAGCCAGGGAAATTCAAGAGATCTGTTTGGATGCGTTAAATGTGAGATGCCTTATGAGACATCCAGGTGAACACGTCAAACAGGCCATAGCATATATGTCTGGTGTTCAGGAAAGAGGTCTAGGCTAGAGGCCTAAATTAGTGGATCTTCCAAATATTTGCAATAATTAAGGCTATGAGACAACATGAAGTCACCTAGGGAGAGAATACTGACTACAAAAGTAAGGCGGCCAGGATCATACCCAAGGATACCACAGTATTTGGAAATTGGATAAAGATGGAGGAGTAGCCAGAGATATAGGAGAAAACAAAGAGAGTGAGAGCAAGAAACTGTGGAATATGCTGGGTGGTTACAGGAAGGTGTAGAGAAGTGACTGCTGGTTTGGGAAGATTGTTACTCATCAGTGATCTGGTTAAGAACAGTCTCAGAGACATGGAAGTGACAAAAGCCAAACTGAATTAAGTTAAATATGCTCTGGGAATTCCCTGGTGGTCCAGTGGTTAGGACTTGGCCCTCTCACTGCCAAGGGTCCAGGTTCAATCCCGGGTCGGGTAACTAAGATCCCATGCCGTGGCCAAGAAAAAAAAAAAGCTAAATGTGCTCTGGGATGTGAGGAAGTAGAGACCGAAGAAAGCCAGAAGATTGGCTTTGCTGAGGAGCACAGCGATGGAGTCACGCCTAGGGTAGTACATGGGGCCAAAATTCACAAGTAAATATGTCTGTGGATGTTGACAACACAGTACATCAAACAACCTAGATGGCCATCAGTAGGGGAACAGCTGAACAGTTATACATTTATTCCACGGAATATCATGAATCAATTAAAAAGGATGAATAAAACAGATGCCCATTATATATTAATAATTTTTTAAAGCATCAAAACAATATTTGAAAAAAAGTAAAGGATGGGTGGATTGTGTCAATATCACAACTGTGTGATACTCAGTGTCACAACTGTGTGATACTTAGTATCACAACTGTGTGAACATTCTGAGTGTAGTATTTTACTATACAACATGTTACCTTCAGGGGTAAGTGTTAAAGCACATGGGATTTCTCTATTATTTCTCAAAACTACACGTTGAGTCCACATCTCAAAATTTATAAGTTGAATACAAAAATATTTCCAGTATGTACATAATTGGGGTCTTTTTTCCTCCCACACTGAACACTTATAACCTCTTGCCATCAAAAATACTTTTTCACTTTGTAAATAAAACGAAGCATGGGTGGGGTGGGGAATCCCATCCTGGCTTCCCCTGGCTATGGGGATAGACTCAGCTTTGAAGGTCTCCAGGCTCACCCCCGCCTCGAGGCTCCCCGGTCGCTTCCCTAGAAGTCTGGGAGAACTACAAATAGCTAACAGGGGCGGCCCCTCTTGGACCTCGGAGGTCCGAGTCTTGTTAGCCCAGAAGGTAACGCCGCTAGCTCTCCGAGCAGGACCCAGTTACGGAATTCTCGCCCTTTTCCGCTCAGCGAGGGGAAGGCTCTCTCTCTCCCACCCGTCTTCGGTTCCTTCAGACAGTCATGCCGTGGCGGAGCGTCCTCTGCTCCCCGCTCTCTCCTGGGGGAACGCCGCGCTCCCTCTCTTTGCTCCAAAGACCCAGAAGCTGGTTTAGGAAGACTGCAGCCGCGCTTTCCAGCGAGGGTGAGTCATTTCCGGTCACAGACTCCCTCCCCCGGAAGTAAGGCCTGATGTAAACAAGGGAGTGGGGCTTTAAGGCCCGGGAGGTCAGAACGCCGGGCCGTGGGCGGCACCGAGAGCAGGGGACGCGCAGAGGTCAGGTCAGTGCAGGCGGCAGGGAGCTGGGGCATGGTGCAAGAATTGGTTGCGATCTGGGGGACGGAGGGGTCTTTTGAGCAAGGGTCTTGGTGGATGGGGATGTATCTAGGACAGGGATCTTGAGTAGGTGCTGGCACTGGATGGAGTATGAGGGTGGTCTTAGACATCAGTGGTGGTAGCGATGTGTGAGGCATCCCTGGGCAGGGTTCCTGGGTGGCAAGTGTCTTTGGAATGGGGGTCCCAAAAAAGGGATCTTGCAAGGTGGGGCTGTCTAAAGAATGGGTCTTTGGGGGCGAGGCGGTCCGGTGGAGGTGGTACAGGGGGGAAGGGAGGACGTTTGGAGAGTGGGAAGGGGTGTGCCTGGGCAAAGGTTTTGGGGAGATGGGGGTTTGAAGGGAGTATGGGGACTCTGGGACAAGAATATTAGGGGGGGTCTAGGGCAGGTGTCTTGTGGGGGGGATTGAGTTGTCCCAGGTAGGGGTTTTGGGAAGTGTGTGTCCTGGGCAAGGGTTTTGAGGGGTTGGGGTGCCCTGGAGCAGGGTCTTGGGGAGACGATAGGGGGTCTGGAGGAGGAACCTTAGGGGGATGCAATTCTTGGGGGTACGTCCAAGCCAACCCATGTCAGAGTCAGGGACAGCAGAACATATGGAAGTGTATGTCCCAGGGGTGGGGGATTTGGAGTGATAAGGGAATCCTGAAGTAGGGTCTTTAGGGCATACAGGGGTCTGGGGGAAGGTCCAGGTTGTCCATGGTTGGACAGAAGTTAGCATGTCATGAGAAGGGGTTGTGTGGAGGTGGGAATGGGATCCTGAAGGGATTTCAGGAAGCCTGTGGGGAAGGAAGGTGTGAGAGAGCTCTGGAGTGGTAGAATAGGTTGGAGTAGAAGGACGTGGCGGGGGAGTTCCTGTGAGCGGTGGACCAACTGTAGCAGGTCTCAGGGCCAGGTCAGGGAGGTGCAGGAAGAGGTGGATGTTTGAGCCCCCTTTCCCCATTTATTGACAGGCAGACTTAGGTGCTGGGTCCAGGTGTAAGGATGAGAAGTGGGTAGGGGGTGGTTCCAGGCCATGTTGGGCACTGGGGCCAGGATTGGCTGAGGGTAGAGAGGAGATATCACTGGGATACCCCCTACCCCATTATCTCTTGATAAGCAGTCAGTCAGGGAGGGAGTAAGGAGGAGGTGGGGATGTCCAGGTCAGGGTAGGCCGAGAGAGCTGGAGTCAACCAAGTGTAAGAAGATGCGAATGTTCCTGTCCATGCTCTTTGGGGTCTTGGGAGCTTAGAGTGGAAACCCTAGGATTCTCCCCCTGATTTTGTCTTCTTTGCAGTCCTGCTGGGGTTAGGTAGCAGAGTGGGAGGAGGAAGAAGAAATCAGTTGGGGACAGGAGTTCTAGGACTCAGAGAACAGACCCCAGGACTCTTCCCAACCCTACCCCCATTTGTGTCCAGGGAAGCAATCCTGGACCATGACTCAGCAGCCACTTCGAGGAGTGACCAGTCTGCGTTTCAACCAAGATCAAAGTGAGAGAGGCTGTGCCTGTGCCCTTTTGGGAGGGAGGGAGGGAGAGAATGGCCAGAGGTGGGTGTTAAACCCCTAGCTTCCCATCTGGACATCCTTTGAGGCAGCCCGGATTCCTCCCGTCCCCAGGCTGCTTTTGCTGCGCTATGGAGACAGGTGTGCGCATCTACAACGTGGAGCCATTGATGGAGAAGGGGCATCTGGGTGAGCTGTCGGTGGGGGAGGGGCAATGGGCAGAAGGGCTGGGCTGGGCATTGGCACCCACCCCTACTGACACCCTGGTCCTTGTCCAGACCATGAGCAGGTGGGCAGCATGGGCCTGGTGGAAATGCTGCACCGCTCCAACCTGCTGGCCCTGGTGGGCGGTGGTAGCAGCCCCAAGTTCTCAGAGATCTCAGGTAAGTGTCCTCATCCGGTCCCACCCTTGGCCCAGATTCCCCGGAATCCTGGCCTCCCGGAGGCTCTGGCAAATGAAGATGTCAGAGTAACTCAGAGTCACACAGTGAGGCCTACATCTTACAAGTCCTGGATCTTATCACTTGAGAAGCTTGGTGTTTTGTCTTCATTTAACAGACACTTGTTGAATGCCTCCTGTATGCCATGTCCTTACCTATGGAGCGCTTGCTGTGAGCCTGGTGCTGTTGTTACCACTTTACATGTATTAACTCATTTAATCCTCACATGACTCTGTGTGGTAGGAAGTATCATCATCCCCATTTTTGCAGATGAAGAAACTGAGGCCCAAAGAGGTTAAGTGATTTATCCAAGGTGACACAACTAATAGGTTTTAAAATCTCGGGGCTGTTTCCCTGGTGCCCTCTTGCTTTGAGTCTCAAGCACCATCTTATTTTAAGGGCTTTTGTTGATCCCACTGGGACATGGCAAAAGATGCCCTAGGATTCCTCACAGAAATCTTCTGGGGGGTATGAGCTGGGACCCTGGAGGCAGAAATAGTTACTGATGAGAAGTTACAGGCCTGGATGTGAGTCCCTGCTTGGTTGCTGATGGGTTGTGAGGTCCTTGGCTAGATAGAAAACCCCTTCGAGCCTCAGCTTCCTCATCTGTAAATGAGTATAACGGTTCTAGAACCTGTCTTCTCAGGAATCACATCTACAAGTGCTCATGCTGTGTGAGGTCATATTGCGTGTTAGCAAAAGGTTAAGCAAGTGGGTTGAGGTCCCATGGGGAGTAGGGGTAGGTCTTGTGTCACCAGGGCTTCCCCTCACCCTAAACCTTGGCCCCGACAACCCACCTGCCCAGCAGTGCTGATCTGGGACGATGCCCGGGAGGGCAAGGACTCCAAGGACAAGCTGGTGCTGGAGTTCACCTTCACCAAGCCAGTGCTGGCTGTGCGCATGCGCCATGACAAGTGAGCCTGAGGTGGGCTGGGGGTGGGGGAGGTCGGAGGTCCCCACAGCAGGCTAGAGGGTTAGTCCTGCATGGGCACCCTGCCCTCCCCTCACGACCATCCTGTGTTGTGTGATGCCCACAGAATCGTGATCGTGCTGAAGAACCGCATCTATGTGTACTCCTTCCCCGACAATCCCCGAAAGCTGTTTGAGTTTGACACCCGGGACAACCCCAAGGGTGAGAGGACCCAGAGATGCAGGTGTAGTGGCAGGAGGCAGTGGATGGGGCAGAGGGGCAGAAGAGAGATAGAAAGGGGCACACAACGAGTAACTGGGAAAGAGAGGCAGGGAGAGAGTCTTTGCATAGAGATGCTCCAATGGGCTGAGATGCCCGTACTCCCATTCTATCCATTTTCCCATCCTTAGCCAGTTCTTTCTCTCTACTCTCATCCCCGCCTCACCCCTGGCTGCCTCAGATAGCAGAGCAGAAAGGCTCATTAAGGACATTAATGGGTATGCCAGGGATTCCTGGGCCTCCTGGGGCTGCCACAGCTGCATAGGGAGGCAGGGAATCTGCCTTGATGGTGGGGAGCACACCTGAGGACAAGCCCCCTGTGGGTTCTGTGGGTAGCATGTATCGTGGAAGGTTGAAGTCCGGCCCTTATCCAGCTCTGTCCATCCTGAGACCCTGCCTGGCCCCAACGTCCTCTTTACCAGCCCCCCACCCCACCCTAGGGCTCTGTGACCTCTGCCCCAGCCTGGAGAAACAACTGCTAGTGTTCCCAGGACACAAGTGCGGGAGCCTGCAACTTGTGGTGAGCTGTCCAGTGGGCAGGGGTGGGTAGGTGGGCTGGCTCTCCCTGTGGACTCTTGGCAACTTACCTCCTTACCACCTACCCCAAGCCCAAACTGCTCCTTCTACCATAGGACCTGGCAAGCACAAAGCCCGGCACCTCATCTGCTCCGTTTACCATCAATGCACATCAGAGCGACGTGGCCTGCGTGTCTCTGAACCAGCCAGGCACGGTAGTGGCCTCGGCCTCTCAGAAGGGCACCCTTATTCGCCTTTTTGACACGCAGTCCAAGGAGAAGCTGGTGGAGCTGCGCCGAGGCACTGACCCCGCCACCCTCTACTGGTGAGCACAGGGTATGCCTGGTGGGCTCCTGACCTCACACCACATGACATGGGCGTCGTCATCGCTGGTCTGTCTTTCAGCATCAACTTCAGCCATGATTCTTCCTTCCTGTGTGCGTCCAGTGATAAGGGCACAGTCCACATCTTTGCTCTCAAGGATACCCGCCTCAACCGCCGCTCTGCGTGAGTGCCTCCTGCCCCACCCTGCCTCACCCCCATCCCCCTGCCCATATATCACACCTGGGCTTAGCCAGTGTTGCCTGCAGGCTGGCTCGCGTGGGCAAGGTGGGGCCTATGATTGGGCAGTATGTGGACTCTCAATGGAGCCTGGCGAGCTTCACCGTGCCTGCTGAGTCAGCCTGCATCTGTGCTTTTGGTCGCAACACTTCCAAGAATGTCAACTCTGTCATTGGTGAGTGGGAATAGCCCTTGACTGGGGGGTACTGCATGGGCGAAGGCCTACAAATTGGACCTGAAAGAATTTTAGGGCATGGGAGGCCTGAGGGAGCCAAACGGTTGGTTCACTTCCACCATCGCTAAGGGAGATGGCACGTGGCAAAGACCTGGAGATAGACCCTGAGCCACGGGACACCTGAGAGGACTGGAGTGTGTGGCTTTGGCAGCATCTAACCTTTTCCAATCCTCCCCCCTCCTCCAGCCATCTGTGTAGATGGGACCTTCCACAAATATGTCTTCACTCCCGATGGAAACTGCAACAGAGAGGCTTTCGATGTGTACCTTGACATCTGTGATGACGATGACTTTTAAGGACCCTGTGGGTTGTGCTAGGGACCTGCAGTGGCAGACTGCAAAGCCTGTGCGGGGGTGGGAGTGCTGTGGAAGCTACCAGCCAGCAAACATTAATGGAGCAGGTGCCCACTTTTCACTCTTAAGAGCAATGCCTAAACAGCTCAGTCGCCCCAAGCACTTCTTGATGACTGTGTGCCCGCAGAGCCAGGCCAGGGACTCAGAGAGACAGCGGCCCCCCTGGGGCTCCCAGCCTGGAGAAGACTGCTAGGGACCCAGAGTGGGTGCCCTAATCCAACCTGTGGGGATTTTTAAAAGACTTCCTAGAAAGAGACGATCTCTGATATGATGAATATGAATAAAAGGCCCTTAATAGTATTTATGGCTGGACCTCGGGAGTGGGGCCTGGAGGAGATGAGGCTGAAAAAGCCCTGCAGGAGTTTCCTGGAAAGGTGTGAACCTCTTGGACCCTGACAGGAAGGAAGTGGGATCCTGCTCGGGTCCTTCTGACAGTCTCTGCATGTCCTCTAATGTCTGGCCACTGTGTGCCAGAGACGCCAGCACCGCCCAGAACCGTCCCTGTGGCGCCCCCGCCTGGGGGTGGACGGGAATGCCTCGCCCCGCGGCGGAGACTTAATTTCCCAGCGGCCCCTGCTACCTTACAGTTCCGGCGTGTTGTTGGTATTTTTGGTCACGTGTGCTGCTGCGCCTGCTCAGTCCACTAGGTCGTCAGGGTAGTGGTTGCAGGGCCCAGACTCCGTTTCCCGGTGTGCCCCACGGTGGCGCGGTGTAGAACGGGTGTTGTAGTCCGGCCGCTCCTCTGACTGGTCCAGCTACATCGACCGGCAGGATGTCGGAGGTGCGGCTGCCACCGCTACGCGCCCTGGACGACTTCGTTCTGGGGTCGGCGCGTCTGGCGGCCCCGGATCCACGCGACCCGCAGCGATGGTGCCACCGCGTCATCAACAACCTTCTCTACTATCAAACCAACTACCTTATCTGCTTCGGCCTCGGTCTCGCTCTGGCCGGGTGAGGGAGGGAGGGAGGGAGGGAGGCGCAGGTTGGCCGGGGGCGCCCGCTGGGCATGGAGGGTGGACCCGCAGGATTTTGAGGGGGCTGCAAGACCTTGAAGGGCGAATTCAGTAGAGTGTGAAACTGAAGGGGAAACTGGGAGATAGAAGGCCTGGAAGAGGAATCTGAAAGGATTGGCCTTTGCAAAGGGTGGGTTTAGGGGCAGGTTGGGATGGGGGGGTGGGCCGGCTGGAGTGGGTCCTGCGGGGGTAGGGGGAAGTGTGGACCTGAAGATTAGGAGGGCCCGAAAGTGGGACACGACTGTGCCTGAGGTGTGATGGGGCCAGATTAATATGGCCTTGGAGGACTTACGACAGGGACAGGACGTGGTCAAGTTGAAGGGTGGACTTGTGGAGGATCTGGGCTTGGAGAGGGGCCTGGCTATAATTGGAATGCTCCAGGAGCAGGTACCTGTTGGGGAACTTGAGTCTAGAGGGAGGACCTGGGGATGGAAGGCCTGAGACCAGGGAGGGATGGAGAACCTGGAAGAGGGACTTGGGCAGGACTGGAAGTTAAGTGGCACTGAAAGCCTGGAAGGGGTTCTAGTAATGATGGAGGGAGGAATCTATAGGAAATGGGAATCTGGAGGGGGAATTTGAAGGGAAGTCTGGAAGGGACTCTGGGCCTGGGGAGAGGGAAATGTATGGAAACAGAAGGACTGGAAGAGGAATTTGCAAGGGCTGGGCCTTTGCAAAGAGTGGGTTTTGGGGCACGTTGGGATGGGGGGCCGGCTGGAGTGGGTTCTGCAGGGGTAAGGTCGGAAGGAAAGAGAAGGGAAAGGCTGTGAGCCCTGGGGCCTAGCGGAATGGGAGGGCCTGAAGCAGGAGATCTAAGGAAGATGGGACTGTAGGATTGACAAGAAATAAATGAGGGTCCACAGGGGAGCCCAGGGCTCCTGGGAGTTGGAATCCCTGAAGGGTGGACCTGTTGGAGACAGGGCTGACGGGAGTATTTGCCGGGCTGGAGGGTCCGGAGCGGGGGCGGGGGGTGGGGGTGGGGTGGGAACCAAAGCTCTTGGGGCACGGACTCTGGTGGACGGTGGTCTGGGAGGCACGGGGGCCAGGCGGCCCTCTCCCCGCCTGCCCGGCTAGCTTAGTTCCATTGTCCCCGCAGGTACGTGCGCCCGCTGCACACCCTCCTAAGCGCGCTGGTAGTGGCGGTGGCCCTTGGCATGCTGGTGTGGGCGGCTGAGACTCGAGCAGCCGTGCGCCGCTGCCGTCGCAGCCACCCAGCCGCCTGCCTGGCCGCAGTGCTTGCCGTCGGCCTCCTCGTTCTCTGGGCCGCGGGCGGCGCTTGCACCTTCCTGCTCAGCATCGCCGGGCCCGTGCTTCGTGAGTCTCCACTACCCTGAGATGGCCGGGAAGACGGCCACCGCTCGCAAACGGCGCCAGGCCCGCCCTACCCTGGTTCCTGGGCTGAGAGGGGGCTGGGACACCCGGCGGGCAAGGCCACACCTCCTTTACAAAGCGCCTTCCCTGGCTTTGCTCCCCTCCCTGGGAACGCCTCTCTTACAACCGCCCTTCTGGGCGTCACTGCTAGTATGAAGTGCCTTCCACCGGCCACGTCCCCATTACTGGGCACCCTCCCTGGCCACGCCCCTGTTGCGAAGCTCATTACTCCGCCACACTAGCAGGGTTCAGAGGCGTCCTGGCTACCGACCACGCCATTGGTCTGCCTGTGCTCCAGTTCCCTTCTCTGGGCCCCCATTAGCTAAAGGCTGATGTCCCATCCCACTGACCCCGCTCCTCTCGGTATTGCCCACAGTGATCCTGGTGCACGCGTCACTGCGCCTGCGCAACCTCAAGAACAAGATTGAGAACCAGATCGAGAGCATTGGTCTCAAGCGGACGCCAATGGGGTTGCTGCTGGAGGCGCTGGGACAAGAACAGGAGGCTGGATCCTAGGGCCCTGGGATCTGTACCTAGGACATGGAGAATGCCATCCCCACCCTGGCCCAGACCCAGAGCCCTTTCCCAGTCCTTAAAATAGGAGCCCCTGCCCAGTTCAAAAAACAGGACAACTGCAACCCTTCCCCCAGGTCCCAAACTGGGATATTCCCTCATACCCAGCCCCCCAGTTTAGGAAACCAGAGTCTTCCCAGCCCTGAACTTGGGAACCAGAGACACCCACGTCCAGCCCAAAACTGGGGCTTAGAGACCAGAGCATCCGTGGCCAACCTCAAACTCTGGGCCCAGAGACACTCCCCCTCAACCCCAATCTGGGACCCACCTATCTCCCACGCTCAGCCCCAAAGCTGGGGACTGGGCCCAAGGCATTCTCAGATCTTGAACCCTGGACCAAGGCTTTTCCAGACCCCACCCCAGCTTTGAACCCAGGATCCAAGTGTTCTCAGCCCCCATCTGGGTGGAGGATTCAGGTATCCTGACCCAGTTGAACTCTTGGTCCCAGGTGACCCCAACACTCACCAGTCCCACTTGCCTCCCTCCAGCTCTGCTTAGGGATTCTGCCACTCCCCAGCCCACCCCCCACAAAGTTCCACAGTGACAAGGACCAAGGGGTGGGATGGGGTGGGGTGGGGTGGGGGTAGCCCTGACCAGGAATGGGGCATATATATCAGTGTTGCTACAACAATAAAGGCTGTTGCATTGCTCAAGCCCATTTGGACCTCCTGGGTAAAGTCTGTGTGTTTCAATGGCCAGAAGTGACCTGCTTTTCAATTCTACCAGAGACTTTCTGACTGGGTCCCTGTCAAATATGTGGGCTGAAGGAGGAGCTCTCAGTTCCTTTCTTGAACCTATTACCTCTAGGGTGGCACTAACACACAAGGGAGTTAAGGGCACGGAGTGTTTGCTGCCCGCATTTGTATTACTAAGAGCTCTTGGCTAGGAATCTGAGCACGGACAGGCAAAGAAGTTGCCCCACATCACAAAGCAAGTAAAACCAAAGCAGATGACATTATCACAGGCTGTTTCCATGATGCTATATATTTTTTTCTTGTAAAAATACATTACCTAGTCTTAGCTAAAGATGTGGGCCCCCAAGGCAAGGCAGACAGGGAAGCAATGCATGGGTTCAGTTTACACATTTATTACAGAAATCCCCTTCCAGTGTGGGTAGTGTCTTGGGCCCAGATCCATTAGTACAAAAAGAAAAGTTTAACACTAGGTAAAGGGGGTAGGGGAACCCCCAGCTCCAGAAAGCCACAGACAGGTATCATAGAAAACACAGCTTGTGTGGATTTGTTTAAAAAGTGGTGGATGGAAGGAAAGCCAAGGAAGGTGTGACATAACCCGTGGCGAGACGTCACTTGAGGATTTCATTGGCATCTACCAGACGCCAGGTTCCACCACCGCTACATCCCAGGACACAACACACCCAGTGGTTCTGCCCTTTGGTCCTCCTGCGGGGCCTCCTGATTGGGGATAGTCGGGGCAGAGGAGGCTGCCGCCAAAGGCTGGGTCGTCTCACTCTGTGGGCAGAGGCAGCGGGCACAGACAGGCAGACAGGGACTGGGGCGCCTTCAGGCACCCTGGGGGAGAGAAAATGAACACAAGCCCCCCACCCAGGCTTCATTCCTTCCAAATGTGGGCAGAGACTTCATTCCTTCCAAATGTGGGCACCTCCCCAAGAAAAACTGCCCCAGTGGGGGGTGGCAGGGAGTTCTGTTCACACCAGAGTCTCCTGGCTGCCCCAAAGTGGGCCCTGAGACCCTATATGGTTTGTTTTGTGGAGGGGGCTTCTGAATGGAACAGGCTGGTCATGGGGACAGGAATGAACCCAACCAGGACGAGATCACAGTTTCCTTTTTTATAAAACGTCTAGTGTTGAGGGAAGACAGTGAATACCTAGATCACAACTGTAAACAGAAATGGAGGAAGGGGCTTGGAGTTCCCATTACATCATCCCCTCTCCTCTCTTTTAAGCTGGCGGAGGGCCCCCAGTCCCCAGCACAGTGTGAGAGGAGACACAGGGTGTCAGACACCTTCGTGGGCCCACGGGGAGCCAGGGGCCTTGGAAGATCACATTGGTGCCCCCCAGGACCGAGAGCAGCCACACCCCAGGGCTCAGCGAGGTCAGCTGTGTGCTCCCCAGACTGAAGTCATTCCCAGGCCAACAAGGGGCATATGAGAAGGGGTCAGACCAGTGTCCCCGGGGTCTGGGGGTCAGAATCGGAGGACTGCTCCCCCTCTAGCGTCAGGTCACTTAAACGAGCGCTCAGCTCCGGGGGGTACAGGAAGTCCGCGTAGTATCTTTAGAAGGGGTAGCAGGAATCCGGAGGACAGGGTGGGAAGACAGAGGAGAGAGGAAAAGACGGACAAGACACAGAAAGAGAGAGGAAAAGAGGCTCGTTAAAGAGGTGGAGGCAGGCACAGGACAGCACCTTTAGGCTCGCAAGCGTGGGGCGTGGTGAAAAGAGGAAGAAAAAGGCAAGGGGCACAGGACGTCCCTTCCTCCCAGCACCCTAGTTTCAAGGCTCATTTTCAGCTGACATGCACTGGTTGTTCAAATATTAAAATTCTTGTATTAGCTTGGTGAAGAACTGCTGCTACCAGGACCCAAGATACCCCTCCACCGAGACCCCACGGACTAATGCGAGTCAGGCAGGGCCCAGTGACCCCGGGCCAAGGCTGCACCTACTTCTCTCATGGTCCATGTCATTAGCTACCATGACTAGCTGGCTCCCTGGCCTGGACACCTTTGCCATCTGCCTCAAGAGACCCCTACCCATCAGTAAAAGCACCCCCCATACCTGCCGGAGACAGGGGGCGCCGTGAAACTCCTTGAGTGCGGGAGTGGCGCCTGGCTGGGGGCCCCATACAGCGCCTGGCCCACCTCATAGCAGCGGGCGTGGAGGAAGGGCGGGTGCTGCGGGCCCATGTGGGGGAGCCCAGGCCGGCGCTGGGGCCCTGTGGCCAGTCCCGAGTTCCGGATGTACCAGTCCCGCAGCCCCTCCAGGGCAAGGCTCTTGTGGCCGCTGCGCTCACCAGCTGGGGGGATACGGGCGGGTGGGGGCATCCACAGCAGAGGGTTGGGATGCACCTCTGGGCCCTCAGCGGCCTCCAGGGGCAGGCCACAGGGCTTGGTGCGGGTGGCACGGCTGTGGGGGTCCTTGCTGCGGAGGAGGGGGCTGCTGCCGTCAGCTGCATACACAGGTGGTGGGCCTGGGAGCATGGTGAGGAGCCCATCCCGGCGAGAGAGGGGTCCTGGGACCTCAGCTGTGGGCAGCAGCTCCCCCCAGCCTGTCCCGCCGCCACCGCGGGGCAGGCCCCGGTCCAGGGAGTAGTCCAAGAGGAAGTCCCCACACACAGGCGGGAGCCGGGGGACCCCGCGGGAGGCAGGGGCGGCTGAGCTGGGCCGGGCAGCCCGGGGAGGGTCTGGGGGGCCAGCCGTGCGGGAGGAGAAGGCAGGAGTTGGTTGGGGGCGCTCATATAGCACCTCACTGCTCTTGCAGGCTGGGGGACCAGTGGCAGGGGGAACCAGAGGTGCAGGCGGGGAGCCAGCTCCCCCACTAGCTGCCCGGTCCACCAGCAGGGCCTCGGAGCTATTGCTGCGGCGGGTGCGAGCTGCGAAGAGGGAGGCACGGTCGGAGACAGGGTCCGCCCGGGGGAAGCCCATCTGGGAGTCCTGGCTGCCGGACCACTGGCGAGAATGGAGGCCTTCAGGTCTGGGGGCGCAGAGGTGGGGGTGATGGGAGAAGGGTCAGAAATATCAGGGAGATGGGATGAGTGCCCTCCCTATCCTGCCTCTCTCTGAGCCTTCACTTCCACACCTCCAAAATGGGCCCAGGATTAGCAGCTGTGTGTATAAAGGTGAGAGGTAGTGGCCTGTAAAGAGCAGCAGAGGTTCTGCCATGGACTGGGGAGCCGAGGGGTTAACAATGTACGGGGCTGCCTGGGACTGTTAGCTCCGAGGGAGATGTAAGTGTGTGTAGGGCTCAAGAGGAAATACTAGCAGGGGAGGGCGGAGGGCTCTTCCTAACACATCTGACCCCTCATTCCCTGCTAAGGTGCTTCTCAGGGCTCCCCGCCTCCTCTAACATGAGGTCCTAAACCTTAGGCCAGGAATTCAAGACCCTTCCTGAATCCTCTGTCCCATCATGTGTATGAACCACCCAAAACTATCATCCCAACAGCCACTATTCATAGAATGCAAGTGTCACAAGAATGGGGACTTTGTTTTGTTCACAGCCCGGAAAAAGTAGGCACTTAGTAAGTGCGTATTTGTTTAAGAAGTAGTAGAGTACCATGGTTAAAAGTATGGACTCTTGAGTCAAACTTGCCTGGGTTCAAATACCAGGTCTTCAGTTTACTAGCAAGTTACTTAACCTCTCTGTGTCTCAGTTTCGTCATCTCTAAAATGGGAATAATAATAGCACCTACCTCACAGGGATGTTGTGACAATTAAATGAGTTTGATACCAAGTAAAGCACTGATTCCTAGCAGATGGTAGGTACGTGGTACATGTTAACCAGAACTCATTTATGCCTACAGTATCTTCCACAGGCAGATATTATTATCCCCATTTCACAAATGAGGAGACAAAGATTCAGAGAAGGGAAATGACTTGCCCAAAATGTACAGAAAAGCTCATTCTCAAACTTTGGTGCTTTTGCCCCAGATCCCCACCCCCTTCTCCACCAAGACAACTCCTATTCACCTTTCAAAACCCAGCCTTTCTTTTCTTCTCTCTTTTTTTTTTTTTGGTCAATTAAAAAATTTTTATTTATAATGTGATTATACACATATGGCATATTCCAAAAGATATTTTACCTATATTTCTTTATCATGCAATAGGGTGCATTATGAAAAAAAGTTCTGAAACAAAAATAAAATTCTTGCATTTTCATACAACCTACATAGAAGATCAGAATAAAACTGATAGATTCAAAGCCCAGTCTTTCATGTCCCACACCCTTTGATAATGCTCTCCCCAACACGCCCAGTTAGAACTACCGGTTCCCTCCTCTGGTCTTCAATCTCACCCTCAGAGTCCACTTACTTGCAGAGCTGGGGGCCAGCGCCCCGGGTGAGGACAGGGGTGGCAGGCACACTTCGCCCCTCAAAACTGGAGGCACTCCTGGGCAGCGAGCGTGTGGGGCTAGACAGAGACGAGCAGGCATAGGTGGGGGTCCAGGTTAGAGACTGTACCTAGCAGCAGGCCCTCCTGCCAGCCCAGGCTCAGCTCCCACTCCTGGCTCCTGGGGAAGGAGGGGAGGGGCTCACCCTCACCTGGTGGGGCTGGCCACGGAGTTCCGCCGGCTCTTCAGATCCCCATAGAGATCTGACGGGGGTGGTTTCCACGGGGTTCGCCGCTCAGGGCTGCCCCCAGATACTGCCCGCAGCTGGTCCCAGGCCTTCGGTGGTGAAGGGCGCTCAGCCAGAGGGAAGCAGCCACGGGGCTCCTCTGAGTGGAAGGGAGAAAGTGGGGGAGAATCCAATGGGAGGGTGCCTGAAGGGTTGTGGGCAAAGCAAAGGGCAGGGGCTAGGGAGGTAGGGAGGGGCAGAGGGCTAAGCAGGTAGGACAGGCTGAGGAAGAGCTAAGGGATGAGGCAGGAACCGGGGCTGATGGGGTGGGGTGGGGGGACTGAAGCAAAGAAAATGGGGGCCCCATTGGAGGATGGGTCATGGCTAAAGAGGAGCTGAAGAGGGAGGGTGGGGGCTAAGCATCAAAAAATGGGCGGATTTGGGAGACAGGGGTCCTCACCATTATCATGGCTGGCCCCAGACTCTGAGAGGGAGCTGCTCTCCGAGTGCAGGACTACGTCCTCTACAGATAAGAAGGGGAGACCCCGGCCTATCAATGCAAGGTCTGGGCGCCATCCCCTTACACCACTGGGCCGTCTCCTCCCCATCCCGTACACTTCCCAAGCATCCACCTTTACCTAAATCCAAGACCACCAGAGGCTTGGTCCCTCACTTTCCTGATGCCTATTCCCAATGGCCCCACCCTTGCCCAGGAGCCAGTTTACACAATTCGTCTTGCTCGTAGGGTCCCTTAAGTTCTACCTACCTCCCACTTTTCACTGGCTGCTCACCCACTCCACCTCTACCATGTCCCTTAGCCAATGCCCACCTTCCCGCTTTCATCGGTGTGGTGACAGGGCCTGGCTCACCTTGGCTGAGCTGAGCAAGGCGCGTGCCCAGGCAGACTCCCTGGGCAACGATAACTGCCCCAGTGGATAGCGGCAGGGGCTGGGGCGGCGGGATCCCCGGGAGACCCAGGTGGGCCCGGACGTCCCCGAGCTGCTCCTCCAGCTCATGCAGCCTCCGCAAAGCATCTGCCTGGACCTGGCGCCGACGTCGGCGCTGCTCGGCGCTGAGCTCAGGGGCCAAGGCCAGGCGGCGGGCAGCTGCCGCAATCTGCTGCTGCACTGACACTTCGCGCTCCAGGGCCTCGAGCGCCAGCTCCTGCGGGGCCTACCCGAGAGGGTGGGACAGGACCAAATGTTGGAAAGGGAAATGGCCAAGCACCAGGACCAAGTGGCGGCAGAGCCCGGCTACGCTGCAGGCGGGGCCTGCCCCTCCTGGGGGTGGCCTATTCTCCCCCTGGGGGCAGGGCCTGTGTGGATTAGGGCTGGGCCTCTTCATCTTCCTGGGGGTGAGAGGCCTATCCTGACAGGGACCAGCATCCTCTCTCAGACCTGGAACCCACCTCCCTCAAGCTCCTTCCCTCCTCACCTTAGCCTCTCCTTCTCCTGGCTGCAACCCGCTCTCGGCTTCCTCCGGGCTCCTGTCCCACCCCCATGTTGCTCTGCACGCCCATCTGCTCACCTTGGCAGGGCACAAGGAGTGGTGTGCTGGATTGGGGTGCGGTGGAGGGTAGGCGCGGGCTGCAGGCGGCCGCCGGCGGACCAACTGGGGCCGTTCACCAGGCTCCAGTGGGCACTCGGGGGGCAGCTGGCCAGTCAGCTCCTGGGCGGGGGCAGGGGTCAGAGACTACCAAGGGTTAGTTGGGGGGATGTAGCAAAGCAGTAACGACCCCCGAAGGTACAGAAGTCCTACTAGGAGCCCAGCCCTGCTCAGCACCCATGCCTGTTATTTCTCTTCCTCCTCCCAATTCTCCACCAGGTGGGTGTGCAGCAGAGACTCTCAGCCCCTCAATGGCCCAAGTCCCCAGGGCAGTGGGCACGGGAGGCAGGGAGATCTGCTTTGGAATACAGAATTTCATAGTTTTTATAAAGGTGACACCATCTGTACACTGCATATTATATGACATTCCATTCAGGGCCTGGGCTGCATGCTCTGAACTGCATTATTATTTCTGGCAAACGGTGTGGACGTTCACAGCAAGGGGGGTAAATCGAAACTATAAATCACCCCATGTCAGTTCAGGTCAGGTTTCACTGCCAAGTTTTGGAAATAACTTGTTTTGTTTTGTTTCTGAGGTTTTTTGGATTTCAAACTGTTGATAGGGGATGGTGGCAAAATATCACCATATTTTACTGATTCTCAGACATGCAAGCTGAGCTTTGGGGAATCTATACCTCGGACAAGTGGCTCAGCCATCACCACCGCAGTCTGCCTACCTCGTGCCTGCTCCTCACCCCCCACTGACACCCTTAGGGTACGGCCCTCACCGCCTCCTGGAGACACACTTTTCGTAGCTCCTGAAGTTTCAGGCTCAGGGCCTCCTGCAGGGTCCGCTGACGGTCGAGCAGCCCCCTCAGACGCTCTGACTTCACCTGGGGGGCAGCCTCTCCAAACAGGGCAGCTGGACACAGAGGGAGCAAAGATCGGGGGGCAATCAGGGCAGCCTGCAGCAGCTGTGGGGCCAGGGACCAACCCTTCCCCAGTGGGCAGGTGGTGACTCAGAGCAGGAGAGGAGGCAGCAGGAGGGGGAACCAGATACTAACCTGAGGCACTGAAGGTGGGAGAGCTGATCAGCTGACCTTTGACTTCCATCCTGGTGTTGTCAAGAGGCTGTGGCTGATGGCTGGACAAGGCCTAGCAGTGATGCACGGGAGCCACTGAGGAAGCACATCCGGTGTGCACCGCCAACTGCCCCCTCTACCCAGGTTCCCACACCCCAGCTGGGAATAAGGGGTACCCTGACCCCGCCCAACTGCTTGGCCTGCCCTCTCATAATCTGTGTCAATGTCAAGGCCCTGGTACCTTTGTTCCCTTCCCATTGAGTGGGAGCACAGCAAGTGGGGAGCTGGGCGGACTTACAATGCCTCCTCAGAGGCCCATGGGCCACAGTCAGGAGTCTTGCCTGGGAAGGGAGAATTAATGGTACAGATTCAACCAACTACAAGAACAGTAGGCATTTATTAAGCACCTGGGTGCCTGGAACAGTTACGTTCTATGCCACATTTAATCTTCACAACCACCCTGTGATGGCCGTTCCGTGATTATTATTACCCCCATTTTAGAGATGAGGAGAGTAAGACACAAAGAGATGAAATAACCTGCCCTTGGCTACAGATGCAGCCAGGCCCACCCCTCCGGTCCAACACTCCCCCTCACTAGAGGTGCTGAACCCCACCAATCCCTCATAAGCTCCCAGCCCACCAGGCCTCCAGGCCTTTGTGCAGGCTGCCACTGCTGTCCGGAGTGCACTTTTCACCTCTCGCCACTCCAGCCCCTGGTTCTCTCTTACATTCTGGGGCTTCAGTGTCACTTCCAGAGGTGGGCCCCCGCATTTTGTCCCCTCACAACTGCTGTCAAACAAGACTGTGCCTCCCTTGTATATTTAGGAGGACAGAAAATGTATCAGTATCTCTGGCACTCAGAACACTTCTGTGCACACATCAAGTGCTCAATGAGAGTCTGCTGGGTGAATAAAAGAATGACTGTGGTCTGTGGGTCGCTACTTGTCCCAACTCTATCCCGCGGCCCTGGTGCGGCAGGGAGAGCATTCACTTGGCCTCAGGACCCCTCCAGCCCCTCCCCACATGCCAGCCTGTCCTGACCCGGCACAGGGAAGTCAGCCTGCTGGGACTGGGAGTGGCAGAGCCCACAGCTGCAGATAACAAGCTGACTGCCTCCTGCCTCCTCCTCTGCCCCCAGACACCCTGGCTGATCATGGAGCCGGCCTTGGCTGGCTGCCAGCCCTGCCCTCATCCCTTCCTCTGGAGTTTGCTCCCTCTGTCCCACAGCCTGCTCAGTCCCCAGCTGGGCAGCCAGGTGACATCACCTCCCACCACCTGGCCTGACCTCGGTGGCAGGCGATTGGGAGGACCTCATGAGGCCAGAGAGGTCCCATCCCCACCTGCCTCGCACTTTGTCATGACATGGTGGCCAGGTGTGAAGACCCAGGCAGCCACAGAGGGATGGGTTCAAGCCCCTTCCCCATCTATGCATTGGGGGTGTGGCCAAGCTGCTAATAGGGTGCCACCAGCTTATCAGCAGTGCTCCCACCCACCCCATGGGGTCTGTGCCCCTCCCACAAAGCAGGGGCTCCTTGTCCTCAACATCAGGGGCGGGGTCAGTCCCTAAAGCCTTTTTGCATATCCAGGCAGCAGCATGTGCCCTGCAGAGGTGCTCACATGCCCTCACCACCCCCCTCCAAGGTCTGACATTGGCGGCATGGCAGGCTTTCCTTGAGGTCCCAGCTTAGCCTCCTCTGCCCCTCAGCTCCTGGGGTTCCTTCTTCCCCAGCCCCCATTTGGGTTTGAGGAACTCTAAACCTTCCTCCACCTCAACAGGAACCTCAACTCCTCCCCAGTGGGCCCGTTCACCAGGATTGGTCCCACATCCCATACTGGGATGTCTCGAGCCTTCTTTCCCTGGGAGCTCGTGGCATCCTGGAAGTCCACATGGGGTATAGGCAGGAACACCGACTCCACCCTGTCAGCCTGACCTCGGGGACATAGCTAGGGCCTGAGTCATGGGGTCATCGGGCAGGGTCCACGCTCCACACCCCCAACATGCTCACACCCACTCCCAAGCCTCTGCCTCTGCTCACCTACCCTCTGCATATTGGCCTGGGGTCCTGGGACTGCCTGGTTCCCACCCAAAGATGGTGAGAAGGGGGAATCCCAGCAGTCCCCTCCCCAACACACCCCCACACCAGCCCCTGGGTCTCCCCACTGGTGACCCTGTGTCCCTGTCCCGTCCCAGGATGGGCTGCAGCAAGATAGCTGCAGAGGGCACCCCCCACACCCAGAGGCGGGCCCAGCAGGTTTTTCAGGTCTGCCCTTCTGACACCACAGCCGAGAAAGAAATTCCTGGCTGTAATGACTGTTTACAAGCAAGACACCTCACCTGGGTGGCACCCCAACACCTCAGTGGGACCCCCATTTCCACATCCCACCACCTTCGGAGCAAATACAAACTCCCAATGTCTGGGACTGTTCCCCACACCGCCCCAGAGGTCCTCCCCCACTGCCCTCACTCTAGGGGAACAGTGTGGAGGACCAGGCAGGTGCTGGGAAGTAGTTTCTCAACAGCCTAGTCTGGGCTTTCCTAGAGGGCTAGGCCCCAGGTTGAAGGAGGGCAGAGGCTACCCCTGCAGGGGAGGAAGGGGGAGAGGAAGTAGCGGGGAGTAGAGAAGGGGGACGCTGGCTTCTCTTCTCCCCCATCCCTTCCCCTCGTCCACTTCCGGCAAGGAATTAGCTTCATGCCAGGAAAGGAAATTGGACATTTTAGGCTTCGCCCCTCTAGCCAGGCCCTCCTTCCTCGCTGTGCCTCTCACATAGACCTGGCTCTCTCCCGCAGGGAACTTCAGCACACCCTGTGCCCTTCTCCCCCCCACCCCTCGCCCCTGGGCCCATTGTTCCCAGGTGCTCACCAATGCCAGAGCAGAGAGGTGCTGTGGAGTGGTCTCAGGTACCTCAAAAAAAAATAGTTGTATCGACCAGGCCCTGCTCCGGCTGGTAGTGGCAATAAGTGGGTGAGCGCAGTGGCGGATGCCTAGGCCGCCTCCCACTAGGCAATGGCCCAGCCTACCTGGCCAGGGACTGGGCCGGCCCATACCTTTTAACCCTTGCCTGCCTGACACCAGGGCTCCGGCCACCCTTAGGAGCTGTCTTGGAGCCAAGTCCCCTCAGGGTGTCCAGCACGGCCAAGAAGAGAGCCTGGACCTCCCCCCTCACCCCATACACCTAACAGAGGACTGAGGAAGAAGGGCTAAAGGTTGTGGGAGTGGCGACTGCCTCTGGTGCTGTCCAAGTACCCAGATCAGACCCTGTCCACCCTAGGGTACTACCTGGGAGCCAAGGGATGGAGGTCTGGGGAGTTGTAAGCACAGGAGAGGACTTGGGGTACCTCGGGTGTGCGTCTCTTGGCAGCACTCCACGTTCCTGACACCCCTACCCTTTCCTCCCAGGGCAAGGCAGGGGTGGGAGAAGGTCTTAGGGCAATTCCCACCCTCACTGGGGTAATAGTTTCCCAAGTTGGGACAGACAAGGTCCACTTTTCTAAGGAGAGACCATGTCTCAAGACCCTACCACCTTCTGCAGCTTCAGAAGAAATCATCCTAGCAAATGGAAGAAACACACTGGTGGTTTAACCCCTCCTGACCCCTACAAACCTGGGAGGATGGCACAGACCCAGCTCCTCATAGCCAACTTGGAGAGATGAAATCTGGGGCTCGCAGAAGTGAAGAGGCCCGATTCTGATCACAGAGTCATGAGAGCAGGTAGAATCAGAACTCAGGGGGCTGGGTCCTGGGTTGCAAGTTGACAGAGGCAACTCCTGCACGGGAGGAGGAGTGGGAAACGGGGCTCATGCTTCTTCACATCCAGGCTGGGTCTCCCCAGTTCCTCCCCCAACCTCCTGGGGCATTTCTGGTCAGGAGTCAAGGAAATGGAGGGCTCTAAGTCTCTGCGATGTACTGTTTTCCCCACACCACCACCTGGGCTTCGGGCCTGCCCTGGCACACACCACACATCTTGAGCTCCATTTGGGACCATCTGCTCTGTGACCTCAGGGCCCAAGCCCAACCCAGGCCCCGACAGCAGCCCACGCCAAGATGTGATAGAGCAGAGTGAGGAAAGCTCCCTCTCCAATTGGCAGGTGGGCCAAGCCTGGAGAGGAACTTGCTCTGTATCAGCAATGCCCAGTGTACCCCAGTGTACGTGTTACTGAGGCTTCCCGCCACCCTGCCCACCTTTCTTTCTGGGTGTGAGATTTCCGGCACGGGACCCAAAGGCCCCTTTCATCACCCCCCTTCTCCCTCCCTTCACTGCCTGGGGCTGATGGAGGCAGCAGCCTCAAGGTGGGCAGCTGGGTGTTGGTGGGGAGTATCCTCTCAGCCATGGCCTCTCCCACCTCTTATGGGACACCAAGGAGGCTGGGAAGGGGGATGTTTATAAAATCAGAGCTGAATTCCCTGGTGGTCCAGTGGTTAGAACTCTGCACTTCCACTGCAGGGGGCACGGGTTCGATCCCTGGTCGGGGGACTAAGATCCTACAAGCCGTGTGGCACGGCCAAAAAAAAAATCAGAGCCGAGAGGGACAAGTGTATCTGGCCAGCAATGCAGATTGAGTCTCAAGGCTTAGATTTCTGCATTTGGAAACGGTGCTAACAGAGCCAATGGAGGCCAAAGTAACTTTGGAAGACATTTCAAAGTGCAAGAAAACTCATACCACATCATTAACAACTGTTAATAACTACAATAATAAACTCAGGCAGAGGTGGGCTGGGGCGAGAGTAAGGAGGGAAGAGCAGGTAACTGGGTCTCTTGGGCCAGGCAAGGCGGAGTCACCACACACATCATTGCCCTGGTCCACAGCTTTTAACAGTCTGGAAGACAACCACCTCTAAGCCCCACCCCAGCGGGGACCTGAGCCTCCTGTGGCCTCCCATAGGGCTAGCAAGTGGTGGGTCTGAGATTCAACCCAGCTCTGCCACTTCCCGGCTGTGTGACTGCTTGGACAAGTCACTCAACTTCTCTGTGCCTCAATGTCTTCATCTGTAAAATAGGGGTGCTGACAGCAGTATAAAACTCACAGCGGGGTTGGGAGCATGACAGGAGCTAAGACATTCAAAGATTGCTTAGGACAGTGCCTGGCCCACGGTAAGTGCTCAGTATGTATATGTAATATGTCATACATAATTACAAGTATTCCTCCCAGTCCGAACTCAGGAATCAAACACACACACACACACACACACACACACACACACATACACACACTTTGAGACACAGCTGGTATCCCTCAGCCTCGAAACCCTCCCCACTTGCCGCCCAGATATAGAACCCTCCTTACTTGCCAAACCAGACATATTTGAAACAGAGCTGTTTTCCCTCATTATCCAACCTCTCCCTCCTCAACATCAAAAATGCAGGAACCAAATATATTCAGAAAAATTGTCTGAACTCTCACTATCCAAATACAGGAACTGAATGGATTCGGATACATTTTTGAGATAGGACTGGTATCCCTCACTCTCTGAGCTTTCCTTACTCACCAGGCAAAATAGAGGAACCAAATACATTTATATAATGCGGTACCCTTACTATCCCAACTCTTGCCACTGGAGCACAGGAAAATGAATAGATTTGAATACATTTCTGAGTTAGAGCCATTACCCCTCGTTATCTGAATTCTCCCTACATTTCTCACTCTGCAAAATGCAAAAACAAAATAACTTCAGATAACTTAATATCTTTCACTGTCTGAACTATCCAAACTCTCCCTCTCAGAACTTGTGTACCAAATATACTGGGACAGTGAGGGATGTATGTGCTGTTATTAATAGGTTTGGATACCTGTTTTGGATAAATGAAACAGGTCTGATATTTCATTATTCAAACTCTCACTATTCTCTATGAGAAATACGGTAATAAAACATAATTGAATGACATGTTACTTCCTCACTATTCAAATTCTCCCTGTCTGTCCTCAAAATCAAGGTGATTCAGACAGTAAGAGAACTTCTTATTTTTCTTGTTGTTGTTATTGTCACTACTGGATGAGCCTGATTCTAACAGAGCCCCCCCAATACACACAGACCTGCCCACAGAGGTAGAATGGACTCAGCATCAAGATTTATACTGCTTACTGCTGACAGGAGGAGGATAAACTCCTGCCCCCATCCTACCCCTACCAAGCCCTGAAGCCTCTGGCCTAGGATGGACTTTTTTCCAGGCCAGAAAAGCAGGGATCACTGCACCTGGGATCAAGACCAGGAGACGGGGGTAACGTGATCTAGAAGACTCACACATACCCCTGAGTCCCCCACCCCTACATGGGGCAGCCCCCAACCTAGCAAGGCTGGAAACATGACCCAGACCTCAAAGACTCCCAGAGAGTCATTGAATAATTTAGGGTGTTCTTTCACACTTGGAGAGGGTAGGGGGCACAGGAAGAGTTCCATGCCCTCCTGGGGCAGGGAGAGAAATGCAAGCTCTGTGTGAGATCACTGGGTGGGGGAAATCACATGTGAAAACTCCCTCAGCCTCACGGGGCCCACAAGGCTGCTTGCTCTTGCTCATGCTAAAAGAAGCATTTGGGATGAATTTCAGAGATAATAGGTACAGTGGAACCTCCAAGTTCATGGCCAGGGTATAATGGAACCCCTGTCCTTCTGGGCTCAGAGGAGATGGAAAGTGGGTGTTACGAAGGAGGGAGATCTGAACAGCGTGGAGGGGCATGGGAAGGGGCAAAACAGGGGCCTGGGGTTGGGGCAGAATGAAGACTCAGGACAGGAAGGGGTATAAGGGACAAAACAGAATCAGAGTTGTAGGATGGAGGTCAAAAGATAAGACAGAGAAGAATCCAGGACACTGGCCAGGGGCTAGGATGGACAAAGGCCAGAGAAAAAGTAGGGGATAGTAGGGGACAAAAGAGGAGGGCAGGGATCAGGATCAGTATAAAACGGTAGTCAGAAGACATGATGGGGGACAGGCCAAGACAGCGGTTCAAGGAAGAGGATAGGGAAAAGAGCAGGTTCAGGGTGGAGGTAAGGAACAGGAAAAGACCACGACAGAATGAGAATAGGAATGAGGACAGTGATGGGCCAAGAGAAGACAAGGGAAAACAGCATAGGTTTGGGGGCAGGGACATGGCAGGAGGCAAGAGGGACAGTCTAAAGGTGGTGGGCCAGGATGGAGTTCAGGAGACAGGAGGGGGACCCGGGGGATAGTACTGGGTGGGGAGAAAGTACATAAGTCAGAGGTCAGGAATTGGGACAGACCTGGATCAGACTGGGGTTAGGGGTACAGGACATGACTGGAAGGCGTTCAGGGACTGGACAAGAGAATAGGCAGGTCAAGCATCAGGACAGAAACTGGGGAGATCAAGACAAGGCACGATGAGCTTCAGAGATGGAACAGGGTCAGGCAAGGATCTGGGGTCAGGTCAAGGATGCTGAGAACATAACTGGATGGGGTTTGGGGTCAGGACTGGATTTAGAGGTACAAAACAGGGGTTGAGGATCACACCAGGCCAAAATATGGTTAGGTCAGGGGTCAGACCAGAGCTCCTGGGGCCAAGACTGGCCGGGGTTCGAGGTTAAAAAAAGATGTAGCCAGGTAAGGCAGGGGTCGAGGGGGAGACCACGGGGTCAGAGGTCGGGGGTGCACGAGCAGGTACATCGCAGGTCAGCGTTTCCGGGCCTTCACCCCGCCGTCTCCTCCCTTCCAACCCCAAGCGGGCGTTACTCACCGAGGGTCCTCGCCCCGCGGCGTAGGCGGGGTCGGTGCAGGCCTGAAAGAGTGGTGGGAGCGCCCCTCCCTCGCTGCCCCCAGCTCGTTCCCGGGCTCGTGCCTACTACCCTTCCGCGCCCTGCCTGTGGGCCGCGTTCGGCCGTGCGACTATTAACCCTGGGGGCCAGACGGGGGGCGCGGGGAGGGTGGGAGGGTAGCAGCCGCTCGGCCGAGGGCAGTGGACCCCGGCCCCCCACCTTCAACTCAGGTCTGTCCGCTCCCAGCGGCACCGCCACCTCCGCCGCTGAGCGCGAGCCTGGAGGGGCGGGGTGGCGGGGGGAGAGACAGGGGGCGGGGCGCGAGACCACAGCAGCGGCGGAGACCAAGTGCGCAGGCGCCAGTTCGAGTCTTCTTTTTTTGTTTTTTTTTTCTTTTCTTTTCTTTTTTTTTTTTTTCCCTGCCCTGGGAGCGCCAAGAGCGAACCAGTTCGGAGCGCTTGCGCACACGCTTTCTCGAGGGCCGTGGAGCTGTCCCCTACCGAGGCCACGCCCCCTCAGTAATCAGACTAGCGCCCCTCACCCCAATTCACCCCGCAATGAGCACCCAAGAATTACCCACAGACTGCCTTCTATCAGCCACCACCACACTTCTAAATTCCCCCAACTACCCTCCGGTGCCCCAAATGCTCTCCAAACCACACTCCATCATCTCCCAAATTGTATCCCCAAACTATTGTCCATTGATCCCAAAGCAGTACCCCCAATCTGCCTTCCTTGGACACCCAAGCTGTACAAATAAGCTACCCTCCAATACCCCCAAGTTGTTCCCCCAAACCATCTGCAATCAGCCCTGAAACTGTTAACCTCCGACGATCACTTCCAAATCACCCTCCCTCTACCCCCAATATGCACCCAAAACACCCTCCATGACCCTAAACCACTCTCCATGTACCGTCCTAACCATACTCTATTGATCCCCAAATGGCACTAAAGAGCCCTCAACACCACCCCAAACATTCTCAACTACCTTTGGAGTGGCCCCCACCTGCACGCCAGATCAATTCCAACAGTCACGTGCTCTACCTCCAAACCATGGTCCATGAACTCCCACCACCACCACCACCACCAAACCTTCCACTGACTAACCCCACTCCTGGCAAAACTCCCATGTACTCCCAACTACTCAAGGTGGATCCCCCAGCCGCACTTCAAACTACCCTCCAACACCCTCTCCACCTCCAAACCACATTCCACTGATCCAAACTCCGACCCCGAAGTTGAGGGACTCTCCAACAGTCCTCAACAAACCTCCATAACCACTAACTTTCTGTAGTTACCCAACTGAACCTCCAAATCATACTCCAGTGACCCCAAATGTGTCCCTCAAGCCCTCCAATGACTCTTATCCACACCCTAATTCATTCTTCAGTGACTCTAATATATTACAAAGCATCCTCCAACAATCTTTTTTTTTGCAGTTATTACATTTTTCTTTATTGTGGTAAAATATCTATAACATAAAATTTACCGTTTTAACCATTTTTAAGTGTACAGTTCAGTGACATTAAGTACATTCACGTTGTTGTGACAATGATCTTTTCTTAAAACAACTTAACTGAGGTATAATTTGCGTATCATAAATGTCACTCATTTTAAGCACGCAATTCAATTCAATTATTTTAGTAAAGTTACCAAAGTGTGCAGCATCACCACAATCCAGTTTTAGAGCATTTTCATTATCCCTATAAGATCCCTCATGCCCAAATACCTTTTTTGTTGTTGTTTTTTGTTTTTGGTTTGTTTGTTTGTTTGTTTTTGTTGTCCCTGTTGTTGTTTTTGGTGGTACGCGGGCCTCTCACTGTTGTGGTCTCTCCCGTTGCGGAGCACAGGCTCCGGACGCGCAGGCTCAGCAGCCATGGCTCACGGGCCCAGCCACTCCACGGCATGTGGGATCCTCCCGGACCGGGGCACGAACCTGCGTCCCCTGCATCGGCAGGCAGACTCTCAAACACTGCGCCACCAGGGAAGCCCCCAAATACCTTTTTAAATTAATTAATTAATTAATTTGGTTGCATCGGGTCTTAGTTGCAGCACCAAATACATTTAATCTCTGTTCCCCTTTCCTCAACATAATAAAGGCCATATATGACAAGCCCATAGCCAACATCATCCTCAATGGTGAAAAACTGAAAACATTTCCACTAAGATCAGGAACAAGACAAGGTTGCCCACTCTCGCCACTGTTATTCAACATAGTTTTGGAAGTTTTAGCCACAGCAATCAGAGAAGAAAAGGAAATAAAAGGAATCCAAATCGGAAAAGAAGAAGTAAAGCTGTCACTGTTTGCAGATGACATGATACTCTACATAGAGAATCCTAAAGATGCTACCAGAAAACTACTAGAGCTAATCAATGAATTTGGTAAAGTAGCAGGATACAAAATTAATGCACAGAAATCTCTGGCATTCCTATACACTAATGATGAAAAATCTGAAAGTGAAATCAAGAAAACACTCCCATTTACCATTGCAACAAAAAGAATAAAATATCTAGGAATAAAACTACCTAAGGAGACAAAAGACCTGTATGCAGAAAATTATGACACTGATGAAAGAAATTAAAGATGATACAAACAGATGGAGAGATATACCATGTTCTTGGATTGGAAGAATCAACACTGTGAAAATGACTCTACTATCCAAAGCAATCTATAGATTCAATGCAATCCCTATCAAACTACCACTGGCATTTTTCACAGAACTAGAACAAAAAATTTCGCAATTTGTATGGAAACACAAAAGAACGCGAATAGCCAAAGCAATCTTGAGAACGAAAAAAGGAGCTGGAGGAATCAGGCTCCCTGACTTCAGACTATACTACAAAGCTACAGTAATCAAGACAGTATGGTACTAGCACAAAAACAGAAAGACAGATCAATGGAACAGGATAGAAAGCCCAGAGATAAACCCACGCACATATGGACACCTTATCTTTGATAAAGGTGGCAGGAATGTACAGTGGAGAAAGGACAGCCTCTTCAATAAGTGGTGCTGGGAAAACTGGACAGGTACATGTAAAAGTATGAGATTAGATCACTCCCTAACACCATACACAAAAATAAGCTCAAAGTGGATTAAAGACCTAAATGTAAGGCCAGAAACTATCAAACTATTAGAGGAAAACATAGGCAGAACACTCCATGACATAAATCACAGCAAGATCCTTTCTGACCCACCTCCTAGAGTAATGGAAATAAAAACAAAAATAAACAAATGGGACCTAATGAAACTTCAAAGCTTTTGCACAGCAAATGAAACCATAAACAAGACCAAAAGACAACCCTCCGAATGGGAGAAAATATTTGCAAATGAAGCAACTGACAAAGGATTAATCTCCAAAATTTATAAGCAGCTCATGCAGCTCAATAACAAAAAAACAAACAACCCAATCCAAAAATGGGCAGAAGACCTAAATAGACATTTCTCCAAAGAAGATATACAGACTACCAACAAACACATGAAAGAATGCTCAACATCATTAATCATTAGAGAAATGCAAATCAAAACTACAATGAGATATCATGTCACACCGGTCAGAATGGCCATCATCAAAAAATCTAGAAACAATAAATGCTGGAGAGGGTGTGGAGAAAAGGGAACACTCTTGCACTGCTGGTGGGAATGTGAATTGGTTCAGCCACTATGGAGAACAGTATGGAGGTTCCTTAAAAAACTACAAAGAGAACTACCATATGACCCAGCAATCCCACTACTGGGCATATACCCTGAGAAAACCAAAATTCAAAAAGAGTCATGTACCAAAATGTTCATTGCAGCTCTATTTACAATAGCCCGGAGATGGAAACAACCTAGGTACCCATCATCGGATGAATGGATAAAGAAGATGTGGCACATATATACAATGGACTATTACTCAGCCATAAAAAGAAACGAAATTGAGCTATTTGTAATGAGGTGGATAGACCTAGAGTCTGTCATACAGAGTGAAGTAAGTCAGAAAGAAAAAGACAAATACCGTATGCTAACACATATATATGGAATTTAAGGGAAAAAATGTCATGAAGAACCTAGGGGTAAGACGGGAATAAAGACGCAGACCTACTGGAGAACGGACTTGAGGATATGGGGCGGGGGAAGGGTGAGCTGTGACAGGGCGAGAGAGAGTCATGGACATATACACACTAACAAACGTAGTAAGGTAGATAGCTAGTGGGAAGCAGCCGCATGGCACAGGGATATTGGCTCAGTGCTTTGTGACAGCCTGGAGGGGTGGGATAGGGAGGGTGGGAGGGAGGGAGACGCAAGAGGGAAGACATATGGGAACATATGTATATGTATAACTGATTCACTTTGTTATAAAGCAGAAACTAACACACCATTGTAAAGCAATTATACCCCAATAAAGATGTTAAAAAAAGAAAAAAAAAATCTCTGTTCCCATTCCCACTCCCAGGCAACTGCTAATCTACTTTCTGTCTCTATAGATTTGCCTTTTAAATCCAATATGTGGATTTTTGGTGTTTGGCTTCTTTCACTTAGCATAATGTTTTTGAGGTTCAGTCATGTTGTAGCATGTATCAGCAGTTTGTTCCTTTTATTGCTGAGAATAGTATTCCAATGATCTTTCACTGCCCCCCAAATCACCCACTAATAGCTCCTCAACTATAACGCATAAAATCCCTCTGACATCCAGACCTCAAAACAGGCCGCTAAACTGCATCCCAGACTGTACCCACCAACCTTCAACTATATCCCCAAACCACACTATTGTTCCTCAAACTTCCTCACTAAACTACCCAACCAGGTCCTCACCCTCATCCCCAAACCTTCCAACTGACCCTACTTTACCCTCAAACTGCCCTCTAAATCCCAAGAATATCCCCAAAGTGCCCTTTCAGTGATACCCAACTCTAATCCCAAGCTACTCTCCAACAATTACAAACCTCGCCCCCCCAATTTCCCTTCCGAGAGCCCCCAACTCTGCCTCTAAATACCCCTTAACTACCTTCCCTTGGTCCCACAGCTACAGCCCCAAACTATACCTCCAAACCACTCTTCAATGACAGCTATAGCTGTCTTAAATTACAGTTGGCCTCCATATCCACTGGTCCCACATCCAGGGATAGGGAGGACTAACTGTAGTATGCTATTTTATATAAGGGACTTGCACATCCTTGGATTTTGGTATTCACACATGGGGGTGTCCTGGAACCAATCTCCCCATGGATTCTAAGGGACATGCAACTATATCCACAAAACATCTTCCAGTTTTCTCCAATCGTACCACCCAAACCACCCTTCAAGAACCATACCTCCAAACCACCCTCTGGTGACTCCCACAACCCCACGTCGGTCTTCCCTTTGATGGCTCCAACTGCACCCAAACACTTTCAAATGCCCCAATTATACCCTCAAACTGCCCTCAATCACCTCCAAGCATACCCCTAAGTCCCTCCAACAACCCCAAATCTACCCCGAAGCCATCTATATTAGCTTCCTGTGGCTGCTGTGATGAATTACCACAAATTTGGTGGTTTAAAACATAAGAAAAATTTTAAAACAACATAAGAAATTTATTCTCTCAGTTCTGGGGGCCAAAAGACCAAAATCAAGGTGTCAGCCAGGTCATGCTCCCTTCAGAGGCTCTAGGAGAGAATCTGCTTGTTGCCTCTTCCTCTTTTGGTGGCTATCAGCATTCTTTGGCTTGTGGCCACATCACTTCAATCTCTGCTTGATTGTCACATTGCCTTCTTTTCTGTCAAATCTGCCTCCGCCTCCCTCTTACGAGGACACTATGGTTACGATTAGAGTCACCTGGATAATCCAAGATAATCTCCCCATCTCAAAATTCTTACCTTAATCACATCTACAAACTGCAAAGTCCCTTTTCTTTTTCTTTTCTTCTCTTTCTTCCATCTAAGTTACATTCAAAGGTTCCAGGAATCAGGATGTGCATATCTTTGGTGGTGGCATCATTCAGCCTACAACAGTACACCATTTGGCCTCCAAAGATGCACATCCACTCTATGTGAAAAACACATGTACCTTATCCCAATACTCCAAAATTTCAACCCATTACAGCATCAACTCAAGTTCAAAATCTGACTTTAATATCATCAGCTCAGAAGTTTCAAATCTCATCATCTAAATAATCTAAATCAGGCACGAGTGAGCCTCTGGGTATGATCCACCCTGAGGTAAAATTACTCTCCAGGTCTGGACTTGTGGAACTAGAAAACAAGTTATCTGTTCCCAAAACACAGTGGTGGGACAGGCATATGATGAGAGTCATAGACATTCCTATTCCAAAAGGGAGAAAACGGAAGGAAAAAAAGTGTCACTGGTCCCAGGAAATGGTGAAATCCAGCAGGGCAAGTTTCATTCAGTTTCAAGGCCTGGGAATAATAAATCCTCTGTGGCTTGATGCTCTACCTCTGGGCTCAAGGCTGTGTCCTCAGAGTCATTCTTTCTTTCCCTTGAAGGGTAGCACATGTTTGCTGCTGAGTAGTTTTAGCCTGTATCCTTCCAGTAAAATTTTGGGAGTCCAAAATCCTTCCTTAATTTCATCCTATCTCTTTTTTTTTTTCAAGCCAATCAGGCAGTGTTTCCATCAGTATAACATTCTGAAAAATCTTTTGGATCTCCCATGGAAGGCACAAGGATTCACATCATTAGACAAGAGGGTCCTCCTCAAATTTTTCATGGATAATCCCATCTCTATTCCTGACTTCTACTGAGATGGTTGAGAGGATCCATGAGTCACACACAAAATCTCTTTAGTACTAGCAAAAGGCTGTCCAGCCACACCCTTGGCTTTCTCTCCAGAGCATACTTTCCTGACAGTGAATCTCCTAAATTTTATGTCTTTTACAATCTGGACAGCCTGAGAATTTTCCAAATTATCAAATCCTGGCTCCATTTTGCTTAACAGTTCTTCCCTCAATTTATCTCTTTCCTTTCACATTTTACTATAAGCAGCAAGAAGAAACCAGGCAGTACCTCAACATTTTCGTTGGAAATCTCCTCAGCTAAATATTCAAGTCCATCACTTACAAGCTCTGCTTTCCACACAACTGTACGACACAATTCAGCTAAGTTTTCTGCCTTATATAATAAGGATTTTCTTTTCTCCAGTTTCCAATAACATGTTCATTTCCTTGAGCCCTGTTAACAGCAGCACCTGTAACATTAATATTTCTACCAATATTCTGTTTATGATGATATACGTATTCTCTGAGACAATGTATGCTTTCTCTACTGTGCTCCTCATTTCCTTCTGAGCCTTCACCAGCAGTGCTTTTAACATTCATATTTTTCCTAGCAGTCTATTCAAGGCAATCTAGGCTTTTTCTATCATGTGCCTCAAAATTCTTCCAGCCTCTACCCACTATCCAATTCCAAAGCCACTTCAATTCTTTTAGGTATTTGTTGCAACGCGTTATGGAATTAATTGTGTTCAACCCCCCCAATTCATTTGTTGAAGCCCTAACCCCCCAAATGATTGTATTTGGAAATAGGGTTTTTAAGCAGATGATTAAGGTTGAATGGGGTCATAAGGGTGGAGCCCTTATCCAATAGGAATGGTGTCATTATGAGAAGAGGAAGAGACACCAGGAGTGCACATGCACAAAGGAAAGACCACGTGAGGACACAGCAAATATCAGTCATCTGCAAGTCAGGAAGACGGTTCTCATCAGAAATCAACTCAGATGGCACCTTGATCTTGGACTTCTAGCCTCCAGAACTGTGAGAAAATAAATTTCTGTTGTTTAATACTACAGTCTGTGGTATTCTGTTATGACAGCCCAAGCAGACTAAGACACAGCAGCATCACATATCCAGGTACCAAAATCTATATTAGTTTCCTGTGGCTGCTGTAACTAATTACCACAAATTTGGTGGATTAAAAATATAAGAAATCTATGGGACTTCCCTGGCGGTCCAGTGGTTAAGACTCCACACTTTCAATGCAGGGGGAGTGCATTTGATCCCTGGCCGGGGAACTAAGATCCCACATGCTGCGTGGCACGGCCAAAAATTAAAAAAAAAAAAAAAAGAAATCTACTCTTTCATGGTTCTGGGGGCCAGAAGTCCAAAATCAATTCCACTGGGCAAAATCAAGGAGTCGGCAGGGCCATACTCTCCCTGGAGGCTCTAGGGGAGAATCTGTTGCCTCTTCCAGCTTCTGGCGGCTGCTGGCATTCCTTGGCTTGTGGCCATATCACTACAATCTCTGCTTCTGTGGTCACAATGCCTTCTCCTTTATGGTTTGTCAAATCTGTCTCTCTTCTTTCTTCTTATAAGGACTTACAATTAGGGGTTACAATTAGGTTCCATTCAGATAATCCAGGATAATCTCTCTATCTGAAAATCCTTAATTTAATCACATGTGTAAACCATTTTTTTTTTGACGTATAAGGTAACATTTACAGGTTCCAGGGATTAGGACATGGATATCTTTTGGGGGGGGCATTAGGCTACCACACTATCCTATGACAGTTAACAGTTTTATTAACAACTCCTTAAACTACAAAAGACTACACACTAACCTTCCATAGTCCCTCCAACTGCATCTCAAACCATCTTCCAACCCCCCAGAGAGTATTCCCAATTTACCCTCCAAAAGCTGCCACCTGTACTCTTAAACGGTCCTCTAACAGCCCCATTCCTCTTGAAGACGTGGTGGTCCTTTAGTTGTGTGCCAACTGTCCTGTAATAGACCCCAACCTCACCCCAAACCACCCTCAATCACCCCTCATATCTCTCTATAAACATCCCCAATTTCACCATCCAACTGCCCTCTCTTCTCCCTACGTATCTCCCATTCACCCCGCTCCTCAGTTGCGTTGCAATGAAACCCCAGCTTCCAGAGAGAGACAGAGACAGAGACAGAGAGCACGCAGCAATGAAGACCCAATGCAGCCAAAAATAAATAAATAAAATAAATAAAATAAAATAAATGGAAAAAAAGATGGCAGCCTCGGGCTTCCCTGGTGGCGCCGTTGTTGAGAGTCTGCCTGCCGATGCAGGGGAGGCGGGTTCGTGCCCCGGTCAGGGAAGATCCCACATGCCGCGGAGCGGCTGGGCCCGTGAGCCATGGCCGCTGGGCTTGCGCGTCCGGAGCCTGTGCTCTGCAACGGGAGAGGCCACAACAGTGAGAGGCCCGTGTACCACAAAAAAAAGAAGAAGAAGAAGAAGAAGATGGCAGCCTCATTCAAACTAAGAAAAATACAAAAAAATTTTTTTTTAAAAAGTGTGCCTGGGTTCCAATCCCAGGTTTTATAAACTGGTGTGACCTAGTAAAAGTGACTTAACTTTGCTGTACCTTGGTTTCCTAATCTGTAGGTTGGGAAAATAAATGGAACCCTCCTCAGAGGTCTGTTTTGAGGATTAAAATGAATGAATACAGATAAAATGCCAAGAATGACCGGTAAATGTTGCTTATTGTTACTTTTCTTTATAGCTTTTGCTTTTTGTATCCTGTTTAAGAAGGCCTACTTTTTTGCCAAAGACTTAAACATAGTCTCCAAACATATTTTGTTCTGATATATATATATATATATATATATATATATTTTTTTTTTTTTTTTTTTTTTTTTGCGGTACGCGGGCCTCTCACTGTTGTGGTCTCTCCCGTTGCAGAGCACAGGCTCTGGACGTGCAGGCTCAGCGGCGATGGCTCACGGGCCCAGCCGCTCCGCGGCATGTGAGATCTTCCCGGACCGGGGCACGAACCCGTGTCCCCTGCATCAGCAGGCGGACTCTCAACCACTGCGCCACCAGGGAAGCCCTGTTCTGATATTTTTTATAGGTTCTTTTTTAATGGTTAGGTCTTTAGCCAATCTGGAATTAATTTTTCTGAATTGAGTAAATTAGGGATCTAATCCCTCCCCCCAAAAGACAGTCATTTCTCCCCAAACTACTTTAGTAAATAGTTCATCTCTCTCCCAGTGACTTGAAATATCACTTTTGTCATTTATGAATTCCCACAATACCTAGGTCGATTTTTGGATTTTTTTTTCTGTACCATTGATCTAGTTTTCTATTCCTACTCCCATATCATGATGTTTCTTTTTATGTTTGTATTTCCCTGTGCTTATTTTATTTTATTTTATTATTTTTGGCTGCTCAGCACACGGGATCTTAGTTCCCCGACCAGGGATCCACCCGCTCCCCCTGCAGTGGAAGCGTGGAGTCCTAACCACTGGACCTCCAGGGAAGTCCCACAATGTTTTAATAACTAGAGCTTTGTCAGATATTTTGAATCTGGTAAGATGACGCCCTCCTCTTTCTTTTTCTTTTATAAAATTAGATATTCTTGTGTATTTAAGGCACCGTAGGAATTTTAACATCAGGTCTACAAGTTTCATTTTGCAAATTTTATTGGTAATGTATTTTTTTTTAAAGATTAATTTTGGGAAGAATTGTCTTTATTATGTGGGTAATGTTTGTGTGTGAGCGTGTGGGGATGTGCGTGTTTACCAAGCCAACTTGGGAAATAAGGGTGCCAATACAGGAAGGTGCAAGGCAAATGGGCGCTCAGCGAAGTTCCCAGTGGTCCAACTGATGGGCATGATCTCGGGATGTTGGGAGGGATAAAGGGAAGGTCGTGGGTCTGGGTATTTTGTGAGCTGACTGTGCATCTGAACGTATGGGTGGGACCCTCTGCTGTGTGCAAGCCGGCTTGCATGTATCTAGCACACAGAGGAGCTCAATGAATGTTAAATCAGTGCACAAATGAGTCAATCAATTTTTGGAGAGATTATTGTATGTCAAACAACCTGCTAGCACTATTCAAAAATAACCTCCAATCCTCATAACAACCCTGTCAAACAGGTATTATGACTCCCATTTGACAGACCAGTAAAGCTGAGGCTCAGAGAGGGTAAGTCCCTTGCCCATATTCAAACCTTGGTCTTTATAATTCCAGAAGTCAACCACAGAAGGGGCCAGATCTAATTTCCATCCTTCCACTCATTCATCCATCTGCCAAGGATTCACTAAGCACCTACAGTGCAGCGCAACGACCTAGTACAACAACCGCTCTAAATGACATAGAGTAGGCGGACCGCTTCCAGGAAAACCAGCTGGGCGGCTGGACTGTAGGTACCAAAAGGGTGGGGTTTCTGGCGCGCACCTTCCGGGAATGTAGCTGCCTAGGCCTCAAGGCTATGGCTTTGGCTGAGGAGGCACCGCTAGATCAAAGTTGGAGCGCGGTTTAGAGAGTGGATACTATGAATATTGGCCTATAGAGGGCGCGTTTCCGAAGCTAGAAGCGTGTCCTGGAGACCCTCCGCGCGCAGACTGGCCATCAGTACGCAGGCGCAGAGAACCCAAGGAGCGGCTTAATATCTTGCGGAGGGATAATTTGAGAAGAGGAGGCGTGGTTCAATCTAATTACCTCTCATTGATTTGCCTCTGTCTCTGAGGGCGTGGCCTCGGTGCCCCCTTCTCGGAATAAGGGCCTGCGGAATCTAGTTCTCTCTCGGCTTCGGAGGCGTAGCTTAGGGCGGGCCCTTGAGCCACCCCTCAACGATTGGCCGCCTCACCCGGAGGGCGTGGCCCAGCGAGCTGTCTATCTTCAGTGCGGTCACTTCCTGTGGAGTTTCCCCAGCCCAGGGAGGAGGGGGAAGAGGACGAGGGGGAGGAGGGCGGTCGTCCGGGGTTAGGTTGGGGGGGCGGTTTGGTCCGTTCTGGGCGGGGGATGACTCACAGCCCATCCCATCTCCCCGACGCCGCCCGCCCGCCCGCGCAGAGCTCGATCCATGGCTTAGCGGAGGAGGCGGTGGCGAGCGGGGGAGGGGGACTCTTATTTTGTTAGGGGGACCGGGCCGAGGCCCGACCGGCCTGGCGGGGCTCGCCCGGGGCCGGGCGTCATGTCTCATGCGGCCGAGCCAGCTCGGGACGGCGTAGAGGCCAGCGCGGAGGGCCCTCGAGCCGTGTTCGTGCTGTTGGAGGAGCGCAGGCCGGCCGACTCGGCCCAGCTGCTCAGGTGCGGGACCGCCTGGGACCGGTAGTGCTAACTGGGGTTCCCGGGGGCCTTATCTGGGGGCAGCGGGGGCCCAGGACTGTGATTGGAGGCCCCGGCCTAGTCTTGGAGGACGTCTGAGCGCCTGACTTGGGGGGGCACCTAAGGAATCTGGCGGTGGCTTGCTTGGACTGAGGCTTAAAGGAGTCGTGGAAGTGCAGTAAGGGAGGCCTAGTTCAGATTTGGCGGGGGCCCTTGACTCGGTCTCGAGGGGCTGATTCTGTTGTGTCCAAAAACTAGTCTAGGGTAGCTGAACTTCAGGGACTGAGACTCTGACTAGAGGCTGAATTTGGGGTCTTTGAGTCAGATATGAGGGGAATGAATTTGAGGGGGCACTCTGTAGGTGAGGCACTGATTTTTAAGGGACTTTTTCCCTCAGAGAAGACGTCCTGGGAGATAGAGGTGCTGTCTTGGGAGCTTGGTGACTCCCAGTGGCTGGTTGCTGGAGGCTGTGTTTGGGGATAAAATGACTCTGGAGGGATTTGGGGGTATCTCGGATATACTGCGTGGGACCAGCCTTGTGAGTGTGTGTGAGTGAACAAGAAAAGCAACATTCATCAAGACTTGATCAGAATAATCCCTTCGCCTGCCCACCCATCCAGCTGGGTAGTGGAAAAGCCCTCTTCCCACACCCCATAGGGGCTTGAATGGGAAACTAGTCAGACAGACAGGCAATGGAGATGGTGCTACCTCTTAGCCCAGAGAAGGCCTCAGACCTTATTTGGGAACCCACAGGAGGGTCTTGTTCTTGTTGCCACCTGCCCTAGCCTCTCAGCCAGCTCTTTTCACCCCCTACACACACACAGACACAGAGGTTTTTTTTTTTTTTTTTATCTCACCTTCCCAGTCTGTCTCTCAGGCCCTGGAGGCAATCTTGAATCTGACCCTAGAGCTGGAATGAGCACCAATTGCACCATCCCTGCCTGGGTGGGTCCTCTCTGACCTCTTAGCCTCACTTCCATCAGTGGGCCTGGAAGCCCCAGCCTTCTCTGTCCATACCCTGCTCATTTCAGTGCCCACCTCTTCCAACTTCTGTGCAATGGAAGTGTGAGCATGGGAGGGGGCTTCGCCTACTTTCTGCCTGGGATTGTGCTGAGCTCAGCGGCTCCCCAGCTTCCTCTTCCCGACTTCCTGGGGTGGTTTTAGGGCCCCGTCTGTGAGTGAGGAAAGGGAGGAAGACAGATTCTTGGGGAGGGGCAAGTCAACGACAATCTCAGGATTATAAATCTTTGACTAAATTCAAGGATGCATATCTATCTGCCTGCATGTTAATGTCCCCTACACACTAGGGTCTTGCAGCCAGCATGGAGGGTTGAGCAGGAGCCTTTCAATATATGAATTTACCATCTCCTGATGCCTTTATAGCAACCTAGATCATCACAGTAGTGGCGATAGTTGAAAGGGACTGGTGTACATGGCTTCTTAGTTTGTGTGTCAGTGGGTGTTGGTATTGGAGGTGTGTTTGTGTTTTGATCTGTCGAAAAAACTGGAGAGTGCTGGGCAAGCTCCTCTGACCAAGAAAAGAATGTTCCTATAAAGCAGATCATCCACCCAAATTCTCCCTCTTGTCAATCCAAGATTGTTGGACTGAGGGGAGCCTTTGTTATTTCCATCTTGTTTTTGGATGCGTGTTCACATCCCACAAACTCTGGCTGGGGCAGGGTTGGTGGCCGGGAGCTCTTTTGGGAAGTAGTGGATCCTTCAGTAAAGTGAATCAGCTACCCCAGTTCTCTTTGTGATGCATTCAGTTTGTGTTACAATGGACTGTTCTGCCGAGGGAAGCCCCTACCGTGCAGTATGCCTGTGGACCTATGTGGTCTCACATTCAGCAGCCAGGAAAACAATGGGGGGTGTGGGGGCTGGGAGAACTCTGAATGCAAAGTCAGGAATCCCACAAAGTGAATTGTCATTCCTCAACTCTTCGTTTCTATTCTCCTGAAACCCAGGTTGTACACCCAGGTGATTGTTAGATCGAGGATCTGGGGTTCAAGCTTATTATTTTTAATCTTAAGGAACTATGGGTAACACGGAGCAAAAGAGAGTGGAGAGGGGAGAAGACATGGGAATTCATGGTGGTGGTTTCAGCAAAGTGGCTGAATGTGAGGGATACACTCTATTCTCCTCTCTCCTGGTGTATGCTTCTCTTCTCTTCTTTTCTCTTCTGTCTCTGTCTCTGTCTCTCTCAGGGGAATGACGTCTCCGTACAATCACTGACCATCACCCTGCCTTCCCCCCACCCTCAGCCTGAACTCTTTGCTTCCGGAATCCGGGATTGTTGCTGACATCGAATTAGAAAACGTCCTTGATCCTGACAGCTTCTACGAGCTCAAAAGCCAGCCCCTATCTCTACGCTCAAGGTATGTCTCTTCTCTCTGACTCCCCTCCCAATTCCTCAGGCCCCTCCATCCCCTCTTGATGGGCAGAGGCCCTCAGTGCCAGCCCAACCCATTCTCTCACCAGCCTGAATTTTCCAGATAGTAAAATTAAGAGCCAGAAAGAGCATGTGGAAAGCAGGAGGCCAAGCTAGGATTCTAGTATCTCAGACAAAATCTCCCCTGCTTCCTCCCCCACCTGCACATCCATTCATAGATAAAAATTGCAGCGTGCCTGGAGTTCCCAGACACAGGGCGTGGCCTGCTCAAGCCCAGCCCCCAAGTAGGCGGAGCCATTCCCATAACCCCTGGTCACCCCCCCCCCAACTCAACAAATTCACCCACTCCCAGCCCTTGAAGAACCCCTGCTGGTCTCTTCTTTCCCCCAAGCTTGAAAGTCTAAATGTGCTGAGTCATGGGCCTGGGCTCTAAGAGAGGGGAGGGGACCTGGAAGAGGGGCAGGAAGGGAGGATTGTGAAATCTCTGAGATTTTCGAGACTGACTAGCTCCTGGGACCAGAGGCCCAGGCAGGGGAGGAAGAAGGGCCTGCGGTTGCCCATATAGATTGATGCCCACCCCCAGGAGCTCAGGGAGCATCTCCAGCCCCAAATTGAGCTTAATGAGCCCTCTGTGTCTGTATCTACTCCCACAACCTCAATTCTGTTTCCTTCTGCTCTCCTGTAAATAGCTCGCAGAGCTGAACAATGGTATCTCCGCTTGATATACGAACAGGCCCAAATCCAGGCTTCACCATAAGGACTGCAGGCTAAAGTTCCCCCACCAGACTGTGACCCCTGAGGGTTGTGACCAGGTCTGGTTCCTTTATCTCCCCTCCACATTGTGGCTTCTGAAGGCAGAGAACAGGCCAGGTTCGAATGTCTGCTCCATCGCACTGTGACTCCTTAGGCTTGGGCCGAGACTTTTAGCTTACCTGTGGCCCCGTATTTCCCATTCCACAGCCTCCCAATATCACTGCAGGCCACACCAGCCACCCCAGCTACACTCTCTGCATCATCTTCTGCAGGGGGCTCCAGGACCCCTGCCATGTCGTCATCTTCTTCATCGCGGGTCTTGCTGCGGCAGCAGCTAATGCGGGCCCAGGCCCAGGAGCAGGAGAGGCGTGAGCGTCGGGAACAGGCTGCAGCCTCTCCCTTCCCTAGTCCTGCACCTGCCTCTCCTGCCATCTCTGTGGTCGGCGTCTCTGCTGGGGGCCACACATTGGGTCGTCCTCCCCCTGCTCAGGTGCCCAGGGAGGTGCTCAAGGTAAGGTGACATCCAGAGGCCCTGGGAGGGGCTCCTGGTGACTGAGGATTGGTCCTGGTGGCTTTGGGACGAGGTCCTAGGGGCTCTAAGGAAGGTCTCAGGTACTGTTAAAAGGGGGCTGTGCTAGTATCCCATTGTGTTTAGGGTTTCCAAGGCATTCTTGTGGAGTTGTGAGGGGTTCTTGGGGGCCATAGGATGTCTTGGTGGATCATGGAGGCTCATGAGTGCCCTGAGTGGGCCCTGGAGTCTGTGAAGTGGCTTTGTAGGAAGCACTTCACATATGGTTATGCATTAGGAATTCTTTGGTCATTGGAGTGTCTTGGGAAGCCATGTATAGTTCCCATGTCTGTTAGGTGGGGTCACCAGCTTTGCGGGGGGCCTCTTGGGGACTGTGACAGGGTGCTCCAGAAACTGTGAAGGATTCTGCCACCCATGGGTAGATCTTGAGGGCTGTGAAGGATCTCTGAGAAACGGAGTTTGGGTCCTAGGGGAGACTTTAATCAGTATTTGGGGGTGGGAGAGGGTTCTCAGATTCTGGGCCTGGTTTGCCATCTTGAGCCTAGGAACAGATGACTTCTGTGGGGCAAGCTGGGGCTCAGAGTCACCCCTCTGAGCCCTGTTCTACCTTGTTCCCTCCCATCCTGTCTCCCCCACATTCCACAGGTACAGACCCATCTGGAGAACCCGACGCGCTACCACCTGCAGCAGGCGCGCCGGCAGCAGGTGAAGCAGTACCTGTCCACCACACTTGGGCCCAAGCTGGCGTCCCAGGCCCTCACCCCACCACCGGGGGCTGCTAGTGCCCAGCCACTTCCCGCCCCTGAGGCTGCCCATGCTACTGGCCCCACTGGCAGTGCTCCCAACAGCCCCATGGCACTGCTTACCATCGGGTCTAGCTCAGAGAAGGAGGTGAGTGGCTGCAGACGACCCTCCCATGCTCCCCCTGCCCCAGCTTCTTCTAAGGCTCTTCCATATTTCTTCTCCCAGATTGATGATGTCATCGATGAGATCATCAGCCTGGAGTCCAGTTACAACGATGAGATGCTCAGCTATCTGCCTGGAGGCACCACGGGGCTGCAGCTCCCCAGCACGGTGAGGCCCTGAGATGGGAGGTTGGTCTAAAAATTAGCGCATCCGTCTATCACTGAGGGATATCTTATATACACTCGGGCAGGCTAGCTGTGTACATAAGAGACTGTCACCTTGGATTGTACTGAGATAGAGATAGAGGCTGTATGTTGAGAATGGGGCACACCAGTGCCCTGGGGCCATGTTGCACTGCATGGAGAGGTGAACCTTGTAGATTTTGATATCTACACGGTGGGGACTTCATGGAGCTATTAGGGCATACCGAAGCACTGAAGCTTCACTGTGGGAGGGACCAAGAGGTGGGGCTCTTGTAGCATTTTGTTTGTTTGTTTGTTTTGAGTATAAGACAGGTTTTTTTTATTAAGTTTTCCTAAACTTGTCTCATGTTTACTGAATGTTTTTCTTTGTGTAAGAATGTAACCTGGAGCTTTAACAAACCAATTTGGACAATGCAACCTGGATAAATGCTTGTCTGCACACAAGTCATCGATTACCATTCTCTGGCCTGGCCTCCATGTAAATCCAATTGGTCTTAAAGCCTATCTAAACAGAGAGCAAGCAGACCACATCATCTTATTTCTAGTTTAAACTTTAAACCTCAAATTCACCCCTATCCCAAGACCCACACCCTCCTCCACACACAAAAGAAACTTTTTAGAAGAAATGGCCATTAAGAACTGAGTCAGTTGCATAAGAATTGGCTTAATCCTGCAGCCAGCACTCCAAAGTAGCTCTTGGCTTCACAGCAGGCCAGCTGGAACTCTTGAAGCAGGACAGGTAGAGAATGGATAGAGGATGCTCTAAGAACAGGGCCAAGTCCTGGTGCTGCGAGGCTTCCACACATGCTTACACTCCAACATAAATACACTTCCACCTTCCTCCCCTAAGTGATGTTTCTCTATAGCACTTTAGAGCTTGTAACTCTCTAAATTTTTTAGTGCAGAGATGGACAGAAACTTACTCTAAACATGCAAGGTATAATCTTATTTCTAACAACATAGGCCAAAATTAACAGAGAAGCTCTCTGTTATACAGATTATCTTGTAGCGTTTTGAATGTACCAGGACATTCAGGTCATGAAGACACACGCAGACCATGAAGTGATTGGAACATAATATGCCAAAGGTGTCCAGATTTGATGTGGTTGGACCTTGAAGTGACTAGAACATACCACATCTCTTAAAGTGAACTGTGCCGAGAGGCTGGGTCCTTGTAAAGACTTGATAAAACTTTCTAGAGCAGGAGCTGCACCAATGAATTTTAACATTCTGGTTCTGAACATTCCAAGAGTCTCATAACTCGTTTTGGGACATACCAAGTGCCTATAAGCTTTACTTCTTTCCAACTTACCAAGAGGATAGAAGCACATGTAAAAATGGTACCAATTTATCAGAATTTTTCATTGATTTGGGCACAGCTAGAGATTGGATGGATCCAGCAGTCTAGTGGGGGTTTCAGGAGATGAAAACTCATCAAGAGGTGGGACTGATTACTTATGGATTAGTTCATTGCCCTAGGATGTATCCAGGAGAGTGTGAAAGAGAAAAAAAAAAAAACTAGGCTGACATAAAAACAGTGCTTGTTGAGTAGTTGGACAAGAAATCCTGAGAGATCAGAATGTGCAAGAGGGTGCCAGATGAGAACTTCGGTGCATGGCAGCCGGAGACTATATGCAACGCAGTCACAGCAGAAGACCGGAGATTGGGCTGGAACTCTCCAAAAGGCCAGATTTTGGGTGGAATGTTGCCATGACAATTTCCCAAGGTCTGAGAAGACTGGGTTGGAGTGTTCCAAGAATGCTGAGTTGGAATGTAGCTCTAGGAGGGGCTGAAATGTTGCATTGGAGCTGACAAAGACCTGAGAAGGGTGGTTTTCTAGCACTTCTCAGAGCCAATGCCGGGGTTTGAGAGAGGGGCTTCAGAAGTCACTGGGGGATTCGAGGGGCTATGGGGACACGATGAGCAGGCCAGGCAGGCTCTAGTCCCCCAGCAAAGCAGGGTAGGTCCCCTTGACCCTGTCTTCCCTGTTGAGTGGCTGTGTGAAATTCCCTTGAAGGAGAAGGAAGGGTTTCCATGCTGGGCCAGCCAATCCTTGCATGAGGGAGCCCATCTTTGGGGTGTGTGGAGGGTCAGGAACCTGGTCGAAGAAGGGGCCGAGCCTGGGGTCTGTTTCCAACCATCATTTTTCCGCTCTCCCTGCCTGCAGCTGCCTGTGTCAGGGAATCTGCTTGATGTGTACAGTAGTCAGGGTGTGGCCACGCCAGCCATCACTGTCAGCAACTCCTGTCCAGCTGAGCTGCCGAATATCAAACGGGAGATCTCTGGTAAGGGCTAGGGTCTTGGCCCCGTGCAATTATCATATACCCCAGGGTGAGCCCCATATCTACCAGGTCTGGGGGTCAGGCCTGATTCTAAGGGAAGAGGGTTTAAACAGACAGAAATGGGAGCTGTTTGCCATCTTTGTCCATATGGCCCGTGGTCCTGCTTTCACTCCACTCCCTCTCCTCTTGGGTTTAACAAGTGGCCTGTCACCATGGCTTCTTTAAAAATTGTAAAAATGGTGGCACTCCCCTTGCCTGCGCCCACCAAAGCCTACCCCAGTGGCTGCACATGCTGCCCACCATCGTCTGTCATCTTTCCCAGGCCCAGAGGCCCTGACCACCTCCTGCACTCTCTTCCAGAGACAGAGGCCAAGGCCCTTTTGAAGGAACGGCAGAAGAAAGACAATCACAACCTGAGTGAGTGAGAGCGCGTGCTCCTGCCCACGTGCTGTGCAGCCCAGCCTCACTCTGCGCCCGGCCTTCCTTGGGGGCCTCTCCCTGCAGCAGCCTCCCAATTCCCCAGTTTCTCCTCTTCGCTTCTCAGCCTATTGACGACTCTTTCCCACTTTCTCTTTCTCTCCCCCGCCTTCAAAGTTGAACGTCGCAGGCGATTCAACATTAACGACAGGATCAAGGAGTTGGGCACCCTCATCCCCAAGTCCAGTGACCCGTGAGTCTGGGCCAGGAGCCCCAGGCCGGTGGAAGGTGGGGTGGGGGCCCCACTCCCTGAAAGTCATTCCCGGGTGGGCCCGCCCTAAGTGGGAACCACCCAGGCAGTCCTGCTCCTTTGCCCCTTTCTCACCCAGCTTTCCTCACCCTGAGCAGGGTGGCAGCCCCTCACCGTGTTCCCATCTAAAATTTTAGGTGCATGACATTATGGTCCATGACATTATGGTCCATGGTCCATGACATTATGGTCCACGTCATCTGCCCCCCTGTACGACATAGACAGTTTTCCGCTTATTTAGTACCTCCTTTATTTACTCAAAAAATGTATTGAGCTGCTTCTGCTTTGTGCCAGGTACCATGCTAGGCCCTGAGGATACCAGAGGGAACAAAATGCACAAAAATCCCTGACCTCATGGAACTGATGTTTTAGTGGGGGCAGACAGACAGCAAAGAAGATAAATATGTAAACTCCGGTGGTTATGATGAGTGTTGTGGAGAGGAATCAAGAACGGAGGGAAGATGGGATATTGGGGAGGGTCACAGTTTGGGGTGAGGAGGGTGGGGACAGGGCAGGCCTCAACTGATGAGGAAATACTTGAATAAAGAGCCTAAAGAGGTGAGGCAGGAACCATCTGGGTGTCTGAGAGAAGAGTGTTCAAGGTGGAGGGCAGAGCTGGGATGGAGGCCCTGAGGTGGGAATGATTTTCCATGTTCTAGGAGCATTGAGAAGCCAGTGTGGCTGCAGTGAGATGAATCAGATGGGCATGGGTAAGAGGAGCAGTATGGGATCAGGTCAGAGAGGGCTTTCTGGGTTCGGGGTGTGATGGGGCATCACTGGAAGGTTCCAGGCAGGTGGTTTTCATCCGAGCATTCTGTACCCTTGATGTCCCTCTGCCTCAAGTTGTAGGCATGTGGCGGGGTGCTCCATCTACCTGGTGCAATCGCCCCCTTCAGCTCCCGAGAGACTCCATGTGCAGCATTCCCTTCTTTCCTCCCCTTGGGCCCCACAGGGAGATGCGCTGGAACAAGGGCACCATCCTGAAAGCCTCTGTGGATTACATCCGCAAGTTGCAGAAGGAGCAACAGCGCTCCAAAGACCTGGAGAGCCGGCAGCGATCCCTGGAGCAAGCCAACCGCAGCCTGCAGCTCCGAATTCAGGTCTGGAAGGAGAAGGCGGTGGCAGGGGTGAGGGGGGCTTCCTGGAGGCAGAGGCAGAGGGAGAACAGGCTAGGATTTCTCCTCCTGGCATATTTGGGGGATCCCCGGGCTTCCTGACTCACATGATGATGATGATGATAAGTAGTAATCATAACATTAGCAAAAATAATAATGAATATTGGTTAACGGACACAGTGTTTTATCTTGTGCCATGCACTATGACAAGAGCCTTATCTCCATTTACTAAGTTAATCCTCACAACAATCCTGTGAGACAGGGACCATTATTATACCCACTTTCTAGGTTGGGACTCTGAGGCTCAGAGACGGTAAGCAACTTGCCTGAAGTTACGCAACTAGTGAATGGCAGAGGCTGAATTCGAACCCAGGCAGCCTACCCTTTTAACTGTTATATCCTCTGCCTCTGAGGGACTCTGAACTCCATCTTATCCCACCCCCACCACCCACCCCGCTACGTTTTGCAGGAGCTAGAACTGCAGGCCCAGATCCATGGTCTGCCAGTGCCTCCCACCCCAGGGCTGCTCTCACTGGCCACAACTTCAGCCTCTGACAGTCTCAAGCCAGAGCAGCTGGATGTTGAAGAGGAGGGCAGGCCAGGCACAGCAACATTTCATGCAGCGGGGGGACCTGCCCAGAGTACTCCCCATCAGCAGCCCCCAGCGCCACCCTCAGATGCCCTTCTGGACCTGCACTTTCCCAGCGACCACCTGGGGGATCTGGGGGACCCCTTCCACCTGGGGCTGGAGGACATTCTGATGGAGGAGGAGGAGGGGGTGGTGGGGGGACTGTCAGGGGGCGCCCTGTCCCCACTGCGGGCTGCCTCCGATCCCCTGCTTTCTTCAGTATCCCCTGCAGTCTCCAAGGCCAGCAGTCGCCGCAGCAGCTTCAGCATGGAGGAGGAGTCCTGATCAGGCCTCACCCCTCCCCTGGGACTTCCCCACCCAGGAAAGGAGGACATGTCAGGATGAGGCCCCGCCTTTTCCCCCACCTTTTCATGAGATTGCCCTGCCCAGGTGTACTGGGGGAAGAGGAGACTGATGAGGCCCCACCCCTATAACCAGGCAAGGAGGAGGAGTCAGATGAGGCCCCACCCCTTCCCCACAGGACAGGCCAATGCAGGTATTTCAGACATGGAGAAGGTAGGGGCATCAGGGCCTGTCTCTTGCAGAACGCAGCCTCACCCCTGCCCCGTGGGACCCGCCCTTGCCCAGGTGAGGGAAGGAGACAGGATGAGGTCAGCCCCTGGCCCCTAGGGACTGTCCTAGCCATGTTTCCTGGGATACAGAGTGTCAGGATACTGCTCCATTCCCTCTCTTGGAACCAACAGTCTAGTCTATCCTGGCAAGGAAGAGGAGTCAAAATGGAGGTCCCACCCTGGGGGTTTAAGCGCTGCCCCTTCCCCATGAACCCTGCCCTGCGCAGGCAAAGAACAGAAGTGAGGATGAGAGCCAACCCCTTTACCTGGGAACTTAGTCCTGGCCTTCTAGCAATGGAGGAGTCAGGCCCCGCCCTTTCCCTATAGGAACAGCCCGGCGCAGGTATTTCAGTGGAGGAGTCAGTAAGATCAGGCAACTTTGTGGAGATCACAGCCCTCGTCTCTTAGCAACATCCCATCCAATCATTCCACACTGCAGGGAGGAGTGGTACTTAAGCTCCCCCGCCTTAACCTGGGACCATTGTGACTTAACCTAGGAGGGCTCTAAGCCGACCTGGCCCTTGAAGAAGGGGGCAGATCTTGAAATCTTGTGGGTTGACATTCCAGACCTAGATCAGGAGTGAGTGAGAGTTAGACCCCCACACTTGGGCAGAGTTTTACCTCCTTCCTTGAAGGGTAGATTGGGGAGGTGATGGAGATAAGGGGGTACTGGGTCCATGTTCCCAGAACCAGCACCCCAGTACTCTTTTACAACATGTAGAGGAACAAGATAAAGGAAGGGGCCTTTCCAGGGAGTTCCCCAGCCCAGGAACAAGTAGAAGCCTGTCTCACCAAGGCAGAGGCTTAGGGGGAGGATTGCAAAAACATATATACACCCTCTTTATGAAATTTTTTTACTGACCCCCTACTCAGAAGCTAGGTCACCCCCAACCTCTGGCCTCCACCTAGTTCTCCATTTGGAGAAATCTTCCCCATTTCAGAGTTATCAAGAGACACTCCCTGCCCATCCCCATCCCTCCTACCCCATACACCCAAGGTTGTCAGCTTTGGATTGTTGGGGCCGAGCCCCGAGGAGGGTGTACTAAGGGGTCTGTAGGTTTGTGATTAAGATAATAAATGCTAGGCGTGTTTGATGCGCTTTTAACTTTGGCAAAGAGTCTCCTGTCCTTGCTTTTTGTCTGTGCAATGAGCATGGCTCATGAGGTTCTTGGAAGAAACAGATTTGAGTGGGATGGGTACAAGAAGTTAGATAGAGGGGCTGGAGAAAACAGTGTACAAACAAAAGCAATCAGTCCTTAACTATCTGCTAGGCAGCCTCCTAACTGTTTTACCCAATTTATTATTCTAAGGAATATTCATCAAGAAAGTACTGATTCTTACTCCTATTTCACGTTTGAAGAAACACGAATAGAACAGGGTTTAAGTAACTATCTGACGATATACAGCTGGTAAATGGATGAAGCGCTAAATGGTAAAGTTAGGTAAGTGAGGGCTCTGGTTTGAACAAAGTCATTGAGGACAGACGGGCCAATGAAGATTTTCGTGCAAGTTCACTTTTTTTTTTTTTTTTTTCGGTACGCGGGCCTCTCACTGTTGTGGCCTCTCCCGTTGCGGAGCACAGGCTCCAGACGCGCAGGCTCAACGGCCATGGCTCACGGGCCTAGCATGTGGGATCTTCCCGGACCGGGGCACGAACCCGTGTCCCCTGCATCCACAGGCGGACTCTCAACCACTGCGCCACCAGGGAAGCCCGCAAGTTCACTTTTGAAGCTGATAAGGAAGTATATGAGGATATCTCCTGGCAGACAGTAGAGGTATTCCAGATGGTGGAAATGGCAAAGACAAAAACCGTAAAGGTAGAGGAACAAGCAAACAACTCGGTTTTGGAACAGGTGTTGACATTTGTGGGGAATTTAAATGGAAGTGAACAGACACAAGTATCTTAGGCTGGGGAAAAAATATTCCTGGAATCTCTCAACCGAACTGACTCCCAGGACAGGTATCAGGCCTGATCCTGTGTCACCCCCATCAGGCTGTGACCACCACACTTGCTGCCTGCCCCTTTCTAGCCTAACGTACTGTGAGCCCTAGGGCCTGGTTGCTGAACCTCTACCACCAGACTGGTGGCTCCCTGATAGCTTTATTTTTTTTCTCCTCAAATTGGATATATTCTCTTTATTTTACAAAGATAACATGTAATACCCAGAAGTGTTTTTTTTTAACTTTGTATTCTGAAATAATTTTAGATTTACAGAAGTGTGGCAAAGACAGTAGAGAGTTCTCATACCTGTTATCCAGCTCCCCCTAATGTTAACAGCCTGAATAACCATGGCACATTTATTAAGGCTAAGAAAATCACATCGGCACAGTACTAGGAACTCCAGACTTTATTTGGATTTCACTGGTGTTTCCATGAATGTCTTTTTTCTGTTCTAGGATCCAAATAAGGATACTCTGTTTGTTATCTCTTTCTGTGTAACGAATTACCACAATCTTAGTGGCTAAAAAATCATGCATTCATTATCTCCCAATTTTTGCAGGTCAGGCAGCCAGGCTGGCTTAGCTGGCTCCTCTACTCCAGTGGCTCTCAAGAAGGTACAATCAGGGGAGGTGTGGACAGGACTGAGGACTCATCTGAAAGCCAGACTGGGGAAGAATCTGCTCCATACTTGCACTCACATGCAACTGTTTGGGGCAGTTCTCAGTTCTCTGCAGCCTGTTAAACAGAGGGCCTCAGTTCCTTGCTGGCTGTCAGCTGGAGGTGCACTCAGTCATTACCATGTGTGCCTTTCCTTCCATGAGGCAGCTCACAGCATATGTACTTTGCTTCATCAAAGTCAGCAATAGAAGAGTCTGCTAGCAAAACAGAAGTTACTATCTCTTGTAATCTAATCATGGAAGTGACATACCCTGACCATTGAGGCATTCTGTTGGTTATAAGCAAGTTACTCACGGGAGAGGATTACACAAGATCATGAATAGCAGTAGGACCACTGGGGGGGGACATCTTAGAAGCTCCCTACCACATTGGGTTGAGCTGTCATATCTTCTTGGTCTCCTTGGACAGTTTCTGTCTGCCCATTGAGAAGGCCTAGACATTGTGCTATTCCAGAAGCAACAAGCACATCTAGTACCTACATCTTGGTTTCTAAATGCCATTCTCCAATGAAAGGAACCAGGGCTCCTTGGAGAAATGGCTGACTTTAAGGCCGGGGCAGGGAAACACATGATGAGCCTGGAGCACTGTGTGGTACCAGAAAGTAAGGAAGAATCTAAACAAAAAAAGATGGGAGTGTGTCATAAAGATGCAGGAGCCAACCTGAAAGAACTCCCAATAACCAAATATGGAGCAATTTGAGCAACAAAAAGATGGTAGTGCTGTATTGTAGTCCAAAAACTAAATATCCATGATTCCATGCTTATATATATCAGTGATATAATTGGGTAAGTAAATAAATGCTGGAGATGGGACAACTCTTGCTTGCATTAGAATTCCAAATAATAAATATAGAAGGAATGAGATAAATAGAAAATTACCATTAGAATACCACAGTAATACTTACTGGGGAGTGGATCCACAGCTAAACGCTAAATGTTAAAATTAGTGGGCAGAAGAGATAAACCCACGCACATATGATCACCTTATTTTTGATAAACGGGGCAAGAATATACAACGGAGAAAAGACAGCCTCTTCAATAAGTGGTGCTGGGAAAAGTGGACAGCTCCATGTGAAAGAATGAAATTAGAACACTCTCTAACACCATACACAAAAATAAACTCAAAATGGATTAAAGACCTAAGTGTAAGGCCAGACACTATAAACCTTTTAGAGGAAAACATATGCAGAACACTCTATGACATACATCACAGCAAGATCCTTTTTGACCCACCTCCTAGAGAAATGGGAATAAAAACAAAAATAAATAAATGGGACCTAATGAAACTTCAAAGCTTTTGCACAGCAAAGGAAACCATAAACAAGACCAAAAGACAACCCTCAGAATGGGAGAAAATATTTGCAAATGAAGCAACTGACAAAGGATTAATCTCCAAAATTTACAAGTAGCTCATGCAGCTCAATATCCAAAAAACAACCCAATCCAAAAATGGGCAGAAGACCTAAATAGACATTTCTCCAAAGAAGATATACAGATGGCCAACAAACACATGAAAGGATGCTCAACATCACTAATCATTAGAGAAATGCAAATCAAAACTACAATGAGATATCATCTCACACTGGTCAGAATGGCCATCATCAAAAAATCTAGAAACAAATGCTGGAGGGGGTGTAGAGAAAAGGGAACCCTCTTGCACTGTTGGTGGGAGTATAAATTGATACAGCCACTATGGAGAACAGTATGGAGGTTCCTTAGAAAACTAAAAATAGAACTACAATACGACTCAGCAATCCCACTACTGGGCCTATACCCTGAGAAGACCATAATTCAAAAAGTCATGTACCACAATGTTCATTGCAGCTCTATTTACAATAGGCAGGGCATGGAGGCAACCTAAGTGTCCATCGACAGATGAATGGATAAAGAAGATGTGGCACATATATACAATGGACTATTACTCAGCCATAAAAATAAACGAAATTGAGTTATTTGTAGTGAGGTGGATGGACCTACAGTCTGTCATACAGAGTGAAATAAGTCAGAAAGAGAAAGACAAATACCGTATGCTAACACATATATAAGGAATTTAAGAAAAAAAATGTCATGAAGAACCTAGGGGTAAGACGGGAATAAAGACACAGACCTACTAGAGCATGGACTTGAGGATATGGGGAGGGGGAAGGGTAATCTGTGACAAAGTGAGAGAGTGTCATGGACATGTATACACTACCAAATGTAAAACCGGTAGCTAGTGGGAAGCAGCCGCATAGCACAGGGAGATCAGCTCGGTGCTTTGTGACCACCTAGAGGGGTGGGATATGGAGGGTGGGAGGGAGACCAAGAGGGAGGAGATATGGGGCTATATGTATGTATGTATGTGTGTGTGTGTGTGTGTGTGTATATATATATATATATATATATGATTCACTTTGCTGTAAAGCAGAAACTAACACACCATTGTAAAGCAATTATACTCCAATAAAAATGTTAAAATAAAAATAAAGTTAGTGAGCAAAACTTTAAGGTGAGCAAACAGTAAGCCTAGACTGTACTTTCTTTCTACCTGGGTCAGTTTCAGGAGCCCCTTGGAGGGAAGTGGAGCCTAGGAAGAGAATAGCAATATAACTGAGCCGGGTGGGAGAGACCAGATTTCGGGACTTCGGTCTAGCAGGCATGGTATTGGAGAAAAAAGAGCTTTGTAGAGGCAGACTTCCAGAAGTCACCAAAGGCATTGCTTTAGGTCTTTGGCCAAATATTAGGCTGTGCAGGCTTAGAATGAGACACTGCGAGGCCAAGCAGAGATCAGTCCTGGGCTAATGTGAACTGAATCGATGCTTGCACAATTCTGGGAGACACAGGGATTTTGACCAGCCTGAGTGCAGAATCTTCACCCAATACCCCACTGAGAAACAGACACTCCAGAAAGACCATGCCTTAAGAGTAGGCTACTTCAGCCCTAGAGTAAGGGTTACTGTAGATCTTCTCCAAAGTATCCTAAAAACATGCTTCAAATGGATCAAGCTGAATTGTAACATAAAATGTGTATAGCTATAGCATACATAACCATAACACAAAGGACAGGATTTGGGAAATGAAACTATACTTTTGCAAGGTTTTTCCATCTCATATGAGATAGTAAAATATTAACTTTGAGTCAACTGGGATAAATTAAGGATGCATTTTGTAATCACCAGGGCAACTGCTAAAGAAAATAATGAAAACAGGTACAGATGAAAAGCCAATAGAAGAATAACAATGGAATATTAAAATATATTTGGTTAACTCAAAAGAAGATGGGAAAGGAGGAACAGAGGATCAGAAACCAGAAGGAACAAATAGAAAACATATTATAACCAGATAGAGCTTAATCTGACCATATCAATAATTCCATAATATGTAAATGGACTAAAAGCTCCCATTAAAGGCAAGGGTTTTTTAAAATTAATTAATTTATTCTTTTTTGGCTGTGCTGTACAGCTTGTGGGATCTTAGTTCCCCAACCGAGGATTGAACCCGTGCCCTCAGCAGTGAAAGCACAGAGTCCTAACCACTGGACTGCCAGGGAATTCCCTAAAGGCAAGAATTTTAAGGCCAGAAAAATAAAAAGCAAGACTTAACCAGAGCTAGGATTAGGGACAGGCAGGTGAGGCACTTGTCTTGAGTGCCAAATGTAAAGGGGTGCTTCCCTGGTGGCACAGTGGTTAAGAATCTGCCTGCCAATGCAGGGGCCATGGGTTCGAGCCCTGGTCCAGGGAGATCCCACACGCCGCGGAGAAACTAAGCCCTGGCACCACAACTACTGAAGCCCATGTGCCTACAGCCCGTGCTCTGCAGCAAGAGAAGCCACCACAGTGAGAAGCCCGTGGACTGCAACAAAGACCCAAAACAGCCAAAAATGAAATAAATAAAATAAATAAATTTATTTTAAAAAAGAAAAGAAATAAAATGTATGGCCAGCAATAGCACAAATATTGGGAAGGGAGAAATGGAAATACACTGTTATAAGTTTCTTATACTATACATGAAATAGTACACCATCATTGGACAGCATATTGTAAAAAAAAAGTTAAAGATGAATAAATAATGAGTTAAAAATAAGTTAAACCCTAAAACCATTACTAAAGTAAGACAAAGAGTTATAACTAATAAATCAACATAGGAGCTAAAATGGTATTATAGAAAACACTCAATAAATCCATGAGAAGGCCAAGAAAGAGGAAACAAAGAACAGATAGGACAAATAGAAAGCAAATAGTAAGATGGTAGATTTAAACCCAACTATGTCAATAATCTAATAACAGAGATTCAAAATAAATGAAGCAGAAACTGATAGGATTGCAAAAAGAAGTAGACAAGTCCATGAATAAAGTCAGAGATTTCAGCACTCCTCTCTCAATAAATGGTAGAACAATCAGTCAGAAAATCAGTAACGATGTAGGAGACTGAATCAGAACCAATTTGACCTGACTGATATTTATAGACGATTCCATCAGCAAATGCAGAATACACATTCTTTTCAGGTGTACATAGAATATTTACCAAGAAAGACCATATTCTGAGCCATAAAGCAAGTTTTAAGAAATTTAAAAGGATTCAAGTCATACTGTGTTCTCTGACCACAATGGATTTTAATTAGAAACTAATAAGAAATGTAGATCTACAAAGTCCCCAAATATTTGCAAACTAAATAATACATTTCTAAATAACCCATGGGTCAAAGAGGAAATCAAAAGGGAAATTATAAAGAGAATTTTAAGAAGAAATTATAAAATGAACTGAAAAAAATGAAAACATATCGGAATTTATGTGATGCAGCTAAAGCAATACTTAAAGGAAAATTTATAGTACCAAAATGCTTATACTAAACAAGAAAGATCTAAAATCAAATACCCCAACTTCCACCTTAAGGAAAAAGAAAAATAAGAGAAAAATAAGCAAAAGAAACAAAATAATAAGGATGAGAGTGGAAATCAATGACATAGAAGACAGAAAAACAATAAAGAAAACTAATGAAACCAATATTACTGAGAAGATCAGTAAAATTGATAAACTTCTAACCAGATTGATCAGGATAGAAAGAGAGAAGATACAAATGATCAGTATCAGGAGTGAGAAAGGTGACATCATCACAGGTTCTACATATATTAAAAGGATAATAGGGAATACTTGTACACCAACATTCATAGCAGCATTATTCACAATAGCTGAAAGGTGGAAACAACCCAAGTGTCCATCAACAGATGAATGAATAAATAAAATGCGGTATATACATATAATGGATTATTATTCAGCCATAAAAATGAATGAAATTCTGACACATGCTGCAACATGGGTGAACCTTGAGGACACTCTGCTAAGCAAAATAAGCCAGACATAAAGGAACATATATTGTATGATTCCATTTTTATGAAGTATCTAGAATAGGCAAATTACCAGAGAAAGAAAGTAGAATAAAGGTTACTAGGGGTTGGGGGTTGGGGGACAATGGGAAGTTCATGCTTAATAGGTACAGAGTTTCTGTTTGGGATGATGAAAAACTTCTGGAAATACACAATGGTGATGGTTACATAACACTGTGAATGTATTCGGTGCTACTGAATTGTACACTTAAAAATGGTTAAAATGGTGAATTCTGTTATGCATATTTTACCACAATTTTAAAAAGAGAATAATAGAATATTATGAGCATATTTATGACAATAATTCTGGCAACAAATTTCATGAAAGACACAAAATACCAATGCCTACTCAGGAAGAAACAGAAAACTTGAATAACCTTGTATCTATTAAAGAAATTGAATCTGTAATAAAACATCTTCCCACAAGGAAAAGTTCAGGCCCAGATGGCTTCCTTGGGGAATTCTACCAAATACTTGAGGAAGAAATAATATCAGTTCTACACAAACTCTCCCAGAAGATTTAAGAGGAGGGGATACTTCCCAACTCATTCTATGATACTAGCATTACACTGATACTAAACCAAAGAACATTGTATAAGAAAACCATATGGAACCATTCTTCACAAACAGAGATGCAAAAGTTTTAATCATTTTACTAGATCTAATCCAATTGTATATACAAAAGATAATACATCAAAACAAAGTTGAATTTACCCCATGCAAGAAAAAACATGTGATTATCTCAAAGATGCAGAAAAAGTATTTGACAAAATCCACCATCCATTCCTGGCTTAAAAAAAAAAAGAAAGAAAGAAACAACAAAAAAGAAACTCTCAGAAAACTAGAAGTAAAAGGTAATATCTCCTCAACATGATGAAGAGCATTTATGAAAAAACTTACAGTAACATCAAACTTAATGGTGAAAGACTGAATGCCTTTCCCCCTAAGATCAGGAAAAAAGCAAGGATGTCTACTCTCAGCCCTTCAGTTCAACGTTGTACTGGAGGTTCTATCCAGTGCAATAAGGCAAGAAAGAAATAAAAGGCATGAAGATTGGCAAGAAAGAAATGAAGCTGTCTTTATTCGGGGATGACATGATCATCTGTGTAGAAAATCGTATGAAATCTACAAAAAAGCTACTAGAGCTAATAAGTGACTTTAGCAAGATTGCAGGATACAAGATCAATATATTACATTTAACTGTATTTCTAGATACTAGCAATGACCCATAGAAAATTGAAATTTTAAAATACCATTCATAATAGTGTCAAAAATATGAAAGTACACGCCCAAGACCTGTACGCACAGTACAGGTCTCAGCAGTACAAAACTTTGCTGAGAGAAGTTAAAGATCTAAATAAATGGAGAGATACACATGTTCCCAGATCAAAAGACTCAATATTATTAAGACATCAATTCTCCCAAGATTGATATATAGATTCAATACAATCCCAGCAAGGTTTTTTCCTTTTTTCTCCCTTCCTTTCTTTCTTCCTTCCTTCCTTCCTTCCTTTCTTTCTCTCTCTCCCTCTCTTCCTTCCTTCCTTTCTTTCCTTCTTTCTTTTCTCTCTCTCTTCCTTCCTTCCTTCTTTCCTTCCTCCCTCCATCCCTTCTTTCCTTCCTTCCTTCCTTTCTTTCTTTCTAGACTTGACAAGTAGATTCTAAAATTCATATGGAAATGCAAAGGACCAAAACAACTTTGAAAACCAAGAACAAATTTGGAGGACTTGCACTTCCTGACGTCAAGACTTACTGTAAAGCTATAATAATTAGGATATTGTGGCATTGATATCACGACAGCCAAATGGAGGGGGGAGGAATTTGATGAAGGTGGTCAAAAGGCACAAGCTTTCAGTTATAAGATAAATAAGTACTAAGATAAATAAGTACTAGGGATGTAACGTACAACATGATGACCATAGTTAACACTGCTGTATGATATACTTGAAAATTGTTAAGAGAGTAGATTCTTTTTTTTTAACTTTTATTTATTTATTTTTGGCTGCATTGTGTCTTCACTGCTGCGCAGGGGCTTTCTCTAGTTGCGGCGAGCAGGGTCTACTCTTCGTTGCGGTGTGCGGGCTTCTCATTGCGGTGGCTTCTCTTGTTGCGGAGCATGGGCTCTAGGCACGCGGGCTTTAGGAGTTGTAGAACGTGGGCTCAGTAGTTGTGGCTCGCGGGCTCTAGAGCTCAGGTTCAGTAGTTGTGGTGCCCGGGCTTAGTTGCTCCGCGGCATGTGGGATCTTCCTGGACCAGGGCTCGAACGCGTGTCCCCTGCATTGGCAGGCAGATTCTTAACCACTGTGCCCCCAGGGAAGTCCCAAAGAGAGTAGATTTTAAGTGTTCTCATCACAGGGAAAAAAATCATTTCTTTTGTATCTATATGAGATGTGGGTGTTAACTAAACTCCCTGTGGTAATCATTCCATGATGTATGTAAGTCAAATCATTAAGCTGTACACCTTAAACTTATACAGTGTTGTATGTCAATTATATCTCAATAAAACTGGGGGCGGGGGAGACAACCAAATATGTCAATGAAGGAGAATAGAAACTCCAGAAATAGACCCACACGGGCTTCTCTGGTGGCGCAGTGGTTGAGAGTCCGCCTGCCGATGCAGGGGACGCGGGTTCGTGCCCCGGTCCGGGAAGATCCCACATGCCGCGGAGCGGCTGGGCCTGTGAGCCATGGCCGCTGAGCCTGCGCGTCCGGAGCCTGTGCTCCGCAACGGGAGAGGCCACTGTTGTGGGAGGCCTGCATACCGCAAAAAAAGCAAAACAAAACAGAAATAGACCCACACATATATGGTCAATTGACATAAGTGAGAGAGTGGCATGGACATATATACACTACCAAACGTAAAATAGATAGCTAGTGGGAAGCAGCTGCATCGCACAGGGAGATCGGCTCGGTGCTTTGTGACCACCTGGAGGGGTGGGATAGGGAGGGTGGGAGGGAGGGAGACACAAAAGGGAAGAGATATGGGAACATATGTTTATGTATAACTGATTCACTTTGTTATAAAGCAGAAACTAACACACCATTGTAAAGCAATTATACTCCAATAAAGATGTTAAAAAATAAAATAATAAAAATAAAAAAATCCCATAGATCTTTACAGCACACACACACACAAATGCATCTTAATGTATGAAAAACTTTAAAAATCAACCAGGAGGTCAGGGAATCCCAGTATGGAATGGAGGCTGTGACAATATAATCTAACTTTATTCTAAACGTATGACATAATGTCGCTGAAGAGCATGGGGAGAAGGTATGCTGATCTAAGTAACCTTGGAAAATGGTATTTTGACTGGAAACTCCAAGGCTAAAGACAAAGGGAACCATAGAAAAGCACTTAACTCCACTTTGGTAAAGTTGTTTCCCACAGGAGTACAGGTTAACAATTCTGATATTGCTATACATATACACTGGGATCAAACAATTAAGTAAATGGGTGGTGGATGGCTGGAGCTGGGCTTCTCACTGTTGGAATGGAAGGCTACAGATGAGCAAGAAGGGGAGGCTAGAATGTACTACGTGGTACTGGAATATCAGTATGAATTTGTGTTTATCTTAAAATATATAGATGGGGGCTTCCCTAGTGGCACAGTGGTTAAGAATCTGACTGCCAATGCAAGGGACATGGGTCCGAGCCCTGGCCCAGGAAGATCCCACATGTTGCGGAGCAGCTAAGCCCATGTGCCACAACTACTGAGCCTGCGCTCTAGAGCCTGCAGGCCACAACTACTGAGCCCACGTGCCACAACTACTGAAGTCTGCGTGCCTAGAGCCTGTGCTCCGCGACAAGAGAAGCCACCGCAATGAGAAGCCCACGTGCCGCAACCAAGAGTAGCCCCTGCTCGCAGCAACTAGAGAAAGCCCGTGCGCAGCAATGAAGACCCAACCCAGCCAAAAATAAAAACAAACAAATACATAAATAAATTTATTAAAAAAATATATATAGAGAGATGAATAGATACAGAAATACTTATAGATATGTGTGTATACATGGGTTAGCATGCATACATCGATTTTCTAGCTCCTAGGATCATAAACATGGTCAAAAGACAACTGAAAAAATGGGACAATATATATGCAACATATATTGCAATATAGTGTTAATATCTCCAATATACAAAGAACTCTTGAAAATTAAGGGGAAAAAAGTCCAAAAAGCCACTAGAAAAAATGGGCAAAAGATGTGGGCGATTCACAGATTAAAAAAGGATATTAAAATGGCCTTAACTTATATGAAAAGCACAATTTCACTCATAAGTAGAGAAAAACAAATTAAAACTACACCAAGAGAATGGATAAACAAATTGTGGTATATCCACAGTATGGAATTCTACTTATCAATAAAAAGGAAAAAATACTGGTACACACAACTTGGATGAATCTCAGAAGCATTATGCTGAGTGAAAGATGCCAGACACAAAGAGTATATATTGTCTAATTCCATTTGTATGAAACCCTACAAAAACACATATAATCTACAGTGACAGAAAGCCAATCAGTGGTTGCCTAAGATGGAGTGGAGGGTTGGGATGGGTCAGTAAGGAACCTTTTGGGGGTAATGGAATTTTTCCATATATTTATTGTGGTGGTGGTTACATCTTTGTATGTGTTTGTCAAAACTCATTGAATTGTACCCTCAAAATAGGTAGAGGGGTATACAGATAGAGAATATATCTCAATAAAGTTCATACGCTGAAAAAGGAAAAAAAAAAAAGAGCCCTGGCTGAAACCATTTTCCCACAGCAGGCAGATCATTTGGTCTGATGAAAATGAGCGGGAAAAAAACTACAATGAGATACCATTTCTTTGTTCTGAGATTGGAGAAAATTTAAAAATACAACAACACAGGCTATTGGCTAGTCTGTGGGGAAACAGGCACTCAAACACGTCGATAGTGGGAATGAACTTGGAACAGCCCTTTTGGGAGGGAACTTGGGAGTATCAACTAAATCCAGATATTCACTTTTTGATGCAGCAATCCCAGTTCTATGAATTTACCCTGACGATACACCTCAGATAATAAAAAAAATACCTATAGGTACAAGGTTATTCTTTTTGGCATTGTTTATAATTGCAAAATATTGGAAACCACCTACATGGGCAAACATAGAAGAGTGGCTAAATTATGATACATCTACAAAATGGGGTACTATGTACCTGAGACCGAGAGAGGGAGAAAGAAGATATTATCAAATGAAAAATGCAAAGTGTAAAAGAATAGTTATAGGATGCTACCCTTAATGTAGGATAAATAAGATAATATACATGTATGTGTCAGGGCAGAAAAAATTTTCCTTCTACTCTTCTAGGTTCTTTGCTGGTTTAATAATTAAATTGACATAAGACAGAGTAAGAGGAGAAAAACTAATTTCGTATGTACAGGATACCGATAAAAATATGAGACACAAAAGTAGTTAGGCAATTGAAGCTTATATGCCATCCTGAGCTAAGGAATGGAATAGGGGCTTCAAAGGGGTTTCAAATGGGAGGAGGGCAATTCACAGGATGATAAGAAGAGCAGATGTTTGGTAGTCAAATGTTTGCCCTGCCACGTGGGTAAGTCTTTCAGATAAAAAGTTATCTCTGATATAGCTCTCTTTCTGGGCCAGACCCCTATCTAAATTCTTCTAAGCAGTTAAAAGAGAGGTAAACGTTTTTCTTGAGTGTGCTGGGTCTTGATTGCTTTCAGCTTAAAATAAGCCACACGCCAAAGTGGAACATTTTGTAGACATTTCTTCAAAGAAGACATACAGATGGCCCACAGGTACATGAAAAGATGCTCAATATAGCTAATTATTAGAGAAGTGCAAATCAAAGCGGCATGTTTTGGTGTGGCATTTCTGCTCCCCTTCATATGTGTTCATTTGTGCGAAAAGAAACAGAAAAGATAAACCAGAAATTAAATAGATTAGTTACCTCAACAAGGGGGTGGAGGGGAGGGCAAAATGGAATTCAAACGAAAACAAAGGAACCTAACAATATTTCAAATGAATCGTGCAGCCTCATGGGGGGTGGTGGGAAGAGGGAGAACTAACCCAAGTAATTTTTTAAATTAATTAATTATATTTATTTATTTTTGGCTGCGTTGGGTCTTCATTGCTGCGCACAGGCTTTCTCTAGTTGCGGCGAGCAGGGGCTACTCTTGGTTGCGGCACGTGGGCTTCTCATTGCAGTGGCTTCTCTTGTCGCAGAGCACAGGCTCTAGGCACACAGGCTTCAGTAGTTGTGGCACTCAGGTTCAGTAGTTGTGGCTCTCGGGGTCTAGAGCTCAGGCTCAGTAGTTGTGGCTCTCAGGGTCTAGAGCTCAGGCTCAGTAGTTGTGGCGCACGGGCTTAGTTGCTCCGTGGCATGTGGGATCTTCCCAGAGCAGGGGTCGAACCCATGTCCCCTGCATTGGCAGGCGGATTCTTAACCACTGCGACACCAGGGAAGTTCCCCCAAGTAATTTTTGAACACAGTATTTTGACTACCATCAGATTAAAAACAAAAAGGAACTGCATCAAATATTGAAGCTACAATAGGCTTGTTAAACACAGTATTTTGACTACAGACCACCAGGAACCTGAAGACAAAAGAAACTGTAAAAAAGTATTGACCTGTAGTTGGTAGATTTGTTTTTCACAGTCTTGTGGGTTAGCAATTCTGGAGTTAATGTGTATTATATAATTACACAAATAAGTAAATTTATTGTGGATATTGGGAGCTAGGTTTCTTTCTGTTGGAGAAGGGACTTACAAATATGAAAAGTAAGGAAACTAGAATGAATCTTGTGTTGTTGTGTTGAAATGGAAGGTATGAGTAGTGTACTTATGTTTTTAAAGTATATATGCCTATAGCAAAATATATAAATATAGATGTGTGTTTACATGGATTAGACTATATACATGTATTTTCTAGCTCTGTACACTGAGAGGGCCTAGAAACAATTACACCCTAGTAGCAATGAATACTTTCTCAACTGGGGCTGAAAAGGAATAATGTTGAGTCTGGAGCATCTTGTAATGCCAGAAAGGAAGTGCATTAAAAAAAATGATGGGGGCATGTCAAAGGGACACAAAAGTCAACTTGAAGGAGCTCCCACTGGCCAAATCTGGGACAATTTGAGTGTCAAAGGAAATAATGATAGTGATTGATTATAATGTATAATGTATAATGAATAAAATAAGAACACGAGTCTGTACAGATATAAACACATAAATGGGGAAGAAGAGAAAGCTCTTCCTTACAGTAGAAGAGTAACTAACAAGTATCAAAGGAATGTTGGTGTTAGAAAATAATCGATGGATGCTGAAGCCAATGGTTCAAAATTTTTATATTTAGAGACAGAGAGAGAGAGAATGATAAAGCAAAGGTGGCAAAATGTGAACAATTGATGAATCTGGCAAAAGGGTACAGGGAATTTCCTTGTACCATTCTTGTTTTTCTGTACGTTTAAAATGGCATCAAAATTAAGTTTCTCCGCCCCACCCCCCGCCAAAAAATAAAGAAAATAGGGTGTATCCTAGTAGAGATATGTTGCTGCTAAACATGCTTTCTAATTTTTTTCTTTCCCACATAAAAACTACTGTTTGGGTGGCAGGGTTTGCAGAGGTGGCCGGTAAGCACAAGAGAGGCTTATAATGCATTTTAATACTTATTTGAATGTTCCCGGTGTTTCGTCATCCTATTTTTGTTTTTCAAATGCAGCTTTCCCGTTTGCGTCACTGCCATTCTTTCCTCACAGGTATTTTAAATTTATTGGTGGCTAGGCCCTTTATCTAACAACAGCATCATGTAGAAAATCAGCGTCAAATCTTTAACAACAAAACAAAACAAACAAAAAAAACGTCAACGGTTTCACCAAAGGCGGAATTCCCTTTCGGGGTCACCCGGAGGAGGGCGGGAGCAAGACGTGCGAAAGCTTCCGCTTTCTTTTCTACGGTAAAGCCACCCATTCTCCTTAAAGGAGTACCACAGAAGCGTGATTTTCGGTCGGCAAACGCATCCCTAGCGACGAGTCCACCCATGACACAGGGATGCCATAGTGTCGCATCACAATGAGTAGTCTATGAGAGCTCAAAAGCCAGAACAAATGACCTTGATTCTGGTAAAATATTACATTGCAATTCACCTAACCTGTCAGTTTCCTTCTCTTGTTTTCCAAAATGCTGAACTTCCGGAGTAGACTCCTCCCCCCTCTATTCCTGCCCAGTGGTTTGGTCCGACCTTAATACTACTGACAGGAGGGACAAACTGCGTCTGCGCAGAAAGCTCTTGGGGGGGTGGGGGGGGAGGAACATGGCGCAAGCTCTGTCTGAGGAGGAGTTTCAACGGATGCAGGTGCCGCTCGCCGGGGAAAAGACCACCGGGCTAGGCGACGGGAGGGCGGGGAAGAGAAAGATCGTCCCACCGGCTTTGTGCAGGGGTTGGTTGGGATGGACCTTGAGCCTAAGGGGTTGGTCTGGAGAAGGGAAACTGAGGCTCCGAGTGGTGAGACTACTGGATTCCGAGATACAATTGGGTTCTGAGGGGATGGATTCTGTTAGCCTTGTGGGCGGAAGAGAGAGTCCTAGCGTGGGCGATACCTTACTCAGACTTGGAGGGGACGAGACCTTTGGGCCCGTGCGGGGGACACCTTGGGTGGGTGACGGTAATGCTGGGGTTTGAGGGAAGGAGATCCTGAGAGGGGGAAACCATTTTTGCCTGGAGAGGAAGGAAGCGGGTGTTGGGCTGTTTGCTTCGTGGTGGGGGGAGCCCTGGAGAGGGCAATACCATTATCGGTGGGAGGTGGACGTTTTTGTGGGAGATACCACTATGTCAGGGGACTGGGGAAAGACCCCACATGTCATTGTTCCTGGGAGGTGGAGCTCCTGTGCGAGGGGTGGTAGCGGATCCCAAGAGAGGGCAGTACCACTGGATGATTACGGGTGATCCCATTAGATGTGGGGTGAAGAAGGCCCTGAATGGGTAATACGATTAATCCTTGTTGGAGAGAGGACCAGAGGAGGTGAAAGAGTGATACCTTGGACTGCGTGGAGGGGAAATCACCAGTCTGTGGAGAGGTACCCTGACTGAGTTCTGTGACCACTTGATTCTTTTTGGGGGGACTCTGAGATGGTTGAAAGGCCAGAGTGGGCCCTTGTTGAGAGAATTCCTTCCTGGGGAAGGCCATTGGATTTTGTGTGGAGACTGAAAGGGGGAAACCCTGCGTAGGGTCCTGTGGGAGGACAGGAGGAACTCCGAGTAAGAGCAGGTAATCCATTCATCCTTGAATGAAGGAAACCAGTTGTCACTATGTGAGGGACCCTGAGGGTGGAAGACTGAGATAATTGGACCAAAAAAGGGGAAGGCCCCTGTAACTTGTGCAGAGTATTCCATGTGAGTAAGAGTAATCCAACTGGCCCACCCAAGGCCTTGTGGGGGAAAAACCCTGAAGGGTATAACGTCATCCCATTGGATTATGAATGGGGAGATCTTGAGGGGTATAGGGGATCCTTGAATGAGGAAGATTGATTCTATTGGTCATGAGTGAAGGGAAAACCATTGGGCTCTGATGGATAGACACTGTAAGTGGGTGCCAGGGGTGTTCCAACTGGATCAGGACTGGGGGAGACAGATCACTGGCTCTGGGAGAGGACAGGGGCAGGAAAGATTCTGTAGAGGCCAAGCCCTCTCACCTTTAGCAGACCACCCAGGGATGGAGGCTGGTGCCGTGGGAGAGAGGGAAAGGTCCTGGTGGGGTAAGGGATGGTGGTCTGGGAAGAATTGGCCTCAGCACCTACAGGGCTGGTAGGTAGGGATATGCTGTTTGGAATGGCCCATACTTCACTTTCCCTCAATTCTTGAAAGGGGTCTGGACATATTTTGAGAGCCTTGGGGGTGGGGACCCTGGGAAGCCCCCTTTTACTCAGTGAAATTGGTCATAATACCAGGCTCTCTTCCCTTGGGAAAGAGGGAGGAAGGCAATCCCCTGCCCCCTACTCTGGCCAAGAGGATAGACAACACCTCTGACAGAAGACAGAACAGTGTTTAGCGTGTGACGAGGCCAGTCCAGATGAAGAGGCAGACTTTATCCTTTGGGCATGGAACACACATGAGCAAGAGACTGACTGGGTCAGCACTCTGTCATGGCCTGAGGGCACAGCTGGATTGGAAGGGGAGAGATGGAGGCAGCAGGGAGACAGGTGAGGCTGACTGTGTTTATATAAGTAGAACTGGAGAAGGTGGGACAGGCTGAGTGGCTGGACTTATTTGGGATGAAGCAGGCACGGGTCTTAGGAGTGACTAAAGAGGCGCATGGAGGGCAGCAGGGTCTGTAGGGCTCAGGGGATTGGTTCTCTCCTCATGAGGGTAGGGGGCACATTCCTGCCAAGTCATTTCCTTCCCTGCTTCTCCCTAAGGCTCAGCTCCTAGAACTCCGGACAAACAACTACCAGCTTTCAGATGAACTACGCAAGAATGGTGTTGGTGAGCCAAGAGGGTCTCATTAGATGGGGGTGGCTTTGGAGGACAGAGGCCAAGGGGAAAAAATCTCAGAGGCCTGGCAGGAGGACCTTTCAGCTCCTTACCGCTGACTGAGGCTGAGACTCCCTGCTTTCCCCACACCAGAACTTACCAGTCTTCGACAGAAGGTCGCCTACCTGGATAAGGAGTTCAACAAAGCTCAGAAGGTACCTCCTTCCACCTACTCACCCACCCATGTGTTCCCTGTAGCCATCTGACTCATTCATCTGTCCAGTGAGCACCTACAGTGAACCAGGCCTAATGTTACATGCTGTCACTAGTCGTTCAAAAATTTCTCATGGAAGTCTCCTTTGTTTGGTAATTTTATCTAGGTCTGCTTAATTTATTAATTAATTTTCATTTACTCTTAATTCATTTTTAATTTCAATTACTCATTCTCATTCACTGATTTCTAACTAAATAATCAAATCTATCAGTAAGTCTGCCTTGAACCTGCCTCCTGTCCCCCACTCATACTCCTGCCTTGTGCTCCTATTCCCCACCCCTGTCCTGGTCCTGTTGGTAAAGTGAGACTAAACCTACCTCTCAAATCCTTTGAAGATGAGATAGCATATAACCTATCATGGCCCCTCAAGGCATTCAAGGCCCTCCTTTGTCTCTTTCTTCACTGCTCTGTCCCCATGCATAGTACAATGTTATACGCAGTATGTTCTCCATATATATTTGTTAGATGAAGGAACACAGAATGCAGAAAGTCTGGCAGTCAGAAAGCTAGGCTTCTCTTTGGTAGGGTACTGATTTCCCAACCTGGCAATGCCCTCAGCTGCCCAGCAGGAGAACAGCAGTTTCCACGGTGCATGGGAGGGATCCACATAGATGTGTTTGGACAGATGGAACAGTGAAGCCATAATTTCTGAGTCCGGAGATCCAGCCTATGAAGGGTTAAATACTAAGACCCATGAAAAGCCTCAAGAGCTTAGAGGAAAGGATGTAAGCAGGGTGCTCCTCATTCACCCACTCACTCCATCATTCCTGTGGGCTACAAATTGTGGTTAAAGACACCCCCATCCCTCACCCCCTGTTATCATGGTCCCCCCTTGACACTTGCCACAGTATCTCCATACCCTAGTGAGGGAGTCCATCTCTGGTCACCTTATCTCTCTTCTCACCTCCCTCACCTTTAGGCACTGAGCAAGAGCAAGAAAGCTCAGGTAAGGGGACCCCTGGCGGGTAAATGTGTCTGGGAGACTGTCTTAGAGGGGATATTTCTGTATGCTGGGATCTCCTGGTACTGGCCTTTCTTTCTCTGTGTGTGTGCTTGCATCTGTGACTACCTCCCTGCCATGTGTTTTTGTGTCTATCTTTGTTCTCCTGTTTTGTCTCTCACTCTGCACCTCTCTCTGTATGTCTTTCCTTCTCCCTTTCTTTCTCTGTGTCCTCCTCTCTGAGTCTCTCTTTGTCTCCGTCTTTCTGTTCCTCTCGGATTCTTGTTTCTCTCCCCAACCTTCTCTTTTTCTTTCCCCCACCTGTTCCTATCTCTGCCATCGTTTCTCTCTTTCCTTCTTTCCCTTTCTTCCTCTCTCTTGACTCCTTGTTTCTCTCTCCCCTGTTCCTCTCTCTCCTGTTCCTTTTTCTCTTCCTGATTCATGTCTTTCCCTGACCCCCTCTCTCTGTTCTCCCTCTGTTGATCTCTCTGTTCCTATCTCTCTGTCGCCCTACCTTTTCTTTTTTTCTCTCTCCCCCATCCCATCCCTCTCTCCTTCCCTATCTAACCCCCTTTCCCCATCTTTCTCTGCTTCCTTTCTTCCCTATTTCTATATACCCCTCTCTTTCCTCCCACTGTCTCCCCTCATCCCTTTCTCCTTCCACATCTTCCCTTCTCTCTACCCCATGTCTCTCCTCCCTCCTTATCTCCTCTTTTATCCCTCCTATGTCTGTCTGTCCCCCTGTATCTCCTGATTTCACCCATCTCATTCTCTGTACCCTATGTTCTCCCCCAATGTCATTTTCTCCCTCTCTCTGTTTCTTTGCCCTACTGCCCCATCCTTTCTACCCCTGTTGGAGACCTGGCCCACATCTGCCACTGCAGGAAGTCGAGGGGCTGCTGAGTGAAAATGAGATGCTGCAGGCAAAGCTGCACAGCCAGGAGGAGGACTTCCGTTTGCAGAACAGCACGCTTATGGCCGAGTTCAGCAAGGTGCTGGTGCCCTGGATAGTTGAGGGGGGTCCAAGGGGTAGGGGCCACCTGGGCTGAAGCCGGAGGGCAGCTGAGGGTGGTTGGACAGAGGCTGGCCCTGGGTCACTGTCCATGGTGCTGAAACAGGGCCTCGATCTCTGCTGGGGGGCAGTGATTTGACAGATGGGACCGCCCACTGTGCTGGGATTAGAAGGCTGCAAGCCATGAGGTCAGCTGGTTCCTGACCAAGTCACTCCTTTCCTTTGAGCTTCAAGTCTCCTTGTGTATATTTTGGGGCTGATGCTGTGGAGCCCCAGGTTGTCGGGAGGTCTTAGGTAAAATTCTTATGCTTAGTATGGGATGGAAAGATGTTCGAGCTGCTTCCCTTTTCTAAGTTTTTCATGTGTTGTAAGGGAAAAAGTCTCACAGCAACAAAAAAGGTATTTCCAAGGCTCTACCTGAGAATGTAGGGCTCAAAACCTTAAGAAAGAAAACAAACCAAAAACACAACCTTTGTGTAGGTACAATACCAGAGGCAATTTAGTAAGTAGTAGTTAAGAGCCAGAGGCCTAGATTAAACTCTTGGCTCTGCCTTTTACTAACTGTAACCTTGAGCAAGTCACTTAAGCTTCCTGCTTCTTGGTTCCCAAATATTTAAAATGGAAAAGATGATAATGACAGCACCTGCCTGGCAGGGCTTTTGTGAGGATTGAATGGGTTAATGTCTATAAACCACTTAGAACAGAGCCTTGCACATAGTATCAGCTATGTAGGTGTTAGCTACTGATAGTATCCTTTTATTAATTCATTTTCCCTCTAAAATATTTCTTGACTCTTTAAAAGTTTTATATCCATCCTGTGACCTTGCCCTGCCTCAGCCCTTACCACCTGTATTCCCACAGTCTCCTCGCTGGTCTCCTCACTTCTAGCTTCTTTTACCAGACCAAGCCATAACGGTTGTCCTGACCCGCAGGTCTTACCACATTGCTTCTTTAGACAACACCTCCCAGTGGGTCCTCATCCCCGAAATTTCAGAACCCCTGGTGCTCACATAACAGCTGACCTCATCGCCTCACTTCTCACTGCTTCCTGCCTCTGGCCTCAGTGGTATCATGGTTCTTGCTGGGCGAGGCAGGGACAGTTATTCCTCTATAAACCCAGCTCATGTTTCTCAGCACCTGCCCTGGGCTAGGCACTGAGCCAGGTATAAAACCTCCTTCGCACTACCCCTCCTCCTCCTGGAAGCTAGAAATGCTCACAGGGAGACCTGAGTTCCAGGCCCGCCTCCACCACTTATTTGCCAAGATATTTCAGCTCAATTGTTCCTTCAACAAATAGTTATTGAGCCCGCACTATGTGCTCTGTGTTCTGGAAATAGTTGTGAGCAGTACAAAATAGTCCTCCCTCTTGGGTAGCTTCTATTCTGGGGGTGGGATGGGGAAAAAGATGATAACATAGTAAACAAATAATAATAATAGCACTGATAGCTGACAGTTACATAGTGTTTACTGTGTGCCAGGTCCTGTTTGATGTGCTTTACATTATTCACTTATTTAATTCTCACAGCAAACCGATGAGATATCATTACTATCCCTATTCGACAGATGGGGAAAACTGAGCCCCCTAGAGATGAAGTAATTTGTGCCAAGGTGAAATGGCAGAGTAGAAATTCACATCCAAGCAGTCTGGCTTCCGAATCTATGCTTATGACCTACGTTACAAAATAAAATTTAATTGTGAATCACAATTTATGATCCAAACATTTTCAGAGATTTAAAAAACTAAGAACATGTTAGGTAAATTTAATTGCAATTCGTGCTAGGTAAGAAAGAAGCAAACAATGCTGTGCTAGAGAGTATTGGAATTTCTGTGTTGGGGGATACTACTTGAAAGGTAACATTTGAGCAGAGCACTGAAGGATGCAAAAAAGTCAGTCATGTGAAGAACTGGATGAAAGGAATGGTGTTCTGGGTAGAAAATATCCCAGGCAATAAAATAAAAATTCTCTGTGGGCCTCAGTCTTCTCATCTGAAAATGGGGACATAGGATCTTGTCAGGTCTGCCGTGTGAACTGTGTTTTCTTCAGGAGTTGAGCAGGGGGCTGGCTTAGTTTTATTTGCGTTGTACTCCTCTCCACGGGCTCTCCAAGGGCTAACGAGAGGGAGCCATGGGCAGTGCTAACCCTGGAAATGCTCTGAAAGCTGTCTGTGGTGCCTCGGCTCCCAGACGCAGACCCCTCCACAGAAGAAGGCTGGCAGTGGGGCTATCCATGATGCTGACATCTTGGACCAGCAACTTCCAGAGGAGCCTGCGGTCTTGGATTGCAACTGTGAGGTTGAAAGCGGGCAAGCAGAAAATTGTTCTCAGTATTCTCCATCTTCCATGTCTCTGTCACTTAACAGGTGTTTGAGTTTGAGGTTGTTTAACATCTGTGCCTCAGTGTCCTTATCTGTGAAGTGGGGATAATGAGTAATGAGAGCCTCTATATCACAGGGGCGTTATGGGAATTAAATGAATTGTAAAGTACATGGGCCAAATGCTATGTATATTTCAGCAAATGTTGTTCTGATTCTTTGCTCTTCTGCTACCTCACTTGTCCCCTGCTCAGCTCTGTAGCCAGATGGAACAGCTGGAGCGGGAGAACCAGCAACTGAAGGATGGGGCTGCCAGGGCAGGGGCTACCCAAGCCGGGAGCCTTGTGGATGGGGAGCTGCTGAGACTGCAGGCAGAGAACACAGCCTTGCAGAAGAACGTGGCAGGTGCATGGAGACCCTCCTGGGGATGTGGGGACCTTGGGGCTTGAGTAAGGTGTTGTCTTCCCTGGGGGAAGAAAAAGGCTTCAGAATCAGGCTTGGCCCTGCCATGAACCAGTGTATGATTTTGGACAAGGCATTTCACCTCTCTGAGCCAAAGCTTTGTCATCTACGAAGTGCATGTAGTGATGTCTACCACCTGGAAAATTGTAGTAGAGATAAGAGGTGATATATTTCTGAGCTTAGTTCAGCACCTGGTACCTAGCAAATGTTACTGATAAGCAGATTGAACATCAGAAAGGAGGTGTTTGCTAAATGGAGAAAGTGAATGAAGGAGTGTTAGGAAGATTCTGAGCCCAAGTTGTCAGTGGGGTCTGGGATGAAAGCTGAAAGAAAGTTTGATAAAGTGTGGGAGTGAGTGTCCTGATGTGTGGACTTGTGGAGAGCAGCTGGGCTTGTGGGGTGGTGGGTGGTAGTTTGGTGATCAGGAAGGAGACTTTGTAGAATGTGGCTGGGGATTAGAGGTTATAGGAGGATTCAGCTGTAAATGGAGGATGGTGGGCATCACCTTGGAGGGCTGTGGGAGGGGCTTGGGGATGGGGGTGGGGCTTGGGAAATTATCTTGGGCTGATTTGATGGTAGACAGGATTTCCGTGGTTGGTGGGGCTTAAAAGATTTGTGAGAGGTGGGGGCGAACCTTTGTTTTGTAGGCTTATGGCCACTGAGGCAGGGTTTCTGCTACCTAAGGGGTTGAAGGCCAGTTCTCCTTCTATTTGAGGTGTGTCAGGGGTCTTCTGAGACAACTTCATCCATCATATGTCTCTGTTCTACCCACCAGCCCTGCAGGAGCGTTACGGGAAAGAGGCTGGGAGGTCCCCAGCTGCCAGTGAGGATCAAGGGGATCCCTTGGGGGGCCCAGCTTCCCCTGTCCTGGCCCCCATGCCATTGGCAGAAGTGGAGCTGAAATGGGAAATGGAGAAGGAGGAAAAGAGACTGCTCTGGGAGCAACTGCAAGGCTTGGAGGTGAATCTGGGTCTGTTGGGGCTGGGGTGCCAGGAGGCAGGCAGATGCCCTAGCTCTGCCTGTGGTCCCACGGAGCTATCTGTGACATCACCATCTTGTGGGCTGATGGATTAGGAAGGCAGGAGGGCAGGGAAAGGCACAGGCCTTACCTCCCTGCTTGCTGATAACAACTCCCTCCCTCATCCTTCCCAGCAGACCTTGAAGCAGGCTGAAACATCCAGGCTGCAGGAAGAACTTGCTAAGGTGGGGCTGCCGAGCTTTCCCTGGACTTTGCCCCACCCACTCCCCACCTGCCATGCTTCCCCTGGTAGGGTAGAGGGGCAGAGTATCTCTTCAAAGCCTCAGTTTTGTCATCTGTGAAATGGAGAGACTCTCATTTATGTCTCAGATTTGCTTTCAATATGAAATGGGCTAATGTGGTCCTTCTATGTCTTGTGCATGGCAGGCCCCATCCCATCCTTCTGGGTCCTCCGATCTCTGCTTTTTCATTCATCTATCCATCCACCCATCCGTCCATCCATCCAAGCATTTATAGACTGCTGGCTCTTACCTTAGGAACTTGAGACCCAGTGGTGAGGCAGCCAATCATGATCCTGTTTTCCAGGCCTCCCAGCCTAGCTATTCTATGACATGGCCATCGGTCGATAGGTCGGAGGCATAAATGTTGGGCTTTGGAGCCTGAGGAGCTGGGTAGAGGTCATGTTTTTGCTGCCGACCAGCTGCGCAACCAAATTATTTAACCCTTCTGAGACTCAGTTTCCCATTTGTAAAGCCAGTGGTGCTCACTTCTCAGGACTGTTTTGAGGATTCCATGAGGTAACAAAAGTAAATTCCAGTTTCTATAAAGGACTTAGTAGGAAGTGTCTGTAAACATGAAGTAAATTTTTGTCTTTATTAATATTATTCTCATTCTTATCACTTGTCTGTACCCTCCTCCCCCACTCCAGCTTGCCGAGAAACTGAAAAAGAAACAAGAAAGGTAAATTTCTTTCTTCCAGAGCTGGGGGGAAGGGGTTTGCGGGGACTAAGGAGGGGATTGACTTGTGGAATGGACCCATATATGTCTGTCTTTCTGTGCCCAGTTTTTGCCGTCTGCAGACAGAAAAGGAGACGCTATTCAATGACAGCCGGTAACTACCAGGGTTGGGGATATTGGTGGACAATGGGGCAGTGCCCAGCAGGATTAACCGAAGATCACAGGGGCAGAGCTGGGAGACTGGGCCTCAGTCTGTGGTCAATGTGCCCCTCCCTCCCACCAATCACCCCCAGGAACAAGATTGAGGAGTTACAACAGCGGAAGGAAGCTGATCTCAAAGCCCAGTTGGCTCGAACTCAGAAGCTGCAGCAGGAACTTGAGGCTGCCAATCAGGTAAGGGGTTGGGTTCTGAGATCACTGGGATAGGGACAGGGCTGGGAGTCCGGGGAGCTCTGAGGTCTACGGAGGCTAGTTGGGGAGTCTGATATTTCCTGTGTTGGAAATATAGGGACTGGATGGGTCCTGGGCCCCCTAGGAGCTAGGAAAATGGGAACTAGGGAACCCCGAGAGCCCTAGGAGTTGGGCTAGGAATCTGCATGAATTAAAGATCTCAGCGGGGCTGAGGACTAGGGGCCTATGTGCCACAGGTTTGGATGAATCTGAAACTCCAGGGGATTAGAGACAGGAATCTGGAGAAATCTGTGGTCACTGGATTGGGACCAGGAGTTTGGAGTGAGTCTGAACTCCCTGGAGGTTGGGTAACTTTGAGACCTATGGGGGCTGTGTGGATATAAGACTTTCAAGGGTAAGACAGTTGGGCCTGGAGTCTGAGTGCATTTGAGACCCTCAGAGCTTGGGGGCTGGTTTGGGTCTTAAGACACCTAGGAAGTTGGATCATGTGAGTTGGTGGTCCCTGGGGGCTGTGAATAAAAAACTGGTGAGTCTGAGACATCGAGCGACTGGAGCAAAAGTCTAGGTAGGTCTGAGGCTCCTAAGGGTTGGCGGCTGGGTGACTTTAAAGCCTCCAGCCTTCCCCTTAGAGTGAGTGAGTCTCAGGTCCCTTGGATTGGGGGCTATGATGGCTTGTGGGTCTAACTAAAGCCCCTAGGAGCTGGGGACAGAAGTCTGGGTAAAACCGGGTGTGAAAATCCCCAGAGACTGGGGACAGGAGTGGCAGGTGTGGTATCAGTCTGAGACCTCACCAGGAGCTGGAAACTACACACTTGTATCAGTTTGAAATCTATAGGATCTGGGGTGGTGAGTTTGGGTGGGTCTGAGACACTTGGGAACTAGAGACATGGGGGTTGCCTGTGTCTAAAACCCCTGGGGGTTGGGGTCAGGAATCTGGGTGAAGCTGTAGTCCCTGGGGGTTGGGTGTGTCTGAGAATCCTGGGGCCTCTGAGCTGGAATCTGGCTGAGTGTGAGACCATCTTATGGATGGGGACTGAGTGAATTTGAAATCCCCAGGAGCCTAGGTGGTTTCTGGGGTGCTTAGAACTGGGATACAGGGGTGTGTGAGGCCCCTGGGGATGATGACCAAGAGTCTGGGTGAGCCTGAGATCTCTGATGGCTGGGTAGTCCAAGGCCCTCAAGTACTTAGGCAGCATGCTGCCAGGTGGTCAGAGAGGGAGTCTGTGTGGTCATATGTACCCCAGGGGAGGCTGAGGTCTGGAATGGGCTCCCCTGACGTGGTCCCCACAGAGCTTGGCAGAGCTGAGAGATCAGCGGCAGGGGGAGCTCCTGGAGCATGCGGCAGCTCTGCGAGCCCTACAAGATCAGGTACATTGTACTGAGCGGGCTCAGGGAGGTGGGGGTGAGGGTGGGGGCAGCCTCAGTGGGTATTGTACAGGCAGGCAAGGCCCCAGGGTCCTGCTTCCCCTGGTCGTCGTTCTCGTGGGTGTGTGTATGTGTGTCCTTTCTTTCTTGGCTGCGGGTAGGTCCTGTCCTCCTGTTCTGGACCCACTCTCACTCGTTGTGGGGGTGGGGCCAGGTGTCCATCCAGAGTGCGGATGCGCAGGAACAAGTGGAAGGACTTTTGGCTGAGAACAATGCCTTGAGGACTAGCCTGGCTGCCCTGGAGCAGGTACAGGACACGTGGGAGCCTGCGCCGATCCCTCCGCAGCTCCCCATCTCCCTCTGCTTTTGATCCACATTGGGGCAACGTCGTCTGGACCTCATGCTGTTCTCCTGCCTCTGTTTCTGTTTCATTCTCAGCTTCTCCTTTCTGTTGGCTTCCACCCCTCTTCTCTCTGGACATCCATCCCTGCTTTTTTTTGCATTCTAGTTTCTCTCCAGTAAACTGCAAGAAGTGTGCTAATCTTAAGTGTACACTCAGTGAATTATCCCTGTCTGTATATTTATCTGTCTCCATGTAGCCACCACCCAGATGAAGATATAGAGCATTTTCAGCACCCCAGAAGGTCCCTTTTACCCCTTCTCAATCAATGCTTCCCCAGAAGTAACCACTCCTCTGACCTTTAGCAACATAGATTAGTTTTGCTTGCTTTTCAACTTCATGTAAATGGAATCAGACACCCAATCTATGTCTGGCTTCTTTCCTGAAGCGTTATATCTGTGAGGTTTATCCATATGTAGCACTGATCTGTTCTACTTTGTCTGTGTACTATTTCATTGTATGAATATACCACACTTACCAATCCCCTGTTGATCTCTTTCTCTCACTGCTTTTCTCTTTGAAATACTCTCTCTCTACTCCTGGCTCTCCTTCCACCTCTCTCCCTGTCTCCCTGGAACACCCCGTGACTGGCCCCTGGGGCCCCTTTCACTCCACTTTCCATCACCACCACTCTCTCCAGATCCAAACAGCAAAGACCCAAGAACTGAATACGCTCCGGGAACAGACTGCTGGGCTGACAGCTGAGTTGCAGCAGCGGCAGACTGAGTATGAGGACCTCATGGGACAGAAAGATGACCTCAACTCCCAGCTCCAGGTGACGCCTCTGGCTTTGACCTGTCTCCTCCTAGTTCCCTAGTCCTGGCTCAGTGGAGTTTCCCATGAGGTGCTGTGGGAAGACCATGGAGTCAGGTGGACCTGGGTTCCAGTCTGACTCCCGAACTTATTAGCACCTGTGTGTTCTAGACCAAGTCATTTCACTTGAGACTGAGCCTCTTCAGTTAGTTAGGATAGCCATTCAGATTCCACAATAGAAACCGGAATAATAGCAGGAGAATGAATGCTGGGGAGCAGCTAGCAGCCTCTGCCATGTTTCTCATCTAGAAATAGAACATCACCCACTTTACCAGGGTTAAGGGAGATGTTCTACCAGAAATGTCCTGGGTGCGCAGCACCTCCTGGGACCTGTTTATCAAACTCACCCTTTTTGTCCCCACATTAGGAGTCATTGCGAGCCAATAGTCGGCTGCTGGAACAACTTCAGGAGCTCGGGCAGGAGAAGGAGCAATTGACCCAGGAACTACAGGAGGCTCGTAAGGTGGGCAACACCACAGGGGGAGGCCCAGTCTGCAGGGGGCCAGGTGATGTGGGCAAGCCCACGGGAATGGGAGGGCACAGAAAGTGACCAGTTCCATGAGGACGGGTGAGTGACTTAGCCGTTCAGTTGGGATGGGGAGGAGGTGGACTTCGGCTTGTTCCTTGGGCCTTGTTTGGTGTGGGGGGAGGAGGTTGACTGACCTCCTCCTGCCCCCCTCTCCTGGGTGCCAGAGTGCTGAGAAGCGGAAGGCCATGCTGGATGAGCTAGCCATGGAGACGCTGCAGGAGAAGTCCCAGCACAAGGAGGAGCTGGGAGCAGTCCGACTACGGCACGAGAAGGAGGTGCTGGGGGTGCGCGCCCGCTACGAGCGTGAGCTCCGTGAGCTACATGAAGACAAGAAGCGGCAGGAGGAGGAGCTGCGCGGGCAGATCCGCGAGGAGAAGGTGGGTGGGCAGATGATAATGCCTCTCTGCGTCTAAAACCTGGGGAGCGTAGCCTTGCTGATGGGCCAGGGGATGGCGTGAGTGAGGCGCCCGCTCCTCCACCTGGCCCTTGCTGCTCTGCCCTCTTGCAGGCCCGAACGCGGGAGCTGGAGACTCTCCAGCAGACAGTGGAAGAACTTCAAGCTCAGGTACACTCCATGGATGGAGCCAAGGGCTGGTTTGAACGGCGCTTGAAGGAGGCTGAGGTGAGTTGGTGCAGAGGCTGGTTGGGGGGTATGCATGTCAAAGCAGGGGACTGGAAGTGGTCAGGCCCTGGAACTTTCTGAGGCTCTGGACTTGGGCATCCCCACAGCGCCCCCTGGCTCAACAGCAGCCCTCTGGAGGGGATCAGGCCATGGCCATCAATCAGTAGGGCAGAATGTCAGATGTGCAAATTTGAAAAGGCACCTCTTCCTTCTGAAATTGTACTTCTGTCGGAAGATTATTATAATATAATAATTCTAATTTTGATGCAACCAGAACTTTTACTACCATTTTCTGGAAAACTCATGGTAATACATAAGAGGCAGTGTCACGTAGCAGTGAAGAGCACACATGCTGGAGCCAGTTGTTTGCCTGGGTTTGAATCCTGTCTGGGCTGCTTTCTAGCCCAGACAGGGCAAGTAAATAACTTGCCTTGGGCAAGTTATTTACTTCTCTGTGGCCCGTTTTTCGACATCCGTAAAAAAAGGGATAACAATAATACCGGCTGTCTAGGTATTACGGGAGGGTTATATAAACTGAGTTAATATATGTAAAATCCCTACAACATTCCTGGTGTGCAGTAAGCGCTACGTTATGTTTTATTAAGTAAAGTAAGATGTAAATGCAGATGTTGGGCTTCGATGTGAATGGCGCAGCCCTCAACGTGACACTCTGTTTCTTCTCTGCATACGCAGGGGCCCTGCTGCAATCCCTCACACCGCTCACTGGGTGTGATGTCCTCTGGGGGGTGTGACGTCCTCTGGGGGGGCCGTGGCCAGACCTGGGACTTGTCTTGTAGGAATCTCTGCAGCAGCAGCAGCAGGAACAAGAGGAAGCCCTCAAGCAGTGTCGGGAGCAGCACGCCGGCGAGCTGAAGGTGCCCATTGCATGATGGCATTCCTCTCTGGTGGGAGGACTGAGGTTTCCCAAGCTGCGGCCTGAGCTGCCCTCTGCTTTGCAGAGCAAGGAAGAGGAGCTGCAGGGTGTGCGGGATCAGCTCCAACAGGCCCAGGAGGAGCGGGACTGCCACCTGAAGACCATCAGCAGCCTGAAGCAGGTCACCCACTGGTCCCTCCTAGTCCCTCGACACATCCTGGGCCTCAGCATGCAGTAATGGGGCAGGGAGGGAGCACGCTGCATGCAGCCATTCTGGCACCCACCAGCTGTGCTTTCTCTATCCCACAGGAGGTGAAGGACACGGTGGATGGGCAGCGAATCCTGGAGAAGAAGGGCAGTGCTGCGGTACGATGGTGAAAGGTGTCCAAGCATGGCCCACTCCTGCCCTGCGGCCTCCCCCACCTGTGGGCCCACCGGGCCTCAGCCCCTATCTTTCCCCCGTTCCCCACAGCTCAAGGACCTCAAACGGCAGCTGCACCTGGAGCGGAAACGGGCGGATAAACTGCAGGAGCGGTTGCAGGACATCCTCACCAATAGCAAGAGCCGCTCAGGTGAGGGACCCGGATGGCAGGGGAGGCTGAAGTGTGGGGAGGCAGAGCTTGGGTCTGAAGGCTGGGGCTGCTTCCTATACTTCACTCTGCAGGGCTCTCCTGTGTCTTCTGTCCCTCTTGCACTTTGTCTGTCTTTTACCCTTTCTCTGCGTCTGTCCCACCTCTGTTTCTTTCTTTCTTTCTTTTTAATATATTTATTTATTTATTTATTTTTGGCGGCGTTGGGTCTTCGTTGCTGCGCGTGGGCTTTCTCTAGTTGTGGCGAGCGGCGGCTACTCTTTGTTGCGGTCCACGGGCTTCTCATTGCAGTGGCTTCTCTTGTAGCGGAGCACGGGCTCTAGGCACGCAGGCTTCAGTAGTTTTGGCACGTGGGCTCAGTAGTTGTGGTGCATGGGCTTAGTTGCCCCGCGGCCTGTGGGATCTTCCAGGACCAGGGCTCGAACCCGTGTCCCCTGCATTGGCAGGCGGATTCTTAACCACTGCGCCGCCAGGGAAGTCCCTCCTTCCTCTATCTCTCTCTGTGTGTCTCTCTCTCCTTTCTGCTGTGTCTCTTCTCTGTTTCTGTCTCTCTCTGCCTCCTCATGTCATCTCTGTATCTGCCTTTCTCTCCTGGCTTTCTCTTTCTAGTTCTCTCCTTTTCTCCTCCTGCCTTTTTCTTCTCCCTGTTCCTTTATCTCTGTCTCTCTTCTCTCTCGGCTGTGTCTCTGTTTGTCTCCCCACTATCCCTCATACACTCCCACACCTCACCCAGAGTCTCTAAGTCTCTTGTATCCATTCTCTCATTCTATAAATATGGACTGAGCCCTCTCGCTCACATCCAGGGTCCCTGGTAGGAGGCCCGCCCAAATCTCAGTCCCCTAGGAGCTCCCTGTTGAGCTAGGGAGACAGACTTACAATCAGGCAGCAACACTACCGTGTGATCATTATGCAGCTAAAATCCATGTTATTTTTGCCACTTAAGGCAGAAGACACAACAGAAAAATTTGAGTTGCCTTGGACTTTTTTTAAGAAAGAAATGGCCTTTACATATGTTTAAATAAATAAGATGCAGTGATGGCTCTGGTGCATCTCCCATATCACAAACGAGAGAAAACGTGCTCCCTGTCCCTCCACAGCCATCCTGCTCTTGCTGGAGATCCTTGGCTTGTGGTGTCAGCCCCCCTCCCTGACACCCAGAAGCAGCTGCAAGAACAGAGACACAAGCTTAGTGGCTGTGTTTCAAGTGACATGGCAAAAACGGGTGTATCTCTTACCAAATCAATGTCTCGCTGAGGCACTCGGTCTCCTGAAGTTACCTCTCTTTATAAGGGAGGACTTTTATTTCTGTTCTGTTACAGATTGGTGTACAGATCAACAAACAGATTCAAAATTGTGTGCCATACATTCTATCCGTCCATTAGGTGAAATTCAGATTTAGGTGCATGGCTACGAGTCTGCCGCCATCTTTTCTCTCTCTGTCTCTGCTCTGACTAGTGTCCTTAGCCAGGGTCTCTGTTTGCCTCTATCATCAGCTCTGGCTTGCTGTCTCTCTGGGGTCTTCTCTCTGCACATAGGGGTGCCCCTCTGCCCTCTTCAGCTGTCTTTACCCTGAGTCTGAGTGCATTCACCACTTTATGCCCATGTGTGTCCACATCACCATCTGTCTCCCCATCTTCACCTTTGTTTCACTTGTGGTGTGTGTTTGCCTAGAGAGGCAGCTCCTTTTTCGGTTTCTGCCTTTCCCTACCCTACTGTCGGCTTCCACTGTTACCCATGCCTGAGTGTCTCTTTGCCTCTCTCCACCTCTGTCAAATCTATTTCTGCCTCTTCTTGCCAGTCGGTGCCCTGGGACCCTGGGGGATTGGGGCTCAGATTTCTCTTCCCTCTCTGCCCAGGGCTCGAGGAGCTGGTTCTATCAGAGATGAATTCACCAAGCCGGACCCAGACTGGGGACAGCAGTAGCATCTCATCCTTCAGCTACCGCGAGATCTTGCGGGAGAAGGAGAGCTCGACTGTTCCAGCCAGGGTAAGGGGCAGGGAAGAACCTACAGCCCCAGCTTCTACCCAAATTCTGGGCCCTCCTTTTTCCCTCCCCTGCAGCCATCTTCTACTCTGGGCCCAGCACACACATTTTCTTGTCAACTTTTCCTCAAGCTCACCAACTTGGATTCAGATTGCTAAATGGGGGATGGACAAATTATTCTCTCTGACCCTCTGTTTCATCATCTTTGGGCTAATTCCACCTTTCCTGGTGCTATAAAATATGTGGCTCATAGTAGGTGCATTATCCATGTGGGAGATCCTTTTTTCCAACTCATAATTATCACTTATTATTATTGTTGTCTGTGTCAGCTTCCTTGCCAGACACTTTTATTTGGAAATAACCTTTTTATCATTCTGTAAGTAGTATGTATACATTGTAGAAAAGTTTAAAAAACACAAGCAAAGATTTTTTTTAAAAATCCAAAGAAATCACATCTTCACCATACAGAGATCACCACTATAAATCCTTAGTTCATACCGTTCTAGACCTCTCTCTCTCTTTTTTTTAAACCTAAATAAGACTACAAGTAACCTGTTGATCTCTACCCTCCCAATTTGGTAAATTTTCATCTTTTTGAATACTTTGACCTTAGTCAGATTTCTCTAGTGCTTTATTGCTGGTTTTATGGAAACCAGCATTCAATTTCAGAGCACATTTGCTGCATCTGGTTGCTTTATGTGCCTTAAGTCTCTTGAATCTAGTGTGATCCATTTTTTTCATGACATCAACCTGTAGAAGAGACCAGCCCAGTTGACCTGAAGAAAATGTCCCACCTTTGGGATTTTCCTGCTGGCTTCCTAGTGGTATCATTCAGCTCATTTCTCTCTCCCCTAGTTTTCCTGTCAACTGGAAGTGAGAGCTCATTTGTTATAGGCTCTCTCTTCATGGTCTCAATAAGGCTATGGTGTGGTGGTTCCTGTCTCCCCCTTTAAAAGGCAAAGGGGGATCCAGAGTCTCTGAGGGTGCCGAGGCTTGTCTGCAGTTTGTCTGCAGCCCCAGTTGCAAAGCCCACCCTGGCTTGGTTCTCCTTCTCAGCCCCTGATCCTATCTGGGGTGTCGGCACTGAGCCTGGGCTGGCCTCTCTGCCTTCTTCCCCGCAGTCCTTATCCAGCAGCCCTCAGGCCCAGCCCCCGCGGCCAGCAGAGCTGTCAGATGAGGAAGTGGCTGAGCTCTTTCAGCGCCTGGCAGAGACGCAGCAGGAAAAGTGGATGCTGGAGGAGAAGGTGCTGTCTGCCTGCTCGTCCCCTCTTGGCCTGCCCTTGGGGAGGAGGCCGGGGTGGCAGGAGTGGGGGGTGGGGGTGGGGCAATATCTGGCCAGGCCCCTCCTCATGGGTGAACATGCACAGTTGAGGGCCTGAGGTGGGCTGGGCCACCCTGCAGGTGAAGCACCTGGAGGTGAGCAGTGCGTCCATGGCAGAGGACCTCTGCCGGAAGAGCGCCATCATCGAGACCTATGTCATGGACAGCCGGATTGGTCAGTGCCCCTCCCCAGCCCTCACCCCTCGTCCAGCCCCTCACCTACCCCCTCCTTCCCCAGTGTCCAGAGCTGCGGCTTCTCTCCTCTCCTTACGGAACTCACCAAAGTTACTGCCGAGACCACAGGTGCTAGAGGGAAGAGCCAGGCAGGCCAGGACCTGTGTGTCTTGCTCTGTATTCCATCTCTTGTCTCGGCTCCTCCCTCCTGTCTGAGTCTCTGTCGTCTCTCCACTCTCCTTTCTCTAGTGTCTCTCCGTCATTCCCATTGTCCTTTCTCCTCCCTGTGTCTCTTCCTTTGCTTTCTCTCCCTTCTCTTCTTTCTGCCCCATCCCCCCTTCATCTTGTCTCACTGTTCCTACTGCCTGTCTAAATGGTTCCACCTCTGGAAATTTACATTCTCTGGATGCATATCCCTTTTAGGGTCCTTCTCTCCGCTCTTCCTCCCCTTTCCTCCTTTCTCCTCTTCCTTCCTCCATCCCCCATTTTTATTTCTTTTGTTCCCTTCTTTCAGATCTTCTCCTCTCCCTGTTTTTTCCTCATTAATCAGAATAATACCAGTTGACGCTTGCTGAGAGCTGACTGTGTGCTCTGTGCTTTGCATACAGATATGTGTTTTTCCAGCTCCATGAGTTAGTTCCTAACCCCATTTCTCAGGGCCGCACAGCTAGTAAGTGAAGCCAGGTCTCACATGGCAAAGCCTCTGCTTCCTCCATTAGATGGCTTCTCCCCCCCCATTTTTCTCCCCCACTCTCTGTTTCCCTCTTTCCTGCTCTGTCTCTGTCTCTCCTTCGGCTCGACCGAGGGGGTGATTCTCAGCCTGGGCCCTTGCAGATGTGTCTGTGGCAGCAGGCCACACAGACCGTAGTGGGCTGGGCAGCGTCCTGAGAGACCTAGTGAAGCCAGGCGACGAGAACCTTCGGGAGATGAACAAGAAGTTACAGAACATGCTGGAGGAACAGCTCACCAAGAATATGCACTTGCACAAGGCAAGTGTGGCCTACCAGTCTACCCCTTTGTCTCTCCAGCCACATAGCCCCTGGGTCATCTGTCAGTCCCCTCTCCACACACCCCATTCACCAAGCACTCCTTCCCCCTCATCTTCCCATCCTCCAGTCAACCTACTCACTATCAGTTTAGTCTTTCACTCTTCCCTCTGTCCTTGCACCCACCCACTCATCCATTCATACACACATTCAGCCACTCTCCCATCAACCCACCTACTATTTGTCCATCTGCCCTGCTACCCGTCTAATCATCTGCCCATGCCTTTGCACCCATCTCCTTTTTTTTTTTTTTAATATTTGGCTGCACCGGGTCTTTGCGGCACGTGGGATCTTTAGTTGCAGCATGCGGGATCTAGTTCCCTGACCAGGGATCGAACCCGGGCCCCATGCATTGGGAGCGTGGAGTCTTAACCACTGGACCACCAGGGAAGTCCCCTGCACCCATTTCCTGATGCATCACTCTCTCTTACCTACTCACCAGTCACCCCTTGTCTTACCTTTTACCCACCCACCCAGCGACCTGCTTGCCTACCTGTTGTCCTCCATCTGTCCTCTGAACAGTTCATTTTTCCACCTATTTGCCTACCATGGATCTCCCATGCATCCACCCACGTGTCCACTCACCCATCCTGCCACCCAAGTATTTCCCCATCTCTGGGGGAAGTCAGAAATGATGCAAGTCCGGCCCCTGCCTCTGAGAAGCAAGCTCACCATTTAGAGACAAGAAGGTGGCAGGGGTAGGGGTCATGTCCTCCAGCCTCACCACACAGAGCAGATGATCCACTCCCATGTCCATATCCCTAGCTCCGGGCACTCCTCACCCCCTCACACACACCACACACACCTTTTCCGAGCCCAGCCCACTGCTGGGAGCTCTGGGAGCTGCTCCAAATACCTTCCTGTCTCAGGCTAGACATAGCTGGGCATTGATGGGATGAGAAGGATGACACAAAGGCTTGATGAGGGTGCCATCGCCTGCCACCTTCTCTGACTCCTGATGGCTCATTTGTTTCTTAGGACATGGAAGTTCTGTCCCAGGAAATTGTGCGGCTCAGCAAGGAGTGCGTGGGGTCCCCCGACCCAGACCTAGAGCCGGGAGAAGCCAGCTAAAGACCTGCAGGCTGCACCCACTCCCTCCCTTCCCCACCCGCCATTCCCTTGGGCTGTGGTGGGAAAATGGGGGCCAGCGCCAAAATCAGATAGGTTGGGAGACTGGACATTAAAGGGGTTGGAGGCCTGGTGGCTGGCGTTAGTGACCCTGTCTTAGGGCCGAGGCCCCTGGGGAGTGGGGAATCCTGAGGGGAGGGGCAGGGATTCTCCTCCTTCTTGGCCCTGGCTCCCAGGGGCCTTTGCCTTCATCTCTGCATGAGCTCTCCCTCCCAGAGACCAACTCTTTTTTAATTTTATTTTATTTTTTAATTTATGTCTGGAAGCCTGGCTACTCTGCATTTGGGATTGGGGATGCTGGGTGGGGCACGGTCCATGTTCAGCGTTCTAGCAACATGTGTGTGTGTGTGTAAAAGCTGTGCAGCCAAAATACCATCTGGCCAGACTGGCCCACCCACTGACTGTCTGCTCTGATTCTTTCCAACCATGAGGGATGTGCTGGGGGTGGGGAGGTTATACCATTGGAACTGGGAGGGTGGTCTCTGGCTGCAACTTTACTCTCCTTCCCCCACCCTCACCCAGCCTGTCTCCAGTCACTGTTGACCAGCCTCTCAAACTGAATGGAGCAGAAATATCTGCAGATATGTATGTGGGTGAATGTGTACGGGATGTGGGTGTGGATGAGTAGATGCATGGGAGGATGGATAAGTGGTTGGATGGACTGATTGATAAATAAGTAGAAGGTTGCATGGATTGGTGATGGATAGGTTGGGAAATAAATGGATGGATAGGTGACTGGATGAATAAATGGACAAATGGATTGCTAGGTAGATAGGTAGAGGATCGATAGGTGGGGGTATAAATGGATAGATGGATGGCTAGGGGAATGTGTGGATGGATGAGTGGGCAGATAGATGGATGAGCTAATGGGAAGAGTAAAGAGTAGGTGAATAAATGATAGAGCAATGGATAGATGGACAGATAGTTGGGTGGTGGGGGATCCATATGGGTAGGGGTAGATGGGGTGAATATACAAATGAATGAGTGAATAGGTAGGTGGATTAATGACTAAATGGACAGATGGGTGGCTAGAGGGAAGGACAGAGTAATTGGCTGTGTGAGGGGGAGAATGGATGGATAAGTGGGTGGTGGGTGGGAGGAGGGATGGGCAAATGGACAAATCAGGAGTGTGATGAGCAAATGGAGGATTACATGGATGGATAAGTCCATTGAAAGGCAAAAATTGGCCCTGCATTACTGCTCCCCCATCACCACACACCTTTAATTGTTAAAGGTAAGGCGTCCTCTGTGTGCCATGCCCCTTTCACATCACTCCATTTATTGCTCCCAAAGACACTATCAAGCTGGGGTAACTCTCCATCCGACAAAGAGAAAAACAATGCAAGTCACTTGCTCAAGGACATAAGTCAGTGGCACAGCTGGGGCTTGAACCCACCCATGCCTGAGGCACTTGGTACCCAGTGCTCTTGCTACCCAGGAGCAGAGCCCTCTAGCGGAGGAGGCATGATTTGAGGCTCCTGGATGTGGACAGATGATGGAGACTGCACCTCAGAGTGGGGCCTGCCTGGGGGAGAACCTGCTATGGAGGTGGGACCTGGCTTGTCCCCATCTGTACTCCCCTTACCGCCCCCCCTCCACGACGTTTCACATCCGCAAACAGGACAGTGCTCCAGTCCCACGGCAGCAATCTTGGTTAGAGCAGGACTCTAACCCCTCCAGCACCACTGGGGAGCAGCTTTGGGGGCCTGGCCTCTAGAAAAACACCCCCCCACCAGTTTTCCCCCACCCCCCCTTCTTCAGCCTAGGGGGCAGGGAGGGGACACAGCGCTGCATCATTCCCCGTGGCACTCCCCGCTCTGGGGCCATTAACAGACGCCTCCCCATCGATCGGATCTGCTAAGTGCTGCTGATTCAGACGGGTGGGGGTGGGGGCCCCTGGGGGCAGAGGGGGTAGGATCTGGGCAGGAAGAGGGGGGAGTCCAGGAAGGAGGTGGGGAGAATTGGCAAAGCTCCCTGCCACCCCCATTTTCCAGATGACGCGACTGAGGCCCAACCAGCTTTGTAGGAGGCGGAGTCTCCCCAGGGTCCCTCTCAGGCAGTCCTAGGGGAGGGGGCTCTGGGAGCCACGAGGCCCCTCCCTGCCTCTCCATCTCCCGGCAAGCTCAGAGGGGCGGGGAGAGAGAGCCAGAGGAGGTGGAGAACTTGGGCAGCTCTGCAGAGTGGGGCAGGAGCTCCGGTGTTTGGTACCCCCAGCCCCACCGCTGTTGCTGCTGCTGCAGCGGGGACACAGGTGAGGACGGCCCTATGGGGAGGGGGAGGGGACCACCAACAGTGCTGTCCTTGTCCTTCCCTGGTCCAGCCCCCAGGCCCTAGCCCATCCTGGGACAGTCCTACTGGACCTTGTCCTTCCAAGCCTCCTTCCAGGGACCCAGCCCCCTCCTCCTGCCTGTGCTGCCTTCTCTCCCAGGCCTGGCTTCTCCTCTTCCTCCTCACGTCCTGCTGCCGCTGCTGCTTCTGCCGCTGCCCAGCACATACCACCAGCCCCTCGGGGTGTGGTTTCCCCAGACCAGCCCCCAACAGTGGGACGCAGCCTGATCCCGGCCTTCCTGGGCTCCTGTAAGGCCCAGGAGCCCCCCTCCCTGCAGACACACCCAACTCCCTTTCAACACCCCACCCTGCCCTCCAACCCATTTTGAGGGGGACCCCGTCTTCCTCTTATCTTAGTCTTTTTTGATTCTCTGGATGCTCTGGGGCTATGCCCAACTTCCTTCCAGTTGAGTCCCAGCCCTGAGGGGTTCTCCAGGTCCCTTCCCTACCCCCTGAACTCTTGAGAGGGTGGACCAGGCTTTCTCAGCCCCCCTGGATACCCTTCTCTACCAGACACCTCTCAGCCTCTGAAAAATAACCTGGCCCCATCTAACCCTTTAGATACCCCACCCCCTTCTCCAGCCCCGCTAGGGGGCCCCACCTCTCCTTCCTTCCCCAGAACTCCTGTAGAGTGTGGACACCCCACCCCCAGGCTATTCTTGGCAGCTCTAGGCACTCCCAAGACACCTCTCAGCCTCTTTACAAACTCCTGGCTCTGTAGCCACCCCTTAGATGCACCACCCCCTTTCCTAGATCCACGAAGGGGCTCCAACCCCCTTATCTTCTCCCCAGAAGTCTTGAGAGTTTGGACAACCCTCCTCACCTCTCTCAGTTCCTTCAGAATCCCCCTCCAGACACTCTCAGCCTCTTGCAAACACCTCTGGTTCCATTTCTACCCCTCCGGATGCCCCGATCCCCTCTCCAACCCCACTAAGCGGTTCCAGTCCCTTCTTCCTTCCCTCAGAACTCTTGAGAGTGTGGACAACTCCCCAGTGTTTCTTGCTTCATTCTAGACACCCCCAGATACCTCTCAGGCAGTGCTGACCCCTCTAGAATCATCTCAGTCTCTAAACACTCCCTCGGATCCTTTTTGGCACCTCTAGACGCTCCTCTTCTGCTCCTCTCCATGTCCCCTAGCCCCTTCTCACTCCCTCAAGACATCGCCCTGGTCCCTCTTAGACCCTCTACATGTCCCCCAAGCCCTTGCCCATCTCTCTAGGTCCTCCTCCCGGTTCCTCTTGGCCTCTCTAGACACCCCCAGTTTCCTTGTGCGAGTGGCCCAGGGCCTCTCCAAGCCTCCACCATCCTGGAGACAGCCACATTCTCCTAAAGTCCAACCCCTCCCCCACAAGTCTCCGTGGGCCTGGGGCGCGGCAGGATGGCAGCAGGCGTGGCCACATGGCTGCCTTTTGCACGGGCGGCCGCGGTGGGCTGGCTGCCCCTGGCCCAGCAGCCCCTGCCCCCCGCGCCGGGGGTGAAGGCAACTCGAGGGGATGAGGTTCTGGTGGTGAACGTGAGCGGACGGCGCTTTGAGACCTGGAAGAACACGCTCGACCGCTACCCAGACACTCTGCTGGGCAGTTCAGAAAAGGAATTCTTCTATGACGCCGACTCAGGCGAGTACTTCTTTGATCGCGACCCAGACATGTTCCGGCACGTGCTCAACTTCTACCGCACGGGCCGACTGCACTGCCCACGGCAGGAGTGCATCCAGGCCTTTGACGAAGAGCTGGCCTTCTATGGCCTGGTGCCTGAGCTCGTGGGCGACTGCTGCCTCGAAGAGTACCGGGACCGCAAGAAGGAGAACGCCGAGCGCCTGGCGGAGGACGAGGAGGCCGAGCAGGCCGGGGACGGCCCATCCCTGCCGGCTGGCAGCTCCCTGCGGCAGCAGCTCTGGCGGGCCTTCGAGAACCCACACACGAGCACCGCAGCCCTCGTTTTCTACTACGTTACCGGCTTTTTCATCGCTGTGTCGGTCATCGCCAACGTGGTTGAGACCATTCCGTGCCGCGGCCCTGCACGGCGGCCCCCGAGGGAGCAGCCCTGTGGCGAGCGCTTCCCGCTGGCCTTTTTCTGCATGGACACGGCCTGTGTACTCATATTCACAGGTGAATACCTTCTGCGGCTGTTCGCGGCCCCTAGCCGTTGCCGCTTCCTGCGGAGTGTAATGAGCCTCATCGACGTGGTGGCCATCCTGCCCTACTACATCGGGCTCCTCGTGCCCAAGAACGAAGATGTCTCGGGCGCCTTTGTCACCCTGCGGGTGTTCCGGGTGTTCCGTATCTTCAAGTTCTCCAGGCACTCACAGGGCTTGCGGATTCTGGGCTACACACTCAAGAGCTGTGCCTCTGAGCTGGGCTTTCTCCTCTTTTCCCTTACCATGGCCATCATCATCTTCGCCACTGTTATGTTTTATGCCGAGAAGGGCACAAACAAGACCAACTTTACTAGCATACCCGCGGCCTTCTGGTATACCATTGTCACCATGACCACACTTGGGTGAGTGCAGACCCTGTGTGGGGAGCTGCCCGATCAGTCAATTACACTCACCTTTTCTGTAAAATTAAAAAGGTTAGATAAATGATCTCTCTCTCTCTCTCTATTTGAACTTCAATTTGGTCATCTTTAAAAAGTGAGGGAGTTGGATTAATCTCCAAATCCCTCCCAGCTCTGACAATGCCTTAATTTTCAGGTCAGGAGACTTGGGTTCAACGATGGTCTTAGCTGCACTCTTTCTGTTGACCTTGTTTTCTCTGGGCTAGTTTTCCCCTCTGCAAAATGAGAAATGATGATCACTTCAACATCCAGAGGGGATTCAGTGACATCATGGTTATGAAAGTTATCTGAATGTTTCTGGTGCAGGATAAATAGATATTCGCTTTCTATCACCCCTTTTTCCATCTTGAGGACCCACGTCTCCCAACCCTTTAGATTCATCTGCTGTGTGGGGCACTACCTCTGTGGCTCCGTGATTCCTTGATGTTTCCCCAGAACAAGATATTTTCGGCATCATTTTTTTTTTTTTTTACTGCCAGTCCTTGAGAGGAAATGGGATAAACGCATCAAATGAAATCACCAAACTCATGTTGTTCTTAAAGACACTGTCTAGGGCAGATAACTGTGGTCCTTTTCTAAATTCCTATCACTGGGATTAGGTATGCAGTTGCTGCTCAGTATCTGTTGAACGGATACATTGGGATTACTCAGGACCTTAGTAGTAGAACAGAAAAATTGATTTGAGGTTTCTAAGAAGTAGAAATTAACTCTGGTTGGAGTTTCAGGATTGTATTGACAAATACTGAGCACTGAGAACAGGTTGGAACTGGGTATTTTGATGTCCTTTTATCCTATTCAGTCCTCACAACAACCCTGGGAGGATGTCTCATAGTTGAGGACACAGTCAGAGATGATACATCACAGAGCCAGAAATGGCCAAGTTGGAGAGACTTTTAAATGAGTCAAAGTAAAGAAATAAGGAAGAGGCATCCTGGGGGAGGGGGTGGGGGCAAAGGCCTAGAAGCTGAAGACTGCAGAGGCTGCGTTTCTTTGGAGGGGATCTGATTGGTCCTGTGGTTAGAACAAGAGTATGCTGTGTGATTTTGAGCAAATCAGTTATGGAACCTTGCTGAGCTTCACTCCCCCCACCCCCAACCAAACAAGTTGGTAAGATTGGCTCTGCTCCATCTCCATGGGAGGGGGGGTGGTATGGAGGAAGGGAGGGAGGAGTTTCAAGGCTCCCCCCCTATTTTTTAATATGAGGACAGTTTCAAGGCTTCCCCTGGGGGAATAAGATGGGGTGCTACCTAGAGAAGGTAAGACAGACACAAGCAAAACCAACAGAGCACTGCTCCCAGGACTCAGAGCCCCTTAGCTGGTTTGTGGTGGTGGGACTCTCTCTCCGGGAGGCTATATTTACTGCCTCTGACTTCCTCCTTCCCCCCTATGCTTGGTATTAATAGATTTCCAGCTGACTCAGATGCCCGGTGCATGGCTTGGATGGGGGCAGCAGATAGTAGGGGCTGAGGGCCCATTTCTCATTTGACCCCCACTGGTGGCCAGAGAGGTCATTCCCCAATTTTTGCAGAGCAAGAAACTGAGACCAGAGAGTTTGAGTGCCTGGCCAGGGTCGCAGAGTGAGTCAAGTTGGATGGGATGCAGTCGGGGACTGAGGGGTGGGTGGGTATTTTTCTTGACCTTGGCTTACCTCCCCCGGCCCCAGCTACGGAGACATGGTGCCCAGCACCATTGCTGGCAAGATTTTCGGATCCATCTGTTCACTCAGTGGCGTCTTGGTCATTGCTCTGCCTGTGCCAGTCATTGTGTCCAACTTTAGCCGCATCTACCACCAGAACCAGCGTGCTGACAAGCGCCGAGCACAGCAGGTAACTGCGCCTTCCATCTGAGTACCTCCTATTCCCCACACCCCAAGCCAGTCTACTCTTATGTTTGCCTACCTGACCTTCTATCTCCTCCTCTCTCTGTAGAAGGTGCGCTTGGCAAGGATCCGGTTGGCAAAGAGTGGTACCACCAACGCCTTCCTGCAGTACAAGCAGAACGGGGGTCTTGAGGTGGAGAGGGGCCTGGATTGGGGTGGGAGGTGAGCAGTGACGGGAGGAGGAAGGTGCTGACCTCATCCCTCTGCTCTATCCACTCCAGGACAGCAGCAGTGGGGAAGAACAGGCGCCGTGTGTCAGGAACCGTTCTGCTTTTGAGCAGCAACATCACCACTTGCTGCATTGTCTAGAGAAGACAACGGTGAGGCCTAATGAGAGGTGGTGTGGCAGAATGAAGGGGGTCCCTTTGCCAGCAAGCCAGCTCCCTCCTGGGATGGGAGGCTCACTACTAATTGTGGAAATCACACAGGGCTTCCCGGAAGAGGCCCCAGTAGAGCTGAGCCTTGAAGGATGGGCAAGGGAAGGGAAGAGAGAGCGACTTACAGAAAGGAAGGAATGGCCTAAGCAAAAGCTTGGGGGTGAGGTCAGCTTCCTTGTGGTGCCCTGTGACCATGCCTCCCTTCTGCCCACAGTGCCATGAGTTCACGGATGAGCTAACCTTCAGTGAGGCCCTGGGCGCTGTCTCGCTGGGTGGCCGCACCAGCCGCAGCACTTCCGTGTCCTCCCAGCCAGTGGGGCCTGGCAGCCTGCTATCCTCTTGCTGCCCCCGCAGAGCCAAGCGCCGTGCCATCCGCCTTGCCAACTCCACTGCCTCGGTCAGCCATGGCAGCATGCAGGAGCTGGACACGCTGGCAGGGCTGCAGAGGAGCCCTGCCCCTCAGAGGTAAGCGTGCTGACCTGCTGTGCAACCCCTCTCCCGGGGAAGCTCAGAGCTTGGACCAAGGGGTCTGAGATTTCATGACTCCAGGCCTCCTAGCAAGTCAAGCTCAAACCCAAACTCCTCCATGCTGGAAGCTTGGGCTTATCTTGTCTGGAACTCCTCATTTTTCATTTGTACTTTCAATAAACATTTATTGAGCATCTCCTGTATGCTAGGCACAATTTGGGGCATTTTGGAATTCACTTTAGTTTAGGAGTTTAGTTCAGTTTTGGCAGTGAATAGAACAGACAGAAATCCTGACCTTATGGAACTTCTATTCTAGTGAGATGAGACAGTTAAAAAACAAATACACAGATGATGCAGTGTGTTAAGTGCCAAGGAGAAAAATAAATCAGGGATGGGGGATAGAGAGTGTAGAACAGGGTGTGATGCAGTTTTAACAGTGTGGTCGGGGAAGGTTTTGCTGAGGTGACATCTGAGCTGAGATCTGAAGAAGGAGAGGGAATGAGCCACGTGGATACCTAGAGGGAGAGCTTTCCAGGCAGAGCAAACAGCCTGTGCAAAGGCCCTGAGGCAGGAATGGGTCTGCATGTTAGAGACACAGCCAGGAAGCTTCTGTAAGTAGAGTGGAGTGAGTGAGGGGGAGAGTGGTAGGAGGTAAAATCAGAAAGGAACAGAAAGGACCAGATTGTGTAGATCTTACAGTAGACTGTTGTGAGGACTCTGGCACTGCAAGGAGTAAGCACAATAGATAACACTTTTATGTGTGTGCTCATTATGTTGCAGACACTACTCTGAGCATTTTGTATCATTTATTATCTTATTTAATCTCCACAACATCTCTGTGAGGAAGAAAACATTGTTATTCCCATGCTACAGATGAGAGAAGAGAGGTTTAGAGTGGTTGAGGTGGCATCAGGACTATTTGACTCCAGAGCCCTCACTCTGCACCACCATAATTAAGGGTGCAGGGGAAGCATTTAGCACAGTGCCAGGGACCTAGTAGGCACTCAGTAAATGTCATGATCGCCGTGGCAAGTATTAAAATAACTTTTAAAGAACCTTCCATCTTCCCACCCTTATCCACAGCCGCTCAAGCCTCAATGCCAAGCCCCATGACAGCCTTGACTTGAACTGCGACAGCCGGGACTTCGTGGCTGCCATCATCAGTATCCCCACCCCTCCTGCCAACACCCCAGATGAGAGCCAACCTTCCTCCCCTGGCGGTGGTGGCAGTGGGGCCAGCAGCACCCTCAGGAACTCCAGCCTGGGTACCCCTTGCCTCCTTCCCGAGACTGTCAAGATCTCTTCCCTATGAGGGACGGGCCTGCCCATCCAGAGCGCTCTCCCAATTCCTGGGGGCTCCCTTCCAAAGCCATATTTTGGGGACGCAGAGAAGGGCAGCCTGGGGACCCCTTCTGCCCCCCACTGAGAACTATGCAATGGAGTTTCATGGAATGGCCCACCTGGTGGGGAAATAGCCAGGGAAAGGGAAACTTCCCCCACCCCAGACAGTTTTCCCTGTGGGAGGTGAAGCACTGGGCTTCCTCAGGCCCCTAGCCTCCTTGCCCCAGCACACTGGGACTGGCCCCTCTACCCAAGCGGGCCTCCTGCATGCTCCTCCCCTCAGGAGTTCTGGCCCAAGAAGAAGAGGTGAAACTTCCTCTTCTCTCTGGCTGAGCTGTGGAGGTTTGGGGGTTCATAGAAGAGAACCCTCACTTCTGATCTGGCCTCTAGAAGAAGTCCCCACCCTCCACCGGGCCCAACAACTCTCAAATTCCGAAGCTTGGAATGCAACCACAGGCTTCATGGGCTGTGGCCTCAGCAGTGACCTTGGTTCAGGGGTCAGGCTGCCTTTCCCAACACACACAGATAGCACAAACACCACCCCCCTTCCCTGGCTGCTGGAAATGGGTCCCCCGCAACCCCGTCCTCCACTGGGCCCCCAGCAAACTCTAGCAATAGCAGCTGCTGCCGTGACATTATGCAAAGCCTCTGCCCAGTTTGCTGCAATATTTACATCTGCCCTAATCATAGGGGCCACCTCTAACTACTCCTCCTTCTCTCTTCTCTGGCTTGCTTCCTTCCTGGGTTGGGCTGGAGTCTGGACTGGCTGAGATAAAAGCCTGGCAGCTGGCGAGAGCTGGGCTGTGTTTGGAGATCATGGGCTGATTCCATGTTCTTGGGCAGGAGTCCAGAAGTGGCAGGGGCTGAGGCCTGGGTTGTTCCTGAGCTCTGGGAGCTGGAGGAGGCAGGAGGAACTTCTTGATCTCCTCCTCCTCCCCCACAATGCCTTTTCACATATCCCTCTCTCTTCTCCCTCTTCGGTCACCTTCAGGAACTCTGTCTGCTCTCAGGCTGAAATCTGGCATCATCTCAGGTTCCCTGTCCCCAGCACTGTCCCTGTGGAGCTGGTGGCTGACAAAGATGTAGTTTCCATCAGTCAATAAAACCTGAGAGGAGAGACAAGGATGAGCACCTCCTGGCTCTGTGGGTTTGGGGGCTGGGTTGGGCTGGAGGGGTTGAAAATACTCCAATTTCAATTCCTTTTAACTAGTAGAAGGGCTGTTAGGGGAAAGGTATGGGAAGTGGATGGTTGCTGGTGTGTTTTGGAAGATGGGGATCTAGGAGAAATGAAAGAGGGTGGTCGAAGAGGTGAATCTGCAGCCAGTGATGTAGGCTAGGAGGTCCTGAGACATGCCCCATGGACATAATCTGCTCTAGCCCCCTCACTCACAGATGGGGAAACTGAGACCCAAAGCAGCACACGCTTGGTTAGAGGAGACTTGAACCCAGGCTTCCTGACAGCAAACAGCTCTGAACTGAACCCTGATGAAAAGCATCTCTCAGTTTGGCGAATTCCCCTTCCCTGTGGATGTCCCCTACCTGTATTCTCTCTTCTGGACTACTGGATATACTAGACTAGTGTAACTGAGCTCTGTGGAGCACAGAGAAGACAGACCTTGGATTCAGGTTGACCTGGATTCCAGTCCCTGGGTGAGAGAATCACTTATCTTCTCTTGCCTCAGGTTGCTAATCTGTGAAATAATCATTCATCCATTCACCAAATATTTATTAACTGCATATCATGTGCTAGCCCTAGGGGTACAAAAATGGGCAAAGTAGACATCATCTCTGATCTACAGAGGTGAGCATGGAAGGCAATTAAGCAATTACAATATAGTGTAGTAGAACCAAGATTAGTGGATTACAGAAGCATATAGATGGCAAGAGAACCTAACCTGGCCGAACAATGAGCTGAAGTTAGCCAGGCAAAAGACAAAAGAGTGAAAATGTTTTAGGCAGAGGGAACAGCATGTGCAATGGCCTGGAGGTTAGAGCGCCAGCTCAGGGCCTTGGGAAACTGAAGGGGTTCAGCACAGCTAGTGAGGAGAGTGTGAGACTGTGACGAGGGTGAGGATGTAGAAGTAGGCCAGATCACAAAAGGCCTTTGAAGCTATGATACAGATGTGGACTTCATCCTAAGGATAATGGGGACCTCTGAAGGCTTATAAACAGGAAAGTCATCGCTAGTTTTGTATTTCAGAAGGATTATTCTGGCTGTGGGGAGTGGGTTATAGAGAACCAGTCCTGGAGGGAGGAAGAACAGTGAGGAGGCTTTTGCAGTTGCCGAGTTGGCAAGTGATAGTGGCTTAGACGGGATAGTGGCAGTAAGAGTTGGAAAGTCAAGAGATTTCAGAGATAGGACTGGCAAGATTTAGGATTGACAGGTATGTGGGAGTTGAGGAAGAGGGAGCAGTCAGGGTTGACTCCCAGGTTTCTGCCTTGGGCAAAGGCTGGAGGGGGTGCCATTCATTCACTGTCAAAGGGAACATCAAAGCTGTTGAGCACACAGTAACAGGCACATAGTAAGTACTTGGTGAAGGTTAACTACAATTATTATCATAAGTTCAGTTTTAGATGTGTAGTGCTGGACAAATATTGAGTAGGGAGTGGGATACATGGATCAAGTGAGATGGTCCTGAGAAGATTCAATGTGATAATGTACACAGGCATTTGGCACAGTGTCCTAAACACAGTAAGCCCAGTAAACGTGAGTCTTCTCCTCCCATTAAGTCTCAAGAGCAGAAAACACCACCATAGTCTGTTTATTACCAACACCCTTCAGGAAAGAACTTCAACTAGGGTTGGCATCTGAAGGGAGACGTTTAGGTGGCACTCAGAAGAGCTTTCTGATGGCCTGTATATGGCTTGGCTCTTAAGACTGGCAGGGAGCCCTCACCTCTCACAACAACTTCTCGGTTCATGAGCTCATCTCAACTCCATAACTACTCCCTGAGGTAGTCTGGGCAGGCATTATCATTCCCGTTTTACACATGGTAACCTCAAATTTGAGACACAATGACCTCCTCAAGGTCATACAGTTGGTAATGGTCCACCGTGCCTGGGACTGAGGTCTTCCTGACTCCAAAGCCTGGGATTCTTTCCACTGCACTGCAGTGCAGACTAATTTATTGAGCACTTACTAGATGCCAGGCACAGCACCAGACGCTTTGCAAGCATTAACTTCTGATCCTTAAATTGGGATTATCATTGCCATTTTACAGAGAAGTAGAAATTGAGGATGGGGTGGGTGTTAAATGACTTGCCAGATATCACTCAGAAGGGGCACAGCTAGGATTAGCTTGTAGCTCTCCATCCGTTCAGTAGCAGGAATTTTACCAACCTTATTGCGAGACGCTGGTTGCTGACAGAGCTGGTTTACAAACTTTGCTCGATTCAGGTAAACACCATTGGGGGGACTTGTGGGGGTGGGGAAAGGCTGTGCCGCGCCTGCGCGCTAGCCACAGGGGCGGGGAGGTCAACATGAGGGCAGCGGTGCGCCGGTGCCAGAGTGGGCGTGTCTGCTTCCCAAACACCCACTGTCCCAATGGTGCATGTCTGTCCCAAGGTTGGCCCGTTCGACTTGAGTGGTGGCATGTCTTAACCAATCACTGCAGAACCCGGCCTGTTGCCAGGGTGAAGCTGTGCCCGCCTCTCTACCGGAGGCGGATTTCTGGTGGGTGGAAACGGAAGTGATGCTTCAGGGGCTAGCTAACCTCTGGGAGTGTTGATATTTTCCAGTCAGTCCGGCTGACTGGGGCCAAGTTGGAAGCCCGGAAGGGAGGCGATTTAAAACCTCGTGCACGGGGCAGACCACGCTGTCCTGTTGCAGTGCCCCCGCCTGCGAGTCAGAGCCTCGGGGAGACAAGAGCACGACGGGACGAAGAGGAAAGGCAAGGAACAAGGGTGCCGACTTTGACTGAAATCTGAGACAGAGGGCAGGGGAGGGCGATCGTTCGCTTCTGATTGGCTCGTGGGCATCATCGAGGACCCACGCAACCGCTTCGATTGGTTGGTGCCCTCAATTGTTGTGGCGGCGGCGAAGATTTTGCCCACGTACTTCCGAGCGAGAGGCGGGGCTGTGCCCCGGCGCGCCTGCGCAACGCCCCGGGCCCCACCCGGTAGTTCAAGAACCTGCGAGGGGGCGGGGCGAAGAGGTGCTTGTTTTGGTTCTGTTTCCTTTGAAGCCGAAGGCCGGAACGAGCATAGCAATAAACTTGCTGGGCTTGGAGAGAAGGCTACGACAAGCTCGCCGCGGTGCCTTCATCTTGGACTTCACATCCGGGTTCTCCGGCCGCGTGACCCGCGCGCCGCCGACGTTCGAAAACCGGTGCCTCGATCTCTTTATCCGGGGCCCGGCGATCCCGTCGTGCTTCGCGCACCACTGTAGCCCCCCTCATCCGGGTCCTCTCCCGGCGTGCCCCGCGCCGAGTTTGGTGGGGGGTACTCGGCGGTGCCGCCATGACTATTCTCCCCAAAAAGAAACCACCGCCTCCCGACGCCGACCCCGCCAACGAGCCGCCGCCGCCCGGGCCGCTGCCCCCGGCGCCTCGCCGCGGCGGGGGTGTAGGCGTGGGCGGCGGCGGCACGGGTGTGGGTGGCAGCGATCGTGACCGTGACTCGGGAGTCGGCACCCGTCCTCGAGCCTCGCCACCGCCTCAGGGCCCGCTCCCGGGGCCACCGGGTGCCCTCCATCGCTGGGCGCTGGCCGTGCAGCCTGGCGCCGTGGCGGGACCCCGGCCACAGCAGGCCTCTCCTCCTCCTTGCGGGGGCCCCGGCGGTCCCGGCGGCGGTCCCGGTGACGCGTTGGGTGCTACAGCAACGGGCGTGGGCGCGGCGGGCGTGGTGGTGGGCGTGGGCAGTGCCGTGGGCGTGGGCGGCTGCTGCTCTGGGCCGGGTCACAGCAAGCGGCGGCGTCAAGCCCCTGGGGTTGGCGCGGTTGGCGGGGCCAGTCCTGAGCGGGAGGAGGTCGGCGCAGGTTACAACAGTGAGGATGAGTATGAAGCGGCTGCAGCGCGCATCGAGGCCATGGACCCCGCCACCGTCGAGCAGGTATGGGCGGGGGGTGACGGGTGACTGGGTGTGGTGGACGGGATGCCCAGACTGCGTAGGGACCCAAGGAAGGCTATTTGAGATCGCTCCAAGGGGCCTTTGTCTTCTCTCTGAGACTGGCACTCTTTTCTCTGGTAGTGGGGGTGTGAGAGACCCTATTTCCCCCGCCAAGGACTTGGGGTTAGAGGCCCCAGATAAGATGGAGGACTTAAAAGTGGGGTCTGTGATGTCTCCTAGGGCCGTAGTTGTCATTCTGGGCCCAGGGACCTCTTCGTGTAGGGCCAATAGGTAGGAACTCCCCAGGAGAGACAGGCAAGATGGAATGCCTCCTGAGAGGGGAGTCTCACGACTCTCCAGAGGACCTTGGTCTGTGTTCAGTGACTTGAGATTTCTTCTCCTCTGGGATAAGAGTTTAAGGCTTCTTCTCCAGGGAATACAAGTAAGGTGGAGATCTCAGAGATATGAGTGTCCCCAAGATACCAAAACCGTTTCAGGGGTCTGAGACACTCTATATAGGACAACCCCCTTCTCTTTCTCAGGGGGATACAGCACAGGACCATGCAGCAGTGGGGTCTGAGACTCTCTCTTCTAGAAGTCAAGGGCCTGACACACACACATACATACCCCCCTAAGATCTCCTTCCCTATGGGAACAAGGGTCAAAACCAACACCCTGGGACCAGAAAGTCTACTAGGGTACATGAGATTCATCCCCTTCTAAGTGACAAGGGTCTGTGCTTTCTCAAAGAGGTCTGAGACCTCTTTGGAGACAAGAGTCTGAATTTCTCTCTAGGAGCTTAAGCTATTTTTAAGGTCTAGACACCCGCCCCCCCAGCACCAGGCCTGAACCTTTCTTCAAGAAAATAGGACTCACTGTTTCGGATACTGGAACCTAGGATTGCCCCTGCTTATGGACTGGGGCTTTCAGAGACTGGGTCTGAAGCCTCTTCAGGAGACTGATACCCCTCCACAGAGGTCTTTAGGGGACTTTTCTCCTCAGGGAGTGGTCTGAGAATTCTCTTTGGGCATCTGAGACACTGTGCCAAGGGCTCTTGAGCTTTCCCTCAAGGACAAGAGATGCATACATACCCCAGTGGCCAGTGTGTCTCTAGAGGTGAGGTCCAAGCTTCCCCCTCAAGGAACTTAAGGTACTCCTCAGGAGCAGGAGGTCTCCCCTGACCAGATTTGAGCCCTGAGACCCTTCCCCTGGGGCATGGGTAGAGTCCCTGGGGAATAGGGTTCCGCATCTCCCCTCATGAGTTTGAACTTTCTCTCAGCATACGTGTACCCCAGTTTTAGAGGCCTTTTGGGGGCATAAGATTTCATGCCTTGGGGACTTGAGCCTAAGCCCCCCTTCCACTTTGAACTAAGTCCTGCGGGCTGCTCATTACTCTTGGGGACATGGGTAAGGTGGGATTCTGGGGGAAAGAGTCTGAGCCTCCTCGCAGGGGCCTGAGCTTCCCCTCTGGGACAAGAGATCCTTCACCTTAGGGAGGGGCTTGAGCTCCCCCCTTGGGTATGAGGCTCCTCCTCCCCTCCCTTCTCCCCCAACCAGGCAATCCTTTCTCACCAGGGAGAGGGACGGGAAGTCCTCCCCAATGTGGCCTGAGGCCTCCCCCATTGGACAGAAGGACCTGGATGCTTTTCACAGTCATAAGAACTCCCTACCTGAGCCTGCTCAGGCTAGGAAGTTCTCCTGACTTTCTGTGAGAAAGGTGTCAGGTACTGGGGACATGAGGACTGAGGCCTACCCTCAAGAGCTAGGAGATGTGTTGAGTCTCTCCCTGACCCAGCTATGCTTCTAATTTCCTGGATCAGGGAAATATTCTGAGCTTCCTGAATTTCTTTCAATAAGCTTTTTTCTTCCCAGAGACAGGGAAGGGGTTTGGGACATCCCCACTGCAGGAAATTCTCCACCCACATTCTTCTCCCTCTTGGTTCAGGTAAATCTTTGTGTACTTCACGGGGGCCAGGGCCAGGGCCTGGTTTTGAGCTCCTGTTCTTGTTCCCTTTCCATGCATTACTACTTCTCCAGGCAGGATAAATCATCTGCCAGGGTGAGGACCAGGAGTTATTTCTTCTCACTGGTTGCAGTAAAGTGTGCCTTTCCTTCTCCACAGAAACGAGGAGTCCCAGGAACAGAGAGAAAGTCATGTGCTGCCATGGTGACTAGAAAGACACCTCCTTACATCCCCTTTGCATCTCCTGGGCTAGGAGTCCCTCCCTTGTAATTGTTCCCATAAGAACATGGAAGTAAAGCTCTGTGGTTGCATGATACCTTCCCTTCCCAATGACGGAGGAGAGGCTTCATGTCCTCCCACTTCTTGGGACAAAGGGAGGAAGAAGATGCTTCTTTTTGCTTCACCTGGTTGAACTTGGGGATGAAAAGAGGGGAGATTCTTCCTGCAGCCCTAGGCTTAGTCCTGAACCGTCACTGGGGGCATTTGTAACCCGGAGGCCAATTAGATCCTTGGGAAAGAGGGGAGTTGTTGAGAGGGAGCCCAGATGGTGAATCTGGTCCTTGTGACTACTCAGACTTATTGTCTGTCCTGGTGCTGTTACTGTATCTACTGCCTTTAGGAGCCCTTTTGACACCCTGGGGGTCCCAGTGCTAGGAAGGTGGTGTTGTCAGGGGTTTCCTTTCCCAGGTATGGCTGCCTTGCCGAGAGTCTCCCCTCTGAAAAGAATGGCTTGAGAGCGTCCTGAGCTTGAGGAAGCCACAGAGCATTTTGTGAAGGGGGCCCGTGTGCTGAAGTGGTGGGAGAGGGTGGACCTGACACTGAAGCCAGGATGCCTGGGTTCCCACCCTGGCTCTGATGGGGCTTTTCTGGATGAAGCAGAATAGTTCTGCCTGTGCTCTCTGGGCCACAGTTTTCTCTTTGGTCAGGTAAGGAGCTGGTGAGGTATTGTTTAGCTTTGGGATTTTAGGGAGCTACACCAAAGCCCTTTGGGCCTGGAGGTGACAGGGAACAGTAGGTGTCTTTCGAGGCAGAACTGGGTTCCTCTCCTCTCTCCCCTGCCTCTGTGTTCCCTCTCAACCATCCAAGCTTGGTGGTCAGGACAAGTCGCCTGGTCAGTGTGAGGCTCAGGGTTGGCAGACAGTGATTTTTGTGGCCAGCTATGCTGTGGTGAATAAGCTCGGGGGTTGCCTGTTGGGAGACCTCTTGGATGGTTTGGAGGTAGGGTTATGTGTAGAAAAAGTTTAGGCTTTGGAGCTGGCAGGCCTGAGTTCAAATCCCAGGATCTCCTGCTTAGCTGCCAAAAGTCCACCCATGCCCAAGGTTATTGAGTGTCTGAATACCTGACCTGGCCCACCTTGGACCTTGGCTGATTCTTCTCTTGAAGTTTCCCCAGGATCATCTGGGTTCTTCCTAGGAGCCTTTGCAACAACTGATCTTTGTTGGCAAAAACCCTTCATTTGGCTTCTAGGAACCTGCTGATTCCTCTGGTGAGGAGGCAGAGTGGTATAGCAGGAAGTGGTCTCTGCCTGGGTGGTCTGGGTTTGAGTCCTGTATCTTTTGGTAGTTCCTTTTTCTGGGCCTCAGTTTCTCCATCCATAAAATGGGTAGTGGTGGGGAGGGAAGTTGTACTCATTGCTTTGAAGCTAGTTGTAATCTCTTTAATTCTCTGCTCTCTACTCCCCCCATCCATTGTGAAAGTTTTGAGTGGGACCCCTTGGCTTTGGGAGTATGCTATGAAGTTTCAAGCAGTTACCAGCTTCCCTCTCACCAGCCACTGCTGTAGGCCTTTGTGTGTGTGTTTTTTGTTTTCTCTTGTTGTTGTTTTTATTTTTTGGCTTCACCACTCAGGATGTGGGATCTTAGTTCCCTGACCAGGGATTGAACCTGCACCCCTTGCAGTGTAAGCATGGAGTCTTAACCGCTGGACCGCCAGGGAAGTCCCTATGTGTGTGTTTGTGTTTTTTTTGTTTGTTTGTTTTTTTAATTTATTTTTGGCTGTGTTGGGTCTTTGTTGCTGCGTGTGGGCTTTCTCTAGTTGCAGTGAGTGGGGGTACTCTTCGTTGCAGTGCACGGGCTTCTCATTGCAGTGGCTTCTCTTGTTGCGGAGCACAGGCTCTAGGCACGCAGGCTTCAGTAGTTGTGGCACACGGGCTCAGTAGTTGTGGCCGCACAGGCTTAGTTGCTCCGTGGCGTGTGGGATCTTCCCGGACCAGGGCTCAAACCCATGTCCCCTGCATTGGCAGGCGGATTCTTAACCACTGCGCCACCAGGGAAACCCCCTGTGTGTGTGTTTTTAACAGCTTTCTTGAGATATAATTCACACGTCATGCATTTCACCAGTTCAAAGTGTACAATTCAGTGACTTTTAGTGTAGTCACAGAGTTGTACATCCATCACCACAGTCAATCAATTTTAGAACATTTTTTTCACCTCAGAAGGAAACCCTGCATCATCATCATCTCCCATCCCCTTATCCCCTCTCGGCCTCTGACAACCACTAATCTACTTTTTGTTTTGATTGATTTGTCTTTTCTGGATATTTCATATAAATGGAATCATACAACATGCAGTCCTTTGTGACTTCGTTCTTTCACTTAGCATAATGTTTTCAAGGTTCATCCATGTTGTAGCATGCATCAGGACTTTGTTTCTTTTTGTTGCAGAATAATAGAATCTTCATTTTTTAATCCCCCTCACCCCCCTACCCCAGTGGCCTGGCAGTAGGTTTGGGGCCTTTTGCTCTTTTCCGATTCCTCTGCCCTGGAGAGCTTGTGTTAGTCCTTAGCAGTGTGTCTGTCTGTTTCTCATTGGATGGGTTGCCTATGTTTAGCCCGTGGAGCAGAGCCAGTGTTCCTGGGTATTTTGGGGGAGAGAGGGGTGGTCTTGGCACCAGGCTTGCTGGGACAGAGCTGTGTAGCCCAGAATACTAAAAACCTCTTGGCCGTGGGTTCTGGGAAGACATCTGTCCATGAGCTGCCACTGCTGCTGCCATCTCCCCCTGCCTCCTCCCCGTTTCAGTGGCAACTCATTCATCAATAGACAGAGTCAGCAGCTTCCCAGGCTGGGAGGGGGGATTCCAGGCCCCTGCAGCCTTAATTCTAACCCTTTCCCTGGGGGGATGCAAACAGGGTGGATCTTGTGGGATGTGAGCATTGCCACGTTGCCTCACAGCTCACACAAGGGAGTGCTACAAGGAGGTTGTATTTGTTTCCTGTGGTTGCTGTGACAAATTACCACAAACTGGGTGGTTTAAAACAACAGAAATTTATTCTCTCACAGTTCCGGAGGCCAGAAGTCCGAAATCAGTTTCACTGGGCCCAAATCAAGGTGTTGGCAGGGCCACACTCACTCCACAGGCTCTATGGGAGAATCCAGTCCTCTTCCAGCTTCTGATGGCTACTCCCATTCCTTGGTTTTTGACCGCATCACTCTGACCTCTGCCTGCTTCTCCTCTGTGTATGGGTGGTCTCCTCCTCTGTCTGTATCAGGTCTTCCTCTGCTGTTCTAAGGACACTCGTGATTGCATTTAGGTCCTACCCTGATACTCCAGGATAATCTCCCCATCGCAAGATTCTTAACCACATTTGCAAAGATCCTCTTCCTGTAGCATTTACAGGTTCCAGGGATTAGGGCCTGATGTCTTTGGGTGGTCATTATTCAGCCTTCTACAGGGGTGTTCTTGTTTCCCTTCCAGGGCGAGGAAGGGAACTCATTAAGTGCTCTCATACTGGGCAAAGTCCTATAATATTTGAGTCTTCCCAGTATCCCTATTATTGGGAGGCTTGTTATCCCATTTCACAGATTGGAAAACTGTGGCTCAGAGCAGTTCATCACATGGCTAATAATTAGTGGAGTTGGATTGAAACCTCAGTCAGTTGGGTCCCACAGCCTGCTTCAACTTCTGTTGTGCCTTTGGACCAGTAGGTTGCAGTCTTGTACCTTGGATCTCCTGGTGTCAGAGAGCTTTGCCCAACCCCTTTGTGGAGGCTCAGAGATGTGGAGGGAGTCAGCCACAGGTTCAGCAGTGGGCTTGGAAGATTCAGGGTCTGGACTTTTTGTATTTTTATTTTATTTTATTTATTTTTAATTTAATTTTTGGACTGCGCTGCACGGCATGTGGGATCTTAGTTCCCCAACCAGGGATCGAACCCTGCAGTGGAAGCACAAAATCTTAATCACTGGACCGCCAGGGAAGTCCCAGGGTCTGGATTTGACTTTCTTAGGCCTGGACATTGATGTAGCTTATGCCTGGGCCAGCTCCCACCTTTCACTTCCGCCAGACCTTCCTTCCTGGGCCATTTTCCTAAACGACTCTCAAGTTGGCACTTCGGAGGCTCCTATCCAGCTGGGGAAAGGAAAAGACTGTGCTCTGAGCTCTTGGGACTCTAAGCTCTTTTTGGAGCCCAGGACCATGACCTCCCTGTTTTCTCCCCGCAGAGGGAGAGAGAGAAGGGGTTTCAGCCAGAGCCTGCTTTAAAGGCTGCTGGTGCCAAAGGCAGTGGGTGGCTAGTGGTCTGGCCTCCAGTTCCAGGCCCAGATGCTAGTCTGGCTGCCCCAGTACCAAAGCCTTGCTTGTGCAAGGGGAATGCTCAGGCCTTCTTCATTTTTAAGGACAAATCAGGATTTTCCCAAATGGGCTGCCAGGTACATCTCCATGCTGTGACTCATGAGGCTTCTCTTGTTGCCTTTACGCTAGGCTTTGCTGGTGCCCGAACCCCAGTTCCTTTCTGCCTTTGTAAAATGAAGATAATGCTTTCTGCCACCTGAGCTGTGGTAAGGACAGTTAAATGAGGTCACCTTTTGCATCTGGCACCTGGCATGGGCAGGCATTCGGCTAATATGAATTCATCTTTTTTCTTGGCGCTGCCCTGCTTACTTGCCTAGTCCTATCCAGGACTTTAGCTCTGCTGAACTCATTGCTGGGCCTCTGGCATCCCTGGAGTGACAGAAGTGATCTCTTATCCAATTAACAAGCATTTCTGGAGGTCTTGGTGTTTTACTCCTTTACCCAGGTGGCACCTCCTCTCAAGTGCCAGCCTTAATGACTGGCCAGGTCCCTTCCTCTGTTTCACAGCACACCTGTGTTCACCTCTTTCAAAGCCCTTGCTCACACTTCAGTGTGGACATTGCCTGTTTCCCCACCCCTCTAGCAGTTCATGAATTTATCGAGGTTGAGACCAAATTTGATTCATTTTTCTGTCCTCATTGCCAGCCCAGGGTCTGACTTAGTAGCTGGTTGGTAAACCTTTGTTTGATGAGTAAGTAGGAGCCACTCTCGTCCTCTTTGATCCCCTGTCCCCTCTCGATCTCTTTTCCCCCCATCCTTGAGGGCAGGAGGTTGCTGTGTGCCCTGCTTTTTTAGAACTACTTCTTCTGTCCAGTCTGGGGTTGTAGTCATAGTTGCAGCTTCCCTGCTGAAGACCCCTGACTAGGGCAGGCGCCATGGTGCTGGGAGATGGCTGACCCTGCAGGTCAGGGATAGGGGAACTGGCTGGAGTAGGCCAGTCCAATGTGACAGCCTCAGGGCAGGAGGGACACCTGGACTGCTGGAATGTTGTACCCAAACAAGAGTTTGTGCTGTGGAAGCCCATTAAGAGCTTCCAGGTGCCTTTGTCATCTCTGGAAAGCCAGCCACACCTTCCTGGCGTGCGGGCCCTGATGGTGGGGCTACTGGCTATTCCCTTGTCACCCTCTCTTCATCCCCTCCTGTCTAGCCACTCACCTGGGACTTTCTGAGGGCCTCTCAGTTGTATGTCATCTCTGTCTGTGCTGGTCTTGCCCCTTCTTCTGTTACTGATGACCACCTCACCAGTGCATGGTATGTTGTTTAGAAAGCCTTTTCAGGTCCTGAAGCCCCTCTGAACCTCTTGACAGCTGTCGGACAGATCACATATCCCCCGTTTGATAGGCTGAGGCTTGGAGAGTTCAGGTAGCTTACCTGAACTCATGCAACAAGTGAGTGACAGAGCTGGGGTTGGAACCCAGAGCTTTTTAGCCTCTAAACCCTGTGTTTCCTACTTTGCCAGGAATTTCTCTCACCTGAGCTGGCTAAAAATGGCCTGCAGAGAGGTGACCTCCTCTGTCTCATTGGCATTAGCCCAGATCCTGTAAATCCCTAGGCTGGGTCGTGTCCCCAAGGAGCAGCAGCCTTGGGATTTCTGGTCCCTAGACCTGATGCGGGCTCAGGCTGGCTTCTTCTGGTGGCCAGCAGATGGCGCGAGGAGGCTGGGAAAGATCTGCTGCTTCTGGTTCGTTTTGTTTTGAGATGGAAAACGTGTTTTAAGTGACACGGACATTATTTTTTAATAGATTTATTTTTTAGAGCAGTTTTAGGTTCACAGCAAAATTGAGCAGGAGGTACAGGGAGTTCCCATATACCCCCTGCCCCCCCACATTCAGAGCCACCCCCATAATCAGTGTCCCCCACCAAAGTGATACATTTGTTACAATCATTGGACCTACATGGACACATCATAATCACCCAAAGCCCATAGTTTACATTAGGGTTTGCTCTTAGTGTTGTACATTCTATGGGTTTGGATAAATGTATAATGATGTAACCACTGTTACAGTATGTAACAGTATGTAACAGTATGTTTCACTGCCCTAAACAGTATGTAACAGTATGTTTCACTGCCCTAAACATCCTATATGTTCCACCTATTCATCTCTCCTTTATTTATTTATTTATTTATTTATTCATTCATTCATTTATTTTTAGCCACGCCAGGCGGCATGCCGGATCTTAGTTCCCTGGCCAGGGATTGAACCCGTGCCCCCTGCAGTGGAAGCGTGGAATCTCAACCGCTGGATCACCAGGAAGTCCCTCTCCATTATTTTTTTTAAAAACATCTGAAAATACACACTTGTACAGATTCACTTAACCCCACACCTTTAGAGCCAGCTGTACTTTGGAATTCAGAAAAATTTCAGAATTTAGGAAAGTCACCTGGTATGTGTACTGTGTATTATGTAACACCTCCCGTCATAGTCAAACACCTGAATGTTTCTGCATAGAAATGTTTGAATATTCGCCTCTAGGTGGAATAAATGGGTTCTTGTCAACTCAGGTCGGATTGTGATGCTAAATGAGTTAGATAAAGACTTGATTTTAAAAGCTTTTAGAAGTTTGGAATTTTGGGTAAGGTATTGTATACCTCTTTTTATAAAGGAGGTGGTGAAGTAAAATCATCTGTAATACCAACATTTAGGGATAATATTTTGTTGTGTAAAGTCTTCCCAACTTTGTGTGCATGTGTGTTTGTATACATATGCATATATATATGTTAAATGTGTTCTATCACAAGTGACATCATACTTTGCATATGTTTTGCCTTATACAGTATATCTTGGAATTCCCTAGCTGTATGTGGAGCTCAGGAACTAGACTCTTGCCAGTCACTCCCTCCTAAACATCTCCCCTACCCTAAGTGACTAGAGGGGGTCCCCAGGTGAAACTTCTCGAGGTAAAGCCAGGTTTTCCCCCCCAGGCACTTGCTGGGTCTGGGCCTCTGGCTGCCTAGGGGAAGGCCCAACACTGGATTCTCAGCATGGTCAGCAGTGGTCAGAATACAGATGGGGCTTCTGCCCTTAGGGCAGCTGAGGCCCCTCTGGGAGCAAGTCTGCTCACACAGTGACTGATTCCCTAAAAGAAAGGGTCTCCTCCTGCTTCACATGCACATAGAGTTGTCAAGCAGGGCAGAGAACTGGACCCTGCCCATTGTCCTCTCAGCCAATCATCTGGGCCCCTTGCGAGCTCAGGGGCAGGGCCCTGGGGCGAGGGTACAGGCCTTTCCTGTTGCTGACCCCCACCTCTTCCCTCCAGCAGGAGCACTGGTTTGAAAAGGCCCTGCGAGACAAGAAGGGCTTCATCATCAAGCAGATGAAGGAGGACGGCGCCTGTCTCTTCCGGGCTGTAGGTGAGTCTCTGCCTCAGCCTTCAAGGGCCTAGGGCTGCCCCTGAGCTGTGTCCCAGTTGTCAGGAGTAACCCGTGTGACAGGGTTGGGGGCAGAGTTAGCTGATCTTTTAGGGACTCCAGGCCCCAGCCTCAAGTTAGTGTCTGGCCTCTAGCTCTCAGTCATGAGGCAGTATGGTGGTATGAGAGTAATAACAGCAATAATAGTGATAAAGAAAGTAACATTACTTAGGGACAGATTTCTCTGTCAGACACTACAGGAAACCCTTTTAATTCTCCTCCAAGCTAGGTAAGTGTAGGACTATTGCTTCCAGTTGTTAGATGAGAAAAACATCTCAGAAATAGGGAATGACTTACCTAGGGTCAGAAATACATAGAACAGTCGGGAGTCGGAGTCTGGGTTAGGTTAGTCTGAGGCCTCTTAACTGCAGCACAAAGCTGTCGCCCTGGAATCATAGAACTTTTTTTAAACTTACACGAAAGAAGAATAGTGAACCCTCATGTACCCATCATTCATCTTCAAAATAATCGTTAACATATTGCCAGGCTTGTTTCATCACTACCCCACCCACTCTTTTTTACTCTTCTGAAATGAGTATTTTTAAAGCAAAACCCCATCATGGATCATCTCATTTGTAAATATTTCTGTATGTTTCTCTGACAGATAAGGGCCCTCTCTTTCTCTTTTAACATAACAAAAATGCCATTATCATACCTAACAAAATTAATAATTCCTTAATACCATCTACTATCCAGTCTGAGCTAGATCTTTGAAGCTTCTCTGGCTCTGAATCTCTGACTCAACAAGCAATTGTGAGGTCCTGTGCTGGTGTCCAAAGGAAGCTGGGAGTGTGATCTGATCCTCCCTTTGGAGCTCTGATATCTCCCAAGGAAAAGTGCCCTCCAATAGGAGCTTTGAGCTGGGAGTCAGAAGCCCTTTCTTCTAGTTCTTCCCCTGACTCATAACTTCCATTTTCCCATCTGTGAATGGTGTTGATTCTGAAGGGCTCATTGAATCCCTTCTGGGTCTGCTATTCTCTTAGTCTGTGCAGACCCATCATGTCTGTTGGTGGGCTGGACTGACTCAGGCTCCACTTCTGGCTCTACCACTGATTCTTGGTGTGCCCCTGGGCAAGCCCCTCTTTTTTCCCTGAGCCTGTTTTCTGTATCTCAGGTACCTGTGTACCATGAGGCTAAAAGATGTCGTGTTATAATGGTTAAATGAGATTACTTTAGTAAATCCCTTTAGTGCCTGACTTGGTAGACTCTCATGGAACAATAACATTGATAAAGCTTGAGTGCTATTATTAGTGGTGCCTCAGAGCCACAAATGTTTGAGTGGGTGAAAGAAAGTTAGGTGGGGTGACTGGTTGCCTCCCTATTCTACCAAGCAGAAGAGGTTCAGGCAATGGAATCTGCTGGGCTGGGAAAACTCCAACCTTCCTATCCCTGTGGCTCAAGTCCATGTTCTCCCTGGGATGTTTCCTAGAGAAAGAGCTAGGTTTGGGGGCATCTTGGACCAAAGGAAGGCAAAGAAAGAAGACGTGGGGGCCCATGAGGTGTTAGGCCTGTGCCGAGACCTTAGGTTGAATGTGGGCTAAGCAAGGCTGCTGGTGGAGTGAGGGTCAGAGAATGCAGCTGGGCATCTGGATCTTGGGTGGTCTTTGAGGCAGACCTTGGGCCTGGTGAGGACCTGGCTTGGCAGTAACCCATGTCAAGAACAAAATTTAAGTGTGTGTCCATCTAGCTGTTCTCCCCAAACACCTTCTGACCCTTCCCCCTCATTGGGGCCTTCCAGTAAGGGGCCTAAGTTTACAGGAAGAGCTGACCATGACAGGTTGAAGGCCTTTCCCTATCAGCACTATGGCTACACATTTCCTCTGACTGGGCTGCCCTTGGGTTTTCTTCGTAAAACCTCAGAAGCCCCACGGTCTCTCCCTGAGAAGTACATGATCCCCGGGTCTCTAGGCCTCACCTTGAGGTTTCCCTGGGGCAGAGTGCACAGGACATGTGCCTGGGAAGGGGACTTTATCCTCAAGCTTTCTGCTGCCCCTTTGCTTCCAGCCTAGCTTGGGACAGGGACAGGTGGTAGTTACCCTAGGCTCTGGTGAGAAGGGCTACAGGCTGCCACATATTGAATAGTAGAAGGACCACGTAACTGAGGGCTGGAATTGGAGGGGGGACCAACATAGAGACCACTCTGTCGTTCCTTGACCCCGAGTGATTGCTAGGCATTCCTCAGGGTGCTTCAGGTTCACCTGCAAAATTGCGATCATTATCCAATGAGACAGGTGAGAAGATTGAGGCTCAGGAAAGAGAAGTGACATGCTCAGGGTCATTAGTGGCAGAACTGCATGGGAACCAAGAGGTGTCCAAAGGACACATTCTTTCTCTGACCCTAGGGAAGCCCTAGCTTCTTAGCTTAGCTGTCAACTGACTGGGTGACCTTGGCTTTATTCCTTGACCTCTCTGGGTCTTACTTCTTCCAGCTAGGAACCTGTGGTCCTCTACTCTTAGGAATCCTGAGGCAGGTGGGTTTCTACCCTCTGTTTTACCTCTGAGGTCTGGGTGTCCCCAGTGTGAACCAATATCCACTGCTTGTGCCCAGTTCTCTTTTCCACAACCACCTGTTGGGAACTCATGAGCATTGGCACAGGCTTGGGTGGAGTGGAATTGGGAGCCTGGGTCCCAGAGGTATCCTGTGGTCCACCCTGCCCCTGCTATGCTCAGATAACCTCCTCCTGGAAACGTGAGTCTGCATCTCTCTTCCCTCCCTCTCTCTATATGGCTTTGACTCAGCAAAAACCTCTGGCCCTGGCCCTGGCCCTGGTCTTGGCCTTGGCCTCAGCCTCTGTGGGCAGAGTGGCAGCCACATGTGCGTGTGTCTGCGTGGGCCTTGGGGATACAGCTGGGACTGTGCACGTTACAGTGATGGGGCCCAGAAACATTAGCGAGGCCCACTGCTCTGGACCTTTTAGTCTTGGAACATGGACTATCAGCATTGGAGGAATGGATCTTAGATCAATTTTGACTCTTCTATAAAAGGGAACTAGGCCTTAAGAGAAAGTCAGGGCCTTATTATCTAGGTCACACAGCCAGTATCAGAACATTGGTGTTTGAGGTTGAACCAGGCCAGAAGGAGAAGAATCCCATGGGCCACCATGTACACCAGCTTCTGTTGACCTCTCTCTGCCCTGCCTCCTTCAGTGTTCCCATCTTTGCAGTGGGCATTTTATTTATCTATCTATCTATCTATCTATTTATTTATTTATGGCTGCATCGGGTCTTAGTTGCAGCGCACGGGATCTTTCGTTGTGGTGCGCAGGCTCTCTATTTGTGGCATGCAGGCTGCCCTGCGGCATGTGGGATCTTAGTTCCCCTACCAGGGATCAAACTCACGTCCCTTGCATTGGAAGGCAGATTCTTAACCACTGGACCACCAGGGAAGTCCTGCAATGGGCATTCTTGAGTAGAGGAGCAGGCATCTCAGAGACCAGGCTATTGAGAGGGCTGAGTTCTGCTGTCTCCCCCGCTGAGGGTGTGCCAGTTGGGGTAGCTGGGGCCACAGGCCAGGTATGCACCACAGCTGCTTGACAGGCAGGTGAGGCCTTATTTTTGGTTCATCCCCTCAGTGGGGCCAGGGTTCCCACTGGGCCAGGAGAGAAGCAGGGAATAGAGCAGGTCCTGTCTCCCCCTACTGCTTTGTACACACATTCGTGTGGTTTGTTTTTAGATTTCCCTGCACACACCAAGCTTCCTTTTCTGTCCTCAGTGGAACTCGCTGTGGCTCTTCCAGCAGGCAGGTAGGCAGGCAGGCAGGCAGCAGCCTGGTAGGGAGGTAATCCCCAGGTGCCTCTAAAACAAATTGTAGGGCCTTGTACTTAAACTCTTTATTTATTTTTTTAAAAAATTTATTACTATTATTTTTGGCTGCACCATGCAGTATGTGGGATCTTAGTTCCCCGACCAGGGATTGAACCCATGCCCCCTGCAGTGGCAGCATGGAGTCTTAATCACTGGACCTCTAATGAAGTTCCCCTTAAACTCTTTAGAGAGTCCAGGCTCTCCTGTCTTGCTCTTCCACATAATTCCTCAAAAAACAGTGACTACATTTTGGGGGACCTTCCCCCAGGCAGCAGGGGAGGGAGGTTGAGACAAGTCTGTTAGAGCTATTGGCTATTCCCCGCTTCCATCAGGCCCCGTGGCAAAGGCTAGGAAGGAGGTGTGGAGGGGTCCTCAGTTTGTACAGCCTCATATCTTGTCCAGCCTTCAGTCTTTCCTGGTTGGTGGCAAGGGCATCTACTTGTTGGATGCGATAGTTCTCTGCAGTTGTGAGGGTTGTTGTGTGGGTATTTGGCCTCAGGGAACATCTTTGGCAGGATCTGCTGGTTGTGTGCATGCACATATGCATTTCTATGCTGGTGTCTCTGTATGCTCAGAGAAAGGACAGAAGTAGGGTGTGGGGAGGGAAAGTTCATGCTGACCTCTGTGGCCCTAGTGAGGGGTACAGCCCCTGATATCTGTAATCTCTGCCCACTTTCAGGCCTTTCCTGCGTTCCAGCTGATTCCTGCTTGTGCTGGTGGGGAAACTGAGGCAGTCAGGATCAGGCCTGGCCTAGAGAGTCAGGTGGCTAAGGTGATAGCTGGATTGGGAGTGGTGGTAATGTCACCTGGGGCGTCAGTGCTTGAAGTTACCAGTTACACCTTGAAAGCCTGGCCTCTCCTTCAACCTCCCAAATGTGTGACCTTGGGCCAACTATGCCACATTTCTGTACCTCAGTATCTGTCCTGTGGAAAGTAGGGTTTTTTTGGGTAAGAATGGAATGAGTTAGAATGTGAAAAGGCCTTGGTGGAACCAACTGTAGTATTGTACTGAGGATTTCTGAGCCCTATTTGGGTTGGGGACAGAGGTGAGGTAGTGGGGACCCCCTTTCAGCTGGACTCCGGGAGGGGAGAGCAGGTGCAGATTGCCAAGTGCAGTGTCAGCAAGAGGAGGAGTTTCGGTTTCTATCAAAACAAGTGCTGTGAATTCCCCTACCTCTGCAGGACCATTGGGCCCTTTCCCTCCACCTTAGACTCCACAGGGAAATCCAGCTCAGCCCCTGGTTCCATGTGCCACCTTCTCGGGAGGAGGAGGGCTTTCTGGAGGACAGAGGTAGGGCTGGCAAAATCAGACAAGCATCTCCTGAGTGAGGATTTCTGTGTTCTTAGCCCTGCACTGGGTGTTTTTCCTGCCTTATGTCATTCAAAAGATCCTTCTACTCTCCCTCATTGGCAAGGTACTGTTGCTGTGTTTCCTTGGTTCAGAGATGCACATTTTCTTACATGTTGATGATCCCCAAACTAGGGTACATCTTATAACCAGTGAGGTGGGTTCCCCCCCCCAAAAGCTGTGATTAAATACATGTACCGTAGAGAAGGTGGTATTTTACATTTTATAGATAAGTAGAGAAGGTCATACTTTGCTCACATGTAAGGAACCCATTTTGTGAGGCCTGTTTGGTTGCTGAAGATTTGAACTATAGGCACAGAATGTAGGCTTGTGGACCTTTGGATTCAGCAAAGGTAGAGAACCAGTTCTGCCTTCATGAGGAGGGACAACCTAGACTTTGAGTTTGGGGCTTTCCTCTGGCTGATGAAGTGCAACAGAAATGAGGAAGGGCTTAATAAGTGGTTCCGGTGACATTCTAGCTGACTTGTGGGTGGCTGGCTATCTGAAGGAGTCATCGTCCTCCTTATGACAAACAGGAGCCCTGGCTCTTGAACACCTAGTATGCTTTAGGTGTTCGGCAGACCATCCCCGTAGTCTTAACAACGCCCCATGAGAGGAAGAGGAGTTATCTCCCCCACTTTATGGATAAGGACATTGCAGCCCAGAGTGGTTAAAGGCCTTTTCCAGTGCCACATAGCTTGGTTAAAGGCCTTTTCCAGTGCCACATAGCTAGGAGGCAGAAGAGCCTTTCTGTCAGGCAAAGGAGTCAGTGACAGGGCAATGGGGGGACCCTCATGGGAAGGTTCTCCCCCAACTCCCTTCCCTGTCTACAGTCTCCCCTCTTTCCCCCAACTTCTTGCATCTGGCATCTAGGTCGGGTAGATCTACCTCCCAGGCCTGGAAATGCCTGTTGACCCTTCCCTAGGAACATCTCAGCCACCTCCCTGAGCCTGATAGACCAACCCCTATTTTTTAACCCCTTCACTCCTGTCTCAGTTCCTGTTTACTGCAGCTGCTGACAGCACTGCCTCTTTGGCACCCCAAGTTTATTCTACAGAAATAGCTCCTCGGGCAGCTCCGGCAGCCACAGCGGGTTCTGTGGTCCTGGCTTCTAAGAAAGGCAGCGACAGGGGGCCCCCAGCCTGTGCACAGGGCATGTGACTTGCTGGAAGTGCTGCTGGGGGGTGGGGCAGGGGAGAGTGTGGCCGCAGAACCCACATCCTTGTTTACATCGGTGAAGGGACTACCCCTTCGCGCCTTCACAGCCCCCACTCCCCATCCCTCTCAGGTCTCTGCACCTCCAGGAGGACGTGAGACAGGCATGGGCCCCGTTTTCTATCTCACAGCGGCCTTTTTCTCCTTATCTCACATAACCCTCCAGGGAAGGAAGGGGAGGGCAGCGAAGGCGTTCTTCTAGCGATTCTTCACAGAGGTAGACTGGCTGTCATGGAAGAACTCTGCAGTGTTCCCTGCAGGACCTGCCCCTGCCCCTGCCCCAGTGCCCCAGGGAGATCCCGTCAGAGCAACGGTCTGGGGAGACAAAGGGAAATTCCCTCTTCGTCTTAGCCAGTGGACATAAGGCGTGCCTCATCTTCAAGCCCACTTTAATTTCTCAGGGAGAAGGCTCCCTGGCTCCCGCAGCCTTCCCATCCACTCAGCAAACTGTTCCCAATTTCTTGCACTGCATCAGGCTCTGAGCTGGGGGTGGACTTGGATGTGAACTGCCCTCTGCCCTCAGTGGGAACCCAGTGTGATCAGGCAGATGAAGTCTGTACGCACCTTTGATAAATCTGGTGATAAGAGGTGCTCTGGAGGGTGGGGAACTGTTTTAAGAATACATTGATATTTGATAAGTAGGCAGACAAGGAGGATGGAAATAATGTCTTGAAAAGGGAACAGCATGTTTGAACATCCTTAAGTGAGGCAGAGGGAGCCTAGTTCTTATTGTGACCAAAACCCTATAATGCCTGGACCATTTGGGCCACAGGCTGCCTTTCCTGAATTAAGCTTAAGTTAGGTGCATATGTGTCTTATCTCTCTTATAGAATACATGCTTCTTGCAGATAGGGGCAGGATTTTACTCACCTCTATCACCTTCACAGTACTGCACGTTCAGGCCCCACTACAGGAAAGGGGGCTCTGAGTGACTGCTCTGTCCCAAACCCAGTGCTAGTCACTTCACACCTATTATCTCATTAATCCCACGAGAGCCCTGCCAGGAAGGCATCCAGCTCCATCCCATGTTACACGTGAGGCATATGAAGGTCAGAACACTTGGGTCATTTGCCTCTGGTCATTTTGCTCACTAGTACCTAGCAGAATTGGGCTTAGAGCCCAGTTGTTTTTCTTTTCCTTTCCTTTCCTTTTTTTTTAACCTTATAAAGGCCATACTGACTCCTGAGAGTCAGGAAACTGAATTATAGAATTGAATCTGTCACAGACTTGACTTCTGTGTGACCTTGGTCAAGCCACAAACTCCCCGAGCCTCAGTTTCCTCATGTGAAAAGTGAGGGGGGTGTATGTGGAATTGAAGGTGCTTAAGGCCACTTAGGGATTTAAAATGTTTGTTGACAAAGTCATCTGCTCAAGAGGCCTGTGGTTGTGTCCCTCTTACCTGTACTCTTGTTCTTAAAGACTGTCCCTGCCTGCCTCTATTTTCATGACCCTATTCCAGCCCACAAGGCCAAGAACTCTCCATGCCTTAGGGTAGGAAAGGGCATTTCCCTGGCCCCCAGCCCTCCACCCCCAAGGATGTTCTGTGACTCAGAACTCTTCTTTGGTGGCAGCTCTGACCCCAGCCTCTCCTTCTGTCCCCACAGCTGACCAGGTGTATGGAGACCAGGACATGCATGAGGTTGTGCGAAAGCACTGCATGGACTATCTGGTGAGACTTTGCAGAGACCTTGGGGCGGGGGCAGAGTGGGAGGATCTCTTCTCCACATAGAGCTTGCTCCTCTGATCTATTCTGCAGATGAAGAATGCCGACTACTTCTCTAACTATGTCACAGAGGACTTTACCACCTACATCAACCGGAAGCGGAAAAACAACTGCCATGGCAACCACATTGAGATGCAGGCCATGGCAGAGATGTACAACCGGCCCGTGGAGGTGTACCAGTACAGCACAGGTACTTCTGTGGTGTTGGTGAGCTACTGATCACGCCTGGTCCGAGCCTGCCCCACCCAGCCCATTGTGGATGCTCCCTCCTTCTCTTTCTCTGCAGAACCCATCAACACATTCCATGGGATCCATCAAAATGAGGATGAACCCATCCGTGTCAGCTACCATCGGAATATCCACTACAATTCAGTGGTGAATCCTAACAAGGCCACCATTGGCGTGGGGCTGGGCCTGCCATCATTCAAACCGGGGGTAAGCAGGTCCCCATGCCCAGAATGGATGCTGGATATAGAGACCAGAAATCTCTGTTGGAGTTTCAGTTTTGCCCCTAGCCCACAAAAATATCCTGTCCCCTCTCTGAGTCGCCCGTAAGGTCTCACCTCTGTGAAGTTAGGAAGTTACCCAAGGTGATCTCTCAGGGCTCATTCTGTGGTCTTGGTTTGCCTGTCTGAGCTGGTTCACCCATCTTTTGTGCCTGTTAAGGGTTGGCATTTGGGGATATGGAGTCACACTTGGGAACTGTGAGCCAGGGCTTGGTCTGGGTGTCTTGGCACCCACATGGATCCTCCTCCGAACCTCAGCAGGTACAGACAACTGTGGTCACAGAGACTTGGAGTGTAGGCCTGGCCCCACAACTTACTGGCTTGGGACCTAAGGCAGATTGTACAAGTAATTTGACTTGGTAGCTTGGCCGATACAGAAAGTGCCTAACACTGGGCCTGGTGCCTAATAGGTGCTCAGAAGGTGGCAGTACATTTTCTCAGCACACAGTGACAGATTCTGATTCTCTGTCTCATAAACAGTTGTCTGCTGGGGATTTTGGTATCTTCTATTCAGGTTTCACTTCCTACAAACAGAAAGTGCTCCTGCCTCATTTTAGGAAACACACCCTAACACCAACACACCCTCTAGCATAAAGGTTTTTTGGTTTTGTTTTTTAAATTTTTAATCTCAGAACAGTTTTAGATTTATGTAATTATTGTGATTATAGAATTCCCATATACCCTCCTATGATTAACGTATTAGCATAGTGTATTTGTCATACTTAATGAACCAATATTGATATATTAACTAAAGACCATATTTCTGTGACAGTTTTTCTGAATTTCCTTGTTTTTGATCTGTTTACAGACTCTATAGTTTTGCCTTTTCTAGAATGTCATATAATTGGAATCATAACAGTATGTAGTTTTTCCAATGGCTTCTTTCAAGTAACACTGTACACTTAAGATTCATCCGTGACTTTCTGTGGTTTGATCATATGTATCTTTTCTTTTTCCTTTTGTTAAAAATGTGAGTGCCCTAAGTTTTTTTTTTAGTAGACTTGTTTAGAATAGTTTTAGATTTACAGAAAAATTGAGAAGATAGTAAAGAGTTCCCATATACCCTGCTCCCCCTTGCACACATTTTTGCTATTATTCACATATCAGATGACTGTGATACATTTGTTACAATATATGAACCAATATTGACACATCATTATTAACTAAAGTCATAATATCTCCTTAGGCTCCCCTGTCTGTGATGGCTTCTCACACTTTCATGTTTTTGGTGACATTGACAGTTTTGAGGAGTACTGGTCAGCTATATTGTAGGATGTTTCTCTTTCGGAATTTGTCTGATGTTTTTCTCATGATTAGACTGGGGCTGTGGGTTTTAGGGAGGAGGATCACAGTGGTAAAGTGCCATTCTCATCACATCATATCAACAGTGTATACTGTGAACGTGATTTTTTTTTTTTTTTTTTTTTTTTTTTTTTTTGCGGTACGCGGGCCTCTCACTGTCGTGGCCTCTCCCGTTGCGGAGCACAGGCTCCGGACGCGCAGGCTCAGCGGCCATGGCTCACGGGTCCAGCCGCTCCGCGGCATGTGGGATCTTCCCGGACCAGGTCACGAACCCGTGTCCCCTGCGTCGGCAGGTGGACTCTCAACCACTGCGCCACCTGGGAAGCCCTGAACGTGATTTATAACTGTTGATGTCGACCTTGATCATCTGGCAGAAGTAGCGTTTATCAAGTTTTCTCCACTGTAAAATTAGTCTTCCCCCACACCACCCCCTTTTCCATGCTGTACTGTTTGGAAGGAAGTCATTTACAGCCCACACTTAAGAAGTGGGGTTAGGAGGCTTCCCTGGTGGCGCAGTGGTTGAGAGTCCGCCTGCCGATGCAGGGGACACGGGTTCGTGCCCCGGTCTGGGAAGATCCCACATGCCGCGGAGCGGCTGGGCCCGTGGGCCATGGCCGCGGAGCCTGCGCTTCCGGAGCCTGTGGTCCGCAATGGGAGAGACCACAACAGTGAGAGGCCTGCGTACCGCAAAAAAAAAAGTGGGGTTAGGGAATTCCCTGGCAGTCCAGTGGTTAGGACTCGTGCTTTAACTGCCGAGAGCCCGGCTTCAATCCCTGGTTGGGGAACTAAGATCCCACAAGCCGCACAACACAGCCAAAAAAAAAAAAAGAGGATACACTCCATCTTCTTGAGAGCAGAGTATCTACATAAATTATTTGGAATTCTTCTGCAAGGGAGATTTGTCTCTTATCCTCCATTATTAATTTATTCAATCATTTGTATCATTGTGGACTGATGGGTATATCTTTAATACTTTTACACTTTGGGTTATAATCCAATAGTATTTTTATTTGATGCTCAAATTTTTCCAATTTTGGCTATTGGGAGCTCCTTTTGTTGGTTCCTGCGTCTCTGACATACCCCCATCATTGTGGTGGTGTGTTTTGGGAGCGCGGGGTGTTTCTTGGTTTGTTCGTTTTTCTTTTATTTATTTATTTATTTTAATTAATTAATTAATTTATTTATTTTTGGCTGTGTTGGGTCTTCGTTGCTGCACGCGGGCTTTCTCTAGTTGCGGCGAGCGGGGGCTCCTCTTCGTGAACAGTGCACGGGCTTCTCACTGCAGTGGCTTCTCTTGTTGCGGAGCACGGGCTCTAGGCACACAGGCTTCAGTAGTTGTGGCACGCAAGCTCAGTAGTTGTGGTTCGCAGGCTCAGCAGCTGTGGCGCACGGGCTTAGTTGCCCCACGGCGTGTGGGATCTTCCCAGAGCAGGGCTTGAACCCGTGTCTCCTGCATTGGCAGGCGATTCTTAACCACTGCGCCACCAGGGAAGTCCCTGTTTTATTTTGTTCTGAATACTTACTTTCTGGCACTGCAAGGTGCTCCAGGCTCACCTTGTATATTTCCTGCCCCATTCCTAGAACCAGCCATTTCTCCAAGGAGTCCTAGTTCCTTTTATTGGAGAATGTTATTAGAAACCAGCATCTGCTCCTTGCTATTGGGGTATCCTTGTTTCTAGGCCCTTTCAGCTGACAAAACAAGGAAGTATATGTGTATATACTAACCTGTGTGTATACACTTATCTAGAAATATTTCTATATGTAACCATCCATATCTACATGAAGCTATAGTTCTTACTGATATCTTTAACTGATGGGTACCTTGTTGTTATTTTTAATTTGCAGTTCCTAATGACAAATGGTGTTGAGCATCTTTTCATGGGCTTATTTGCCATGAGTATATCTTTATATCTTCTTTGAAGTTGTATGTTTAGATTTTTTCCCCATTTTTTAATTGGCTTATTCTAACAGAGTTTTACATTCTTTTTGGACTGTTATCCATGGGTAAAAAATTACATTTTACATCATTACTTAGTGCATGCACACATTGGTGTGTGGTGTGTATATGTGCATTAAAATAAGTTTCACTGAGCAATACTTCACATTTATTCCCTGGGATATGCACTGATACTTTTCATTATTCCGTTTTTAAAAATCTGTTATGTCTCACAGCCTGACAGAGAACACTCTAACACAGTGTTCCACAACTCATAGCACCTCACACCATGCTGACACTGTTCTCTTGTCCAGTTAAATGCCCCAATAGTCCCTCTACCCTGTGCACACAGAGCTCACTTCTCGGGTGATCTTTTCTCCTTGTCCCATCTGGGCATAGGTGAGGAAGGCCTCAACAACTGAGTCGTCACTGGGTGAGGCTTCTTTAAATTCTAGCCCTGGCTGGAGAACACCTGACTGCCCCAGACTTAGTACTTCAGTTGAGGTGTCTTGGGGTTGGGAGCAGAGCTTCTGAGTATAGGAGTTTGGAATGACACGTCCCACAACCCAAACCTGCCTTCCCCCAGCCCCTGATGAATAGGCAGCCTGCCCAGGGGGTTGCTTAGTAAGAGTACCTGCCTTTGTGCCTCCTCTCTTGCGGGCCTGTGGGCCCACCTCCCTGAGCCAGTTCTGGCTCTTGGCCAGAGTTCAGAGTGTCAGCCCACATCACTGTTCCTCCCCCACTCCTTGCAGTTTGCAGAGCAGTCCCTGATGAAGAATGCCATAAAAACATCGGAGGAGTCGTGGATTGAACAGCAGATGCTGGAAGACAAGAAGCGGGCCACAGACTGGGAGGCCACAAATGAGGCCATTGAGGAGCAGGTGGCTCGGGAGTCCTACCTGCAGTGGCTGAGGGATCAGGAGAAACAGGCTCGCCAAGTCCGTGGCCCCAGCCAGGTGGGTCCTGGGGTCTGTCACTAGCCTGGCTAAGAACCTGTTAATTCCCACGTTCTGCCCACAAACAGGCAGAAAAAAACTAAGCAGTTTTGGCATCTGGGAGAGAAGGAAGCTCCCAGCCCCGTCTGTCCCTTATCTTGGCCTTAGTCTTGGCATTGTGCCTTAGAACTCTCAACGCTTGTGCAGAACTAGCTCTTTTAAGGAGTGAGGGAGGGCAGCCACTGATGGTGACATGCAGGGTTCATGGATAGTTTCAGAGGGACAGGCTCTTGCTGAATGTTCTTGTGTGGCAGGCTGTGTGCTGAGGATGTAAAATCAGGTCTGGCCCACTCCACCCTCAGTGATTCTGTCTGTTAAGGGAAACACATGCATCAGTGGGACCCTTGACCCTGGCTGGGAGACCAGTGAAGGTGAGGGCTCTGGTCAGTCTCCACACAGAAAGGTTGAATTTTTAGGGCGGGGAGTGGGGCATGACAGCCAGGCATTTGAGGAATCACAAGGAGTTTAGAGTGATTAATAGACATTGGCAAGAGCTGAGTAATTCGTTGAACAAATATTTATTGCAGGCACTGTTCTCAGTGTATAGGGGTACATTGGTGAGCCGGGCAGTCCCAGATCCCTGTACTTGTGGTACTTACCTTTATGCAGAATGGAACAAAATAAACATAATGAATAAATTAATTGAGAGGTGGTATGCATGAAAGATGTAGAGCAGGATAAAGGGGATGAGTAGGACTGAGTGGGGCTGAGAGTTCACAGTATTAAATAGCATGGTCAGGGTTGGCCTCAGAGCAGGTGAGATTTGAGCAAAAGCTTGCAGAGGTGAGGGGATTAAGTGCCTATGCCAGGGAAGGCAGAGGGCCAGCTAGAGCAAAGGCCCTGAAGTAAGTGCACACCAGGTGTGATTCAGAAGCAGCCTGGAGGCCATTGTGGCAGAAGAGAATGTAGTAGTAGATGGAGTCGGAAGGCGGTGGGGCCAGATTGGAAGGGGCTTGTGGGCTGTGGTGAGAACTTTGGCTTTTTTTCTGAATGAGGCAGAAGCCATGAGAGGGTTGTGAGCAGAGAAAGAGTGGGATCTGACTTAGGATTTAACAGGATCCTCCTGACTGCTGAGTGTAGAATGGAGTCTAGGGGGCAAGGGTGAAAGCAGGGGACCAAAAAGGAGAAGGCTACCATAGCAGTTCTGGTGACTGACGACAGTGCTGGCAAGGGAGGGGGTGAGAAGGGGATAGATTCTGGATCTATTTTGAAGGTGGAGGTAACAGGTTTCCTGTCAGATTGGCTGTAAGGGTGTGAGAGGGGCTTTAAAAGAGCTTACCTTCATCCTGTGGTCCATTGTGTGAACAGGAATGGTGGTGGCCTGTGTAGAAGCTATATCATAGCCAGGATCCTGGGAGGGAGCGAGCCCTTTGGGAATGGGGCAGAGGAGGGTTGCGACTGGTGTTGGTCTTTACCTCCTCATCCTTGCTCACTGCAGCCCCGGAAAGCCAGCGCCACGTGCAGCTCTGCCACAGCAGCAGCCTCCAGTGGTCTGGAGGAGTGGACCAGCCGGTCCCCAAGGCAGCGGAGTTCAGCCTCGTCACCCGAGCACCCTGAGCTGCATGCCGAGCTGGGCATCAAGCCTCCTTCCCCAGGCACTGTCTTAGCTCTTGCCAAACCTCCTTCACCCTGTGCACCAGGTCAGTGACTTGCTGATAGGGAGCATGCAGGGGTCAGGAGGTCCTGCCTAGGTCCTGAGCCCTGCCTCTGACTGTCCATCTGCCCCAGGTACGAGCAGCCAGTTTTCGACAGGGGCCGACCGGGCTACTTCTCCCCTCGTGTCCCTCTACCCTACTCTGGAGTGCCGGGCCCTCATTCAGCAGATGTCCCCCTCTGCCTTTGGTAAGCCTCCTCTGTCTATGGTCCAGGGGCCAGCTGGGAGCTGGGGAGAGATGGCAGAACCAGCTTGTCCTGCAAAGGGGGCTTCTTGGGCCTCTGGCCATCTCCCCAGGAAAAGAGAATTTTTCAGGTCCAAGAGTCTGTCCCAGAGGCGGATCTGAGTGGGGTTTTGTAGGCCCAGAGGAGTCTTCTCCTTAGAGAAAAGAGTGATGGGGGCCTGAATGGGATCTCTCCAGAGCCAGGGATCAGCAAAGGGCAAGGAGAAGGCAGGCTTTAAAGTGCTCTGTCATCCTTTCTCCCTTCCTCTTGCCCAGCAGGCCTGAACGACTGGGATGATGATGAGATCCTAGCGTCGGTGCTGGCAGTGTCCCAACAGGAATACCTAGACAGTATGAAGAAAAACAAAGTGCACAGAGACCCACCCCCAGACAAGAGTTGATGGAGACCCAGAGACTGGAGACCATCTCCCAACCCCCACACTCCTGCCCTCTGGTGCCACCCCACCTTCTTTGGCTTTCTTCCCTCTTGCCTTCTTCCTTCTTCCCTCTCTCCCCTCCTTTCACTCCTCCCCACTTCCCTCCGGCTAGCCCACCCTGCGCGCCCTCTCATCGCTGCCACCACCATCATCACCTGTCTCTTCGCCAGCTGATGTGCCCTGTTGCCCCCTGCACAGCACCATCCCTGCATTCCACAGGGGACTCGGGCAAGGGTGCTGAAGGTAGGCGAGAGGCACACAGAGACAAACCAACTGGCAGCCAGGCAGCCCCTGAGGAGAGACATTCAGACAGAGGAAAGTCTCCTTGTCCCCGATTCCTTCCAAGATCAGAAACTTGTCACCCCACCACAAATGATGCCGGGGAGGTGGGAGGAAGAAGTGGGAAAATCCCCTTCCCAGTACCCCAAGAATGTCTGAGCCTTCAATGTTGAACTTTTTCTTTATTAAAACGTTACTTTTATCTTATAAAATCAACCAATCAAAAAGTGATGTAGACAACAGCACTGGCTCTATGAAAGTGGCATCTCTCTGGTTTGGGGGCAGGCAGGCCACGGGGCACGAAGATGTGATTGATGTCCCTGGCCTCCAGCTCTGTGGAGGCGGGCAGGGTCTAGTGTGAGCCAGGGTGGGGTGGGAGGGCAAGGGGGGGCAGGTGTCAAGTGGGCTTTGGACAATGAGACTCTGACCTTGCTGCATTCCTTATGCTTCCACCACCACCACCAGTCATTTTGGAATCTCGGGGTGGGGGGCACCTTTGAGGGTTATGGCCACCGCCCAGGATTTGAGTGTGGGGGGTGGGAGCAGCCTTGGCAGATGGGGCACCCATGCCCTGCAGGTGTCAGCAAGATCCGCCATCTGTAATGTCCTTGGCACAATAAAACCAAATGTCAGTTTCCCCTGAGCGCCTCTGTTCTGTGTGGGACAGGGGGTGGGTGAGCCTCTGATCAGAGGCGGTGATGGCACAGACCTTGGCTTGACCTCTAAGGGCCGTATGCTCTCCCTTGGGGTCTCTCTGGGGGCCCAGAGTTTGTTCATATTTGATTCACTGGTTACTAAACCAGCTTTTGGACCTGTTACCACCAAGAAAGCTCTGTCTTTGCCCATCGTCCTTGCCTCACTATTGGCACAGGATGTAGCCTGCCCACTCTATTTCCTGGGGTGTGATGGGAGCAGAGAACTGTGAGCTTAAAGGCAGGGACTGAACTTCCAACTTCTCTGCCTGCCTCTCGCCCCAATATGTTTGCTCTTTCCTTGTGATTGTTTGATTAGGAAATGCTTTGGTCAGCCACAACGGTTGCTTCATAGCAACATGAGTTTAGTGGAAGCGACCAGAGGGGACCTCCCCACACTTGGTTTTAGAAACCGAGGAATAGCTAAACCTTTTTTTGTTCATGTTCCCCAGTTCTCTGGACACTTCTGTCCTTGCCCTTCCTAGACTAGGTGAAGCCAAGGCAGAGAAGGATGGCTGGCCCTCAGGTTTTGTCAGTTGTCTTTGATGTCCCTCAATAATGGGGTTCTTGTGGAAGGATGTGTGTCCAGTTCTGCAGGTGAGGGTATGGCTGTCTGCAGGGTGTCTCTGTGGAATCCACTGGTTAAGCACATGTGTGGAGAGTTGGTTTGAAACCTCGGCTTTTTCTAACTATGTGGCCTTGGTCAAATCACAGGCTCTCTGAGTTTCAAGTGTCCCATGTGTGGGACAGGGGTGATTAATGTCTACTACCTCATGCTCTCTCTGGTTGTGAGCATTGAGAGAGTGTATATGGTCAACATAATGTACGACGGCGCAGTGCCTGCCACGTTCTGAGAGCTCAAATGTTAGCAGGTATTATTTATTATCCTAATGTTGAAATTTCTGCACCATTTGGCCCATTTTGGCCCCTGCCTACTTCATCTTGCCGCTCTGTCCAGTTTTCCTTGGCCTCTGCCTGGAATTTGCCTTTCCTCTGTCCCAAGCCTCCAACCTTGTCTTTCAAGATGGGTAGAGGGTCTCCTGAGAAGTCCTGTGTGACCCTGTCCACATTCTCACCTCTATCTACAAATATGTCTTTACTCCTTTCCCAGTAACTGTACTGTCAACTTCCTGGGCAAGGGCTATGATGCCTGACTTATCTGTGTATCTCTTAATATCTGCACCCCCTCTAGGGCCTTGCAGGCTTAAGTAGACCCCTAATAAATGTTGGATGAATAAGGGAGAGTACATGTGTGTATTTGCTTTTTGGGTGTTTGTGTGTGTGTGTGAGACTGTGGTGAGTCCAAGTCTCTGTGCATCTCACAGTGTCTTTCTCTAGTGTGTGACAAGGGCTTAGTTCCAGGTGTGTCAGATGGTGACTGAGTGTGGGACTCTATCTCTGACAGTTTGTGTCTGTTTCTGAGACAAGTGCATGTCTGTGTGGGTCTGTCTGTGACAGGGCATCTGTGGTTTCTTTCTGATAGGGTGGATGTCCGTTTGTATTCCTGTGACAGATTCTGGGTAGCTATTTCTGGACAGTTTCAGTGACAACACTGCATGTCTGCTGGTGTGTGTGTGTGTGTGTGTGTCTGTGACTGTGACTGGGTCAATCCATGTCTGTTTTTGTGACACTGCCTATCTGTGGCTCTATCACATAAGTATATGTCTGCCTTTGGAGCAGTGCATGTGTGTCTTGAGCATCTGTGTGTCTTCCTGTGACAGACTCTGGGTCTCATTTCTGGGACAGTACAAGTCTTTCTGTGACACTGTATGTCTGATGGTGCCAGTATCTTTGTGACAAGTTCTGGCGGTATGTCTGACAGGACATTTCTGTGTCTTTGTCACATGGCAGTGTAGGTCTATGTGAATCTATCTGGAGTGCCTTTCTGTAACAGTGCATCTCTGGTGTCATTCTGGGACATAATTTTCTGGCAGCATGCCTGCCTGACAGTAGATTTCAGCCTCTGTGTGACAGTACATATGTACATGTGTGTCTAGGACAAGTTCATGTGAATGTGTCTGGCCGTATGTGTTTGTGTATTTCTCACATGCTGCTTCTGTGTGTGTGTCTTTGGAGTGCATGTCTGTCCATTTGCAGCATGAGGCCTATTTTTCCCAAATTTGTGACTGAGGGTATTTTACTACCTCCCCGAGCCCTCGTAGCCCCCGTCTCTCTCATCCAGAAGCACACCCCAAGCCACCACTACTCTGCCTTGCTCCCAACCCCAAGAACCCCCCCCCCCGCCATTCCAGATTCTAGACCTGCTGACTGGGTTCATGGCTGGGTCTAGCCAGGTCTGTCTACGTTAAGGGTTCCACAAACACCGCACAGGCCGTGGCCTCCAGGCATGGGAACGGTGCCTTGGACCAGCGCTTCCCCTGAGGTGGTTGTCAGGGAGGTTAGCCCTCCCTGACGGCTGAACAGGTTCTTCCAGGATCCCCGGCTTCAGTTTCCGGGCGGAGGCCGCCGGGCGCCTAGAGGGCTCTGGTCCTGGTTTGAGGAGCACCCTTCCGGAGACAGGGTCCTGGATAACCACAGGCCGGGATTCTTAGAACCCTTAGAAGGCCTGGCGTTATCTCCGCGCTAATCTCGAGGCAGCGGCGGCCAACCAACTTCCTAGGAAAGGAGGCGGTGCAGGTTTTTTTTTAAGTTTATATATACACATACAGACACATATATAAAAACAACTCCGCGCAACAACCAAAACAAACGCGCTTGCTGCAAAAGGGATTCCCAAAACCAGTTTCCTCTTCGCACGCGCCCCCTCATTTGCATGCAGACCCCGCCCCCGCGGAAGATCCGGGCATGTATTTGCATAAGGGAGTACTTGAAACGTTAGGGTGGCATGCAAATAAGGGCTGGCTCCGATTGGCTGGGGTACAGCAGGTGCTGCGTCCGGATTGATCAAAGCCAAGTGGGCGGGGCCGTCGCCCGGGGCGACTCTCTCGGGAAGCTAGTGCCCTGTCTCAGTAGCGTCGGGGCTGGCGCGCGCGGCGAATCTTAAGATTGCGCTGTTTGCCGGCTCTTCTGGGCCACCAGTTTCCTTACCTTCCATCCTGGCGCCCCCCAGTCCTGGTTCCCCGGCCTCGCTGCCCCGGGCGTCCACGCCTTGCGGGCTCAGCGGGCTCAATCTGCGCAGCTCCTCCTCCATGTTGACTAAGCCTCTGCAGGGGCTCCCGGGGGCCCCCATGACCCCCACGCCGCCGCCAGGTGAGAGAGGCTCCCCTACCGCGCGACCAGGCCGGGCGGGCTGAAGTGGTTGAGGGCGGCGCGGGGGGAGGGGGAGAGGGTCGCGGACGGCCTCAGCACGCCGCCACCCTGACTTCCTCGCCTCCGCCTGCGTAGGAGGCAAGGATCGGGAAGCGTTCGAGGCCGAGTACCGACTCGGCCCCCTCCTGGGTAAGGGGGGCTTTGGCACCGTCTTCGCAGGACATCGCGTCACAGACCGACTCCAGGTATCCACCACGAGGGTCTTGGGAGGGCCAGGTGTGTGTGGCAGCGGCGGGAGCCCCGGGGCTGGGATGCTAATTGAGCAGGGAGTGAGCCTACAGTGTGCGAGTGGTAGGGTCATGAGGGCCGGGATCCGGGTTGCTGAGGGTGTCTTGAGTGCGCGCCTGTGTGTGTGTGTGTGTGTGTGCGTGCGCGCGCGCGCCTGTGTGTGTGTGTGTGTGTGTGTGGCGGTCCAGGTGGGTATGTGTGGGAAGGGGGTGTTTCAGGGCAAGGATTCTGGAAGTCCAGGGAGTGAGACTGGAGAGTGGCGGGTCGTGAGGACTCTAGACCTTGCGATCCAGGAGAGGTGTATATATGTGGGAAGGTGGGGACCTAGAGTTGAGATTTTTGGGATTTTGGAGGCAGGTGTCCAGGGTGGAGCCGTGAGGACCAGGACCCCCCCTACAGGGTTGGGGTGTCCTGGGGCTGGATGGGAAGATCGAGGGCTTGGGGTGTTAGGAAATTCAGAACTCGTCACGTGGAGTGAGGGGTCCTGAAGCCTTGAGAAGGAAGAGCCCAGGGCCAAAGATGGTGGGAGAGGTGTACTTGGTTTTGGAGACTTGGAGGGCAGGGGAGAAGCACCAGCTCATTTGGGGTTGTGGTGTGGAGTGGTTGGTTGGGACCAGAAAGACTAGGGTGAGGGTCCAGACCGGGAGAGGTCTGAGGGTCATGTGCTGGCTCCCTCACCTCAGCCCGCTTCTTCAGGTGGCCATCAAAGTGATCCCCCGGAATCGCGTGCTGGGCTGGTCCCCCTGGGTGAGTATCTTTGCAGTCCTTTTTGACCTGGCGACGCCATCTCTGACGATGGATTTCGCCTTTCTATGGTTTGTATAACTCCTTGGGCCCTGTAACGGTGAGAATACTCCTACCAGCCCATGTTTACTCCCCTGTGGTGATATCCACACCTCCATACAGTTCTGACTCACCCCAGTTCCCCTAGAGCCCTGGATTCTCCCCTCCCACCCTCCTTTCTCAGCCTCTAAACATTGCCTCAGGGGCTGCCCGCAGGGCATGCTGGTGAGGAAAGAGGGGCAGAGGTCATTGGTTGCCATGGTGACGGTGGCTGCTTCTCTTCTGCCTTTAGAGCGCTAATGGACAACAGGGCGGGTCTGGGCAAGTTGTAGGGGCGGGAGCGTCCCCTGGCGGGCTCTGGGGAAACTGCGCCTGAGCAGGCTGTGGGACCCAGAGGGAGAAGGTGCCCCTGCGCAGTAGCGGAATTTTCATCACCGTGAGAAAACCTGTCTGCGGCTGTGCAAGTCAGTGCACTGGCCGGCAGAGGGCCCCAGCTCAGGCAGGAAGGCTGCTTCTGGCAGTCCGTGTGCCCGCGCAGGGCTTCGAGAGTGGGGCGGGTTTTGTGACCAGTAACATGTATGCCTTTTATTGAGTACCGACTGTATGCCTCAGACTTTGCTTCATCATAAAAGCTTACTGTGTTCCAATTTCCACTAAGTATTTTCATTCAACACGGTTCTAGATGCTTGGTGACAGTGACAAAATACCACATAATGACACTATTGAGTTCTTACTTTGTGCCAGTTCCTTTGCAGTTAATCACTTTTAGCTATTTAACAACTGTATATTAGCACCTAGAACGTGCCAGGTACAATTCTAGGCACTTGGCAAAATATTACATTTATTGAGAGCTCTTTTTGTGCTAGTCCTTTTCTACTAATTGCTTTCACCTATTTAACAACTATGTATTGAGCTCTGCCCTGTTACCAAGCATTGTTCTAGTGTTTGAGCTATGGCAATGAACAAAGCAGACAAACCATCACACAATAATAGTATTTATTGAGTGCTAACTGCGTCAGATTCTATGCTATAAAGTGCTTTTATCTATTTAAAACATTTTTAACATTTATCAAGCAACACTGTGTGTAAGGTACTATTCTAGTCTCTTTACAGATGTCAGTGGACAAAACAGATAAATTACTACATAATAGTGTTTATCACTTGCTTCTGCTGAAGGCCTTTTGTTAAGAACCACCTTCATTTATTCCTCAAACATTTCCTGAGGGAATTCCCTGGTGGTCCACTGGTTGAGATTCGGCATTTTCACTGCTGTGGCCCAGGTTCAGTCCCTGGTTGGGGAACTAGGATCCTGCAAGTGGCACAGCCAAAAACAAAAACAAAAATGAACTGAGCTCCTATTACATGCCAGATGTGCAAAGGCTTTGGCTTTTTTAAAATTAAATTTTATTGGAATATAGTTGATTCACAATATTGTGTTAGTTTCTGCTGTACAGCAAAGTGAATCAGTTATAAATATACATATATCCACTTTTACTTTTTTTAGATTCTTTCCCAATATAGGTCATTACAGAGTATTGAGTAGAGTTCCCTGTGCTACACAGTAGGTCCGTATTAGTTATCTATTTTACATATAGTAGTGCTAACATGTCAATCCCAATCTCCCAATTTATCCCTCCCCACCCCATAGCCTTAAGCTTGAATCACCTTCCCAATGGCTATGTGAGTTTAAGCCCTTAAGATGAGAGAACTGAGGCCCAGGGAAGGAAGCAGGTTGCTCAAGGCCACACAGTCAGGAGGCTGAGGAGCTATGATTTAAGTTCAGGCGAGAAGTCAGCCTCAAAGCTGCTAGCCTGATGTCTGTATTCTCTTTTCTCTCCCTGCTTCCCCCCCACCAGTCAGACTCAGTCACATGCCCACTGGAAGTGGCACTGCTATGGAAGGTGGGTGCAGGTGGTGGACACCCTGGTGTGATCCGCCTGCTTGACTGGTTCGAGACACCAGAGGGCTTCATGCTGGTCCTTGAGCGGCCTCTGCCTGCCCAGGATCTCTTTGACTACATCACAGAGCAGGGCCCGTTGGGTGAAGGCCGAAGCCGCTGTCTCTTTGCCCAGGTAGTGGCAGCTGTTCGGCACTGCCATGCCCGTGGAGTTGTCCATCGTGACATCAAGGATGAGAACATCCTGATGGACCTCCGCCGGGGCTGTGCCAAACTCATTGATTTTGGTTCTGGCGCCCTGCTTCATGATGAACCCTACACTGACTTTGATGGTAAGGCTTCCCTAAATCTCTGTGGGGGGAGTTTTCACCTTTTATCTTTTTGGCCTCTTGACATTTGACCTCCAGTGCTGGGGTATCCTGTAACCCTTGATCTATAGTACACCTTTATAAGGTTCTTGAGTTTTAATTTTAGGGGCTTTCAAGCCTTGCTCTCTAATAAGTCCATCTTCTGACAGTGCCCTGATCTTGTTCTGGGCTCTTATTCTGATGATGGGATCCTGCTATTATCCTGAGTCTTCTTTTTCTGGTAAGGAGGTCCTACTGTACCTTTTAAGTGCTTTTATTCCATTGAGCTTCTATTCTGGTGAGGGGACCCTGCTTATACAGTGAGTTCTCTTAATTCTAGTGAAGCAACCATACTTCCTGGGGAGGGTGGGATGGGAGAAGGGCATTATCAGAGAATGGTCTAACCTGTGGCTTATGTGCAGGGACAAGGGTGTACAGCCCCCCGGAGTGGATCTCTCGTCATCAGTACCACGCACTCCCAGCCACTGTCTGGTCACTGGGTATCCTCCTCTATGACATGGTATGTGGGGACATTCCCTTTGAGAGAGACCAGGAGATTCTGGAGGCTGAGCTCCACTTCCCTGCCCACGTCTCCCCAGGTGAGGCCCCACCCACCCTAGCCCACCAGACTTCATCCCTCCCAGGGATTGGTGCCCCCAACTCACTGCTAATCTCCTGTGTGCTTCTGATCTGCAGACTGTTGTGCCCTAATCCGCCGGTGCCTGGCCCCCAAACCCTCTGCCCGACCCACACTGGAGGAGATCCTGCTGGACCCCTGGATGCAGACACCAGCTGAGGATGCATCCCTCAACACTCCCAAAGGGAGTTCCACCCCTTTGGCCTGGTCCCTACTGCCCTAGTCCTGGCCAGGGCCCCCATTAGTTGGAATAGCCATCCCATGGCCACGCCACAGGGATAGATGGACATCTGTTGATCTGGTTTTACAGGTCATTAAAAATCCAGTGTTACTAGGGTCAGAGATTGGGGATCAGGTGTCAGAAGACATAAGCCAAGTTTACCTAGTCCCTATCCCAATCCTGCTAAGGAGCCTTCCTCCCAGAACGTATGCTCTGTTATTCTGGAGGGGGTCCTTCTTTGCTTCTTGTTTTGCTAAGGGTGTTTATTTGGTTGAAATTACATTCTGAGCCTGCAGGGCTCTTATTCTGATGGGCAGTAACCCCTACACTGGCACCTCCTGCTACCACCACACAAACTTAGTTTAAATGCTCTGACTTGGGCAAGGGTGCTTTCCTTCCAATACCCCAGCGGCTCTTATTTTAGCAAAGGGACACTTTCCCCTAGCCTAGGGTCCCATATTCAGTCAAGCTGCTTGCCTACCTCAGCCCAGGGTTGTTTATTCTGGGGGAGGTAAGCCCTATTGTTGTCCCAGGGCTTTTGTGTGTGTGTGTGAGGGGACCCTACTCTGTTATCCCAAGTGCTCTTATTCTGGTGAGGAGAAACCCCACTTTCATGATTTGGGAGGGGATGGGAGATGGACACTACTAGAGTCCACTAGGATGGGGTGGATGGTTTTTGGGGGGATGGGGTGAGGGAAATGTCTTGTTGTTTGTTCTCCTAGGGCCCCACCCTCCACCTTTTTTTGATTCTTGCTGCCTCCTTCTGAGCCAGGGTTGTCCAGTTGCTGAAATGTAAATACTTAATGTATTGGGGAAGGAGAGCTCCAACTGTATCTTCCTCTTCCTTCTCCCCCGCCTGGATTATTTAAAAAGCCATGTGTGGAAACCCACTATTTAATAAATGTAATAGAATCAGAAGCGACTGGCCATTTGTAGATGTGGTGAGGCATTCGTGGAGCATCTACTGAATGCTGAGCCAAGAGGGAGATGGATTGGACCTCTCTGCCCACGGGAAGCCTCAGTCTTGTGGTGCCATCCTGAAGATCTTTTATGGGTTCATTTAAGGTGAAAGAAAAACTTGATTTTCCCCTCAGCTCTTATGTAGCACCCCGTATGTGCAGAAGGGCTGCTTTGGAGATACCATAGACATTGAAGATGTCTGGGACACACTCCCAAATCAAAGATGGTCAGCTCAGAGGCAGAAAAAACTCCTTTCCCCCAACCCCAGGGGAGGAAATACCTTCCCCATGGGAGAAGAAAAGCCCTTTCTGGGGCTTGGTGAGGGCAGGGTGGGGGTTGAGCCCTGACGGGAATCTTCCTAGCCCTTCCTTGTTTTCTAATAACGTCCAAGGTGGAGTCACCTGTTTTGCCTCTACCTTTTTCACCTCTTCCTTGTCTTCTTACCTGTTCATCCCGCTCACTTCAACTTCCTCAACTCTTGACTTACCTGCCCTGCCCTATTTTATCATAGTTGCACTTGTCCGGACCTCAGTTGTACCTTCTCTTGCCCTGCTTTCAACAGCTAACCTAGGGAATTTCCTGGCGGTCCAGTGGTTAGGACTAGGTGCTAGTCCTAACTGTGGTGGCCCAGGTTCAATCCCTGGTCGAGGAACTAAGATCATGCAAGCCAGGCAGCGTGGCAAAAAACAACAAAAAACAACTAACCTGTAAACCTCTCACCTACTGGCTTACCTACCCACTTCTCACTTTTCCATTCTTAATGGTGACTCACTTGTCCTCTCTTCTCAGTCTGAACTCTCCTGTGCCATTTCACTAGTATATCCTTAACTGCCCTGCCTTTATCTGCTCGCTTACCTGCCTGACCCTCACCTGCCCTGTTCCCTCAAAGTCTCACTTCCCTCCCAGATGCCCGCTGTCTCTCCAGGGGGCGGGGGTTGGCCTCGCCGGCAGAAGGGAAAAGAACTTCAGTCCAACCCGGAAGGACCCAGGAGTTTTGATGCAGAAAGGGCGGTGCCATCAGAAGGTGGCAATAAAGAGCCGAGACAGGAGACAGACACCGGAACCAAAGAGACGAGGAGACAGAATGGGCGGGCGATATGGAAAGCGGGGTCAAAGAAGATGAGGGCGGGTTTAGTAACGGGAGTGGGCTAAAGAGGCTCTGTAAAGACGGTGGGAGACTGAGCCGGCTGCGTGCCCTGCCTCCGGATCTCAACGGAATTTGGAAATCCTGAGACCTCTCTTAAACTAGCGTTCAGGAGCGAACGAGGAGAGCCACCGCTCTGGGAAGCTTCTCGCTCGCCCCATCCCCACCCCAGGGTCCCGGAAGCGGAAGTAACGGACACGGAAGTGGCTTACTGTTGCCGAGGGGACGGGCCAGGCAGATGCCAACATGGCAGCGGTGGGGTCCGGCGGTTCCCCCGCGGCGGCCGGGCCAGGGGTGGTCTCTGCAGGGATGTTGGAGCCTGGGACCACGACTGCGGGTGAGACAGGCTGTGGCTGAGCAGTCGGCGGCGGGCCGGGGGGTGGGATCGCGGGGGGGTCAGAAAGGTTCCTCACTGAGGCGAGAGGGAGCATCCCGTACGGACCAACCTATGTGTGGGGAGTGGGAGGGTGGGAGGAGGACGTGTGTTTTGGGGGCGCGGAAGAGACCATTCTGCGGGTGATGGGGAGGTCCCTTCTGCAAATGGGGAGTAGAGACCATTCTGAGTTGGAGGCGGGTGTTTCCTTTTGGGGAGGCTAAGACCACTAAGACCATTCTGAGTGTGTGTGGGGGTCCGTCCTTATACAAGGGAGAGACCATTCTGAGAGCGGGAGAGTTCTTCCTTACAGAAGGGAGGAGCTGTTCTGAGGGAGGTGGTTTCTTCCTTGTAAAGGGACAGGGGTATTGTGAGTTAGGGTGGGGCAGGTTCTTCCTTATATGACTTAGAATGTTTTGAGGATAGGGATGTCCATTATATGGGGAGAAGACCATTCTAGGGGTCCCTTCCTGATGGAGATAGTTCATTGTATGTTGCAGTGGGAGGGGCCTTCCTTATATGGCGGAGAAAGGACGTTCTGAGGGTGCCAGGCCATTCCTTATAATGGGGAGAGTTCATTGTGAGTGTGAGCAGGACAAGGGATAATTCCTTGGGTGGGGGTATGCGGTGGTGGGAGGATGATTGGTGTATAGGGAAATATTTCCTTATATCGTTAAGGGACCCAGACCATTCTTAGTGGAGTAACCATTTACTACATGGGATTCAATCCTTTGGACAGTGAGGGAATCATTTCTTATATTTGTTAGACCATTCTGGGGCAGGGAGGAATCAGTCATCATAGGCGGGAAGGGTTGGAGAGACCATTCTGAGTGTAAGGGAATGGAATAATTTAGATGAGAGAACGTTCCTTAAGGGATGGACATGCCTTATATACAGTGGTCTCATTCCTTGTATTAGGGTATCGTTTTTCACATGAGACAATCATTCACTAAATAGAACCATCATTTCATATAAATATTTGGTTGTTCATCCATAAAATGGGAACACTGATAGTTCATTCAGAGATCAGAGCCATGTAGGGGTCTGTTGAGGTGATCCATATAAATCCCTTATCCCAATGATAGGCACGCAGTAAGCACTCAATAAATGTCGAGGATGCAGTTGGTATTCTGCCCAGGGCAGGGTTGCTTCTCACTCAGGGGAGGGAGAGAGAGGGCTGAGGTGGGTGTCCAGGACCTGCCCCACCCATTTCCTGACACATCAGCAAGGATTCCAGGTATGGGCTGGACAGGGAGAGGCCCACTTCTCCCTTTCTGGCTCTTCCTGCCCTTTCCTTTCTGGCTCTCATCAAGCTGGCAGGGATGAGACTCACGTTGGGTCAGGATAGGCAGGCAGAAGGAGGAAGTAGCGGTGGCTAGGAGGATCCTGGTTGAGAAAGGAGAGGGGAGGGTGGTAGTGTGGTTATGCCACAGCAGCTTTTGACCCCTTCTTCCCCCTTACTCCTTCCATTCCCCACAGCTCACCGGCGCCTCAAATACATATCCCTAGCTGTGCTGGTGGTCCAGAATGCCTCCCTCATCCTCAGCATCCGCTATGCCCGCACATTGCCTGGGGACCGCTTCTTTGCCACCACTGCTGTGGTCATGGCTGAAGTGCTCAAAGGTCTCACTTGCCTGCTGCTGCTCTTCGCACAGAAGAGGGGTATGAGCCAGGGAGAGGGGCTGCAGGGAGGGGGGCTGCATTGGAGTCGGTGGGTGGCAGTGTGTGTATGTGTGTGTGTGTGTGTGTGTGTGTGTGTGTGTGTGTGTGTACCCGCTCCCACGTGGAGGGTTTGGTTGGGGGATTATCTCTGTGTCTATGAAAATGCCTGGGGACTGTGTAAGTGTGGCTTGGCTGCCTTGTACCTCCAGCTATGAGTAGCTGCATCCACATGTTTATACCCCTAACTCCCCAGGAGCTGGCCAGTAAACACTGAAGGAATGAGACAGTCTGTGCCCATAAGGTAGCAGGTGACCCTTACATGATGATTTATTGATTTCTCTCTAACTTTTCATTATGGAGAATTTCAAACACAAAATCAGAGAAAATAATAAAATGGTAAAATATCCATGTCCCATCACCGAGATTCAACAATGATCAACTCGTGGCCACTCTGCCATTAAACAGCATCAGTGATTATCCACTCACTACCAATCTATGTGTCTGTTTACCTACTCCTGCACCTTGATATATATTTTTTTTTAATTTTTTTTTTTTTGCGGTACGCAGGCCTCTCACTGTTGTGGCCTCTCCCGTTGCGGAGCACAGCCTCCGGACGCGCAGGCTCAGCGGCCATTGCTCACGGGTCCAGCCGCTCCGCGGCATGTGGGATCTTCCCGGACCGGGTCACGAACCCGTGTCCCCTGCATCGGCAGGCGGACTCTCAACCACTACGCCACCGGGGAAGCCCCACCTTGTTATATTGAAGTATGTCCCACATGAAGTATTATTTTGAAGTAAATTCCCTCTTATTATCTTGAGTAAATATTTCGGTACATTTAAACTAATGACTTCAATCAGTCATGACTGCTAGAAATCATACATCAAAAAATTAACAATAATTTTTTAAGTTAATCAAATAATCAAATATCCAGTCAGTGTTCAAATTCGTAATGATTTCTCAAATGTCATAAAAGTTTTAAAAATTTTGTTTGAATCAGGTTTATATAAAGTCAGTGCTTTGTAATTGGTTGGTGTCTTCTAGGTCGGCTAGCCTCTAGTTTCCCCTCCAACTGTTTTTTTTTCTCTCTGCAGTTAATTTCTCGAAGACATAAGGTTGTTTGTCTTGTAGACTTCGGGTAGCCTGGATTTTGCTGAGTGCCTCCCACTGGTCTCATTTAACATGTTCTTCTGTCCTCTATATTTCCTATAAGTTGAATTTATTTACTAACTTAAACACCTCCCCAAAGGCCTTCTTTAAAATGTTGCCCAGTCATTTCTCTATAAAGGCCTCGCATGCAGCTCTGCCCTAGGTATTTACACTGAAGAAAGCATTCTCACCCACTCATTAGCTCCAGGGCCCTGGGAGGCAGCAGTTTAGGAACTCATCTGCTCTGTTCTAGATTGAGTCTGAGACGGTTTGAGTGAACACTGTGTGGCAGGCCATGTTCTGGCTGTGGAGGTGGACATGTTAGCGATGCAGACGTGCATCTTGCCCTCAGGGGGCTGATATTTTAGATGGGGAGAAACAAATAGCTACAGGTTAATCACAGCTTTCATCTCTTATCTACAATTTCAGCAACCCCCCCCCCGTTTTATTTTTTTAGTTTTCTCATTTGGTGTGAATGTGTCCACGGGTCACTGCAGAAATATGAATGTGCTTGATTACGGTGTGCAGCGCCATATACGTTGTGTGTGTTATGTGAAATGTATAGCATATATGCCGTGTTACCTTTCTAACACCTGGACATTCTTGAACACCCAAGCCCCTGGGCCCAGGGAATTTGGGTAAAGGGTTAGAGGTTGATAGTTACTCCTGGGATTAATGCCATGAAGGGAAAGGGCAGGGTTTTGTGAATGAGCATCAGCAGGAGTTCCTGCAGTAACCTTGTGCAGTGGTTGTGGGGTTTTCCCTGAGGAGGGACTTCTTTTAAGAAGTCAGATGAGTCTTAAAAGATGAACTGCAAAAAAGTGGGGTGAGATTTGCAAAGGTCTTATTATATAGGAAATTATTCTCATTTATTGATTGGAGCAGGTCCCAACCAGACTTTCTGCTTTAGAGTCAAGCCTGCATTCTTCCATGTGACAGGGGCAAATGCTTGGTGTGTGTGGGGCTGACAGAAGGAGGCGGCCAAGTGGAAGATGGCCCCTGCCCTCAGGCAGCTCTCAGGCTAGGAAGGAACTAGGAAAAGTCTAAAAGTTGAGTCTAAGGAACTTCCCTGGCAGTCCAGTAGTTAAGGCTTCGCCTTCCAATGCAGGGGGCGTGGGTTCGTTCGATCCCTGGTCAGGGAGCTAAGATCACACATGGCTCGCGGCCAAAAAACCAAAATGTAAAACAGAAGCAATATTGTACAAATTCAATGAAGACTTTAAAAATGGTCCACATCAAAAAAATCTTTAAAAAAAATAAAAGCTGAGTCTAAAACTTTCCCTCTGCTTGGTAAACAGCTTTCCACCCACACTCCTAGAGCTTCTACTTCACAAGCTCCTAGTTAGTGCTGATTATTTCATTGCACAAACTGTACTGAGTGCTTGCCCTGGGACTTTGTGCCAGGGAGGTGGGCTCTAAGATGAGTGAAATATGGTCTGTGATTCTCAGACTGAGTATCCGAAAGGCTTGCTGGAGACATGTTTGTACTCTAGAGAAACCGAGAGTGCAGACCTCATTCTAGCCCTCAGGGAGTTGGAGTGTGGTGGGGAGACACAGGACCAGGCCCAGTCCTGTCCTTTAGAGGATCCCCATCTTTAGAAGTCAGCGCTAAACAGGGCTCTCCTCCCTCCACCTAGGTAACGTGAAGCACCTGGTTCTTTTCCTCCACGAGGCTGTCCTGGTGCAGTATGTGGACACACTCAAGCTCGCAGTGCCCTCTCTCATCTACACCTTGCAGAATAACCTCCAGTATGTTGCCATCTCCAACCTGCCAGCTGCCACTTTCCAGGTGAGCCCCAAGCCCAGGAACTGGCTGGGGTGGGGGATATAGGATGTTGGGGAGGGAGGGCTGCAGAGAGCGGGGGCTGTGTTTCCTCCAGAATGTCCTTGGATCTTCCTCAACCTCGGTTTCCTCATCTGTGAGAACTGGGAATGGAAATGGTAATAGTAGCTACTCACTGAGATGACTAAAAGAAGTAATATCTGGGAAGAGCCTTTGGTTGGTGATGGATAAGCTTTAGGCTATTTACAAGCAACCTTTAAGATGGTTAAAGAGCCTGGATTCTGGGGCCAGGCTGCCTGGGTTCAAATCCCAGCTCTGCTACTTTCCAGCTGTGTGATATTGGGCAAGTCACGTAACCTCTCCATCTCATCTTTAAATTGGACATTACAATAACACACTTCATATGTGAGGATTAAACGAATTCATGTGAAGTGCTTAGACCCACACCTGGCACATAGTAAGCTCTATGTAAATGTTTACTGACGTCATTTCATGGCTGATTCATTTGTATCAACACATCCTTATCAAGACCTCCCTCATCAGGATGTTTACCATTCATTCATTACCTGCTGTGTGAGGTGCTTCACATACATCAGTCGTATTTACAGATGGTATGTCAGGGCTCAGACAGGGCAAGTGCTTTGTCCCTCGTCACACAGCTAGGACATGGGGTTGGGATGTGGACTTGGGTGTGGCCCAGGACGTCCTTGCACAGCCATCCTCCTGTGTGCTTTCTGGGAGGCGCCTCAGAGCTATTTAGCGGCATCTCAGTCAGTGGCCAGTGGCTGGATATTTTTGCTGTTTTTATGGTTATCTACCCCACCCTGTCGCTCCATTGTGCCTGGGGGCCCACAGTGGGTGCCGTCCCCCACATGTACATGTTGGGGGTCGGAAGCAGCCCTCAGTGTCTTCCACATGCCACTCGCAGGTCACGTACCAGCTGAAGATCCTGACCACGGCACTGTTCTCCGTGCTTATGCTGAACCGCAGCCTTTCCCGGCTGCAGTGGGCCTCCCTGCTGCTCCTCTTCACCGGAGTCGCCATTGTCCAGGCACAGCAAGCCGGCGGTGGGAGCCCGCGGCCTCTGGATCAGAACCCTGGGGCGGGCCTAGCAGCTGTCGTGGCGTCCTGTCTGTCCTCGGGATTTGCAGGTGTCTACTTTGAGAAGATCCTCAAAGGCAGCTCAGGCTCCGTGTGGCTGCGCAACCTGCAGCTGGGCCTCTTCGGCACAGCCCTGGGCCTGGTGGGGCTCTGGTGGGCCGAGGGCACCGCTGTAGCCCACCGCGGCTTCTTTTTCGGGTACACGCCTGCTGTCTGGGGCGTGGTGCTCAACCAGGCCTTCGGCGGGCTACTGGTGGCTGTTGTCGTCAAGTATGCCGACAATATCCTCAAGGGCTTTGCCACCTCCTTGTCCATTGTGCTGTCCACTGTTGCCTCCATCCGCCTCTTTGGCTTCCACGTGGACCCTTTGTTTGCCCTTGGTGCAGGGCTGGTCATCGGTGCCGTCTACCTCTACAGCCTGCCCCGAGGTGCAGCCAAAGCCATAGCTTCCGCGTCTGCCTCCACCTCTGGGCCCTGCACTCACCAGCAGCCTCCGGGGCAGCCACCGCCACCGCAGCTGTCTTCCCACCGTGGAGACGTCAGCACGGAGCCCTTTCTGCCAAAGTCAGTGCTGGTGAAGTGAGGGCTGGCGGTGGCGGTGGGGGGAGACAGGGAGGGACACTGGGTGGAGGGTGTTGGGCATCTGCAGGACCCAAGTTGCCACTGGGGCCTGGCTCCCATGGGGTTGGAAGGGTCTTTTCTTCCAGGTTCTCGAGAATTCTGGAAGCCTGTGGGACTAGGGCAGGGCATCACGTGAACCCTTCCTTGTAGCCAGGGGTTTTTAGAGCTGCCTCCTCTGTCTCAGTCTAACCTCTTTGGGGACCGGGTTGGGGGTGTTGTTATTCAAGGCTTTTTTTGTCTGCCCCCCTCAGCCAGAGGCGTCCTGTGTCTCATGCCTGGGAGAGTCCCTCCCAGCAATCCCTCCACCTTTGTAGGGACAAATTGGACAAAAATCCTACAACTCCTTAGTAATGACTGATGCCTATGTGGGGTTCCGATTCTGATAGCTTGAGGCCTTCTCTCCTCCCTGACAACCACACTGGATCATATTAGTAGCTCTTTTTGTGGCCTTGGGGCAGCTTCCCTAACACAGGGACTTGAAAATGGGCCTCTTGTGAGCACCCAGAGAGAGAGGAAGGGGGGCGACAGCTGAGATTTTTGCATCAGCCCATTCAAGGGGAGGGTGCAGTAGGGGCCATTTGTTTGCGATTTGGGGGTTTGTGGTGTAATCAGATGAATGATCCAGGGTGTGGGAAAAATGGAGAAGGGAGGTCCTTGAAGTGGCCTAATCTCATGGAATCTAAGACACTGTCAGTTGCTGGATGCAGGGTTATTTTCTAAGATACCCTGAGAGGAAAAATAAAGCTGCCAGCCACACTCATGATACCCCACTGGCTGTACGAGGCACCCTTCATGGGGAGGGGTGTCTTTAAATTGCTGAAATGTGGAACCTGCCCCCTGCACTCCCCAAAGCTTATTGACCCCTTAACTGTCTCCCAGGGTGTATATGGGGTGTGTGTGTGTGTGTGTGTGTGTGTGTGTGTGTGTGCGCGCGCGCACGCACATGCGTGCGCGCATAATGCCTGGGCTGTCTTTGCTATATGTACATAGGGCCGTTGGATCTTTATTTTTGATTAATTTGTTCTGATTTTTTGGTTTGTTTTTTTAAGGAACTGTAATGAACAAATGTCAGGATACCCAATGCCAAATAAAGATATTGTATTTATTTAGTCCACGTGTAGCTTTCTGACCCAGGGTACCCGCTCTCTCCACATGGGCTCTGTTACTAACCCTGGGGACTACCAGCCTCCCTAGTCATCCTTGCTTGCTCAGGACGTCCACCTGCCAGCCCACCCCAGCTTTCTGTGTTTTTCTTTCCTCCCCGTTCCCACCACAGGTTGCTCACCAAGGTGAAGGGTTCCTAGCCGCTGGGATTGAAGACGCTGGCCTGGCCTCACTCTCCCTTCTTGCCCTGGTCCAGCCAGGACCAAACGCTCTGATCAGTACTGGTTGGGGGGGGGGTAGACGCCGAACCCCCTGTCCCTACACCCCCTCTCCCACGCAGGGCTGACATGACTAAACTCTGGCCCAGACAGGACCCAACCACCCCCATGCCCCTGCTACCCCTACACTATTTCTTAGGTGAGTTTTTGTAAATAAAATGTGTTTTGCATCTTGCTGGCTTGGGTTGGGAAGTCTCAAAAGTGTGAGAGAAGGAAGCACTCAGGTCTCGTGGGCATGATCCACCGAAAAGCTTTTATTAAGAACCCCAGGGTGGGCCGGGCTGGGGAAGGTTCAGTCCTGCTGCTTGGTTCGGGAGGCCTCGGCATTGGCCCGGAGCACAGCCCCCGGGGATGGGTAAGGGCGCTGCTGGAAGAGGGGCCCGGCTGCTGTCGTGTCTGCACCCGTCTTGGCCTCATTCCGCTTGGGGAGTCCTGTTGACCACGTGCCCCTGGGGGTGACAAGGGGCGGGGGCGGGAATGTATAATATGTGTACTGTGGCAGGCACCTCCCACCCACCCACAACTGACAAAGGGGGAAAGGAGACAGGAAGAAAGGAACAGTCAGCGGTGCAGTGAGTCAAGGGGAAAAAGGAAGGGCTCTCGAGGGGTGGTCAGTTACCGGGGTGCATCTGAGTACGAACTGGGGTCCATGGGGTCTAATTCTTCATCCTTCCGGCTTGCCACTGCGGAAGTAGGTGGCAGAGTGGGGTCTTCAACGGGGGCACAAGGAGTCCCCGATCACCGAGCTCTCCCATCCCCAGAAGAAATGGAGCCTGAGGCTGCCAGGCCCCAGGCTCAGGCACTCGTGTGAAGCCAAGCGAGGGCTTCCTTACACTGTGCCCCCCTGGTGCCCCCGTTGCCTCACCCCAGCTTACCCTTCTTGCTCTTGGGGTAGGGAGCCAGCTCCTCCCGGCGATGGTGGCGCCGTTCTTTGCCCTCTTCCCGGTCCACCTTGTCATACCCGCGGTCCCGGTCCCGATCCCTGTCCCGCTCTCTCTCTCTGTCCACCTTGTCATAACCACGCTCCCGGTCTCTGTCAGACTTCTCATGGCTCCGTTCTGACTTCTCATGGCCGCGTTCCGACTTCTCGTGACCTCGGTCCGATTTCTCGTGGCCCCGGTCCGATTTCTCATGGCTCCGATCCAACTTCTCCTCAGCATCTGGGGACACGAAAGCCTTGTGACCTTCCGCCTCCCACCTCAGGACCCAGCAGCCTCTGCCTTCAACAGCCTCCTTTGCCTGGGGCTGGGTCTGCCTGGTCTTACCCGCCCTGGTCTTTTACCTGACCCCTCCTGGAGAACTGCAAGAACACTCGAGGCACCCTTGTATCTGCCAACTCACCTGCATTACTGCTCCTGAGCTTCTTGGCAGATTTGGAAACAACGGAGTTGGGATCATGTGGGGACAGCCAGGACACAAGGTCTGTGTCCACATTCCAGTAGTAAGGGAGCCCGCTGCAGGGCAGTGGAGGGAGGGAGGGAGAGAAGGAATGTCAGCACAGATATCCTCTCCTTGTAGCCTCAACTCTCGTCTCCCCGATCTCTGCCTGTACCTGCCCCATGCCAGGACCCTACAGGGAGGGACCCCCAGATGTCTTCCTTTGTGGCCCCCATTTGCCCCCAGCCCACCCCGCTGCATCCCCAGACTCACCAGGAAGGGTCAAACACCTTGTACCAGCTTGGTGGCAGGCCCTCCAACCGGGTAGCCTCATAGTCCACAGGATCATCATCATAGTCCTCGGCAATGATCTCTTCCTCCGGTTCTGGCAGGACAAGGAGGAAAGGAGGACAGCAGTAAGGACCAGAGGGATCCCCATCCTGCAGTCAGGGCCTGGGGAGACACACTCACATTCACATGGACCACGTGTGTGTGCCAGGTCTCAAGTGCCCTAAAAAATATTGCTCACATTCCAAATCCAAGTATCTGAATATTAGGATTTACCAAAAAATTTACCCAAATCTGTTCTGTTTCTGGGTTCAGATATGACATAATGTTACCTGAACTTATCTGGCTTGGCGAATATGAGGTTTCTGACTCCGGTATATTGACTAGCAAGTTTGGATAGCAAGGGATTTATCCAAACGCTTCTCTGAATCTATTCAGTTCCTGAGGCCTACAACTGTTGTCAGTTACTATCAACAGAATGAAAAAGGTGTATGAGTACCTGGACCTCCATAGGTCTATCATAGATTTCACCTATAGCTAACAATGAAATGTATATGTCAGCAACAGCAGAGTGCCTGTCACACAACAGGCCCAAAATAGATGTCAGCTATAATCATCGGTATTGTTAGTAAGATATATACAATCAGCACAGGGCCTGGTACCAACAGCCTTAAAGTAAATGTCATATCAATGATCATTATCAGTATTATTAACCAAAGATCTATGCTTGGCACACAACAGGCTTGTAATAGATGTCACTTATCAATAAAGTGAAAATAAGATGAGTTTTCCAGTACCTGGAACACCCTAGCCCAAACTAGATGCCAGCTTTTGCTATTACTTACAATAAGGTAGAAATACTAGCAACAGCAGCACAGTAGGCTGAAATGATAGATCCTATCATTATTTTATATACTGTTCACCATAATGTGTATGACACTTCAAGTAGACCCAAAATACATGTCAGCTATTGATACGGTGAACAATAAGGTATATATCACCAGCACAGTGCCTGGCTCCACAGTAGGTCTAAAATAATGTTATCTATTAGTATGGTAAAGAGCAAAGTATTAGCATCCTGCCACTGTGCTTGGCCCACAGGAGGCTGCGGTAGATGTCAGCTTCTGTCAACTGTTACTATCCTTACTATTAGATAATTTGTAACCACTTCCAGGGATTGATGGATGGATTAAACTTGGGATATAGAAGACCCAAAAATACACGTCAACTGTCAGTATTATTAAGGATGAAATGTCTATTCCCCGTCCCCACCCGCCTCCTCATACGGTAGGAATGGGTGTCAGGAATACGCATTGTTAACAATGAAATGCCTGCCACCCCACTGCTTGGTGCGAAGTAGGTCCATGCTAGGTATCAAGTGGCAGTATCAACAACAAAGTGCCTGTCAAGCCTGCCACATTGGTAGGCCTATCTGCTCTTAGCTCTCTCACCGGGCTCCAGATGTTTGAGAATGCCTCTCTTGGCCAAGCGGGTCTGCAGCGCAACGGGCAGCGGCATAGCGGATAGCAGACAGACCTAGGGAAGAACAGACAGACCAAAAAACAGCTCAGATGAGGACTGAATCTGATCTTGTAACCAAGCGCCTCCCCTCAGCAAGTACTCATCTGGACCCCCACCTACACTAGGAGCTGGGCGACAGACCCTACGCTAAAAGGTGGAAGGGATAAATGGCAATATCACCAAAACTCTCACCAACCCTCCTCTCCCAGGCCCAGGCTCCGCCCACTGCCACAGGGGCCAAACGCGGCTGCCCCTCGCCCCAGAAATGGGCTCACCCAACTTCCCCCGAAGACTACCGGGTGGAAGGAACCAAGGCGCTGGGATGGGGGAGCAGAGTGCAACACCTCCAGCTCCAAAAAATGCGCCCACCCCGACATTACCAATACAGTCACGCGGGTAGTGGAAAGCTGACAGACTGGCCGTCTCTCTCTCGTCGCTTCTATGAGTGCCAGGACTACACGACTCTCTTCTCCCAAACCCCAGAACGAGGTCCTCTCCCTCCGAGCCTGGAGGAAACTGGGCTAAGCTCAGGCTGTGGCGAAAGGATGACACAAACTTGGCTGGCCAATGAGAGTGCCCCTTGGTCTGACTTCTTCTGGTGAAACGACCCAATCATTGCCCTGGAATAGGTGGAAAGCTCGAACGCCTGTGTGCATTTACGGTGGGGGCGTGGCCCGCCCGCGGTTTAGTCAGACTGCGCGGCCGGACGCCGGCGCCATGGAGGAGTACGCTCGGGAGCCTTGGTACGGCGAGGGGCGCAGGCCTCGGGACTGTTGCTGGGGCGCCACGGCCAGCGGTGGGAGGCGGGCGGGGGAGGCATCGGCCACACAGCGCCACGTCCCAGACTCGGGAGACTCTTAGACGTTTGTTGTCTCCTTCTGCTCCCCTCCCCTTCCTCCTACTCGGGCTCCGTTAAGAGGGGCCACAACTGTGTGCCTAAAGGAGAAGGTGCGGTGCAAGGACGAACCACTCCACGTTTCCCTTGCCTTCGTACCTCCCAGTCTCTCTTTGTTAACGAAAAGACACGCTGGTCGAATCCATTCCAGCCGAGGGGGTGGTGCGGTATTGAGCGGTGCTGGATCATCCCCCCGGTCTGCGATTGGTTTTTCCCAGTTGTACGGGTTTAAAAAAAAAAAAAAGAGGGCGTGGCTTGGTTGGACGTGCTCATTGTGGGAAAGGGGGGTGCGAGCCCGTTCTGCTTTAGTAACAGTGCTAGCTTAACACTTCTGTAGCGCTTATTTAAACTTGCCAACTCTTTGCTTGTTATCAATTCATTTAATCATTGATAGTAGTAAAGCGGTTGATTTCTTGGTTGGCTGCGAAGGGGAGAGGCGGACAGGGCAAAGACTAATTCTTGCTTAAATGAGGGGGAGAATAATCTATTATCTGAAATTCTGCTTCCCATTTGGGTGACTTAGTCTCTCCCAGTTGGAAAGAGTCATTGTGACATGGCAAGAGGGAGGGCTCACATTAACCCCATCCTCCCCTTCCCGCTTGCAGCCCATGGCGAATTGTGGATGATTGCGGTGGCGCCTTCACTATGGGTGTTATCGGCGGTGGAGTCTTCCAGGCCATTAAGGGCTTCCGCAATGCCCCTGTCGTGAGTCCTGGCCTTCCCTGGGTGGCGCGGGGGTCCTGCCCTGCCCACATGGGATACTGTTCTGAAAACTGCTTGGAGCTGCCAGTCACATGCACTTATTCATTCTGGTGCCTGCTCACCTACTATATGCCAGGCCTGGCTCCAGGATCTGGAAGTTTGGAGGAACTGCAAACATGACCTCTGCCCCTCACCCCCCACCCAACTGGAGCTCCTCTGTGGAAATGCTGTGATGTCAAAAGGGTCATCACCAAAACCTAAATGTGTGTGTGCAAAGCCAGTCAGATTTTACCTAGAGGCAGATTCTGGGTTGGAAGCCTGGATAGAGGGAAGTGACAGGAGTTTAATTGGCAGGAGGAGGACAGCCTTAAAGCTGAGAAAATGCTTTTAATTTAACGTAATCTATTCCCTCTCTCTCTCACTCTCTATCTCTGACAACCCCCCTCCCCTTCCTGGGAGACCTCATCAAATGTCATGACTTTAAATGCCATGCATTTGTCAAGGTCTCTGTAATTTCTCTGTCTAGCCCTGTCCCTCCCCTCATCTCCTGGAGCTCTCTTTCCTGGATCTTTGTCCAGGTTTCTCCCTCTTATCCTCAAGGTCTCAGCATAAATGCCCCCCTCCTTAAAGAGGTCTTTCCTGACCCTTCAGCCACTGTCATAGCTCTTTTTCCTATTTCCTCTAGCGTTCTTATTGCTGTCTGAAGCTGTCTTATCTGTACCCTTATTTAGGATCTGTCTCCCCCACTATAATGTGAGCTCTGAGAGCGTAGGGGCCAGGTCTACCTTGTTTACTGCTGTATCCCTGCACACAGCATGGTGCCTGGCACATAGGTGCTAAGTAATGAATGAATGAATGATTTCTCATCCCAGCTCTTAGAGCACCTATATTGGGGTGCTCCCCAGCCCCCTAGTTCTTGGCCCCTTCCCCACATCTCTACCCCTGATACCCCTCCAGGTTTCCTGCCCCCATCCCTCTCTTAAAAGCTAGAAACCTTGTCTGCCAGTGGCCTCAACCGGGCTCTGATTCCCTTCCTCCTCACTTTCCTCCAGGGAATTCGGCACCGAATGAGAGGCAGTGTCAACGCTGTGAGGATCCGAGCCCCTCAGATTGGAGGTGAGAGGTTTGGGGAGACAGATGTGATAACAGAGTTGAGCTGGTTGCTCCTTTGAGTCTAGACTGCAAGTTGGGGGTCCAGATTCTAGTCCCACCTCTGCCTGGGACTTCCTGGGGGAGTGACGTTTCCCAGCAATTTCATATGGGTGAGTTCTGGAGTTTAAATCCAGGCCCTGGCTCTTCCCTGCTGTGTGATCTTGGGCTAGTGGCTTAACCTCTCTGAACCTCATCTGCAACATGGGGATGACAAAACAATAAGTTCTGTAATTTATGTAACTTAGGTAGTACTTACTAAGTGCTGGTTGCTCTGTTAAGCGCTTTGATAGTATTAACTAATATAAATTTTCAGAAGTCAAGTAACATGCAGTGTGTAGATCAGGTCCTGGCACACAGTAAGACTTGAGTAAACATTTTAACTATTGTATTGTTAACTGGCTTTGCTAACCCCTTTCCTTCTCCCTGAAACCAAGGTCAAAATTCCAGTTCTGTGTGGTAGTTACAAAGATCAAAGTTGCTCTGTTAAAAGCCATATAGAAGGGAGTTCCCTGGTGGCCTGGTGGTTAGGATTCCGGGCTTTCATTGCCATCACCCAGGTTCAATCCCTGGTCAGAGAACTGAGAGGAATGAGTGCATGGCGGGGCCAAGAAAAAAGCCATATAGAAGCAGATAAATCTGCCCGTAAAATACTTGTCAGCCCCCTGTGAAGGTGAAAGGAGTGCCGATGGCAATTACAGACAGATTGAAGGAGCTACCACAGAGACAGATGGGGGCTCTCCCCTAGGAGTTTGCCATCTGCCTTTGCCTCTGGGTTTTTCCCCCCGTTCTTTGCCAGAGCATTCAAGCCTTGGGAGTCCCTGGACCCTGAGCCGTATATTCTGGGGATTCCCCACAAACACTAATTAGGCTGTGGTCCCTCAACAGGTAGCTTCGCAGTGTGGGGGGGCCTGTTCTCCACCATCGACTGTGGTCTGGTGCGGCTGCGGGGCAAGGAAGATCCCTGGAACTCCATCACCAGTGGAGCATTGACTGGGGCTGTGCTGGCTGCCCGCAGTGAGTGTCCCATCCCCAGGCCCCAGCCCCTTCCACCCTGTTCTGCCTGCTCTCACCTGTCTCCCTGTGCCTCCTCATTCCTCCAGGTGGCCCATTGGCCATGGTGGGCTCAGCAATGATGGGAGGCATTCTGTTGGCCCTCATCGAGGGTGTTGGCATCCTCCTCACTCGCTACACTGCCCAGCAGTTCCGCAATGGTGAGTTCCTGGTGAAGCTGGCCAGGGAGAGGTGGGAAATGCTCTGCCTTGCCTCCTCCACTCATCTTTATCCAATTCTCCCTGCTCCAGCACCCCCATTCCTGGAGGACCCCAGCCAGCTGCCCCCTAAGGAGGGTACCCCAGCCCCAGGCTACCCCAGCTATCAGCAATACCACTGAGGAAGTGACCGCCTGTCATCGCCACCGTGGGAGCTCCTCCTTGGTTCCCTCCGCGATGATCTACCTCGAAGGGAGGGCTGGCTCCCGGTTGGCCCTGGGACCCTCCAGAGAGGGCCTCTACTCTGTTCCCTTATCCCAGGTTGGGGGTGGGGCACCCCAGCTGCCCTGATGGGTGGGTCCCTTCTCTCTCAGGCACCCCAGCCCCCACTCATATGTAACAAGCTCTCACCCCAGTCCCTTTGCATGGCACCCTGATCAGTATTTAAAGCCAGTTTTGAAATGCCTATGTATGTACTCCTTGAGCCACCCATTGGAGCTGCTCACTAGGACAAGGGGTAGAGCCCTCTTCAGGGACTTGGGAGCCCTAGGATTTGGAGTCCCACAGAGAGTGGGCTCTAGTAAAGGTTTGTGGGATGAATGTGTAGGAGGGGGAATGAATCCAGATGTGAATAGTACATGAATAAGGGGGCCAAGTGTTGAATCACAAGCAGACAGAAGAGGAACAGGCTTGGGAAAGAAATGAGTGAACACAGGATTGCTGAGGTAGAGGGGTGGTTCAGCATGCGGCACCTCTGACCCCTCTCCCCCATGTCCCCATTGCAAAGACTGGGAAATCTGACCTCACAGTGAACTCTGTCTTTCTGAATACCAGTCACCCCGTTTGTGAAGTTAATTCCCCTTCCATGTGGCCTCACCAGGGACCTGGGATGGAAGTAGGGGTCGGGGAGACCCAGCTTCCTTGAAGACGGTACCCTTAATCTTCTCTTCTGCACTACAGAGAGATTTCTGCTCTGCGATGCTCAGGGTTGTCAGTATTTAAGGGTACCGGATGAGGTTTCGTTTTGGGGGTGGAGTGGGGGTTATGGGAGAGAGATTTTCTCGGATGGACATCGGCTCCAAACACTGTCTCTTGCATGCAAACACCTACATGTGTGGGGCAGACGCCTCCACGGGGGTGCAGGTGGCCTCATGGGAGACACACCAACTGTCCCTTTTATGCAAGCCATTGCAAAGAGGTGGAAATGCCCTCTCATACAAACTCGCTCCCTGGGGGTGCAAATGCGGAGTTCTCAGGCCTCCGAAGGCCCCAACGAGGTCCTAGTGGTCCTCGGAGGTAGTAGAACTGCAACGCTGCTTGATGGACTCAGTGCCAGGCGCACGTAGCAGGCCCCGTGCACACAGCTCTCTCAGTGCCCCAGCAGGGCCCTGGCCTCGAACTTGCCGACTCCATGGCCACGCCAGCAGCAGCAACACACTTGCCTGGGTAGGACCGGGATGCCAGTCAGACCCTGGGTATCCCAGGCTGCAACCCTTGTATTTCCAGGCCACTTCCTTTGGTCCCGCCCATTCGGTACACCTAGGCCGCGCCCTTCCTCACCTCCAGGCCCCATCCCCGCTGCGTTTCCAGGCCCCACCCTGCTCCTATCAAACATAGGCCCGCTAGCTCTCCTGAGCCTTTTCCTTCCTTGAGCCCTCAGGTTCTGCCCACCTCAGGCTGCTGTGCTGTTCACAGACCCTTTGTCTCCAGGCCCCGCCCCCAGGTCACCCCCTCCCTATCTTTCAGCCCTGCCCTCTAAGCCTCCTGCAGGCCCAGGTTTCCCGCCCTCAGAAGCCTCTAGACCCTACCTCTTCCCGTCTTCAGACCCCGCCCTCTCCTGCTCCTTAAGGTCCCGCCGCTTCGGGAACCTCAAATGCTCGGGCGCCCCGCCCTCCCACTTTTGGGACCCCGCTCAAGGTCTCCGGGTCTGGAAGGCTGTTGGAGCCGTGGGGCCGTGGAACGGTTCATGGTGAAGTTCAGGGCCTTGTGCTCTGGCTCCTGGGGCTGCTGGCTGGGCCGGGCGGGACCAGTGCTGGGTTTAGTAGCGGAGGACTGGGCTTCGGCTGAGAGTTGTAGAGCGGCATCGAGTGGTGGTGGGGCTTCGTGGGAGCCTAGCTGCCGCGGCGTCACCCGGCTCCTAGGTGGGGCTGGGGCGTCCGGTGTCGTGCAGGTCTCCGGAGTTGCGGCGGGAGTTGGGTCCAGGGCGAGTCCTCAGGCCCCGCCCCCTGACCTGACCGCGGGCCTGCTGCTCTTCCCAGAAGAAGGGAATGTGGGGTCAGACCCCGGATGGTTTCCACCGGGGGTGGGGGGGATTGCAGAGACCCAGAAAAGGCAGGAGACGGAGAAGGCAAGAGTGAAACAAACAGATGGCGAGAGAAATAGGAATTGAGGGACATACACAGGGACATAGAGACACTAATGGACACATAGAAAGAGAGGCAGAGAGACATACAAGAAATAAAGGAAAAGAGACAGAGATGAGGAGAAAGGACAGAGACAGGAAGAGGAGCAAGAAGGAGCTGTTTGAGGGTCAGAAATGCAGGTGGGAAGACCCTCAGCGTCAAAGTGGAGGCCAAGGCGGGAGAGAAGGCGAGGTGGCGGTGTAGAGTTCTGAGCTGGTTTGAGGGGCTGAACCGACAAGGGTTGTCAGGCCAGGCCTCCTCAGGCTGCCTGCCCACTTACCCTCCAGCTCACTGGCCTCAGAGAGGCAGAGAGATGCCCAAACTGCATTCTCTCTCTTTCTCTCTCATAAGGATTTCAGTGGCTCTCCCTCAGGTTCTTCCTTCCGGTCTCCCTCCTCGCCTGAGCCCCTACTCTGCCTCTATGTCTTGATCTGTCTCTCAGCTCTTCTTCCTCATCTCTCTGCTTTGATTTCTCTGGCTGGTGACTCTCACCCTCCCTGAGTCCTGGAGTTTGCCATCCACCTGTCTGCACGCGGTGGGGAAGGGAAGATATTTGGTGGATGAGGAGGGTTAGAGAGGTGGACAGAATCAGAGAAGAGCAAGAGGTTCCAGCCCTGACAGTGGAGTGGGGAAATCCCTTTGTCCACTTCCTCAGGCAGAGACCCTGAGAGGCTGGGGAGAGAGACGAGGGGAAATCAAAGACAGAGAGAAAAGATAGGGAAAGAGACAGATAGCCAGTTTACAGAGACATCAAAGGAGAAATGGAGATGCAGAGAAACAGATACCAAGAGAAAAAGCAGTACACATTAAAAAAAAGACAGGGAAAAGAGGGAATGAAAGTGAGGAGATAGAGACATATTGGGAGAGACAGAGATAGCAAAGAAAAAAGAGAGAAGCTGAGGGGCAGAGAAAGAAAAAGAGAAGTGGGAGAGAAAGTAAGACAGAAGAGTTGGGTGCATACCTTACTCTGAGTTGCTGGTCTGAGTGTTCTCATTTCCCCTGTTCTCTTAGTGGCAGTTGGATAACAGGACCTGGCTGGGCAGGACAGCCCTCATAGCTCCACCCCTACCATCCCAGGTCCTCCAGGGGGGTGGGAGGGCTGCCTTCCCCAGGGATACACCTTTAGAGATCTACGCTCTGATGTTGGGACCTGGCAACCATCTCAAGGAGCCCATTTAGGGCCAACCTCTGGAACTGACCGATCGGGGCCATCTCCAGGGGATCTGCAGTGTCATCAGATTACCTGCAAGCCTGTGATCACTTCAGATATGCCAGTGATCACTTCGGAGGTGACAGAGGAACCTTCCTTTCCTTACGCTCATTATACATATGAGGAAACTGAAAGCACAAAAAGGTAAAGCAACTTGCCCATGGTTATACTGCCTGAAAATGGCAAAGCTGGGATTTATAGTCTTATTTACGGTGTATAGAGTTTCAGAGGTCACTTGCAACATGATTTCCGGGACAACACATTATCCATCCTAATTATGGGTGTTACTTGAAGGTTTTCATGGATGGTGTGAACTATTTTTTTTATAAATTTATTTATTTTTATTTATTTATTTTTGGCTGTGTTGGGTCTTTGTTGCTGTGTGCAGGCTTTCTCTATTTGCGGCGAGCGGGGTCTACTTTTTATTGCAGTGCGTGGGCTTCTCATTGCGGTGGCTTCTCTTGTTGTGGAGCATGGGCTCTAGGTGCACGGGCTTCAGTAGTTGTGGCACGCAGGCTTCAGTAGTTGTGGCTTGCAGGCTCTGGAGTGCAGGCTCAGTAGTTGTGGCGCACAGGCTTAGTTGCTCCTCGACATGTGAGATCTTCCCGGACCAGGGCTCGAACCTGTGTCCCCTGCATTGGAAGGCGGATTCTTAACCATTGCACCACCAAGGAAGTCCTCTAGAGTGGATTTCTTGAGTGGAGTTAAACAGTAGCAGCAAAACAGGCTAAAGTGTGTTTGAAGAGAACAAACTGCCCCAACTGTTAGCTCCCATTCCTGATGGGCTGGGTCTTGCTGATAGGGTTGCAGCGACTTCAGCAGAAGCATTCTCTGAGGCCAACAGCCAATTTTTACAAGATCGAGGTTTGGGATTTTTTTTTTAAGGGAAATGTGAGAGGACCTATAGAAAGAAAGCTACCTTCTGAGGTATTTGAAAGAAGAGCTATTGCATTTTTGTCAGTTTGAGGTAGGCGTGTGAGTCTGCATGAGAGAGAGAGTGAGAGAGAGAGATCGAGATCCAGCAATCAAATTCATAGTAGCTGTAGTCTGAGAAAACACACAAGATAGTTTCGTTTTTCCCCTAAGTGACAGAGGGAATCCATAGCGGGTCAAAAGTAACAGGGTGAGAGATATTTTACTTGGTTACTAGAAGGTGTCAAGGTACAGTAATAGTCAAGATTAATAGTGAAGTAAAAAGAAAAAAAGGTGCTGAAGAATCAGAAAATTAATCTTGTTCTGTCTCCTTGAGCAGAAGCCATCCAAATCTGCAGTCATCAGCTTCTGGAGAATTCCTAAGAATCCTCAGTTTGAAGCCTATTAATAAGGTCTTTTCCGCTGAGGCTCAAGGGCAGCTTTCCCTTTGATCATGCAGACTTTTTTGGAAATGCAGCTTGAACCTGTTATGGGGACATCTGGAGGCATCACACGAGTCTCTAGTAGTATGAAGTCATTGGCCTGTAAGAGGGTAGAATCTAGGATTTGAGGTGCAATTACAAAACACTTAGGGTAGTCTGTTATTAACTCAGAAGTAGCTAACTATAGGTGGTCCCCAGAGGGGTTAGAGCTTATTGCCATCAAGGCTAATGGCAATACTTTAGTCCCTGGAAGTTTGAGGGTTAGGGTTAGAAGTTTGTTGATTTTACTTTCCAAATTCCATTAGGTCTCTCCACTTTTTCTGAAGATTATAGGTGATAATGGCTGTAGAGTTTCTGAGAAGTTAAAACTTTACAGAGTTTTTAAATAACAGAGTTCTTTAAATAAGTGCAATGCCTGTCCCTGCTACTGGAGAGGTAAGTTGAGTCGGGAATACAAAGGCAAGCAGTTTCCCTACCTTTACAGTGATAACTCTCTGACCAGTAGGAAAAACTCAGTTCACCTGGAAAATAAACCACAGCCAGAACTTGCTCATAGCCCTTTGGAGGTGTTCAAAAGGGCCTCGAGCTATTGGTTTCTATCCACACCCTACCTTTTCAGTCTTTGTCATGATTGTTATGAGGTGTGACATGCAAGGGAACCATCTCAGCAAGACCCTTAAAGTTACCCCATCAATGTTGGTTCAGTGTCAAGGCCAATTTTTCTCTGCTATTGTGGCTATTATCATGAAGCATTTTTGTTAACCTCCACTCTTCTTATAGTGATCTCAAGTGTCAATTGGAGAAAAAACACACAACATAAGAGCTGTCAGTTGAGTTTTATTCAGTGTTTCCGAGAAATGGGAACTGCTTCAAAGAGGTAGGGGAGGAACTAGTAAATGTATAATTTTTTTGGCTGGGAAATACATGTACTCAAGCATGCATCTTGGCAAAAGATTACTGCTAATCACACACACACACACACACACACACACACACACCCCATATCTCTCTCTCTCTCTCTCTCTCACACACACACACACACACACACACACACACCCCATATCTCTCTCTCACACACACACACACACACACACACCCCATATCTCTCTCTCTCTCTTTCTCACACACACACACACACACACACACACACACACACACACCCCATATCTCAGTTAAGGATTTTAGTGCTTATCTATATATGGGAAGATGCAAGAATCTGGGGTCATTGAAATTCTTCTTTAGATATGCATCTTAACTACCTAAGGGCCCATATATCCAAAACATAGAATGTTTCCCCCTGAATTCCTTTCAGGGTATACTCGTAGGTGAGTGATTGCAACGGCTAATGACTTAATCCTTATAGAACTGGAATGGTAGGCAGCATTCTTTGTTTACACAAGTAATGGAAAGCTATATAGAAATTCCTTCATTTGTTGTCCATTTTGATAAGGGTTTTGTAGTGGCTTCAGATGAATATGAAATTATCACTGTAAAAGGCTAGTTACATTTCCCTATGAAAGGAGAAGGGAAGAATTTTGGCTGCAGGAAAATGCGATTTGACATAAACATACTCAAAAGAGAGTTATTACAGCTGATTTAAACAATAATTCAGGCCCTTGACAGTTTTATCAAGGCATACTATTAAAAAATCAGCACTTCTTAATCCCCAAATACAGAAATGAAGAGGAGGGTGTCTCCTATGTTAAACAAAATGATCTCTCTCCTTGAGACAGATAAAACAAGCAAGCTCGGGACTCCTCTGGTGGACCAGCGGTTAAGACTCAGGGCTCTCAATGCAGGGGGCCGGGGTTCCATCCCTGGTCAGGGAACTAGATCCCACATGCCGCAACTAAAGATCCTGCAGGCCTCAACAAAGATCCTGAGTACCGCAACTAAGACCTGGTGCAGCCAAATAAATAAATAAATAAATATTAAAAAAAAAATAAAACAAGCTCTTCGTGTGGTTTTTCTGCCCTTTTTGTTGTAAGGAATCTCTCAAATGGACAATCTTGTTCATGGCAAAAGTTTCTCAAAGTGGTTATTTCAATTCCAAAATTTCCCTGGTGAAAATTGCCACTTAGAGAGATAATGTGTTGACATTACAGTGAGAAAACATGAAGGAAGCAAGTGCTTGGCCTGCAAGGGGCACGGTTTTAGACTGAGAAGTCCTCCTGAGAACTGCAGTGTTTCAGAAGGGTGGTGCTTGTGTGACTTGGTGTCTCCAGATTTTGGCCAAAGGCCAGTCATCACTGCTATTGGGCCAGGAATAAAAACCCTCCTGATTCTGGGCAGATGAAACTAAACAAAGCAATTCTCAGGGACACAAAGACCAGACTGAGGTACACATAACGTTAAGTTTACCTCAACCCTTTTTTTTTTTTTTTTTTTGCGGTTCGCAGGCCTCTCACTGTTGTGGCCTCTCCCATTGCGGAGCACAGGCTCCAGACGCGCAGGCTCAGTGGCCATGGCTCATGGGCCCAGCCGCTCTGCGGCATGTGGGATCTTCCCGGACCAGGACACGAACCCATGTCCCCTGCATCAGTAGGCGGACTCTCAACAACTGCGCCACCAGGGAAGCCCTCTTGTGGATTCTTTAAGATTATCCATGTACAAGATCATGTCATTTGCGAACAGAAGTGATTTCACTTCTGCCTTTCCAATATGAATCCCTTTTATCTCCCTTTCTTGCCTAATTGCCCTGGCTACCACCTTCAGCACAATGTTAAATAGAAGTGGTAAAGCGAACATCTTTGTCTTAATCCTGATCCTTGGGGGAAAAGCTTTCAGTCTTTCACCATTAAGTAGGACGTTAGGTTCTTTGGAGCATTCTCTGCTGGGTCTTGGGGTATGTGGATGGATTGGCTGTCTGATGGGATTGGTAACCACTTTTCCATCCAGGATGGGTGGCTCCAACCACCTTCAGGAAAGGCGTTCTAGTTATCTTTCCTTTTCTTCTTTCTTTTTTTAAGAAACTATTTAATTTTAAAAATATTTTTGGTTGATTTTTGCACAATGAAGTTTCAGCTTCTCAACCTTTTCCCCTGCCCAGGGCTGCGGACCCAGACTGGCCTGGATCTGCAGTCCTTCTCATTCCCACGTCCCTCCCCCCACTTCCTCCAGGGTCTGTCCACTTGTCACTGTGTTGTGCTGGGGATTGGCACCGAGGTGGCATGAGATTCCACTTGTGTAGAACTTTGTTGAGTAAAGATCAGTTTCTTGTGACAAAAAAAAAGAAGTGTGATATTAGCTGTGGGATTTTTGTCCTTTATCATGTCGAGGAAGTTTTCTTCTACTCCTAGGTTGTTGATGATATGTTGATTCACGATAAAAACATATGAAGGGGTGTTGAATTTTGTCAGATGCTTTTCCTGCTTCTGTTGAGTTGATCGTGTGGTTCTTGTACTTTATTCTATTGTTATGGCCTACTACATTAATTGATTTCAGATATTAAGCAACCTTACATTCCCAGGATAAATCCCACTTGGTCATGGTGTATAATCCTTTTTATATGTTGTTGGCTTTAGTTTGCTAGAATGTTTTTCTTGAATTTAATTTTATTTATTTTTTTATACAGCAGGTTCTTATTAGTCATCCATTTTATACACATCAGTGTATACATGTCAATCCCAATCTTGCAATTCATCACACCACCACCCCTAGTTTGCTAGAATTTTGAAGAGGAGTTTTGAGTTTACATTCATAAGAGATATTGGTCTGTACTTTTGTAGGGTTGCCTTTGTCTGGTTTTGCTTTTGGCCTCATAGAATGACTTGAAAAATGTTCTCTCCTCTTCAATTTTGGGGAAGAGTTTGTGAAAATTTGCTATTAATTCTTCTTTAAATGCTTGGTAGAATTCGCCAGTGAAGTCATCTTGATCTGGGCATCTCTGTGGGAAGTTTTCAAATTATTGAGTAATTAATAATTAATTTAAATTATTATTCATTAATTTCAATAACATACAGAGACTTTGCTCCAATATAGCTCTGTTCCTTTTCTCCTCCTTTGCCCTATTATCATTAGGTAAATTACATCTTTATACATTATAAGTCCATCAACAGTTTTATAATTATTGCTTTATGTATTTGTCATCTAAATCAGATAACAGAAGAAAAGAGTTAAAAAATACATATTTATACTGTCTTTTATATTTACCTCTGTAGTTACCTTTAGCAGTGTTCTTTGTTTTTTCTTCATGCAGATTCGAGTGACTACCTGGTGTCCTTTCTTTTTTTTTTTTGCCGCGCCAGTGCCTGCAGGATCTTAGTTCCCCAACCAGGGATTGAACCGTGTCCCCTGCAGTGGAAGGGCAGAGTCCTAACCACTGGACCACCAGGGAAGTCCCCTGGTGTCCTTTCAATTCAGCTTGAAGGACTCTCTTTAGTATTTCTTGTGGGTCTGTTTAGTGATGTTTTTGTTTACTAAACAAAATGTTGTCACTTTCTCCCTCATTTAAAAATTTTTTTAAAAATTGGGACTTCCCTGGTGGCGCAGTGGTTAAGAATCTGCCTGCCAATGCAGGGAACATGGGTTCGAGCCCTGGTCCGGGAAGATGCAACATGCCGCGGAGCAACTAAGCCCATGCGTCACAACTACTGAACCTGTGCTCTAGAGCCCAAAAGCCACAACTACTGAGCCTGCGTGCCACAACTGCTGAAGCCCGTGTGCCTAGAGCCCGCGCTCTGCAACAAAAGAAGCCACCGCAATAAGAAGCCTGTGCACCGCAACGAAGAGTAGCCCCCGCTCACCACAACTAGAGAAAGCCCGCGCCCAGCAATGAAAACCCAACGCAGCCAAAATAAATAAATAAATAAATTTATTTAAAAAATTTTTAACGTGTGGTAAAATACATATAACATAAATCTACTCCTTTATTTTTAAAAGGTATCTTTTCTGGATATAGAATTCGTGGTTGACAGTCATTCCAGGGATTGGACCCGGGGCCTTGCCAGTGAAAGCACAGAGTCCTAACCACTGGATCACCAGGGAATTCCCTCTTTAAGCACTTTGAATATGTCACCTCCCTGCCTCCTGGTCTCTATGGTTTCTGTTGAGAAGTCAGATGTTAATCTTCTTGTGATACACTTGTACATGATGAGTCATTTTTCTCATGTTGCTTTCAAGATTTTCTCTGTCTTTAGCTTTCAACAGTTTGACTACTATGCGTATAGATATGGATCTCCTTTAGTTTATCCTACTTGGTGTTTGTTGAGCTCTTAGATGTATAGATTCCTGTTTTTCACCAAATTGGGAAGTTTCTTGTCATTGTTTGTTTTTTTTTCTTTCAGTTCACGCTTTTGCAATTCTTTCAGAGATGGTTTGTACATAATAATCAAAATTGTAGATACCCTAAAAGATCTTTATTTTGCCCTCATACTTGAATACTAGGTTGACTGAGTAAAGAGTTTTAGCTTAAAAATTGCCTCTCATAGCTTTTAAGATATTGCACCATTGTGTTAGAGTACTATGCTGACTGAGAAAACTCCGATACTCCTGTAATATTTTATGTGACCTATTTTACATCTTTTGAAGCTTCTTCTTTACCTTTGGAGTTCTAAATTTCTCCAGGATCAATCAATCAATTAATTAATCAAATACAACATGCATACTTTATGTTGGACATAGTGACAGGGGGATGCAGCCATGACCATTACAGATGGCATACCTGCTATTTATTTATTTATTATTTATGGCTGAGCTGCATGGCTTTTGGGATCTTATTTCCCTAACCAGGGGTTGAACCCGGGCCACAGCAGTGAGAGAGCTGAGTCCTAACCACTGGACTACCAGGGAATTCCCCCTGCTCTTATTTATAGAACTTACATTCTAATGGGGGAAGGAGGTAGACAACCCACAAATATATAAATACAGGTTGCACTAAATGCAATAAAGGGAATGAACAGGGTGTAATGTTAGAGAGTAATGTCTGGAGGACAAGGCTGATATTTATACAAGGTGCTCAAGGGAGCAGCTGATTCTAAATAAGTATAGCATTTGCAAATGCACTGAGGAAAGGAGGATGCATGTTGAATTTTCAGCATCAATATTTCATAGCCCTTAACTTCCCTTTTCCATTGTCTATCTCTTGGTCTTTTTGGATCCTCATACTTGAAAGACTTTTTCAAAATTATTTTTCGAATTACTAATTCTGTTTTCAGTTATGGCCATTCTATTTATTCAGCCCTGTGTCTGCCGATTGCTCTTTTCATAGCAGCCTCTTTTTTTCTTTTTAAAGACTATACTTTTGGGAATTCCCTGGTGGTCCAGTGATTGGGACTCGGCTCTTTCACTGCCAGGGCCCAGGTTCAAACCCTGGTCGGGAAATTAAAATCCCGCAAGTCCTGTGGTGCAGCAAAGAAAAAAAAAGGCTATACTTTTAAAATGTTTAATATTTATTTGGCTGTGCCAGGTCTTAGTTGTGGCACGGATCTTGGTTGCTGTGTGCGGGATCTTCCTTGCAGCATGCAAACTCCTAGTTGCGGCATGTGGGATCTAGTTCCCTGACCAGAGATTGAACCTAGGCCCCCTACATTGGGAGTGCAAAGTCTTAGCCACTGGACCACCAGGGAAGTCCCAAGACTATACTTTTTTTTTTTTTTTTGCTGCGTTGGGTCTTTGTTGCTGCACGCGGGCTTTGCTGTAGTTGCGGCGAGTGGGGGCCACTCTTCGTTGCGGTGCGTGGGCTTCTCATTGCAGTGGCTTCTCTTGTCGCGGAGCACGGGCTCTAGGCGCACGGGCTTCAGTAGTTGTGGCACGCAGGCTCAGTAGTTGTGGCTCGCGGGCTGTAGAGCGCAGGCTCCGTAGTTGTGGTGCACGGGCTTAGTTGCTCCGCAGCATGTGGGATCTTCCTGGACCAGGGCTGGAACCCGTGTCCCCTGCGTTGTCAGGAGGATTCTTTTTTAAAAAATAAATTTATTTATTTATTTATTTATTTTTGGCTGTGTTGGGTCTTCGTTTCTGTGCAAGGGCTTTCTCTAGTTGCGGCGAGTGGTGGCCACTCTTCATCGCAGTGCGCGGGCCTCTCACTGTCGCGGCCTCTCTTGTTGTGGAGCACAGGCTCCAGACGCACAGGGTCAGTAGTTGTGGCTCACGGGCCTAGTTGCTCCGCTTCATGTGGGATCTTCCCAGACCAGGGCTCGAACCCGTGTCCTGGCAGGAGGATTCTTAACCACTATGCCACCAGGGAAGTCCAAGACTATACTTTTTTAGAGCAGCTTTAGGTTCACAGAAAAATTGAGAGAAAGATACAAAGATTTTCCAATGCTCCTTGCCCCCTCACATGGCCCATTCTTATTTTGCGAGTGTAGTATCATCAATATTTAAGAAGATTCCATACTCCTTTGATTACTTTTGTTTCCTCTCATTCTTTTCCTGTTCCATTTGTTCTTAGTCCTTACGTTTTGTATTATTGGTTATTCTTAAATTAACTCAATGCTTTAAACATACTTATTGAATTCTTACTATATTCCAGGTGTGGGGATGCAATGGTGAAGAGATTGAAGACTCTATCCCCATGAAACTTGCACTGTAGTTGGGGAGACGGTATATATAAAGCATCATAGAGGTAATATGATGAAGGGAAGTGTTAAGTGCTACAGTGTAAAATAAAGCAGACTCTAGAGACAGAAAACTTGAGGTAGAAATATCAAGGAAGGCCTCTCTGAAGGGGCGATATCTAAACAGACCAGGATGAAATGAGGGAACAAGGCACATGCAAAGAGAATAGCAAATAGCAAAGAGCCTGAAGTTGTGAGCACACTCAGCATGTATGAAGAGCAGAAAGGAGACCAGTGCAGGTGCAGAGAGAGTGAGGGGGACAGTGGTAGGATGGGAGGTCAGAGAGGTAACAAGGACTAGATCTCACAGGGTCTTGTGGACCATAGGCTTTATGTGGGACCGTGGACTTTAGCTTTTATTCTGATGGGAGCCAGGAGGGAATTCTGAGTACATAAGAGAAATTACTTGAGTTAGAGTAGGATACCTCTGGCTGCTATGAGGAAAAGAAACTGTAAGGAGGCAAGGAAAGAAGCAGGGAGACTAGTGAGGGAGCTACTGCAAGGGTCCAATGACTGATGACAGTGCTGGCAGTGGAGGGAATGAGAAGGGATTGGATTATGGATCTATTTTGAAGGTGGAGCCAAAAGGACTTCCTCAGAGACTAGATGTGGGGGTGAGAAAAAGAGGCATCAAGGATGCTTTATGGTTTTTAAAAGAATGAAATAATGCCATTTGCAGCGACATGGATGGACCTAGAGATTATCATACTAAGTGAAGTAAGTCAAAGACAAATATCATATGATATCACTTTTTAAAAAATATTTATTTATTTATTTATTTTTGGCTGCGTTGGGTCTTCATTGCTGCGCACGGGCTTTCTCTAGTTGCGGCGAGCGGGGGCTACTCTTCATTGCAGTGCGCGGGCTTCTCATTGCGGTGGCTTCTCTTGTTGCAGAGCATGGGCTCTAGGCACGTGGGCTTCAGTAGTTGTGGCTCACAGGCTCAGTAGTTGTGGCGCACGGGCTTAGTTGCTCCGTGGCATGTGGGATCTTCCCAGACCAGGGCTCGAACCCATGTTCCCTGCATTGGCAGGTGGATTCTTAACCACTGCACCACCAGGGAAGCCCCTGATATCACTTTTATGTGGAATCTAATTTAAAAATTATACAAATGAACGTTTTACAAAACAGAAACCGACTCACAGATCTCAAAATCAAACTTACGGTTACCAAAGGGGAAACATGGGGAGAGGTGATAAATTAGGAGATTGGGATTAACATATACACATTACTATATATAAAATATATATATATATACTGATTCACTTTACTGTACACTTGAAACTAACACAACACTGTAAATCAACTATACTCCAATAAAAGTGTAAAAAAGGATGCTTTATGGTTTTTGACCTGAGAAGCTGGGTGAATGAGGGACCATTTACAGAGATAGGGGAGACTGAGAGAGGAATAGAGTTTTTGTTTGTTTTGTTTTTGTCTTTGTCGTGGAAGGGCAGGCCTTGGAGGCAGTGACTCAATAGTTCGATTTTGGGGAAGTTAGCATTGAGATGCCTATGAAACACCAAAGTGGAAATGTTGAGGAGGCAGTTGGATTTTGAATCTGGAGAGGCCCAGGCTAGAGATGTGAATTTGGGACTTACAGTGAATACAGGCTATTTAAAGGAATTAGAGGGACTTCCCTGGTGGTCCAGTGGGTAAGACTCCATGCTTCCAATGCAGGGGCCCTGGGTTTGATCCCTGGTCAGAGAACTACGTCCTGCATGCATGCTGCAACTAAGACCCGGCACAGCCTAAATAAATAAATATACATATTTTTTAAATGAAGGAATTAGAATGACAGAGCTCTGGAGGAGCTCATACTGGCAATTAAGTGCTCCAGCCTGAAGCCACACAGTCTGCTTCCACTCAGGGTGGACTTCTGCAAAAGTCCATCCTTGCCCCTTGTATTTAGATTGTGGTTCCCTTAGCTCTCTTTTCCATATGGCTTGACTCCATCTGTAGTCTCCTAGAGAATATTCGGTCCCCTGATGGCTCCCTTGAAAAGCACCACTGGCAACATGGATGGACCTGGAGATTATTATACAAGTGAAGTAAGTCAGACAGAGAAAGACAAATATCATATGATATCGCTTATATGTGGAATCTAAAAAAAATGATACAAATGAACTTATTTACAAAACAGAAATAGACTCACAGACTTAGAAAACAAACTTATGGTTACCAAAGGGGAAAGGTTAGGGGGAGGAGGGATAAATTGGGAGTTTGGGATTGACATATACACACTACTATATTTTAAATAGGTAATCGACAAGAACCTACTGTATAGCACAGGGAACTCTGCTCAATATTCTGTAATAACCTAAATGGGAAAAGAATTGGAAAAAGAATATATATATATATATATATATATATATACACACATACATACATATATATATATATATATATATATATATATATGACTGAATCACTTTGCTGTACACCAGAAACTAAAACAGCATTGTAAATCAACTATAGTTCAATATAAACTAAAAATTAAAGAAAGAATGAATGAAACAGAGAAAGAAGGAAAGAAAGAAAGGCACCACTGAAGATTTTCTTTTCAGGGTATTTTTGGGGTTGCTTTGGGAGAATTTGGGGAAGGAAGGGAGGTATCAACAGATGTGTGTGCTCATTAGACCAATTTGCTACACTCTCCCAGAAGGCTTCAAAATACAGCAAATCAGAACATGTCCCTGCTGTGCTTCAGGCTCACTGGCCTTACTTTATGTGCCATGAATGTGCCATGCTGCTTCTCACCTTAGATCCTTTTCTTGCGCAGTTCCCTCTGCCTGAAATGCTTTTCCCTTATACCCAACTTCCTGGGTAACTCCTCCTGGACCTTTAGTTCTCAGCATAGATACCCTTTCTCAGGGGGAATTTTCCCAGCCCCCCTTCACTATGGGTGGTAGACCCTCTTGGGTACTTGACAGCTCTGGTGTAGAGGCTAAATTTGGTTGAGTGCTCCAGACAACTGTCCAGAATGGCTGCTCAAGCCCAGACTCTCACCAACAGTACGTGAAGGTTCTTGTATCCCCACATGACTGCCAGCACTTCGTGTGACTCGGTTTTCTAATTTTTGCAAATATGATGCGTGTAAAGTAATATTTCACTGTTTTTTCTAAAATTTGCACTTCTCTAATCATTAGTAAAATTGAGCATGTCTTCATATGCCTGATAACCCCATGGGTTTCCTCTTTTGTGATCTGTCTGTTCCTATCCTTTGTCCATTTTTCTTTGGGGTTCCTGTCTTTTTCTTGATGATTTCCCAAAGCACCTTTATATTCCAGATGTTTAACCTCTGGTAATTTCAGCCATAGCAAGTAGATATTTGCTGTTATGTCTGTTAACTTTGTGTATAGGATCTTTCATTAAACAGAAATTGTAAATTTTTTTTGGCCGTGCCGTGTGGCTTGTGGGATCTTAGTTCACCGACCAGGGATTGAACTCATGCCCCCTGCAGTGGAAGCAGGGAGTCCTAACCACTGGACCACCAGGAAATTCCCCAGAAATTGTAAATTTTGATGTGTATACTGTCATTAACATTCTTCCTTGTGGTTTGTGCTTTTGAAGTTTTGTTCAGGAAGTCCCTCCCCATATCAAGGTCACATAGGCTATTTTTTCTATTAATTTATAGTGTTTCCTTTTACATGAAGGTCTTTAACCCATCTGGAGTTACTGTTTGTATATGGTGTGAGGTAGGGCTCCAGCTTATTTTCTTCCAGTTTTCCAAGCACCATCTACCTTTCTGGCCTTAGAACACATCCTAATACCTGGTGAGTAAAGTCTACCTTCTTTACTTCTCTTTTTCAGAATTAATTTAGCTCTTCACAGACCTTTATTCTTTTATATAGATACTTATTTATTGACATATAATTCACATACCATAAAGTTCATCATTTTAAAGTGTACAATTCAATATATTCTCTCAGAGCATTAATGTCGTCATCTGTAAAGAGAACAATTCCATCTCAAGAAATTGTCATTGGGACTAAATGGTATTTTAAAGGTACTTTTGAATAAAAGGACATTGTTAATTGTTAGATAAAGATATCTTTACTTGAAATGAAGATAAGTCATATATTGCCCTAAAAAAAATAAAAGTGTACAATTCCATGGTTTTTAGTATATTCAGCCATCACCACTATTTAACACCAAAACATTTTCATCACCTCAAAAAGACACGCTGTACTTATTTGCAGTAACTGCCCCCTGCACCCACTGCCATTCCGTTCTCTTCTCCCCTCAACCCCTGGCAACCACGAATTAACTTTCTATCTCCATGGATTTGCCTATTCTGGGCATTTCACATAAACGGAATCATGCAATATGTGGCTTTTTGTGTCTGGCTTTTTTTCACTTGGCATATTTTCAAGTTTCATCCATATTGTAGCACGTATCAGTACTTCATTTCTTTTTATGGACAAGTAATATTCCATTGTATGGATGTACCTCATTTTGTCTGTCCATTCATCAGTTGGTAGACATTTGAGTTGTTTCTATTTGGGGGCTATTGTGAAAAATGCTGCTTTGAACATTCATGTATAAGCTTTGTGTGGACTCTTTATATACATTTTGAAATGTTTTCTTGATTTTCTTTAAAATATTCAGCTGGGATTTAAATTAAGATTATATTGAAATTATATATTAATTTGGATATAATTGAAATATTTATAATATGAAATAGTCTCATCCAAGAGCATGAAATGTGTCTTCATGTGTCTTCATTTATTCAGATCATCTTTTATAACTATTAGTGAAGTTTAACATTTTCTCTATAGAAGTCTTTTTTTTTTTTGGCCACATTGTGCAGCATGTGGGATCTTAGTTCCCCAACCAGGGATCGAACCCGTGCCCCCTGCATTGGAAGCATGGAGTCTTAACCACTGGACCGCCAGGGAAGTCCCTCTATAGAAGTCTTATTATCCCATTTATACTAGTTTTCTATTGCTGTGTACCAATATTACCATAAGCTTCTTAACTTGAAAAAACATTAACTCACAGTTTCTGTGGGTCAGGAGTCAGGGTGTGGCTTAACTTGTTTCTCTGCTTAGGGTCTCACAAGATTGAAATGAAGGTGTTTACCAGGGCTGCAATCTCATCTGATGCTCGACTGGGGAAGGATCTGTTTCCAAGCTCACTCAGGTTGTTGGCAGAATTCAGTTCCTTGAAGTCATAGGACTGAAGGCTTCAATTTCTTGCTGGCAGTCAGCTGGAGGCCACCCTAGGCTCCTAAAGGCCACCCTCTGTTTCTTGCTATATGAGGTTCCCCAAAGTGGCCACTTGTTTCATTAAAGCCAACAAGGGAGTGGGAGTTGCCTCACAAGTTGATCATTTCAACCTCATTTTTAACATAATTATCTACATGTAATCATGTACATCTGGTCACCTTTGGACACACACACACACACACACACACACACACACACACACACACTCAAAGGGAGGGGATTACCCAAGGATGTGAACATCAGAAGGCAAGGATCATGGGAGTCATCTTAATTGCATGTCCAATACATCATCCCTGGGTATATACTCTTCAGGTCCAAAGGGGATGTGTATAAGGATTTTCACTGTAAAGTTGTTTGTAATACTGAGGAGATAGAGGCAGTTAGAATAAATGGATTAGATATATTCACAACATAAATGGATCTTTCTTTTCCTCACTTTTGATTTATGTCATGTTACCATACTTTGTTTTAATTCCAACCAAAATGAAAATATCTTTATTTTTATCTGATTATAATAGTAATACCTATTCATTGAATCTTTTTTTCCCAGACAACTGAGAAAAGTGTAAAGGAGAACGTGACAAACCATCAGTTATCTCTCCCTGCCCCCAGTGACATGCCCTTCCATACCACTGACATGCCCTTCCTAACATTTTTCCCCCTATGGATACACAAATTTTACCAAAGTTTTGTTTCCTTTGATGAAGGAATGCAAAGAAATACTTCGAATCCTTTTGATGCTTGAAATCCTTTTGGAACAATATATGAGTAAAATCTATCAATGTATCTATCTATATATCTACGGAAAAGCAAGTAGATACAGACAACAAAATAAAGACAGACGGGAGGAGTGTTGTGGAGATGAAGGGAGAGAAAGAATAAGAGGCAGGGAGAGACAGATGGGAGGGGAAGACAGAGAGAGCTATGGACACATAGGGTCAGAAAGAGAAACACAAAGCCATAGAGAGATGAAGATACTGGCAAACAGACAAGGAGAGGATAGAAAGGAACTTTTATTGAGCTCCTGCTGAATGTCATTAAACCTTCAAAGCCACTCTGGGAAGCAGCTACCAGTAACCCCTTTATGCAGGTAAGGGGCTGCACATTAGAATGGTGAACTGACCTATGTATGGTCACATCACCTGGAATGAACTCATCACCCTGTAAAGGCCCTGGTCCATAGGGCATCCGTAACTGTTTATCCAATGAACAAAGTCATATATCTTCTCCCCAAGGAGGGAGAGGCGAACACCAGACCCTCATTCCCCTCCACTGCGTCATTTTTTCCTGCCTGTCTGCTGAGGCGACAGCAAGGTCTGTTGCCCTGGCAACTGCCCTCCGACCGCCATGGTAACCGCCATCGCAGTCTCCAGCTCGCCACCTTGCCCCTTGGGCATCTCCATGGCAACGGGCGGGATGGAGGGGCTGCGGGAGCTCCTAGGCTGCGCCTGCGTAGGGTGGCGGGAGTGGATGGGCAGGGTTCCCCGGCGTGCGCAGCCGCAGAGCACCGCATCCGTGTCCCGCTAGCCCAGGCGCTGCGCACTTGCCAGCTAGTCCGCCCGTCCGGAGCCCGGCTCGCTGGGGCAGCATGGCGGGGTCGCCGCTGCTCCGCGGGCCGCGGGCCGGGGGCGTCGGCCTTTTGGTGCTGCTGCTTTTGGGCTTACTCGAGCCGCCCCCCGCGCTCTGCGCAAGGCCGGTAAAGGTGCGACGCGGGTCGGGCGCGGGGTGGCGGTGGGGTGGAGGATGCTACCAGCGAGGGTCGGTGCCCGGCCTCTGGCTCCTCTTCTCGCTGGTCCTGCTCCCGGGACGTGCGGAGAGATCGGCCCGGGTGGCCGGGGGTCCAGACGCCAGTCTGTACCCAGGCCATGCCGGGGTTGGTCTCTTGGGTGTGCGGGTGGCAGTGTGCGGGGCTAGTCGGGCCACCGCACTCTGCTGGTCCGCCCGGGCTCGGCCCGCCCGCCGCCTGTGGCGCTGTCCATGGGACTAGCGCGATTTAAGGCAGGGGCATCGGTTTGTGTGCGCATGGTTTGTGTGCGCATGATGTGATGATAGGGACGTGAGGGTGTGCTCTCCCTGTGTGCGTCTTTTCATGTAAGGGCTTCCGAGCGTCCATACAAAGGTGCCAGTGTGGGTCTGGGTGTGCAGTGTGTGATGCTTCTGCGTGTGACTTTTCTCAGTGACACTGTGCTTGTGAATTCTATGGTAATGGCGTGACTTATGGGCGTGTCTTTCTGTGTGTCTGTGTGATCTTGTTTTTGTTTGGGAGAGAGTGGTCTTTGCACCCCTGAGTGCATATCCCATTTTGGTTCTGTTGAACTGAGTGACTAGGATTTTGTATGTGTGTTCACGAGGCTGTTCCCCCCTGCTTCTTTGTGGAGCTGTGTCATTGTGGGGAGAGGAGCCATGATGTCTCTTTCAGTGCTGCGTTATGTCTTTAAGGGTGGTGCTTGTTCTTGCATCTGGATGGCTTGGCGATTGTAACCGCGTGAGCATCAGTGTGCATGAACATGTGCAGTTCCTTGCGTGTGGATGTGGCAGTGTTGAGTTGCATATGTGACATCTCAAGGCCTGTCAGTCCAAATGAGTGTGTGTGAGGCCATGACTGTGTGTGATTCCCCGGGGTGTCTGAGGGGTGGTGGGCATCAAGGGCACTTGGAGTACATCCTCTTCATGAAGAGTTCAAGGCTGTCTGTGTCAAGGATGGTGTTTTTCTTAATTAAATATTTTTTATATATGACATAATACATTTAAACATATGTATATACAATGTAAGAAATAATGATAACCCTCTTGTGTACCCATTACTCAGCTTAAGAAATCGAGCATGACCAATTGTTAGAAGCCCCTGGGTGCCTCTCCCTAAGGCAGCCCCTCTCCTCCATAATTATCCTGTATTTTCTGTTAATTGATCCCTTACTTTTGTTTGCAGCTTATCACATATGTATGTATCGCTAAACAATATCTTGTCTAGTTTTTCCTCACAGAAATGGAATCATACCGGGTGTGTGGCTCCTGGTAGTCACTAGAGGTCACTAGGAAGTCATCAGGGTGTCTAGTAGTCGCAGGCAGTCTGCAGTGGAATTCTGTAACTTGCTTTTTTTTTTTCCTCTACATTGGTTGTGAGATTCATCGCATTGAAGTATGTGGCTATAATTCATTTATTTTTATTGCTGCATAATTTTTTTTTTTTTGCGGTACGCAGGCCTCTCACTGTTGTGGCCTCTCCCATTGCGGAGCACAGGCTCCGGACGCGCAGGCTCAGCGGCCATGGCTCATGGGCCCAGCCGCTCCGCTGCATGTGGGATCTTCCCGGACCAGGGCACGAACCAGTGTCCCCTGCATCGGCAGGCGGACTCTCAACCGCTGCGCCACCAGGGAAGCCCATGCTGCATAATATTTTATCCCATGAGTATATCATGGTTTATAGATACATTCTCAATACGTCAGCAACAACATTTGGGTTGTTTCCAGCTTTTCTTTCTTTTTTTCCCTCCCTTCACTTTTATGTTATTACAAACAGTGCTGCTATAGTTCTTCATACACTTGTGTCCAGCAGTATATGTGCAAAAGCTAGTCTGAGGTGTAACACCCAGGAGTGGGGCGTAGGATATGTGCATCTTTTAAGACATTGCCAAATTGTTCCTCAAAGTTATCTTAACCATTGAGTTCCCAGCAGCAATGTATAAGAGCTTCCATTTTTTCTATATCCATGTCAACATTTGACATTATCAGACTTTAATTTTGGCAATCTTTTGGACGTATTCTGCATAGTGTATCTCACTGGTGTTTTAATTTGCATTTTTCCTGATTACTAATGAGGTTCACTATTTTTCATTTGTTTAGTAACTTTTTTGTTTTTTTTTTCTTTAAAATTTATTTATTTATTTATTTATTTATTTATTTTTGCCTGTGTTGGGTCTTCGTTTCTGTGCGAGGGCTTTCGCTATTTGCGGTGAGCAGGGGCCACTCTTCATCGCGGTGCGTGGGCCTCTCACTATCGCGGCCTCTCTTGTTGCGGAGCACAGGCTCCAGACACGCAGGCTCAGTAGTTGTGGCTCACAGGCCCAGTTGCTCCGCGGCATGTGGGATCCTCCCAGACCAAGGCTCGAACCCGTGTCCCCTGCATTGGCAGGCAGATTCTCAACCACTGCGTCACCAGGGAAGCCCTAGTAACTGTTTTTGGTTCCTCTTTTGTGAAATACTTGATCATCAATTTTGCCTATTTTTATATTAGTTTGCTTTTCTCCTACTGCTTTTTAGGCATTCTCTGTTTATTGGACATTAATCCTTTATTGACTGTGCTACAAGCATCTTCTCCCACTCTGGTTTTACTTTTCGTTCTTTTTAGGATGTCTTGGGATAAAAAGAAATCCTTAATTTGAATGTAGTTAAGTTTATTTGTCTTTTCCTTTCCATTGTTCCCAAATTTGGATCACTTGTTCTTCCTGCACAGTTTATTGAAGGAGTTGGTCCTGTACCCACTGCTCTGCAGTGTCTCCTCTGTCGTAGCAAGTGTCAGTGTGTGTGGATCTGTTTCCAAGCTCTGTTCAATCCTATTCCTTCCGCTGCAATCGAATCTGCGGTTTAACTTGCCCATTTAATTTTTGATTTCATTAAGTGTTTTTCTAGATGTTCTAGATGTTTCTTTTTCAAATCTTCATGGTTATTTTAATGGTCATTAGTTCCTCTCTCATACTTTTTTTTTTTTTTTTTTTTTTTTTGGCGGTACGCGGGCCTCTCACTGTTGTGGCCTCTCCCGTTGCGGAGCACAGGCTCCGGACGCGCATGCTCAGCGGCCATGGCTCACGGGCCCAGCCGCTCCGCCGCATGTGGGATCTTCCCGGACCAGGGCACGAACCCGTGTCCCCTGCATTGGCAGGCGGACTCTCAACCACTGCACCACCAGGGAAGCCCTCTCTCTCATACTTTTGATAGTCTTTTATTTCTTTAAACTTATTGAAATTGTTTCAAAACTGCCTGAACTGAAAATTAGTCACTGGGTAATTTATTTTACAGATAGACTTGCACACATGCCAAATGATATATGGACACGGTTATTCATCCCAACATTATTTATGAGAATAGCAAAAGATTGGAAACACCCTAAATGTTCATCAATTGGGGTGGTTAAATAAACTATTATACATCCATACAAAAGAGAATCAATACAGAAGAAAGGAAGGAAGAGAGAAAGGATGCTCTTAAGGTACTGATCTAAATATAGATTCCAAAAAGCAAGGTGCAGAACAGTCTGCTATCTTTTGGGTAAAACAAGTGGACAATAGGAATCTATAAAATGCAAATACAGGTTCCTGTTGTCCACAGCATTGATATAGAAAAATCCATAGCTGTCATATCTACCATCGCTACTCCTATGAAACAAACAAACAAACAAAAAAACCCTGGTCTTGGGCTTCCCTGGTGGCGCAGCGGTTGAGCGTCCGCCTGCCGATGCAGGGGACACGGGTTCGTGCCCCAGTCCGGGAAGATCCCACATGCCTCGGAGCGGCTGGGCCCGTGAGCCATGGCAGCTGAGCCTGCGCGTCCGGAGCCTGTGCTCCGCAACGGGAGAGGCCACAACAGCGAGAGGCCCGCGTACCGGAAAAGAAAAAAAACAACCCTGGTCTTCAACAGCCCTGGGGCAAGTTCTGAGTCACTAGGAAATCGTTAGGGGTGGTGAATCTAGGGGTCTTTGGTCGTCCTAAGAGTGTCCAGAGATATTTGGGGGTCTCCATTGACCTTAGGGGTGTCTACTCATATTTGAGGGGCCACAGCGCCTTTGTTGGCATGTTGGCATCTAGGGATATTTGAGATCCACGAAGTCCCCCGGGTTGGGGGTCCCTGGCCTGACGGGCGCTGACGACCTCTCGCTCCCCACCTGTCTTCCCGCAGGAGCCCCGCAGCCTGGGCGCAGCCTCTCCCCCCAAGGCTGAGGCCAGCGCTCCCCGCCGCTTCCGGCGGGCAGCGACTCGAGGAGAGGCGGCGGGGGCTGTGCAGGAGCTGGCGCGGGCGCTGGCGCACCTGCTGGAGGCCGAACGGCAGGAGCGGGCGCGGGCTGAGGCGCAAGAGGCTGAGGATCAGCAAGCGCGCGCCCTGGCGCAGCTGCTGCGCGTCTGGGGCGCACCCCGCACCAACGACCCGGCGCTGGGCCTGGAGGACGACCCCGACGCGCCAGCCGCGCAGCTCGCCCGAGCCCTGCTCCGCGCCCGCCTGGACCCCGCCGCCCTCGCAGCCCAGCTTGTTCCCGCCCCTGCCCCCGCCCCGGCACTCAGACCCCGGCCCCCAGTCTACGACGACGGCCCCACGGGCCCAGATGCCGAGGACGCCGGCGACGAGACGCCGGACCTGGATCCGGAGCTGCTGAGGTCCCCCCCACAAGGGGTGGTCGGGGCGGGGGAGGGCGCCTATATCCCGGGAGGAGGAGGGCGAGGAGCGGCGGGGGCCTGCTTCACGGGGTGGAGGTGCGAACACCTAGGTCCTGGAAGCCTGGGAGGGAATTTTCTAGTCCTGGACCTAGGGTGTGGAGGCAGAGATGCCTGGCCGGCTTCCTTCGTCCTAATGGGAGGGGGGGAAACTATAGTTTCAGGGATGGAAGGCGGAGACATCTGTCTCCAGGAAGCAGTGGGATGCCTGGGTGGGAGGAGGCTGCCAGGTCCCCAGGCGGTCCGGGGTAGCGGCGCTGTCCAGGTCCTAGGGCCGGGGCGTTGACGCACGGACACGTCCTCACTGCATTCCGCTCTGCTCCCCTGCAGGTATTTGTTGGGGCGGATCCTCGCGGGAAGCGCAGACCCCGAAGCTGTGGCTGCCCCGCGTCGCCTCCGCCGAGCCGCTGACCAGGACCTGGGCCCTGAGGTCCCCCCTGAGGGCGTACTGGGGGCCCTGCTGCGCGTAAAGCGTCTGGAGACCCCCGCACCCCAGGCCCCAGCGCGCCGCCTCCTGCCCTGAGCACCGCCTGGATCCTGCGCGTACTCCGGCGGCCCAGGACCGCCCCGCCTCTGACACCCCGACAGCCACTGTTGCTGCCCTGGAACCCCAAGATCCCCACCCCTGACCCCACAATAAATATGATCTGAAGCAACTATGTGCTTGTTTGAGTGGCAGTGTCTAGGGGGACGGTGGACTGGGTGGAGATTGCTGCCCTCAGACGAGGGAAAAGGGGCCCCTGCCCTCCATCCTGCACTTTTGAGACAACCCCTGCCTCAGTCTTCGCTTCTCCTCACTGGGGAGATATCCATATGGACAATGGCAGTGCCCACCCAGATTCTGTGCGGTTTCTAGGCCTCGCTTGGGAATGGGGAGCCCAGAAGGCTTTGAAGCCACTTTCAGCGGCATATTCTGGGGGTCCATCCTCCTGGGGACCAAGTGGTGGTCAAGGGGTGGCTGTTTGTGCGGCATGTGAGTAGAGCTTGGGCGGTGCTGGCACGGCCACTTGCACACATGAGCCCCTGCCTCCTGATATGGGGAGGGGCTACCAGCAGGAAGAGAACCAGAGTGGGCTGCCACTCCCGGCCAGGGGTCAGCCCTCCCAACACCATCACCTCCTGGCATGGAACTCTCTGGGCCTTGAGAAAGTGTATTAGTCAAGGTAGGAGGATAGGATGTATTTTGTTAGTTTGATATGTAATGTTTAGTTATATAGTATAGAAGCCACTCTATCTGTACTCTTACCCCAGCCCTGAAGGTATTGGGAGTTGGTGTGGTAACTGGTTTGTGGTCATGGCCTGTGCACTGGCTATTCCCTCTGTCCCTAGTTATCCACAAGTTTTTGCCCAAATGTCACCTACTCAGTAAGGCTTTCCTTGACCTCCCTGTCACTCTATTCCTTTGCCCGCCTTTAATACATAGCCTTATGTTATATCTACAAGTGCAGGGATTTTTAGTGTCTTGCTTGCCTCTATATCTTTTGTACCCAAAGCAGGGCCTGGTACACAGGGGTCTCCCCCACATTTCTTGAATGAAATAATTCTCACAATTCAAGTAACATTCTCCCCAGTCTCATTCCCACCCACATAACACTTGGCATGGAGGCAGGTTTGAAACCTAAGAACACTATTTAATTTTGCACAAAATCAACTTGACATAATATATAACCAACGCTACGGCCCCACATTGCCAAAAAGCCCATCACCAAAAGAAAACCTCCCCAGGAGAAGGGTCCATCTATCCCCAGTACACCGACAGTGTCCCACACAGCTAGTTGCTGGGGTCGGGGAGCGGGGTGGGGGGGGCGGGCGGGGGGGCGGGTCTCAAGTGAAGGAACCACCACCCTGGTCTGGGGGAGGGTCCACTCTTCTAGACCAAGAACTTCAGGCCACGGAGCAGCCACAGCGGCACATGGCCTTCTGGTGCCGGCCTTTATCCCCACCTGGCCCTGCCATGGCCTCCTTTGCCATGGCCTCCCGGACTCTTTGGATCTCATGGATGAGCAGGGAAAAGGCCTCCTCCACACCTTGGCGTGTCTTGGCTGAGGTCTCCACAAAAGGGGCCCCCCAGCTCTTTGCGAGGGCTGCAGCAGCAGCACGAGCATCTCCGGTGGTGGTCACAAGGTCACACTTGTTGCCCACAAGGACGAGGGGCTGGGTGTGGTGCGGGCCCCAGGTGGCCCGCATCTGCTGCAGCTGGGCTAGAGACGAGGGGTCATCGAGGGCGAAGACACCCAGCACACCATCCCCAATCGCCACACACTGGTCACGCAGGGCCCGATGAGTGGCCTGCCCCGCCGTGTCCAGCACATTCAGAATGCAGCCTCCGTGGTCCAGGGCCATCTCCTTCCAGTAGGAATCCTGGATGGTAGGGTCGTGGTCTTCCACGAAGCACTGGTGGTTCAGCTGGATGGTCAGCGCGCTCTTTCCCACGCCACTCGCGCCCACTACCACGGCCTTGTACTCAGGCAGCTGCTTGCCAACACCCCTGGAGGGTGCCCGAGCCCTGTGGCTCTGCTCCTGGGAGCTAGGGCTCCAGGTGCCCAGGCCCAGATCAATCATGCTAGGCTTTGTTGGCAGCGCCATGGCCCCAAGTGGGCAGCTCAGGGAAGAGATGTGGACAGCAGGCCCTGCAGGTGGAAAGAGAAGAAAGACAATGGGGGTGGGGGGTTTGGAGGTTAGGTGAGACCATTTAGGGGCAAGGGGACAGGTGGGTGTCATCGAATCAACATTTATTGAGTGCCTAGTGTGTGCTAATCACCTAATATACTATAATACATTATTTATGTTGTTTATTCTCTCTCACTCCCTTTTACAACATAAACGCTGTGAGATTTTAAAAACAGCTTAATTAATTTATATACCGTAAAGTTAACCTAGCTAAAGTGTACAATTCAATGTTTTTTAGTACATTCACAGAGTTGTGTGACCATCGCCATAGTCTAATTTTAGAACATTTCCAGTCACCCGGAAAAGACACCCCCTGCCCATTAGCAGTCCCTCCCCATTCCGGAGGGAGGGCAGGGATTTCGTCGGTTTTGGTTTCGGATTGTGTCACCATTGGACCCCAACCTGGCACACTGCTAGTCATAGTTTGTGCCGAGCAACATTCCTGCCCCCAGGAGTTTACGTTTTAAAAGATGGAGACAATAAACCAAATAGGTAAGCAAATGATGAGGTCTGTTAGCCATTGTCATTGGAATTTAGTCTTTATTACTCATTCAACATACAGCTGTTGAGAACCTACTGTGGGGCAAGGACAAAGAGGTGGGGGAAAAAACAGATTAAGAAACCCCTGGCCCTCATGAACGTGACATTCTAGTCAGGAAGACAGACAACAACAAAGATAAATCAGTAAAAAATGTTTCAGCAATAGGTGATAAGCAGGCAGAAGGTGCTTGGTTAATGTTAGGTATTTCTATTATAATTTAATTTTCATTCATTAATTCGAGGACATTCCTGCGTGCCAGGCATTGTGATGGGTGCGGGGATGGGGGGTGGGGTGGGGGGCGGGGATATGGCTGAGAACAAAATAAAGTCCCTGCCCTTGGGAGGGTTAGATTCTGAAAGCGAGAAAGAGACAATAAACAAGATAAGCAAGTAAATTACCATGTAGTTAGAAGAGGATGGGCACACAGCAGGTACTCAATTAGCGTTCACTATTAATACTAAGTCACCATTAACCCATTCAATACACATCCTGGTCTTGGTTCGGTGTGTGGCCTCAGGAAATGCATCATAATGGCTGCGGCCCCAAGTATCCCAGGAAGCCCTGGGACAGTGGCAGCTGGGGGGCAGGTGGTAGGTTTGAGGGATCCACAGGGGGTAGGGGTGGAGGGGGAGTTCTGTGGAGTTTGGGATCCGGGGGTCAGGGCTGGGGGGCTAGGTCCCAGGTGGGGATCTAGCTGTGGGGCCCTCAGCCCAGAGAGGATCCCTGAAAAGAGTTGTGGAATGTGCTCGCCCAGGAAGAAGGGGGCCATGATGAGGAGACGTAAGCAGAGGACAGAGCTGAGGGGAGGGGGGCAGCAAGGAGGCCAGGGCAGTAGTGCGGGCCAGCAGTGGGGGATCTGGACAAGCCGGGCGGGATTCAGAGATGTTCCGAAGGCAGGCCTGACAAGATTTGCTGAGGGACTGGGAAGAAGGGGAGGGAGTCCAGGCGACTGGAGAGGTGGGTGCCGTCACCCGAGGCAGGGCCTGGTGAGGGGGCCCTCGCTCTGGGCGGGGGGTCGCTGGGGCTGACACCGAGAGCACCGGACACTGGCAGCGGAGCGCCGGCCGACCTCCCGACACCTGGCGGGGCGCTAGGCCGACGGTGCCATGGCCGCTTCGTCAACAAGGAGCCGTGAGGCTCGGGGAAGTGAGCCGCGGTGACTGGCCCGAGGTCACACAGCCCATGGCAGGGCGACACGGGAATACGGAAGCAGCGCAGTGCCAAGTGCCAGTGGAGTACTGTCGGGGGCCTCTCCCCCACACCCGTACCCCTTCCTTTGTGTCACCTCCCTGACCTGAGGGGAGCAGGGGGCGCCCCCCCAAGCGCAGTCCCACCTCCTTCCAGGCTGGCCCGGGCCCCATACACGTATCCCCTAAGCCCGGGTGGCTGGCCAGCGTGGGGCTGGGAGAGGGGACCCCCAGTTTCACCCCAAAGCCGTGACCCCGTGCTCGGCCTGGACCTCCCCGCTCAGCTCCCGGCTCCCCGCTCGGCGCCCACACCCTCACCCAGGCCCGTCCTTACAAAGGCGGTCCAGGGTTGCTGGCCCCTGAGGATGGGAGGAGACAGGGGAGGGTCCCCAACACCCGACCTCGGCCATACCCCCACAGCCCTATGTGGAAGGACCTCTCAGGTCGGTGCTGGGGGGCCTGGGCGGCCCGGCTCACCTGTGTCCCGGGAAGGCCGGTGGCGCTGGGACCCGAACCCTCTGCTGCTCTGACAGGACTGACAGGGAATGAGACGTTGGTCCCAGCTGGGGGTATGGGGCGAGGTGGGGATGGGCGGGGAGGGAGTGCGCATGCGCAGCCAGCCGCCCTTGGACCCCTCCGCCGGCTCACCCCTGTCCCCCGCCCCGGGGCGAGTGCTGGGTCACTGCCCGCCAGGCAAGTGTGCGCAAAGGAGGTCTTCTTGGGGTGCGCTGTGAGCGCTGACCCCCGCTGTGTGCCCCGTGCATCCTGCTGCACCTCTTCCTTACCTTATCCCCACCTGGGACGTGATTTTGTGTTTTTACTGCGTGGGGGGTGTGTCAGATTTTTGACCTGAATGTCCAGACTTTGCCAAATGTTTTGTGAGGGCCTAAGGCCCTGGAGCTTGTGCTGCCTCAAGTGGGCTTTTTGGTAGCGTGGGAGAGAGTTGCGTCCGGTCCTGGAGGGAGAGAGTTGCAGAGGAGGGGTTATTTTGTAAAGGCAGAAAGAACCTGATTTGAGATGGACGTGTTCCAAGCTACACCATTTTGTAGACTCCCTTGCAGCTATGGCAGTCATGTGACACAATTCTGACCAATAAAATGTAAGCAGGAGTTGTGAGGGCAGGGGCAACCACAATGCTCCTTCAAAATGGATGACTGAGCTGACCCTTCCCCGTCCCATTCTCCTCTTCTTGATTGGGTGGGGCTCTGGTGGTCATCTTGGGGTCAGAGGGTGGCCATGAAGAAAAGTCCAGGAAACCTCAGCCCAGACTCCTTTGAGCTGCCAAAGCAATTCTCATTATGTGGGAGAAAAAAAACCCTAAAATTATCCCACAATTCCCCACCCTTGGTCAGTGGTAGACACTCCTTCCCCCAGGAAGCTACCCATGACGACCAAATCCAAGTATGTTAAACCTGGACCCCCCACCCCCCAATCAAGACAAAGACAGATGAAGACACTGAGGCCTAGTGAAGACACTTCATGATAGTTTTCTTGCCTTCCCAGCCCAGGGTGTAGCTGGGACTGGCTGTGAGGCTCCTATTTCTAAGGCAGGAGCTCATTTTCTCACAGATTCCCACCATTTAATCTCTTATGGAGCCAGCCAAGCTGCTTGCTCTATTTCCAGTTAGTTTTTGGATGAGCAGGGGGTTGACCTGATAAAGACCCACACCCTCATTCCTTCATTACTCATCAGCCCTGTTGGCCAGGAGGGTGAGCTTCTTTACCCACTCAAGATTAAAAGCTTTCTCCAAGTTTTGTAATAGCTTGTACTTTATTACATATGCAACCCCGCCATACCTGCCAGTTGATCCCCCTCCCCTCCAAAGTATCATCTTTATATCAGCCCCCTCTTGGGGTCACTGAGCTGCTCCTCTTGCCTTCTGGAGCAGAGTAGATGGAGTCCCTTGAGCAGGCAGTGGGAGATCTATAATTGATCACAGTCCTCTTACAAATATATACACTTAAATCAGCACCCTGGGGGAGTTGTAAAGGGTCTTCAGGATGGGATGGAGTGAGGCTACCCCTCATCAAAGGTATAGCTTGGAATGAACTAAGGCTGGTCTATCTTGGGTCTCAGAAGGTGAAGAAGAGGAGCACACTCTGGGATTTAGTGTGAGTGGAGCATGTTCTCCCCAAACTTGTTCTGGTGGGCGATGTTCTTCACAGCTAGGAGAGCCTGAGGAGGAGGCAAGAGAGGGGAGGTAAGAGTGAGCACCCCTCTACCTCAGCCAGGAGGCTACCCCCACTCCAGCCCTCAACCGCCCTGTCTCTTGGCCTATCCCACATGCAGAAGGGTCTCCATTCGCCCCTTATGCAATCACAAAAGGTGTGGGGGGGCAGGGGGGAGTGTGAGTGAGTGTGCACACATTAGAGGGTCTGCCCAGGGCCCACCTTGTGGTGAACGTAGGCCTGACAGTGGTAACACCAGGTAGACAGGTCGGCGTAGCTGAGTACCAGCGGGTGTCCCGAGCCTTCATGGTGTTGGAGCATATGGGCATTGATGTAACGACTGCAGTAGACCTGAGGTTGGGGAGTGAGCATTGGGTGGGGAATCAGCACCCACCTGTGGTTTGCTCCTGCGCCAACCTCCACCCTATCCCTTTCCTCGGCTGCATACCTGGTAGCAAGACAGACACACCCAGTTCTCCTGGAGGGCTCCACAGTCCTGACAAGGTTGGGTCACATCCAGGCCTGCTTCAGGTACAGGGCATACTGCCACCAAATGGGGACACCAGGGCAGTGGTGTTACAGCGTAAAACATGGCCTGGGGGTGGGTGAAACTGAGTAAGGTAGGGACTCCACCTCCCCATTATATGTCCCTATAGCCCATGCTCCTACGTGGAGGCACAAATGGGCATGAGAAGGAAGCCACTGTTCTAGCCTCTCCCAGAGCTCACTTGGTCAGTGTCAGCATGGTCTCCAGTGACATGCATCAGTACTGACTCATTCATGTCCTGACCTCCAGCTGCCTCTCCTAGTAGCTCCTCCTCTTCTGGGGGTTCCTATACACACAGAGATAAGAGATGAATCCGGGAGGCCTGATTCTTGTCCCTTCTTCCCCCTACCTGGGTGTGGTGGGCCTTACCTGTGCCTTGTCTAGTTCCAAGGTCCTGAGATTTCCAGTCAGTTTACTGGGGGATATCTGGGTTGTGGCTCCTTGCATGGGTGACGCTGGAGGAGTCTGATTGTCAGTGCATGAGGCTGGAGGGCTTTGGATCAGCTCAGCTCCCCCCACACCCTCCTCCGAGGTGGTCTGGTCCAGCGTGGCATCCCCCGTGGCTGCCTCTGAGGTGGCCTGGTTCAGCGCAGCAGCTCCTCCCATGGCTGTCTCTGATGACTGGTCCTGAGTGAACTCCATCACAGCTGTCTCTGACGTAGTCTGGCCTGGAGTGGACTCTTTCACAGATGTTGCTGAGGTGGCCTTCCCTGTGCCTGCCTCCAGAATGTTCCCTTCTGGCATGGTCATCCCCTTGGCTGACAAAGGATTGGCTGCCTGGGGTGCCTTCTTGGTGATCAACTTAGAACTGGAGGGTCCCTCTTTATCTTTGACCTCTGGAACCATGGAAGGGAGATCCTTGAGTGTGGGTGCTATCCCTTCTCCCACCTCTAATCCCTGCCCTCCCCTGAGCCCCCACTGCCCGCAGTTCCCCTCACCCACTCACTTGTGACCCGCAAACTGCACCAGTATCTGCGATGGACTTGGATGGTCTCGGAGATCGAGGCCAGGGCCCCTGACAGTGGGGGCCGCAGCAGGGTCAGCAGGGGTGGCGGGTCCCCAAGGAGGGAGTGGGTGCAGGCGGCCATGGACTCCGAGATGGATGTCAGGTTATAACCACCCTTTGTTAAGGAAAAGAGGAGGGAAAGGTATGATGAGGGGGGTCCTCAGGGAATTTGGGAGATGAGATGTCCTGCCTCCCAGTCTCCCCTTGGGGTCCTGCAAGTCTGGAGGGTAGGTACTGGGGACAAGTAAGTAGAACCCACATCTGTCAGATGGACAGCGCCCACTATGTGAGGTGGTTGTTGAGGGGGACAGAATTGTGACATAAAGTGCAAGATAATAATAACCACAAGAATGACAGTACTGATGGCAACATTAGTAAGCGCTGACGTTCATTAAGTGCTTGCTGTGTGCTAGACCCTATTCTAAGCACTGAATCCTCACAACCGCATGTGCTGAATCCGTGCAGGAACCTGCCTTCACAGTATGGGAACCCCTGGCTCTACCCACAGAAGGCGCTGCCCTGCCCTGGTACAGGAACAACTGGTCTTTCTCTCTATGTGAATCTGTATCCTGACCTGGTATGGGAACCCTCTTTTCTCACACTCTACAGGAACCCCAGTCTCTGCTCTTTTTCCAGATAAAGTAACTGCGGCTCACAGTGGTTAGATGACTTGTCTGAGGTCTTAACAGCTGGTAAGAGGCAGCACTGAGGTTGGAACCTGGGCTACCTGAGGAAAGGGTCCACCACCCTGCCCTGCCACAGGCAGGCCTGGGCACACAGTGGGACATCTTACCAGCCAATTAATCTCTCTGTGACTTATTGTCCTCATCTGTGAAGGAGTACAAATGACAGCACAGAAGGTTGCTGAGTGGGTTAAACTAATGTACGAACAACGCATAACCATAAGAAGCCACAGCTCTTGCACAGGGCTTACCATGTGCCAGGCACCCCTCCACGATTGGCCATCCACACCTTACAGACAAGGAAACTGAGGCACAGGGGGTGGGGACACTGAGTACTTTACAAAAGGTCAGTGAATTTCCTTTGTCTCAGGATTTTGTTGGAGGTAGTTCAAGTAGAGGTAAAAAGTAAAGACGCTGGAGCCAGGCTGCCTGGGTTCAAGGCCTGGCTCCGTCATTATTAAATGTGTGACCTCCAGCTAGTCACCGCAGCTCTCTGTACCTCAGTTTCCCTGATCTTGAGAGAGGAAAATGATGAGGTCAGTAGACCTTACATCACAAGGCTGCTTTGTTAAGTAAATGCATTAATAATGCACGTAAAGTGCCAAGAAGAGTGTCTTGTACATAGTGAGTGCTCAATTAAAGTTGCTAATGCTGGTGTTATTACTAATGCCCACTGTGTGCCCACAACCCCAGGTGGGGACATCCAAGTCTTCCCGACCACCCTCCCACCGCAGGAAGAGGGACCGAGACAGCTACCTCTAGGATAAGGATAATGCGGCCATTGGCCAGGCCCATCAGCAGGTGGGTGAGGTGGGCATAGCCCTCAGGCGACACCTGGCAGCTGCCCAGTGGGTCCCCCCGGGCAGCATCGAAGCCAGCTGAGACCAGCACCAGTTCTGGGTTAAACTGAGGCAGGGAGAGAAGAGACACATGAGCATGAGGGTGGGGGCGTGGGGAGGCAGCAGTTCAGGGAGACCTAGAGACACAGACAAGGACAAACGAAGACATGGCAATGCAAGTCAGAGAGATGGAGACATGGGACCTGGAGCCCGGGAGACACAAGACCAGAGCCCTGAAAATAGGGAGGGGAGGACATGGAGACACAAGAGAGATTCAGAGACGTGGACACATCAGACACAGATTTAGAGACCCGAGATACAGAGATATGGAGATGTGAGAAACAGACGGACAGGGTCATGAAGCAGAGTTGTGAGATGTGGAGACTCATGTCAAGAGATAGTGACATGAGACGGAGAGATATGTCCTCACATACACACCCAAGGGTGAGACCAAGAGGCACACACTCCCCTCCCTGGGTCAAACATGGGACACATGGGCACAACACGGGGTTTTACACACATGGTACCAAAGAAAGGTGCACACGTTTCCATCACAGAAGATGACAACACAGGTGCCACACACAGAAGATGGTCACATACAGTCACATACACCCACACACAATCAGACAGTCTCACACAGACCAGACTATACATAGTACTAGTCACACACGCACACACAGTTTCTCAGAGGGAACAGTAATCCACAGCTACCCCTGCACAAACACAATCATACACATGCCACCACCACAGTCACAATAGTCACATGTGCTGTTGCACCCACAGGAGGTGGTCGCTTGCACATGGTCACACATACTATTTCATAGAGTTACACACACACAGAGATAGTCACAGCCAACTGTGCACAGACACACATACACATCTGAACACGCATGTCTGCACAGAGGTCACAGAGATGGCGCTCACGTTCATCTACCCTCAGAGTTAGTCATGTACACATGATTTGCCACACATACACACAGTTTACACACGGAGGAGGCAGTTACCTACAGCCACTCACACAGAGTCAGGGAAATGTATATAGGCCATAGGAGAGAGAGATGACTGTCACACACAGCCTTCCACATGCAGAAAGTCACACACTGGCTGTCAGAGAGAGCAATGTCAATGACGTACAATATCACACCCACCACACAGAGCAGCGGTAGTGACAAATAGCAGAGTTTCACACGTGCTCGAACCCCTCTCCACCTGGCACGTGCAGTTCCACAGAGATGGCAGTCACATGGGGCCACCATCACACACAGATAGGCACTAGTGATGGTGTACACACAGGACAGGTACACAGCCAGGCACGCCCCCAGGCAAGACCACCCCCGCACACTCCCAAGTCCTCACAGTTACACACAGAAGGCAGTCACATACAGCCACTGCACAAACATACCCAAAGGCCATCAGAGTCACATACCCTCCCCCAAAGCCATCACAGCAGCCACCTGCAGGTCCTCTCACAGGATCAGTCACTGAGACATCGGACACATGCACGCCTGCTGCCACCCACACAGTCTTGTCACGTGCGTCCTAAATCGTACCTCATAGGCAATGGGAAGCACCAGACGATGCCAGGCAACCAGGTAGTCGGCGTCACCCAAGCGGGGCCCATTCCAGGCCACGTTGACGGTGTAGCCCGTGCCTGCAGCCTGACCTATCTGGCTGCTGGCGCCCTCGTCCCCCATAGGAAAGAAGGCGCCATGATCATAGCGGTGCAGAGAAATGTACAGCACGCTGCAGGAACACGGTGGGAAGGAGGGATGTGCCTGGTTAGCGAGGCACCCATAAGGCATGGCCCGCCCACCTCCCTGACCACACCCCACCCCCTGCCGCAGCCCCTCACCTGGGGTCCTCCTCAAATATGTGCTGAGTTCCATTACCATGATGGACGTCCCAGTCCACGATCAGGATCCTGAGGAGGGAGGGGACAGCTTCTCAGTTACCCCAGGACACTTGCCCCCTGGGGGAGGGCAGGGACTAGACCCCTGGAGTCTGTATGCAGGGGCATTTATTGTGGATGGGAGGACCCTGGGTCCCTGGGGAAAGCACTGGGAAGCAGGCTTGTGGGTCCTATCAGAGTCCTAAGGGCTTCACTGTGGGCCCGAGCAAGTGCTCAGGGCCAGATCCCGGGCCTTGTATGGGTAAGTGCCAGGGGCTAGACTGTGGGTCTTTTGAAGGAAGCACCAGAGGCCGGACCCTGGCTTCTGTTGGGATAGTCATCAGGGCCAGAAATTCTGGGAAGGGGACCCTAGATGCTGTTTTATAAGCACCTGGTTGCCGCAATCTGGGGATCCTATCTGGGTAAGCACTGAAAGGCTAGATCCTTGGTCCTTTTCTGGAAGTGCTGGGCAATTGGACCCTTGGGTGGTTCAGGGTAACTTTGGGGGCTGTACTACAGGGCCTGCTGCGTAAGCACCAGGCGGTGGGGGCAGGGAGCACTTACCGCAGCGCACGCCCACTGACGGCCTGGGCATGGCGAGCAGCCACAGCCACAGAGTTGAAGAAGCAGAAACCGCAAGCGGCATCCCGCTCTGCATGGTGGCCAGGGGGACGCACCACAGCAATGCCATTCAAAACCTGGGGGAGGGGCAGGGAACAAAGATTAGACCACCCACCCTCCCCGCTTTCCCTTCCCTTTCCTCTCCTCTTCCATCTCTCCTGTCCCTCTACTATTCCACCAGCTGCTAGGGGCCCCCAAGCCTGTAGCCCCCATTCCACTGGGTGTACTTCCCCAGGAGCCAGGCCTCTGGTGAGCTGGGATCTCCTCCCATTACATGCCCCCTTTCTTCAGGCCTGGCCCACCTCTCAGAGCCGCCTCTTTCCCCACCCTCCACCCCCAGGACTTCCTCTCCTGGAGCCCAAGGTCCCCTCCCCAAAGTGCAGGCACCTCTCCTGCCAGCACAGCCTCCACCAGGCGGCAGGCGGCGCCAGCAGCCAGCTGCGCACAGGTGAAGGTGCTGGGGCAGATGTAGATGGAGTCATAGCTGGCGCCCTCGCGGTGCAGCTCCCGGGTCTTCATCTTCTCCGTGGCCCGCAGACGATCCACGTGCTCAGCACTGGAGGCACAGAGGGGGCACTCAAGGGGACAGCCAGGTAACTCTGTCCCCTCCACGTCCTCTCCTGTGTCTCGCAGCAGCTCCACGTAACAGAGGCAAGCCCAGGCTCCAGCCCCCAGGGTGGCTTGCGTGCTCTGAGGCCCCACCCCAACCGGGCCACAGGGGTCTGACCTGTGGCAGGTGAGCAGCTCAGCGTCCGTGGCTGGACGTGCGGGCAGGGCGAGACAGCGCCCGGCAAGACCCAACTCCTCCAGGTGGTGCATGATACGCTTGATGCGCTGAGGCGTCTCGGGATGGTGGCTAGGAGTGGGGGAGTCGGAGGCAGGGCTTAGTGCGCTTGAAGTGGGGGCTCCCTCCCCTCCTCCCACTTAGCCCGGCTCTCTGACTGCATACTTGTCCCACAAGTTGTAGTGATCCATCATCTGTGGGTCATAGACCAGCCCTGTGCGAGCCTGCAGCACCGGCCACGTCAGGATTGGGAGCTCAGGGGGCTGCCATGGTCCCTCCGCCTCCTTCTCCTCCACATCGTCCCCCTCCACAGTGTCCTCCTCCTCCAGGGTCTCAGCTGCATGGGGAGGCCACATTCACCCTACTCCTACTCCCCCACCCTGGATCCCCTTAATACTCTGGAACTCAGTTTACCCAAACCTAAAAAGGGGTGGGAGGCCTGAAACCAGGGCCCAGTGAGAGAGGGCCTGACCCTCCCCCACCAAGGCATCGAGGAAAGTCAGAGTGGGGTCTGGAGGAGTCTCCTCCCACAGCTCCTTCCCTGCCCAACCCCCCACCCAGCGCACTCCCTGACAACTACCTGATCTCACGAAGACCTCCCAGAAGGGCTCAAGGGCTTCCAGAGCACAGGATATAGACGCCTGGGCACTGGAGGGCAAGGGAGAGGAAAATGTGACCAACTGGCCCCTGAGTGGGTAATGAGGGGCCTACTTCTCCCCTCCTCCACCTGGGCTCACCTCGGGCAAGGGGCGCCAGGGAACTCCAGCACGGGGCAAGGGTCTCCCAGAAGGGTGTGGAGCGAGGCGCTGACGCCCTCAGCCAGGGAGCGGAGGTTGTAGCCACCCTGGGAGAAGGAGTTCACATGAGGGAGGGCAGGAAAGAACCAGATGTTACCAGAGGAGAGTAGGGTGTTGTCAAGCAACAGGGCATTTTTTTTTTTTTTTTTTTGCGGTACACGGGCCTCTCACTGCTGTGGCCTCTCCCGCCGCGGAGCACAGGCTCCGGACGTGCAGGCCCAGCGGCCATGGCTCACAGGCCCAGCCGCTCCGTGGCATGTGGGATCCTCCCGGACCAGGGCACGAAGCCACGTCTCCTGCACTGGCAGGCGGACTCTCAACCACTGCGCCACCAGGGAAGCCCAAGCAACAGGGCATTTGAAGGCTGACTTCATTTCATGTGCTGGACAGTATTATGGGATGATTACTACTATTCTAACGACCATTTTACATAAGGAAAGCAGAGGCACAGGGAAGCTGAGTGACTTAGGAGAGGTTGTTCAGCTAGTAAGTGGAATTGCTGGGACAGGACTGAAAGTTGTTCTTATGTCTTCCAGGATCCACGGGCTGAGAGACGAAGTGAGTCACTCACCTCCAGTGAGAGGATCAGCTTGCCTCCTGCCAGACCCATGAGCAGGTGGGTTAGCTGGGCGAACCCTGCCGGAGTGGCGGCCATCTCGCCCTGGAGGGACGAGGAGGGTCAGCCCTGCTCTGTGCGGCCCCCTTCTGCCCTCCTGCCATCCCAGTGCACCTGCCTTACCTTGGGGTCCCCTTGGAGGGCATCAAATCCAGCAGCTACCAGGACCAGCTGGGGCTGGAACTGAGAGGGAAGGAACTACATGAGGCCACCTGCCCTCACGGCCCTTCCCTCAACATCGCCTCTGCCCCAACACACCCCAGACCCCCAGGACCTCAAGGGAAACTGGCAGCAGGACGTGCAGGAAAGCGGCGATGTAGTCGGCATCTCGCATCCCCACCTGCAGACAGGGAGGCATGATGGGGACGTCCTGCCATCTGCCCTGAAGGGCAGGGGTGGGCCTCATTTTGGGGGCAAAGGGTGGGCAGATACTGACCTGGTTCCAAGGCACATTGATGGTGTATCCCTGGCCTTGGCCAAAACCTGTGGTGGACCAGTTGGAGGCTGTAAGGTGGGGCCAGAACCGACCCTGCTCGTAGCGGTGGATGGAGAAATAGAGGACACTAGAGGCAGAGAAAAAAAAGAGGTGGGGGTTGAGGAATCGGTCCCCCCAGAAACCCCCAACCCACAGCTACCACAGTTGACTCAACCATTCATTCATTCTCTCATTAATTTCCCCATGAATTCTTTAATTCATACATTCATTCATTCTTCCATTCAGTTGCCAGCTTATTCATCCTCTCATGCATTAATTCTTCCATTTATTTATCCATTACCTCACTCACTCATTCATTTGCTCTCTTACTGAAATTGCTCCCTCAGCAAACACTGCTGCCCCTCTCAGTGCCCACCCAGTTCTAGCTCTGACACCCTGAGAGCTATCAAGTCTATCCCACCCCCTAGGGCTCCTGACCCTGTGGGGGACTCTAGATCATGCTTGCCCAGCCACCAGCAGGACAAACCCTGTGACACTGGAGGCCCACAGAGGCATGAGACTCTTAGTTGGCGGGAGCCGGCTAAGGCTGAAAAGAACGCCAGGCAAGGCTAGGGAGCTTAGTATTTTCCCTGAAGGAAGTGGGGAGACTCAGGGCCTAGGGGTTAGGAGGGGTGGGACTTGGTTCTGTACGTGGAGCTGGAGTGGGGATGCTGGCTGGGGCTCCATGAGGCCAGTGAGGGGGCAATTCCTTGTCTCCAATACCTTACAGGCTACCTCTACTATTTCTTCTATTTTCTAGGTGAGAAACTGAGCACTCAGAGCAGTGAGGGGGGCTGACACAGAACAGATACTGAAAAGACACAATGGTATATGTTCTGATAGTAAGCCAAGTAGGAGGGCTTGATTCTGACTGAGGCGATCAAAATGAGTATCTCTCATCCATCCTTCCATCCATCTGTTCATCCACCCCCTGCCTTGTTCCAGAAAGGACTTAAGGCAGCATTTTTTTCCTTTTTTAGGGAAATGCAAGAAATAGTGGTAAGCAATAAATCTAGACAAACTTAACAGTCACATTTTAATAAATGTTGATAATACAGTTGTGAAATTAAATGCAATTGGTATACAAGGATTTTTGGAATTGGGGGATAAAGACCATGTGAAAGCTCTGGTCTTGAGGAGATGGGAGATGACTGTTTTACTTTTTTTTTTTTTTTTGACTGTTTTACTTTTGACTCTAACAGATAAACATACAGTAGAACATAAATGTTATCATCAGGAAAGATAGGAATAAAGAAAAGATTTGAAGAAAGTCCACCCCACAAGAGAGCCACCAAAGTCAACAAACAGAAGAACTAACACCCAGGAAATTAAGTTTATAAAGCAAATAGAAGGAGATTTTAAAATAAGTTCAACTGACTTCCAGTAAAAGAATGGTGGACTGATAGCACAGGTATACCTCCTCATTATCCTACAATCCTAGTCAAAAGATAGCAAAGGAATTTTAAACAAATATCAACCCAGGAAGACAGAAAGTGGGAGAAAGGATGTCAGACAATTAGAGACTTCAACACATCTCTGGAAAGTAGTCTGAGGCTCCAGGGGCCACAGCAGGCCCTCTCCCATGCTGAACAGGTTGGGAAGTCACCCAAGACAATCTGAGGTTTCCCTTCTGGAGAAGTCAAGCACAGATCCAGGTCAATGCTCACAAAATCAATTCTGAATAGCCAATTCACTGAATAACCAATTCACTAAATTTACTTGTTTCTTTTAACTACTAAGCTTTAGTTTACTAAATGAATTCTTGTTAATTTTCTTAGGCATAATAACAAGAATTCCTTAATGTCATTAATCATTCTTTTTCGTTTTAAAAGTGCATTGGAGGCAATAGCTGTGTTATTTTGTGGATATATGACTATATGCATAGATATGAAGAATTGTGAATATATTCAATGCATTCTTCTTTATGAATAAGAATGTATAAATGAAAAAAATCTATCCATGACCTTCAATCTCCCAGGTCCCCATCTCTCAATCTCTTAACTCCATCAGGAGGGTCCTGGCTGGAGACAAATTGGATAGCCCTTAAAATACTATTATGAAGACAAGGAAAACAACTAAACTAAAGCTTAGTAGAGCATAAACACAGAGAGGAAGAAAGTGCTCTTGAAGCTTAAAAGAAGGAATGGAAGGTAAAGTTGAGGAAATCTCCCAGGACACTGAGCAAAAGGAAAAAAGAGACAGAAGACATGAGATAAAAAATAAGAGACACAGAGGATCAACCCAGGAAGTCTAACATCTGACTAACAGAGAGACCAGAGAGGACACAGTAGAAGAAATCATCAACAATCTAATAGAAGAAAACTTCTGAGGATTTAAGAAAGGCATGAGTCTTCAGATGCAAAATATCTACCACTGGTAAGCAGAATGAGGGGCAGGGTGAAAATTCACAACACCAGGGATAATAGAACCTAAAACCTCCCAGAGAGGAAAATATATCGGAAAGGAATGAAAATCAGACTGACATCTAGACAACTGTCAGCAACACTGAATGGTGGAAAATAATAAAGCAATGTCTGGAGAACAACCAACCTAGATTAGATAATGGGCCACAGGAGCTCAGGAACCATGAGAATAAGTGGAATTTATGCAGTCAATTCAATAAAAGGCTGGATAAAACAGCAACTATTTAGTAGTGTCCCCTACTGACAAGGATGGGCTCAATCACTTTCTGCAGGAAGGGTAAGGTGGTTCTCTTTCTGGAGGGAAGTCTGGCACTAGATTCTAGACTTTCAAGCACAGTGACCCTCTGACGAATTGGAAATTCATCCTACAGATATACTCAGAGAAGTATAAAATTATATATTTACCAGACTATTCACTGTAGAATTATCTGTGGAGCAAAGACTAGGAAGACCTATAAACGTCCTGGGGTTAAATGGCCAAAGGTATAGCCATACAATGGAACACTGTACAGCTCTTACAAAAGAACAAGATGCTTTTCAGAGGAACTAACATGGAGAGGTGTCCAAACCATGCTGTTAAATGCAAAAAGCAAGTTGTTGAAGAAAATGTAGTGGTAGTATGTTAATAATAATAATGATAATGATGAATATTCGTACATCTACAGGAAAAATTCTGTAACTATCAACAGTTACTTTTGACGTGATAAGAATTACAGGAGACTCACTGTTTTAGACGTTTCGATATTTAATTTTTTTGTTTGATTTATGGCCATGCCATGTGGCTTATAGGATCGCAGTTCCCCGACCAGGGGTTGAACCCCAGCAGAGGCAGTTAAAGCCCGGAATCCTAACCACTAGGACACCAGGGAACTAACTCCCTTTAATTTTTTAAAGAAATAAAATTTGCAGTATTGTCATAATCGGAAAACATAAAGTAGTAATTTGAGGTTCACTCCAGCTCCAGGATAAATTGGTGAACGAGATCTCCAAGCATTTGTAGGCTCAAATCTCGTCTCTTCAACTTCTTCTCTCTATGACCTCTTAACCTGTAAGCCTCAGTTCCCTGATCTGTAAAATGGGGAACCCAACAGTCCCTGCCTCAGAGTGAAATTAAGAGACAGCAGACACACAGAGGGCAGTACCAAGCCTGTTGCCAGGGCAGGCCCAACAAATGTGAATGCTTCCCCTTCCCTCCTGGGCCCCTTCTGGCTGCGCCTGTAAAGGTGGCGGGTGGCTGGGAGTCTAGCATCTAGGGTGGTACTCCGGGCATACCTGGGGTCTTGGTCAAAGGTGAACTGTGTTCCTTGACCGTGGTGCACATCCCAATCCACGATAAGGACCCTGTGAGTGAAAGAGAGGGGGGCACTATGTAAGAAGATCAAGGAGCATCTGGGGGAAGTGCCTAGACCAAGATACCCAACCCTGTGCCACCCTCATTACACCCGCCCTGCTGCTTGCTGCTGACCTCTGAATGTCATGCTTCTGTTGAGCATAGCGGGCAGCCACAGCCACGTGGTTGAACATGCAATACCCGTCCATGAGACTGTGCTGGGCATGGTGTCCAGGAGGCCTGGGAAGGGCAGGGAAGGCCACAGATTGATGGTGGTGAGGGGTCCTCCTCTTCAGAGATGGACTCTTCCCTGCTCTCTAATCCTGGACCACCAACTCCCCCAGTGCCGATGCCTGCACATCTGCCAGGAACTGAGTAATTGGGTCCCTCAGATCCTCACCCCCAGTCTACTCTTCTCTCTCTGAAGGAAATTTGATAATGCTCATTAAAATTATCAATGCATACACCCTCATACCAAGTCCTTCTGCTCCTGGGGACTTAGTCCACAACCTATATAACAAAAAGGGTGAAATAACATGTTTATAAATGGATGATATTTGGTGCAGCATTTTTTGGAAACAGCAAATGATTGGAGAGAACCAAAATGCCCAGTGGTAGCAGGCAGGTTAACTTACTGTGCATTTGTATAATGGCGTTCTACATGGGTCTAGGCTATACACTGTTAAGAGAAAAGCTTTCCAAGATATATAAGTGAAAAACGCATGATACAGGGAGTGTGTCGAGTGCTACCATAATTTGTGGCTAAAAAAGGGGAGGTAGGAGAAAAGCTACGTCTTCTGCATTTCATCACTTCTGAGATGCCAATGATGAGAAGATGTACTGTGATTTTACATGCCAATAACAAAGCAGAAAATGCTGCCAAAGGAATTCTGAGACACCGTTGTTTATAAGATGCATCTGGATTTCAAGATGTTTCAAATATGAAAAAAAATATACATCTTAGAATCAACAAAATATGGTATTTATTCCATGAATGGCACAGACTATTTCTGGGAGGACACAAGAGTCGTTGGTGACAGCGACTGCCTCCAGGAGAGGAAGCAGGTGTCTGGAGACGGGGGTGGGGAGGACTTTTACTTGTACCGGACCCCCAACCTTTTTTAACATTTGATTCTTGAACCATGTGAATATACTTCCCATACCATTACCTTTTACATTTGAGAAAGGAATTTTTTGTAAAGTAAAAAAGCCTTATGCTAGTGGGTCCTACCTGATGATCGCCATGCCATTCCGGATCTCAGCCCTCAGGACTGCATCCACCAGCCTGAGGACGGAGCCTGAGGCCAGGCAGGCGCAGGTGTATGAGTTCTGGAGAGACAGTGGGGAGCCAGAGAGGGAGTGAGGGAGATAGCAGCCCTGTCCACTCAGCTGCCCCGCTCCAAGGTGGGGTGGATGTAGGGATGGGGGACCCCGGGATTGCCACCACCCTCTGCCCTCACAGTTCTCATCCATACCGGATGCAGATAAACTGAGTCATAGGTATCTGCTAGGACACGGAGTTCCCCCTCATTCATGTACTGGGTCGTCTCCATCAGATCAATGTATTCTAGACTGGGTACATAGATGGGGGATGGGATTCAGGGGCCCGCCTCCCTCCCTGGCCCTGAACCAGGGCCCTATCCCCTTCCCAGCTGAGTCCTCCATGCACCAAACCCCTGGACAAGTCAGGCCTCCTCAACTGTCAATCCAGGGAATAGCTGGGATGTAGGATAACTTCCCTGCTTCTTCCCCAGCCTGCCTCATTTCCAGTAACAACCCTTGCCCTCTACTCTGGCCACATCAAATCCTACCTCCAGGTCTTTTTTTTTTTTTTTTTTTTTTTTTTTTTTTTTTTGCGGTACGCGGGCCTCTCACTGTTGTGGCCTCTCCCGTTGCGGAGCACAGGCTCCGGACGCGCAGGCCCAGCGGCCATGGCTCACGGGCCCAGCCGCTCCGCGGCATGTGGGGTCTTCCCGGATTGGGGCACGAACCCGTGTCCCCTGCATCGGCAGGCGGACTCTCAACCACTGCGCCACCAGGGAAGCCCAGTACCTCCAGGTCTTTGACCAGACAGTTCCAGCTGTCTGCATCTCCCTTTCCTCAGCCTTCTGTTTCATGGGACTCATTCTTTTTCTCCTCTTAAAGCTCAGCTAAGATACCCCCTCTGCCACACTAACTTTCCTTGAGCCATACCACATCAGGACTCTTACTCTGGGTTCCTTCAGCCCCCTGGGGGAACCCCCTGATCTGTCCACATATCCATCATCTGTTTACACATCAGATTATAATAACAAAAAGAGCTCATCAGGGACTGATGATATGTCAGGCACCATTCTAAGCACCCGACACATATCAAGCCCTCCTGAGGAGCTCATGTTTACTAGCCCCCAAGTTACAGGTGATGACACTGAGATTCAGAAAGGCTCAGTGACTTGCCCAAGACCACAGAGCCCATGACATTCCTTCCCAAAGCATCTGGCCTGCCCTGGTTGGCCCAGGGCAGCCTCCTCCCCATCCCTACAAGGCCCCTAAGCCTTCACCTGTGAACCAACATCAGCTCCTCCTTTTCGGCAAATCGGGCCTGGGGAGACATGAGGAATAAAGTGCTAAGGCTCAGGCTGTCCCACCAGCTGCTGCCCTCTGCCCAGGATGTCGGCTGGGGGACTCACCTGAAAGGACACACAGCGATCCAGGAGGCCCTCCTGGATCAGATGCTCCTTGATGGCATGGAGCCGCTCAGGGCCTTCAGGGAAGCTGGGTTGACAGAGATACAAATACAGATATAGATACAGATATATATGACACTGGTGAGCACCACATCTGTTTCTGCACATCTTCCCCATCTGCCCTTCCACAGCTGCTGACGCATGAAACTTTGGAGTCATCCCTGGCGTCTGTTGGTCTCTGTTCTCATGATATATGCAGAGCCTGGCCCTCTCCTATCACCCCCACTGCTGCTACCATAATCTCTCGCCTGGGCTATTGCACACAGCTGGCCTCCCAGCTTCTGCCCTTGCTCCCCCAACAGTCCTTTCTCTGCACAGCAGCCCAGACACTGGTTAAAACTCAAATCAGGTCACGTCCCTCCTCTACTCAAAAACTTCTCCTGGGGCTTCCCTGCTGGCGCAGTGGTTGAGAGTCTGCCTGCCGATGCAGGGGACAGGGGTTCGTGCCCCAGTCCGGGAAGATCCCACATGCCGCGGAGTGGCTGGGCCCCTGAGCCATGGTCGCTGAGCCTGCGCGTCCAGAGCCTGTGCTCCGCAGTGGGAGAGGCCACAACAGTGAGAGGCCCGCGTATCGCAAAAAAAAAAAAAAAATTCTCCTGGCTCCCAGCTCACTCAGGGTAAAAGCCAATGTCCTCCCCATGCCCCAGAAGGCCCTTGACGACCTGCCCCATCCCCTCTTTGACCCCTATCTCCTACTGCTCTCTCCATCACTCACTGCTTCTCCTACACTGGGCTCCTCCCTGTTCCTCAGTCAAACCAAGTACGTTTCCACTAGCTCTTCTTCCTGCCCAGGACAATCTTCTCCCAGATGCCTCCATAGCTCACTCCCTCACCTCCTTCAGATCCCTGCTCAGATAGTAAGGCCTTCCTTGATCATCGTATTTAAAACTGAAGAGTCCCCTCCACTGCACTTTCTGCTACTCTCCCTCCCGCTTCAGTGTTTCTCCACAGCACTTCTCTTTCTAACACACTTTATCACTTGCTTTTTCCTTGTTTACTATCTGTCTCCCTCCTCTAAAATGTAATCTCCACAAAGGCAGGAGTTTTGTTTGTTTTGTGTACTGCCTGTCCCTAGCGCCTCAGGAGACGGTAGATATGTATTCAATAATGAAGTCTTTTGCCATCCTGAGTCTTCCACTGGGATAGGGGAGATAGATACTAAACTAGTAAACACATAAGTATAATAATGGACAAACAACGGCATGGGCTAGGAATATCTTGATGCTCAGGTGTGGCGGAAGGGGAGTGGCTAGGCAAAGTCCTCTCGGAGGGTCTCCTTGAGATGTGAATGTTAACTAGGAGACAAGTAGGTGGAAATGAATCTCTGGAAAAGGGATTGGCCAGGGTAAAGGCCTGAGATGAGAGAGTGCCTCGCATGTTGGAAGAACAGCAAGGGGATCAGTGTGTGTGAAGTGAAGCAAAGCGAATGAGGGGGAGGATTGGCTGACGAGGTCACCGTGGTGATATGGAGCCAGATCACATGGAACCTTAGAGGCCAGGATGAAGAATTTGAACTTTACCTTCAGGGTAACGCCCTGCCCTTGAAGGACTTTAAGAGAGAGAATATCATCTCGTACATATTTTTTTAGGCTGTTGTGTGAAGAACAGGCAGCAGGGGTGAGGGTGGAAACAGGGAGGCCTCTGCAAGTCTAGGTGAGTGATGATGGTGGTGGCAGTGGAGGCGGTGAGGAAAGGTCAGATACTGAATACATTTCAAACACAGAGCCAAAAGAATTTGCTGATGGATTGTAATGTGTGACTGAATGGGAAGTGTAATTCTTCCATTTCAGCACAAACATCCCTTCTTCAAGGAATCCTTCTGGGAACCCTGGATGCTAGTCTAGGGTCCTCTATTAAACACTCTTGAAAGCTCTGGTCTTAGGTCCTCCTTCATTAAACACCTCACACTGCTGATGGCGGTTTAGTGACCTGCTCTCCTACTCATCTGTCAGCTCCCTGTCGGTCTTGTCTGACACATTTGTATCACCATCTCCGGCACACAGAAGGCACTCAATAAATGTTTGTTGACTAAATGAAAACAACCCATTCAAGCCTGAGCCCCATCTCCCTAAATCATCTGCTTCCATTCTCTAGGCTAGATTAAGACAGGATTCGTTCTTCTAATGGGCTCTAAGTGTTTGTCTTTGTATGGCTTGGGTATGGCCTGGAGGAGCCAGCCTCACCTGTCATCCCAGAGGCAGTGGAATTCATTTAGCTGCTCATCGAACACCAAGCCAGTGCCAGACAGTGTCCTGGCCTCCCGGTTCAGATCCTGCAAGGAAAAAAAATGGGAGAGACTGATGCACTGAGGGCCTGAGTCAGAGGGAGCATCCCACACTGTCCAGGATGGAGAAGCTCAGGGTTTTGATTGTCACAGGAGGTTAAATTGCGGCCAGGCCCCTCTCACCAGCCCTTGCAGCCCCACGACTAGGTCTTGCTCGGCTGCTTGACTAAGCTTCTTCATTCTGCCTTTCTTCTTTACCTCCGCTAGATTGGGGCTGGAGCGGAGTATGGCACCCTTTTTAACACCTCGCTTCTGCCAAACAGAGAGAAGGGTCAGAGTCCAACGCACGGTCCGCTGCTCCCCCTCCCCCTCATCAGGGCAGGTGTGGGGCCTCACCGAGGTCTGGGGTCTCACCGAGGTGACGCTGGAGTCGTGGGCGGGGGGATGGGGATTGTGCCTACTCCTTCGCTGTCTGGTTGTGGTGGAATCCTGGCCGGTGGAGGTCATGGCTGGGGAGACTTCACCCCTCACGCGTTTCTTGGGGGTGGGGTGGAGGTGACTCTGAAAGGGCCCAACGCCCTGAAAACCCTACATCCCAGCCCTTCCCAGGCCCCGCCCCCTACGCTAGTCTCTATCCCTTTTGCTATCTATTCCACACCACCTTCTAAACTCTGCCTCTGAAGGCTCTCTCCCTCCAGCAGGGTGTCCATTCTACCTGGTCCCGCCCATTCCACTAGGCTCCACCCCTTTAACACTATTCTTTCTCCTTTCAAAGTCTTGCCCTTTCACAGAGCAATTAACCCCCTGGCTCAGTCCGTTCTAGAGCCTTCCCTTTCCAGCTAATCACCGCCCCTTCCGCTCTATCAAGCCCCATTCCCAGACCCTTTCATTCCTCAAAGCCTCGCCCAGACCCCACCCCTTCTCAAACCTGCCCATTCCAGCCAATCTCCCGGGATAATCACCCACTCTTTCACTCAGCCAGACCCAGCCAGGGCCCCGACTCCACCCTTAACGATCCACTTAACTCCACCCCTTTTCGGCCCGACCGGCACCTTCCACTTGGCTAGATCCCGCCCCTAACGTTTCAACAAGCCCAGCTCCTCAGGGGACTGCCCCTTTCCTTCCACCAGGCCCCACCCCCTACCCAGGCCCAATCCCTAACGCCTCACCAAGCTCCTTCAGCCAGTTCCGAGCCACCTCCCGCTAGCCCCTCCCCCTTCCCGCCCCCGCCGTCGACGCGGGCGCAGCCCCTTTTTCAAACTCCGCCTTTGGCTTACGCCTCAAAATTCCCTGAGCACCCTCTTTTCCGTTGGGCCGGGGCTCTCTACAGCCCGCCCCAATCCCTCCCACACTGGGGGTCTTGCCGCAAGGCCGCGCCCCTCGTGCGGGCCACACCTCCCGCGAACTCACAAACTGCGGGTCTGCGCGGGAGCTGGCGTCGCAGGCCGTGCTGCGTCTGTATGAAGCGCGCGCCAGCGGCTGGACGATGCGCTCGGGGTCAACCTCGCCCCTCCCCCAGCCACCGCCGCTGTCGTCCTGGCGGCCATGGCCGCCGTCCCTCCGTCCCTGTCAAGTGTTACCTTAGGAGCCCTCCGGACCGGCGCCAACTGTACCGTGCGATTAACTCAAGAGTGCAAGCAAGCAAGGCCGTTAGAAAGGGGCGTCTTCTCTCCTCCCAGTGGCTTCCCGCGGGACGCGCCGTGATGACGTAGTGAGGGCGGGCTGGTGGGCCTGGAGCGCGGTGGGAAGTGGACAAGGCTGGTGGCGGCCAAAATGGGAGTGGTGATGTTAATAAATGTGAGGATTTTCTGAGTTCATATTCGCTAAGGTGGTACACAGGAAGCACTCACCAAATGTTAGCTATTAATATTCTGCCGGGAAAATGAATGGTGGAGCGGAAGGAGTCTTAGTAGAGGCAAATAACTGTGATGATAGCAAGTAATATGTGACAGGCATTGTCGCAGGCCACAATTCTATGAGGTAGTTCCTTAAAGCTGTTTTGAAGATAAGGAAACTGAGGTTATGCGACTTAGCCATGTGACCTTGAGCAAGTTACTGAGCATCTCTAGGCTGCAGTTTCCTCATCTGGAAAATTGTGGTAATTATAGTGCCGGAGCCAGAATGGACCTCAGGAGGGGAGTTTTTCTTTAGGCGGCGGCTCTCCCTGTCGGCTCCCTCCACTGGGTCACCTCTGCCCCCAAGCTGTAATAGAAAGTGTGTGCCTAGGGGGTAGGGGGAGTTGCCACTGTGCACCACCCCCGAACTCCCCCCCACACTGTGTCTAAATGCCTAAATGTCAGACCCGTAGGAGGCCGGTTTGTCCTCCTAATCTCCCTCTCTCATTCTTCACCATTTCCTACCGGGCTGTAGGCTGGGGAGGGAGAGATAAGCGGTCTGGGGTTCAGCATCGCTGACTAACTAACAGATTGACAGCCCCGCCGCCCAGTAGCCGGGCCCTCTTACCCTCTTGCAAACCCCAGTTCCAGCCTTCTCTCCCCTTCCACTCTTTTTCTACCTGAACGTGTCTTTTTGTCCCAGTGGAAGAGGGTCACAGCCCTAAGACTTTTAAACCTCCAGATACACCAAAGAAAACATATATACAATGATACACACTGAGGAACATTCTGAGGTGTGATGCCTGCAAAGTAAAAGAGTAGGAAGTCTTGTAAAGGCCAAGGCCTATTTTTTCTGTATAGTCAGAAGAGAGGTTCCTGTAGAGCCGAGGTTGGCAAACTTTTTCTATAAAGGGCCAGATAGTAAATATTTTAGGCTTTGCAAGCCACGTACTGCTGCTGTGACATTTTCTTTCTTCCTCCCCTCCCCTCCTCCCTCCCTTTCTTTCTTTGCTTTCCTTTCTTTCTTTTCCTTCTTCTCTCCCTCCCCTTCCCTCCCCTCCCTTTCCTTCCCCTTTGTCTCCTTTATTTTCTTTCTTTCCCTTAAAAAATGTAAAAACAGGCTGTAGTCTAGCTTTGGCCTGAAGGCCATAGTTTGATGATCCCTGCTGTAGGGTGTCAGTCTTTGGTTTCCTTTTTCTGGCTGGGATTCTTTTACAGGTTGAGTGCAGAGGTTACATGTTTCCTGAGGAGAGGTATTCCTTTTGTGTGAGGTGTGAGGACAGGGGTTCATGGACAGGGTCAGGTCATTTCTGGTGTTCTTGTACTGGGTCAAGCAAATGTTCCGGGACAGAGTGAGGATAGGGATTCCTATAGTTTCTATAGTGTTGTTCCTCTACTGAACTAAGCAGGGGTTTCTATACAGGGCAGACCAGTTGTTTCTAGGGAGCTCCAGACTAGGGGTTCCCATACAAATTCAGGATGGGGCTCCTTAGACTGCATCATGACAGATTCCTATGAAGAATTAGGCAGCCCAATTCAGGGTGAGCACAGGTGTTTCTGTACAGGTTCGGATCTGTGTTCATATAGATATTAGGATTAGGTGTTCATGTCCAGTTCAGTCAAGAGGTTGTTATTAATTGGGCTGAATTATGTTAGCTGCTGTAAAACCCAGAATCTTGGGCTTCACAAATACATGTTTCTTTTTTTTTATATAAATTTATTTATTTTATTTTTGGCTGTGTTGGGTTTTCATTGCTGTGCACAGGCTTTCTCTAGTTGTGTCGAGTGGGGGCTACTCTTCATTGTGGTGCACGGGCTTCTCATTGCAGTGGTTTCTCTTGTTGTGGAGCACGGGCTCTAGGCGCGCAGGCTTCAGTAGTTGTGACACTCAGGCTCAGTAGTTGTGGCGCGCAGGCTCAGTAGTTGTGGCACATGGGCTTAGTTGCTCCGCGGCATGTGGGATCTTCTCGGACCAGGGCTCGAACCCATGTCCCCTGCATTGGCAGGCAGATTCTTAACCACTGCGCCACCAGGGAAGCCCCAATACATGTTTCTTACTCATACAGAATCCACTGTGAATATTTATTACTGGTCATTCATGGACCCAGGCAACTTCCATTTTGCAGTTCTGCTCTCCTCTGAGCCCTTGGAGTTCTCACTATTCAGCAGGTAGATGGGGAAAGAGAAAGTGGGGGACTGTGTGAGAGACTTCTAGGGGCCAGGCCTGGAAGTGTGATATGTCACTCCCACACACAGGGAAGCTCCAGGTGTTTTTATACTGGTTCATTTCTGGATGTCTCTCAAGTCAGAGGTTCCTGTGGAGGGTGAGAGCGGGGTTTTCTGTACCAGCTCAGGACACAAGTTCCTGCTGGGACTCAGAGGGCGGTCCCACGCAGGGTCAGGACAGAGATCCTGTGCAGAGGTAGGACACTGTCACCTTCAGAGATTCAAGTTAGTGTTTCTACTGTTGGCTCAGGACAGTAGCTCCTATGCAGGGTGAGTGTGGGGCTTCTGGGACAAGCCCAGGGCAGGGGCTGTCATAGAGAGTCACAGGGCTTCCTGTGCAGGGTCAGGAGAGTATTTCCAGAGGGGAAGGTTAGGAGTTCCTGTAAAGGATCAGGTAAGAGTTTCCTATAAATGAGGCAAGTTAAGGATTTCTGTTGAGAGTCAGGAAGAGGTTTTCTGCAGAGAGTCTGGTCAGAAGTTCCAGTACAGTTGTATTCAAGGCTTCTTGTAGAGGGTCAGGGCCATGGAGCTAACACAGGATGAGGATGAGAAGCCCTGTACAGTGTCTGGGAAGGAAGTCCTGTGCCAGGTCAGGCCATAGGTGCCTGTATCGGATGAGATATGGGCTTAAAGTAGAGGGTCAGGACAGGCGTCCCTGACACAGGGTCAGGAAAGGGTTTTCTGTGTAAGTTCAAGACTGAGGTTCATGTTGAGAGTTAGTCCATGGGTTCCTTCGTACTCTACGGGGTGGGTCACGAGATCAGGATTGTTGTGCAGAGTGACATCGTCAGGAGTCGTCAACCGTGGAGGCAAGGGCTTCTACACTCAGTCTAGATTTTCTACACTCACTAGATTTTCTTGTGAGCAAAGTATTTTAAAAATGCTACCTGGAGGGCACAGCTCCAGTACAGTGTGAGGACGAGGTGTCCTGTCCAAGGTCAAGACAGGATTCCTATAAAGAGATTGAGGCTTGGGGAAAGGGTCAAGACAGGCATTTCTGTTAGGGGTGGTACAGGGACTTCCTTACAGTGTGAGCTCAGAGATTCCTAACCAGAGTAAGGCATAGGTTCCTGTGCCATATGGGAGGACTGGGGTTACTCCTGTGCAAGGTGAGGGCTGGTGTTCCTGTCCGGACTCAGGATGGGTTTCCTGTTGATAATTAGAGAAAGGTTTCCCTTAGAGTTCCAGAACCAGATTCCTGTACCAGGCTAGGGCACCCGTTCTTATAGGGAGTGAGGACTGGGGTTCCTGAACAAGGTGGGGCCAGGCACATTTCCACACAGGTTCTGAGAGGGGTTTCTTTTTTAAAAATATTTATTTATTATATTTGGTTGCACCGGGTCTTAGTTGCGGCAGGTGGGCTCCTTAGTTGCGGCATGCAGGCTCTTTAGTTGTGGCATGCGAACTCTTAGTTGCAGCATGCATGTGGGATCTAGTTCCCTGACCAGGGATCGAACCCGGGCCCCCTGCATTGATAGCGTGAAGTCTTAGCCACTGGACCACCAGGGAAGTGCCCTGAGAGGGGTTTCTGTTCAAGACGAAGACAGGGGCTCCTCCAGGGTAAGAGGGCTGGGATTCCATGGGGCAGCCAGGCAGGAGGCTTTTACAGGACCAGGGCGCGCTCCTGTAAGGAGTGTGGACTACTGTGATTCTCGAGTGGGCTAGTGTGGTGACTTGCTGAAGGGGTGCTGTTCTGTTGAGGACAGCTGCTCACGCATACTGTGTTCAGGATGTGCGGGCCCACAGTCCCCACCTCTGGGGCTTCAGGGGGAGAAGCTGTAAAGAGAAGCAGCCCAGTTAAGTGTGAGCAAGGCTCACTTTGGTAGGGGAGGGTCGCCCATCTAAAATCCACTTCTTAAACTCAGCGTGGTCAGGGCAAGTTCTGAGCCTCAGTTTTTCATTAGTAAAAGGAGCATGAGTGTACTTTCCTTAGTCTTTTTTTTTTTCAGGTATTCATGAACTAAAGCAACTGAAGCCTCTCAGCATTGCCGACCCACAGTGAGCACTCAGTTAAAGGCGCTGCTTGCTGTTAGGAGCCGTTGGGAAGCCTGAGCCATGGAGCCTGGCTAACCCTGTGCCATCAGCTGTGTGGCCTCGGGTGAACCACTTAACCTGTCTGGCTTAGGATGTCACCTGACTGGGTGACTGTTTCTGTGGAAGCGTTTGTTAAATGGAAGTACAGATGCCACTCTGGGGGGAGCAGTTTACCCAGGTGAGTAGGTGCATTGGGGAGGGAGATGGTACTGTGGGGAGCTCCCCGACCTCCAGGGTCTAAATATCACCCCCAGAGGCTATTTTGTCCTCCTAATCTACCCCTCTCGTTCTCTACCATTTCCCACAGGGCTGCAGGCTGAGCTGGGCTGAAAGAGATAAGAGATGAGTGACAGGAAGGCCCATGGACAACCTCATGGTCCCATACTGGCCTTCTGACCTTCTTGACAGCTACCATTCCTGCCCCACCCCTTCCTCCCTTTCCTGTCCTCAGCATGTCTAATGTCCCTTGGAAGAGGGTCCCTAGCTTACACCAACTGAAACTATACATGTTAACACTTCAATAAATATGTGTACACAGGGCTGCTCCCATTGTCAGCCACTTAGAGACACTGACATGGCCCACACCACACAATACGCTCACATACACACACAGACTTGCACAGAAATACTTTCATCACCAGACCCACAGAGACATCCTGACACGCAGACCCTCACGGTCACACTGTTATGCCTCACACACTGTCACACAGTAGTTCTTGTTCAACTTTCCAAAATGTGTATGGATCCACTTCTGTGCCCAGTGCATATGCTGTCGTGCTGTCTCAAAGGTCACCCCGAGTGGTGCACAACCCCATGTGTTTCCTCAGCACACGCTGTCACGGGCACACCTCCACGTCTGCTCACACAGTCACCCGTGCCTGGCCTCTTGCAGGCATCTGGAGTCACGCACATCGTTTCATACAGCCTCATCCCTACTGCCCGCTGCACACCAGCTCTCACCACGACGTGTGGCTGCATGTGCTGTCTCATACAACCTGGACGCCGTCACACGCGGTGTCACATATTCTGTCACAATCGTGAAGCGTTGCGTGCCATCTCACATGGTCATACACGGCAGCCACACACTGTCATCAAAGAATCACGGACACTGATACACAACCCCCCACCACTGTTCTTTATTTAGTCCCACACAGACTCACACATTCAGTTTCAGGACTCTGGTGGTTTTATTTTACAAAAGCTTTGAATGTCCACGCCAAGGCTTGTCTGGGGCCCAGAGGGTTGGGTTGGACAGACATCTGGCTACAAGAGGGGAGGGACACCAACCCCTGCCCTGAGGCCATGCTCTGTGCCCTCATGAGCTGAGTGGGGCCACCACAGTGGTGGTGGTGGGAGGCATGGGGCCTGTGGGGAAGGAGCCTGTGGGTGAGCCCAACAGGGGCCCTGGGAAAGGCATGAGGTGGCTAACAGGCCCTGACAGCACCACGGGGCCCAGGCCTTGGTAGAGGTGGGCAGTGCCAGGTGGGCCCAATGTCAAGCCTGAGGCCACCTCCCCACAATTCCCACTACTGCTGCCCCCAGCCACCACCATGAAGCTGCCAGCTGGCCCTTCAGCTGCTCCTGTACCTCCTAGACTCGATCCCCGTTTCTTTTTTCCTTTTCCAGATGCCTTGCGGTTTCGAGTCTGGATACCATCCTTCCGCATGGTCAGTGGTCGGTTCACCTGCCAAGAGGGAGGCCATGGGTGTTTCCCAACTCCACATCTTGCCTCTACGTCTCCTCCAGGGATGCTCTCTCCACCCCACTTCTTAAGAATAGGGAATTGGTTCAAGGACTAGGGAGTGCGCCCCTGGTGTGGCACAGGTATCGTCCTCAAGAATCCCGAGGTTGTGAGGCCCTGAGCTTGGCAAGCCTTTCAGGCTAATGGGAGCTGCCCCTGGTCTAGGACGGGGGAGTGGAAGTTAGCTGATGGCCAAGGGAGGAGGAGGGAGGAGGGAGCAGGAGGAAGAAAGGAGATGAAGGAGTGGAGGAGAGAGGGGTGGGGAAGGTGGAGGGGGCATGGAGGAAGAGGGAGGAGAATAACAAATGGAGAAGGGAAGAGAGAAGGGAGGAGCAGAAGGAAGGGAAGCGGGAGGAGAGGAGGGAGGCTCCGAGGGGCCCCGGGGCACCTGGTGTAGCTTGTAGTAGAGGCCGCAGGCATTGCACACAGGGTCGCCACTGGCGTTTCTCCGCCACAGCGTGGTGGTGGTTGTCTGGCAGTTGGTGCACTGGGTACCTGCCCGTTTGCTGACAATCTGGGGGAGAGAGAATGTGAGGATGAGCACACTGGTGGGTGGAGGACTAAAAGAGGTGAGGGTCAGGTTAAGGCAGGGTTTCTGACAGGGCGAAGGCTGGGGGTTCTGTGTGGGTGAGGACAGGACTTCCTGGCCGGGATAGGGATTTTGGGTATTATACGGGGGAATACACCAGTAGTACCCAATTTTGGCCATCCACTGGAATCACTTGGGGAGTTAGAAACAGTCCTGTTGCCCAGACGGCATCCCAGACCAATTAAACCAATACATGTGGGGAGGGCCCCAGGCCCTAGTGGTTTCGAAGTGCCCCAAGGTGATCCCAGTGTGAAGCCGAGGATGAAAACTGCAGTGCAGGGAGAGGATGGGGTTCCTGCTTGCAGACTGTGAGGATAGGTTGAGGATAGGCGGTCCCATACAAAGCTGGCTTCCTTTGTGGATGGGGAAGGGGTGGGGGATGTGGGTTCTTGTAGAGCATGAGGACTGGAATCCCTGCACAGGGTGAGCACAGCGGTGGAGGCAGGCCTGGGTCTTACCAGGCGCTTCTTGGGCCGGATGAGGGGCCTGTTCTGCCCGTTCATCTTGTGATAGAGGCCACAGGCGTTGCACAGGTAATGGCCCGTCCTGTCCCGCCGCCACAGTGGGGTGGCCGTTGCTCCGCAGTTCACACACTCTCTGGCCTCTGGTGGGGTGGACAGAGGGGAAGAGGGAGCCAGGCTCAGTCCAGCTTCGCCCTAGACCACCACCCCCCCACCAACCTCCACCTCCCAGTCCCTTTTAGAGAACCTCACCACAGGGGGTTAGGGGCAGAGTTCCACGAAGCTTGGGGGAGGAATAGGCTGCTGGATTGAGGGGGCTCCCAGTGGGAGAAAAGAAGGTACTGGAAAAGTCAGGGCCCCCATAGGCACTGCTGGGGACCGGAATTGATGAAGGCAGTGCAGGCCCCAGTGTCAAGAGGTCTGGACTCAGCCGCTCTGTCTTTAAGGTCTCCAGGAAACTGCCGCCGCCTTTCCCATCCAGATCTTCTGGGGCCTGGGGAGGGGAGTCCTCGCGGGTGGGGCATGCAGTCGAGGCAGGGTAGAGCCCGGTCTTGCCATAGGCCCAGCCAGCATATGGTGAGCTCCCTGGGATGCCTTCCATACAGTTGAGCAGTGGGTACACCTGAAAGACTATTGGGGGGTATGGAAAAGGAGGAGGAAAGAAGAAGAGCAATCAGTCTAAAGTCATCTTGCTTTCAGGGTCTAATGATGCCCAAGAGCCCCAACATGGTGGCCAAGTTTCCAACCTTTCTGCAGGTGACCAGAATAGCTACTGGCCATTGGGTGACTCCTGGGTCCTGAGCCCCACTGGTCACTCTGGCAACTGAAATAACCTCCAGCCATTTCCAAGTGGGCTTTGAGGATGACTTGTTGGGATTTGGAGCCCATAGATCAGTTGGCAACTCGGGCCACCACCTACTTCCATCATTACTTCCCAGTATAGCTATCCCAAGATGGCAGGCTGGGGAGCATTGGCATTCCCAGGTCTGGACTTAACTAGGGGTCAGCACAGCCACGTGAAGGCTTCCGGCCATTTTCAGGATGACTTCTTAGTAGGATTCTGCCTTAGCTAAGGGTCTCCATGGCAACCCCAATAACACAGAGCCAGTGCCAAGACAGCTACCCAAAGAAGTTACCTGGGGAGTGTCTGTAGGCCTCAGCATCCCTGTAGTAGGCCAGTGCAGCAGCTGCAGCCGTGGCGGTGCTGGGGGTGGTGGAGGAGGCTGCTGTATCCAAGCCCTCAGGCCCAGAGGGGAAGAAGACCCCCGATTCTGGTGGTGAGGACACCAAGGCAGGGTCCATAAACTGGGGCAGGGGCTCGGAGGTCCCCAGGGCCCCGAGGCCAGGGAACTCCATGGGGCCTCTGGGGTTTGACCTGTGAGAACAGGAGGGGTCCTCAACACAGAAGCCCTCCTCTCCCCTCTCCACCCCTTCTTCCCTCCTTTCTCCCTCTTCCCACTCCATCTCCTCAATCCTCTTATCCCCCCTTTCCATCTCCCTAGTACCCTCCTCTTGCCTCCTCTCCCCCTCCTCTTCCTCTCTCCCCTCCCTCATCTCTCCCTTATCTTCCACTCCATCCTCTCACTCCCATCCTGCTCCTTTCCCCTTCTTCCTCATTTATCTTTCCTCTCCTCCTCTCCCTCTTCTGTACCCTCCTCTTCCTCCTCTTCCCTTTCTTCTCCTCGCCCTCCTCCCTCCCCCGTCTCTCCCTCCTCCCTCCTCTCAGCTGCCCTTCTTTCTCCTCTTCCCCTTCTTCCTTCTCTTTCTACTCCTGCCTCCCTCCCTCTTCTCTCTTCTTCCCCTCTTCCTCTCCCCCTCCTCCTCTTCTCCCTGGTCCCCCTTCTCTCCCTCCATCTCTTCCTCCTCCACCTCCCCTTTGCTCAGCCACCTCCCCCCTTCCCCTTTCTATATCTGCTCCACTCCTCTCTCCTTCTCCTCCCTTTCCCTCCCCTCCCATCTTTTGTCTTCATCCTTCTCCTCTCCCTCCCCTTCTGCTCATCTCTTTCTCCCTCTCCTCATTTTCTCCTCTCCTCCTCCTCCTCCTCCTCCGCTTCCTCTTCTCCCCTCTGCCCCCACACTTTCTCCCCTGCGCCTCTAAAAGAATCGAGGTGGGGTAGGCTGGGGTGTGGAGCCAGAGTCCCTTGAACTCCTTGGTCACCCCCCGGACCTTGGGGTTCACCCTCCTGTGCTCCCCAACTTCATCCCTATCTGTTGCATCTTGCCTTCTGACTTTCTCAGAAACCCCATGGTTTCCGGCTTGACTCTCCCCTCCCCCACCTCCGTTGGGTCTGCAGACGGAGGGCCCCTCAGTTCCTCCCTGCTCCATGGGGGGGTCAGTACCCCCACTGCTTATCTCTGCCATCCCCGCCCAACTTTTGAAATCACCCCAAGGCCACTGGCTTCCTCTGAGGAGGGGGACAGGTGGGAGGTGTTCCCTCTACCCATACCCTGTCCCCTGGGGAGGTCTGCCATAGTTCTGCTTTCAAGTTCCTTCAGTCCCCACCATCCTCAGGCCTCAGTTTCCCTATCTGCCGGATAGGAGGTGGTGACAGCGCTCGAGCTAAGACTTAGGAGAAGGCAGCTTGGTCTCTCTGCCCATTTGCCTCTGTCCTTCCCTGTGTGTATCTCTGTCTCCCTGTGTCTCTTTTTTCCTGACCCTGTTTCTTCTCAAGTCTGGCTCTCTGTATTTCCCTCCCATTTTTCTATGCTACCATGATACATCTTGCTCTCTCTTTCTGTGCTTTTATAAATGTTTAATGTTTTTCCTCCTCCCTTTCTCTGTCCTCCCATGTCTCTGTCTGATTGTCTCTCTCCTTTATCTCTCTTTTTATCTCTTTGTTTCTCTATCTCTTTCTTTGCTCTCTGTATCTTTTTCTGTTTCTCTTTTTCCCTCTCCATTCATCTCTCTGAGTGTCTGTACATCTCTCCCACTCTGTTTCTTTCTGCTTGTTTGTCTCTTCCTTAGTCTCTCTCTCTGGCTCCTCTGGCCTTATTTCCATGTCTGTCTGACTACTCACGTACCCATGAACACACCCTCCTGCACACAGCCCCATATGAAGAGGCAAGAAACCTACCCCTGCCCCTGACTTGCCCAGTGAATCTGAAGGCCTTGGTCTCCCTGTCTGTAGGGTGGAGTAACAAATATAGAGAAGACCATCTTCCTCCGCTTATGTGACCCATTGTATAGACAGGCTAAGAGTTGGGCCCAGGGTTAGGGGTTGTGCTGGGCTAGAGATGGATCTGTCAGTGTGCCCACCACCAACCTCCTCTAGGGTCCAGGGCACCTGCTGTCTCTCCCTAGGGAGAGTGTCTTGCCTCCTCATCTCCTCATCCATCTCTTTCCTCTCTGTCTCGCCATGATTCTATCTGTATCTCTCTCTGAGTTCCTGTCTCGCTCTCCTTTTCTGTTCCTGGGTCTCCCCCTCTTTCTTGTCTCTCTGTCTCTCTTACTCTTTCTTTGAGTCTCTGTTTTTCTTCTTTCTCTTCATGTCTCTGTCTTTTGCTTCTTTTCTCTCTCTCCATCTCTCTTTGTTCTTTCCTCCCTTCTCTCTGTCTCTGTTTGTCTCTTACTCTTTTTGTCTCTATCACCACTCTTCCTTTATACCCTCATTCTCACCTCACCACCACCCCCAATCTCCCTCCAGCCCCACTGCCCCCCGTCCCTGCACCTTGTACCTTGGTGGGTCCAGGACTGCCCACCCCTCCCATGGCAGGGGCCCAGCCCCGCCACCCCCAGTTATCACTCTCCAGACAGAGATAAAGTTTATCTCGAGGCTGGGGGATATGAAAGCTCCTTATCAGCTGCCCCACTAGAGTAAGTGCTGCCCCAACGGGCAGCAGGCAGCAGGCCGGCACCCTCAACTCTCCTTCCGCCCGGCCCCTCACCCCAGGTAACGTCCCTATCCCAGCCCTCAAGGGAGGGTCCCTCGGGACTGAAGGGAGCAGAGCTGGGATATGGGGGCAGATAACTCTTGGGAGAGTTTGAGGTGGAGTTTGAGGATTAGGTATGGGGGTGAGGAGTCAGAGTTTGGAGAACAGCTGTGGAGTTTGGGGTAAGCAGATATGGGTTTGAGGAGCAGAGAAGGATCTGCTTGAAAGGTCCCATTTGGGGATCAGAAATAAGTTGGGAAAGCAGAGACAGGGTTGGGGATCAGAGCCAAAGTTTGAGAGAAAGTTGAGAAGCTGGAGATGTAGTTTAGGGGTCGGGGTGGATTCCAAGAGTCATGGAAAAGTCTGAGGGTCCAAGTCTGAGGGGAGCGGAGGTGGAATTTGGACAGGCAGGCAGAAATGTGTCTGATGATTAGAGATGGCTTATGGGAGCACAGGAGGAGTTTGAGAACAGAGATAAAATTGGAGTACAGAAAGAGTTGGGGCCAGAGAGGACACCTGGGGGGACACAAAAATATTTGGGGGCTAGGATGGGGTTTAGGGAAGGCAGACATGAGGATTCATGTGACAGAACAGATTTTGGGGGGGTAGACTTGGTGTTTGGAGTGACAAAGGGTTGGGGCAGAGATGGTTTTAGGGGATCAGAGAGAAGTCACAGGGAAGAAATATGGGGTTTGAGAGGTGGAGATGGGGGTAAGAGCGTGGAGCTAGGGTTTGGCAGGCAAGAGACAGGTTTGGGGCGTCAGAGAGAGGATTGGGGGCAGAGACAAGGATGTTGTGGAGTAGACAAGGGCTTGGGGAGCAGAAATAGGTATGGGGGGGACAAGAGTGAGCCTTTGTGGAGAATTCAGAGACAGAGACAAGTTTGGGCGAGTGAAAGTCAGATTTGGGGCAGAGGTAGGATTTGGCAGGATGAAAGCATGTTTCAGGGGTCAGAGGTGGGGTATGGTGGGCAGACTTAAGGGATCGGGGGAGCATAGATACCTTGGAAGGAGTGGATGGGAGGCAGGGCAGAGAGAGGTGGGGTTTGGGGAGTAGATTTGGGGTAGAGATGGGGATTGGAAAGACAGAGGTGGTCTGGAGGAGCTGTCAGGGGATTCAGGGGTGGTAGACACTTTGGGGACCAGTGGTGGGTTGGGGAGCCTAGAGCAAGCTGGGGGAATAGCCTTGAAGTAAGGGGCAGCAGGCCCAGGCTTTGCCTTGCTGGGGGCTCTTGAAGGGCTGAGACTGACCTGGGCTGGTTGGTGCGGAGGGTTCAGCTGCTTTGGGGATGTGGCGAGCTCAGTGTGATCCCAGGGGGTGTCCTGGCTGGCCTTGGCCTTTGAGGCTCCCTTCCTCCTTCCCTCCCTCCCTCCCCTCTCCCTCCTCCCTCCTCCCCAGGGAGTGGCTGGTGCCCCAGTGGGTGGGGCGGGCCAGGGGAGGGGGCGGGCCCCCCTCCTGGTGGGGCACCTCTTGGGCAGTGGGGGCCTTCCTCCACCCCACCTGCCCACCTCATGGATTCTTGGACCCTGTTTGACTTGGGCTTCTGTGGATTTCAGTGTCCAGCCAAACAAAATGGGCTGAAGCCAAGATAAAATGAAAATAGCAGATGTGGTTTCATGACCTCTCGGCTTTTCAGTGAGTGTTTGTAAAGCCCCTACTGTGTGCTTAGCCAAGTGTGGGCTGGGCCCTTATGTATGTGTCTTCCTGGCCAAAGGGAGAGGAGGTATGTGACTGTACCCATTTTGCAGGTGACAAGAATGAGGCTCAAAGAGGTTTGGTGGGAATTTGAATCAAGATGTCCATGGGACATCTTCAGGACCCAGGCCCACCCTGGGGACCAGGCCAGGACTGGCGGGAGACAGAGGCACATTCACTCAGCGCCCCACTTGGGGCTTACGCCAGCTCCGGCCTGCCCTGGGGCAGCAGATAAGTCTTATCAGATGGAGGCCAGTGTGGCTGTTGGCTCCGTGGTGGTAACAGGCTGTCTTGGGATGGGGGGCGGGGCTCGGTGGGGGACACCCAGGGACAGCGGCCTCAACTTCTTGCCCGCCATGCGGCGTTGGAGGCGGGAAACAGGTGGGACTTGGGGCTGGTTCCTCTGTGGACCCTTGAGTAGGATAGGGTGGGGGAAGGGAAGGAGGATTGAAGGGATAGAGAAGGGAGAGAGGCAGAGAGACAGAGAGATGGGAATGGGGAGATGCAGATAAACAGAGAGAAAGAGACCTAGAGCTGGGAGGAGACAGAGGGCACAGAAAGGAATGAGAGACAGAAGGGTGAGAGATGCACAGAGAGAGCCGGAGACAGTTACGGACAGATAGAAAGAGGGGCAAAGAGAGCGGGAGGCAGGTAGAGATGGACAGAAGGGGAAAGGTAAAGCCTGAAAGTGACAGAGGCCAAGGATACAGGTGGAGAAACTGAGAAGGGAGAAAAAGATGATGTAGAGAGGGGGACAGAGACAGAGATTCAGAAACAGAGAGTCTGAGAGGAAGTCCATGAGACCCCAGGTAGCAGCCTGGGGTATGCCCTGGGCAAGTGGTGCCAGGGTGGGGTGGGAGGGGGTGTGGATTGATGTGGACCCATGTGGCCTGTGGCTCTGCCCTCAACTTGCTGAGAGGGACCTCCAGAGAGTCACTGGACCCCTGCGCCTCAGTCCCCACCTTGTTGCCCTGTCCTGCCTCCCCCAAATAGTAACAATGGTGACAAGGACCAGTGTCTCATTGCTGACACAGACCTGTGCCTGGCCTGTTCTGGGCACTTTCCCCATGTAAAATCATTGAACACACATGTATGTAGTAGGTGTCCAACTTGGGTCCCTGTAGTGGGTAAGACTAACCAGTCAATGGCCCTGGGACTCCATGGGACAGGGAGCTCCCCTGACCACCCATTCTGTAGATGAGGAGACTGAGACCCACCAAGGGCAGAGGGCAAGGATGGAGCCCTGGGTCAGTAGGGTCTGCTCAGTCACTGGCCCACCCCAGAGGGAGTTTACCATCCTCATCTTACCTCTCTGGGCCTCAGTGTCCTCATATGCAAAATGGGAGATTTGAGGAGGAAAGAGAGCAAGGCCATTTATTGAGCTCCTGCTCTGTGCCCCACTCTGTGCCAAGCCCTTGTCAGTAAGAACAAGGACAAAGACTCCTCTGACTCAAGTGGCGATGGTTTCAGGACATCCACTCTGGAGCCAGTCCACCCTCATTTATAGGCTGCCCTTATCACCGACTGGCGTGTGGCCTTGGGTGAGTTACTGTCCCCTCTGGACCTCAGTTCCTCATCTGAAGAGATGGGGTAATAATAGCGGCTACTCCATAGGGTGATTAGGGTGACTAAATGAGATTTAATCCATTAAGTGATTTTAACTCATTTGATTCTGAAATCTCAATAAATATTAAGTATTCTTATTTATTCATTGAGTACCTACTGTATACGAAGGATAGTATTTGGCCCTTTTTTATCAGCACTACTACTAATTTTAGTACTAATGCTAATAATATGCTGACACCAATACCAGTACTAATTCTAATTACTACTATTCTAATATTGATATGAGCACTAATGCTAGTTTTCATAGTGACAGTAATAATAATACTAACTGTAATCTAACACGAGTACTTTATGAATATTAATACTAATTCTAGAACTAATATTCATTTTAATTCTATCAACAACGCTAATGGTAATAATAATAATAATTCTGATACTAATACTTTTCCTAGCATTAATATAATAACAACAGCAGCATTATTTTGCCCTGCCACCCTAGGCACTGTGCTAAATGTTCTTCATGCATAATTTTATCCTATTCTCACCAGGTCCTTGTGGTATAAGTGCATATAATTGCCCCCATCTTCTAGACTGGGAGTAGATGCAGAGAAATGATGTTCGTCTAAGGCCCTGGGTTCTTGTCTCAGCTCTGACTGATTTGTTGCATGATTCCTGGGGAGGCCACCCTCTGAGCCTTAGTTTCTTTGCCTGGAAAATGGGTATAATCATAGAATCCACCTCAAATGTTGTTGAAAGGCCACTCAACACAGGGCCTGCCTGCACGCCATAAATGGTGAGCTCTGTAGTGGTAACTCTCCTCATTGTTACTATTACTAGAAATAGCGGTTGCAATGTTGGGATGAGGTAGGGAAAGCTGCCCCCCCTTGGGAAGGGCAGGCTGGAGGCATGTCTCAGACAAGGGTTTGGCTGCTGGACCTACAGTCCATTTCTTCATAACTGGAGCAGAGAAAGGGCTCAGGAAGGGAAGTAAAGGGTGGGGAGTGGGGGCCTCAGGGCTCTGCCTCCATCAAGGGCCAAAACCCTGTGGCTCTGAGGCCAGGCCTCACCCCATTCCCTCCCCCATCCCTGTGGAGGGGGCATAGGCCCAGAAGCCTGTGGCGGCAGTTCAGCCAGCAGGGAGGCAGCTGGGAGTGGGCAGATAAGGGAATCGGCAGGGCCAGGCCAGGCTTTGGGGGAGACCGACGAGGGTGGGGGCAGGGGTGGGGGTGGGTGTTTGGGCCAAGCATCCTTTCCATCAGGCCTCCATTTGAGACTCAGCCCCAACGGCCTTTCTTCCCCTCTCTTCCCGGAAGCCTTCCCTGACTTGTTCCCTCCCTCCTGGCATCTTCTGGGGCTCCAGAGCTTGGTCCAAGCCCATGGCATTTGGATTATTCTTGTCTAAATCCTACTTGGTCATGGTGTATAATCCTTTTATATGTTACTGAATTCTATTTACTAGTATTTTGTTGAAGATTTTTGTATCTATATTCAAAAGAGATACTGGTCTATAGTTGTCTTTTCTAATTATGTCTTTGGTTTTGGTATGAAGTAATGATGGCCTCATAAGTTCATTCCCTTTTATTGCCAAGTAATAGTCCATGGAATCGATATACTATAGTCTGGTTAACCATTCATCTGCTGATGGACATCTGGGTTGTTTTCAGTCTTTTTCTTATTACAGCAAACCTGTAACTTACAAACTCATATGTCTTTCTCTGTGTACACACACGTGGAAGAGTTTTTTCCTGGGGCAGGGGATACCAGTCTATCCATCCATCCACCTACCCAACCATTTATCCATCCACCCATCCACCTACCCATTCATTTATCCACCCATTTGCTGTCCTTCCTTCCTTCTTTCCTCCCTTCCATTCTTTCCTTCCTTCCTTCCATAAATCATCTATCTCTAGGCATATAACATCTGGGTCCAAGACAAGCTGTTTTGTAAAAATAGGCAGGAAACCTGCTACAGCCTTTGGCAAAGCCTTTCGTGTGCTGAAACTCACATCCTTAACCATCCTCTATTCCCAACATTTTGGGGGCTCCCTGGGGGGAGTTTACTCAGAGGGCATGGCTGAACTACCACCTGGAGACTGTTTAGAGACCAGAGTCCACAGGACTAGGGGCTCCCTCACCTCCAGGAGATCCTCATATGTACTCCTTCATCCATCTCTTATTTGCTCAGGGACCGTACTCTCCCCTTTCCTCTTTTCCGGCCTCATTTGCTGTTTCCTCCTCTTGTTCCAGAACTCTAAATGTCCCTGGGCCTCTTCTCTAGTTGACATTTTCTCTCTTGGTGAACTCATCCAGTCTTCGTCTTCAGAGTATCTCCAGAATCTAACCATTTTTTTTATCACCTCCCCTGCCAGCACCAGGATCGCTCACCTGGACAACTGCAGTGGCCTCCTCCTCAGGGTCCCCCAGCTTCCACCCTCAACCCTGCAGTCTATTTTCCTCACAGCAGCCAGAGGAAGCCTGTTAAATCCTAAGTCAGATCATGGACCTCCTCTGCTCAAGACCCTCCTGCGGCTCCCCTGTCATTCAGAGTAAAACCCAGAGTCCTCTCCATGGCCCGTGAGGCCCCACGTGATCTGTGCCTCCACTTCTCCCACCTCACCTCCTGCCGCTCCCCCTCACTCACTCTGCTCCGCTGCACAGCCTCCTCCTCTCTGTTCCTCACACATATTAGCCACGGCCCCTTCATGCCTCAGGGCCTTTGTACTGGCTGTACTCTCTGCCTGGTATGCTCTTCCTCCAGCTATTGGCGCGGCTCCCTCCCTCATCTCTTCAGGTCTGTGCTCAAATGTCTCCTTAGTGAGGTTTCCCCTGACCATCCCATTACACATTGGAAACTGCCCCAGTGATTTTTATCTGTGTCACCACTTTTCCATATTTTCTTTTTCTCCAAAGCACTTATCCTCTAACACCCTTGATATTTTCCTTACTTAATATTATTTCTTTTCTGTCTCTCCCACTAGAATGGCAGCTCCACAAACATAGATGTGCTTATCTCTTCTGTTCAACACTGTGTCTCCAATGCCTGGAACAGGGCCAAGCACGCAGTAGGTGCTCAATGTATGTTTATTGGTTGGTTGACTGAGTAAATGGTGGGGGAAGGGAACAGAAACAGAGGAAATTTTTTCTTGTCCCATCTGTCTACTCTGTCAGGAGCTGAGCCTCAGTTGAGATGAGTCTAAATGTACCAGATCCAAAGGTAGAAAGTGCCACATTCCCCGGGGATGAGACCAGCTAAGGCGCTCCAGGACAAGGTAGTATCTCATCTGGGCTGTGAAGGCCCCATGGGAATCACAGAGATCTTGGGGTTCAGTCAAGCCAATGTGGTGGAGGAAACAGCAGGCAGCACTTGGAAGGAGTGAGATGAATCAAAAAGGGTGAAAAAGGATGGGCTCACTGACAAGGAGAAATCTGTCAGGGGCCTTGAATCCGAAGGCGATGACCCTAAATTTGGTCCTCAACGATGTCATACCCTGGTCACTGACCCCCAAACAGCTCAGAGACCTCACGTCCTAGACAAACACCCATACATAAAGCTGAAACAGTAATTAATGAAGAGTTCATATTAATTGAAAGTTATTAATTTATTGGGGCAGCTTGGATGGAGGACACTCAGACATGTTGGTCCCAAACCTGCCTCAGATCTTCCAGCAGGATGTGTGAAGTGCCTAAGTCCTCAGTTCTTAGAGGTTTCTGGGCCTGGGCGAGGGTTTGCAGGAAGGAAGGGAAAGGGCGACATAGCAGGGGACAAGATGGCAGAGAGCTAGCCTCCATCACAAGGAGATGTAGTTGGACACCTCAGTGAGGTTTCTGTCAGGGTCTTGGAAGTAGATGGACATACTTTTGCCCCCTTTTTCCCCCATGCTGGGGACTGGACCCTCCTCAATGGGGACATCACAAGCCTGAAATGGGAGGAGAGAACAAAAGTCATTCATCACAGTCCATGTGTGGGACCAAAATTTCATTCTTTACAGTGGCCTAGAAGACCCCTGTATCTTTCTCACTTCATCTCCTACCATTCTTCCCTCCCTCACCCTGCTCCAGCTACTTACTAGCTTTATGACCTCAAGAAGAGTACCTAACTGCTCTGTACCTCAGTTTCCTCATCTGTCAAATGGGGATGATAATGTACCTAGTGTTATCTAGTAAGTGGCAGAGTCAGAATTCAAACCCAGGCAAGTCTGGGCCAAAGTCCATACCCTTAATCCCAATGCTTTACCCACTTTCCTTCCAAACCAGACTTTTTCACTGATATTTTCCAAAGCAGTCCAGGTCAATTTGCATGAAGTGTATTTAATACCTCAATCTGTGTTCCCCAAAAGGAGAACAAATGACCCCTTCAAATGAAATCATTTTAAGTATTACAAGGACACTAAATTAAATAACAGTGAGTCAGAAATTATTCCCTCTTCAATCCTCTTTCAGTCCTCTGATTATACAAAGAGGAAAGTCTCTGGTGGATGTGAAGTCCTTAACCACTTGCCACATCTAAATTTGTCAGGCCCAGAGAGTGGGGCAATGGAAGTGGCTATAATCTAATGGCATTGTGATGCTTTTATAGCTGTTTGTTTTTACAGTTACCTCCCCTTTATGCCAAGATATAATGGGTTTTCATTGACTTGGTTGAACATTTTCTTTTTACATAAATGTATTTATATAAATAGAGTTTAGGTATAATTTTTTTCACAAGGGTGATGTAAAGTTTTCTTTTAAAATACATTTGTGGGCTTCCCTGGTGTCGCAGTGGTTGAGAATCCGCCTGCCAATGCAGGGGACATGGGTTCGACCTCTGGTCTGGGAAGATCCTCCTAAGCCTGTGCTCCACAACTACTGAGGCTGTGCTCTAGAGTCCACGAGCCACAACGACTGAGCCCGCATGCTGCAACTACTGAAGCCTGCATGCCTAGAGCCCGTGCTCCGCAACAAGAGAAGCCACCACAATGAGAAGCCCGCGCGCTGCAACGAAGACCCAACACAGCCAAAAATAAATAAGTTTATTTAAAAAAAAATACATTTGCTTACAGGGAAAAATGATGTCAATAAAAATAGTGAATAAACAATTGTGCATAGATCTTATCTGGATGTGATGAAACCTGTTATGTCTGAAGTTTGAGTCATGCTTCTGTTTTCACTGCATCTGCAGCAGCTTTCTCAAAAGAGGATGGAAGTCTGACTCACCGCGAGGTGCTGGACCATTTCCTTCAAAGGCTGTGATCAAGCATATATCCAGGGAGCCAGGGACTGGGTGAGCGGCTTTGGGTTCAAATTCCTTTCCCGCCTCATGGAGGTTAAATTTCTGGTCTCCAAAACACAATGCTTTCCGGTCTCCCTATTTGGGGAGAGAAAACAACCTGGAACTAAACCTCCAAGATGAGTGTGAGGCAAAGCCCCCTACCTACCCCAACAAGGTTAAAAAATAAAAAGTAGAACAAGGTTTTTGATGAAAAACAGCAGCCCGTTGTCCCACACTTGTCTCATTCCCTAGAGGCAAACTGCTTTCAACGTGTGTATATGTTTCTTTTGGAAATTATTTCCATACCTCCAAATAATATGTTTATACTACCCATGGCAGAGACTGCAATCTGTCTACTTAATATACATTTCTCCCCTTTTCTTTTAAACACAACCCAAGTTTCAGTGGGGTTTATTGTACACCCAGCTTTAAAAACCTGCATTTCCCAGCATTCCTTGCTGGGTGACCATGTAAGACGAGACGATGAGATGTCCGCAGAGGCTGTGAGCAATGCGTCTGGGAACCTCCCCACCCCACTAAGCTGATGCTTTTTGCCCACTCACTTCCTCCTTCCAGCCACTGCCCGAGCCCTTCCTGTCTACCTCTGGACTGATTGTTGAATGAGAGAAAAAGAAAACTCTATTTTATTTAACCCGCTGGTAGTTAAATTTTCTCCCACATGCCTCCAAACAATCCCTAACTGATGTGCCACTATGTCTTGATTTAGCAACTTCAGACATTTTCTATCCTTTCCCTGTTAAGATAAATGAGAATTTAGCTCATCCACATTACTACCCCTCCCAACGAAATTCTGTCATCGGTTTTAGCTCGTCTTTTGGTTCCTTTACAATTTTAAAATAACCCACTTTCGTCTTTATGTTTTGATGGACGAACATAGTATCTCATTGGCCCGACTATCCTCTTCATCCTGCCTCCCTCTCCTGTGCCTCTCAACTTCTGCCATTTTTTAAAAAATCATTTTATGTCCCTTTCATCTCACCATGATGGATACTACATCCATTCTATCAGAAAATGACTTTATTTCACTTGAATGATAGTTCGGCTGAGTATAGAATTTGAGGTTGTAGGTTATTTTCCTGCAGCCTTTTATTTTTTATTTAAAAATTTTAATATTTTACTTTTTAAAATAAATGTATTTTATTTATTTATTTTGGGTCTTCATTGCTGTGTTGGGGCTTTCTCTAGTTGTGGTGAGTGGGGTCTACTCTTCTATGCAGTGCGCAGGCTCTAGGCATGCGCAGTAGTTGCAGCACGCAGGCTTCAGTAGTTGCAGCACTCGGGCTCAGTAGTTGTGGCTTACGGGCTCTAGAGCGCAAGCTCAGTAGTTGTGGTGCACGGGCTTAGTTGCTCCGCGGCACGTGGGATCTTCCTGGACCAGGAATCGAACCCATGTTGCCTTCATTGGCAGATGGATTCTTAACCACTGCGCCACCAGGGAAGTCCCTATTTTTTTATTTTTAAAAAAAATATTTATTTATTTGGCTGTGCCAGGTCTTAGCTGCAGTGTGCAGGATCTTTTTTTTTCAGTTGTGGCATACAGGCTCTTAGTTGCGGCATGCATGTGAGATCTAGTTCCCTGACCAGGGATCAAACCCGGGCCCTCTGCATTGGGAGTGCAGAGTCTTAACTGCTGGACCACCAGGGAAGTCCCCTCACAGCCTTTTAAATATGTGGCTTCGTTGTCTTCCTGAATCTGGTATTGCTGATAAGAAGTCTGATGTTAATCTGTTTTTCATTCTTTTTATAGATGATGCACCCACCCTCCACTACTGCAGCTCTTAGGACTTTTCTTGATCCTAGATATACTGAAATTTCACTCAAGTGTGTCCAAATAACGGGGGTTGAGGCTTCATATGCCTCACTATCATTGTTGGGCCACGCAAGACCCTTCTCTAGTTTTATTTGTATGTTTAATCTTTTTATCTCCATTCTTCATTCCTGTCCCCACCCTGGGCAATGATTTTAATGTGTTTGATGTTCATCCTTTGGTTTTTCATAAGTTATTGTAAAAAGTGTATTTTTTTATGTGTGTATGTTATAAATGGTACCATGCTATAGACCTGATTTGGCTTCTTCATTTTTCATTCAGCATGATCTTTTAAGAGCTGTCTGTCTTGCTATGTATATATCCAGTCTGATATTGCATAATTCTATTTTTATGCATAGCATTCTGTGTTAGTTTTACATTTTTTACCCTGTTTGCCATTCCATGGGCCCCTTCAGTTTAAGACACATTCAGTGTCTGTGCACCTCCCACTTTTGATGTTCCAAATTCTCAAGGATTGTAGTCAATCTTTGGAAACCTCCTTTTTACCTTGAAGCTCTTTTTCTTGAGACCTTTCCTTCTGATCCAAACTGGACTGATTGTTTTCTAGGTATCTTTCTGGATCTTCCTCTTGGGATCCACGGTGTCCTGACTTTTATGTCTTTCTTTTTCCTGGATTAAGCACTCATTTTGATATAGCATATTCTCAAGTAATTTTCAAAGCAAGTAGACAAAGTTTCTGCATCTTTTTATGTCTAAGAATGTTTCATTCTATACTCACCTTGATTAATAGCTTCGTCACAGAATTCTAGGTTGAAATGTTTTCCCTCAGAATCTTGAAGTTGTTCTTCAATTGTCTTCTGGTCTCTGACTCTTGGGAAATCTGAAATCTGCATATTTCCTTTTCCTTTGTAGTTGAACTACTTTTTAACCTCTCTGAAAGCTTCTAGGAGATTTGTTTTTATTTTGATGTTCTGTAATTTCATAGGAACATATCTAGGTGTCAGTGTGCCAGATACTCAGTTAACCCTTTCCATATAAAGACTGGAAAGTTCTCTTGCATTATTCTATGGTAATTTCTTCCCTTCCTTTTTTCTCCATTCTCTCTCTGGAAGTCCTACTATTCAGAGTTTGGAATCTCCTCCATTGATCCTTTAAATTTTTCTCACAGATTCTTGTGTGTGTGTGTGTGTGTGTGTGTGTGTGTGTGTGTGCGCGCGCGCGCGCATGTGTGTGTGTGCACACGCGTGTGTGTGTGTGCGCACGTGTGTGTGTGTGTGTGCGCTTTGGAGTTTTAAGTTACTTTTTAAAATAGTATAATCAAGTTTTACCCCACCTGCAATTTGGCATTTGGGGAAGTGATTACCTTGAAAATCATGACCTCCATGCCCAGGATCTTAGAATAAAACATAGAGGTGTCTTTGATGCTCTTTACTGTCATCACAATGTGGTCAAGTTTATGGATAAGACACAGGGAAGGGGTCTGACTGTTGTCCCTCCATGACTAAAAAAAGAGAAAAAAGAGAAGAGACCACACTGCCACTAGTCACACCCATGTTTCCTGTGTTTCCTTCTCCCCACCTCCTCTCACCTCCTCGGTGACTATACTTCCTTCTACCCCCATTTCAAGGGGAAAGTCCTGGGAGGAATCTTCAGTACTTATTGCTCATGTGTAGATTCATAAGAGTCCATGTGTCTGCCATGACCACTCTCCACTGTTTTCTTGTTCTTTTCCTCCTTCCAGAGGGATAGAGGTGAAGATAGGGGAGTGGAGACCGAAACCAAACTCTCCCTTGTTTTCCCTGAGCTGGAATTGATCTCTTTTGTAAGAAATGATAAGACACAGAGGAGGCCCAACCCCATGAGTACAAGCCCTTTATTGGCCAATTTAACCCAGTCCCCTCCTTTCTCACTCTACAGTTACGATAACAGAGGACAGGACAAGAAGGGAGCATCTCAGATGCAATAAATGTTTCTGGGCATGTGTGCCTACAGATCAACCTTGACACCCAGTGGGAGGGCACACCGCCCCACCCCTCACTTCCTGCCTTCAGCACACCTCCCACCAGATCTTTCTCTTGATTCGCATTCTTTAGTAATTTGTATATTTACATTTCATCTGCTACAGGATTATAAGATGCCTGTGCACTATAAGTTGCAGAGTATAGTGGTTAAAATAACAGATTCTGGAGCCAGACTGACATTTTACTCTCTGTGCCTTGGTTTCCCCTTCTGGAAAGTGGGCATGATTTTATATGTGTTTTATAGGACTGCTGTGAACAATTTTAAAAAAACGAGTTGGGGGGAATTCCCTGGTGGTCCAGTGGTTAGGATTCAGCTCTCACTGCCAGGGACCCAGGTTCGATCCCTGGTCGGGGAACTAAGATCCCACAGGCTGGTGTGTGTGTGTGTGTGTGTGTGTGTGTGTGTGTGTGTGAGGGGGGTGACCAAAAAAAAGGGGGGGGCTTAGGACAATGCCTGACATAGCAAGTGCTGTAAGAGTTAACAATGACGATGATGATGTCATGGTCATCTTGTTAAATTTCCAGACTCTCTACCATGACCCCAATCTCTACGGCCTCATCCATTGCTCTTGAACTCCAAGCCACATTGTTCTTTTGCCTGTTCCTCATAAAGGCCATCCTTGTACCTTTAGCCCTCAGGCCCTTATTTTTTATTTATTTTATTTATTTATTTTTGGCTGCACTGGGTCTTCGTTGCTGTGCGCGGGCTTTCTCTAGTTGCGGTGAGCGGGGGCTACTCTTCGTTGCGGTGCGCAGCCTTCTCATTGTGGTGGCTTCTCTTGTTGCAGAGCACAGGCTCTAGGCACGCGGGCTTCAGTAGTTGTGGCACGCGGGCTCTAGAGCGCAGGCTCAGTAGTTGTGGTGCATGGGCTTAGTTGCTCCGCGGCATGTGGGATCTTCCCGGACCAGGCCTCGAACCCATGTCCCCTGCATTGGGAAGCGGATTCTTAACCACTGCGCCACCAGGGAAGTCCCAGGCCCTTATTTTATTTTTATTTTTTTGCGGTACGTGGGCCTCTCACTGTTGTGGCCTCTCCTGTTGTGGAGCACAGGCTCTGGACGCGCAGGCTCAGCGGCCATGGCTCATGGGCCCAGACGCTCCGCGGCATGTGGGATCTTCCCGGACCGGGACACGAACCCATGTCCCCTGCATCGGTAGGCAGACTCTCAACCACTGCGCCACGAGGGAAGCCCCCAGGCCCTTATTTTTAAATTAATTTTTATTGGAGTATAGTTGCTTTACAATGTTGTGTTAGTTTCTGCTGTACAGCAAAGTTAATCAGCTATATGTACACATATATCCCTTCTTTTTTGGATTTCCTTCCCATTTAGGTCACCACAGAACACTGAATAGAGTTCCCTGTGCTATACAGTAGGTTCCCATTAGTTATCTATTTTATACATAGTAGTGTATATATGTCAATCCCAATCTCCCAGTTCATTCCACCCTCCCTTTCCCCCTTGGTATCCATACGTTTGTTCTCTACATCTGTGTCTCTATTTCTGCTTTGCAAGTAAGTTCATCTGTACCATTTTCCTAGACCCCACATATAAACAATATTATATGATATTTGTTTTTCTCTTTGTGACTTACTTCACTCTGTATAACAGTCTCTAGGTCCATCCATGTCTCTGCAAATGGCACAATTTCGTTCCATTTTATGGCTGAGTAATATTCCATTGTATACCTGTACCACACTTCTTTATCCATTCATCTGTTGATGGACATTTAGGTTGCTTCCGTGTCCTGGCTGTTGTAAATAGTGCTGCAATGAACATTGGGGTGCATGTATCTTTTTGAATTATGGTTTTCTCCAGGAATATGTCCAAGAGTGGGATTGCTAGGTCATATGGTAACTCTATTTTTAGTTTTTTAAGGAACCTTCATACTGTTCTCCATAGTAGCTGTACCAATTTACATTCCCACCAACAGTGTAGGAGGGTTCCCTTTTCTCCACATCCTCTCCGTCATTTATTGTTTGTGGATTTTTTGATGATGGCCATTCTGACCAGTGTGGGCCTCAAAGCCTTTTGCGCATGCTAATATCTGTCTCCCTGATTAGAATATCAGCTTCGTAAGAGCAGAGATTTCTGTTTTGTTCCCCACTGAATCCCAGACAACTAGCAGATGTTCAATAATATTTGTTCAGTTAATGAATATCTACTACAATAATTAGGCCCCATGCCTGGCACAAATCTGACTTCTATTCTATTCTATTCTATTCCATTCCACCATGCTATACCATTCCACCCTATGCTATTTTATCCTGTTCTATTCTACTGTGTTCAATTCCATTTCAAACCATTACATTTTAAATAGTTGATTTCACTTGAGCCCCAGCTTTAAAAAAGTACTGTGCTTTTCTATTTTCATGAGTGAAGGAGGCATTAGCAAAATTCCTGAGTTCTGCTGTCCTCATGGATATAGAGGATACATATGAACACAGAAGCAGTAGAATGAGAAAATGACTGATGTTTGGGCTTCATTGAAAATAAAGTCGTATGTTTAAAAAAGTCTTATTAACCTTTTAATGTCTGTAGGATTCGTAATAGCACTCCCTTTTCAGTCCTGATATTGGTATTCTATACTTTTTCTCTTAATTTATTAAGAGGAAAAAACAGAAATTACTAATAGGTTATTAATCTGTTCAAGGAACCAATTTTTGACTTTATTGATTTTCTCTGTTGTATGTTTGTTTTCCAATTTACCAGTTTCTGCTCTTATCTTTATAATTTCCTTCCTTCCACTTTCTCAGGTTCAATTTGCTGTTATTTTCCAGACTCTGATATGAAATCTTAGGTACTTGATTTTCAACTTTTCTGATCTATAGGCATTTAGAGCTACAGATTTCCCCTAAGCACTGCTTTAGCCACATCCCCCAACTTTGATCAATTTTTGGAAATCAGCTCAACCTACTCCTCCCATTATTCAATGCCCTGCTAGCTCATTCACTCCCCGGATTCTGGTTTGCAGATGCAGAGCTCCATCCTTGCAAGTTCAAGGGTAAGCAAAGCTGGCTCTCTTAAGGAACTGGAAGAAGGCCCATGTGGCTTAGAATCCAAGAGTGAGACAGGAGGAGAAGGGGAAGACAGGGCCAGATCATGCAAGGTTTTCAAGGCGAGGTTAGGGAGGCTGGTTTTGAAAAAGATGACTGAAGAAAAATGCACAGCCTAAAAGTTGCGGGTTATGCTTTATCTCAGGACCTTACTGAGGACTGAGGACTGTAGCCCAGGAGACAGCCTCGCAGATAGCTCTCAGGAACTGCCCCAAAGAGGTAAGAGAGGAGCCTGGATATATAAGAATTTTTGCTGGAAAAAAAACCCAAAACAACCATGTAGTCAAACATCAAAAGATTGCTGCTAATCACAAAAAGCAGACATTCCAAGTTAATGATTTTAGTGCTTTATGTATGAGAAGATGCAAGAGTCTGGGCTCATTGAAATCATTTCTCAGATATGCATGTTAACTATCTAGGGCCAGTATCCTGTTTTTCTCTGTCCTAAATTCCTCCAGGGCGCACTGCTGCGGGTACAGTGGCTGATGGCTTGAGGGCAGGCAACATTCATTGTTTACTGGAATGGCAGGCAGCTTCCCTTTCCACAGCAAGACATAGTAATCACTTAAGCTTACAGTGTGCCAAACCTTGTTCTAAGCACTACACAAAATATAATCCACTTTATTCCTCACAACAACCGTATGTGTATATACGTATATTATATATGTAAATATATATAAGCTAGAGTATCCAAAATATGATTCTCTCCCTCCTGCCTCCTCCACAGGGAAGGCTTCTATCTTTCAACAAAGTCCTCTTCAAAGTCTCCTTCAGGGTGCCAGGGACCCCTGGAATTCTTCTAGCAAACCTCAAGGTCAGCGCTGTTTCCTGGCCCCTCCCCGCCTCAACTCACCCCATCCAGATGGCCCTGGCTGAACTGGCTCCCCGGAACCGCCCCGAGGGAGCCGGGAGCCGAGTGAAGCAGCAGCCCACTCCTGGCAGACGTGCTGATGGCAGACTGTGTGTTAGAACAGGGACTTTCCGTGTCCCTCTGCTGCCCTCTGCTTGTCTTAGAAAGAGGAAGGAAGAGAGGACGGGAAAATGGATGAAAGCACACCGGGATAGCCCGCATGAAAGGGAAGCAGGTTACCAGGCCCGGCTGGGAACGCCCAGCCTTGGTGCCAATACCAGTGCCCCAGACCCCCATGGGCCACGCTGTTCACCTGCTTCTCCGAAATCCTGCTCCACATCCTGGCTGGCAGCCTGCAGGGCAGATGGCGCAGCATGGTAGGCTTCCTTGCCCCCGGCCTCTGGACAACCCTCTGGCTCAGTGCCTGGAGATCAAGGGGCAGGAATGGGAGGGCCACGGACCGGGGACTGCTGGTGTTGACCGAGGTAGATGGGGCAAGTATAAGGACTCTGACATAAAACTCAGCGCCTCGAAAGTAAAAGCTTAAGGTGTGTTTTAGCCAGCTCAGGCCACCATAATGTAGCACTATAGACAGGGTGGCCAAAACAACAGAAATTTATTTTCTTACCATTCTGGAGGCCAGAAGTCCAAGATCAGAGTGCCAGCATGGTTGGGTTCTGGTGACATCTCTCTTCCTGGCTTGCAGATGGCCACCTTCTTGCCATGTCCTCACATGGCAGAGAAAAAGAAGAAACTTTCTGGTGTCTTCTTATAAGAGCACTAATGACCTCATCTAACCCTAATGACCTCATCTAACCCTAATTACCTCCCAAAGGCCCCTAGTATCGTCACATTGGGGGTTAGGTCGTCAAGGCATGGATTTGGGGGGCAGGGCGCAAACATTCGATCCATAATAAGGGATTACTTTGTAATAACATAGAAAACCCACCCATCCCAAAGTTTTGTGGGGGACCTTTATTCTAGGGTGTGAGGCCTCTGATCTATTTAGATTGTGTCTGCAGAATGTGAGATCTTTGATCTGTTTGGGAGTCTGTGTCCAGGGTATGAAGTTAGGAACAGTCCAAGTTAGAGTATAACCACTCTAACTTATAATGGGTCTGTTTCCAAGCCAGGATTGCGAAGCTATTAAGTGTTCTCTGTCCCAGGGTGCAGTGTTTCTGAATCCTTTTGGGGTGTGAGCCCTGGAGTCCTCCCCGTCCCCACCCCTCTCTCAACCCCACCCTCAGCCTTCACTGCTAAGAGGGAACATTCATCAGCCCCATTGCTGTTCACCTTACCTTGAGCTGAGCGCCCTCTCTTTTGAGGATGACCTGTCCAGCCCCTGGGGCATGTGAGTTTCAGATTCTTGTACCTAGACACACCCCAGATACTCACTCAGACAGACACACAAATGCTCTGTGCTATGCATATTGTTTTTTGCATAAGATTTTCCTTTATGAAGAGTTACACAAATAATATGTGAATAGAGGTTTGTATAAAAGGTTCCAACAACACATCAAGTATATGGACTACACAGGTGATCCCCACTCCACTCTCCAAAAATGACCACTGCTGTCAGTTTCTGGTGTTTCCTTTCCAAACACAGGCCCGCACACATGCACACACACACAGACACACACGCGCATGCAGTGTCACCATAACCATCTCCCACCCACTACTTTTCCTTGTCAACAGCATGTCCTGTGGAAGGCACCCCCACCCCAGAGGCACACACAGGGTGAGAGAATGCCCACTCATTCTGCGGCACATCGGGCGGGGCTCTGTGGTACATCGTAAACCCCCACCATTCATTTCACTCTGCAACAGTCATTGGCTAGAAATGGACATTTACAAGGTTCTCCCAGTTGTTTGCTCCTACCAGCCTTGCCCACACAGTTCTGTGCATGTGTGTACATTTTCAAGTTAGAAGTGGGGTTGCTGGGTCAAAGGGTTCATTCGTTCAACAGACACCTAGTGAGCGAGGTCTGTGTACCAAGCACTGTTCTAGGTGCTGGGGAGACATCAGAGAACAAGAAAGACAAATGTCCCTGCCCACGTGGAGCTGACATTCTAGTTGCAGAGGAGGGTGTCCAATTTTAGATGTTTTACAAGGTCCTGGAAGGTTTCGCTCTCATCAGTGGTGCCTTTACTGGCTTCTTCTCCACTGCTTTCTGTGGGGCAGGGTCTGCAGCAGGAGGCTGGCTGCTTTGGCCTTTGCTCTCTACAAGACCTGCAGGGGCTGAGGCTGGGACTCTCTATTTGGGGATGTGGGTGTGCACGTGTGCGTGTGGCTAGGGAGGGGGATATGGAAACCGAATGGTCCCCTGGAGAGCGTGAGGGGAAATAGGGATAGAAGAGACCACTTTATGGTGTTGGAGGGAGCTAGGGACAGAGCGATCCCCTGAATCAGGCCTGAGCAGCAATCCCCCAGGTCACACCCACAGGGTGTGCAGGAATGGCAGCGCTGAGGAATCTAGTACCGTCTCAGAACATACCATTGGGTGGTTGCTGTGTGGACAATCCTAGGGCCACACAGACTGGTTTGTGGACACCCTTGGGGTCACAGAGACAGGGGTGTGGATAATCCTGGAGTCACACAGGGTGGGGTGTGAACACTCCTGGGGCCACATAGACAGGAGTGTGACGTCCACATGAGGCAGAATACACAGTGGACAATGGGGGTCGGGCTTTCCAGAAGTCACACACATTGGGGCGTGGACACTCCTGGAGTCACACACACTGGACACGGCACACTCTTGGGATCACACAGAGTGGAGTGTAGATGCTTCCGGGGTCAGATTGGTTAGTGTTGTCAACACTGTTACAATCAAACAAACTAGGGTGTGGATGGTCCTGGGGTCAGACAGATCTGTATGTGGACACTTCTGGGCTCACACACACTAGGGGGTGGATACTTCTGAGTCACCCAGAGTGGTTAGTGGATATTCGTAGGGTCACACATACTGGGGTGTGGACACCCCAGGGCTCAGTTAGCCTGGGGCATGGACACAGATTGTAGAATAGAACCTCTTGGGTCACTCAGACTGGGATGTGTGCTTCTGGGGTCAGACAGCCTGAGGTGTGGGCAGCAGTGAGGTCACATAGAGTGGGTGTGGACAGATGTGGGGCTACAAAGATGGGGGTTTGGACACTCCTGGAGTCACTCAGGTTGGAGTGTAGACAGATGTGAGGTCACTCAGAGGCGTGAACACTCCAAGGGTCACACGTGCTGGAGAGTAAACATTCCCAGGGTCACACAGAGGGAGTTTGGGACACTCTGGAAGTTAAACACACTGGGAAGTGGACACTCCTGAAATCACACATGTTGTGGACTGGACACTCCTTGTGTTGCACAGACTGGGGTATGAATATCCATGGTGTTCCACAGAGGACGGGACACTCCTGGGGTCATAGTGACTGACGCGGGGACAGTCCTACAGTCATATAGGCTGTGTTGTAGACACCACTATAATCTCAGTGAAAGGGATGTGGACATTCTTGTGGTCAAAGAAATGATGAGTCGGCACCCCTGGGGCTAGAGACTGAGGTGTGGACACTCCTGCGGTCACACAGAGTAGTTGATGGACACTCCTTGGTATAGACTGGGGAGCAGACACTGCTGAGGTGACAGGCTGTGGTGTGGGTGGCTCTGGGGTCACACACATGGGTATTTGGACTCTCATGGGGGTCACACATATTGGAGAATGGACATTCGTGGAGTTACACACATTGGGGAGTCAACACTCCCGGGGTCACTCATAAGGGGGTTTGAACACTCATGATCACTGGGACTGGGGTGTGGATACTGCTAGTGTGACACAGCTTGGGGGGTGGGCACTCCTGGGGTCACACATAATGATATTTGGACACAAGTGTGGTCACACAGATTGGCATTTGGATAACCCTGGGGTCACACACTGGGGTGGGGACACCTCTGGCCTCACACACAGTAGTGTGCACACTCATGGTGTCACAGAATAGGGAGAGGACTCTCCTGGGGTCCAGGCTGGGGAGAGAATGATGCTGAAGGTGTGCATTCGGGGACCACTGATGAAGAAGGGAAAGTTCAAATACCACCTGCTCAAGTAGTTAAACAAGGAGCCCGTTAGATTGAGGCGGCTCTGATGCCTTGCAGCCAACATGAGCCAGAGTCAATGCACTTGTATCCGAGAAATTGAAATTTAAGAAAAACCAATCACAAACAGCCAACTGGGTTTTCCCAAATAAACACCCTCTTCAGCTCTAGCCAATCGAATAATCTCACTTTGCTTCTACATCTGCCCCATAAAAGCCTTGCCTGGGGCTTCCCTGGTGGTGCAGTGGTTGAGAGTCCGCCTGCCAATGCAGGGGACACGGGTTCGTGCCCCGGTCCGGGAAGATCCCACATGGTGCGGAGCGGCTGGGCCCGTGAGCCACGGCCGCTGAGCCTGTGCGTCCAGAGCCTGTGCTCTGCAACGGGAGAGGCCACAACAGTGAGAGGCCCGTGTACCAAAAAAAAAAAAAAAAGCCTTGCCTGGAGCTCCTGTCGTGGAGCACTCCTAACCACTTCCAAGCACTGCCCAGTTCCAATGTTTGCTCAAATAAACTCCTGAAAATTTAAATGTGCCTCAGTTTATCTTTTAACACACGTAAGCCACACACATGACAGGCTCTAGAATGTGTGCTTCACTTTTAATCACCACGTAAGACCCACAGACTGCCTCTTTTGGTCCATATTGGTGATGCCTGAGGAAAGGAAACATCTATAATCTATGGCTTGGAAGGTCTGTAGTGCCTGTGACCTGGGGCTTCTCACTTATCTTCAGAGTTTATCTTACTGTTTCTTTTTTTTTATGTTTTTATTTCATTGTACAGTCTTACACCACCACTGAGATTAGGAGAGCAAGGACACTGAAATCTACTGTATTTAGGACTTTTGAATGTAACATATACTTCTTTTGCGGGGGGGGTGCTGTGTTGGGTCTTCGTTGCTGCGCGCGGGCTTTCTCTAGTTGCAGCGAGCTGGGACTACTCTTCGTTGTGGTGCGTGGGCTTCTCATTGCGGTGGCTTCTCTCGTTGCGGAGCACGGGCTATAGAGCATGTGGGCTTCAGTAGTTGTGGCACATGGGCTTCAGTAGTTGTGGCTCACGGGGTCTAGAGCGCAGCCTCAGTAGTTGTGGCGCATGGGCTTAGTTGCTCTGCAGCATGTGAGATCTTCCCGGACCAGGGCTCGAACCCATGTCCCCTGCATTAGCAGGCAGATTCTTAACCACTGTGCCACTAGGGAAGTCCCCTATCTTACTGTTTCTTTATCTGTGAAATGGGGATCACTTATTTCCCACCTCCTTTGCCAAGACATTTTGAGGGTGAAGTGAAGTTCTCAAGTTAAAACTGCTTTGTAAAATAAAGCACCAGGCCTAAGACTTTTCCTAAAATTCAAAGCAGTGAACTGGCTGGTCCAGTGGCATGGGGCAAGGAGCTGGGAGAGTGGACACCAAGTTTGTAATCACGGATCTAACTGTGTGACCTTGAACAAGTCACTTGCTTGCACCAGCCTGAGATTCCTGGGGATAATACCCATCTGACAGGGTATCACAGTGACAGTTGGCTGTCCCCCAAAGTCATACTTCATCTTCCCTAATGTTGAGCTGTTGCAAAGCAGCTGCCCAGCCAGAAATTACATTTCCCACCCCCACTTGCACCTGGATGGGGTCATATGACCAGTCCTGCTGAATGGAACTTGAGCTAAAATGACATGTGTCCTTAACAAACAGTGGTGTTTTCTCCATTTGCATTTGTCCATCTTTTGGAGGTCTAGAGCCCCAGCAGAGAGTGAAGCCACAGTGTACAAGGACCCCGGGGTTCTCAGCCACCACATGGAAGTCCACCTATCAACCAGGAACACTCACAGTAGTCTGTGATGTTTATTATTGTGTGAAACCATTGACATTGTGATGTTGGTTTGTTACTGCAAGAGAATTAATTCCTGAACACATACACAGTGTTGTGTGGATCGAATCCTCTGTGGAAATGGGCTCTGCAAGCTGAGGAGTCCATGGACAGGAGAGGCTTCTTCTGGGAGGTCCTACTGGCTTCTAGGAGCTGCTTGTCCTTCCTTTACAGCAGGCAGAACTCTGGCCAGGGTGAGGGGCTGGGAGGGCATTTGAACCTCCAAGCTGGACACTGGCTCCCCTGCCGGGGTTGGGGGGACCCTGGACATGGGACCCTGTTCTTCAGAGGCCCAGAGGTGAATGAAGTGCTGGTGCTCCGAAGCTTGGTTTGGCTTTAATAATGGGCTTCAGGGTACATCTAGAGTTGGTAGAATTCAGCCACAACCTTCTATAGATGGATTAAAGACAGCTTTGATTTCACTAAATGTCTCCAACAGTGGATTTCTTCTTCTCCTTAGAATGAAGGCACTTTCTGCTGTTGTAACCGAGACCTACCATGCTCTTCCCCCCCAGTGCTGGCCCCAGTGCTTCTTCTTGGACAAAGCCTCCGGGGCTAGTGGGGCAGCAGCCAGGGTTTTCCAAACCATGCAACTTTCAGGGCCATTTGATGTTCCTATGACACAGGCCCACACAGTGTGCTGGGACAGTGCTTGTTTAAGGAATGTTATTTCTACCCCAAAGAAAATGCCTGCCTGAATTCCCCAGCTGTCCAGTGGTTAGGGCTCTGCGCTTTCACTGCCAAGGGCACGGGTTCAGTCCCTGGTTGGGGAAATAAGACCCTGCAAGCAGTGTGGCACGGACAAAAAAAAAAAAAAGAAAAGAAAATGCCTGCCTTTCCACCAGATCCAGACATTTAAACCACATACGCTCTGTAGCTCAGTTTCCTTGTCCATAAAAAGGACATGCTAGAACCTAGCCTGGCCATCTCAAAGGGTAGTTAAGAGATTATGTGATTTGGATTCCTTTTATTTCTTTTTCCTCTGACTGCTATGGCTAGAACTTCCAAAACTATGTTGAATAAGAGTGGTGAGAGTGGGCAACCTTGTCTTGTTCCTGATCTTAGTGGAAATGGTTTCAGTTTTTCACCATTGAGGACGATGTTGGCTGTGGGTTTGTCATATATGGCCTTTATTATGTTGAGGAAAGTTCCCTCTATGCCTACTTTCTGCAGGATTTTTATCATAAATGGGTGTTGAATTTTGTCGAAAGCTTTCTCTGCATCTATTGAGATGATCATATGGTTTTTCTCCTTCAATTTGTTGATATGGTGTATCACGTTGATAGATTTGCGTATATTGAAGGATCCTTGCATTCCTGGGATAAACCGCACTTGATCATGGTGTATGATCCTTTTAATGTGCTGTTGGATTCTGTTTCCTAGTATTTTGTTGAGGATTTTTGCATCTATGTTCATCAGTGATCTTGGCCTCTGGTTTTCTTTCTTTGTGACATCTTTGTCTGGTTTTGGTATCAGCGTGATGGTGGCCTCGTAGAATGAGTTTGGGAGTGTTCCTCCCTCTGCTATATTTTGGAAGAGTTTGAGAAGGATAGGTATTAGCTCTTCTCTAAATGTTTGATAGAATTTGCCTGTGAAGCCATCTGGTCCTGGGCTTTTGTTTGTTGGAAGATTTTTAATCACAGTTTCAATTTCAGTGCTTGTGATTGGTCTGTTCATATTTTCTATTTCTTCCTGATTCAGTCTCGGCAGGTTGTGCATTTCTAAGAATTCGTCCATTTCTTCTAGGTTGTCCATTTTATTGGCATAGAGTTGCTTGTAGTAATCTCTCATGATCTTTTTTATTTCTGCAGTGTCAGTTGTTACTTCTCCTTTTTCATTTCTAATGCTATTGATTTGAGTCTTCTCCCTTTTTTTCTTGATGAGTCCGGCTAATGGTTTATCAATTTTGTTTATCTTCTCAAAGAACCAGCTTTTAGTTTTATTGATCTTTGCTATCGTTTCCTTCATTTCTTTTTCATTTATTTCTGATCTGATCTTTATGATTTCTTTCCTTCTGCTAAATTTGGGGGTTTTTGTTCTTCTTTCTCTAATTGCTTTAGGTGCAAGGTTAAGTTGTTTATTTGAGATACTTCCTGTTTCTTAAGGTAGGATTGTATTGCTATAAACTTCCCTCTTAGAACTGCTTTTTAGAACCCAAAATAGGTTTTGGGTCATCGTGTCTCCATTGTCATTTGTTTCTAGGTATTTTTTATTTCCTCTTTGATTTCTTCAGTTATCACTTCGTTATTAAGTAGTGTATTGTTTAGCCTCCATGTGTTTGTATTTTTTACAGATCTTTTCCTGTAATTGATATCTAGTCTCATAGCGTTGTGGTCGGAAAAGATACTTGATACGATTTCAATTTTTTTAAATTTACCAAGACTAGATTTGTGACCCAAGATATGATTTATCCTGGAGAGTGTTCCATGAGCACTTGAGAAAAATATGTATTCTGTTGTTTTTGGATGGAATGTCCTGTAAATATCAATTAGGTCCATCTTGTTTAATGTATTATTTAAAGCTTGTGTTTCCTTATTTATTTTTTTTTGGATGATCTGTCCATTGGTGAAAGTGGGGTGTTTGCAGATGACATGATACTATACATAGAGAATCCTAAAGATGCTACCAGAAAACTACTAGAGCTAATCAATTAATTTAGTAAAGTAGCAAGATACCAAATTAATGCACAGAAATCCCTGGCATTCTTATACACTAATGATGAAAAATCTGAAAGTGAAATTAAGAAAACACTCCCATTTACCATTGCAACAAAAAGAATAAAATATCTAGGAATAAACCTACCTAAGGAGACAAAAGACCTGTATGCAGAAAATTATAAGACACTGATGAAAGAAATTAAAGATGATACAAATAGATGGAGAGATATACCATGTTCTTGGATTGGAAGAATCGACATTGAGAAAATGACTCTACTACCCAAAGCAATCTACAGATTCAATGCAATCACTGTCAAACTACCACTGGCATTTTTCACAGAACTAGAACAAAAAATTTCACAATTTGCATGGAAACACAAAAGACCCCGAATAGCCAAAGCAATCTTTTTTTTTTAATTTTTAAAAAATTTTTTTTGCGGTACGCGGGCTTCTCACTGTTGTGGCCTCTCCCTTTGCGGAGCACAGGCTCCAGACACGCAGGCTCAGCGGCCATGGCTCACGGGCCCAGCCGCTCTGCACCATGTGGGATCTTCCTGGACCGGGGCACGAACCCGTGTCCCCTGCATTGGCAGGCGGACTCTCAACCACTGCACCACCAGGGAAGCCCCAAAGCAATCTTGAGAACGAAAAATGGAGCTGGAGGAAGCAGGCTCCCTGACTTCAGACTATACTACAAAGCTACAGTAATCAAGACAGTATGGTCCTGGCACAGAAACAGAAATATAGATCAATGGAACAGGATAGGAAGACCAGAGATAAACCCATGCACATATGGTCACCTTATCTTTGATAAAGGAGGCAAGAATACACAATGGAGAAAAGACAGCCTCTTCAATAAGTGGTGCTTGGAAAACTGGACAGGTATGTGTAACAGTATGAAATTAGAACACTTCCTAGCACCATACACAAAAATAAACTCAAAATGCATTAAAGACCTAAATGTAAGGCCAGACACTATCAAACTCTTAGAGGAAAACATAGGCAGAACGCTCTATGACATAAATCACAGCAAGATCCTCTTTGACCCACCTCCTAGAGAAATGGAAATAAAAACAAAAATAAACAAATGGGACCTAATTAAACTTATAAGCTTTTGCACAGCATAGGAAACCATAAGCAAGACCAAAAAATGACCCTCAGAATGGGAGAAAATATTTTCAAATGAAGCAACTGACAAAGGATTAGTCTCCAAAATTTACAAGCAGCTCGTGCAGCTCACTAACAAAAAAACAAACAACCCAATCCAAAAATGGGCAGAAGACGTAAATAGACATTTCTCCAAAGAAGATATACAGATTGCCAACAAACACATGAAAGAATGCTCAACATCATTAATCATTAGAGAAATGCAAATCAAAACTACAATGAGATATCATCTCACACCAGTCAGAATGGCCATCATCAAAAAATCTAGAAACAATAAATGCTGGAGAGGGTGTGGAGAAAAGGGAACACTCTTGCACTGCTTGTGGGAATGTGAACTGATACAGCCACTATGGAGAACAGTATGGAGGTTCCTTAAAAAACTACAAATAGAACTACCATATGACCCAGCAATCCCACTACTGGGCATATACCCTGAGAAAACCATAATTCAGAAGGAGTCATGTACCAAAATGTTCATTGCAGCTCTATTTACAATAGCCAGGACATGGAAGCAGCCTAAGTGTCCATCAACAGAAGAATGGATAAAGAAGATGTGGCACATATATGCAGTGGAATATTACTCAGCCATAAAAAGAAACGAAATTGAGTTATTTGTAGTGAGGTGGATGGACCTAGAGTCTGTCATACAGAGTGAAGTAAGTCAGGAGAAAAACAAATACTGTATGCTAATACATATATATGGAATCTAAGAAAAAAGTCATGAAGAACCTAGGGGTAAGACGGGAATAAAGACACAGACCTACTAGAGCATGGACTTGAGGATATGGGGAGGGGGAAGGGTAAGCTGTGACAAGGTGAGAGAGTAGCATGGACATATATACACTACCAAACGTAAAATAGCTAGCTAGTGGGAAGCAGCCACAGAGCACAGGGAGATCAGCTCGGTGCTTTGTGACCACCTAGAGGGGTGGGATAGGGAGGGTGGGAGGGAGGGAGACGCAAGAGGGAAGAGATATGGGAACATATGTATATGTATAACTGATTCACTTTGTTATAAAGCAGAAATTAACACACCATTGTAAAGCAATTATACTCCAATAAAGATGTTAAAAAAAAAAAGAGATTATGTGAAAAGTGTCTTTCTCAGTAAAGCATTATTCTCCCTGCAAGTAACAGAAAGCCCTATTAGATTGCCTTCAAGTGAGAGGGGTTTATGTCCTCCCATTACCAGAAAATTTGAGGTGGGCAGTCCCAGGCTCAATGATATTGTAAGCAGCGTCAAATTTTTCCTTCCCTCTTTCATCTTGACCGTCTTTAAGCATGCTGACTTTTGTCTTCATGCTTATTGCCTTGTGGTCACAAGATGGCCGCTGCACTTCCAGCCCTGACATCTGTATCCAATGCAGGAAAAAGGGATCTGGACAAAGGCTTTCTCTTAATGACGCATTGTCTTTTTATTTGAGATGGACAACCCTCCCTATAGATTATCCTTCATATCTCATTGGCCAAAGCAGCATCAAAGGTCCCCCTCCCCCAATTTATAACTCTCCAAAGGAGGCAAAATAACTATGACTGATTTAGATCAATCATAATCTATTCACTTGGTCTGGGGGAGGAACTTATCCTCTTTAAGGACTGGGGATCTCCATCTACCATCTGAAAAGAGTGGGAACGAGGTAGTAGAGAGGGAGGGAATGGGGTAAGGACAGTAGGGGAGGCGGTGGGAAGCATCTACCATAGAACCACAGAGTGGGAGGCAAGGTGAGTCGAGTTCTAGCCCTAGTTCTGCATTGGAGTTGCTGTGTGGCTTGTTTTGTCCCTTGCAATCTCTGGGCCTTGGTTTCTCTTCTGTACCAGAGGGAGTTGAGGTCAAAGGTTTCAAAGGGCACACCATGGGTTGATCGCCCTGTAGACTTGACCTGGACATGGGGGCTGGGCTCTGGAATTCACTACATGACAGCGAAGGTCCACTGACTCCTTCATTGGGGAAGGTCCAGAAGCTACTTGGCTCTTGTCTCCTTCCACCTGGCAGGGGCAAGGATCTCTCATCCTTCTGGGATCAAGGTCATTTTGGTTGTCCTTGAAGAGGTCATTCTGAGTGTGTACAAGGGACTCCTGGGGCAGAGCAGGGGCTCACATCTGGGTCCAGTTTTCAGCTTCCAGCTTCAGTTCTGTTACTGATGTCACACTAGGTGACCTTGAAAGGTCCCTGGCCCTCTCTGTCCCTCATTTTCCCCAGTTGTTCAGTGAGGAGTTTAGATAGGATGGCCTCTGCTGGACTTTACAGCCCTAAACTGCTGAGGCTAAGTGGGCTCAAGAAAGACAGAAGAGAAAGATGAGGTCTGCATTCCTGGGACCTTGGGAGGCCCTTGGAGGCAGGGATGGGGGAGTTAGGAACCTCCAGTGATTGCAGCTGAAGCTTTGAAGCTGATGCCCACTCAGTGTCCCTACTCATGCCTCAGAGTTCTTGCGGGAAGGGCAGATTCTCTGGTGCCCCTTCCAGCCTCCCTCTGTCCACTATTTCACTGCCACCTGAAAGCAGGGCTCAGTCAAAGCTGTTCTTCTCGTCTTGAGGTTTTGTCCCCACAGCTTCCCTCTCAGTAAAACCAGAACTTTTGTGGATGGCCTGCCCCCCTTCCTTCCTTTCTTCCCTTTTTATTATTTATTGGGTGCACTGGTGCTGGGTGCTGGGGATACAACAGGGAACTTGGCAGACCCGCTTCTGTTCTCCTGGAGCTCAGAATCTGCTGGATGAGTCTGCAGCTAAGCATTAATATTCCTCATCAGGAATGTTCTAAAGGGGGGCAACCAACAGAGCCAAAGAGGGTATACTGGTGTCCAAGGGATGTTGTAACAAGGTACCACAAACATGGTGGCTTAAACATAAAAATTTATTCACTCATAGCTCTGGAGGCCAGAAGTCCTAAGTCAAGGTATGGGCAGGGCTGCACTCCCTCCAGAGGCTCTAGGGGAGAATCTATTTGTTGCTTCTTTTAGCTTTCGGTGGCTGCTGGCATTCCTTGGCTTGTGGCCCCATCACTCCAATCTCTGCCTCCATGGTCACACTGCCGCCTCCTCTGTGTGTGCATCTTCTCCTCTTCTGTCTATGTCAAATCTCCCTCAGCCTCCCTCTTATAAGGACACTTGTGGTTACATTTAGAGCCCACCAGATAATCAAGATAATCTCCCTGTGTCCAGATCCCTCACATAATCACATCTGCAAAGTCTTTTTTTTTTTGCCGTATAAGTGAACATTCACAGGTTCCAGGGATTAGGAGGTGGATAACTTTGTAGGGCTATTAGTTAACCTCCTACAGTTGGGGACGCCAGGAAGGAGTCCTTGGGTAGGTAACATCTCAGTTGAAATCTGAAGGATAAGGAGTTAACCGAACAGAAGACCGGGAGACAGAATGTGCCAGTGGCATGTGTAAAGCTCTTGGAGATGAGAATGAAAAATTTTAACGTGGGAAAACCAAGGAGTTGAGGGTAGCAGACTGGACCGTAGAGCAATAGGCGGGTTGCAGAGGCTCAGATTAGCCCAGCCAGGCAGAGGCAAGATAAGGAAATGGGCAGCCTGACAATATCCCAGTGCAGCTCCAAAGTCGTGTGTGATGGACAGGCTGAGGGCTGGCTTGTGCCTGAGAGACGCAGCCCCTCACCAGACCGGGAAACTTGGTCCGCCAGCCCCCACTCACTCACCCAGGAAGGCAGGTCTCTGGACCGGGGTGCCCCCACCAGCACAGGTCAGTGTGGACTGACAGTGGTTAAGAGCCTGGCTTCTAACGTTGGATGGCCTGGGCTGGGATCGCAGCTCTGCCACACCCTGGCAGGATGACCTCGGGCAATTTGCTTAGCCACTCTGGAGTCCCCTCCTCCCTTTCCTGCACTCAAGGTAGTAGGTACTTTGCAAATGTTAGTAATTATGGACGCCAAGAAGTCTTGTTAGCCTCGGGATATTTCAGGGGAGAGAGGTAGGAGGAATCTGGGGCCTCTAGGTCAGCATTAAGTGAGCCCAAAGCCCACTTGCTCTTTTGTGAGCTGATCTTATTGACTCTTATTGGTCAAGCTGGTTCAAGTTGGTTTCTGTTACTTGCAGATAAAAACATCTTATCTGATAAAGGTTTTTCATAATCTTTTTCAAAAATTTAATTATTTTATTATTATTATATTATTTATTTTTGCCTGCACTGGGTCTTTGTTGCTGTGCGCGGGATTTCTCTAGTTGCGGCGAGTGGGGGCTACTCTTCTATCTTCTCATTGCGGTGGTTTCTCTTGTGGAGCACGGGCTCTAGGTGCGCGGACTCAGTAGCTGTGGCTCGCGGGCTCTAGAGTGCAGGCTCAGTAGTTGTGGTACACGGGCTTAGTTGCTCCGTGGCATCTTCCCAGACCGGGGATCGAACCCATGACCCCTACCTTGGCAGGCAGATTCTTAACCACTGTGCCACTAGGGAAGTCACTTAAAAAAATTTTTTTTATTTATTTGGCTGCATTGGGTCTTAGTTGTGGCGCGCTGTCTTAGTAGTGGCGGCGCGTGGGCTTAGTTGCCCCGCTGCATGTGGGATCTTCGTTCCCAGACCAGGGATCGAACCCATGTCCCCTGCATTGGAAGGTGGATTCTTAACCACTGGACCATGAGGGTAGTCCCTAGGTCTTCTTAAGTTCCTTAAAGTAATGATTTATTTCTTTTACCAGACAATCCCCTTGTTTGGGTTCAAACCACAAGTTTTGTCTCGCCTTTTGTGGACAGTAGTTCTGATGTCAGTTCCATTTTCAAAGCTTTGCTATCCTGTTTGGGTCTGCTCATGCATGTACAGCTCAGGAGCAAGCTGGAGACTTGTGTAAGTTTATGCACAGAATTAGGGGATTCCTTTCTCCAGCTCTCTCTTCTATGGCATTGCCCTCCACATTCTCCAGCTTTCAGGGGCCTGTTTTCCTGGTCCTCTGGCCAGAATGATGTCATTTCTCTTGGAGATTTAGCTGCCTACACTACTGCCATATGGTTCTGGACTGGGGCCACCACTGGGGGAAAGCCAGGAGAGAAAAAAGAAAAACAAGTCCCCAGAGATTCCCACCCCAACTCCTCCCCACACTCTTCAGATTACAGTTGGGTATTGTGGTTCTGGGTATCATGGTTCTAGGTGGAAGATCCTTATACTGTTTGAAGATCATTTTCCAGAATATGTGATCTCTCAACTCTTTTGGGGTTTCTATCTGAATTAGGATTTATTTCAACTATTTGGGCACCTGTGGCAAAGAATTTGAGAACTCTGAACTATGTGTGTGTGTCTGTCCAGTGGGTGAGGTCTCTGAGAACCTTTGGTTTCTGTATCCCATGACGTGAGTTCCCTAAGTTGTTTGGGGTATATTTCCAGGTGTTAAGTTTCTTTTCCATTTCGGGGTATCAGTCCCAGGGTGTGATGTTACTAAAGTACTGTTTCTAGTGACTGAAGTCTCTAAGCCATTTATGAGCCAGAATCCCAAGGAATGACAGCTCTAAGGTGTTTGTAATTTGTATACTTGGGTGTGAGGTCTTTGAGCTATTTTGGTGTCCAGATCTTAGAATGTAAATTCTCAGAACTCCTTTGGCATCTGTCTTGCATAGTGTGAGTTTCCTGAACCATTTGGGGTATGCTTTTAGGCATGATGTTTCTGTTCCTTTTGGAAAATCTTAATTCCAAGGCTGATGCTCTGTGCCTTATGGTATGTTGTATCTGAACTCTTTTGGAATGTGTGTCCAGAGTATGAGATATATGAAATTTTGTGCATTTTTTCTTAAGAGTTTGAGGTCTCTGAACTACAGCATGTGTAGGATTTTGTCCAATAGCATGAGGCCACTGAGTCGTTGGGGTGGGGGACTCTGTCCCAAGATATGAGCTCTCTGAGCTGTTTGAATTACTGTGTCCCTGGGTGTGTTCCACAGTGTGCTGTCTTGGAAGTGGTTGCATATCTGTGTCCCAACACATGAGGTCTCTGAGTTTCTCTGGGTTGTTTGTTAATGTTATGATGATTATGAATTATTTTTTAGTCAGGGTCCAAGAAATGAGGTCTTTTAGCTGTTTGGGGATCTGAACTGTCTGAAGGGCATGAGGTGTCTGAGTTCCTTTGGGTCTGTGTACCATGCCATGAAATCCCTGTGTCACTTGGTGTATGTTCCAAAGTGTGAGGTCTCTCACATTTTTGGTGGTTTCTGTGTAAGGGTGTGATGCCTCTGACTACTAAGTGGTCTGTTAGAATTTGATCAGGTTTATGTCTCAAGTTGGAGATTTCTTTGCCAATTGGTTTCCATGAAGTTTGCGAGTTATTTAGGAGCCTGTTTGAAATCTGTTACAAAGGTAGGAGGTTTCTGAATAGGTTTGTTTGTTGTGGGTTTTTCTGTGGTCTGTGTCCAAGGTGTGAGATGTCTGAACACTTTGGGTGACTGGTGACTATGTCTAGGCTGCAAAAACTCTCTAGGGGGCATGTACCCCATAGTGTGAAATCTCTGGGAAATTTTGGATCCTGGTCCCAACACATGAGGTCTGTGAACTCATGGGCATCTGTGTTCATGGCCTGAGGTCTCTGAATTGTTTTGTGGCCTGTGTCCAAGGGTGTGAGTTCTCTGAGCTGTTTGGGGTCTGGGTCCCAGGATGTGAACTTTCTAATATTTGGGGATCTGAGTTCAGGCTATGAAGTCTCTGTGTTCTTTGGGGTTCTGTGTCACATGATGGGAATTCTGAGCCATTTGGGATGTTTCCAGGTGTGAAGAGTCTGTTCCTATTGACAGTCACTGTCAAGGGTGTGATGTCTCTGACCTCTATTCTGTTTCCAAGGGATGGGGTCTATTTAGCCATCTGTGTGACTGTGTGGGATCACTGTCTGTTCATGGATTGGGGTTCCAGAGCATGAGATCTCTGAGCTGTTTGGGGTTTTGTGTCATGTCCTCTGAGCTGTTTGGGTTAGCTGAATCTCAAGGAGATGAGATCACTGAGGTACTTTCCATCTATGCCCCAGAGTGAATTGTTTGAGCCCTTGGGGGGTTGTGTATCCTAGGGTAAGAGTTGTCAAACCTTTTTGGGGTATGTGTTCAGGTCTGAAGGTCTCTGAGGTATTAGTATTCTGTGTGACAAGATGTGAGATCTCTGTTCTGGATTTTCTGTGAACTCGCGAGGTCTGTGAGGTTGGGTGGGAGTAGGGGGTGGAGAGAGTCCAGGTCCAAAGCTTAAGGCCTCAGAAATGTTTTCTGCTATGCCCTGAGTGTGAGATCTCTGCGCTCTTTGGGACGCTGTGTCTCAGGGTGTGAGTTCCCTGCAGTGTTTCTGAGTCATTGTCCCAGCCTATGAAATCTCTGAGCTTCTTGGGAATCAGTGTACAAGGACTTGGAATTGTTTTATGTTCTGTGTCCAAGTGTGTGAGTTCTTTGTGGTCTGGGAGCCTAGTACCACAGAATGAGATTGCTGAGGTGTTTATATTTCTTTTTGTCTCAGTGTAAGTTTTATGAGCTGTTGGGATGTATTTTTCCCCATGCATGTGAGGATTTGGGTTTTGGGGGGATGTGGGTTCAGAGTTTAAGGTTTCTGAACTTTGTGGAAGTCTCTGTCAAGGATGTGAGACCTCATAACTCTTATGGATCTAAATCCCATCATGTGAAATCTTTGAGCCTTTTGGCAGATGTTTCCACGTGTGAGGTCTTTGATGTTTGTGTGGGTCTCAATTACAAGAATGAGGTCTTGTATTTATTTCTGGTATATTTCCAGAGCCTGGGGTTTCTGAGGTATTTTTGTTGAGTGTGTCATGCCATGGTGTGATGCCTTTAAGGTGTTTCAGGGTCTGTGTCCTGACGTGTGAGGTCTCTGAGCTGTTTGGGGTCTGTGTTCAAGGTGTGAGTCCCCAGAGCTGTTTCAGCCTTTGTGTTCCAGGGTGTGAGGTGTCCAAGGTCTTTGGATTCTGAGCTCGTTTGGGATGTGAAATTTCTTTTCCTTTCAGAGATGTCAGTCTCAGGGCGTGGTTTCTCTGTCCTATTAGGGATTACTTCCTTTTTTAAAAAAATAATTTATTTTATTAAAGTATAGTTTATTCTCAGTGTTAATTTCTGCTTCACAGCAAAATGATTCAGTTTCAGTTTTTTATATATATATATATATATATATATATATATATTCTTTTTCATATTCTTTTCCATTATGGTTTATTAAGGATATTGAATATATTTCTCTGTGCTATACAGTAGGACCTTGTTTATCCATTCTCTATATAATAGTTTGCATCTGCTAATCCCAAACTCCCAATCCACCCCTCCCCCACCCCCACATTGGCAACCACAAATCTCTTCTCTGTGTCTGTGAGTCTGTTTCTGTTTCGTAGATAAGTTTTAGGTTCCACATATAAGTGATATCCTATGGTATTTGTCTTTCTCTTTCTGACTTACTTCACTTAGTATGATAATCTCTAGGTCCATCTATGTTGCTGCAAATGGCATTATTTCATTGTTTTTTATGGCTGAGTAATATTCCATCGTATATATATACCACATCTTTTTTTTAACATCTTTATTGGAGTATAATTGCTTTACAATGGTGTGTTAGTTTCTGCTTTATAACAAAGTGAATCAGCTATACATATACATATATCCTCATATCTCCTCCCTCTTGCGTCTCCCTCCACATCTTCTTTATCCATTCACGTGTCAGTGGACATTTAGGTTGTTTCTATGTCTTGGCTATTGTAAATAGTGCTGCTATGAACACAGGGTGCATGTATCTTTTCGAATTAGAGTTTTCTCCAGATATATGCCCAGGAATGGGATTGCTGGATCATATGGCAACTCTACTTTTAGTTTTTGGAGGAACCTCCATACTGTTTTCCATGGTGGCTGCACCAATTTGCATTCCCACCAACAGTGTAGGAGGGTAGGGATTACTTTCTTGATTGTGATATCCCTGCCCTATTTGGGGTTAGTTTCCAAAATTATTTATGGGGATGTGTCATGCTAGGTAGGGCATCTCTATTCTCTCAGCAGGTCTTTTTCCCAGAATGTGTGATCTGGGAAATGTTTTAGAGGCCTGTGTCTAGTGTATAAAGTCTATCAGGTTCTGGGCACCTGTGTCTGGAGATCTGTGAGTGGTTTGGGATTCTTGGTCTTCGTGTGCAAGTTTTCCAAGCTCATGTGCATCCTGAGTTCCATGATGTAGCGTTTTTGAGTAATTTGGGTTTTGTTTCCAGGCATGAGGTTTCTGAACTTTTTGGTGGTCTCGGTTGCAGAGAGTGATATGTCTGATCTATTAGGGTCTGTGTCCAGGCAGTGAGGTCACTGAGTTGTATCAGTGTCCCTTTTCCCAGGTGTGAGGTGTCTGTGTTTTTTGAGTGTCTGAGTGCTTAAGTATAAAGTCTCATAGGCTATTTGGGGTTTGTTTCTAGGGTCTGAAATCTTTGATCTATTTATTTATCTAACTTGTGTGCCAAGTTGTAAGGTTTCTGAAATGTTTCCAGGTCTGCGTCCAAGGTATGAGGTCTTTACATTGTTGTAAACTTTGTGTCTCAGGGTTTTGGGGTATCTGAGATGTTTAGGGGCCTTTGTTAGAGGGTATTAAGTCTCTGCACTGTTTTGGAAACTTTCTTCCAGGGTGTGGGGTCTCTGAGTGTTTGGATGTCTGTGTTCCTGAGTATAAAGTCTCATTAGCTGTTCAGAGCTCTGTTTCCAGAGTCTCAGGTCGCTGTACTATTTTTGGTTCTGTGTCTTGTCCCAGGGTGTGAGGCTCCTGAGTTGCTTAGGAACTTATGTGCAGGATGTCACCTTTCTGAGATGTTTGGGGTCAATATCACAGCAAGTGGGATCACTGAAGTGATTATGATTTGGGGCACAAAGTTTGTGTCACGGCTCTCTGAGCTGTTTGGGTGTGAGGTCTCAGAGCACTTTGCAGGGCCGTGCTCATCTTATATCTTTGAGCGTTTTTTTCCCACTTGCTCGCCCATTAACATTATGTCCTTTAGACAGTCCTTCCTGCAGGTACATGTGTGGCACCCTCATTCTGTTTGTGTCCAGGCCTCTGCATTGTTTTGTGGTGTATGGCAAGAGCGTGAGGTCTTTGTCCAGATTCTTAAAAAAAAATTATTTATTTATTATTTATTTATTTTTGGCTGTGTTGGGTCTTTACTGCTGCACGTGGGCTTTCTCTAGTTGCAGCGAGTGGGGCTACTCTTCGTTGCAGTGCACAGACTTCTTACTGCAGTGGCTTCTATTGTTGTGGAGCACGGGCTCAGGCACGCGGGCTTCAGTAGTTGTGGCACGCAGGCTCAGTAGTTGTGGCTTGTGGGCTTAGTTGCTCCGCAGCACGTGGGATCTTCGCAGACCAGGGATCGAACCCGTGTCCCCTGCATTGGCAGACTGATTCTTAAACCACTGCGCCACCAGGGAAGTCCTGTCCAGATTTTTAATGTAAATCTCAGGTGGCAAGGTGTCTGAGCTGTTTTGGGGCCTGTGTCCGTGGTATGAGGTATGTGAACTATTTGGGGTTCACGTCCCGGTGTGGAGGGTCCCTGAGGTGTTTTGGTGTCCCAGGGAGTGAAGTCTCTGAGATGTTTGTAGGAGTCTGTGACTGGAGGATAAGATCTATGAACTAACTGGTTATCTATGCCTCATCGTGTGAGTTCTCCAAGCTCTTCTGTGCTCTGTGTTCAAAGATGTGACAACCCTGAGCGATTTGGGGTATGTTTCCAGTGTTGGGGTCTTATTCTGTCTCACAGCCAGCCCGTACTCCATGGCATGAGATGAATCACCCTTCCCCGCCAGTTGTGTGCTCCTCCCATTCTTGTGCACACAGACCTGTGCATGTGTATTTCCTTAGAACACATATTTAGAAGTGGAACTGCCGGGTCAAAGGAGTCACTTATTCAACAACCCCCCCCCCCCTTTGAGCAACTACTGTGTACAGGGCACAGTTTTAGGTGCTGCAGAGACACAGGGGAACTAGAAATCCATATACACCCTGCTGGTACTGTCATTCTAGTGGGAAGGGGGTGTCATTTTTTTATTTTGATAGATACTGGCACACAAATTCACACTTCCATCAGTGGCATCAGGGGAACGAATGCCTTCTTACAGGCCACTGCTCTGCAGCAAGGGGTCGGATCCCTTGGCATGGCTCTCAACAAGATCATCAGATTATGGGGCTGGAACAGTCTATCGAGGGATGTGTAAGAGGGAGACGGGGATGGAACATGGGCCGGGGGAGGAAGATATGAAAAAGAGAGAGAGTCTAGTTGTTTTGGCATGAACCGAAGTTTGAATGACCCTCAGGACATTGACATGAAACAGCCCTTCTTAGATCGCATACACGAAGGGCATGAGGGTTGGGAATGAAGAGTTAAGGATGAGACTTTGCAGCTCCGGGACACACTATTGCGTGATGCGAAGATGGAACAGTCTGCTCTGGGAGGTACCACGGGGGTGAGGGGTCGTGTATTTTGGAAGAAACCACTGTATGTTTGGGGACACGAAAGATCCCACGCGTGGATCGGCCCCTACCCCAGACGGAGAGAATGGCGATGCCCTGACTGGCCTTGGCCCCGGGGGCCAGGGTGGGGATAACCCCACCCTCAGCATAGAGCCCCCACCTATCTGGAAGCCGCCGTCTGGTCCCGCCTGCGTTGGCTCTACCGATTCTAATCAACAGCGGGGGTGTGGAGTGGGTGGAAGGGTGCGGAGCGGTGATTGGCTCCTGAATGAGTAGGGCGGGATCAAGTCCTGCTCTGAGGCTCTGACTGGCCGCCGCTAGATTGTTTACCCAAGCTCTTCCAGGGTACCGAGGTTTTCCGGAATCACGTATAGGCTGCGAGCTGGGTCCTCCGGCTCCGGGCTGCCATTGGCTGCTGGTTCGGCGCAGGCGCTATGGTTCCCGGGTTGGAGTTCGGGGTTGCTGAGGCAGGGCTTTGGCTACTGGAGACTATAGGTTCGAATCCTATCTAGGAACTTCAGTTTGCGCACCTGTAAAAGAAGCTGGCATTATTGGCTGGCACAGAATGTGTCGGGTAATCTTTTCTATTCTCTTCTACCTGTTCTTTCTCTTTTTAAAACAATGCTTATTACGTCCCATTATATTGATTAGAGGATCCATTCACCATTCACAACAGCACTGAGAAAAATTCTTCTCCAGGGTTCATGACATCGTTGTATCAGGCTGCCTCTGTAGGTCTGAGCCCTGCAGCGAAGGTTCAAGGCGATCTCATGATCCTTCTTCAAGCCATCCCCTCCTCCCCGCAGAGAGGATGACTTGGAGGTTTCCTGCCCCCTCTGGACCAGGCCTGACTGGGGTGTGTGATGGTGGTGTGTGTGTAGTAGGGTGAGGGGTTGGGCCATAAATGACTAGAGAGCAATGCGTGATTTCATGCTCTAGGATAGAGGGGTGTGTGGCAGTTAAAGGAGAATTTTGAAGGGAGGCAAGTCTTAAGTCAAAGGAGTAAACTTTTTAATGATGGGATTTTAAGCATCAGGCAGGGGAGGTGTTTGGCTGAGTGTGAGTAGGAGGAGAGTGGTTCTCAATTCAGTCAACTCATAAGGTGGTTATTATATGCTGTGTGCAGTTTGGAGGACCGTGTCCAGAATGTGAAATCTCATTTTTTGGAATCTCAGTTCAGGGCATGACATCTATGAGCAGACTGCGAAATTTCTCTCAGCTGTTTTGGGGGTCTGCATCACAGGGGTTTAGGTCTTCCAGACGTTTGTGGATCTCTGTCCCAGGGTGTGAAGTCTCTAAGCTCTTTGAGGGTCTTTGTCCTTGGGTATGCCGGGTTTTTTTTTTTTCCTTAAAGTTGAATTTCATTTTTGTTTTTGGCATTTCTCTGACTACTAAAGGGGCTTAATATTGTTTTCTGAGCTTGTGGAACGATGTATTTAAGTTTTATAAATTCCCTTTTATGTTCTTTGATCTTTTTTTTCTTTAAAAATTTATTTTAAAATCATTTTAGACTTAGAGAAAAATTGCAAAAATAGTGCAGAGTTCTTGTATACCCTTTGCCCAGCTTCCCCTAATGTAAAGAACTTACATAACCATAATACAATTTTAAAAGCAGGAAATGAATGATACTATTGTTCATGAGGTGTTGTTCACCTATTTGCTGTGTGTCCAAGGTGTGAAATATCTGAGCTCTTTAGACCCAGAGCTCTCTTGGGATCTGTGTCCCATGCTGTGATATCTCTGAGCATTTGGTGTCTGTTTCTAGATGCTAGGTTTTTCATCTTCTTGGTGGTTTCTGCCCCAGAGAATGTTGTCTTTGACTTGTTAGGGGTCTCTTGAGGGCATGTCTTCTCTGAGCTGTTTAGGCTTCTGTATTCAGGATGTGAGGTCTTTGAGCACTTTGGGGGTCTATGTCCAAAGCTGTGTGTACTCTCAGTTACTTTTTATTGGTCTTTATCAGAGATTCTGAGGTTAGTAAGTACTTTCGGGTTCTGTATCTAAGGCAGGGTTTCTCAACCTCCGCACTATTGACAATTTTGTGTTTTTCTTTTTTGGATATTGCTGAAATTTATTATGTAAGTGAAAACTCAGACCTTGAATGTTTGGATTATGGTATTCTAGATGAATTTTCCCCAAATCAAGAATAAGTGGATATGTATAGCACAGGGAACTCTTCTCAGTATTCTGTAATAACCTATATGGGAAAAGAATCTGAAAAAGAATGGATATATGTATATGTATAACTGAATCACTTTGCTGTACACCTGAAACTAACACAACATTGTAAATCAACTGTACTCCAATATAAAATAAAAAATTAAATTAAAAAACTAACTAAGATGTGTGAAAGAATAAGAAAAAACCTCTGTGTTTTAAGCCAGTGTGAATAGATTTCTGTTATTAAAAGCAGAATTAAAACAACCGTTAAACTTAAAAACAACAAAAAAAAGACGAATACACTAAAAAAAAAGAATAAGCGGTTAAGTAATACATTTTTAAATTGAAGTATAATTGACCTACAACACTATGTTAGTTCCAGGTGTACAGCATAATGATTTGATATTTCTATACATTACAAAATGATCACCACGCACTACTGACATTTTGAATTGGAAAATTCTTTACGGAGGGCATTGTAGGATGTTGTATTCATTTGCTAGGGCTGCTGTAAAAAATAGTACCGCAAACTAGGTATCTCAAACAACAGAAATTTATTTTCTCACAGTCTGAAGGCTGGAAGTCCGAGATCAAGGCGTCAGTCGCGTTGGTTCCTTCTGAGGGCTGAGAATCTGTTCCATGCCTTTCTCCTAGCTTCTGGTGGTTTGCTGGCAGTCTGATATTCCTTGGCTTTTGCTGCATCACTCTGATCTCTGCCTTAATCTTCACATGGCGTTCTCCCTGTGTGTGTCTCTGTGCCCAAATTTCCCTTTTTATAAAGACACCAGTCATACTGCATTAGGGGCTCACCCCACTCCGGTATGACGTCGTCTTACATCTGCAATGACCCTATTTCCAAATAAGATCACGTTCTGAGGTCCTAGGGATTAGGACTTCGACATGTGAATTTTGAGGGGACACAATTCAACCCATAACAGATGTTTAGCATGAGAAAGAAAGGAAAGGAGGGAGAGAGAGAGGGAGCAGCCCCCAACATTCAGAAGCTATCCTGGCACTCACAGCTAGGCTATGTTATTCTCTTATTAGACATAAACAATCTCACAGAATACTAACCTCAGACAAGGTTATTCTGAGACCATGCTAAAATGAGACAAAGCAAAGCCACTTTATAATGTTATCTAAGCACAGACAAAAACAAGTTCACTCTGCCACCCACAAGATACCAAATATTTCCCTCTTTTGGTTAAAATGAGTGACTGCTACTCCTCTATCAATTTCAGCTTTATCCTTACTCTAGTTTTCCCTCCCCATAGATTTAAAGGTTTACTGAGATACCCAATCAAAATTTCCCTCACTTTCTGACAGCCTCCAATCTAGAGTGAGCCCCCACTTCCTTAGACCCTCCCCCAAACCACTCAACTGAAGCCCAGATTCTGTGATCCGTTCTTTCGAACACCCTCTTACCAAGATGTCCCATGGTTCCCCACGTTCTTCTTCACTGCAATGAGTAATAAGCCCAACTTGTTTAACTACAGGTATGTTCCTGGGGGTGGGGGTCTTTGGCTAAAGAGCACCGACAAGCATCACCCCTGATCTCCAGTCACTAGATGCCAATAGCACCTCTGCCCTCCCAGCCTTGACAACCAAAACTGTGCCTAGATATTGCCACATATTCCCTGGGGGCTAGGGTGTGACGTGTTTGAGCAGTTAGGGGTCTTTTTCTGAGGTTTGTGTTCTCTGAGAGATGTTTGGATCTGTGTCTCAGGATGGGAAGTCTCTGGTCTGTCTCAGGGTCTCTGCCCCAATGTTTGAAAGCTCTGAGCTTTTTGGGGTGCTGTGTCAGGAATGAGTGACCTCATCATGTACCAAAATCCAGACATGAGGTGTTTGTGGCACCCCCACCATCCCTGGCCATTTCATGAAGGCAGTGAGAGGTGGGGGTCACGTGATTGGTTGTGAACTCCTTCACATGGATTCATAGCAAGCCCAGCTTCCTCGTCTGGATCATGAAGTATAGGTGGTCGGCTTCCTTCAGAACCTGTCTTGCCCTTTGTTCTGGAGGTCACAGGGTCTCCTTTGACACTCTTTGTGGAGATCGTATTATAGGGAGGTATTTGTTGTGTCTCCTGACATCAGCTCCAGAGTGGAGACCCCTGTCTCTCAGGATGGGCATTGCTCATATGGATGTTGGGGTCCATCTCCCCTCAGGCCTTGTTCACACCTAGTACTACCAGTTCACACCCAGTACACATAGGTTTTGGAGCCTGGTAGACCTTATTTCAGAGTCTGGAACCCCCAAGTCCTGGTTGGATGGTAGGAGAGTCTAATTTTTTGGATCATCTTTCTAAACCTTAATTTGCTGAGGTTTTACAAGACTTCTCTGAGTCAATAGGACAATGTACAATCCACGCACCTACAGTCCCCTGACTTCTGAAAGCAGAATTCAGGGGTCAGGGGAGGGATGCAATCCAGGTAAGTGCCCTCTCTGGCCAGGGGTCAGTGTGGGTCTGAGATTGTCTCAGTTGGAATGTAGGAGTAACGTGCACATATCGTTTACTATAAATGTATGTTGGGTTCAAGAAAGAGTAGACACTCTCCAGAATTGTGTCTCCATCTCTACGAAATCCACAATTTTACTTCAGCTGTTCTCTTGAGAACAGACATAATAGGCTGTATACCATGAGGCAAGGGTACACAGTGAGGAAAAAACATTGTTCCTTTTGTGAAAACTGTAAGTCTGATTATAAGAGAGACAGGTTTGTGCATTTATTCAAGAGGCAGGGGCTGAGGGGGAGGGTGCAGAGGCTCAGTGAGTCAAAGAAGCCTGAAGAGAAATTTTAAAAATAGTTTGAATGAAATGAAAATGATAATAAAATTTACCAATTTGTGGATGCAGCAGAGCAGTGTTTACTTAGAGGGAAGTTTAAAAGGCATTTTGGCTTCTGCCTGGCTCTTTCTTGGATCTCTTGCTCTAGTGGAAGCCAGCCACCATGTTGTGAGGACACTCAAGCAGCCCCTTGGGGAGACACCTGTACCACAAAACTGAAGTACCTCAGCCAAAAGCCAGCACTAACTCACCAGCCATGTGAGTGATCCAACATGGAAGTGGAGCTTCTGGCCCCACTCCAGCCTTCAGATGACTGTAGCCCAAGAGACCAAAGCCAGAATGATGCAGCTAAGCTGCTCTGAGTTCCTGACTCCCCAAAACTGTGTGAGATAATTAATGCTTACCATTGTTTTAAGCTGCTAAATTTTGGGGTAATTTGTGGTGTTTCTGAGCTCTTTGAGAGTCTCTGTTCAGGGTTCCAGTTTCCTGAGTTTTTTGTAACCTGTATCCATATCTGCATGTTTTAAGCATTCTGTGTTTCACATTTTTAGGTCTCTGATCTCTTTGGGTTCTCTCTCTGTGTTTTAGATCTCTGAACTATTTGAGGATCTAGGTCCAAAATTAAGGGAGTTCTGGGCTGTTTTTCTGTTCATGTCTAGAATGTGATCATAACTATTTGGGATCCTTAATCCCAGGGTATGACATCTCTAAAATACTTTGTACTTGGGTCCAGGATTTGAAGTCTCTGAGCCCTCTAGCAGTCTGTTCTGGATATGAGGGCACTGAGGTGTTTGGGAGTCTGTGTCTCAGGTTTCACAGCCTTGAACTCTTTGAAGGACTGTGTACAGGTTTTGTTTCTTCTTTGAGTTATATGGATTTTTATGTCCTAGAAAGCGATATCACCAAGGTGACTAGAGGCTGCATCCAGGGCACTGGGTGTCAGAGCTGTTTGGGCCACTGAGTTCCTGGATATGAAGTTTCTGTGGTGTTTGAGGGTCTGTGTCCAGAATTGATATTACTGATTTTGAGGGCAGGGGGAATCTGTGTCCTAGGGCTTCAGCTCTCTAAACGGTTTATGGGTGTTATAAGGTTCCTATGCTGTTTGTGGATGTACGTCCCAAATGTGTGGGATCCCGGACATGACTGTGACTGAATGTTGCAGTATATGACGTCTCTGTTCATGGGTATATATACCGGGGTGTGAGGTATCTGAGCTCTTTGAGTGTGTGTCTCAGGTTATGATGTCTCTCTGATCTGTTTGGGTGTTTGTTTCCCAGGATGAGAGATTTCTGATTTGGTTGTGGGTGTATATTCCAGGATGTGAGTTCTCTGATCTATTTGGATGTATATGTCCAGGGCATGAGGTTTTTGCTCTGTTGTGGGTATATGTCCAATGGTATAAGGTTTCTGATCTGCTTGAGGGTATATATCTCAGGGTATGAGACCTCTGATCTGTTTGTCATTGTATGTCACAGGATGTGAGATCTCTCTTCTTGGGTGTATGTCAAATGTATAAAGTCTCTGATCTGTTTTTGGGGTTTATGCCCTTGGATGTTAGAGCTCTGATCTCTTTGTGGGTATATGTGCCTGTGTGTGAGCTCTCTGATCTGTTTGTGGTATATGTCCCAAGATATGAGGTCTCTGAGCTCTTTGTGGATATATTTCCCTGGTTGTTATATTTCTGAGCTTTTTTGGTTGTGGTTTTCTGGGGGTATAAGTACTCTGATCTGTTGGTTAAGTGTGTGTTGCAGGATATGAGGACTATTCTATCTGAGGGTGTATGTCCCAGAGTGTGAGGTCTCTGCTGTGTTTGTGGGTGTGGGTGTGAGGTCTCTAAAGTGTTTGTGGGTATAGTTCTCCGTATGTAAGTTCCTTGAACTCTTTGTGGGTGTATGTCCCACAATGTGAAATCTGTCATCTATTTCTGGGTATATGTCCCAGAATGAGGTCTCAGATCTCTCTGTCCCTGTATATGTCTCAGTATGTGAGGTCCCTCTTCATGGGTATATGTCAAGGATATGAGCTCTCTGATACTTTTGTGTTCATATGTCCCAGGGAATGAGGTCTCTGACCTGTGTTTTTTTTTGGGAGGGTTGCATAATGTGAGTTCTCAAGTATGTTTGTGGCTGTATGACCTATGATGTAGGTGTCTGACCTCTTTGGGCATGTGTGTCCCATGGTGAAAAGTCTCTGAGCTCCTTGTTGGTATATATCCCAAGGTGTGAGTTCTCTGGTCTGTTGGGTGGTATATTTCCTAGAATGTAAGGTCTCTGATCTGTTTTGTTGCTGTACACTACTGTGTAAGTCTGTCTTCCTTGGTGTATGTCAAGGTCTGTTGGTGGGTGTATTTCCCAGAGCATGAGGACTCTGATCTGTTTCTGGGTGTATGTCCCACAGTAAGAAGTCCCTGATCTGTTTGTCCATATAAGTCTCTGTATGTAAGGTCTCTGATCTTTTCATAGCCGTATCAAGAGTTTGAAGTCTTTCATCTCTTATGGTTATAATTCCGAGGTGTGATGTCTGTGTTGTGTTTGTGGCTTTATGTCTTGGAATTTTAGGTATCTGGGTTGTTTCTGCAATATCCCAGGATGTGAGGTCTCCAATCTCTTTGTGTGTATAGGTCTCAGTTGTGAGGTCCTGATCTATTTGTGGGTATATTCATCAGAATGGGAGAGCTCTGATATGTTTGTGGATGTCTGTCGCAGAGTGAGAGGTCACTGATTTGTTTGTGCATATAGGTCCTGGGATCTGAGATCTGTGATCTTCTTGTCACTATAATTACCAGTATGTGAGGTATTGTTCATGGGTGTATGTCAAAAATGTAAGTCCTCTGATATGTTTGTGGGTTGAATGAACCTGGTTGTAAGGTTTCTTTTTCTTGTGGGTTATGTCTCAGTGTGTGAGGCTTATGAGGTCTTTTTGGGTATAGGTCCCATGGTGTGAGGTCTCTGATCAGTTTGGGGGATTATTTACTAGTTTATGACCTTTTGAGGGTTATGAGCTTTTTTGTCATTGTATGTTCCAGGATGTGAGGTCTGTGACTGTTTGTCATTGTATGTTCCTATATGTGAGGTCTCTTACATGGGTGTGTGTAAAAAAATGTTGTCTTTGACCTATCTGTGGTTGTGAGTCCTTGGGTGTAAGGATGCTGATTTATGGGTTTAATTCCTAGAGTTTGACATTGCCAACTTGTTCGCAAGCATATGTCCCATCATGTGATGTCTCTTATCTTTTCAGGGGTGTATATCCCTTGACGTGAGGCTGTCATCTATTCCTCAATGTATTTCCCCAATGAGAGAGGTAAGGTCTCTTACCTGTGTAAGGGTGTATGTCCTGTGATGTGAGGCCCCTAATTTATTTGTAGGTGTATTTCCAGGATATGAGCTGTCTCCTCTCTTTTGAATGATATATTCCAATTTGAGAGGACTCTGCTTCGTTTCTGAATGTTTTTCCCAGTATGTGGGGTCTCTGATCTGTTTTTGGTGGATACTGCAGGATTTGAGTTCTCTGGTATATTATGTATGTATGTCCCAGGTTGTGAGGTTCCTAATCTCTTTGTGGGTGTACATCACAGAATGGGGGTCTCTGATTGTTTGTGTGTGTTTATCAAGGGTGTAAGGCCTGATCTGATTGTGCATTTATGTCCCAGGATGTAAGAACCCCAGCTGTTTGTAGGCATTTGTCCCAGGATGTGAGGTCTCTGATCTGTTTGGGTATGTTTGTCCAGGGGTGAGATTTCTAATCTGTTTTAGGGTACATATCCCAGGATGTAAGGTCTCAGATCTCATTGTGGGCCTAATTCCCAGGATTTAAGGTCTCTGATCATTTGTGTGTTTCTCTACTTTTTTTTTTTTTTTTTTTTTGCGGTACGCAGGCCTCTCACTGTTGTGGCCTCTCCTGTTGCGGAGCACAGGCTCCGGACGCGCAGGCTCAGCGGCCATGGCTCACGGGCCCAGCCGCTCCGCGGCATGTGGGATCTTCCCGGACCGGGGCACGAACCCGTGTCCCCTGCATTGGCAGGCGGACTCTCAACCACTGCGCCACCAGGGAAGCCCTCTCTGTTTTTTAATGGGTGTACATCTCACGCTGTGAGTTCTCTGATCTGCTAGGAGGATTATTTTCCAAGATTTGAGATTTCTGATCTGTTTTTGGGTACATACCATAGCATATGAAGTCTTAGATCTCTTAGGGTGTGTATGTCCAGAGAGTGTAAGGTTTGTGACCTCTCTGTGGTTGTGTTTCATGGTATGAAGTTCCTTCTCTGTTCATTCCTATGTTCCAGTATGTGATGTCTGCTCACAAATTTTTTCGGGGTTGTGGGTGTTCTGATCTGTTTGTTTTATATTCCAGGACTTGAAGTCTCTCATCTGCTTGGTGGTGAATGTCCCAGAGTGAGGTGTCTGAGCTCTTTGTGTGTGTATGTCCCAGGGAGGGAGGGCCGTGATGGGTTTGTGGGTATATATTGTGAGGTTTCTGATCTGTTTAGAAGTGAATTCCAGCAAGTGATATATCTGAACTCTTTATGAGTGTATGTACCAGGCTTTGAGGACTCTCACATGTTTGTTAGTATATGTGCTGGTGTGAGAATGCTAATCTATTTCTGGGTGTACTACCCCGCACGTGAGGTCTCTGAACTGTTTTTAGGCTTATGTTGCAGGATTTGAGGTCTGTGATTTCTTATTTATTTATTATTTTTGGCTGCATTGGGTCTTCGTTGCTGCACGTGGGCTTTCTCTAGTTGCAGTGAGCAGGGGCTACTCTTCGTTGTGGTGTGTGGGTTTCTCATTGCGGTGGCTTCTCTTGTTGCAGAGCACGGGCTGTAGTGCATGGGCTTCAGTAGTTGCAGCACGTGGGCTCAGTAGTTGCGGCGCATGGGCTCTAGAGCGCAGGCTCAGTAGTTGCGGTGCACAGGCTTACTTGTTCCACGGCACGTGGGATCTTCCCGGACCAGGGCTCGAACCCGTGTCCCCTGCATTGGCAGGCAGATTCTTAACCACTGTGCCACCAGGGAAGTCCCTGTAATTTCTTTATGCCTATATTTTCCAGGTTTTTAGGTCCCTGATCTGTTTGTGGGTGTGTATTTCAGGTGTGAGCTCCCTGATTAGTTTGTGGATGTGTGTATCCCAAGATATGTGTCTATGCACGTATGTCTCTGTTCAGTTGAAGACTGGCCCTCAGCGATATCCATGTCTCAATCCCTGGAGCCTGTGACTATGTTAACTTTCTGGCAGAAGGGACTTTGCAGATGCAGTTACGTTAATCACTTTAATGCTGGGAGTTTATCCTGGATTATCCAGGTGGGCCCAGTGTAATCACTAAGGTCCTTACGTGTGGGAGGCAGGATGGTGAGAGTCAGAAATAACACTGTGACAATGCGAGCTGTCAAAGAAGGTGATGTCATGATGGAAGCAGAGTCAGAGAAGGAGATATGACACCTGAAGCAGAGAGCAAAGAGATAAGAGAGACATTTGAAGATGAAACACTGCTGGCTTTGAAGATGGAGGAAGGGGCCATGAGCCAAAGACTGCAGACAGCCTCTAAAACTGGAAAATGCAAGGAAGTGCATTCTCTCTTGGAGCCTCCTGGAGGAAGGTAGCTCTGCCAACAACTTGATTTTACCTCTGTAAGACTCAGTTTTGGGTCTCTGACCTATAGAAATGTAAGATAATAAATTAGTGTTGTTTTACAACACTAAGATTGTAGTAATTTGTTACAGCAGTGATAGGAAATGAGCACAGTGTCCCGGGTTGTGATGTCTCTATCTGGTTGTAAGTGCACATCCCAGGATGATAACTCCATCATCTGTGAATGTGCGTCTGATGGTGTGAGGGTGTGTGTCCCCAAATTTGTGGTCTCTGAGCTGTTTGTTGGTTTACGTCTCAGAATGTGAGGTCTCTAATCTGTATGTGTCCTAGGATGCTAGGTCTCTGAGCTGATTCAGGGTGTATGTCCAGTATATGAGGTCTTTTTTTGGCCTTGTGGCTTGTGGGATCTTAGTTCCCCAGATCAGGGATTGAACCCAGGTCCATGGCAGTGAAAGCACTGAGACCTAACCACTGGACTGCTGGGGAACTCCCATAGTATATGAGGTCTTTAAGATGTCTGTGGTTTGCATTCCAGGTTATTAGGTTTCTGGTGTGTTTTGGAGGTATTTCTGATGATAGTGAACTTTCTGCTTTCCTTGGTGGTACATCTACCAGAATATGAGGTCTCTAATCTGTTTAGTTATGAATATCCAAGTTGTGAGGTTTCAAAGAGCTCGCTGTGAGTGTATGTCCCTTGGCCCGAATCCTCTGATCTCTTGTGAATACTTGTCCTTGTCTATGAGCTCTCTGATCTCTTTGCAGGTATATGTCACAAGATATTCGTTCTGTGATCTATTTCTGGCTCTTTTTCATAGCATGTCTGGTCTCTGACGTACTTGTGTGAGTGTACGTTGCAGGATTTGAGATCTCTGATCTAGTTGTGGGTGTCTGGTTGTATATGGTCTCTGATGTGTTCTGGAGTATATCCCGTGATGTCCCCTGTTCTGTTTGTTGGTATATTTCTCAGAGTTTGAGATCTCTCATTTTTTTTTTTTTTTTTTTTGCGGTACGTGGGCCTCCCACTGTTGTGGCCTCTCCCGCTGCGGAGCACAGGCTCCGGACGCGCAGGCTCAGCGGCCATGGCTCACGGGCCCAGCCGCTCCGCGGCACGTGGGATCTTCCTGGACCGGGGCACGAACCCGTGTCCCCTGCATCGGCAACCACTGTGCCACCAGGGAAGCCGCTCTCTGATCTTTTTGAAGGCATAGGTTGCAGGGTTTGAGGTCTGTGGTCTCTTTGTGTTACATGTCCAGGTTGTGAGGTTTCTAATCTGTTTGTTGAGGTGTATCCCAGGATGTGAACTCTCTGATCTTTGTGTGTGTGTCAGGAGGGGGCGGGGTGGTATATGTCTAATGGTGTGAAGATTCAGATCTGTTTTCTGGTAAATGAACCAGGTTAGAACGACTCTGATGTGTTTGAGGATGTTTTCCCAGGATGTGAGTTCTCTGATCTGTTTCTGAATACAGGTCCTAGGACGTGAGGTCTCGGAGCCCTTTGTGGATGTACATCCCAGGCGTGAGTTCCCTGAGCTGTTGGAGGTTGTATACCGCAGGGTGTTAGATCTCTGATGCTTTTGGTGTTATTTGCAAGTGTATGAGATTTCTGATTTATATGCTCAAACATATAACAGGATGAGAGGTTTATTATGTGTTAAAGTGTGTATATCCAAGGTATGAGGTTTCCAAGCTCTTTTTGGATGTATATCTCAGGGTTGAGGTCTCTGATCTGTTTGCAGGTATGTGCCCTAGGATTTGATCTCTCTCATCTCCTTGTCGGTATATTCTCCAAGATGTCAAGTATCTTTAATTACTTATATGAGCTCATTACTTTATATGAGCTCTCTAACATGTTGTAGGTTCTTATTGCTGGATTTGAGGTCTCTGAGCCATTTTTGGTTGTATTTCTCAGATGAGGTCTTTGATCCATTTGTGTGTGTATCACAGTATGTAAAGTTTTTTTTTCTGGTCTCTTTGGCGTGTTAGTCAAGGGTGTGAGGTCTGTCTGTTTGTGGGTATGTGTCCCACAATGTACATCTCTCTGCTCTCTTCAGATATATGTCTGAGGGTAGAAGGTCTCTGATTACTTTCTAGATGTGTGACTCCGGATGAGGGATGTGAGCTACTTCTGGTGCATGCCCCAGGATTTTAGCTTTTTGAGCTTTTTGGAGGTGTGTGTTTTGTGATGTGAGGTCTCTAATTGTGTGTGTATGTCTCTGCTCTGCTGACTTAAGGCCTCCTAAAGATGTCGTAATGCGGCGAGCCGTTTCCGACCAGCAGAATAACGAGCCGCCACACGCAAGATTCTTCTCGTATCACACTTTATTGGAGCACAGCTTGGTTGAAGAAAGATGGAAGGAAGACCCCGCAATCCTATAGCAGTCTGCTTATATAGGGATTAAGAACATGTGTCGCTCTGTGATTGGCTTTCGCCGATGGTGCGATTTGTGAGCCAGCATCGGATAGGTCGCTACTTTAAAACCTCATTAGTATACTTAGCGCAAGCGCAGTGGCCACAGGAAGGATGACTCAGCTTATTTCAGCTTCCTGCCGCGTAGCAGTTAGCTGACCGCGCCCTACATCGTAATCCTTGTCTCATGTTCTCATCCTTGGAAACTGTGAAGATGTGACCTTATGTGTTAAAAGGTACTTTGCAGATGTGATTAAATTAAGCATATTGAGATGGGGAGATTTTCTTAGGTTTTCTAGGTGGGTCCAATGTAATCCAATGAAATGAGGGCGACAGGATGGTTATTGTCAGGAACACAAAGTAATGACATGGGCCAGGTCAGATACAGTGATCTCATGATGGAGATGTTTGTGGGTATGTGTCCCAGCTTGTGAAGTCCTTGAGCTGTTGTTGGGAGTATATTCTAGGATGTGACATTTCTAATTGTTTGTGCACATATGTCTGTAGTTGGGCAAATAATAGGTCCCAGCAAAGGGCATGTGACCAGGGAGCCCTAATCGGGGAGGAGATATGATGATGGAAGCAGAGTCAGAGATCAGTGAGATTTGAAGATGAAGTGATTATGGCTTTGCAGGTGTAGGAAGGGGCCAGGGACCAAGAATGCAGGCAGTTCTGGAAACTGGAAAAGGCAAGAAAATGGATTCTCCCTAGAGTCTCCAGAAGGAAGACAGCTGTGTTTGCACCTTACTTTAGGACTGTAAGACCCATTTTGGGGTTTCTGACCTACACAAATGTAATATAATAAGTAAATTTGTGTTTTTTCATGATACTAAGATTGTGGTGATTTGTTAGAACAGCAATAAGAAACGAATACGGTGTCCCGGGTTGCAGTGTCTCTATCTGGCTGTCTGAGGATGTGAACTCCACAGTGTTTGTGAGTGTGTGTCTGATGGTGGAGGTCTCTGAACTGTGTGTGGCTGTGTGAACCAGGGCGAGAGATCTCTGACCTGTTTGAGAGTGTGTGTCCCCCTAAAATTGTGGGCTCTGAGATTTCTGTGGGTGTACATCCCAGGACATGCGGGCTCTGGTCTGTTTGTGAGTGCATGTCCCAGGATATGAGGTCTCTGCACTGATTATTTTTTAACTTTTTCTTTTATATTGGAGTATAGTTGATGAACAGTGTTGTGTTAGTTTCAGATGTACAGCAAAGTGATTCAATTATACATATATATGTACCTATTATTTTCCAAATTCTTTTCCCATTTAGGTTGTTCCATAATATTGAGCAGAGTTCCCTGTGCTATACAGTAGGTCTTTGTTGTTTATCCATTTTAAATACAGTAGTGTGTACATGTCAATCCCACACTCACTAACTATCCCACCCCCCCCACCCTTCCCCCCTGGTAACCATAAGTTTGCTCTCTAAGTCTGTCTGCACTGTTTTTGTGTGTACGTATATGAGGTCTCTGAGATGTCTGTGAGTTATGTCTAGGTTGGTAGGTCTTGGATGTTTCACAGGTATTTCTGAAATAGGAGATTTCTGATTCATTTGGTGATGTATGTATATACATATATAGATACACATATATACATATACATATATAAAAATACATATGTATATGCATATATACATACCAGGATGAGCGGTCTCTGATCTGTTTCGCTGTGTATATCCAGGTGTGAGGTTTGAAGCTCATTATGGCTGTATTTCATAGGGCTTGAGGTCTCTGATCTTTCTGTGGGTCTGTGTCCCAAGACATGAACCCTCGGAACTCTTTGTGGGTGTTCTGTGAAGATGTCAGGTATACAGTCAGCCTCGAGGTGTTTTTCCTAGAATGTGAGGTTTCTTCTTTGATTGTGGGTGTGTGTTGCAGGACTTGAGATCTCTGATCTGTTCGTGGGTGTATGCCTTGGGATACAAGGTCTCTCTTCTGTGTGTGGGCGCATTTCTCAGATGAGGTCTCTGTTCTGTTTTTGCCTTTCTATCTCAGTATTTGTTTCTGATCTCTTTGTGTGTGTTTGTCAAGGATGTGAGATGTCTTCTATTTGTGGTTATATGTACCAGTTTGTGAGGTCCCTACCCTGTTTGTGGGTAGATGACACAGAACGTGTGCCTCACTTCTTTTTTGGATGTATGGCCAAGGTTGGGAGGTGTCTGACCTACTTGGAATTGTATGGCATGGAATGTGAGGTCTTTGAGCTACTTATGCGCATACATCTCAGGATGGGGTGTTTTTAATTGCTTGTGGAAGTATATCTGGGGTTGGTGGAATAAAGGTCCCTGAAAGCTGTCCATGTCCTAATCTCTGGAACAAGTTAAAAAGTCCTTTGTAGGTGTGATTAAGTAATCATCTTGAGATGGAGGAGATTATCCTGAATTTTCCAGGTGAGCACGGTGTCATCACAAGGGTGCTTATAGGAGAGAGACAGAGCGGTCAGTCAGAGAAGCAGATGTGATGACACAAATAGAAATCAGAGAGAGAGATTTGAAGATGAAAACGCTGCTGGCTTTAAAGTTGGAGGAAGGGGCCACGAGCTAAGAAACGCAGGCAGCTTCAGGTACTGGAAAAGGCAAGGAAACAGCTTCTCCCAGAGAGCCTCCAGGAGAAATGAAGCTCTGCCCACAACTTGAGTTTAGCCCATTGAAACCCATTTTTTGGCTTCTGACCTGTGGAAACGTAAGGTAATGAACTGGTGTTGTTTTATGATACTAAGATTGTGACTTGTTACAACAGCGATAGGAAATAAACAGTGTGCCGGGTTGTGATGTCTCTATCTGGTTGTCGGTGCACATGCCAGGATGTGAACTCCATGATCTGTTTGTGAGTGTGTGTCTGATGGTGGGAGGTCTCTGATCTGTGTGCGGGTGTGTGAACCATATTGAAAGGTCTTTGAATGTTTGAGGATGTGTGTCCCAGAACTTGTGGTCTTGTAGCTGTTTGTGGGGATATGTCTCAGAATGTGAGGTCTCCACACATTCTTTGTGTGTGCGTGTCCTAGGATGTGAGGTGTCTGAGCTGATCTGGGGAGCACATTCCAGTATGTGAGGTCTCTGATCTGTTTCTGGTGTTTTCTTACCCTGAAAGATCTCTGACTTGATTGTGATTGTGGGTTGCAGGACTTGAGGTCTCTGATCCATTTGTGGGTCTCAGGTATCTATGACCTCAACATTGTGGAATATATCCCAGGATGTGAACTTTCTGATTTGTTTGTTATATATGACCCAAGGCTTGAGGTTTCTGATCTATTTGTGGGTATGCGTTGCAGAGTTTGAAGTCTGTGGTCTTTTTGTGACTTCATGTGCAGGTTATGAGGTCTCTAATCTGTGTGTGGATGCATATCCCAGGATTTCAGCTCCCTGATCTGTTTGATGGTGTATATCACATGGTGTGAGGCCTCTGAACTATTTGTTTGAGGTCTCTGATCTGTTTGTGGCTACATGTCCGGGTGGTGAGGTCTGTAATCCCTTTGTTGGTCTGTGTCCCAGGATGTGAATGCCCTGATCTGTTTGTGGGTAGCATCTGATGGTGTGAAATGTCTGATGTGTTCACTGGCCAGTGAACCAGAGTGTGAAGTCTCCAACCTGTAGGAGGGTGTTCTCCCAGGACCTGAGTTCTCTAGTCCATTTGCTTTTGGCTTGTCCTAGGAAGTGTTCGGTCTCTGAACTCTTTATGAATGTTCATCCCAAGGATGTGAGTTCTCTGAGCTCTTGGGGTGTGCACGTTCCAGGTTGTCAGATCTCTGATATTTGGGGAGGATACTTCCAAGCTTATGAGATTTCTGGTTTGTTTGCTGATATATGTGTGAGTCTGTGTCTATATATCTATATCTATGTCTATATCTATATACTTACCTGATCTGAAGGTGTGTATGTCCAGGCTGTGAGGTTACTGAGCTCCCGGTGGGTCATTTCCCTTGTTTTGAAACCTCTGACCTGTTTGGGAGGATGTCCCAAAATACAAGCTCTCTGACCTTTTAATGGGCATATGTTGTAAGATCTCAGGTCTATGATTGGTTTCTAGTCCTTTTTTTCCTAGCATATGAGGTCTCTGACTTGATGGTGGGTGTATATTGCAGGATTTGAGATCTCTGATTTGGTTGTTGGTATCTATCTCAGGTTGTGAGGTCCCTGATCTGTTTGTGAGTGTTTATCACAGTATGTGAGTGCCTGATCTCTTTGTGTGGGTTTATCCAAGGTGTGAGGTCTGTTCAGTTTGCTGCTCTTTGTGGGTTTATGTCTAAGAATGTGTTTCTCTCTGCAATTTGTGTGTGTATGTCCCAGATGGTGAGTTTAATTCCAAGTGATTGAGGACTCTGAGCACTTTTGGGGTATGTGTTCCAAAACGTATGTCTCTCTGTTCTTTTTGGAGGAATATGACAGGGTGGGAGGTGTCTCATCTATTTGGAAGTGTATGACTCAGAGCGTGAGCTCTGTGAGCTGTTTGTGCATGTATGTCTTTGGTGTCTGAATAACAGCCCCCCGCCAAGAGGTCCACTTCCTAATCCCTGGAAACTATGATTATGTTAATTTACATGGAAAAGGGGACTTTGCAGGTATGATTAATTTAGACATCCTGAGATGAGGAGTTTATCCCAGATTACCTGGGTAGGCCCAGTGTAATCACAAGTGTCCTTATATGAGGGAAGCATGAAGGCAAGAGTCAGAGAACACAATGTCGTGACAGAAGTGGAGTCAGAAAAGGTGACGTGATGACATAAGCAGAGATCAAAGAGAGATGGAGATAGAGATAGATGAATACAAAGAGAGAGACATTTGAAGATGAAACACTGCTGACTTTGAAGATGGAGGAAGGGGCCATGAGCTCGGGAATGCAGGCGGCCTATAGGAACTGGATTCTCGCTTAGGAACTCTAGAAGGAGGCCAGCTCTGCCGACACCTTGACTTTTACTTTGTAAGACTCCTTGCCAGTCTTCTGATCTGCAGAAATGTAAGATAACATATTTGTGTTGTTTTATGACAATAAGATTATGGTGATTTGTTACAGCACCAAGAATGTGCGGCTCTCTCATCTTTTGCATGTATGTCCCTGGGTGGAAGGTCTCTGATTTCTTTGGAGGTGAGTGGTTCCAGATGTGAATTTTTTGAGCACTTCATGGATGTATGTCCCAGGATGTGAGGTTTCTTTTTGTTTGTGCATGTATATTCTGTTTGCTCAAATAATGGATCATCAAATATGTCCTCACCCCATTCCTGGAACTTGTTAATGTGTTGTCTTACCTGGAAAAGGGGACTTAGCAGATATGTATTAGTAAGCATCCTGAGATTGGGGCAGTTATCCTGGAGTACTTAGGAGGGTCCAGTATGGTCACAGTATAATCTTTATATGACAGAGGCAGAACCTTCAGGATCAGAGAAGACCAAGTGACTGTGTGTGTCAAGACAGGGAGGACTATGTGGTGACATAAGTAAAGTCACAAAAGGTGATGTGATGGCAGATGTTGTGAGGTCAGAGAGAAAGATTTGAAGTTACAGTGCTTGGATCCTCTGACCTGTTTGTGGGCTATACCACAAGATGTCCCGTCTGCCATCCGGTGTATTTTCTGGGTGTATTTTGCAGCTCATGGAGTATCTAACTTGATTGTGGATGGATGTTGCAGGCTTTGAAGTCTTTGTTTGTTTGTTTTGTATCCAGGTTGTGATGTCTCTAATCTTTTTGTCAATGTACATCCCAGGACTTGAGCCCTCTGATCTATTTGTGGGTGTATCCCCCTATATATGAGGACTGATTTCCATGTGTGATTTGTAGGGTTTTTTTTTTTTTTTTTTTTTTTTTTGCGGTACGCGGGCCTCTCACTGTTGTGGCCTCTCCCGTTGCGGAGCACGGGCTCCGGACGCGCAGGCTCAGCGGCCATGGCTCACGGGCCCAGCCGCTCCGTGGCATGTGGGATCTTCCCGGACCGGGGCACGAACCCGTGTCCCCTGCATTGGCAGGCGGACTCTCAACCACTGCACCACCAGGGAAGCCTGATTTGTAGGTTTTGATGTGTCTGGTCTGTTGGTGAATGTCCAAGGATGTGAAGTCTCTGAGGTGTTTGTGGGTGTATTTCCCAATATGTGATTTTTGGGGGAGCTGTTTGTGGATGAGTATTCCAGAATGTGTGTCTCTCTCCACTTTGCGTGTTTATTTTGCTGATGCGAGGTCTCTGATCTGTTTGCTGTTGTCTTCCCAGAACCTCAGGTCACTGATATGCTTCTGGGTGTCTGTCTGAGGATGTGTTATCTGTATTCTCTTTGGGTGTAGTCGCCAGATGTGAGGTCTCTGATTTGTTGTATGTTCCAGGATGCAAGGTTTGTAAATGGTTTGTGGGTGTTTTGCAGGATTTCATGTCTGTGATCTATTTGAGGGTGTGTGTCCTAGGATGCGAGGTTTCTGATCTGTTTCTTTCTTTCTTTCTTTGTTTCATTTTTATTTTTTTTGGCCACGCTACGCAGCTTGCAGGATCTTAGTTCCCCAACCGGGGATTGAACCTGGGCCCCGGCAGTGAAAGTGCCAAGTCCTAACCACTGGACCATCAGGGGATTCCCTCTGATCTGTTTCTGTGTGTATTTCCCAGTATGTGAGGTCTGTGAACATTTTGTCGCTATATGTCCCAGTATGTGATAGCCCTGATATCTTCATGTGTATTGTCAAGCTTTTGAGGTCTCTGATTTGTTTCTTGCTGTTTATTCCAGGATGTGAAATCCCAAACTGTTTGTTGGTATGTGTCCCAGGTTGTGTGGTCTCTGATCTGCTTGTGGGCGAATGTCCCAGTGTTTGAGGTCTCTAATCTCTTTGTGGGTGAGTATTCCAGAATGTGTGTCTCTCTCCACTTTGCGTGTACATTTTGCTGTTTCCCAGGATTTTAAAGTATATTTCCTGGAATGTGCCTCTCTCTGGTCTTTTTTGATATATGTCCCAGGGTGGGCAGTATCTGATCCCTTTGTGGGTGTACATTCCGTGGTGTATGCTCTCTGTCTGATGTTTTGTGTCTCAGGGTCTGAGGTCTCTGTTGTGATTGTGGGCATATGTCCCAAGACATAAGTTCTCTGACCTCTTTTAGGGTCTATGTCCCAGCATGAGAGGTATTTCATCTAGTGCTGTGTGTATTTCCAGCTTGCAAGGTCTATTACCTGTCTGTGGGTGTATGTCCAAGGGTGTGAAGTCTCTGATCCATGTGGGGGTCCCTGTCCCCGGCTGTCACATTTGTTTGTGGGTGTACTTCAAGACGTGAGACACCTGATCCCTAGTGGTGGTGTGTCTCAGGATGTGAGGGTCTGTTTTTGTATGTCCGTCAACAGTGTATGGTGTCTCACCTGTTTGGGACTCTGTGTCCCAGGTCACACGGTTTTGACCTGTCTTTCTTTGTCCCAGCATGTGAGGTCTCAGAGGTGGTTGTTTTTTTTTTAACATCTTTATTGGAGTATAATTGCTTTACAATGGTGTGTTAGTTTCTGCTTTATAACAAAGTGAATCAGTTATACATATACATATGTTCCCATATCCCCTCCCTCTTGCGTCTCCCTCCCACCCTCTCTATCCCACCCCTCTAGGTGGTCACAGACCACCTAGCTGATCTCCCTGTGCTATGCGGCTGCTTCCCACTAGCCAGCTATTTTACGTTTGGTAGTGTATATATGTCCATGCTACTCTCTCACCTTGTCACAGCTTACCCTTCCCCCTCCCCATATCCTCAAGTCCATGCTCTAGTAGGTCTGTGTCTTTATTCCCATCTTGCCCCTAGGTTCTTCATGACTTTTTTCTTAGATTCCATATATATGTGTTAGCATATGGTATTTCTCTTTCTCTTTCTGACTTACTTCACTCTGTATGACAGACTCTAGGTCCATCCACCTCACCACAAATAACTCAATTTCGTTTCTTTTTATGGCTGAGTAATATTCCATCGTATATATGTGCCACATCTTCTTTATCCATTCATCCGATGATGGACACTTAGGTTGCTTCCATGTCGTGGCTATTGTAAATAGAGCTGCAATGAACATTTTGGTACATGACTCTTTTTGAATTTCGGTTTTCTCAGGGTATATGCCCAGTAGTGGGATTGCTGGGTCATATGGTAGTTCTATTTGTAGTTTTTTAAGGAACCTCCATACTGTTCTCCATAGTGTCAGAGGTGTTTTGGGTTTGTGTCCCAGGATTTGAGTCTCTGGTCTCTTTGTGGGTGTGAGTACCCAGTCTGTCCATTCTTTGGTGTATTTCCCAGGATATGAATGCTCTGATCTGTTTGTTGGCATGTATCCCGGCATGCGACGTGTCTGTATTTTTATGTGCAAATGTTGCAGGGATTGAGGTCTGTGATCTGTTTGTGGTTATATGTCCCTGGATGCTGTTTCTCTGAAATGTTTGTGGGTGTATATCTCAGCCTGTGTGGTTTTTGATCTTTATGTGAGTATGTCACAGGATGTGAGGTCTGTTCTTTCGGGGCATGATTTCCTAGAATTTGAATTCTCTGAGCTGTGTGTGTGTGTGCGCGTGTGTCCCAGGGCGTGAGTTTCCTGATCTATTTGGGTGTGTATGTCTCACAATTTGAGGTCTCTTGAGTTATTCAATGTTCTGCATCCAGCATATTTTCTTTGAATTATACTTTAGGGTCTATATCCTAAGTCTCAGAAGGATTTCTGAATCCTGGATTTGGGGGTTCTGAGCTTCTTCTGGTCTACATTCCAGGGGTGAGTTCACTGAGCTGTTTGGGTGACTGTCCTAGAGTCTGTGGTCCCGTTTGGGACATATTTTCAGGTGTGAAGTCTTCTTTTCCGGAGGCCTCAGTCCCAGGGTGTGAGCTATCTGACTCATTAGAGGTTTGTTCCAGGGTCAAGTTCTCTGAGCTTTTAATGGGGGGATGGGGGTGGGTGGGTGCCGGTTAGTGAGTTTTCTGAGCTATTTGGAGGTCTTTATTCGGTGTGTGAAATCTCTCAACTCTGTAGTGGTCTCTGTGCAGAGTATGATGTCTCTGAACTACTTAGAAGTCTCTCGTTCCAGGGGAGAGGTGGCTGAGCTGTTTGGGTGTCACCCCTCTGATCCGTTTTGAGCCCATGTCCCAGGGAGTGAGCTCTCTCTGATGCTGGGGGTTTTGTCTTTGGGTGTGATTTTTCGGGGCAGTTTCAGGATCTGCTTCCAGAGTTTGAGGTCTTTCTGCTGAGGTCTTTCTACTGGTTCAGACCTCTGTGTCCCAGAGTGTGAGATCTCTGATCTCTGTATCCCTTGATATTGAGATCCCTAACCGTTGGGGTATGTTTCCAAGGGTGAGGTAGCTCCTGTTGGGGGAGTCTCTGTCCCAGGATGTGAGGCCTCTGACTTACTAGGGGGTCTGTTTCCAGGGTTTGAGGTCTCTGAGCAGTTTGGGGTTCTGTCACCAGTTTATGATGTCTCTTGGGTGTTTGGGGGTCCGTGTCCAGGTTATTATGTTTCTGAGCTGTGTAGGGGTCTGTCTCCTAGGGTGTAAGGTTTGTTAACTCTGAGCATTTTGGTGTGGTATGTCTGACATGTGAGGTCTCTGGCCTGTTTGTGGGTCTACTTTCCAGGCTGTGAGGTTAATGAACTCTATGGGGGTTTCTGTCCCAGAATGTGAGGTGCTTGTGTGTGGGCACACGTAGCCAGGATGTGCTGTGTCTGAGCCGTTTTTGTGCCTCCATGATGCGAGGTCCCCAAGCTGTTGTGGGTCTGTGTCCCAGTTATGAGGTCTCTCTGCCATTTGTAGCAGACTTTGCCCAGGTTTGTGAGGTTTCTGGGCTGTTTGGTGATCTGTGTCCATAAAGGTCAGGTATCTGAAATCTTTCTGGATATGAGTACAAAGTGCAAATTCCTTGAGTGGTTTTGAGGTCTGAGTCCAAGGTGTGCTATTTCTCAGTCGTTTGCGGGTCTGTGATTTTTGCTGGGGATGTTAGCCTAGGATGTGAGGTTTCTAAGCTGTTTGGGGTCTGTGTCCAGGACGTGTGACCTCAGAGTTATCTGGGGTCTGTATCACAGGACCTGAAGTCTAGAAGCTGTGTAAAGGATCCATGTCCAGATCTTCGGATCTCTGAGCTCTTCTGTGAACTAGAATAAGAGGCCTTTGAGCTGTTTGGGGGTCTGTCTCAGTGTTTGAAGGCTCTATTTGGGGGAAATCTGTGTTCAGTACGTGACATCTCTGAACAGGAATCTGTCGAGAGTGTGACGTTGCTGAGCTGGGTTAGGTCCCGTGTCCCAGCGGATGTGATTTTGGTGCTGTCTAGCATCATGTTCGTGTTGTGAGGTCTCTCAGCTGTCTGGTGGTCTGAGAAGAGGGTTTGAGGTCTCTGAACCATTTCTCCATCTTTACCCAAGTTTGTAAGTTGTTCAAGAAGTTGGTGGGTCTTTATCACCAGCTGTGAAGTCTCTGAGCTTTGTGGGGGCCTGTAGTGAGATTTTCAGGTCTCTGAACTCTTTGGGTATGTATGTGGGTTGCAAAGCGTGAGGTCTCTGAATTGCTTGGTAGTCTTTCCTAGGATGCCCTGACTCTGAACTGTTTAGAGGTCTGTGTCAGAAGGTGTGAGGTCTCTGAACCATGTATAGATGTTTCCCAGAGTCGGAATTCTCTGAACTGTGTCTGTTTCTGGGCTCTGAGATCTCTAAGCTCTTTGGGGTCTGTGTTCAAGACTTGAGGCTGAGTTGTTTGCGGCACTGTGTTCTAGGGAGCAAGGGCTCTGGGGTGTTTAGTGCTCTGTGTTCCGGGGTGTCTCAGCAACTTGGGGGTCCATGTCTAAGGTATGAGGTTTTGGAATAACTTAGGGATCTGTCTTCAGAGTATGAAGTCTCTCGGGTGTTTGGGCGGTCCATGTCTGGGGTGTCACATCTCAGCTGTTTTGGGGGGGTTATCTGAGGCTATGAGGCCTCTGGGCAGTTTGGGACTCGATGATCAGGGTGTGAAGGCTCCAAATAGCTTGGGGAGCAGTATTCCAGATTGTGAGGTATTTGAGATGTTTGTGCATCTCTAGCCCATGAATCCAATGCAGTGTATGAGGCAGCATCTGAGGTCTCGGAGTTCTTTGGAAGTCTGTGTCCCCTGGCTTCAGTGCAGCCTCAGTTATGTGGGGTTTGTGCCTAGGTATGAGATTGCTGAGCTGTAGGGAGATGTATGTCCCAGGGTGTGAGGTCCCTGAGGTTTGGGGTCAATATCCAATGTATAAGGTCTATGAGCTGTTTGGAGGCTCATGCCCTAGGTGCCCTGAGGTCTCTGAGCTGTTGAGGATTCTGTCACCTGTGTGTGAGGTCTTTGAAATCTTTGGGTATGTGCCACAGCATGTGCAGTCTCTGAGCAAAACCAAAGGGCACTGGCTCACGTTCAGGTTGAGGGGTGATAAAAACAAGTACATATACTTGAAACACCATCTCATTGTTATCTGCTCTATACCCTGGCACGTATAGCTGCTCAATAAATATTTGCAGAAAAACCTTCCCCCAGCACACACAAACTTTTCTCTTTGAATGCAGTAGGCAGGCTTTGGGCTCAAAACTTTGAAGAGCAGGGAGGATCCAGCTAGAATTGTGTCTTATTTCTGTATCTATCTCCGCTGTATTTATTTCTCTGGTTTTTGTTTATGGCCAGTGATAATGGTTTGTCCATTTAAACAGCAATGGATTTAGTTTGCTTTTTCAGTGCATTATAAAATTTAAGTATAAAGCAAGCTTATTTTAGGTCAGGATGTTATGTAGACGACGGTGCAAGTGGTGCACTGTGGGGAGTGTTAGTCAAATGGCTGAGGTTGGAGGACTGCGTTCCTGGGCGCCCCCGGCTCCCAGCCTCTCACCTCCCCAACCCCCACCTACACAAGGTCTTCAATCCCCACACCTTGGTTTGTTCAGTCAATAATTTGTTTTATTGATGCCCATCCCAGGCTGGGTAGGGCTGAGGGATATACAAGAGAAGAATCAGATTCAGTCCATGCCTGAAGGTCAGTCTGGGGTGGGAGCACGGACACACAGACGGACATATAAACGGACACACAGATCTGGTGGCAGGGCACACAATGTCACGTAGGGACACTACGCACAGGTAGTCAGGGAAGGCTTCCTAGAGAAGACCTCACAGGGGAAGCAAGGGGTGAGGCAGCCATCAGAGCCTTCACCTTTTGTACATTTGTGGGCAGGTAACTTTTGAGACCAGTGGACCCAAGGTGAGCACAAAGGGCCAGGGCTGGGAGGCAGCAGAGGCTCCCCTCGCCTCACCACACCCTCGTGGGTAAGCCAGCCCCACCCCCATTCTTGGCCTGCGCTTTGCCTTCTGCCACATGGGCCCGTTCCTGGGATCCACCTCCATTGTTTCCAAGGCTTCCCTGAGACAATCCACATGGACCAGGTGCTCTGCCCAGTGCCTGGCACCTCATCAACGCCCCATCAATGCACATTTTGTCCTAAGTGCTATCTACAGCCTAGCCAGGTCTCAGTTCCAGCTCTGGGTACTCCCAGCAGTCGTCGCACCCCAGGTTTAGAGCTCCCAGCACCCTTTGAGCTCCTGAGAGCCCTGGGCACCTTCTATGTACTCCCAAAGGCAAAGCTCAGTCCCAGCCCACCTTAAGGGCTGGGAAAGTCTGGACTGCCTTTCACTGGCCAACAGGCCATGGGCATCCACTGTCCTTCCAGTGGCATGTGGGTGTCCACTTCTCAGACGCACAGCCCTGAAAAAGAGACCCTACAGCTCTTAGGCCAACACTAGGAGCATGCAAGCATAAGCAGGAACCAGCCTCAGACCCCAGCCTTGGAGACCCCCTTTCTTTCACTAGCACAACGTTTCTGTGGTAGGGGAGACAGTGGGCTGGGAACCCTGGGCTCTGGTATCAGCCTGTCCTGGGGCCGCTTCCCCACACCCTTGGGGTAGTGGGGAGAGGGCCTGCAACAGACCCCTCAAGCTCCAGGCAGAAGCAGGTGCAAAAACAAACGTCTTTCTATTCTGGGTCTGGGCTGGGGCTCAGCCCTTGGCCCTCCTTGCTAGGCGATGAAATCCCAACTGCAGAAAGTCCTGGTGCTGAAAAATCACTTCCGAAGGTGGGCAGGGGTAAGTGCAACCCACGGATGGGGCTGGGACAGGGAGAGGGAACTCCTGTAGTCTGTCCTCCCCATGGCCCCGCAGCGCCGAGCATGGGGCAGGTGGGGGCAGGCAGAGGCAGGCAGGAGGCCCTGGCAGTCGTTCCTCAACAGGAGGGCAGCAGTGGGTGGGTGGGGTACGCATATTTAGGCCCCCATGGTCAGTCTGGCCTCAGACTTCAAAGGGCTAGAAGAGGTATTTGCGGCAGGATTCAGTCCCACACTTGCATTCAATACGGACCCGCTTCTTGGGGGAGCCGGGGAGCCCGGCCAGGCCAAAGTTGGAGTCCATGCGGGTGCTCTCCATGTCCACGGGGTCCACTGTGGAGTCATAGCCGGGGGTGGGGGGGGTACTTGTTAGATAGAAGGCCTAGATGAAGTTGTCCCACTGCCCTTTTTACCACGGGACCCAGGGATCTTAGGGGATGGGAGCAGGTCTGAGGTCTGGGTCAGGAAGGGGTCATGGGGTTGGTGGTTTCAGGCAAGGGCCAGGGCTTAGCACTAGATGGGTGTTCAGGTATTAGGAAGATGGCCAGGGATTGGGGGTTCTTGGAGGAGGGGTGTCAGGGAGCTGTCAGGGGCAACCAAGAGGGTTGTGTCAGGCAGGGGTCAGGAATGGAGGGTCACCTGGGCATCCAGAGGGGCATCTGAACTCTCCTGCCAAAGATCCCCCCTCGAGTGTCTCAGAGGTGGCTAGTTGGTCAAGAAGGGGACTGGTTGGAGGCCACAAGGGTGTCCAGAGGCTTAGAATGAGGAAGGCCAAAGGGGGTTAGGAGTGGGGAGGGTTGGGGGACTGGGGAAATTCAGACAAGATTGGAGTCAGGAGGAGTGTCATAACTGTTGAGCCAAACATCCTCCCCCGGGAGCCCTGGGAGAAGGTGGCATGAGTGTATCAGAATTGGGGTCCAGTGGCTGGGAATTAAGGGACCCCCAAAGGGTAGGCAGGGGTCCAGGAGTCCAGATATGAGACTGGGAGTAAGAACATCTTAAAGTTCCTTGGGGAAGGGTCCTTGTGCCCCACGTCATCGTGTGTCCCTGCCCGCGGTCCCCTGCCACCCCCACCTTGCATGTTGTAATCGAAGGTAAGCTCCTCGCCTGCCCGGATGGTTCTTGTGGCAAAGAAAGCAATGCGGGGCAGCCGCTCATCAAGGTTGTCTATGAAGACGTTGTACACCTGGAGGTTGGGGTCACACTGGGCAAAAAAGAACAGTGGGAGGGTGAGGAGGGGCCCAGCCTGCTCCTCCCGACCCCCCGCCCGCCTTCGGGGTACCCACACTGTGGTTGACAAAATGAGAGATGTTGCCGTAATAGGCGGCGTCCACGGTGTACACATCCTCCACGTAGTCCAGGTCGAAGAGGTAGGTGGCGCCCTGGCGGTCGTAGATCTGGCCCCGCCGCTCTGCCTCCTCTGAGGTAATGATCTGAGGAGAAGGCCACAGGGGAGGGGAGGTTGGCCAAGAAGGTTCAGGAAAGCCAGCACAGCTCCCGACCCCCTAGCATGGCCCCCCTGGAGGAGAACAAGGGAGCAAGGAGGCACCCGCACCCTGCAGCTGGCTCAGCGGGGCTGGGCGGTGTGGACACATGCGAGGCAGTGACGCACAGGGTGTGTCAGCCCTTCTCAGCCCTCTGGAGGGCACTGGGAGTCTCAACGGTAGGCGGAGGGCGGCCACAAGGTCCAGGAGTGACAGACAGAGGTCCCCATAGTGAGATACCCATAGTAGGACATAGTGAGGGGACCCAGATCAAGGGTGAGAAAGAAGAAGACCCAGTACTCAACAGAGAGGGGTGGGGAGAGTGGGGGTGAGAGAGGCTGACTGATCCAGGGCGAGAGAGCCTGAGGCGCTGCAGGATCCAGCACTAGAGAACCGAGCCAGTGCAGGGCGGTGCAGACAGCAAAAGGAACATGGAGAGTAAGCTGAAGAGAGAGGCCTGGGAAAAGGGAGACTGAGTGAATGAGAAAGGGACTCAGAAGAGAGAGCTAGAGGCAGAGAGTTAGAAACAGACAGAATCTTAATGCAAAAGATCCAGGTCCAGAAAAAAGGCCCAAGACCCCAAGGAGTCTGAGATCACAAAAAAGAGACCAAGGCCAAAAACTCAGAGATGGAAGAGGAAAGAAAGGGGACCAGAGCACAGAGTAGAGCACCTCGCTCAGCCCTGACACCGCACACTGCCAACAACTGGTATTTAAGACAGCAGTAGGCATTTCCTCCTCCCCAGATGGGTCCCCATCTGTCCTAGTAACTGGACCATTATCCTAGCCCAGCCTGTCCTTGCCTCCCAAATGCTGGTGACGGATTCCTCACCCCAGCCCCTGCCACACTCCATCCCTCCTCTCCATCCCTCATGTCCCCTCTTCTGGGCCCATGCCTCTGGGTGAGGTCCCGCGGTAGCCAAGATTGCCCCCTCCTCAGCCTGGGTGCCCCTAGACCAGGGCCGGCCTCGTTCTCCACTCCCGGGTTTCTGCCCGGCCCTCAGACACAAGTGCCAGCACAGTACACAGCAGACACACAGCAGATGCCCATTATTTGTATCCTGCTTTCTAACTCGGAGACCTGACCTCTGTCCAGCAGTGGTTCTATAGGCAACTCAGGCACTCTCTTCTCGCCACACCCCTTATTCCTTCCTTCTCCCTTCATCAGAGACCCACTGCCCACCACCACCCTCCTGCCACACTGGGCATAAGCCCAAGACCCACCCGGGCCTCCTTCCTTGCTCATCCTCAAGCCAGCCAGTGACCTTGCTCTTCCTACTTCTGGTCTTGACCAGCCTCCGTTTTCTCTAGCCTCCTCCCTGCCTCCTCCACCATCACCTCCAGCCTCTGTTCCGTGCTGAATGCCAATCAACAACCCCCTTAGAAGACCAAAGCCTATCCCTCAGGCCGCACTGCTCACTGCCCCATACTCCAGCTCCATTCCGTGAGGAAACTGGCTCCCCCATACCCTCAATTTTTGTTTGTTCACTCATTCATTCAGTGGATTTTCATGAGGCCTACCCTGTGCCTGGTCCCAGTACTCAGGGGTTACAGTTGGGTGGGGGAGACACAGGAACCAGGCTTTGTCCTGGCCCTCAGGGGTCAATTTGGTGGGGAAGTCACAGGGACCAGGTCCAGTCTGGCCCTCGTGGGTCACAATCTGGTAACATAGATGGACTCAGACACCCACAGTGCTTAGAGTTTAAGGGGCAGTGGAAAAAAGATACACCATCAAAGCAAACTGCAGATCACACAAGGGCTTTGACCAGATTGAAAAGTGGGGACTCTCCTGAGGGACAAAACAGGAGCCACAGAAGCATTTTGAGGAAGAGTATATCAAGGTCAGTTTCCCTCCACCTCCCACATACTCTTCCTTGTGACATCAGCTCCCAAAGATGTCACTTCTCTGTGCAGCCTTCCTGAAGCTCCCAATCCCCACCCACCGCTGCCTTCAGAAGCCTGGGATCAAAGGACAGCCTCTCCTGGGCTCATGAGCATACTGGGTGGTGTCTGGGCCAGCTTTTCCCTTTGGGCCCCTCCCCAACCAGAGGGAATGCCCACCTCCTCCTCAGTCTCCATCTTCCTGCCTGTTCTGCCCCTACCTGCTCCCCCAGTCTCCCCAGGAGTGAGTCACACTGCAAACCCTGCAGGGCACAAACGGTTCCTTCTCTCTGTCTTCTTTTCATTCCCACTCTGTAAGGGGTGGTCCACCCTGAAAACCTGAGAACAAATCAGTCCATTTCCCTGCTCCCCAGCAATTCTCTGGAGTGACTGGGGAAGACAGATGGGCTAGAAGCTGGCAGCCGGGAAAGGGTTTTGATGGGAATGGGAACCAGAAGACTCAGAGTCCAGTTGCTGCTCTGCCCCGTCCCAGATATGGGATCCTGAATGTTCTCTTCCTGCCCCTGTTTCCTCAGCCAACCCCGCCCCCCCAAATCCAAAAAACAACACTCCACCAGGTTTGGCAGCACACCAGTTTTAGACATTTGGGCCTTTTTTACCCACTTTACTAGCTTGGTGACTGAGCACTTTACTATACCTCTCTGGGCCTCAGTTTTCTCATCTGTCGAATGGAGATGACAGTGACAATCATCCCAACCTGATAGGGGCTGTTGTCAAAATCCAACAAGATCAGAGATGTGAGAGGGATTTCTGTTTGTTTTTGTGTTAGGAGTGGTTATGAGTACCGTAGCTTGTCAAAATCTAACAGGCTCCCTGATTTTGTGCGCCCTTTCCCGAGAAAGGAAAAACTGCTGCTAATTAAATGATGATATGCCATCATTTAATTAAACTAAAGCGAGACTCACTTTCATTTCAGAGTTGTTAAAATATGAAGAAAGTGCATGTTTCAGAATTGATAACACAGGCTATGTTCTCTGCTGGGTGAGGGTGGAGATGTTCTGACAGAACGTGGAAGGGCAGCTCACGTGGAAGGACTGTCAGTGCAGAGATGGAGAGTGAACGGAGGTCCAGATTGGAGGAGGACAGTGTGGTGAACGGGTCGGGGATATGCCCTTGATAACACCCGGTAGGACAGCACCGCAGGGTCCCCAGAAACCGCCATGTTTACAGCGTGGAGGAGTAAGGACACTAAGGAAGAATGGTGGGAAAAGTATTGGGCCCAGGGGACCTTGGGGTGCCAGTGAGATGAAGACTCTTCCTCCTCCTTGCCTGTCAGGATTCTCCTGTGCTGTTGACAGCTCCTCCAAAGACTGTCAGTGCAGTGAAGCTAGGGATACCCACTGCTCTGGACTTCCTCTAGGACTGTTGACTCCTGTGGGTGTGGACACCTCATCCCCTGCACTGCTAACATAGCTCTGGGGTGTGACATCTCTTCCACACTGTCACTGTCCCTCTAAGGTCTGGACATCTCCACCAGAGTGTCAGGGCGCTGAGGGTGTGGACACTTCCTCCAGGCTGTCAGAGTCTCTTAGGTGTAGACCTGAGCTCCTTCAGACTGTCATTATCCCTCTGGAGTGAGGACACTTCACTTTCCTGAGTGTCAGGGCAGTGTGGGTGTGGACACTTCCTAAGTCAGACCGCCAGGGTCCTCTGGAGAGCCTGCTCTCTTCCTCAGGTCGTTCTGGGACATGGACACCTCTTCCTACAGATTGTCAGGACCCCCCCTTCTCTAGACTGTCAGGAACCCTCTGGGCTGTGGTCACCTCCTTCTTCCTCTAGACTGTCAGGTCCTTCAACATGTGGACATTTCCTCCACCCAACCACTGGGATTATCTGGGGTGTGGACATCTCCTTGTCCAGACTGTCAGGGTCCTCTGCAGTGTGGACTGCTCTGCTTCTAGACGGTCTCTGCCCCGCTCCCAGCCCCGGGGGCTATGACCCTCTCTACTTTACAGTTCCTCAGAGCAGCAGCCTCTCCTCTTCATCAGTGTTATCACTACAGTGTAGACATCCTCAGGTGTGCGTCCCTTAGGCCAATTCTGTCACTTCCCAGTCATGTCATACCCCTAAGAGACCCGCAGAAATACGGAGGTGTTTGGGGTTGTCATCGTGACAAGGCACACTCATGGATTTAAATGGTCAAGGTCCAGGGATGTTAAATGTTCCCCAATGCATGAGACGGTCCTACGTAACAAAGAACTGCCCCACTCCAAATGCCCACCACGTCCCATCTTAGAAGATGACACTTGCTGTTGCAGATACTTGCTAGTTATTCACCCAAATCCCTTTTTGTTTTCCACTTGGGCATATGGCTGAATCACACTTCATAGCTGCTTTGCACTGAGGTAAGGCCAGTGACTCGGTTCCAGCCAGTAGGTGCGGGCAGACATGATATGCACCGCGTCCAGGCCTGGCCTCTCAGAAATCTCCCCTTCTGCAACCCCCAGCCTACTTGCCAGGCAATGCTGAGGATCAGAGGCGACTCTAAGGCATGGCACAGGCACAAGAGGGAAAGAACCTAGGTGGCCACGCCGTCGTGTGGAAGGATACGACCCAAATGCCCACACTGGTAGAGCAAACGGACTTATAGCATGCAAAGCCATTAAGATGTGGGGCTCGTCTGGTCCAGCGGCTAGCCTGCTGGACACAGCCCGCCTTTCCCCAGTGTCCTGCGCGGCTAAAAGAGGAGGTAGCCAACCTCCCCAAGGCATGTCTATGTCCTACTCCAGACTGTGTTCCTTTTGTGCAGATAAGTAAAAGGTGCTCCTTCTGGGTAGACACAGCTTGGTGATAAGCTGGACCCTCGTGAAATGAGAAGAGGAAGTGCCTTTTCAGGTGACGCAATCCTGTGCAGACCACACGGCCTGTTAAAAGGAACGCTGCCTGGATTTCAGTTCCCGCTTTCCTCTTTGCTAGGTACCCTTATGAAGTCAACCCAGTCTGGAGGTATTTCAACGTGCCTTTACCAGCTTGGAATACTCGCCCCTGCCAGGATGTCCCTCTCACACTCAGGTTAACCCCCTCAACACCTTTCCCACAGGGAAAACAGGGAAGCTGCAGGCACACAGTGGGGAGAGCTGGGCGCGCACGGTGGGAACACACGTGGGGAGAGCTGCGCACAGCCCCGTCTCCCTACCTCTCCCACGTACTCCATGACGAAGCTGTTCTTGCGGATCTTCTCCAGAGTGCGGACACCCCAGCCACGTCCATCATCCGTGCGGAAGATGCAAAGGTCATAGCGGATGCCCTTCTGTACCACGCGGTTGGGGCAGTCATAGCCACAGCGGCAGCGGGAGTTGCACTCGTAGATGGGCAGCCCGGCTCGCAGGCGCACCTGGCCCTGGTCATTGTAGGCAAACTTGTGCAGCGACGCCCCAGGGCAACAGCCTCCAGCAGGTGCCCACAAACAGTCTTGGCACTCGCAGCCCACAGCCACCTGGTTGAGGGTGATGCCCTCACCGACACGGTACTCGTTGATGTACACGAAGGCCCGTGGGGGGCCATCCAGGTCCACCTCGTTCTCCACGGTGATGCGTCCCAGGTGGCTGCGCTTGGCGTTGAGCTCCTGCTCCCAGCGCCGGAGCGCCCGCCTCTGCTTGGCCTTCTGCACCAGGTAGTTGGCCAGGCTTGGGTCCAGGTGCCGGGGTGGCTTTGACCGGTGGTGCCGCCGGAGCAGCTCCCTTTCCAAGTCCTTGTGAAACTGCTTGAGAATGCGCACACACTTGAGATTCTGCCGTGGCTCCCAGGTGCTCTCTGAGTCTGGGTACCCACGCCATTTTACCAGGTAATACTCCTGTTCCTGGGGGGTGGGGTGGGGAGGGATGAGGTCACTGTAAGTGATAGACGAGACCCTTGGGCCAGCCCTCATGGGACTTCCATCCCAACGCCTGTGGACAACACCCAAACTGTTCCCCCCGTTTCCTGGAATGACTGTGCAGTGGTTAAAAAGCATGGGCTCTAGAGTGAGGCTCACTGGGTTCAAATCCCTCACTCCCGCTTACTATCTGTCTAAATCCCAACTTTTAATTTAATCTCCCAAACATATTCCCTCCTGCTAGCTGTTCAGTCCAGCTCTCCAAGTCATCCTTGACTCCTTTTTCTCACACTCCCCACATCCACTCTCAGGAGATCCTGTCAGCCCTGCCTTCAAGCTACATCCAGAATCCTACACTTCACACCTCTGTCACCGTCACCACCGTCATTGCTCACCTGGAGTGCAGCAGCCTCCTCACCTGTCCCCCTGCTTCCACCCTTGCCCCTACAGTCTGTTCTCCACACAGCAGCCAGAGGGATCTTTTCTTGCTGAGCGGCAGCTATAGGATAGAGTTTAACTACACAGATTCTACAACTAGACAAATCCTGAAACTGCCGCTCCCTAGCAGTGTAAACTTAGGCAGTTATTTAACCTTGCTGGGCCTGTTTCTTCATCTGTAAATAAGAAAAAAAAAGCTGACATTTTTCTAGCATTCGTTATGTAGCAGGTACTGTTCTAAGCAACTTACATGTATTAACTAATCTAACCCTCACAACTCTATATGAGATAGATACTACTAATTATACCCATTTTATAGATGAGGAAAATTAAGTACAGAGAATTTGGGTAAGTATCCCGGGGTTACAGAGCCAGGATCTGAACCCAAGCATGCTGGCTCCAGGCTGCTCTCTTAACCATCCTGCCATTACCTCCTCTGGCAACAATAACAGTTCCCATTTTACAATGTTGCTGGCAGGATTAAATGAGTTTCTGAAAGGAAGTGCCTGGCAGGCAAAGTGCTCATAACCATTAGCTGTCATTATCTCCACTACTGGGGTCAACATCTCAATCTTTGCAATTGGTTTGTATTCCTAGGGAGGTGGGAGGAGAGATTTATCTGGGGATTCATTCTGGCTCCTGCCCCTCTCGGAAAGCCACTTAGTTTTCCCACCTGTAAAATGGAGATGATAAGAGGGCCTACTAATCCTATTTTTTTCAGATCAGAGGAGAAAATTACTTTTGGAAACAGATGTGGGTAATTGGGGGTAAGGGGGCAGGAAGCCAGCTTCCTTGAGTCACCCCTGCCCCGGCCATGGTCACCCCAGACTCACGCGGATCTTTTTGTAATCGCACAGGTACTCGACTTCAAAGTCATAGAGATTCCTCTTGGAGATGCCAAGGGCAGGGCAGGAGAGTTTGGCCAGGCGGCACAGGTCCTGTAGCTGATTCCAAGAAGACTTGCAACACACACTGCAGCCTAGAACAAAGGGGGCCATGAAGGAACTATTGCTGGGCATCCTGGCAAGGCCAGGGGTCAAAGAGGACCCCAAATCTTCCCTGGGACTTCCAAAGGACTACCTCAGAGTCAGTGAAATTTAATCCACAGGCCTTCCCACAGGCCTTCCCAATGCTAAGACCCTTCTACAACAAAAATGTGCCACTCCCATCTCAATGCTCACTGTCCAAGGCTTTCCCTGGAGCAGCAGACTTCCAAGTGGGATCTGCTGCATGGATTGTCCTAAAGGAATCTATTCCCAGAGCTTCCAGCTCCCTCTATACCATTCCTTAAACTGCCTGCAAACCTGCCTGGAGTTCAAGACCTAATCATCCTTCTCCCCACTTTGCAAAAGAAAGAGAACAACCCCCTCCATCTCAGTAGGGTGCATTTCTCCAAGGTGTGTGGGTAGGGATGGGATTAAAACCTCCAGGGCACCAAACAAAGGCGTAACTAGAAAGACTGGTCCATAATCCTTTATCTGAAGCTCCCGGGGCCAGATGTTTTGGAATCCAAATTTCTTTTTTAGATTTTACAAGTGCAGTTCTAGGTATATCCCATACATTCCCTAACACACCCCTAGTGTGGTCAGGGCATCAAGACATAATCAAATACATTAATAGTTCTGTAGCAAAAGTCTGAATTTTCACAAACATAGAAGAAATAAAGCTGCAAGATAGTGGCACTGAACAGTCCCTCCATCTAGCCTAGTTTTACCACTGAATGATACCAAATTTAAGTTTTCAGGGCTTTTTGGATTTCAGAATTATGAATAAGAGATTGTGGAGTGGTATTAGATTACTGGAAGCTTCCCCAAATGGTTAGTGCAGGTGCCTTAAACCCACAAGGTATATTTTTTCACACTGCATTTTGATTTTCTCTGTCTCATCCACATTTCTGTGAAGGGTAAAGCTGGCCCAAAGGGGTGTGCTCTGAATTCAAGAACAGACAGAACAATATAGGTTAGTGACAGTAATTACTTTAAATATACCTGGAATGTTTTGGGGGGCTACCAAAAGTTTTCAGGACACACAGATTTTTTTACTTAAAAAGGCTTCTTTCGGTTCAAGACATATTCTTGATTACTGTGCTTTAGAAGCCATTTTATCAAATCATTTCACAAAACCCTTATTCCAAATATAGTCAGTCAGTCCTTATCCTATTTCATCTTTTAAAAATGTTTAATATTTTCTACCTTCCATTACAAAAACCAAACATTTAAACTCATGATGAAATACTCTAGATGTCAACCTACAAATGTACAAGAGCTTTGCAAAATTATTACGTGTGCATTTCCCCCCCTCCACTTAGGCAGGCCTAGTGGAGACTCGGCCTGTACCCACGCCTTCCTTTCCCTGTGATGCCTCTCCCTTTCAAATCCTTAACTTGCTTTTGAAGCCCCGCTAACGTGGTCCCAACTCACATCAGCTGCTGTCTCCGCACTGACCACAGATGGACTCTCCTACCCTCAGAGCTCCCCCTCACACCTGTGGAACCCATCCTCCCCGCAGCTTCCCTCACCCAGAGGGGCCCACCTTCCCCAACACACTGAGTCACCCCTCCTTCCCCGCGCATGGGGGAGTCCAGCTCTCCCATTAGGGAAGCCCCCTTCCCCTCTTCCTGGGCGAGCCCTCTCTGCCGCAAACCCCTCCCCCACCACGCTGCGAGGAGATACCCTCACCCAGAAGAGTCCCCCGTCCCCTAACTCTGAAAAGGAGGTCCGTCCCCTTCCCTCCCCTCCCCTTCCGGCGTCTCGCGTGGACACCAAGAGGGTAACGGTCACCGGCGACCAATTTTCCCGCGCGCGGGCGCGGCCTCCCAGACAAACCCGCGTGCGTGCGCGCGCCGTCCGGTCGCGACCTGCGGCGCGCGCGCCCCTCCCGTGTCCCCACTTAGCCCCTTGCCCGCCGCGTTCCGAGGCACGCGCCCCCTCCCCTCAGCCCCGCCCAGCCCCGCGCGCCAGGCCCGCGCGCCCCGAGCTCCAGCCTTTCGGCGCCGAGCTTCCGGCTCCCGACCCCGTGGCCTCGGACGCCGGGGCCCCGAGCCAGCGACGCCACCCCTCCAGCCCACCCGGCCCGGCCAGCGGGCCCGCGTCGCTGCCGCCACTGCTTCACCTTTTAAATTTTCCGCCATCTTTCCCCACGGCTAACTACATTCGGGCCTAACCGGCCTCGCGAGAGGAGAGCTCGCGCGGGCGTGGCCGAGAACGCGCAGCCTATTGGCCGCGCCGCGCCGCGAGCAGCGCCCGCGCGGACCAACCGGCGAGCCGTGACCGGATCCCTCCCCGCCTCCCGGCTCGGTCCAGAAGGCGGGTGCTCGCCGGCGCTTTCCCAGAGTGCGTCTGGGAGGCGGAGGCGGCGGCGGCGGCAGCTGAGGTTGCCGGAGGCCCTGCCCGTAAGCCGGTCTGTCTGTCACGCTGTCAGCCAATCACGTTGTCAGCCAGCTGCACTGGGGGATTCTCCGTCCTGTCAGACCCCCAATTACCGCCGTCAGTCCGTCACCACATTTTAACCCCAAGCAGGCCGTGACTCCCCAGGTGGATTACCTCCACATACAGCTTGCTCAGTCAGTCACCCGACTCAAATCAGACAATCACCACGACCACTGTCTCATCAGACCTCCGCCCCCCATTCACGCTGTCAGTCTGTCAATAGCAGCATCCATTCGTGCCCTCGGGCCAGCTGCGAGGCCCTCAAGGCAGACACACGGCTCTGACAACAGCTACGCTACTCGCTGCTCGTCAGCCAGCCTGTCATTCCCTTAGACTGTCCCTTCATAGCACCGACAGTCGGTCCAGCAGCCGGGCTCTCTATCTACCCTGGCTCTGGGAGTAGCTCCGAATCCTCTGGGGAGAATCATCTCACCACCGCCCAGGAAGCCACAGCCGGGTCCTCGGGCTGGCTGTGATTATGTCAGGACAGGCTGTCATTGTCAGCATCTAATGTAGCCCTGGCAGTCACGCTCTCCACTGTCAGTTGGTCACTCTGTAATTCCCCCAGGTTCCTCCTCATTCACACCATGATCAGGCACTTTATTCCCTCAGAGCACGTAGTCACAGCAGCTAAAGCCTCCAGGCAACCTGTCAGTCGTCAACAATCTGTCATTTCTCAGGCAAGGCATGCCCCCCATTGGTCGGTCAGTCAGCAGCCTCTGACCCCGGGGCCCTCTTGGGGCGGCTGTGATTCTATCCATGGACAGCCATGGGGTCAGGCAGCTATACTCATCTTTCAGTGGGTCAGCTGGTCTGTGACTCGTTCAGTCTGCCCCTCATATCAGTCAGCCAGGTAGCCATTCTCAGCATCCGACTGGCCACACAGTCTGTCAAGCATGCTGTGATTTGGTCAGGATAGACAGTCAGTCACCAGATACAGTTGCCTATCAGGCGGCCACAGATCTGTCCATCAGTCAGCCTGAAATTCCCTCAGGGTAGATCTCCTTTACACATCGCCAGACAGTGTAACATCCAGACAGCCCCTCGGGCTGGGTGTGATTCCTAACAAGTCAGCCATTTGCAACATCCTGCCACCGAGGCAGGCAGCAGCAGCGTGGATCATCAGTCAGCCAGCCTGTAAGTCCCTCAGGAGGCTGCCCATCTTTTGCACCATCAGGTCACCAGCCCCAGCCTGTCCCAGGCGGGCTGTAATTCAGTTCGATTTTCAGTAGCTCACAGTGTCAGGAAACTGCACTGTCATTTCCTCAAATTGCCCCTCTCCCTGTCAGTCCATGAGTTATGTAGTCAACCAAACGGTTATACAGTTAACCAAACGGTTATTCTGTGCCTGCCAGTCCACCTGTGCACCGGTTGGATAAATGGCTGGTCAGGCTGAGGTTCCATTAGTCCCTGCTTGCCGTGAGTGGAACAGTTAACAGTGAAGTCCCACCATAGATTCCCCTTCCCTCCCTTATTCCTTCTAGAACAGAGTCCGATGCTGGTCCTCACATGCCCCCAGTCTCCCCCAGCAGGCAGGACCCTCCCAATCCCAGGAGTCCAGGAGGCTTGTCCAACCCACGAAAGTGGTTTAAGGCATGACCTCTTTCTGCCTGAATCTAGGGGAAAATGTAGAGGTTTATGGGTATTGGGAAGCATCCCTTGGTCTTCCCCAAACAGTACAGTGTAGTGGGTAAAGGCTTGGATTCTAGAGCCCAAGTACCTGGGTTCAATCCCAGCTCCACCATTTACTAAAGTATGTGACCTTAGGCAGTTTCTGCATCTGTAAAACCTCGGATGAATGACCTTGGGTGGGCATCTCCTACTCATCTAGAAAATGAATCTTTCTGGGGCTTCCCTGGTGGCGCAGTGGTTAAGAATCCGCCTGCCAGTGCAGAGGACACAGGTTCGAGCCCTGGTCCGGGAAGATCCCACATGCCGTGGAGCAACTAAACCTGTGCCCCACAACTACTGAGCCTGCACTCTGGAGCCCGCGAGCCACAACTACTGAGCCCACGTGCCACAACTACTGAAGCCCACGTGCCTAGAGCCTGTGCTCCGCAACAAGAGAAGCCACTGCAATGAGAAGCCTGTGCACCGCAATGAAGAGAGTAGCCCCTGCTCGCCGCAACTAGAGAAAGCCCGCGCACAGCAACGAAGACCCAACCCAGTCAAAAATAAAATAAATACAATAAACAAATTTATAAAACAAAAGAAAATGAATCTTTCTGGACTAGCACCTTTTCAAGAGACCTCAAAGTAAGAGGCTACCCTGTTATTACTGTGTCCTACTCCCAGCCACTCGTCTGTTCATTCAGAATTAATTTAGTGCCTAGCTGTGTATACTGCATCTCCCAGTGTGAGGCCAATACAAGGTTTTATCCATTCCAAGCTGCACAAGTTTGACCTGCTTTTAATGTAAACCTCACATGGACTGTACCACACATACAGAAAGCTCATAGACCATGGGTGACCCATGTCATGAGTTTCACAAGTGAACATACATGTGGAGCCAGAATGCAGGTTAAGGAACAACATCACCAGCCAGGGCTCCAGAAGCATTTAATTTTTTAACATCTCTGGAATCAGGCTGTGTCTTACAAGCGCTGATGGGGCATAATTTAATTGGCAGTACTTTTTTGTCTTTCTTAGCGATACATAGAATAACGATGCATTTTGTAATCAATGGTGACTCAAGATCAGGGACACCCAGTAATAACAATAGTAACAACAGCAGTAGCAGCATTTGATGCTTATAGATGCCTACAAGGAGGCAGGAACCTTGCAGACACCATCTACTTTAATTTTTATCTTCATTTTAAAGACTGAGGAAACTGAGTCCCAGGGAGGTCAAGCAACTCACCCACAGTCAACTCTTTTACCACAGGTCTGTGCTTGCTCTAGCCTGTGCTCCTGGGGCTTCAGAGGTTGTGTGATGTAAGGTCTTTTCCAGGACAAAGCCTGCCCAAGGGGTTACAGAACTCTGGGTTTGGCGAGGGGAGGTGGGGGAGAAGTGATATGATAGGCCCTTCCTAGACTCAGTGCTCGCCACGGGAACCGACCAGGGTTGGGTGGGTAGTGGAGTAGGGGATGAAGAGTAATGAAAGAATTAAAGGGAACCTGAGGCTCCCCCCTTCTCCAGCTTCCACGGCTGTGGGAGAATTCTTAAGGGGCAAAGCCAGCTCCACTCCCCACACCTCTGCCCTCCCCTAAACCCTCAAGCTGCCCTTGGATGGTTCAGAAATTCTTCCACTAGTCTTGCAGATGGAAGAAATCTGCCCTCTTTGAATTCCTCCTCACCTTTATCTTCCTCCCCGCTTTCTTCTTCCTCTAAAGGTAGGAAATCTGAGATCTTGAATCCACCAGGTTTCAGAAATGGGAGGGAGTAGCCACCTCTATTCTAGGCTTTGATGTACAAGAGTTTCTAATTACTCCTTTGGAAACAGCTTTAAACACCACGGACAGTTTTGAGTTGTGCTTTTTTTTTTCCTGGAGAGAAAGTTCTAGAGGACGAGGGTGACCCAGTGGGATCCCAGTTGGAAAAGGTTACATATGGTTGCCTCCATTGTATAGATGAGGAAACTGAGGCTCAGAGGTGAGGCATCTTGCCCGGGTTCTAGAGCAGATCTATCTGATTATTAAGTTTTTGCTTCTTCCATTGCCATTGGCCAGGACTTGGTTTGCACTGGGAACTGGGCAGAACCAAATTTTAAAATTGAGAGGGAGATCCTGCCCATCAGGATCGTAGTGTGTGAGTTGTGTGCATGGAGAATGGGGAAGTCTGACCATCGAGTACTCTCTTGATCTAATATTATGTTGATTGAACTTTTAAAAAAAAATAAGTAAGTGATTGAACAAATAACTCTCTCACACATTCACCACACTCAGCCTCACACCAAGCTTTTTCCCACCTCAGGGTCTTTGCACTGGCTGTTTCCTCTGCCTGGAATGCCCTTCTCCTCAAATATTCACATGGTTGATTCCTCTCTCTTTAGATCCAGAATAACGGTCACCTCCTCCAAGTGGCTTTCCTTGAACATTCCATCTTAATGTCACTTCTCCTCAGCACATCATAGCACTTATCATGATCTATGACTATCTTTTTAAAAAATTAATTAATTTTATTTTTTGGCTGTGTTGGGTCTTTGTTGCTGCACGCAGGCTTTCTCTTGTTGGGGCGAGTGGGGGCTACTCTTCGTTGCCATGCGCAGACTTCTCATTGCGGTGGCGTCTCTTGTTGACGAGCACGAGCTCTAGGTGCGCGGGCTTCAGTAGTTGTGGCACGCGGGCTCAGTAGTTGTGGCTCGTGGGCTCTAGAGTGCAGGCCCAATAGTTGTGGAGCACGGGTTTAGTTGCTCCGCGGCATGTAGGATCTTCCCGGACCAGGGCTCGAACCCGTGTCCCCTGCATTGGCCGGCGGATTCTTAACCACTGCGCCACCAGGGAAGTCCTATAACTATCTTTTGTTTCGATTTAATTCCTTGTTTCTTGTGTGTCTTCTGCCCTAGAATGTTGACCTCACAAGACCAAGAATTTTTGTTGTTTTTTCCCCACTGCCTTATCCCTAGCCCCTAAAGTAGTTCCTGGTAATAAATATCTGTGGAAAGAAAAAAGGGCAGAAGGAAACAAAGAAGTACAGGCTAAATGACCGAGGGAATAAATGAATGTATACCTATAAGGTTAAATAAATGAAATGGGAATAAAAGGGACTTTGGGGAAAAAGGACCCCAAATTCCCACATTTGGAATATAAAGGAAGTAAGATTTAAAGAAACAAAAAGACAGTTATTTTATTTTTGTTTAAAAATCCTTGAGTGAGGAGAACTGAGAAAGTTTGTATAAAAAGGTCCCCTACTATTGCTAGGGTGAGTATTGGGGGGGCAGTCAGAGATAACAGCATTGAAGGGGTGGGTGGAGAAGAAACAGGGCTTAGGGGCCTGGAAGTGGAGGGTGGCGAGCAGGGCTGCCAAGGGAGTGAGCACAGAACAGTGGGGGGGGTGGTGACTCAGTCGTCCCATTCATCATCCTCATCGTCATCGCCAGCCTGGTCCTCCCCTTCGTCTAGAGGGAGAGAGAGAGTAGAACTCAGGATGGGCAGGAGGGTTCAAAAGCCCTAGGGAGGGGGGTTACTAGGACCTGGGAGGTTGGGGCTCAGGACCCTGGGGAACTGAGATCTCATGCTTGGAAATTAGATCTGCGGCCTGTGTGTTGGATGAAGAAGGGACCCCCTCAGAGGAGGGAGATTTAGGGGCAAGGTAGGGACTATAGCTGGGGTCTGGGTTCTAGTTGGAGTTGAGGTTAATATTATTGTCAAAAATGTGTGGTTAGTTGGGATATTATTGTCATACAAAGGGTTGATTTTAACAGACTTATCACTTAATGGGGTGGATTTAAATATTAGCCAAGGTGGAGGAAATTACAATATTATGGTTTCATAATGGGTTAAGGTTAACATTGTTGACACGGAATGGGGTTAATGATGATGTCATGGTCAAAAGATGAGGTTCGTTATGATATTGTCATGTAATGGATTCATGTTTATCTTGTGAACAGACTCTGGGGTTGATGTTAGTATTATTGTCAAAGTTGGAGTTAATTATATTATTGTCACATAATAGGTTGAGGTTAATATTATCCTCATATAATGACAATATTGTTGACACATTAAGGGATTAATGTCAACATTATTGTAAAAGATTGGGTTAGTTATAATATTATCACATAATGTGTTAAGGTTACTCTGTTGACACATGGAGTTAGAGTCAATATGATGGTCAAAGATGGGGGCTCCTTATAATATTATCATCACATAGCGGCTAATGTTAATACTATTGAACATATGGGATTAATGTTAATACTATTGTCAAAGATAGATAGAGTTAATCATATTACTGTTACATAATGACAGTTAACGTTGTAGAAAAAGAGACTGATAAAAGATTCATGTTCATGCTCTCATCAACATATGGGCTAATGTTACTATTGATGGTGGCTGTTAGGGGTGTTTTTAGGCTGACACTAGCTGGGAACCAGGGTCGGGGTCCTGGCAGGATGGGCTCCGAATGGCAGGCTCGCAGGGGAGGGGGAGCTCTTACCCGAGGAGTGGATGGCTCTGCTTCTCTTCTGCATCACGTGCATCAGGGCCCCCACCAGCCCCTCGGAGCTCTGAGGTGGCGGTTGCAGCGCTGAGCTCTCTGGGGCCCCAGGGGTCTGCAGCAAGCAGGGTCCAGCACACAAGGCTCAGGGCCTGTGAGAGAAGCGCTTCTCCCCGCCCCTCATCATCCTTTCTCCTCCCACACACTCCAGTCTCCCCACCAACCTCCCAACCCTATCACTCAACCCCCAAATCCTGGGACCCCCATCAGTCTCGGCCCTGGCCCCCTAATATCCTGACTTGTGCAGCACACCCCAGAGTCCCAGTCCCCCAATCCTCCATCACGCCGGCCCTCACCTTGTTCAGCTGAATTCCCTGCCGGATTTGATCCAAAAGCGCCCCCCGACCCCCACCAGGGGCCAGGCCCCCCACAAGCCCCAGAGGAGGAGGGGGTGGGGGAGCGATCGGTCCGACCCCAGAGCTGGGTGGTGGCGGTGGTGGTGGTGGTGGTGGAGGCAGGGGCGGCCCCCCAGCTCCAGGGGGGGGAGGGGGCGGTGGTACAGAGCGTCCAGTGGCTGGAGGGGGTGGTGGCGGAGGGCCCCCTCGGCCCGGTGGTGGGGGTCCCCGGGGAGTTGGCGGGGGAGGAGCACCTCCCGAAGGTACAGGGGGTAGTGGGCCAGAGCGACCCTTGTTACTCCCCACAGCTGGGGGCCGGGGGGGCTGGTTCCCTCCTCGGGATGGCGGTGGGGGCGGTGGAAGCGGCTCTGAGGGGGAAAGATAACACAGAGCTATTATTATAGTTTTCTTTAGAGCCTCAGTTTTGCTCATTTGTAAAATGGGTATCCTAACTGACCAACTCCCAATTTGAGCGGTATAGGGGTTTCCATGAGGACTGAGTGCCTGCAATGTATCTCTTAGAGATCAGCTACCAGGGTTGGAGAAGAAGGGGGTGTCCAGAAAGAGGGGGGCTCACCCTGGCGCCTCATCTCCTTCCGCACAGCCTCCAGCCCACCCTGGTTCTCAATGAAGTCATAGATAAATTTGGAGGTCTCCGCGTCAGTGAGCTGGGCCTCACTGATTCCAGCCCTGGAGAACAGGCTCCGCAGATCTGGGTCCAGATTGTTCACCTGCCCAGGAGGTAAAAGGCCGGGGCAGGGGTGTGAGAATAAGGTGGGGAGAGAAGGGGCACAGATTATCATGGGGTCCACCCCAGAGAGGGATCTAAGAGGGGTGTGGGAAGGGTGGGGTCTGGGGAGTAGGTCTGGAGCAGTGGACTATGGAAAGGTAGGTGGGAGTTGAGTGGGGTCCAGGGGACTTTGGAGTTACTCACGTCAAATCCATTCTGGGGGTCCCACCCCACGTGGCTGACATGTCTGGGGGAGGTGAGGAGATCCCAGTGAAGCCCCACGGCCCTTCCTTCCCTCTCTTCCTAGTGAAGCCCTCTTGCCCTCTCCTGCCCAGAGGGACTCTGAGGGGCCAGAATTAACGTATGAGTCTTAAGTGAATGAAGGAGTGAGAGCAGTAGTTATGGAACTAGAAGGGGTCCATAGTTTGTGGTACCCATCTGTCCGCCCAGCCCTCTTTCCACCATCCATCCACCCATCTATTTGCCCACGTAGCCATTCACATTCACCTGTCGGACCATTGATCTATATACATTTGTCTCCCCACTCATCTGTCCACACACATCTATTTACCCATTTGTCCACCAATCTGTCCTAACCCACACTTGTCCATCCACCCATCCATCTACCCATGTGCCCATCTTTCCATCCATTCACTCACTTGACTACCCATTCAACCACACACTTCTGTCCATTTACCCATTGAACTGTCCATTCATCCATATATCTGACCACCTATCCATCCCCATCCACCTTGTCTGTGAACAAATCAGCCTATATACCTATCAGACCACATACTCATCCACTCACCCATCCATCTACCTACCCATTTCCCATTTACCCATCCATTCATTCTCCAATCCACCCATTCATTCATTCATCCAATTATCCATCTACCCACCGATCCACTCACCCACCAGCCCACCCAGGGTGGGACTAGGGTGGGACTAGTTTGAGGTGAGTGAGGAGCAAAATTTCAGGAGGCATTCACTCTCTGAGTCATGAATTGTAGTTGCATGGCCCGGAGAGTGACTGCCTCTGTAAAAGTTGGGAACCTTGGTGCCTTTGGTGCCTCTCCCTAGTCCCCGGCTTTGAACCCACCCACCTACCCATCCACTCATCTACCTACTCCCCCACCCACCCATCCATTTTCCCATCCTTCCATCCACTCAACTATCCTCCTATCCACCTGCTCATCTGCTCCCCCACCCCCAGGATCTGTGGGCCCACTGGGGAGAGATTCTCACTTGAATCCACTGGGTGCACCAATATCAGCCTTGCTGATCTTTTTCTTCCCTGAGCGTTTCTTATCACCTGGACCAGGCCCAGGTGCAGGGAGCCCACGGTATCGTGAATTCGTGATGTCTGGGTTCTGGATGTCCACTGTCACCAGCCCCAGGGACAGTGAGCCAGCTGCTGGGCCTGTGGGGAAAAATGGGTGACTGGGCCACTGACCCATTTACCTACCAACCAGAGCATAGGAGCAAGAGACAGGAAGATGGTTGAGGGAATCTGTGTGTTTGATGGTCATGGAGGGAGTGGATGAGGGGTCCAGATAGGGTTTATGGAGAAGCGGCTGGGTGGGAGCCACAAACCATCCATACATTCACTGACTAATTAATTAATTTATTTACTCATGCTTATCACTTAAGTACTGACTCATTTATTCACTGGCTCATCGACTAATTTGTGAAATTATTTGTTCACTCATTCAATAGTTACTTTCTTCACCGATTGAAATGTTATGTCACTTATTCATTTATTCACTACCGAATTCATTCAATCACTCATTCATTAATTAATTTATTCAATCATCCATCCATGTATTCATCCATTTATCCACATACCCACTCACCTATACATCTCTACACCCACTTATACATCTATCTATATTTTCATCCTTCCATCAATTCATGCCCCCGTTCAACCATCTTTCCACCACCAATCCATCCACCCACACATTCACCCACTTATCGCTGCACCCACCCACCTACTCATCCATCCACCCACTCCCCACCTGTGTATCCATTCACCCCCCCACCACCTGCCCATGTAGAGACACAGGGAAGAATAGCACTCACCCCCTTGGTCTCCACCTGGGTGTGGGGGCAGGGGTGGGAGCCCTCCTCTTCTCTCTGGGAAGACGGAATGGGTAGAGAGCTATCGCAACCCTGCCACAGGCTCCTGGGCTAGCCCCTTCTTACTCTTCCTTGCACTAGAGGACTCACCTTCATTGGCTGGCACTGGTGGAGGGGGGAGCTGGCGCCTGTCTGTGGAGAGACAGGTGGACTGGGAACCAGAACCATGAGAGGGGCTTTTCCAGCTCCCTACTCTTGCGCTCACTTCTGCTCAACCTCTTTTCCTCCCCCAAGGCCTCCTCACCTCCGCTTTGCCTCTGATTTCGTTTTTGTATCTTCTCCTGCACCAGGGTCCGGAAGGCCTGGGCCTCACCCTCGTCTGCGAAGTTCAGCCCCGCTTGGCAGTCCTGCACGTGCGTGGGGGGGTCAGTGGCTTTCCAGGCCCCCCCCCACATTTCCCGTCTCCTCCCTGCACCCCAACTGAGGCCCAGGGGTTAGGTGGTCACTTACATCTCCAGCGAAGGTGTGGAAAAAGGGGGTGGGAGTGGAGTAGACCAGCTGTGAGTACAGCTCCTGTTCCCAGAGCAGCCGGCCAGCCTGGAGAAGTGGGGAACACACTGGCACTGAGGCGTGCCCTGGGTGGCAGGCCTCTGTTTTCTGGACAGGGAACATGGTATACAAACTTGGGGCCCAGGGATCTGATTTGGAGATTTCCAGCTCTGCATCGGAGAGTTGGGGGTCTAGGTGTCAGATGTGGAGGGTTGGGGTACAGTATGGGAATCAGACACTTCAGTGAGAGATTTGGATTTGGGGTCCAGGGCCCTAGATGTGGAACTTGGGGGCTTGAATTTGAGGATTTTGGACTCTAGTCCTAGGAAACTGAGCCCATTCGTAGAATCATCCCAAATCCCCCCTTTTATGGGGGCCTTCATTTGGGCAGGTAGGGCTCCAGGATTAGGAGTTGGGGTTGAGATTTGAGGTTCAGACATATAGACTTGGGAGGTTTTTCTGGAGGCGGGTTTAGCCAACGTATGTGCAATTTGAGGTTTGTGGAGCAGAGTTATGGCTTAGGGGTTTGGTCAATATTTTATGGCCCTGGGATCTTGATGTGGTCCTACTGGATCTACCTTTATGGTTTAGAAGGATGAATTTGGGGTTTATGCTTAGAGAGTTTAGGTTGAGGATTTGTGGAACAGATTTATGACTTAGGAGCTAGGCAGAATTCTGGAGTTCAGGAGTTTTGATGGGCGATTTCTGAGCCCCAAAATGTTGAGTTTCGAACAGATTGGAGGTTCAGGTAAAAATACAGTACTCATTTTTTTGGAGTTTGTGGAACAGATCAGACTTAGGAGGTATACTAATATTGGGGGTTATAGATCTTGACATGAAGACTCTGGGGTCAGTCATCGCGGACTTAGAAAGACAAACCAGAGGTTGACATTTGGATGAAGTCTTTGGTTCTGGGGCTCAGGGGTTCATTGATCTGCCTGAGGGCTCAGGGCTACGGACACAGCTCTGGGTTTGTCGGTTGAAAACTGGGTTGTCTGTCCAGTGGGGGGCGGGGGTCACCTGAAGGCCGTAAAGGCGAATGAAGTAAGACTTCTGGGGGTTATCCTTCACGAAGCACACAGCCCCACAATGTTCCTTGGTCCAGTGCTCGGCTCCACGGGGCAGCGCCAGGTACAGCTGAACAACCGCGGTGGCCAGCGTCTGGGAGGGGAGAGCAGGACTCAGTGGAATCTGGTCAGGGGCAGCCAGAGGGTCTGGGAACCAGACCTGGTCCTTCCTTGCCCATGGCTGTCATGGCTCTGAAGGAAGAGCTGCAGCCAGAGGGAAACTGAATGGACATCGAGATCTTCCTGGAATTGGTGAATGGGGGTAAGTGGATTCTAGGAGAGATGATGGAGAGGAAGAGGAGGAGGGGAAGAAAGAGAAAGAGAGGAGGATGGGGAAGATGAGGAGAGAGGAAGGAGGGGAAAGGAGGAGAGGGGGAGGATGGGGAAGATGAAGAGGCGGAAGAGGAGGAGGAGAGGAAGAAGAGGAAAGGGAGACAGGGAGGGCCAGGAGATCCCCAGCTCACCCAGCATTTCCGTCCGAGCATCTCAAAGAGTCGCTGGTTCTCATGGTCCTGGAGGAGGGTGGAGGGTATGTTCTGCTGAACCCCGGGTCCTCCACGGCCCCCAGGCCTGCCTCCCGAAGGGCCCCCACTCATGGTGCCTCCTGCCCTTGTCCTCTCCGGCTAGGCTCTGAGTGCAGGGTAAGAAGAGGAACTTTCGCAGCGAGCAGGGGAACAGGAAGTGCAAAAAACCACAAGGGAAACAAGTCCTCCAGGGGCCCCTCAGTGGGCCTGGCCTCCTCCTCCTCCCTTAGACTGGGGCCCTCCTCCATTTGACTGGTTAGACCCATGTTTTGGACCAGCTCATGTCCTCCTCCTTTTTTCTTACTGTCTGGGGCCCATCTCCCTCTAACTAGCTCGGGCCCTCCTCCCCCTGGTTGGCTGGCAGCAAGAGCTAGGCCACTGCAGCATTTTTGCAGTGTGGCGGGGAGCAGTCATGGGCTGGGCGGCCTCCTTCCTCCCCAAAGCATCTAGTTAGTCTGGGCCCGAGGTCCAAGGCCCCTAGCGCTGAAGGGTTGCTGTGCTAAAGCTTTTCCTTTAATTACACAGCGAGCGCCTGGGATCCCACCCCTCTCCTGAGACCCCAACAACTTGCTCGCACCCAGCTCATCTTCCCCATCCCTACCCCTGCCTCCCTGCAGCTCCCAAATTACTTGCTGCTTATCATCCCCTTTTTGTAAGAAACGGATTTTATAGCATATATAAATGCCTAAACAACATTTTGTTTAGTTGCTGTTGCCTTTGAACTTTTGAAAGTATGTGATATTTGGAGACTTGTCTTTCCCCCCACTCAACATTCTATTTTTATCTAACAAACATTCATGTAGCACTGAACGTGTGTGCCAGGCACTGTTCTGAAATATTGACTCATTTAAATACTGACTCATTGAAATCCTCACATCAGCCCGGGGGACACACACAATTTTTACCGTGCCCATTTGATGGAGGGAAACTGAGGCACAGAGTGGTTAAATGATTTCCCCAGTAGTCCTAGCTAGCAAGTGGTAGAGCCCAGATTGCATGCCAGGCAGGCTGGGTACAGAGTGTGCACTTTTCGTCAGGATGCTCCACGCCTGCTCTGTTACTAAGATTCATATTTGCCTGTTACTGCTATATAGTATTCTATTGTGTTACTGTACAATTTGTTCATATTCTCCTGTTAACAGACATCTGAGCTGATTCTGGCTTTTGTGGTTGGCAGCAAGGCTGCTGTGTTCCCTCCTGTATGCATCTCCTGGTCCACGTAGGCATGCACACTCAGGATGGGAATTGGGGCGTTGTAGGGTTTGCGTAGCTCTAACTTTGACAGACTGTTTCCCCAAGTGAATGCCAGCTCGGTCCCCACTCCTCCCTGGGCCTGTTGCCTGTTTGGAGACGTGAAGTTCTCAGGTACGCATACAGCAGCTTGGGGGAGCTGAGCATGTCTGGGGTGTGCCTGGCATTCCCAGGTACCTGAAGGGAAACAGCACATCTCAAGGCAGGACCCACAGTCCTACCTGGAAACCTGTATGGCTCCCACACCTGCAGGTGCCAAGCTTCTCTCCTAAGCCTAGGCTCAAGGCCCCTTCTGGTGTGGCAATTCCAACCTCCCTCCCTCCTTTCTCTGTTCACAACCCAGCGAATGGTGCTCCCAACTTACCGGGTGATTTCATACCTCCCGGCCTGGAGCCCCTTCCAGCCTGTTCATTAGGGCAAGGTCCTGCTTTTTCCTTAGGAAGCCACTGCATTCATTCATGTTGACACTGTTCATTGAGCTCTCACTGTGTGCCAGGCGTCTCTTCAGTATCTGGCACTAACTAAACACTCAATAAATGTTTCTTGAAGGAATGAATGAGGGGTTAATGTCTAATTTGATTTAGTGTTTTCTGATCTTTAGCTAAGTGCCTCACACTTATGTACTCATTTCATGGGCACAGACGACCCCCTGAGGTAAGCACTCCAGCTATCTACATTTTACTGATAGGGAAGCTGAGGCCCAGAGAAGCTTAGCTAACTTGCCTGAGGTCGCACAGCTTGTGAGTGGTGGAGCTGAGGCCAATTATGTGAGAAATGGTTCCTAAACTGTTAAATGCCACATGGGGCCCCAGAAAAAATTCTTCTGCTCCTTCTCTGTCTTTTGTTCTCCTTCTTTCTCCGCTCCTAGATCTGTCCCCTTTAAGTCTACATCAGGGGGCTTTAAACCTCTGCTACATTTGCTGGTTATTTTGTAAATTAACATTTAAAAGTTGTATATTTCCTGTTCTTCTAAGGAGCAGACAGGTTTAAAACTTATATTTTTCTCCAAATGAAAAACCTAAAGTAGATTTTTATTATTTTAGTCCCTAATAGAATGAGTTTCCCCACCCTGGAAAACAGTGATTTAGTCATCATTTTACAATCATTTTTCATCTTACTCAGATTATTGAATTGCTCTGGTGACCTGCACTAATAATTTGGAGCTGGTTTATTTTACTTTTATTTGTTCCCATCAACTCTTGCTTTTCTGTACTGGATGACAGTATTTGGTGAGGTGATGACCTCAAAGGTAATTTGCTCTCCTGGACCTTCAAATAGATTAAAAAAGAACAAAAACCCTAATCTAGCTTTTCTGGTTGTTCTCAGCAGGAGAGTGGATTGAATACTTACAAGTCAGCCCACCACAGAGGGGAGCAAAAGTTTTAACGTACTTCTTAGTAATCCAGTGAATACCCAGGAACCCCCAAGAACCAGGATATGCCTAATAACTTACACCCACCTGATGCTCCCCCATCACCTCTCTCTGCCAACCCCCAGGGATCACCAGACAGAGAGTCATTTCCTGTTTATATCTTGTGCTTATTTTGCTTTATTTTGAGGGGATATTGCTTACAAGATTCTGACTGCCATGCCTCAAGTCCTGAGTAGGTAATAAGACATTGTCAGTTATAAGACATGGGAGTGACTTCCACACCCCAGTCACTGCCACGCGGTTGAACCCACGGAGGAGATATAGGAATGGGCAGGGTCCTGCTGAAATCGCGCACAACTGAGATTGGGACTTGAACCCACAGGCTGGGACTCGAACCCAGCCAAAACCCAGATTGGGACTTGAACCCACTGTCTTTTAATTGAGATCACACACCTAGTCTCAGAACTTAATGAAGCTCAGGTTCTTGATGTCTCCTTACAGAAAGAATTCAGTGAGAGACAAAGTGATAGGTAAGAAGTGGATTTATTTAGAGAGAAACACACTCCACAGACAGAACGCGGTCCATCTCAAAAGGCAGGAATGGCCTTAGGAGAAGCACTCTGCAGAGTGTGGGCCATCTCAGAAGGCGAGAGGCCCCGAAATACAGCGTGGTTAGTTTTTATGGGCTGGGTGATTTCATAGGCTAATGAGTGGGAGGATTATTCCAACTGTTTGGGGGAAGGGGCGGGGATTTCCAGGAATTGGGCCACCACCCATTTTTGACCTTTTATGGTCAGCTTTGGAACTGTCATGGCGCTGATGGATGTGTCATTTAGTGTATGCTAACGTATTACAATGAGCGTATAATGAGGCTCAAGGTCTACTGGAAGTTGAATCTTCCACCATCTTGCACCTAGTCGGTTCTAGTCAGTTTTTGTCATGTCTTATGGCTATGCCATTCTTTTAAAAGTTATGCCCTGCTCCTTTCCCTCCTGTTTCACTACCGCTGTCCTCAAAGGCCAAACTGAGGCCAAGGTGGCAAAATTTCCTTTGCCATGCCATCCTTCTCCTCCCCCTTCCTTCCTGCCCCTCGTGGTCCTCCCTACCCCTGACTGAGGGGTGCTTCCTGGGGACAGGCCTAAGGAAACAGCAGTTCCCAACCCTTGGACCCAATGCTCCCTTTTCATAAGAAACATTTTGGGAGGCCTCTTTTTACCATCCAGGAATGACAATCATGGATGTTACGAGTCTTGGTGGTGTGGAGCTGTCCCCCAGCATCTCAGGCCCCTGCCTATTCAATGCCAAAGCACCTCCATCATTGTGATAACCAAAGTCTGCCTACCAGGAATTCCCCAAACACTTCCAGGGCAGGCAGGAACCGGACCCTCGTCTGCCTTGTTCATTGCCATACCTCCACCACCTAGCATAAGACCCTGCATGCAAAAGCTCAATCAATATTTGTTGAATAATCGTTGTACGGTCTAGATATCTATGCTGTGATTTACTGCCCTCTTCCCACTGGGCTCCCCTGTCCTCTCTTCACCTCCCTGCATGGGGAAAGAGGGAAGAAAAACAGCTCAGAGTGTGCAGGGGCCAGCCCCTCCCACAGAGATGTCTACACTGTTCACTGATGCTATGGGCAAATGGGTGCTTTAGGGGCCCTCAGGAGAGGGGCTGATTTCTAGTCCTGGTCAGGATGGAGTGAGGACAGGGTGGGCACAGAAAAGCAGAGACGACTGTAGAGATTAAGAATTGCTCAGTGGATAAAACCAGATTCTGGAGCCCTACAGCCTGGCTCTGGCTCTGGCACTTACCAGCTGTTTAAAGTCTGGTAACCCCTCAGTGCCTCAGTTCTCTCACCCATAAAGTGGAGATAATAATAGTAGTGACTATTGGGAAGATTAAATGAGATAATTCATCTGATGAGGGCAGAGCTTAACACGTTATAATTTTGCATTGTTTGTTTTCATGGAATAGCTGAGTAACTTGGATGAATTAACTATCCTTCCCTCAGTCTAGCATTCTCCCCACTCCTGCACCAATCCTCTCCTCACCCTCCTCCATCAGACGTTCAGGTCCCACCACCATTGGTGGATGGTCAGAGACCGAACACGGCCACCTTCCCACTGCCCTTTCTCTACTTCTCCTTGCTGCAAAGTCCAGCTCAGAGATCCATTGTGTGGGCCCAGCTAGACTCTTCCAGGGCCGTGACATGTTCCTGGAGACCTCCCTGCCAACCTCGGAGGTCCCACCCACCACATGTTTCCTGCCCTACTCCTCCCACCTGCACGGGAAAACACTGTGCCAGCCAGCTCTCTCCTTCCCTTCTAGGTTTGTGCTGCTAACCTCGGACCAGCCGGGGAGCTAAAGGTCCCCTCCTGGTCCCTACACTGCCCACAACATCAAAGTCACCACCAACTTTCCCTAAATGGGTACTCCCTACCCCCTACCCCGATCTGTGACCCCAAGTGTCTACTTCCCAGTCTGTGACACCAGAAGAATACACACCCGAAAGTGTGTGACTCTAAGAGTTTCAACTTTCCGGTCAGTGGGTCCCAAGGGCCGCCCACTTCCTTGACTGTGTGAGCCCAAGACTGTTAACAGGGCAGTCTGGAATGGACCACTGCGGGCGTGGGGAGGAACGCAAAATGGAACTGTCGCCCAGGATCATACCACTGCGGAGGGGGTGGCCATCTTGCAACATACCATTTTGTTTGTGGGGGAGGGATAAGACGGCTGCCTCATTCCCTAATGGAGAGGGGAGTGTCACAATTCTGCTTGTCCCAAGATGATTCCCACCTGCTTCGGGCGAGCCTCACTCTGTGGTCTCACCCTCAGCCTTCTCACATCTGCCATCTTAACCACTTTCACCACCCCCTCGATTCCTTAATTTCGAAGCAGCTCGTGACGCACCGAAGCCGGCAATTGGCTCACAGGTGGGGAGAGCAGGAGACCACCGTGGCCTCTGATTGGTCGATGACCGAGTTCTCGTCCTTGTTGTTCTTTGAAGCTACGCGAGTTCGGAGAATAATATAGTCCCGCCTCCGCTCCCTTGCTCCGGGCTCCCATTGGTCATGGGTTCGAGGCATGCGCAGTAGATGCCAGTCCAGTGTTCCGGGCCACTTAAGCCGGGCTTTGGGGATTTCGGGTGGTGGGTTTGAATACAGCCTCAGAAGTTCAGATTGTTCAAGTGTAGGAGGGGCAGAAGGTGGAGTTTACTGTTGGGGTTTTCTAAGATCATACATCAGGGCGTGGCGCCTCGTGCACTGGGCGTTACAATCGTAAACTCTGTAACTCACCCGCTAGGATTTTCATGCCTGTGCCGTGGTTCTTCGTTCATTTATTCTATAGTTTACGCAAAATAAAAAGCGTTCTTTGAGTTAGGGTTTTAGGAAAACGCTCAAAAGTTACTTTATTTTTTTAATTAAAAATTTATTATTTTTTAATTTTTAAATAAATTTATTTTATTTATTTGTTTTTGGCTGCATTGGGTCTTTGTTGCCGCGTGCAGGCTTTCTCTAGTTGCAGTGAGCTACTCTTCGTTGCAGTGCACGGGCTTCTCATTGCGGTGGCTTCTCTTATTGTGGAGCATGGTCTCTAGGTGCACCGGCTCAGTAGTTGTGGATCACGGGCTCAGTAGTTGTGGCGCATGGGCTTAGTTACTCCGTCATATGTGGGATCTTCCCGGACCAGGGCTCAAACCCGTATCCCCTGCATTGGCAGGTGGCTTCTTAACCACTGTGCCACCAGGGAAGCCCCTCAGAAGTTACTTTAATAAAATTAAATCCTGCCGCAGTAGGACGGGCACCGTGGGGTGTCTGGCTCTCCCAAGACCGTAAATCGCAGAGTGAACATCTTGTGGTCTTCGAATACGATGTACTAAAATTATTAATTTTACTGACAAAACAGGTACAAAGCTTACAGCAGTTAAAAGCCCTAACTGGCGAGGCCTTTGACAAAACGTGTTTAAGAGAATAAACACTTTACCCAGTATTCAATGTGCAAAGTGATGGTTGTGGAGCATTAGGCCTGCTCAGATGGGACAGGATTGCTATGATTGACATGTGTTATTTAATATACATCATAGGCAATATAGCCAGTTACCGATTTTAAAGTCTGCAACTTTTACATTATATATGTAAATTAAAATACAAATATAGATTACATGAATTATAAAAAATATGAATAAATACATGATTCATAGGGATATAGATATAGATGATATAGATGGAGCAGTGGGGCCCCTGTTCACTGCCCTGAGTCAGTCACATGCTGAAAGGGAGGGGACGGTTTTTGGGATTTTTTAAAATTTATTATTATTTTTTTTTGCCGTGCCGCGGCACTTGTGGGATCTTAGTGCCCGACCAGGGATTGAACCCGGGCCATCCGCAGTGAAAGTGTGGAGTCCTAACCATTGGACCGCCAGGGAATTCCCTGGAGGAGACTGCTGATAATTTAACACAGTGCCCCAAATTTTAGGAAGGCTGATCCCTGAGTCCCCTGCTTTCACCAGATAGGACAAGTTTCCCTTAATTCGCTTGGAAATTCCAAGTCTATGCCCAGCACTGCCTCCACTGCTGAAAACACAAGCTGGCCTTTGTATCAGCTCTGATTCTAGGAAGATTGTTATTGTAAGTGTGTACATGGGCACTTGGGGTGCTGGGTAGAACAAATCAAAGGGTTGGTTAAAGTGTAGGCCCTTGGTCATTACTGAATGTTTCTTTCTGATGGTGACTGGATTTGTAACATACATACTTCAATTTAATATCTCCACTCAGGGGCCATAGATAGAGAGGGGTGAATTGTTTTTGTTTGGGATCTTGCCCTAATGGTTATAGTATGGTATAACCCAACATGCAATAAGCTATATAGTCTCTATTACAGAAATATACCCCGAAGTGACACAATTAAAGAAGACAGAGGGAAACAAAAGAAGATCTTTAGCTTATGAATAAAAAGATGAGCCTATTTGAATAAAATAAAATGCTTTTTTTAAAAAACCTCCAAAAATATGGCTTGCACTGTATGTCTGGAGCCCTTTAAATTATACAGATTTCATCATCATCAACTTGTTTATACCCTGATTATAGGCAACTTGAAGAGAAAAAGAGTTTTTTGTTTTTAATCTGCTAAGTTTGGCAATTATGGGAGAACCCACTGTGTGTGTTTATAATCTTATAATCACTAGAGCTTTCAGAAAATTGGGTGATAAAGATGTACATATGCATAGTGTTAGCATAGCTTGTGTGAGTGCTACAAGTTGGACAGGAAGCTTTAAAAACTTCTTTGAGGGACTTCCCTGGTGGTCCAGTGGTAAAGAATCCGCCTTACAATGCAGGAGACGCGGGTTCCATCCCTGGTCAGGGAACTAAGATCCCACATGCCGCGGGGCAACTAAGCCCGCGTGCCACACTACTGAGCTCGAGCGCCTGGACGACAGCCCGCGTGCTGCAAACCACAGAGCCCACGTGCCCTGGAGCCTGCGCGCCACAACTAGAGAAGAGAAAATCCTCGCACCACGACTAGAAAGAAGCCTGCACACCACCATGAAGAGCCTGCATGCTACAACTAAGACCAGACGCAGCCAAAAATAAATCTTTAAAAAAATATATATATAGTAAAAACTTCTTTGTTGCCAACAATGGTCTTTTTAAATCAAAGTAAAATCTATTTTTGTTTTTTGGCCGCTGTGCACATCATTCGAGATCTTAGTTCCCCGACCAGGGATCGAATCTGTACCCCCCTGCAGTGGAAGCGCAGAGTCTTAACTACTGGACCGCCAGGGAAGTTCCCACAAAATCTTTTAAAGAAATGAAACTTTTTGATTTTCTTTGATTTATGACTAAAAGGTATTTTGTCAATGTTTAAGAGTATTTAGGCAGCTGGGTGGGGGGGGCAAGCTACACGATGGAATGGGGCAGCAAGACGCAGGCCCAGGACATTCTGGGGAGCAGGGATTAAAAAAAGAGAAAAATATTCATCCTTTCCAAGCTTTTTTTCCCTGATAATTAGTAACAGTCTTATCAAAGACAGATGAACTCCTTATGTAAAATTTTGATTATAAAAAAATTATAGCAGTGCTGGGTATTCGGCAATGAGTGAGGCCAGTTACCAAACAGGATCGCTCCTCCCTCCCCAAATCTCTGAATACCTGCTTGTGATATCCCTGAAGGTCCCAATGGTTTGGATTTCACAAAGGGTAACAGTAGATGCCAGGCTACAGTCCAGTTAGTGGCTAGACAGCTTCTGAGTCTCATCCCAAAGATTTATTCTCCCAAAAGAAATAAACCTTGTACTCAAATCAAAACAAGTAAATGGAGTAAAATATCTTGTAATGTGTTTATAACTAAATGCATTGCGTAGATTGTTTGCAAAGATGATGTTATGGACCCAATTGTGTCCCTCCAAAATTCATATATTGAAGTCCTAACCCCTAGTGTGACTGTATTTGGAGATGGGGCCTTTAAAGAGGTAATTAAGGTTAAATGAGGTCATAAGGATGGACCCTAATCCAATATAACTGGTGTTTTTATAAGAAGAGGAAGAGACACCAGAGATGCATGCGCACAGAGAAAAGTCCACATGAGGACACAATGAGGAGGCAGCCAACTTTCAACCAAGGAGAGAGGCCTCAGGAACCAAACCTGGCAACATCTTAATCTTGGACTTCCAACCTCAACTGAAAAAATACATTTCTGTTGTTTAAGCCCAATAGTCCATGGTACTCCATTAGGATAGCCCGAGCAGATTAATACAGATGGCCGCAAACATTCCTCCCCTGTCTGTAGCTGAGTCCCCTGGCAATGTGACTTTGCAGCTCCCCATCCAGAGGTGGAGTCTATTTCCTCACCCCTTGAACCTGGGCTGGCTTTGTGACTTGCTTTGGCCAACAGAATGCAACAGAACTCCCATTATGTGAAATCTAGAGCCTAGGCCTCAAGAGACCTTGCAGCTTCTGCCTGGGCCCTAGTACAGTGCTGCCCTGAGCCCTCCATGCAAGGAAGCTGGTCGGGAGGATGAGAGGGAGCGTGAAAGAGAACCAAAGCACCCCTGCTGACAGCGGCACCAACTGCCAGACATGTGAGCAAGGCCATTGGAACTTCCAGCCCAGACGATCCTTCCATTGACTGTAGCCACATGATTGAGCAGAGAGATATCCAAGAGTGGAACCACCAGCTGATCCCAGCTCAAATTGCCTACCTACAGGATTGTGAGCAAATACACTGTTGTAATTCAAAGTCACTAAGTTTTGCAGTCCTTTGCTTTGCAGCAGTAACTAAGCTGACACAGCATTCTTCTCTCCCTGCCTAGCGCTGAGTGAACCCGAACATATTCCTAAAGGGAAAACGTTTTTTGGGCAGCCAAAGGGCCAATTCTTTTCTTTTCTTTCTTTTTTTTTTTTTTTTTTTTTTGCGGTACATGGGCCTCTCACTGTTGTGGCCTCTCCCGTTGCGGAGCACAGGCTCCGGACGCGCAGGCTCAGCCGCCATGGCTCACGGGCCCAGCCGCTCCACCGCATGTGGGATCCTCCCGGACCGGGGCACGAACCCGTGTCCCCTGCAATAGCAGGCGGACTCTCAACCACTGTGCCACCAGGGAAGCCCTCTTTTTTTTAAAAAATATCTTTATTGGAGTATAATTGCTTTACAATGTTGTGTTAATTTCTGCTGTACAACAAAGTGAATCAGCTGTATGTATGCATATATCCCCATATCCACTCCCTCTTAAGCCTCGCTCCCACCCTCCCTATCCCACCCCTCTAAGTGGTCACAAAGCACCGAGCTGATCTCTCTGTGCTGTACGGCTGCTTCCCACTAGCCACCCATTTTACATTTGGCAGTGTATATATGTCAATGCTACTCTCACTTCGTCCCAGCTTCCCCTTCACGCCCTGTGTCCTCAGGTCCATTCTCTATGTCTGCGCGAAGGACAAATTCTTGTCCATAAGCCAGGGAACTCCCACACGGAGGTAGAGAAGACACTCCAGCCCCATGTCTGGGAGCCCCATTATGACACTCAACACTTGTCCACTTCAATTCTCTTTCCCCAGATTCAGAGTTCGTAGCCTTTGCTGTCTTTGAAATTGTGGTAATAACTACTGGAAATTCAAAAAAGAAAAAGGTTTTTTTTTTTTAAGCAATTATGAGCCTTCAACCAAAGAAGTGTCACTGCAAGGTTTATATCTATATTTATGTCACTTTTTATTTTATTTTATTTATTTTTAAATTTTTTGGCTGCGTTGGGTCTTCGTTGATATGCGCGGGCTTCCTTGAGCGGGGACTACTCTTCGTTGCGGTGCATGGGCTTCTCATTGCGGTGGCTTCTCTTGTTGCAGATCAGGGGCTCTAGGGCACAGGCTCAGTAGTTGTGGCGCGTGGGCTTAGTTGCTCTGAGGCATGTGGAATCTTCCCAGACCAGGGATCGAACCCATGTCCTCTGCATTGGCAGGTGGATTCTTAACCACTGTGCCACCAGGGAAGTCCCCTCTATCTCATATTTTGATTAAGCTTTGAATAGGTTTGTTTTTGATCAACATAAAGGCTTACATGCTAACAATACTGCCTTGAGATATTAGCTCTCAACTTCCAGCCTTTAGTTTCCTCAAAGTTATTCCCTGTGGTCAAGTGACATTTTTCATTCAGGAAAGTGGTATCACAGCAATCCTTCTAAACCTTCATTGAAATAGGAAACTGAAACACATCCCCACTTGGCAGAGGGAAAGCTAAACCACAAGGCTGAGAAATCTCCAGAAACTCAGCTAATGAGCTGAAAAGGCTTCTGACAAGCTATGTGACCTTTATATGGCCCTTCTTCAGACAAACACATGTGTATATACTTTATATGAACACTCACACAGACAAGTGCATGCGTGCTTGTGAGGACTGTTAAAACCATAGATTGGTCAGGGGCCTCGAGGTGAAAAGCCTAATTATGTGGACTGATCAAAGTAATTTGGTAGGCAACACCCCACCCTAGAGAGCCAGTTATTCTTTTAAAATAATTCAGTGAGGTTTTCACACAAGAGTTTGGGATTCGATCTTAGGCAGGAGAGGAACACCTGTAAAATTTATAGAATGTATTAGATCTGCCTAATCAAAATTCATTTACTCAACAAACATTTTTATTGAGGTATAATTGACATATAACATGATATTATTTTCAGGTGTACAACATAATGATTGGTTATTTGTATACATTGCAAAATGATAACCACAATAAGTCTAGTTACCATCTGTCACCACATAAAATTACAAAATGTTTTTTCTTGTGATGAGAACTTTTAAGATTTAAGATTTTACTTCTAGCAACTTTCAAATATGCAATACAATATTATTGATTTTAGTCACCATTCTGTACATTACATCCCCATGACTTATTTATTTTATAACTGGAAGTTTATACCTCTTGACCTCCTTCATCCACCTTCCCAACCCCCAGTCCCTCTGGCAACCACCAATCTGTTCTCTGTATCTGTGAGTTTAGTTTAGTTTGATTTGGTTGTTCGTTTTGTTTTCCAGATTCCACATATAAGGGAAATCATACAATATTTGTCTTTCTCTGTCTGACTTTTTTCACTTAGCATAATACCCTTAAGGTCCATCCATGTTGCTGCAAATGGCAAAATTTCATTCATTTTTATGGCTGAGTAATATTCCATTGTGTATATATACCACAACTTCTTTATCCATTCATCCATAGATGGACACCTAGATTGTTTCCATGTCTTGGCTATTGCAAACAATGCTGCAGTGAACATAGGGGTGCATATATCTTTTCAAATCAGTGTTTTCGATTTTTTTGGATAAATACCCAAAAGTGGAACTGCTGGATCACATGGTAGTTCTATTTTTAATTTTTGAGAAACCTCTATACTATTTTCCATAGTGGCTGCACCAATTTACATTCCCACCAACAGTGCACAAGGGTTCCCTTTTCTCCACATCCTCACCAAGACGTGTTCTTTCTTCTCGTTTTTTTTTTCTTTAATTTTTTCTTTATTTATTTTTGGCTGGCCATGCAGCATGCAGGATCTTAGTTCCCCGACCAGGGATCAAATCCCTGCCCCCTGCAGTGGAAGCACAGAGTCTTAACCACTGGACTGCCAGGGAAGTCCCTCTTTCTTATCTTTTTGATGATGGCCATTCTGACAGATGTGAGTGAGGTGGTATCTCATTGTGGTTTTGATTTGCATTTCCCTGATGATTAGTGATGTTGAGCATCTTTTCATGTGCCTGTTGGCCATCTGTATGTCTTCTTTAGAAAAATGTCTGTTGGACTTCCCTGGTGGCTCAGTGGTTGAGAATCCGCCAGCCAATGCAGGGGACACGGGTTTGAACCCTGTTCCAGGAAGATCCCACATGCCGCGGAGCAGCTAAGCCTGTGCACCACAACTGAGTCTGCTCTCTGGAGCCTGCGAGCCACAACTACTGGGCCCACGTGCCACAACTACTGAGGCCTGCATGCCTGGAGCCCATGCTCCGCAACAAGAGAAGCCACCGCAATGAGAAGCCCATGCACTACAACGAGGAGTAGCCCCCGCTCACCACAACTAGAGAAAGCCTGTGCACAGCAACAAACAACCAATGCAGCCAAAAATAAATAAAAATAAAATCAATTTTTTTAAAAAAAAGAAAAATGTCTATTCAGATCCTCTGCCCATTTTTTAATTGGATTGTTTGGAATTTTGCTATGGAGTTGTATGAATTCTTTATATATTTGGATATTAACCCTTTATTGGATATATAATTTGCAAATATTTTCTCCCATTCCATAGGTTGATTTTTCATTTGTTGATGGTTTTCTTTATAGTGCAGAAGCTTTTTAGTTTGATGTAGTCCCACTTGTTTATTTTTGCTTTTGGAGTCAGATCCAAAAAATCATCTCCAAGACTGATATCAAGGACTTACTATCTTTGTTTTCTTCTAGGAGTTTTATGGTTTCAGGTCTTACATTCAAGTCTTCAATCCATTTGAGTTAATTTTTGTGTGTGGTGTTAGATATTGGTCTAGTTCCATCTTTTACATGTGGCAGTCCAGTTTTCCCAACACAATGTATTGAAAAGACTGTCCTTACCCCATTATATATTCTTGGCTCCTTTGTCATGAATTAATTGACCATATATGCATGGGTTTATTTCTGGGCTCTCTATTCTGTTCCATCGATCTATGTGTCTGTTTTTATACCACAATCAAGTTAGTTAACACACTCATCACCTCACAGAGTTACTGTTTGTGTGTATGTGTGTGTGTGTGTGTGTGTGTGGTGAGAACACTTAAAATCTACTCTCTTAGCAAATTTCAAGTGTACAATACAGTATTGTTACTATAGTCACCACACTGTACATTAGATCTCTAGAACTTATTCATCTCATAACTGGATGTTTGTACCCTTTGATCAACATCTCCCCATTTTTCCCAATGCCCCCTCCCCCCCAGCCCCTAGCAACCACTATCTCATTCTAAAGACATCATTACAGCATTGTGTCTTTTAAAATCCAGTTAACTATGTTTCCCAAACTCGGCTAACTCAGCAAAAATGAGGGATTTCTCAGTCTCAATAACTTGGTTCTATTTTGGACACAGAACTGAACATTTCCCTGCTTGAGTAAATCTGATCTTCTCACTTCCACACAGGGAAATTTAGGACCCTAAACACCAAATCTGCCCTTTTATTAGAACATGAAGCTGCTGCCAATGATGGGAGGTGACAACTAAGCCAACCAGAGCACCATCAACTGCCCTTTCCCCGGCCTCAGGGTAGAAATTTCTTGAGTGTGCCCCTGCAGCCATGAATTGGAACTTTCAGGATCAATTTCCTTTTTGGCCTAATACATCATTTGCAAAACAAAATTATTTGGCGTCTGATGGCCTGCAACTGTAGTAACCACCTACTGGTTTGGTCTGTTGTCATTGATAGCTGAACTCTTGACATCTTCTTGGTTCACCCTTAGTTTACTCGAGTTTTCAGAGCCAAAGTGAATTGGATCTCAGACTGAATCCTTGCCCCCAGACAAAAGCTCTGTCCCTGCTTTAATACAGGGGATTGACCTGATGAATTACTCAGGCATCTCTATTCCCTGAGAGGTCTCTTGAATATCTACTGTTCAAGGTGTTCTGCCAGAGGCTTTACATACATTCTCTCCTTTAACCGTCACAACCAGTCCACAAGGTAGCTACTTTTGTCTGCATTTTACCAAGGAGGAAACTGAAATTCAGAGAATTTAGGTGACCTGTTTGTTCAAGGCCACACAACCAGCACAAATAAAGTTGAGTGGTGTCTTCTAAAATTTGGTCCCCTGTTCCCCTATTCCCTCACCTCATTCATCTATCAAACTCCTATTCATCCTTCGGATTTTAGCTGAGGCACCTCTTCTCACAGGACTCCTTCCCTGACACCCCTAGCTCAGGTTCTGTGCCTCTCCTGTGGGCTCCCGTGGCCCCTGGACTTACCCCATCATCCCTCCTCTGTAATCCGTAAGTGGCCAAGAGACTTGTGGCTTGACTTTACAGTTTCAAGCGTGTAGGAGATGTTCAAGAAATAGCTGTGGGATGAGTAAATAAATGAATGCATGAACGGTGCACTCCCCAGGTTTCCACAAAACCTCATAGTCTCCCATAACCCACAGTAAGGCCAGCGCTGAGCCCTCTGGGGTGGGGGACAAAAATGAATGAGTCCCGCCCTTGTGGTTTCTTTGCTAGTTGAAGAGACAATCCAGAAAACAATGATTGGTAATGCAGTGTCCTCTGAGCTAGAGGAGAGGGTGCGGTGGATGGAGGGAAACTGAGGCAGGAAGATCAACTGATGTCATTGGCAAGGAGGCAAATAAAGTTTGGTTCATCCAAATTAGTTTCTCGATCCAAATATGAGAACAATCACATGAATATAAATTATGAACTGGGGAGTCAAGCCTGATACCTTCATAGTCAGATGCGGATGGATAGGCTAAATGCACTCTTACCTGTGAGTGATGTATTATCTACAAGTAGGTATTATTACAAGTGATGTATTATTTGTCAGTAATTCTGGGGCATTTTGCATGCCACTTGTCCCCTTCTCCCTGCTCTCACCTTCTCAAGCCCGAGTCTTCCATAGAACCTGCCCTCCTTGGTCACGGTCTTGCGTTGTCTTCCCTCTGGACTTCACCCAGTCCTTGCTCAGCCACGCCGGCTCTGCTGGTTCCATTTTGGGGCAGCACGGGCCTGGGCTGAGCTGTGCTCTGAGGCTGATGGCAGTCCGAGGACAAGAATAGCGCGTGCCTCATATTCCTGTGTTCCCTCCACAGTGCCTGGGTTAGAGCAGGCCGAAAGATAGAGAAAGGTATACTATATGTGTGTGATAGAGAATTTATTACTTCCTTAAAAATGTTTAGAGCAATCTGTCTATCAGACTGTGATTCGGAGTTTCCTGGTCTAATAGTTTGTGATTTCACTCCTGCAAGCATCAGAGGTTTGCCTCTGCTTGAAGCACACGCTAACTTCAGCCCAAAGCCAAATAGCTCTCCTCTCATCATTCACTGGCCAGCCTGAGGGCAGCTGGATGAGCCGGAGGGAGTGGAATTTATTCTTTTTTAAAAAATATTTATTTATTTGTTTGGCTGGGTCGGGTCTTAGTTGCAGTGCACGGGCTCAGGAGTTGCGGCATGGGCTTAGTTGCCCCTCGGCATGTGGGATCTTAGTTCCTCGACCAGGGATTGAGCCTGCACCCCCTGCATTGGAAGTGCGAAGTCTTAACTACTGGAACTCCAGGGAAGTCCCTGGAATTTATTCTGTATGTTCTTTTTGTCATCCTGAAAGGAAAAGGACTATCGCTTTTTTGTTTTACTTTTCCTTCTGTAATGTATCTTTTTTTCTTTGCAGATAAGAATAGATAATATTGTGCCTTTAATTAAGGAAAATAAAAGCAATTTGAGCACATTGCTTCAACACTGCAACTCGAGCACCAAATTACAAGAGAAAGGGAGAAAATCCCCTTTTCATCTGTGGTTATAAAATTCTTAGGATTTATAGATATTATGTACCTACTGTCAATAGTTCTAAAATGCTCAGGTTAGTGTATATAGGCTGGTGACAATTATAGGCAAGAAATGTGAAAGGCATACATATTAAATGTAAAAACATATAAATAATAAATGTAAGAAGGTGTTGTACAGCAGAAACTAACACAACATTGTAAGTTAACTATATTCCAGTAAAAAAATTTTTTAATGTAAAAAGGGAATTCCCTGGCAGTCCAGTGGTTAGGACTCCATGCTTTCACTACCAAGGGTCTGGGTTCAATCCCTGGTCAGGGAACTAAGATCCTGCAAGCCATGCAGCATGGCCAAAAAACAAATAAACAAATAAAATTAAATCAATTAACCTTAAAAATATATACAGTGCTTCAGGTTTCATGGGAGCCATTTTATTTGCAGAAGGTAAAAGTCTAGTAGGAATACAAGAGAGAGGATAGCTGAGAGAAAGATCGCTGAGGAGGTAGGAGGCAATGGGGGTCAGAGCCCAGGGAAAGGGTTGCCTGGAATAGGAGAAGCCATCTCTACCCCTCGGATCTGAGGCAAAGAGGTGAGAGTGCAGCAGACAAAAAAAAAACATGATAATGTGGTAATCATTTCACAATATACACATATATCAAATCATTATGTTGCACACCTAAAACTAATACAGAGGTATATGTTAATTATATCTCAATTTAAAAATAATAAACATTTAAAAAAAAAAGGAAACAAACAACCTGATCAAAAAATGGGCCAGGGACTTCCCTGGTGGCACAGTGGCTAAGAATCCGCCTGCCAATGCAGGGGACATGGGTTCGATCCCTGGTCTGAGAAGATCCCAGATGCTGTGGAGCAACCAAGCCCGTGTGCCACAACTACTGAGCCTGCGCTCTAGAGCCCGCGAGCCACAACTACTGAAGTCTGAAAGCCTAGAGCCCATGCTCTGCAACAAACAAGAGAAGCCACCACAATGAGAAGCCCGCACACTGCAACGAAGAGTAGCCCCTGCTCGCTGCAACTAGGGAAAGCCTGCACACAGCAACGAAGACCCAAGGCAGGGCTTCCCTGGTGGCGCAGTGGTTGGGAGTCCGCCTGTCGATGCAGGGGACGCGGGTTCGTGCCCCGGTCCGGGAAGATCCCACATGCTGCGGAGCAGCTGGGCCCGTGAGCCATGGCCGCTGAGCCTGCGCATCCGGAGCCTGTGCTCCGCAACGGGAGAGGCTACAACAGTGAGAGGCCCGTGTACCGCAAAAAAAAAAAAAAAAAACACCCAAGGCAGCCAAAAATAAATAAATACATTTATTTTTTTAAAAAATGGGCCAAAGACCTGAACAGACACCTCACCCAAGAAAATATACAGATGGCAAATAAGCATATGAAAAGATACTCCACACCATATATCATCAGGGAAATGCAAATTAAAACGACAATAAGATACCACTACAGACCTATTAGAACGGCCAAAATCCAGAACACTGACAACACCAAACGCTGGTGAGGATGTGGAGCAACAGGAACTCTCATTCATTGCTAGTGGAAATGCAAAATGGTACAGCCACTTTGGAAGACAGTTGGGCAGTTTCTTAAAAAAGTAAACATACTTTTACCATACAGTTCAGCAATTGCGCTCCTTGGTATTTACCCAAAGGAGCTGAAAACTTATGTCCACACAAAAACCTGCACGTGGATGTTTACAGCAGCTTTATTCATAATTGTCAAAACTTGGAAGCAACCAAAATGTCCTTCAGTGGGTGAATAAGTAAACTGTGATACATCCAGACAATGGAACATTCTTCAGTGGTCAAAGGAAAAGAGTTATCAAGCCATGAAAAGACACGGAGGAACCTTAAACACACATTACTAAGTGAAAGAATCCAATCTGAGAAGGCTCCATACTGTTTGATTCCAACTATATGACATTCTGGAAAAGGCAAACTATGGAGACAGTAAGGTCAGTGGTTGCCAGGGGTTAGGACAGAGGGAGGGATGAATAAGTAAGAACACAGAGGATTTTTAGGGCAGTGAAGATACTCTGTATGATACTGTAATGGTGGATACAAGTCATTAAAAATTTGTCCAAACCCATAGAATGTGTAACACCAAGAATGAACCCTAATTAGGAGATTGGGATTACCAGATACACACTACTATATATAAAATAGATAGCTAATAAGGACCTACAGTATAGCTGAGGGAACTCTACTCAATATTCTGGAATAACCTATATGGGAAAAGAATGTAAAAAAGAGAGGATATATGTATATGTATAACTGATTCACTTTGCTGTACACCTGAAACTAACACAACACTGTAAATCAACTATACGCCAATAAATTTTTTTTAAAAAAGAGTGAACCCGAATGTAAACTATGGACTTTGGGTGATAATGGCATGTCAATGTAGCTTCATCAATTGTAACAAACGCACCACTCTGGTGGGGGATGTTGATAGTTGGGGAGGCTGGTGGGGGGCAGGAGGTACATGGGAACTTTCTGCTCAATTTTGCTGTGAACCTACAACTGCTCTAAGAAACAAAGTATGTATATTTTTTAAAAAGATTAATTCCTGGGGCTTCCCTGGTGGCACAGTGGTTAAGAATCCGCCTGCCAATGCAGGGGACATGGGTTCGAGCCCTGGTCTGGGAAGATCCCACATATCGCAGAGCAACTAAGCCCGTGCACCACAAGTACTGAGCCTGCGCCTAGAGCCTGCGCTCCGCAACAAGAGAAGCTACCTCAATGAGAAGCCTGCGCACCGCAACGAAGAGTAGCCCCCGCTCACCACAACTAGAGAGGGCCCGCATGCAGCAACGAAGACCCAGTGCAGCCAAAAATAAATAAATTTAAAAATGTTTTTAAAATAAAATAAAAGTTTAAAATAATTTATTTTAAAAATTTTTAAAAAGGAGAAAGGACATAATCTCAGAATATAGCCACATCATCCTCTGGGGCTCCAGAGACCCAGAGAAGGAAGCAAGAATGGGGGTTAAGATGGCAATGACTGAGCAGGAAGGAGAGAAGAAAGGTAAGGAGAATTCCATTTTTCCAGATCATGTAGGATGGGACATCTGCTGGAAGAAAAAAGGAAATAAGCTTGGGGTTAGTGGTAAAACTTTGGAAGATCTTTTGAGGGAAATGGGAATTTCTTCCCAGAGGCAAACAAAAGGTCTGTTTGATGGTATTAAGGCCCAATAGCACCTGTGATCCCTTCTTGGTTAAGAACTTGCTGCAGGGCTTCCCTGGTGGCGCAGTGGTTGGGAGTCCGCCTGTCGATGCAGGGGACGCGGGTTCGTGCCCCGGTCTGGGAGGATCCCGCGTGCCGCGGAGCGGCTGGGCCCGTGAGTCATGGCCGCTGGGCCTGCGCGTCCGGAGCCTGTGCTCCGCAACGGGAGAGGCCACAACAGTGAGAGGCCCGTGTACCGCAAAAAAAAAAAAAAAAAAAAAAAAGAACTTGCTGCAGCTGCACCTCACTAGTTATTAGTATGATTTGGGGAGAAACAGGGAGATAGCACAGAAATTATGGTCTATTTGTGGAAGACTGGAAAAGTCTGATTGCAAGCCAAGAAAATGAAATCTTTTGTGGCAAAGAACGCTAGAAAAGCTTCTCACAATTCTAATAGCAGGTCCTTGAGGAAGTCAGTAGTCTTTGGTCAAGAGAACAGTGGTGGCAGCAGCATCTCCTTAGCCCTGGTTCCTCATCTGGCTTATCTTCCAGGCACACACTGTGGTTGGTTGTTGCTGTGACTGCTGGGGCAAGATAAAGCCTGTTCATCTCTCCTGAGTCTGGGCACATGTTTTATAGCTTCATCAAGGTATAATGTACATATCATAAAATTCACGCATTGTAAGTGTACAATTCAATGATTTTTTAAAAAAATTATTTTCGGCTGCATTGGGTCTTTGTTGCTGTGCACGGGCTTTCTCTAGTTGTGGTGAGTGGGGGCTACTCTTCCTTGCGGTGCACAGGCTTCTCACTGTGGTGGCTTCTCTTGTTGCGGAGCACTGGCTCTAGGTGCGTGGGCTTCAGTAGTTGTGGCACGCAGGCTCAGTGGTTGTGGCTCACGGGCTTAGTTGCTCTGCGGCATGTGGAATCTTCCTGGACCAGGGATCGATCCTGTGTCCCCTGCGATGGCAGGAGGATTCTTAACCACTGCGTCACCAGGGAAGCCTAATTCAACGATTTTTAATAAATTGATAGAATCATACAACCAACATCACGATCCAGTTTCAGAATTTTTTCATCACTTCCAAAATTTCCCTCAAGCCCACTTTTAGTCACTCCCCACTCCCGACCTCCCCAGCCCCAGGCAACCACTGACCTTTCTGTCCCTGTGGATTTACCTTTTCTGGACTTTTCACATAAATGGACTCATACAACATGTAGGCCTTTCTATCTGGCTCCTTTCGCTCAGTGTAATGTTTTTGAGGTTCATCCATGTGGTAGAATGTATCAGTATTTTGTTCCTTTTTATTGCTGATAGTAATCCATTGTTTGGATATACTACATTTTATTTATCCATTCACCAGTAATGGACATATGGATAGTTTCTAGATTTTGGTTATTATGAATAATGCTGCTATAAATATTCACATACAAGTCTTTGTGTGGACATGCTTTTATTCTCTTGAGTAGATTCCTAGGAGCAAAATTGCTGGGTTGTATAGTTAGTTTATGAATAAATTTTCAAGAAACCTGTCAAACACCTTTCCAAATGACTGTACCATTTTAAATTCCCATCAACAATGTATGAAGGTTCTAGTTTCTCCACATCCTTGTCAACACTTGGTATTATTTTTCTTTTTGGCAATAGCCATTCTAAATGGTGTGTAGTGGCATCTTATTGCGGTTTTTTTTTTTTTTTTGCGGTACGCGGGCGTCTCACCGCCGCGGCCTCTTCCGTTGCGGAGCACAGGCTCCGGACGCGCAGGCTCAGCGGCCATGGCTCACGGGCCCAGCCGCTCCGCGGCATGTGGGATCTTCCCGGACCGGGGCACGAGCCCGTGTCCCCTGCATCGGCAGGCGGACTCCCAACCACTGCGTCACCAGGGAAGCCCTTATTGTGGTTTTAATTTGCATTTCCTTAAAGACTAATGAAACCGAGCATCTATTTCTCATGTGGTTATTAGCCATTCCTATATCTTCTTTGGTGAAATGTCTACTCAAATTTTTGCCAATTTTTAAATTGGGTTGTTTGTCTTCTTACTGAGTTTGAAGAGTTCTTTGTATTTTCCAGATATAAGTCCTTTATCAGATATGTGACTTGAAAATATTTTCTTTCAGTCTATGGTTTGTCTTTTTTTTTGAGAAAAATACGATTTTATTTTACAATATTCATTGAAAAAAATACTGGAAGAATATATATAAAGTCTTCAACAGTGTTTATTCTGGGGTGATAGAAATTTTAGGTAGTAAACTTTACTCTTCATGCTACATATTTCTGTAATTTAAAACATTTTTTTCATTTTAATGGGTATTACTTTTTATGTTTTAAAAATATGGAATGCTTCATAAATTTGTGTGCCATCTTTGTGCAGGGGACATGCTAATCTTCTCTATATTGTTCCAATTTTAGTATATGGGCTGCTGAAGCAAGCACTGTCTTTGCATTTTCTTAGGTATATCTTTTGAAGTGTAAACATTTAAAATTTTAATGATGTCTGGTTTACCAACTTTTTTCTTTTATGGGTTTTTTGGTGTCTTTTTGAAAAACTCTTTGCCTAATCTCAAAGTTGCAAAGATTTTCTCCTATGCTTTCTTCTAAACATTTTATAGTTTTACATATAGGTTTATGATCCATTTTGAATTAATTTTTATGTGTGGTGTGAGATAACAGTCTTTTCCCCATTGAATTATCTTAATACCTTTGTCAAAATCAATTGACCATAAATTTAGGGGTTATTTCTAGACTTTCAATTCTATTACATTGATCTATATGCCTATCTTTATGCAAATACCACACTGTCTTGATTATTGTAGGTTTATAGTAAGTTTTGAAATTGGGTAGTAAAAGTCCTTCAGCTTTGCTCTTTTTCAAAATTGTTTTGGCTATTCCAGGTCCTTTGCACTTCCCTATAAATTTTAGGTTTAGCTTGTCAATTTCTACAACAAAGCCTCCTAGGATTTTCTTAGAGAGTTCATTGAATCTATAGATCAATTTTGGGAAAATTGCCACCTTAACAATATTGAGTGTTTCCCATGAACATGAATTGTTTCTCCATTTATTTAGACCTTCTTTAATTTCTCTCAGCAATGTTTTAAGTTTTCAGAGCACAAATCTTGAGTTTCTTTTGTTAAATTTATTCCTAAGTATTTTATTCTTTTGGATACAATTGTCAATGCAGTTGTCTTCTTCTTTTTTTTTTTTTTTTTTTTTTTTTTTGCGGTACGCGGGCCTCTCACTGCTGTGGCCTCTCCCGTTGCGGAGCACAGGCTCCGGACGCGCATGCTCAGCGGTCATGGCTCACGGGCCCAGCCGCTCCGCCGCATGTGGGATCTTCCCGGACCAGGGCACGAACTTGCGTCCCCTGCATCGGCAGGCGGACTCTCAACAACTGCGCCACCAGGGAAGCCCAATTGTCTTCTTTTTTAAAAAAATTCTTATAGAGGGACTTCCCTGGTGGTCCAGTGGTAAGACTCCGTGCTCCCAGTGCAGCGGCCCGGGTTCGATCCCTGGTCAGGGAACTGGATCCCACATGCTGCAACTAAAGAGCCTGCATGCCACAACTAAAAATCCCGCATGCCACAATTAAGATCCTGCGTGCTGCAACTAAGACCCGACGCAGCCAAATAAATAAATAAATATTTTAAAAAATCTTATAGAAATATAGTTGATTTACAATGTTGTGTTAGTTTCAGGTGTACAGCAAAGTGATTCAGTTATATATATGTATATATTAATATACTCCTTTTTATATTCTGTTGCATTATAGGTTATTACAAGATATTGAGTATAGTTCCCTGTGCTATACAGTAGGTCCTTGTTGGTAATGCAGTTGTTTTAATTTTACTTTTGGATTGTTCATTGCTAGTATGTAGAACTGCAATTGATTTTGTATGTTGATCTTGTATCCTGAAACCTTGCTAAACTTATTTATTAGTTCTAGTAGTTATTTTTATTTTTAAAAATATTTATTTATTTATTTGGCTGTGCCAATTCTTAGTTGTGGCATGCGGGATCTTCGTTGTGGCATGTGGGATCTAGTTCCCTGACCAGGGATCGAACCTGGGCCCCTGCATTGGGAGCGCAGTGTCTTAGCCACTGGACCACCAGGAAAGTCCCTCTAGTAGTTATTTTTAAAAGGATTTCTTAGGATAGGATTTTCTACATATAGGATCATATCGTTTATGAATGAAGATAGTTTTACTTCTTCCTTTCCAATGTGCATGTCTTTATTCTCCCTTCCTTTTTTTTTTTTTTGTTGTTGTTTGCACTGGCTTGAATCTCCACTACAGTGTTAAATGGAAATGGCAAGAGCAGACATCTTCACCTTGCTCCTGACACTAATGAAACAAACTTTTCCTTCATTTCAAATAAGGCGCTCTATGCAAAGAAATTTTTGATGATGCTTGAACAATAACAAGGGCTTAGTTAAAAATATCTTTTTCCATCTTTATGTTGGTATTATATAAATCACTTTAAGAATTGAGTATTGGGACTTCCATGGTGGTGCAGTGGTTAAGAATCCGCCTGCTAATGCAGGGGACATGGGTTTGATCCCTGGTCCGGAAAGATCCCACATGCTGCAGAGCAACTAAGCTCGTGTACCACAACTACTGAGCCTGCATCCTAGAGCCCACGAGCCACAACTACTGAGCCTGCACCCTAGAGCCCCAGCTCCACAACAAGAGAAGGCACCGCAAGTGAGAAGCCCACGCACCACAATGAAGAGTAGCCCCCGCTTGCCACAACTGCCCGCATGCAGCAACGAAGACCCAACACAGCCGAACATAAATAAATATTTTTTTAAAAAAAGAATTGCGCATTAGTTGGCTTTTGCTGCATACGACACAGCCCCAAAACTTAGTGTCTTAAAACAATAAACATTAAATTACTTCTCATGATTCTGTGGGTCAGCTGGGTGGCTCTTCCGGTGTAGGTAGGCCAGCTCAGTTGGTGCTGGAGGGTACAGGATGGCCTCGCTCACATATCTGGCAGTTGGCAGGCTGGTAGGTATATGAGAGGCCTCTGCTGGCCTGGCTCACATCCCTAACCCTAACCCTAACCCCTAACCCTAACCCTAACCCTAACCCTAACCCTAACCTCTCACCCTAACCCCTCACCCTCACCCTCACCCTCACCCTAACCCCTAACCCTAACCCTAACCCTAACCCTAGGCTTAGGGTTCCCAAGAACAGCATATGTAAGCATACCTCAAGCCTCTGCTTTCATCACATTTGCTACTGTCCTATGGGCCAGAGCAAGTCCTAAGGCAGCTTAGATTCAAGAGGTGAAGAAATAAACTCCACCTCTTGATGGGAGGAGCTGTGAAGTTACATTGCACAAGGACATGGAAACAGGGAAGAGTGGAGAATTAGGGCCATTTCCACAATCTACCACAAATAGGTTTGATTTCTACCTTTAAATACTTAGAGGCCTCTGGGTATCACTTACATTAATTATGAATTTTATGTTTGTCAACAAAGTGTGCAGAAATAAAGCCTATAATTTAATTTAACTAAATCATCCTTGATTATGCTTTGCACAAACTAATTTTTCTTCAAATTATCTGATCTTTTTTTTTTTTTTTTTTTTGCATGCGAGATCTTAGTTCCCCGACCAGGGATCGAATTCACACCCCCTGCATTGGAAGCGCGAATTCTTAACCATTGGACCGCCAGGAAGTCCCTGTCTGATCTTGAGTATGATGCTGAACTGGAGCATAAAGAAGAGACTGCTAGGTGCTCTCTCACTTCCTTCTAAGTTCTCATTCAGATCAGAGGAAACCATGGACCATTCAGGAACTTCTTGGGAAAACAAAGACCTTCATTTCAGAGGCAAACCATTAGGCTGACTGGGGCTTCCAGATCGGGCTGAAGCTTCCAGTAACTTCACACAAAGGCTCACATGGGTGGTGGCCTGGACTCTCATAGGACATTTGGCATTCAGTTCCACTGCTAACAGGAAATACTCTTACTTTGCAAGACCCAATGAAGTTAAAGAAATTACCCTTGTGGCACAACTGGGTATTATATAAATCATTTTAAGAATTGTGTATTGAGACTTCCCTGGTGGTCCAGTGGCTAAGACTACATACTCCCAATGCAGGGGGCCCAGGTTCGATCCTTGGTCAGGGAACTAGATCCCACATGCTGCAACTAGGAGTTCACATGCTGCAACTGAGTCCGCATGCCACAACTACAGATCCCACATGCCGCAACTAAAAAGATCCTACATGCTGCAATGAAGATCCCGTGAGCTGCAACTAAGACCCAATGCAGCCAAAAAAAAAAAAAGAACATAAAGGACAAAGAAAACCACATGATCATCTCAATCGATGCAGAAAAGGCATTTGACAAAATCCAACACCCTTTCATGATAAAAAGTCAACAAACTAGGAATGGTAGTGAACTTCCTAAACCTGATAAGGGCATTCACAAAAAAAAGTCTACAACTAACATCATACAGGTGAAAGACTGATTGCTTTCACCCTAAGATTGGGAAGAAGGCATGAATGTTCACTCTTACCACTTCTACTGGACATAGTACTGGCAGTCTTCACTAGTGCAATTAGGCAAGAAAAAGGGAAAAGGCATACAGATTGAAAAGGAAGAAATTAATCTGTCCTTATTCACAGACAACAAGATTTTCTATGCAGATATAGAGAACAAACTAGTGGTTACCAGTGAGGAGAGAGAATGGGGGAAGGGCAATAACGGGCTAGGGGATTAAGAGGTACAAATTATTATATATAAAATAAGCTACAAGGATTGTAGCTTATTTGTACAACACAGGGAATATAGCCAATATTTTATAATAACTATAATTGGAGTATAACCTTTAAAAATTGTAATCACTATATTGTACACCTATAACTTGTAAAATATTGTACACCAACTATACTTCAATAAAAATTTTTTTAAAATTAAAAAAAAAGATTGCCTATGTAGAAAATCTCAAGGAATCTACAAAAGCAAAACAAAACAAAAAATGCCTGGAACTCATAATTAAGCAAAGCCTGGTCAGAGTATACGAGGTCAACAAACAAAAATCAATCACGCTTCTATAAACTAGAAATGTACAATTGGAAACTCCCCCAAAATGTACAACAGTTCCAACAAAAATGAAATAGTTATAAACCTAACAAAACACATACAGGAACTGTATGCTGTAAACTACATGTTGATGAAAGAAATCAGCAAGAGCGCAATAAATGTGTTCAGTGACTGGAAGACTCAGTGCAGGAAAGATGTCCATTCCCCCAAGTGGATCAAGGTATTTAATGCAATACCAATCAAAATCCCAGCAGGAGTTTCTGTAGATTTAGACAAAGTGATTCTAAAATTGATACGGAAGGACAAAGGAATTAGAGTAGTTAAAAGGATTTTGAAAAGGAAGAATAATGTTGGAGGAATCACCCTACTCGTTTTTAAGAATTTCGGTAAAACTACAGTATTCAAGACAGTATGGTATTGGCAAAGGAATAGACACATAGATCAATGGAGCAAAAGTTCAGAAATAGACTCACGCAAATACTGACCTTTGATTTTTGATGAAGTTGCAAAAGAAATTCAATGGAAGCAGGATAGTCTTTTTAAAAAATGGCACTGGAAAAATTAGTAATCTATGTGCAAAAAATGAATCTCAATGGAAACCTCAAACTTTAGACAAAAATTAACAAAAGCAGATCATAGAGCTATATGTCAAACATAAAACTATCAAACTTTTAAAAGAAAACATTGGGGGACTTCCCTGGTGGTCCAGTGGTTAGGACTCTGTGCTTCCACTGCAGGGGTTGCAGGTTATATCTATCTCTGCTTGGGGAACTAAGATCCTGCATGCCGCTCAGCCCAGCAAAAAAAAAAAGAAAAAACTTTTTAACCAGGAATTAGGGGAAGAGTTCTTAAACATGACATTAAACACACGATCCATAACAGAAAAATGATTAAATTCGACCTCACCAAAATTAAAAACTTTTGCTCTTTGAAAGAGTGTTAAAAGAATGAAGCTACAGATTAGGAGAAAGTATTTGCACATCACATCAGACAAAGAACTTGTATCCAGAGTATGTAAAGGATTCTTGAAGCTCAACAATAAGAAAACAAGCCCATTTTTTAAAATGGGGAGAAGATCTGAATAGATATGTCATCAAAGAAGACATAAGGTGGAATATAAACACATAAAAAGATGTTCAACCTCATTACAATTAAGGAAATGCAGATACCCACCATGATGAGATACACACGTTCTAATGAATGACTAGAATAAATAATATTGACCACACCAAATGCTGGCAAGAATATGGAGAAACTGGATCACTCATACAGTGCTGGTGGGAAAGCAAAATGTCACAGCCACTCTGGAAATCGATCGCAGTTTCACATAAAGTTAAATATACACTTACCTCATGACCCAGCAATTTCACTTCTGAGTATAAACTAGTATACCCTTGTACATGAATGCTTGTAGTAACTCTGAGCATAATTTCCCAAAGCTGGAAACAATCCAAATATCCATGAATATATAAATGGATAAACAAACTATGGTGCATCCATATAATAGAATATTACTCCAATGTTACTCATACACAGCACAACTTGAACTCTCAACATCATTATGTTGAATGAAAGAAACCTGTCTGAAAAGATTACATACTTTATGATTACATTTATACAATATTCTTGAAAAATCAAAACTCTAGTGATGGGAAGAGATCAGTGGTTTACAGAGGGTTGGGGTGGGGTGGGGTGTATCTAGAAAGGGATAGTTGGGGTGATGGAAGTGTTTTGTATCCTGATTGCTGTGGTGCTCACGTGAATATGTGGTAAAATTCATAGAACTGTACAATAAAAGGATAAAAGTCCATTCTGTGTTATGATAAATAAAACAAAATAAAAGACACAACCCTTGTTCTGAAGAGTACGCAGATCAGTCAGAGAGCTGGAGGTTTAGACATATCCTACACTGTATAAGACATAGGTCACTGACAGCACTGTGAGAGCACAGAGCAAGGAAATTATCACTTGAGGGCGTGGGAATCAAAGAAGGCATCACAGAGAAATAACACTTCTTTGATTATCAGGCAGCTGTTGAATATATTTTCATGTGTATTTTTTTTAATATGTGAATTTATTTATTTATTTATTTTTGGCTGCGTTGGGTCCTCATTGCTGCGCGCGGGCTTTCTCTAGTTGCGGCGGGCGGGGGCTACTCTTCGTTGTGGTGCACAGTCTTCTCATTGCCGTGGCTTCTCTTGTTGCAGAGCACGGGCTCTAGGCGCGCTGGCTTCAGTAGTTGTGGTGCACGGGCTCAGTAGTTGTGAATCACAGGCCCAGTTGCTCTGCGGCATGTGGGATCTTCCTGGACCAGGGCTCGAACCCGTGTCCCCTGCATTGGCAGGTGGATTCTTAACCACTGCGCCACCAGGGAAGCCCTTTCATGTGTATTCTGACCACTTGTGGTGTTTAAAAAAAAATAATTTGTCATCCTTTACCCATTTAAAAAATTTGAATTTTTTTTTTTTGGTTTGTAAGAATTCTTTATGTATTAAAGAGAACACTTTGGATTTTATTTCTGTATATTTTTCCATTTATTTTCCTTTTATTTGTGTGTTGTAAGTTTGTAATAAACACAATTTTATATTTGAGCAAGAAGAATAGTAGATGTTTTTGTTGATCTTGAACCCCTTATGGACCTTCATGTTGGACAACTTGAAGGATAGGTGGATCACCCCAGGCTGATCCCAAGGCCCTTCTTGTTCACCCCACTTCTTCCCCACCCCTTGCCCCATCCACCTCCTTCCCTGACTGGCTCCCACTGGCAATGGCTGACAGAGGAGCGTCCCCACCCATCCTTTCAGTGAAGCTGAGGCCCTCTCACAGCATTCCTTATCACTTTGGATAAAAATGTAAAGATCAAATGTAAAGATCAAAAGAAAATGTAAAGATCAAAAGAAAATCCTAAAAAGGTAAAAGAAAAAAGGACAGATTAAATTTGTGAGAATAGGATCAAAGTGATATCTCATTTCTCATTTGATTGAATGGTGAAGATAAGAGCTGTTTGTTCATTGTTTTTCCTCTCATGTATGCAGTCTCTAGAACAGTACCTGACACCAAGTGGGCACTCAATAAATATTTGTTATATGACTGATTGGAGTAGTACCTTGAAAACTAGCTTTAAACTTAGATCTATAACACTACTCAATTAACGAATAGGACAAAATACAGTTATGACTGGACAAATAAGGATGTGATGATCAATGCCCACAGACCTGAGGTGAAAAATGTACCAAAGAATGTACTCCAGCTAACAGGAATATAACACAACGAAGTAGTGGGATGCAAGGGTCAAAAGTGAGCAAATAATTTGGTATAGAATGCTGGTATAGATAAACAAACATTGACTATCAAAAAAGATAACAGTAATTATATACTTTACACTTCTGATAAGTTTTGATAACAAGCTAGGCATTAAATTACCAAAAATATTAACAGGAGAGATGGGAGGAAGAAGAGTGTCCTGTGATGCTGATGAATCTCTTTTGGTTAAAGTGATTCCTCGGACTTTTAAAAAGCAGACAATAGAGATACTAATTAACTCTAGTCATTGGTAGGAATAGAAAATATAATTTCCAAGCCACTGAGGAAAAAAAAAAGAATAAAAACTCCTAAATCAATCCAAGAAGTAAAACAAATGTACATATACATTGATATTTTGTTGTAAAAATATTTATAGCCATATATGGGTAGATTAAAATTAGAAGTTATGGGGCTTCCCTGGTGGCGCGGTGGTTGAGAGTCCGCCTGCCAATGCAGGGGACACGGGTTCGTGCCCCGGTCCGGGAAGATCCCACAGGCCGCGGAGCGGCTGGGCCCGTGAGCCATGGCCGCTGAGCCTGTGCTCCGCAACGGGAGAGGCCACAGCAGTGAGAGGCCTGCGTACCGCAAAAATAAATAATAAAAAAATAAAAATAAATAAAATTAGAAGTTATACTACTAATTAAATTAAATCATACTGCTAATTAAATATAAAAGTAATTAGGTCTGAGGAATAGGATTAGCCTGTTTAGGCCTTTACTTTTTGGATAATTTTTGGAATACAAACTTGTGGGTAATGATCATAATATGAGGAATAGAGAAATATTATATAAAACTGTAGAAATTCATTTCATTTTTATGTGAAATATAAATATTATTCATGCAGAAAATGAATGCACCTAGAACTTTTAAACATGTGATTTTATATGAGGGTTAAAAGTAAATGATTTTCTCATTTATAATTTCTAATTTTTCTAAACTTTGTAAATGAATGTGTTGACTTTCCAATTAGAATAAACACTAGGTATTTTTTTAAATCTATAAAAAAATAAAGAAATAGCAGGCACTTTGAGAATAACTATATGGGACATTTTTATAACATGAGGGTGAATGATGAATTGAGGGCATGAAACACTATATGTGATACGATCTTAATTGTATAAAAATGTGTAATGTGTTGTTTATAACTATATTTACATATACAATTAGATGTATCTTACAAGATGAATATTATATGAATTGGTCTGATGAACCCTGGGCATTTGTATTCATGCTCATATATATTAGATATAATTGAATGATTGTATACAAATAGATATAGTCTGAAATTATGCAAATCAAGCTGGTAATGTTGGATATATTTCTAGAAAGTTAGGTTGAGATTTGAAATATTTATTTTATGTTTCTATATTTTAAAATTTTCACTATAATCAAGTATTACATTTTAATTTTAAAATTGTAAAATACGCATTCAGAAACATAATACATAGTACGTACAAGCGAACCCAATTTTAGAAACATATATTTATGTAAATAAAAACACGGAAATTTAGAAATATATAAACTTGTAAAGTACAGAAATGAGAAACTATTCCTAGGATGTTGGGTTTATGTTTGTAATTTATTTCTACTACAACGTCGTAGTTCCTTCTTTTCTGAAAAACTTGCAAGCAGCGTGGATGACCTTTCTAATGATAAAAGAAAACACCATTTCTGGAATGAAAGTAAAAGAAATAGGAAGCAACGGAAGGCTATTTAATGGGTGGGAAAGGGCTCCCGTTCCAATATAAATGATAAAACCGCAAGACAAAACTGTATCCCTCCCCTAGAGCGCACGCGCGCGTCCTCTGTGTGAGCATTGTATGGTGCACACCGATCAATTGATGGGGACCCTCTGACCGGGCTTTTGAGGACTTGCCCCAAATAGTTATTTCCCACTTAGCACACCTGGCCTAGTGCACTGGTTCACAGAATCTACTGGAGGGCTTGTTAAAACCTAGGCTGCAGGGCCTCATCCCCAGTTTTCCCCTTCAGTGGGTCTGGGGTGGGGTCCGAGGATTTACATTTCTAACACGTCCGCAGTATGCGGCTGCATCCCCGCTTTGAGAACTACCGGCCTCCCGTCTGGGTCCACAAACAGAGGAGGACACCCAGAGCCTGGCGGGTGTGTGAGGCCCGGGACCTCAGGGCTTGGTGGCTAGGGACGCCCTCCTCCAGGCCTTTAGCCTACAGCATTTCTTGACAACTTGGGAAAATTGCGGGGATCAAATGTGGGGTTAACTAGTGCGGATTTACAAAGCCTAGATCGAGTAGAAACGGAATTCTAGAAGTGATGTCTGATGGGACTTTGCAGTTTAGACCTCAGATTTATTTCATATTCAAAGGAGAAAGAAAGGCAAATTCTCCGGCAGTGAGCAGGTTTCCCGGAAACCCTGCAGCAAGCAACTTCCTTTCCAGCAGCCATCTGGCTCGGAGGCGTTTTTTTCAGACGCGAAAGGCGGGCGAAGAAACAGTGTAGATGCAGATGAGGTGAGGGATTGAGGGCATCTTGGCATTTCTGGAGCAACATTGCCATCAAGAGGAAAATTTAACAAAACCTCAAGTCATGTGGGCAAACAAAATGAGTACAATGCCAGAAAGGAAAGCTTTGTTGGAACAGAAAAACCAGAAGTCATGAGTGATTGATTCAGAAAACAAATTGAAGATGATCCCACTGATTTGTAGATGGGACGATTTGAGCGTCACCAAGGTTTTAATTGTAATGGATTGAAATACATGAAATGTAAACCTGTTTGTCTATTTTTTTTGGAGGGCGCACCCGGCGGCTGGCGGGATCTTAGTTCCCAGACCAGGATAGGACTAGGGATCTAATCGCTCCCCCTGCAGTGGGAGCCTGCAATCTTAACCACTGAACCTCCAGAGAAGTCCCTAAACCTGTTTAAAATCCACAAATTCATGATGATACAAATAAAAATAGCTTATTGGTCACCTTGGGAAACAACTCTTTTTTATTTTATTTTATTGGCCACACCGCATATTGGCCACATGCGGGGATGGCTCAAACCCATACCCCTTGAAGTGGAAGGGCAGAGTCTCAACCACTGGACCGCCAGGAAAGTCCTGGGAAACTCTTTATATTGGAAACTGGTAAATACAGGGAAAGAATCAAGCATTTATCCTGGTTTTCTTTTTTTTTTTTTTTTGCAGTACGCGGCCCTCTCACTGTTGTGGCTTCTCCCGTTGCGGAGCACAGGCTCTGGACGCGCAGGCCCAGCGGCCATGGCTCACGGGCCCAGCCGCTCCGCGGCATGTGGGATCTTCCCGGACCTGGGCACGAACCCGTGTCCCCTGCATTGGCAGGTGGACTCTCAACCACTGTGCCACCAGGGAAGTCCTATCCTGGTTTTCTTATACAAGGCAAAGAATTGGCAAGGGGAAGTTCCCTTTATAGATGTATTTGGGCTAATAAATGAAGAAGGAATGAGAGAATCAGAACATTGCATTTTGTCACCCTCTTGTGAATAAATGGATCCAGGCATCGCCCAACAATGACTGATGACATCACAAAAAGAGACAAAACCAACAGTATGTGCCTATCCATATGAAGTCATCCTGAATATATACAAAAAATCAGGGTAATATGAAGGCTGAATGGATATTTGACACTATTTAGGATTTTTAAATATTTTTAGATGAGGAAATGGTACTGAGGTTAGATTTTCTAAAGAGTCCTTATCTTTCAGACACACATACCGACATATTCTAGATAAAATAATATGATATCTGAGATTTGCTTCAAAATAATCTGAAGGGTACACAGTGCGTGGAATATAGATGAAATAAGGTTGGCCATAGTTTATAAAGGTTGCAGCTGGGTGATGGTACAGAATGCTCATTTTGATGTTCTCTAGACTTCTGTGTAAGTTTCTAATGTACCCTAATATAAAATAAAACTAAAATTTGATTAGTGGAATTATGCCTTTTATAAGCACAGTGCCCTTAATTCAGAGCTAGCTTTGAATACACTCTTAGCATATATTCCATTTATATAACTTGTATACAAAAGGCTTGAGTGAAATGGGACTTAATAAAGTTTTACATGGCCTAGTTTCATACAATCCTGAGTCATGTCAACACTTATGAGTCATTTCCCAAATCCATGACACCTACTTACTGTTAAGGAAGTAGCAGTTCAATCCATGTTCAGCTTTTCTTTTTCTAGTAAAGACTGACACAAATTTATGTGGTGCTGCATTTTATATGTACATGGAATTATGTTTTACTCATAAGGGTCTAGTAAACACAGTCAGAAGTTCTCAACTTGCCCTGAACCATTTCATAGTTAATTGCACATGTAGGAAATTCATGTTTCAACTACTTGTGACAAATGAAGCTTCTCTCAATCAGCAATGTTAGCAGTTGTGTTGCTTAAAACCCTTCAATGACTCCCCGCCAAATAAAAGACACACTCTGGGGACTTCCCTGGTGGTGCAGTGGTTAAGAATCCGCCTGCCAATGCAGGGGACACAGGTTCGAGCCCTGGTCCAGGAAGATCCCACATGCTGTGGAGCACCTAAGCCTGTGCGCCACAACTACTGAGCCTGTGCGCCACAACTACTGAAGCCCATGCACCTAGAGCCCATGCTCTGCAACAAGAGAAGCCATCGCAGTAAGAAGTCCGCACATCACAACGAAGAGTAGCCCCTGCTCGCCGCAACTAGAGAAAGCCTGCGCACAGCAACGAAGACCCAACACAGCCAAAAATAAATAAATAAAAAAATTTTAAAAATAGGTAAGCAACAAGCATATCTATTTAAAAAAAAAAGACACACTCTGTCCTTTAACCTGTAGGGATGGCTTCTGCTCACACGTCCACTTCTGGTTTTGTCAGCTGTGGCCAAGGTAGCAAGAAGGTTCTCAACACACAGGGAAGGGATCATTTTAACCTGGACCACAAGCACCAAATGGAGCCCCGTTCCTCCCAGGGAACAATGTGACTGTCAGCCATTTCAAGGCTTCTGGAATTGGGTTTGGAGCCTGTGCTGGAAAGAGTTAACACAGGAGGCCTGCTTGCAAAATTGGCCCTTGGTTAGTGTAACAGACTTAATTGTGTCTCCACCCCAGATTCATATGTTGAAACCTTACCCCCAAAGTGATCGTATTTGGAGATGGGGCCTTTAAGGAGGTAAACAAGGTTAAATGAGGTCATAAGTGCGGGGTCCTGATCCAGTAGGACTGGTGTATTTAGATGAAGAGGAAGAGACCCCAGAGATCTCGCTCTCTCGGTGCACGCAGAGGAAAGGCCATGTGAGGACATAGCGAGAAGGCAGTTGTCTACAAGCCAGGAAAAGAGTCCTCACTAGAAACCAACCCTGGTGGCACCTTGATCTTGGACTTCTAGCCTCCAGAACTGTGAGAAAATAAATTTCTGCTGTTTAAGCCACCCAGTCTGCAGTAACTTGCATGGCAGCTGACTAATGCAGCTGACATCTGGGAACTCAGATGTGGGGAGAATTCCCAGCACTTTCTAAATGGCAAGTGGCTGACTGTGCCTAAATGGTTGTACAAACCCTGTACCCTGTTATGCTGAACACCTGCTTTCCTTCTGGGGGTCTGGCATTTTGGTACATGTTAACCAGAGTGTGCCTACGTGACTGGCCCCTGAGAAAAATCTTGGACTCTAACCCCGGGTGAGTTTCCCTGTAGACAGCATTTCAGATGCGTTGTCACTGTTCATTTCTGGAGGAATGAAGCGTATCCTGTAGGACTCCACCAGGACGGGAGTCTTAGAAGCTTGTTCCTGGTTCCCTCCCCACTTCACCCTGTGTGCCTTTTCCCTATGCTGACTGTGCTTTGTGTCCTTTCATTGTAATAAATCATAGCCGTGAATACGACTACACAGTGTCCTGTGAGGCTTCAGAGTAGATCATCAAACTTAGGTACCCCTGACACAGAGCCTCTTGTCCATAGTAGCATGCCATCATTCTCAGAGCCCCTCCATTCATTGCTTTACTGCTTGTATTGCTGCCAGCCCCTCGGAGGCAGAGTCCTTACCTTAGTCATCACTATATTCTCAGTGCCAGGAAGAGTAGGGTGCCTGTGTCTGCTGAGTCTTTTGACGGGGGAAGCTTAAAACAACAGACATTTTGGGAATTCCCTGGTGTTCCAGTGGTTAGGCCTCCGCGCCTTCACTGCCAGAGGGTCCAGGTTCAATCCCTGGTCAGAGAACTAAGATCCCACAAATGGCGCTGTGCGGCATGGCAAAAAACAACAACAAAAACCCCCCAAATTTTTGATGGCTCTGGAAGTTACAAGTCTGAAATCAAGGTGCTGGTGGCAGGGCCATGTTCCCTCTGAAGGCTCCAGAGGAGGGTCCTTTCTTGCCTCTTCCAGCTTCTGGTGGGTTGCCAGCAATCCTTGGCAGTCCATAGCTTGCAGACGCACCACTCTAATTCCTGCCTCCTTCGTCACACGGCATTCTCACTGTGTATGTATCTCTGTGCCTCTTCTCATCAGGAGCCAGTGATTGGAATCAGGATCTACCTTAATCTAGTATGACCTCATCTTAACTTACATCTTTTTAAAAAAAATTATTTATTTATTTTCAGCTGCGTTGGGTCTTCGTTGCTGTGCACGGGCTTTCTCTAGTTGGGGCGAGCGGGGGCTACTCGTCGTTGCGGTGCGCGGACTTCTCATTGCGGTGGTTCCTCTTGTTGCGGAGCACGGGCTCTAGGCACGCAGACCTCAGTAATTGTGGCTGGCAGGCGCAGGCTCAGTAGTTGCGGCACACAGGCTTAGTTGCTCTGCAATATGTGGGATCTTCCCAAACCTGGGCTCGAACCCGTGTCCCCTGCATTGGCAGGCGGATTCTTAACCACTGTGCCACTGGGGAAGTCCCTTAACTTACATCTTAATTACACCTGCGAAGACCTAATTTCCAAATAAGGTCACATTCACAGGTACCAGGGGTTAAGACTTGAATATATTTTGGGGGGCGGATACAATTCAACCCACAACACCTTGTTTTGGCTGTACCAAGATGCCTCATTGATCAATGCTAATGACTGTTGACAATAATTTTTTTTGCCACACTATGCAGCATGCAGGATCTTAGTTCCTTGACCAGGGATTGAACCCATGCCCCCTGCAGTGGAAGCATGGAGTCCTAACCACTTGACCGCCAGGGAATTCTGACAATAATTTCTAATCTTCCCTGAGCACTTGCCATATTGCAGGCACTGGGCTAAGTACTTTATATGCATTATCTCATGTGATTCTCTCCCTCCACCATAGACACTATTATTATCCCCATTTAATTGATGAGGAAACTGAGGCCTAGTGAGGTGAAGCAACTTGCCCAGTGTCTTATTCAGTTAGTGGTAGATTATAATTTCCAAAAATGGTCACAGCAATATTTCTGGCCCCATGTGCCTTTCTAGAACTTTGTTGCTACCCATCAAGAAGCAGAACCTTGGGGCTTCCCTGGTGGCGCAGTGGTTGAGAGTCCGCCTGCCAATGCAGGGGACACGGGTTCGAGCCCTGGTCTGGGAAGATCCCACGTGCTGCGGAGCAACTAGGCCCGTGTGCCACAACTACTGAGCCTGCGCGTCTGGAGCCTGTGCTCCGCAACAAGAGAGGCCAAGATAGTGAGAGGCCCGCGCACCGCGATGAAGAGTGACCCCCCCCTTGCCACAACTAGAGAAAGCCCACGCACAGAAACGAAGACCCAACGCAGCCAAAATAAATGCATACATAAACAAATAAGTAAATAAAAAAACTCCTACCCAACACCTAGGTATTGAAAGGTTGGTTTTTAAAAAAAAAAAAAAAAAGAAGCAGAACCTGTTTTCTTCTCCATCTGAACTTGGGCAGGACCTTGTGACTGCCTCGATGAATAGGAGATGGGGGAACACTATGTAACTTCCAAAACCAGTCATGAAAGGTGATACAACTTCCACCTGTCTCTCTCTCACAGGGCTTGGCCTTGGAAGCCAGCCACCATGCTGTGAGGAAGCCCAAACCAATCACATGGAGAGGCCCAGGCTGCAGCCAGCATCAACTACCATGCGTGTGAGTGAGGGAGCCTTCAGACGATCCAGCCCCTGGCCTTCAAGCCTCCCAGCTGAGGCCCCAGACAAGGAGGAGCAGAGATAAGCCATCATTGCTGATGTGCTCTGTCTGAATTCCTGACTCACAGCATACAACTGGGAGCTTCAGGTGTAGTTTGGACGAGGCTGGATCCAGGGGCTCAGATAATACCATCAAGACTCAGAATCCCTGCATTCCTCAACTTCACCTTCTCCACGTTGTCTTCATTTTCCAGCTCCTCTTGGGGTCCCCTGGTAACCTCTGGTTCCCCATATCAAGTGATGTTTTTGAAGTTCATCCACGCTGTAGCAGGGATCAGTACTTCTTTCCTTTTCATGGTTAAATACTATTCCATCATAGGGATAGACCACATTTTGTTTATCCATTCATCAGTTGACATGTCTCCTTAAATTTTACACTCTAGACACCTTGTTTGCCTCATCCTAGCCCTGGGAGGTGATTCCAGGAAGCAATAAAATCTAAAATGGGTATTTCTAATGGGCAGGTGGCTTCTCCTCCAAACACTGACACAGAAACCCTGGTTCCTGACATCCCATGGCGCCACCATCTCTGTCACGCTGTGTAAGAGCTCTGCTGAGTCTTTAATTGTGTCAGTGGAAAGCAAACTCTGTACAAAAACATAAACAAACACTTATCCAGACTACCTGGAAGGAAAACAAGTATAAATTCTTTGCAAGTTTTAATTATAGTTTTAGAATGCAGTTTCATATTTTAAAATATATCCAGTAACTCAAGGTTAATAAGAATTATTCAGTAGCTCTTTTGGGGGCTTTTAAAATGACACACATCTGTAATTAGCACAACTTCTAATATACAAATGGTAGCTGCTGACAAACTTAAACATGAAGATATTTCCATTTTGGAAAGCTAAGTATATCCCCTCTCTGTTTTCTCCACTTCACCCCACCCTTGAACTGAATTTATAAAGTTCTATTGAATAAATTTAACCAATAGTATTTGTACTAGCTACCTTTTGCTGTGTAACAAATTATCCCCAAAACTTAATGGCTTAAAACCACAAACATTTATTATCTTGAACATTTTCAGAGGGACAGGAGTCCAGGAGTGCCTTAGCTGGATTGTTCTGGCTCCAGTTCTCTCACAAGTTTGCGGCCAGGATGGTAGTTGGGGCTGTGGTCTCATCTGACGTCTCATTTGGACAGAAGGGTCTGCTTCCAAGCTTACTGACAAGGCTGTTGGCAGGAAGCCTCAGTTCCTAATCACATAGACCCCTCCATATGGCCGCTTGATACAGTCTCACAACATGACATCTGGCTTCCCACAGACAGGTGATCCAAGAGAGAGAACAGGCAGGAAGCTGCAGTGCCTTTTATTAGCTAGTCTAGGAAATTACATACTGTACATTTCACCAAATTCTGTTCATTAGAAGTGAGCATACTCACTATACTATACTTAGACTATACTAAGTTTAGCATACTCTCAAGGGGAGGGGAATTAAGTACCATCTCTGGAATGGAAGAGTGTCGAAGAATTCATGGACATATTCTAAACCCACCACATTAACATATTACAAGCTAACTTTCTTTAATAATTTTCTGATGAAAGATTATATGGAACCAAGTACATCTTGTACATAAGCCACAGGCAGTGCAAGTAGGATCCCTGCTCCGGGCCCTGAGATGCAGGGGCCCCCATGCTTTGGAGTGGCTTCCTCAAAGTGGCCTAAAACCCTGTCTGGTGGCTGGGACTGGCCAGGCCAGAAGTACCATTTGAGTGAGGTCCTGGTCTGGACCAGGACCCCCATGAGCCCTGATCCCTATTTTTCCTTTTTGAAGGTGCTCTCTCTTACCCTTTACCCTATGCATAGGGTCAGACAGATGCCCTGATGAGCTCTGGTACTTACACCTATAGGACTGTCCCAGAGCTCTGTGGCCAGTTCTGGGCTGGGGCTTGGGGCTGGCAAGTAGATCACTCCTGATGGCTGGTGTGGCATTTCTTTCATAAGATCTTATGAGACTGGGGCATCAGAATGGTGGCGACAGCCTGATTTTGAGTGACTATCACTCATGTTGTTTATAGGCCAAGTTCAAGGCTCTAGGCCTGAACATTCAGTTCCAGCCCTTGGGCTTGAGCTGCATGTGTACCAGCTCTCACCGTGACTATTCCAACTGTGGGACTACGTCCAGTCTAGGGCACCTAAAGGTGCAGAGGTGGTGGCAGGTGCCTTTACCTTGTATGGCACCCAGGGCTGTCATTCCCTCCACAAGCTCTGCACCAGGTGTCAAGCAGTACTCTGGGCCACGTCCACTTCCTGCAGAGACTTTCAAGACAATTGCTCCACAACTCCAATGGGGTCTCTTGGCTCATCAATGCGGTGACATCATGCTCCCCAGGTCAGTCTCAAGCCATGCCAGATGAAGAATGGACATTCTTTGTACAATTGGGACTTCCGCCATGGGCACCTTTCTTTCCTCCCCCCCGGTGGTGGTGAGTGGAAGGCAGGGGTGCAGTCAAGCTTGCAGTAGATCTCATTCTAGGAGGCACTGATTATTGTTCAAAGAGTTCAGGAGAAGACGTGGTTACAAGTTATCTTGTTCTACCTTTATGCTATAAAATTCCAAACAGAAAATTTAACATGACCAGAAAAGGAAGTATTATTCACATTTCCCCATATCCTCTGTGTAAGGCTTGCTTTTGTGGTTTTTATCAACAAAACACAGTAACTTCTGTATGAGGAGTCACTGGAAGCCAGTATTTATGGGCAGGCCAATGGATGATGCAATGTCCCAAGTAAGATGTAACCAGCATTAAATAAATGGTATTAGGGAACTGTGGAGGCAAGTGATCTATATCTTTCCAGTACAAACATGTTCTAAAGAGCCATGGCATTGTGAGTAATAATGGCGTTGCTACCTTCTTGTGGTGGAAGATGAAATTAGCCAGGAATGGCACTGTGAGATAATAGAAAATATATATTGTTTCTGCCCCGGTTTCTGACACAGAGCTCCTGAAACCCTTGTAAATTCCTACGTGATAAGAGCATTAGCAGCACCTTTATTTTACTGAGGCGACTCTGAGTGGGCTCCTGGATGGTCACCAGAAAGACCAAACCACGATTAGGAGCTTGGCATTTTCAGCCCCAGGCCCCCATCCTCCAGAGAGGGGAGAGGGCTGGAAATGGAGTTAATGATCAATCATGCCTACGTGGGGAAGCCTTCATAAAATCCCAATAGCATGGAGTTCCAGGAGCTTCCGGGTGGGTGAACACATCCACATACCAGGAGGGTGATGCAGCCCAACTCCACAGGGACAGAAGCTCCTGCACTAGGGACCCTCCCAGACCTCACCCTAGGTATCTCTTCATCTGGCTGTTCATCGGCATCCTTTATCATGTCCTTTAACAAACTGGTAAATGTAAGTAAGTATTTCCTTGAGTTCTGTGAGTTGCTCTACAAACTAATCCAACCTGGAGAGGAGGTCGTGGGAACCTCCAAGTTGCAACCAAATCAGACAGAATTTGTGGGTAACCTGGGGACCTACTACTAGCAAATGGCATCTGAAGTGGGGTGGGGGCCAGTCTTGTGGGGCTCAGCCCTTAACCTGTGGGATCTCCAGGTAGACAGTGTCAGAACTGAGTTCAATTGTAAGACACCCAGCTGATGTCACAGAGAATTGCTTGGTGTGGGGAAAAAACCCCACACATGTGGTGTCAGAGGTGTTGTGAGTGTTCTGTGTGAGGAGTAAAGGAGACACATTGGAAAGAGAAACACAAAAGGAGGTGGAAAACTTGTTTTTTCCCTACATGGGAGGTGAAAAATTGTTATTTTTCCTTTTTAGGCATATTTGACAATAAAAAACATAAGGAGATGGTTCCTGGACCTAAGAGGAAGAGATGGAGCCTGGACACACAAGGATTATTCAGGTGTATTGATTGGACAATAAATGAATACATAAATACCTCTTCTCTATACTTTTTTCTAAATCTTCATCAATAAATCATAATACTTCATATGGACCCATGATTTTAGTACATTTTTATTCAAATTATTCATATAGACAGAGGCCTTGCAAAAAATATTTGTCTGTGGTCCCACATACCTTATTTTTTTTAATTTATTTTATTTTTAAAATTTATTTATTTGTTTATTTATTTATTTATGGCTGCGTTGGGTCTTTGTTGCTGTGCGCAGGCTTTCTCTAGTTGCGGCGAGCAGGGGCTACTCTTCGTTGTGGTGCGCGGGCTTCTTACTGCGGTGGCTTCTCTTGTTGCGGAGCACGGGCTCTAGGCACGCGGGCTTCAGTAGTTGTGGCTCGAGTGCTCAGTAGCTGTGGCTCGAGGGCTCTAGAGCGCTGGCTCAGTAGTTGTGGCTCACGGGCTTAGTTGCCCCTCGGCAGGTGGGATCTTCCCGGATCAGGGATCAAACCCGTGTCCCCTGCACTGGCAGTCAGATTCCTAACCACTTCGCCACCAGGGAAGTCACACACACACCTTAGAGGCAACCTCTAAGATGGTCCCCAATGAACCCCTCCTCCTGGTGCTCATGCCCTTGTGTCATCTCTTCCCCTTGAGTGTGGCCTGGCTTTACAGAGTCACTTCTAACAAATAGAATAAGGCAGAAATGATGGAACATCATCTCAGGTTAGTTTATAAAAAGACTGCAGCTTCTGTCTTAGGTGCACTCTCTCTCACTTGCTGGTGCTCTCTCTCTCTCTCTTTTTCCCTCCCTCAACTGGAGCCCAGCCAATATATAAAGAGGTCCAAGCTATCCTGTGAAGGCCACATGGAGGAGAGAGGCCCTGGAGGGTCTAGCTGCAAAAGGTACAGCCTAACAAACCAGATACCGTGTGGTCAGATCATAAAGGCAAATCCCCAATCACTGCTGCCATCGATGGGCAATAACTTGGTTACAACAAGCCGAAAACATTTAACACACAGCTTGGCAGGCAGTGTGGCCTGGCCTCGGCTATCTATTTTTCTTTATTTGACCCCTGCAAGGAGCAGGGTGACATGAAGTAAAATTTTCTTCTTCCTGCACTTTTGTTATTGACTGCTGCTGGAATAGCCCTTCTAAAACTCACACTTATCTCTTTGCTCTCCTGCTCAAGAAGCCACAGTGGCTCCCTCCTTCCTGCTATCACATGGATCCCACCGATCATTTCCTCAGCTTCCGTGCCAGCCAGTCATCTGTCCTAATATGCATTGAGGCCACGGCACTCACTGTGTGTCACAATCATCAAAAGCAAGGCCAGAGGTGACCTCTGCTCTGAGGCTGCATCACTGGATGGATTTTAGGGGTCGCTGGGAATGCTGGTTTCCTGCGGGCAGAGGTTTTACCTGTTTTGTTCCCTGTTAAATCCTGGCACTGTGCCTGGCACACTGTAGAGGCGCAGGCAATATATGTCAGAAGAATGAATGAACTGACTCCTCAACTCTCAACTGGGTCTGGATAAAACTGAGGCACAGAGTGGAGTGGTGACTGGCTCAGGACCATAGATTAAAAAACTGGGTCCCCAGTTGCTCACCCAGTGGCCAGACGTTTCTTTCCCAGCCCCTCTCCTCATGTCTCTCCTGGCAGTGGTAGATGCGGATGTGCACCACCCAGACTCACTTTCAAGGAAGCACTGGCTGCAGCTGTCAGCTTGGCAGGGTGGGCCTCCGCTGCTGAGAGCCACCTCCCTGAGGTCAAGCCCTGCCGGGGCCAGCCCACATCTGGTGACCCAGAGAGGCTGAGACGTGAAGCCCAGCATTTCCTCCCAACAGGAGGCGCTCTGACGAGCAGACCACTGCGCCACCAGGGAAGTCCCTGTTTTTTGTTCTTTGTTTTTATAACTTGAGGGTTTCTTGTGGTTCAGTAATAGAGCAGTGCACATCTTTTTTAGTCAGACGAGGCTGTGAGGTAGAATTTGACCATCAGTGACTTCTTTTGAATAAGCACCTGAAAATGGACCTCGTGGGAGGTGGATGCTCATAGATGCAGAGAGCAGATTGGTGGTTGCCAGAGGTATGGTGGGGGGAGTGTAAAATGGGTGAAGGGAGTCAAAAGGTACAAACTTCCAGTTATAAAATAAATAAGTCATGGGGATTTAATGTACAGTGTGGCAACTATAATAATACTGTAATATTATAGTAATACTGTTAATAGCTCTGTATTGCATATTTGAAAGTAAATCTTTCTTTAAAAATATTTATTTATTTGGCTGTGCCAGGTCTTAGCTGCAGCATGTGGGATCTAGTTCCCTGACCAGGGATCGAACCCAGGCCCCCTGCATTGGGAGTGCGGAGTCTTAGCTACTGGACCACCAGGGAAGCCCCCTGAAAGTAAATCTTAAAAGTTCTCATCACAAGAAAAAAAACTGTAACTATATATGGTGATGAATGTTAACAAGACCTATTGTGGTGATCATTTCACAATTTATACAAATATCAAATCATTATATTTTATTATATTTACACCTGAAACTAATATTTTATAGTATGTCATGTATACCTCAATTTAAATTTAAAAAAAATTTTTTCGGCTGTGCTGCACGGCATGCGGGTTCTTAGTTCCCTGACCCGGGATGAACCCGTGCCCCCTGTAGTGGAAGCACAGAGTCCTAACCACTGGACCGCCAGGGAATTCCCTAAAAAACAATTTTTAAAAAAAACACGGACCTAGCGTCGTCAAGATCTAATAGGAACGTTAAACATTGTACCTGTGGCCACTCATATTCACTGCAAGAGAGAACACCCAAGGCCATGAGAGTATCCCTCTTTGAGTCCAGGATAGGAAAACAAGTAGACCACTTCCTCTATTTTGCTGCATTTTCCACTAAACGTAATTTATAAGCCTATATCATATTTTTAATGTCTGGTGTGGAGACTGCTCAACTTGATCCAACCATATGGATAAGTTGGCAAGGATTCAATTGGCTGTCTTCTATTTCTTTAGCTAAAGGTCTGGTCTCTGTTATATGGACTATAGAAATTTATGACTGTTATATTTTCAATGTTGGTCATGCCCTGGATCAATAAAAAGGGTCCTTTTTAACTGCTTAATGCTTTTTTCGTTAATTTTATCTTGAATTTATATTGCAACTACTGTTTTCTCTGTCTTTACTTTTCTCACACATTTTTACTCATTGTTTAAAACAATCTTTCTGAATCATTTTGATTTAGACATTATTTGGTTGATTTTTGAATTTTTACTCAATCTGCGTGCCCTTGTCACTTAATGTATGGACTTTAATCCATTAATGTTTATTGTCAGAAAGTGAAATTCTGTGTTGTTTTATGTTTTTGGTATTTTTTATGCCTTCTTGGTATTTCCTTAGTGGTCTACCTTTTGTTATGGAATCATTTCTCATTCTTTTTCAAGTGATTTGAAAGTTCTCTTTCCTGTCTTTACTTCAACTTGTGATTATCGTTAAGTTTTTTTTAAAAAACTTAGTTGAATCTACATTTATCTAATTATCTGCAGCAGAAATGAAAGAATATCTATTCATTTCTTCTCTCCTTTGTGAATGGAGTGTGAACACTCCTATGGTCATAAGATAGGTGTCTGAACACTTAGGGTAACAGACCGGGATGTGGAGTCCCATGAGTCATGCACAGAGCACTTTGGAAACAGGTCAAACAGACTGGGTACAGACACTCCTGGTGTAACACAGATTGTGGTATGAACACTTCTGGAGTCATACAGACTAGGGTGTTGACATGCCTCATGTCACAAAGACTAGAATGTGGACACTCTTGGGTACATATGTACTAGGGTAGGGACCTCCTGCAGTCACACAGATTGGGGTGTAGACACTTTGGGGGTCATACAGACTGGACTTTGGACATATGCGGTCATGCAGACTAGGTCGTGGAGACTCCTCGGCTCACACAGAGTCAGGTATGGATCATGGGAGTGTCTGTGTTCCAGTCTGTGACTCCACTAGAATCTACATTTATCACTGTGAACAGTTTGGTCCACACTGCAATCTCCCACCCTATTATATCTGACTGTAGTCTGTATTTCACCAGTAGTGACCACTTTGAAGTCCTTATAAGTTCAGTAGTTTTCATCCCCTATATTTGAATTCAGACAAGAAGGCCATTAATGCCAGAGTATTTTCCATAAGCCCAGGTTTGAAGTCTTAACCAAAGGGGCACAGATGGTGAAAGACTTAACAATGGTCCAGGTTCAAGGTCAGAAGGTAGGGCATGGATAACGGACTAGTTAACATGCTAGGGTCCGTGCTCTAAAAGAGTACTGACGGTGCAATTACTAACCTTGTTTAAGGTCAGGCCAGAGGGGCAATAACAGTGCTAGCCTTATCAGAGGCCCCAGTGGAAGGCAACACTGCCAGAAGGGAACTGACAGTGGAAGAATTAACACAGACTGTGGTTCAAAGTCAGAGAAGAGGAGCATTGATGGTAGAAGAGTTTACACACAGGGTTCAATAACAGACGAGAAAATCACTGATGGTGGAATAAAGAGACCCAGATTTGGGGTTATGTAAGAGAGGCCGGGATTTTTTTAATTAGTTAACAATAGTTCTGTTTGATTATCTAGACAGAGAGATGTTGATGTTAGAATAGTTAGCAAATGATTGAACTCAGACTAGAGGGGCATTAAGAGTTAACAGAGGTCCTGGTTTAGGGTCAGACCAAAGAAACAGAGATGGAGACAACTGAATAAATATCTGGGTTTGAGCTCAGTCAAGAGAGGAACAGATTCTAGAATAGTTAACAGAGTCCGGGGTTTGAGTTCAGATTCCAGGAGCACTGATGTTGGAAGAAATAACTGTACAAGTTCAATGACAGACTCACAGGCTACTGGTAACAGAACAGTTATCAGAGGATCAGGTTTGAGGTCAAATCACGGGGGAGTTAATGGTGCTATATTTAACAGAGGTTTGAGGATAGGCCTGGAGTGGAGGGATTTAAATGGCTGTGTTGGATAATTAGACCAGTAGATCATTGAATTTGGAAGGGTAAACATCAGACAGATGGCAGAGCAAGGATAGTGGAAGAGCTTTGATAAGGAAGCAGGATGACATTGAAGGTGAAATGACAATAAAAGAGACCCTGGTTTGAGAATAGACCAGCAGGACATTGATGTTGCAGCAGTTGACAGTGGACCAGGTCTGAGGTCAGACCAATGGAGCACTGTGGCTTAAGAGTTAAAATGGCCTGGGTTCAAAGTCAGATCAGAAAGGACTGAAGGTTGAATAGTTAAAAAGAAGCCCTGCACGTCTGGAACCTGTGCTCTGCAATGGGAGAGGCCATAGCGGTGAGAGGCCCCCGTACCACACAAAAAAAAAAATTAAAAAAAAGAAGCCTAGGTACAACAGTGTCAGAGTCTTGGATGAAGAATTAATAAGAGGTCTGGGTTTGATTTGAGACCAGAGGGGCCTTTCAGTTAGAATATGAAATGAAGGCCTGGGTTCAAGGTCATGCCTAAGGAGCAGTGATGGGAGGATACTTAACAGAGACCTTGTTTTTATGGCAGACCAGAAGGGCACTGATGGTGGAATTATTAATAGAGGGGGTCAAACCAGAGAGGCTGGCATCTTGGAATAGTTCAAAATCAGATCGGAGGCTCCCTGACTTCAGACTATACTACAAAGCTACAGTAATCAAGACACTATGGTACTGGCACAAAAACAGAAATACAGATCAATGGAACAGGATAGAAAGCCCAGAGATAAACCCACATACATATGGTCACCTTATCTTTGATAAAGGAGGCAAGAATATACAATGGAGAAAAGACAGCCTCTTCAATAACTGGTGCTGGGAAAACAGGACAGCTACATGGAAAAGAATGAAATTAGAACACTCCCTAATACCATGCACAAAAATAAACTCAAAATGGATTAAAGACCGAAATGTAAGTCCAGACTCTATAAAACTCTTAGAGGAAAACATAGGCAGAACCCTCTATGACATAAATCACAACAAGATCCTTTTTGATCCACCCCCTAGAGAAATGGAAATAAAAACAAAAATAAACAAATGGGACCTAATTAAACTTAAAAGTTTTTGCACCACAAAGGAAACCATAAACAAGATGAAAAGACAACCCTCAGAATGGGAGAAAATATTTGCAAATGAAGCAACTGACAGAGGATTAATCTCCAAAATTTACAAGCAGCTCATGCAGCTCAATATCAAAAAAACAAACAACCCAATCCAAAAATGGGCAGAAGACCTAAATAGACATTTCTTCAAAGAAGATACACAGATTGCCAACAAACACATGAAAGAATGCTCAACATCATTAATCATTAGAGAAATGCAAATCAAAACTACAATGAGGTATCACCTCACACCAGTCAGAATGGCCAGCATCAAAAAGTCTACAAACAACAAATGCTGGAGAGGGTGTGGAGAAAAGGGAACACTCTTGCACTGTTGGTGGGAGTGTAAATTGATACAGCCACTATGCAGAACAGTATGGAGGTTCCTTAAAAAACAAAAATAGAACTACCATATGACCCAGCAATCCCACTACTGGGCAAATACCCTGAGAAAACCATAATTCAACAAGAGTCATGTACCACAATGTTCATTGCAGCTCTATTTACAATAGCCAGGACATGGAAGCAACCTAAGTGTCCATCGACAGATGAATGGATAAAGATGTGGCACATATATACAATGGAATATTACTCAGCCATAAAAAGAAACAAAATTGAGTTATTTGCAGTGAGGTGGATGGACTTAGAGTCTGTCATACAGAGTGAAGTAAGTCAGAAAGAGAAAAACAAATACCGTATGCTAACACATATATATGGAATCTAAAAAAAAAAATGGTTCTGAAGAACCTAGGGGCAGGACAGGAATAAAGACGCAGACGTAGAGAATGGACTTGAGGACACGGGGAGGGGGAAGGGTAAGCTGGGACGAAGAGAGAGAGTAGCATTGACATATATATACTACCAAATGTAAAACAGATAGCTAGTGGGAAGCAGCCGCATAGCACAGGGAGATCAGCTTGATGCTTTGTGACCACCTAGAGGTGTGGGATAGGGAGGGTGGGAGGGAGATGCAAGAGGGAGGAGATATGGGGATATATGTATATGTATAGCTGATTCACTTTGTTATAAAGCAGAAACTAACACACCATTGTAAAGCAATTATACTCCAAGAAAGTTGTTTAAAAAAAAATCAGATCAGAGGACCTTGATGTTAGAATAGTTAACAGAAGTCTCCACTCCCAGTCAGACCAGAGGGCTGATGATGGTGGAACAGTTTATAGAGGTCAGGGCAGAAGGGCACCAGCAGTGGAATAACTGAAAAAGCTCTGGGCTTTGGTTGAATGAGAAGCCTATCATGTTGGATTAGTTAAGAGATACCCCCGTGAAACTTCAGAACAAAGCAGGTCTTGAAGGAGTAAAGGCTAACAGGGCCCGAATTTGAGGTCAGACCAGAAATGCCTTGATGATTCTAGAGTTCAAAAAGGCCCAGTTGGGACTTCCCTGGTGGCACAGTGGTTAAGAATCCACCTGCCAATGCAGGGGACATGGGTTCGAGCCCTGGTCTGGGAAGATCCCACATGCCATGGAGCAACTGAGCCCGTGTGCCACAACTACTGAGCCTATGCTCTAGAGCCCACAAGCTACAATTACTGGAGCAGGCGTGCTTAGAGCCCATGCTCTGCAACAAGAGTAGCCCCTGCTCACCGCAACTAGAGAGAGCCCGCATGCAGCAACGAAGACCCAACACAGCCCCAAATGAATAAAATAAAATAAATAAATTTTTTAAAAAGGCCCAGTCAGAGCAGAAAGCCAGTGATAGTGGGATATTAACTAGAGGCCTGCATTCAAGTTTGGACCAAAGAATAGTCAGCAGAATTTCAGTTCCAGATAAGACCAAAGGGGTATTGATGGTGGAGTGGTTAAGAGTTCCAGATCTGAGGGCTTCCCTGGTGGCGCAGTGGTTGAGAGTCCGCCTGCCGACGCGTGTTCGTGCCCCAGTCCGGGAAGATCCCACATGCTGCGGAGCGGCTGGGCCCGTAAGCCATGGCCGCTGAGCCTGTGCGTCCGGAGCCTGTGCTCTGCAGCGGGAGAGGCCACAACATTGAGAGGCCCGTGTACCGCACAAAAAAAAAAAAAAAAAAAGGGTTCCAGATCTGATGTGAAATCAGAGGCACAGTGATGACGGACAAGTTAACAGAGGTCCAAGTCTGACCAGTAAGTTTATTTTTTTATTATTTGCTCTTTATTTATTTCCCCTTAGGTTGTAAGTCAAGAAAATCATGATGAAGAATTTAAAGCAGAAGGTCAACTCTGTTGCCTCAAAATTTCGCAAGGAGGAAGTCCCCCAAATCATGTATAACAACATCTGTGATCAGCCATCTTGAATCCAGATGCAATGAAGACATGAAAAATGTGAAGAAAAGAAGAAAGTATTAGAGAAAAATGAGGCTCCCTGAAATGATTTTGTGATCTGCTAACCTTAGTGGAAACCAAGCGTCTTTTTGGTGCTCCATACTGTGCAGAAAAGAGTTAACAGCAGGCCTGAATTGCTGTCTTTGGAAAGGCCTGCTTTAAGGGGGGCCCTTGGCTGGCATCTGGAAATTTAGATTCCAGGAAGATTCCCACCACTCTCTAATTGATAAGAGTGACCCACTGTGCCTGAACTGTTCGTCCAAGCACCGTGGTTTATGCTAAACACCTGCTTTCCTTCAGGGAGTCAGGGAGTTGGGTATGTGCCAGGCAGAGGGTGCTTACATGACCAACCCCTAATAGAAACCATGGGCGGAGTCTCTAACAAGCTTCCGTGGTTCACAGTGTTTAACATGTGTTGTCACAACTGAGGGAATTAAGGGTGTCCTGTGAGGCCACTGGAAGATGACCCTTGGAGGCTTGTGCCTGTTTCCCCTGGACTTCACCCCACGCGCCATTTCCCTTTGCTGACTGTGCTCTGTATCTTTTTGCTGTAAAAATCATAGCCATGTATACAACCATATGAGGAGACTGAGAATCCTCTTAGCAAATCACTGAGTCTGTGAACAGTCCAGTTCTCTGGACTATCACCACATCTCATCACCATTTACCTTAAGGTCTGTCAGATGGAAGTACCAGATAGAAATGCTTCTGGCTACAAGTAACTGCACTGTCCAATAACAGTGGCTTGAATGAACAAGAGGTTATTTTCCTCCCTCAACAAGACTGCTGGTGTTAGTTCAGCAGCTCAACAATGTTGGGCCAGGTCGGGGTCTCTGTGACTCTGTGGACTGACCCTGAGGTCTCAAGATGGTAGCTACACTTCCCATTGATACATCTGGATGTGGCAGCCTATGGAGCTGGAGGGAAGGGAGCAGCTGGAGCAAGAGGCTCTTTGATACCCTGGAACTTTGACATTTCCTGGTGACTCAGGTCATTGACAAGGGATTTGGGTTATCAATCTCCCTGTCTACACCCCAAGCTTTCTGACCTCACTCAGGGCTCCTCTCAAATACTGAACATTACTCTGTGTTCTCTGAGCTGTTCCAGGCCTCGAATTTGAGCCCTGGGTGGGCATGGGAGGGGCTAGGGGTAGTCTGGAGTTTCTCTGGAGTGGAGAGAGATTCCCCATCCCTTTCCTCCCACAACAGGAGCCGCTACCTCAGCCTCAGGGTCCATAGTGCTCTGCACCACCTTGGCGCTCTCAACACCTCTGCTCCCTGCTTGCGGAAAACAACCAATGCACCGACAGGTGTGGGGCCCAGGATGTGGCTGGCCCAGGGGTGGGGGGAGCCTCCCTGAGGAGCCAGCGGAGTCCTGCAGACTAACAGGATGAAACCCCTGTGGTAGAAGCCAGCATTCCCTACCTCAGCCCCTCTGCTGCCACCACCTTGGTGCAAGTCCCCATCACTGCTCACCTCAACTACTGCAGGGTCTCCTGACTGACCCCCCTGCTCCCGCTCCCCCATTCCAGTCTGTTCTCTTCACAGTGCCCACAAGGATCCTCTTACAACCAAGTGAGATCATGTCCCTACTCTGCCCAAAATGTTCTGGTGACTCACGTCTCACTCAGCAAAAACGCTCAAGTCCTCACTGTGCCCCCAAAGCCCTCCAGGATTGGGCCTGTCCAACCTCATCTCTTAGCAAACCTTAATCTAGCCACACTGGCCTCTACAATGGTCCTCCTGGCACACTCCAGCCTTGGTGCCTCTGAACTGCCTTTTCTCTACCTATGATATTCTTCTTCCTCACACACTATGGCTCTCTCATTTCATTCAGGTCTTTGTTTAAATTTCACACTGTCAGAGGCCCCAAATAGCCAAAGCAATCTTGAGAAAGAAAAACAGAGTTGGAAGAATTAGGCTCCCTGACTTCAGTCTACACTACAAAGCTACAGTAATCAAAACAGTATGGTACTGGCACAAAAACAGAAATACAGATCAATGGAACAAGATAGAAAGCCCAGAAATAAACCCACGCACCTATGATCAATTAATCTACAACAAAGGAGGCAAGAATATACAATGGAGAAAAGAGAGTCTCTTCAATAAGTGGTGCTGGGAAAACTGGACAGCTACCTGTAAAAGAATGAAATTAGAACATTCTTTAACACCATACACAAAAATAAACTCAAAACAGATTAAGGACCTAAATGTGAGACCGGAAACTATAAAACTCTTAGAGGAAAACATATGCAGAACACTCTTTGACATAAATCGCAGCAATATCTTTTTGGTTTCACCTCCTAGAGTAATGAAAATAAAAACAAAAATAAACAAACGGGACCTGATTAAACTTAAAAGCTTTTGCACAGCAAAGGAAACGATAAACAAGACGAAAAGACAACCCTCAGAATGGGAGAAAAGATTTGCAACTGAATCAACAGACAAAGGATTAATCTCCAAAATATATAAATAGCTCATGCAGCTCAATATTAAAAAAAACCAAACAACCCAATCAAAAAATGGGCAGAAGACCTAAATAGGCATTTCTCCAAAGAAGACATACAGATGGCCAAGAAGTACATGAAAAGCTGCTCAACATCACTAATTTGGGTTATCTATCTCCCATCTTCTCTATTAGAGAAGTGCAAATCAAACTACAATAAGGTATCACCTCACACCAGTTAGAATGGGTATCATTAGAAAATCTACAAACAACAAATGCTGGAGAGCATGTGGAGAAAAGGGAACCCTCTTGCACTGTTGGTGGGAATGTAAATTGACACAGCCACTATGGAGAACAGTATGGAGGTGCCTTAAAAAAGTAAAAATAGAACTACCAATCTACCCAGCAACCCCACCATTGGGCATATACCCTGAGAAAACCATAATTCAAAAAGAGTCATGTACCACAATGTTCATTGCAGCACTATTTACAATAACCAAGACATGGAAGTAACCTAAGTGTCCATTGACAGATGAATGGATAAAGATGTGGCACATATATACAATGCAATATTATTCAGCCATAAAAAGAAATGAAATTGAATTATCTGTAGTGAGGTGGATGGACCTAGAGTCTGTCATACAGAGCGAAGTCAGTCAGAAAGAGAAAAACAAATACCATATGCTAACACATATATATGGAATCTAAAAAAAAAGTTGTTCTGATGAACCTAGGGGTAGGACAGGAATAAAGACACAGACGTAGAGAATGGACTTGAGGACACGGGGAGGGGGAAACGTAAGCTGGGACGAAGTGAGAGAGTGGCACGGACATATATACACTACCAAATGTAAAATAGATAGCTAGTGGGAAGCAGCCACATAGCGCAGCGAGATCAGCTTGATGCTTTGTGATGACCTAGAGGGGTGGGATAGGGAGGGTGGGAGGGAGACGCAAGAGGGAAGAGATATGGGGATATATGTATATGTATAACTGATTCACTTTGTTATAAATCAGAAACTAACACACCATTGTAAAGCAATTATACTCTGATAAAGATATTAAAAAAAAAAACCCAAACCCAAAAAAAAAAAAAAACCCATATGATCCAGCAATCCCATTCCTGGGCATAGATCCAGAGAAAAAACCATAATTTGAAAAGATACAGGCACCCACAATGTTCACTGCAGCACTATTTACAATAGCCAAGACACGGAAGCAACCTAAATGTCCACTGACAGATGAATGGATAAAGAAGATGTGGTACATATATACAATGGAATATTACTCAGCCATAAAAAGGAATGAAATAATGCCATTTGCAGCAACATGGATGGGCCTAGAGATTATCATACTAAGTGAAGTAAGTCAGACAGACAAATATCATATGGTATCACTTATATGAGGAATCTAAAACAATGATACAAATGAACTTATTTACAAAACAGAAACAGACTCACAGACTTAGAAAACAAGCGTATGGTTACCAAAGGGGAAAGGTGGGAGGGGGGGATAAATTAGGAGTTTGGGATTAACGTATACACACTTCTAAACATAAAAAAGATAATCAACTAGGACCTAATGTAATACTCCAATATAAAATAAAAATTAAAGAAAAATAAATTTCACACTGTCAGGAACATCTTCCCTGATCAGGACACCAAAAAGAGCCTAACCCTCCCCTCACTCCTGCACTCTATCCCCTGCCCTTTTTCCTCACAACGCTCAGCTTTAGCTGACCTGTTATATATTTTTGTCTATTATCAACCTGCCTCCGCTAGAACGTAAGCTCCACGAGGGCAGCCACTCCTGCCAGTTTAAGTCACAGCTTGTACCCTCAGTGCCTAGAACAGGTCCCGGCGCACAGAGGTGCTCCACAATGTCCAAAGCGTGACTGTGTAAAACACTTGAAGTGGTGCCTCTGACATGGCAGACGTTCATAAACGGTTGTTGAATGAATCCATCAATGAATCAATGCATGAAGGCATGAATGAGGAGGTGAACCCCATCCCATCTTGGGTCCTAGAGCTGCCCTCTCCCCCATCCCAACCCCAGAAGACCTGGGAGCCAGTCATCGGCACAACCACAGGAACTTTATTTACAAACACAAGGCTGGGGCCGGAGGCAGGTGGGAAGGTGGACAGTGGCAAGGATGGAAGTCTCCTACTTCTGCTCCCGCCTCCAGACGATGACCATGCCGCTAGCGTCGCTGGAAGCCAGCAGGCTCTCATCGCAGTTGAAGCTGACATCCAGCACGGGCGCGCTGTGGCCCTGCAGCTTGTTGACGGCGGCCTTGGCTGCCCGCTCCACGTCAAAGAAATGCACGCACATGTCCTCGCTGCCCGTCACTGCCCAGATGAGAGACCATCAGGAGGTGTTGCAGGAGGCAGCGGGGTGCCCTGCATGTGAAGTCTCTGAGGTGTTGAGGGATTTATGTCCAAGGTGTAAGGTCCCAGGGCTGGGGGCTCTGGGGTGGACCATCCCCAGATGCAAGGTCACCTAGCTGTTTTGGCTCCGCGTCCGGAGTGTGAGGTCTCTGAGCTCTTTGTTGGTGGCGGGGAGGGGTCTGTGTCGTAGGCTGTGAGGTTTCTGGGCTGTCTGGGGGGTCTGTGTTCAAAGTGTGAGGTTGCTGGGGCGTGAGAGTTCTTGAGGCCCAGGAAGTCAGGGCATTAGGATGTCGTGACAGCTGAGCCAGATCAGCACCAGCCCTGGTCCCTGCCCCTCCCTGGCCACCCAGACACCCCGACCCCATGGGACTCACCCACACAGGCCCCCTGGCGGAAGGACATGAGGGGGCAGAAAATGCTGCGTACGGGGTGCGAGCTCTGCTCAATGGGGAAGCTTCTCTTCAGCTGCAGGGTCCCCTCGTTGTCCACCACCCTGAGAGGAGGAAGAGAGTGGGTTAGGGGGCAGCCTCAGCCCCAGAGGGGGACGAATGGTGGGCCAGTTTGTGTCCCCACCCCTGCACCTGAGGTCTTTTCAAGGTTCATGAAATCCAGTTTTGAGACGACTGCATAAACCTATAAAGCACGGGATGGTGTGTGAGTTAGTGACAGTTTGGAAACTGTATCTGTTGATACAAATGGGGAGCCTCTGCTGTTTAATTTGCTAGTTTCTTTTCCTAAGGGTCCCTAAGAGATCCTGATTTTAGGACAGGCACAAAGAGAGGGAATGACTGACCAAACTACAGCACCCCTGCACCGTGGAATACCACATGGCTATTCAAAGGAATGAACCCGAGCTACTGCAGGGAGCAGCGTGCAGCCCAGGCTGCGAACTGCATTTAGATGACAGACATAAGTGAGTGGGGATAGTAAAACTCCCAGCTTCAAAAAAAAAATTTTTTTAAAAAATGAAGGAAGGGAAAGCAGGCCACTGCTCTAAGGGGACTCTAGTCTATTTTATGGCTCAGTTTGCTCATCTGTAAAATGGACATGATTACAGCACCCACCTCACAGCGTTGCTGTGAGGATTAAATGAGGGGATATGAACAGGGCCTGGCCCAGCAACTGCTACGCACATGATAGCTACTGCTATTACTATTACTGCTCCTATTGATGTCACCATTATCATATTATTACTATTATTAGGAGACCGAACCTCTCCCCTCAATGAAGTTAACCTCCATGGCTTAGTCTGCTGGGGAGACAGGGCTCTTGTCTCAGTCTGACAGAGGCGGCAGGCCCCCCACCTCCAGGTGGCCCAGAGAGGAGACCCACCTGTAGAGCAGCAGCTTGCTGAGGCAAGCATTTATGAGCAGCGAGGGGTCCCGGGCCTCGCGGCTGACCCAGGAGCGGGCGGAGATGCTGGTCACAGGGCTGCCCTCATGCACCACCAGACGCTTGGCTTTGGTCAGCTTCCCTGCGGCAGCAGAAGGAGGGGAGGCAACGGTGAGGGTTGGGACTGTGCACCAGAAGGGTGAGGGTGTGAGCAGCTGGATGCAGGCCTAGGGTCTGCCTACCTGTGGCCATGTCGAAGAGGAAGGAGAAAACACTGCCACGGTCATCACCCGCCCAGAGCAGCCGGCCAGGGGCATCAAAGGACAGAGCGAGGACACGGCCTGTCAGCTTGCTGGATCCACCCTTCACTTTCTTGCCCGTGGAGATGTTCATGACGTGCACGTTGTGCTTGGCATTCCCCACCTGTGTGTGAGACCCGCACACCATCACCCTGCTCCCAGCCACTCCCTCCTTGAGTCTGACCACAGCAGGGCTGCTGTTGATGGGACTGGCTGATCCCTACTGGACTCTCATCACAGTGAGGGTGGGCCGGTAGACTGGAAGGTGACTCAGGCCGGTCATCCTCCCCAGCCAGTCCCTCTTGCAATCTGACCAGAAGAGACAACTTCTCCCAGAACTCAAGGGGCCTGCCTGGTCCTTCCTGGAGCCTTGACTATACTAGGGCGGCGGCTGCTGCTACAGCTGAAAGGATCCCAGAGCACAGGCTCACTGGGCCAGCTCCCCCTACTCCCCACTCAGGACCAGGCCAGACTTTTCATTTCCTTCCCCTGCCCTCTGACTCTCTATCCGGGTCGGACCACCATGATGCTGCCACTGAGATGAAACAAGGTTTCCAACTAGTAATCCTGCTCCCCAACCAGCAGCCCCTGCAGTTGGAAAACGGTAGGACTACTGCTGATGGGACCATGACCCTACCCCCAGACCGGCCCCCATCCCCGGAGTCTACCACAGTGAGGCCATCCCAGACCAAGAACCACGTCCCCAGTTCTGCCCTGTTTCCCTCTGAGTCTGGCCAGAGGAGGACGGAGGCGATGGACTAGAGGGGACCCCCTTATCCCGACTCCCTGCGACAGCCCTCCTGGCCTGGCATCCCGCCCTCGGCAAGGGGGTGCTCTGGAGCCTGACCACAGTGAGGTTGTTGTTGACTGGCTGGAAGGTGCAGCAGAGCAGTTCGGCGCTGTCTGGGTCAGGGATCTCCCGGATGCAGCGGCCGTCCTCAGAGGCCCAGATGCGCATGGTGGCATCAAGCGAGGTGGACACGAGGATGTCGTTGGAGAGGGACCAGGCGAAGTCAGAGACCCCGCGGGTGTGGCCCCGCAGCACTCGGAGCACGGTGGGCGGGGCGGGCACCAGCTGGCACAGCGAAATGCTGCCATCGAGTGAGCAGCAGGCCAGGCGGTGCCGGTCGTCATTGGCGAAGCGCACCCTGGGGACTGCAAGGCCAAGGAGCCATTTGTGAGAGCTGCCATGCTCACCGGGTGCTTTCATTTACAGAAGGTTCTGACGTGTGAGCCAGGGGCCGGGACCGACTGCACCAGGCACAGTGGCCTCAGCAAAGGGTTTTCCTTGGCTGAGAAAGAGAGTTGGAACGCCAGAAGGCCCTCTACCCAAAGCTCCCTAAATCTTGGCAGGTACTTTATGGATTGCAAATGACTTCTGCAATGCAAAAAGCCTTCTACATCTCAGTAAGCACTTTACAGTTACCAGGGTCTTGGCAGTTTGCAAAACCCACTCTGCCCTTTGCAAGGAGATTTCTCTGCAGCAAAGGTTTTAAGCTCGTTCAAGCGACTCATGACCCCAGAAGCCTTCTGCAAAGTGCTCTTTTAAGCTGCTGAGCCCCTTTATGGTAGACAAAGTAACCAAGACTTTGCAGATCACTTTGCAGAGGGCTTTTAGGTTTTGCGAAAGGTGTGATGAATAGCAATTCCTCCGAGGTGGGCCTGAGACTCTGCATTCCAGAAAAGGATGCACTGGGTGGTTGTCACCCAGTTGTTTGGGCAAATGCGTGGTGACGGGACCCGCCATCCACTGGCTCACCTGCCTCATCCACGTGCTGGTCAAAAACATGGTACATGCCCGCAAAGGCGTAGTTCTCACTCAGCGATGTGTCCCCGGCCATGGCTCGACTTGCTTCTGCCGCTGACGTGGGAACCACGCTGCCGGGGGGCCTATGCCCCAACAGGAGTGAGGGGTGAGAGGAGGGAGGTACTAGCGTTTGGCCTGCCATTGCCCTGTGGCTCCCCTCCTCCTCACAAACCTTCAGCTGCCCCTGGTGCATACCTGTCCTCATAGACGGCACGGTTCATCTGTGCCTGCAGCTGGTAGGAGCCTCGGCTGACAGAGCGGCGGTGCCCACGGGCCCCCAGGGCCCGAGGGTCATCCTCGAAGTCCTGCAAACAGAGGGTCAGGGTAGGTACACCTTGCAAACAGCCCTCAAGAACCTATGAGATCTAGAGTTTTCAAAATATACCCAGAACCATGGGACTTCCCTGGTGGTCCAGTGGTTAAGACTCTGTGCTTCCATTGCAGAGGGTCAAGGTAGGCGCACCTTGCAAACAGCCCTCAAGAACCTATGAGATCTAGAGTCTTCAAAATATACCCAGAACCATGGGACTTCCCTGGTGGTCCAGTGGTTAAGACTCTGCGCTTCCACTGCAGAGGGCGCAGGTTCGATCCCTGGTCAGGCAACTGAGATACCGCATGCTGGAACCAGATCCCTTCTCACCCCTTCCACTGTCACCACCGTCACCTGGACTACTGTGGTGTCCTCTGCACTAGTTCCCCTACTCTCACCCTTGCCCCACTCAGCAAATACTTAACAAATGCTCTTTGAACAAAGAATGAACACTTTTCCCCCAGAAAACCACTCAGCTTTGTCTCTTGCCTCATTCAAGTCTCAGCTCAATTGTCACCTCCTCAGAGACGCCTTCCCTGAGCATCCCCATTAAAAATAGCTTCTCTCTGTTCCCAACACCTGTCCTGTTTCATTCCCCAAGTCAGCCTTATTTTTCCATGTTAGCACTCCTCACTACAAGCCATGGTAGTTATTCACTTGTTTACCTGGTTTGCTACGTTTATTGACCTATTTATCTTGTTTATTGCCTGCTTATCAACCTATTTATCTTATTGTCTGTTGATTTATGACATACATTATCTCTTTTTGCCCTCTGCTCATCCTAAGAGCCAGGAACAGTGCCTGGAACATAGCAGGTGCTCGACAAGTCTGTGGAGTGAATATATATGGAGGCAGGTAGCGTGGGGAGGAGCTCACCTCCATGCGGTCAAGGGTAGTGCGGCTGCTGCGGACGATGCTGTTGCTATAGGCACGAGCACTGCCTGGCTCAGAGAGGGGCCCGTAGCGCTGGCCCAGCAGCTGCCCACGCAGCCTCAGGTACTGCCGACGCAATGCTGGAGGGTGCCCAGCCTTGGCATTCTCCCGCAGTAGCTGGCTGCGCCGTCGGATATATTGTGTCCGAAACTGTGGAAACGTTGGTGTGCGGTACGCATTGTACCTGCGATGGCAGGAGGCAAGGCGGGCAGCAGGCACAGGACAGAGGGAATCAATCAGCTCAGGGGATAGGGAAGGAGAATGAGGTGTGTGGCAGTGATAGGTCAGGATGGCAAGTGATCAGCAGTGGTGATGGGGGTCACTCTGGTGTTGTGATAAGGGTGTGTCCGCAGTAATAATGGGCATGGCAATGAGGGCAGTGTGGGCACAATGGAGGCAGTCTGCAGTTCTGCTGGAATTGGTATGGGGTGACTGAGTCAGTATAGACAATAGGGGCCAATCTGACATGGTGACGGGGGTTAGCATGGGGCAATGGTGGGGGTCAGTATGGCGATTGGGTCAGACTGGGGAAGTGATGGTAAGAGAAGTCTGGGGGCAAAAGTGGGGAACAGGATGTCACCAGCATGGGCTCTATCACCCCCCCACCCCCGACAAAGGCTCCAATACCACAGACTCTGCGCATGCCCACATGTGACTGCATTATCCTAGCGTGCTGTTTAACAACCCTCGCTTGCCAGTCATTCCCTGCGGGCAAGCCCCACACCCTGCTACTGCGCATGCTCACCTCCAGCAAGCCCACTCAGCCGCATAAGGCAAGTTCTCCGCCCAGCCTCACTTATCGCCATTGCGCATGCACCACGTAACTTCCGCTCCCGCGAGCTTCGACCCCACGCCTCACCTCGCGTCTACTGCTAAGACCTGCTGCCACACCGCAGCCATTCCCCGGCCTCCTCTTCCGGCGCGTCCGCCCGCGGGAGCCTGCAGGACAAGGGCCTGGAATGTCAGCGTCTCAAGTGAAGAGATCTAGATCCGCCCCTTCCGCCAGGCGATCGTTGCCATAGACACGGAGTCCCTCCAGTCCAGGATGTCACGATATCCCACCCGGCTCTTAGCATGGTCACCACCCCAGTCCTGCCCTTCCCAGGCAGCGCCCAGATGATTCACAGCAGACCTGGCCCCGCCCCTCCCCGGTCACCATAGCAACGCCCCTCCTCCCGCCGCCTAGCAATCCTTGTTGGCATTCTCCACCCATCTTGCCCCCACCGACCCCCGCCTTCCCTTCTCGGGTCCAAGAGCAGGACCCGGGATTAGGGACCACCTCCGGGGCTGCCTCCCGCTCTTGAGGCTCCCGGGGCGGCCCTGAAACCAGTGTCACCCTTCTCTCCTCTCTCAAGCTCCAGCAAGATGGCCGCCTGCTGCCAGGAAGAACTTCCGACCGCAGAACAGATCGATAGGAATCCTCCCCAGGGCGTGGGAGAACCACGCAAGCGCATTAAGGGACGGTAGGTTCTGACACAAGGATGGAGGCTCCGCCCTTTTAAGTTCTATCCAGCCTCAGTCCCTAATGGCATTTTTTTGTGTACACAAGAACAATGTCCAGGGACCACAGGGACAGGGGCTAGTATGCGAATCACTCACTGAAAATCAGAAATATGACTTTCAAAAAAAAAAAACGAAAGGACTTTTTTTGAAAGAGTGGTATAAGCTGCTTTTTAGCAGCACAATCTTGGCCAAGCAAGATTTGAAGTGCAGAATAAAAAATAATCACACAGGCAGAGGCCCCCAGAAAATTCTCCAGTTCCTAGGTGACTGATGGGCCTTCAGGCACGCCCAGAGTAAGAAGAGTCCTTTCTGTGTGTCTGTGTTGGGGTGGGCGGCTTGGATACTCCCAGGGAGCTTGGTCTGGGCGTGAGGCTCTGAAGCCAGAAGATATAAATAGGTACAACAAGCTTTGGGGTTTGGATCCCAGGAGGCTATCTGAAATCATCCTTATTTCAACTCCAACAAGAAGCTGCATCTCTATTCATCTTAAGGTGACCAGGATATACAATGTACGAAGTTGGAACACAATGTTTAGTAGCTTCCTTTCGGATCTTGACTTTGACACAATTCTCATTATTGTTCAGATTATTTTATGTGTTATAAAAATAGTGTTATTTTCACACTATTTTTATTTTTAAAATATATTTATTTTTTGGCTGCGTTGGGTCTTCGTTGCCGTGCGTGGGCTTTTCTCTAGTTGCGGCGAGCGGGGCTACTCTTTGCTGTGGTGTGCGGGCTTCTCATTGCGGTGGCTTCTCTTTGCTGCAGAGCACAGGCTCTAGGCATGTGGGCTGCAGTAGCTGTGGCACGTGGGCTCAGTAGTTGTGGCTCGTGGGCTCTAGAGTGCAGGCTCAGTAGTTGTGGCACACGGGCTTAGTCGCTCCACGGCATGTGGGATCTTCCCGGACCAGGGCTCAAACCCGTGTCCCCTGCATTGGCAGGTGGATTCTTAACCACTGCACCACCAGGGAAGTCCCCACACTATTTTTATAATACAACAATCTGAACAGTGTTTTTTAAAGCAAACTTAAATGAGACACGGCCAAAAACGTATTGCCCTTTGTATTCTAACAAAAATAGACCACACTGTACTGTACTGATGCAGCAACCTCCCTTGTCCATGTAACTAAGCTATGGGTGGTCTTTTCAGGATATTGAACACTCTTTTGTTTCACGATTGCTAAAGAATAAACTTTGCACAAACGTGTAACCACTAACATTTATTGGACAATGTGCTGGATACTGTTTAAGGTGATTTACATGTATTATCCACTTAATCCTAATAACTGAATGTTGTGGGTCCATTACTACCCCCATTTTACAGATAAGGAAACCTGAAGCCCAGGAAGTTCAAGGGTGACATTTTGTTGAACTGGACCCCTATCTGTGACCAGCATTGGGTTTACAGTCGGCCCTTGAACAACACAGGTTTGAACTCCACGGGTCCACTTACACACAGATTTTTTTCAATAAATATTACAGTATTACACCATCTGTGGTTGGTTGAATCCGCATATGCATAACCGCGGATACGGAGGACTAATTATGGGATTTGAGCATCTGTGGATTCTGGTATCCATGGCAGGTCCTAAAACCCATCGGCCACAGACACTGATGAACAACTGTATTTCTTTTCTTTTCTTTTTTTTGCTGTAAAGGATGATACAATCAATGCCTTTCCCATTCACCTTGACCCTCCCAGGACAGAACCCCACCCCTTCACCCCACCATTCAGCTTCCAAAGAAACGTGGTGAGGGGACTTTCCTGGTGGTCCAATGGTTAAGACTCCACGCTCCCAATGCAGAGGGCCCGGGTTCGATCCCTGGTCAGGGAACTAGATCCCGCATGCTGCAACTAAGAGCCCACATGCCACAACTAAAAGATCCCGCGTGCCACAACTAAGACCCGGTGCAGCCAAAAAACAAACAAACAAAACAAAGAAACGTGGTGGGAAGAAATCACAGGAGAGTCAGCAATACCAAGGAGATCTACTGTCTCACTGCCAGAATTGATTTTTTGTTCTTGTTGTTTTTACAATATTCATGTTAAAATTTCAAAAATTATTTTAAAAACCTCATTCCTAGAAGGCTATATATAAGATACTATATATAAGACACTAATGACAGGGTTGTTATAAATATGAATTAGCTATTAATGCAGAGAAAGTGTTCAGAACGACACCTGTTGCGAGAACATTTGCTGTCATTCCAGGAAGTAGTACAGTACTTTTCAGAAGGCAGTATAACCTGGCCACTGCCACAGGCTCTGACAACTATGTGGTCTTGGGCAGGTCACTTAACCCCTTTGTGACTCAGCCTCCTCATCTGAAAAAAAACTGCCTCATAGACTTAGTGTGAGGACTAAATGAGTTAATATTTTTAAAGTTTAGACAAGCATCTGGAACAGAGAAGATATCCACTAAATGCTGACTACTGTTAGTTGTTTTAATAACTTTTCCCGATAACAGATCCATCTGCCAGAGGTAAATCTGGTGCAGAATAATGTGAATGAGAATGACCACTGCCACCTCTTACATTTATGTGCTCTGCATTTTTTCAATTTTTGTTTTTAAACATTTACACACTCTTACTGGATTAAAAATGGGTTTTGAACAACAAGCTGATGACAGAAGGCACTTTGTTTGTTGGGAGCCTGGAGAGAAAGGGGCAGAACTTAGGTACATGAATGGCAGGTCAGTGGGTGGGGAAAGAAGGGTCTCAGGCCTGGGGGTATCAAGTCACCAGAAGCAGCTCCTGGAGGTTGTGAGTGACCTTGGTTACAATCATGATATCTGAAAAAGCTCAAGTCCATGGGGGACTACAAGTCCCACCCACTCTAACAGAGTCTGGGGTTATTTTACTGTCAGAGTGATGGTTGAGGGTCCTAGCTGAATGAACAGACAAAAACACATTTGGACAGAAAAGACAGGTAAGCCAGAGCGGTTTAAAGATAATGCCACATCACAATAGTAACTTTAAGTGACGGCAGAAACAGGCAGGGGCCATGTCTTTTTTGGACTCCTTTCTTCATGTGCCTCCTGCCTATTTGGCCTCCAGAGTTTATAACTGCAAAGGCGAGCATTGGACCCCACTGGCTGTGTCTGCTTTTCATTACTATCACAGGCTGAAATGAAACCTGAAGTTGGGCCTCATCCTCAGGAACTAAAAGAAGCACGATTTGAGGGAAAGCTTAGGTGGCTTGGGGTGACAAGGGTGTGCTAAGAGTCAAGGCCAGAGAGCAAAGTGGGAGGACACACGGAGCTGAGGTGTAACTGGCGTGTAGACCCTGAGTCCTTATTCACTTATCTTATCCCTGAGGTTTCTTCCCAAACTGGAGAAGTGGGGGTTGGGACATAAGATCATAATTTAAATCTGACCATTTCCTGATAGGAAAACGTTTGCCTCTGAAGCCAAAGTTCTCACAATCCCCAAAGTCTTAATGGTGACAACTCTCCATGGTCTGAGTCAGAAACCAGATTCCTACACTTGGGAAAAGCCTCCCAGACCATTTGAGCAGCCTCCAGCAAGCTGCAATAGCAAGCCAGCTTTCCGACAAATATTTAGCAAGCCCCTATTAGGTGCCAGGCACTGGAAAAACAGCAGTAACTCAGACAAAAGGTCCCCACTCTCATGGAACTGCCATTTTAGCTAGAAAGATAATTGATAAATAAGATCACTTTTTAAAATTGGTGCTCACTATCATTAAAATAGTAGTTTGGTTAGCATTGCTGAGCGGTGGGCGAAGGGGGCAGGGACGAGAAATAAATTTAAGCTGGTCACAACACTGTAAATCAACTACACTTCAATAAAATACATTTTTTTTAAATAAAACAATTTAAGCTGGAACCTGAATGAAAAGGAGCCAAATACACAAAGCTCTGGACAGTGAATGTGTGGATAAGGCCAGTGAGGCCAGAAAGTGATTGATTCAGAAGAGAAATCACTTCACAGGGCTAGAACTGGAGTCACACTTCTCTTTTCCTTTTTTTTTTTAAAATTTATTTATTTTTGGCTGCATTGGGTCTTCGTTGCTGCGCGGTGCTTTCTCTAGTTGCAGGGAGCAGGGGCTACTTTTCGCTGCGGTGCGTGGACTTCTCATTGCAGTGGCTTCCCTTGTTGCGGAGCACAGGCTCTAGGTGTGCGGGCTTCAGTAGTTGTGGCACACAGGCTCAGTAGTTGTGGCTCGCGGGCTCTAGAGCACAGGCTCAGCAGTTGTGGCACACGGGCTTAGTTGCTCCGCGGCATGTGGGATCTTCCCAGGCCAGGTCTTGAACCCGTGTCCCCTGCATTGGCAGACGGATTCTTAACCACTGCACCACCAGGGAAGCCCCACTCTACTCTTAAAATCTCAATTGCATTTACCCAGTGAGTGATTCAGGGCCAAACTGAGGGCCTGAGCAAGACTGGACCCTGGGGGCTTCCCTGGTTGACAGTCCGCCTGCTGATGCAGGGGACACGGGTTTGTGCCCCGGTCTGGGAGGATCCCACATGCCGCGGAGCGGCTGGGCCCGTGAGCCATGGCCGCTGAGCCTGCGAGTCCAGGGCCTGTGCTCCGCAACGGGAGAGGCCACAACAGTGTGAGGCCCGCGTATCGCAAAAAAAAAAAAAAAAAAAAAAAAAAAACCAAAACTGGACCCTAGGTTTGGTACCTCAGTCTCAGGTGATATAGCTACATGGGCACAGCCCTTGATTCATCTCATTTTTTTCTGTTAATACACTGACCTACATCTGGTTGCTTTTTAAATATTAAGCCATCCTTGCTTTCTTGGGGTACGTTTCACCTGGTTTTGGTGACCGCCTGCATTTACCAAGCTCTTACAATATCCATCTTATAGAACTGTCACAACAGCCCTAATGAGGTAGGTGCAACATTTAGCCCCACTTTGAAGATGAGGAAAGTGAACCCTGGAGGGGTTTACTGTCCATGGCCACAGACATAGAAAATATTAAAACTAGCATTTGGACCCAGGCAGGAAGTAGAACTGGACTGTTTCTTATCCTGGATACCAGAAACCACCACCCCCGGTAACTAGCCAGGAGTGTTGACAACAGTACCCTATCCCTCTCTCACCTCTCTGTATGTCTCCCCACCCACCCCCCATCCCTGCATCAAGTCCCAAATCAATTTCCACTCCTGTCTCTCTTCTGACCTTCTGCACTGGTAGATCGGCCCTGAAATCTACAACAGCTTCCAGTTGCTGTGAGAAGCCGACCTCTTTAGGCCTCCTCCCCAACTTCATCCCCTGTTGCTCTTACTTTATCTGGTTATGTTCCAGTTACACTGGCTTTCTTGCACATCCTTTTCAAACTGCACAAATTGTTCCTGAGATCTGGAACACTCTCTTCTGTGCCTGCAAACAAATACTTCTACTCATCCTACGCTAATATTACTGATAACAAAGCACTTTGTGCCAGACACTGTTCGAAATATTTTACATAGAAAACCTTCTTTAATACTCACAACAACCCTATGAAGTTGCAGGTTACTATTATTATCCCATGTCACAGGATCAGGAAATGAAGACAAAAAGATGAAGTAACCTGCCCAAGGCTGCATAGCCAGTAAACAATGGAGTTGGATTTACACCCAGGCCACCTGGTTCCAGAATCCTTGCTCTTAACCACTACACTATTTTACACTAATTCCCAAGTTACTTTGTGTGAGGTTCTCCAGTGTGGATTCATAACAATTTCTCTCTCTCATCCCACCCCCTTTGTTTTTGATCTGTCAGCAAATCCTGTCGGTTCTACCTTCAGAACGTATCCAGAATCCAACCTCTCCTCTCCACATCCACTGCCGCCACCACCACTGCTGGCCTGGACTACTGTGGTGGCCTCCTCACTGCTTCCGCCCTTGCCCCCTCCCCAAGTCTGTCCTCACAGTTGCCAGAGGGTCCTGTTACAACCCAAGTCAGTCCATGGCCCTCCTCTGCTCAGACCCCTGCTCCATCTCTCTCAGAGAAAAAGCCAAAGTCCTCCCCGTGGCCAGAGAGGCCCTACAGAACCAGGCCCCGTCACCTCTCCGACCTCACCTCCTGCCACTAGTCCCCTCACTCACTCTGCTCTGGCTGCACTGACCTTCTTGCTGTTCCTTACACACACCAAGCAAGTTCCCAACTCAGGGCCTTTGCACTTACTTGCTTTTTCTTCTGCCTCTAATTCTCCTCTTCCAGATGTCAAGGAAAGGCAAGGCTGAGATATTTGGCTGGTAAAGAAACATACCCTGGTTCGATTCAGATGTTTGCTACTTACATAGACAGCAGAAACAAGAAGAGCCACAGATGCCAGCTCATGTCCCTCATGCAGGGTAACGCAGAAACAAAAAGGGGCCAGATGACTGCAGCACGGGTGGTGGGATACTGTGTTGCCGAGAAGCTAGTACATGCTAAGCAGTTCTATAACCTTAAATTGGGGGAGAGAAGGAACAGAAAGCCTCATACCTCACCAGAACCTCGGGAGATGAGAAACCGTCTCATGGCAGCCTCCTTGGTAGAGAGGATCTTAATGAGAAATGGCCATGTAGCCTCTCGTGCTCTGTGTTCCGAGGATCACAGGGCATTCTCCCAATACTTAGATCAGCTTGCCTACGTGGCCTATGAGGAGACATGCTAGGCAGCCAGAGCACCGTGGCAGACCCATTCCCCTACCATTCTCCCTCTAATTTCAAGTCTCTGTTGTAAGGTCACCTCTTCCGAGTCGCCTTCCCTAGACCATCTTGTGTAAGACCCCAACACTCTTCATTCCCTCTGCTTTATTCTCCTTAACGCTTGTCACTTTCTAACATTACGTCACATACCAATTTATTACTTTATCATCCGTAGACCCCAATATGTGATTCCTAAGCAAAGGAATCTGTCATTATGTTGCTGTGTTCCTACTATTATTATCTGGCACACATAACAAATGCTTGGTAACATTTATTGACTACACATAACTACCAGACACTGTTCTAGGTGTTTCCCATGTCTTGACTCATTCAATGGGTATGATCCCCATTTTACTCTTAAGGAGAAAGGTTTCTAAGAGGTCCTGGGTTTTGAAGGAAGGCAGGCAGGACCTCTGGTGCTGGGCAAAGAATGGTCCATCTGCCTGGAGAAGCCAGAGGGGTCCTGAGGGCTCTGATTGGGGGGGAGAGGCAGGAAGGGGTTCTAGGACCTGTATCTGGTTTTGTTTTTTTGGCCACGCAGCATGGCATACAGGATCTTAGTTCCCTGACCAGGGATCGAACCCATGACCTCTGAAGTGGAAGTGCAGAGTCCCAACCACTGGACCACCAGGGAATTCCCTAGGACCAGCATCTGGAAAGTATTGTCAGATGTCAAGAAATACAAGCTAGCATTGCAGGGTTTCTTGAGGCCCTTGGAATAGAGATGCCTGTAACAATGGAGAAGGCTTTGGGGAACAGGGGCAAGCCAGCCAAAAATAGCTGACAGCCATCCACTTCCCATGCCAACGCAAACGTCTAACAAACCACACCTCTAACAGTTTTCTTTTGAACTTTTTATTATGGAAAGTCTCAAACTTACAATAGTAGTGATTTAATGTACTTCCATGTACCTATCACCCAGGTTCAACAATTATAAACACACTGCATTTTCTAAGCTGCAGGCTCCATAAGCATTTGAGTGGTTTGGAGCCAACTGTTTTTGTTAACAAAAAGATAACTAGAAAACATCAGGGCATTTTGCACATTTAATTCATTAAACCTTTCTTCCACTTAAATAGACAAATGGGTAGATTGTATCCCAATTTAAAAAAATGTACTTCTTACTAAGGATTGCACTCAAAGTTTAAAATGGAGACCACAAGTACTGTGCTTGAATGACTATTAAGTAGACAGAGTAAAGAAAACTTTCTGAATTTTACTTGAAGGAAGCTTAAAACTGAATTTAGAACAGCATATTAGAAATTTTTATGCAGAACAATGCCACAGATTGTTTTCAACAATTTAGAAGCCTTAGATTTCTTTGTGCCTTCACTGGTTATGTTAGAACCCATGTCCCATAGGCTCCAGGGCAGTTCTCCATAACCTAACACTAATACTTCTGCAATATATTGCATACATATTCACACTAAGTGGGAAAAATAAAGATTATGAAAAGCTTCAGGTCTTGTCACTGAATTTGAAATAAAATGACTTTTAGTTTTGCAGATCTCTGTGCACTTCGAATTATAAGGGATCATGCTAGCCTGGAGAGGGGTGAGAGGTGGAAGAGGAATGCAGCTAGGCAGGAACTGTAGCATGCTTTGTCTCCAAAAGCAGGAGTGGAAGGAACACTGCCCACTGTTATCCGATATGCTTTCCTACATACCTAAGTATTTACAGCAACTTATTTTAAAAAGCTTTTTGAAAGTTTACATCCCCCAAACCAGAATGTAGGGCAAGGTGTGGGGGTAGCATCACAGACCTACCTTGTTCTAAAGGTCACCTCCAGTACCGCTCTGTGAGGTGGCACTATTATTCCCATTTTGCACGTTGAACCTGAGGCAGATAAAAAAACTAAGCTAGGAATCAGGGTCTGTGAGATGTTTGTCCAAGTTTGGTGGGGGGTAGGCAAGGTCCAGGGATTGAAAATACAAATACCTGTAGGCCAGGGGTCTGGTCTTCACAGGCTTTGGGACACAGGTTCTCAAAGCACCTTTGAATGTGCTTGTGGTCTCAGTGGGTTCTTGGGAAACATGCACACTAGTGAGATTCTGGTCAAAGTGAAGAGGACTAAGAAGCTTTTAATAAGGGTTTTCAATCTCAAGTCCAGAAATTGTATTGCTGAGTATGTGCCAAAGAAAACTGTGTCTTCTAGGCCCCTTCCTTAGAGCAAGTAAACAAGAGACTGGGCCTCTGAAGGCTGGATTACTAAACAGCACCTTCTGAAAGGACGTTTATGGTTTTTGTTGATGTCACTTGGGGGATCATTTTGTTGCAGGAACTTTGTGATTATGGGATCCTGTCTCAGGCCACATTGTGAGACGGACATTTTACTTCCTGAGGTAGGATGCAGAGGTGCCCCCCGCCCTAGACAGTAACAGTGGTCCTCCTGCCAGATCCCACAGCCTTAACTCCCTGGAGGTCCAGCACAGAATGCCTTAGACTGAGTACTCAACCAGTAAGGAGTAGCCACAATGTCCCTTTACCTGGGCCTGGATCAGCAGTCCAGGCAGGTCTCTGAAGTTCCCAAGTCTCCATCCACCTGGCAAAACAAATTCATGACTGGATGGGAGGAATGGTCCTGGGGCCTGTCTCAACTAGCTGGGAGGCACAGGAAACAGGCCATCAATACTGGAACTCTCACAATACAGGGACCCATGTAACCCGTCAGCTCTGGTTGCCATTTAACAGCACCATACACTGGGTGGTTTATAAACAGAAATTTCCCATACTTCTCGAGGCTGGAGTCCTAGATCAGGGTGCCAGCATGTCCAAGCTCTCCTGGGGGAGAGAGCTTTCTAGATTGCAGACTGCCAACTTCTTGTTGCATCCTCACATGGTGGAGAGCAGGAGATTGAAGCAAGCTTTCTTAGTGACTATTATAAGGGCACTAATCCCATCGTGACAGTGGAGCCTTCATGACCTCATCTAACCCTAATCACCCCCCACAAAGGCCTCATCTCCTAATGCCATCACATTGGGGAGTACACTATCAGTCCATTAACACCTGCCCCATGAATGAGTGAATAAGGCAGTTTAGGATGTCCTGAAACTTACAATCTGGTGGTACTTGGCTCAGTATCTGCCAGTTAGACGCAATGGACATAACTGATCAGAAACTCTAAAGAGGAATAGAGCCCATGGGACTCCAATACAGGCACCAGAACCATGACTAAAGGGAGTTAAAACTGAGGAACTACCACTTTACCACTGAAGACCCTCACACCACCATGGAAGACTGAACGCCTGTGGTTGATGCCTTTGCAAACTGTTAACAGCTATAAACATGCTTATTAAATGCACTTGACCCCCCCAACAGAAAATGTAAATTGTCCATGAGGCTGAGAGACATGTTAAATGACCCACTGAAGGTCAAATAAGTGGACAGCAGCAGAGCCTGGATTTGAATCCTGGAATCAGAACCCAGAGGCTGTGCTCCTAGAACCCTGTTTTCAAACCAGGATTCTCCTGTGTCCCTTCCTGTGTCCCTCACACCAAGGTGAGTTTACTATACCTGCCCCCACCCCCAGTATTTCAGGAGGAGGAGCTGGCACCACTGTTTACAGCAGGATTTAGCCTACATTCTCAGAACAATCTTGTGAGAAGGGCACCTACCTGATGCTCAAAGACAGGGAGATTCAAACCAAAGCAGTCATTCCAAAGGTGACACCGAGATGATCACAACGGGACCAAGACACCATCTCAGGAAACCCAATTCCAGCCATAAGGGGATTTCACCTGGACTCCCCACCCTTCCCACAAGCCTTATGTATACCAAAACCAATCCCAAACTCAACCAAACTTTGAACTCAAGGTCTCTGCCCCTTCGGCAGTCCCTGCCCACCCCGTAACTAAATCCTTTTCTCAGTCTCCCTCTTGAACTTCTTCTATTTTTAATTCGTAATAAGCCTCTATACCTTAATTTGAGTAAGGAAAAAGCACTATCAATATCGATTTGTTTTCATCTTTTTAATCAACTCGTTGAAAGACATCCTAAACACTACATGAAACACAACAGAATATTTTTTTCTTCCAGTATTAAAAAAAATGACACAAATATTTTTAAGAAACTTCTATATAATCAAGGCAGAGATCTGGAGTAAAAAACACCTCTAAGTAATCATGTTCTTCATTTCTTATAGTTACAGTCAGAGATTGCTTCCTAATCATAATTAAACATTGTGTTCAAAATGTTCCTAGATGCACATTATTAAAAAAAAAAATCAGTCTGGCCAAACATTTTTTGCCAGAACCAACATTCCTGAGCCGGAACTAAAAAATTGGTATAAAAAAAAAAAAGGAAACAATATCCAGACTCCACAAATGTCTCAGAATTTGTCTTTAAATGGGAGAAAAATTTAACAAAAAAACACACGGAACTTTCTGAAAGGTCTTTAACAAGCTACCTTGGGAGCTCTACTCAAAAAAAGAAGTTGACGTAACTAAAACAGATGTTTCAGTGCAGCTCCAAAAATCTTTATAAATACAGCCATTTGGAGGGATGGTCCTGGATCAGAAGAAGTTTTATTCCTTGTGTATCTGAGAACAGTAAGAAGGGGGAGAATTGTGATGTTGGGAATAGGCCAACATGCTCACTTCCCAGGGCTGATGAGGATGCTGAAAGGCTAGACGGCAGGGACACCCCTCCACCTCTTCCATGCTCAATAGGAATAGATGATTATAGACGAGATAAGTTTGACACCCCCACCCCCCCAACCCCCCGCCAAAGCAGACTAGCCTTTAACAGGCACCTGAGAGCAAGGAAGGCCTAGGAATGCTGTCAGGTGGGCTTGTTGAGGTATGCATAGGCAGGAGAAAAGTGAGAGGGGCAGGACTGGTACATAGAAGTCTGCTCGGTGGCAACACAGAAGCCTCACCTACATTAGGTGTGCATGCCTCATCTCAGTTGTCATAATTATCCCTGTAATTTCCTCCTGAGTAGCGGTCATAACCACCCTGGCTTCTGGGAAAAAACATACATAAGTATCACAGGAATATCTTATATACACCTTCTAATAATACTAAAAACCATGTATACTTACAAATCCTGTCACATTTTTATGTACTATAATATGAACTTTAACGTGTAAAATGAGATGTTAAACATGAACACCAAGTAAACATCAAATAATCACATTATGTATAACTTACATATAGCATTTTAAACCATATTAAACATTAATAGAATACACACAATTAATCAAGACAGTACAATAAACGTGTATGTGTCACTGTCGACCGCACACTGCAATATGACCTAATATCTTACTGTTGTATTTAACCCAAATTATTGTTGCACACTTATTTTGTAGTTTCGTTATAATTTGTAAAAACAAACACTAGTAGCACCACAGTAAGAAATGTATGAATACTCAGGCAGCCGAGCTAAGATCTTGGGGAGAGGGAAGAGCACCACCAGAGTACCCCAACCCCTTGGCTACCCACCTGCCGCCATAGTCTCTGGACCTTCCATATCCATATCCATATCCTCCAGGTCGGCTATCATACCTGCCACTTCCATAGCCCTGGTCCCCACCACCTACAGCAGATAAAAAATATTCAAATGGCAATTGTCCAGACATAGACTAACAGGCAACTCTCTTCCATATCCCATTATCAAACTTACCACTGCACTTACCTCTAGAGTAGCTGCGACCACGCCCATAGGCCCCAAAGGCACCCCCTCTTGTTCCCCGGGCCGACTTGCCCGCGTGGTCTACACGGATCTGACGACCGTCCAGAGACTAGGTGTGGGGAGACACAAGGAGGATGGATGGGTTGGTGGTCAAACAGAGCAGGGATGAGGTAAGAGCGGGCTGGGCAGGTGGGCAAAAGAGCCCAGAAATTCCTGCTGGGCACCAGGTTCTGGGTACCACATTCCAGAACAAGCTCCTTTGACCAGAATGGCTTTATCAGGAGCTACAGAATCCCACAAAATGACCTGAATCCACCGTGTTCCCCCTGCTACTACTTACATCTTGACTGAACTCAGGTTGAGTTCTCCTCCCCACTCCTCTAAGCTGCCCGACTATTAGGGCTAGATAGACACCTCTCTTGGTTTGAGGCTTCAGAGTCCATCCCAGAAGACTCACGAGGTCCTCTCCGGGCCAGGCCCGCAGGTCTGCAGACTCTACTACCTAAGCCCAGAGCAGGTCAACCATCCACAGGTGGCTTCTCGGCCTCATGCAGGACCAGTCGTCGCCTCCCAGGCAGCCCGGCTCTGTCTGCCGCTGCCCTCCACCCCCTAGAACAGAAGGCAGTCACGCTCCTGTGAGTGGGCACTGCGGAGCTTGGTGGCCGCGCTGCCCCTAGCAGACACAGAGGGAAAAACAGAAAGAATGGTCGAAGTGACAGATAGGAGCAGGGCCCCTATGCAGGTAGGCGGCCTCACCTCTCCATTCATGGCTCTCATGGCATCTGAGGCATGCTCTGGATTGGTGAAGGTGATGAAGCCAAAACCCCGGGATCGCTGAGTGTCCCGGTCCTTGACAACAACCACTGGAAAAGGAAGAGGGGAGAGAGATAAGAGGACAAGTGGCAAAGGGTGTTGGACCCTCCTCCCACCAATCCTCAATGGAAAGTTATCGAGTTCTCAGTCTTAGACCTAGGAACAAAAGCAGGAGAGGAGTAATGTAAAGGCCTGGGATTCTGACCCTTTTCTCCTGTTTCCTGAAATGCATGGGCCCCAGACTTCCTTCCACACACCCCCATCACGTGTCTGGCCCATGTCTCACCCTCAGAAATAGGTCCGAAGCTGCTGAAGTGGTCTTCCAGAGCCTGCTCATCAGTGTTGAAGTTGAGCCCTCCCACGAAGAGCTTCCCTTCTTCAGACGACATGGCGGTAAATTCAAGTCCTGTGGAGAAAATATGGAGAAGAGTAGAAGAAGCAGTGTAGTTGGGAGAAAAAAAAGATTGGAGAAATGAGAAAAGATAAAGAGAAGAGAGGAGAGAACACAGAAGAGACAAAAGGAACAAAATAAGGGGTAACTATGTTGAAACACAGAAAGGCCAAAGCGGCGGGAATCTACGGGGCGAACTCAGCGAGGTAGCCATTTGGGGGCTGCCTTCGCGCATGCCCACAACATCCCCCGCCACCGCGCCCGTCATTTTGTGCGGCTGCGCATGCCCAGAACACCCTTGCGCTCCCTCCGCACCCGCAAAACAAGATGGCGGCGGTAACGTAAGAAAACCCCCCCACCCCCACCCAGGCCTCCGCTGTCGCGCGGTCACTGCCACCAGCCACGCCGCCAGCCCTCCCGGCATTCCTCGCAATTGGATATAGCGCGCCAACCTCGCACCAAACAAAGTGTCACCTCCGAGTACGGGACCCACTCGCCCCGGAGAAGCCCAGGCCTACGTGTCAAAAGCCAGTACTCTCCCCACTCGCGCACCTCGCTCTTGCCCGGCGTGGCACACGTCAGTGGGGCGAGAAGCGGTCGCTCCGCAAAACATGCTGCTTACCTGGAAATTAAGTAAAAGGCCGACGAGACAGCTACCGCCAAGAAGCCGAGAGACTGGGAAGGGCGCCGCGCGGGAAGACTCCTGATAAAGCGTACGTAGCGGTACGTCACGGGTCGTCCGTCACGCGTGCCGGCGTGCGCGCTCATTGGCTGACGCCAGTGAGGGGGCGGGGTGGGAGGAAGGGGCGGAGATGCAAAGGGATCGATGCGCTCAGTACGCTTCCGGGAATGGAGGCGAGGCTTGTGTAGTTGGTTCCGCCTGGCATCAGCATCGCTCCACTGGCCCCAGCCGTCTTCATCCCTTACACGCACGAGCCTTTTTCCTGTCACACCCATTTCCGTCCCGGACATCACCCTCACCATCCTTGACGTCGTCTCCCCCATTGGTTTTGACGTCTTCCTCTAGGTCCCTGAGGACATAATTACCGTCCTCTGATAACTTCTTTCACCTTCTAGTCCTCTAACCTCATACCTCTCGAGGCCTCGATGTTTTATCTCCCCACTGTCCCTGACGTCATCGCCCTTCACAGTCCTTAACATCAGACCCTTTGTTTCTTAGTCCCTGACCCTGACCCCTACGTTTCCTTCTCTGTGCCCAACATCTAGCCACTTGTTATGGGACCCTTTTCCCTGGCATCGTTCCTTCTCATTTATAACTTCAGCCCTCATCCTTACCTGACAGCCTCCTGAAGCCAGTTTCTCGAATTCCCTACCATTGGACCACTTGAGGTGCCTTCTACAGAAGAGGATGCTTCAATCTTCAGAAGGAGTAAATCCCAATCCAACAGAACGATTATCTGCTGTCACTCAGAGTTGCTGAACCCTTGATCCACAGAAAGGACTTTCACAAAACATAATGGACTTATCCAAAGCAAAGAGTGTCTGAGCCCACTCCCCACAGTTTGTTCTTGTTCAGTCTTCTGAGTGTCTGAGCTACTTTTACAATGAATGAATTTGACAGACTTTTCGTTTCTGAACTCCCCATCAAGGAAGAATGGGTTAGTTTTCCCTCAGAGACTCTAAATATGTCATCCATAGAATGGACTTGTCCAGCCTGCTAAGGGTGAGCACCCCAAACACAGACTAGATTTAACTTTTGGAGTACGGTATGGTATGCATCCACAAAATGGACTTGTCTGGCTTTTGCCATATCCAGACTTCTATGCCCAGGATGGACGTGAAGAGATTTCACATTGTCCACACATGTGCTAGTCTTAACCCTCTGATAATCTGAGCCCCCATGCAAAAATTAGAGGTACTTATTTACCTCTCAAAGTGTCTGAGCTCTGATCATATTTCACAGTTCGTGACACATCGTCATGGTCGTTCTATGCGAAGCCTCTCATTTTATTTATTCTTTTATTCCTGCACCCAACTATCATTCTCTTCCTCCCACCGTTAACTCTTTTATTGGGTTTAATGTTATCTCTTGGTGTGATTTCATATAAAATGTGCATTTTTGTGTATGTTTTTTTAAAAATGTATTTATTTAGGCTGCACTGGGTCTTAGTTGTGGCATACAGGATCTTAGTTGCAGCATGCAGGCTTCTTGGTTGGGGCATGCAAACTCTTTAGTTGCAGCATGCATGCAGGATCTAGTTCCCTGACCAGGGATCGAACCCAGGCCCCCTGCATTGGGAGCGCAGAGTCTTACCCATTAGACCACCACGGAAGTCCCTTGGTATGCTTTTAATTTAAATGGTAGTGTCGTTTGTTTTTGGTTTTTTTTACTCTTTTTTTCAACCAGCATTATATTTTTATTCCATCTGTGGAAATTCCCTGGTGGTCCAGTGGTTAATACTCTGTGCTTTCATTCCTGGGACCCAGGTTCGATCCCTGGTCGGGGAACTAAGATCCCACAAGCTGTGCAGTGTGGCCAAAACAAAAAACAAACAAAAGAACAAACAAAAAAAACATTAATGGGAGTTTTGTTGGGATTGCATTGAATTAATAGATTTGGGGCAAAATAATATCTTAATAATATTACCTGTGGAGGTTTTAAAATATGTTCACAAACTCTTTGATAATGCCCCCTTCAAGAGTTGGAGCCTAGTTCCCTTTCCCTTGAGGGTAGGCTGGACTTTTGACTCACTTGTAATGCACAGAATGAGCACATCACTTCCAAAACTAGGTCATAAAAGGCACTTCGGGGCTTCCCTGGTGGCGCAGTGGTTGAGAGTCCGCCTGTCAATGCAGGGGACACAGGTTCATGCCCCAGTCCAGGAGGATCCCACATGCCCGGAGTGGCTGGGCCTGTGAGCCATGGCCGCTGAGCCTGTGCGTCCGGAGCCTGTGCCCCGCAACAGGAGAGGCCGCAATAGTGAGAGGCCTGCGTACCATAAAAAAAAAAAAGAAAAGGCACTTCAGTTTCCTGCTTTCACACAGACTGCTTTCTCTGTGGGACGGTACCTGGTACTTCATGCAGCAGCCCTATGGTGGAACTGAAGCCTCCTGCTAACAGCTATGTGAGTGGACATTCTTGGAAGTGGAATCAAGCCTTCAGATGACTGCAGCCCCCTTCTGCATCCTGACTGCAACCTCATGAGAGACTCAGGTTCAGAACCACCCAGCTAAGCCACTCCCAGAATTCTGACCCTCTGAAACTGAGATAATGATTATTATTTTAAGTCTGGGAGTAATTTGTTGCCAATACATAGCTAATACATCACGAAATCTTCCCAGCAAAGAGCATGAGATGTCTCTCCTTTTATTCAGATCACCTACAGTATTTGTTATTAGAGTTAAAAAAAATTTTTAATAGGTTTTATTGATTTATTGATTTATTTTTTGGCTGCGTTGGGTCTTCGTTGCTGCACGCGGGCTTTCTCTAGTTGCGGCGAGTGGGGGCTACTCTTCGTTGCGGTGCGAGGGCTTCTCACAGCGGTGGCTTCTCTCGTTGCGGAGCACAGGCCCTAGGCGCGCAGGCTTCCGTAGTTGTGGCACGCGGGCTTCAGTAGTTGTGGCTCACGGGTTCTAGAGCGCAGGCTCAGTAGTTGTGGTGCACGGGCTTAGTTGCTTCGCGGCCTGTGGGATCTTCCCGGAGCAGGGCTCGAACCTGTGTCCCGTGTTGGCAGGCGGATTCTTAACCACTGCGCCACCAGGGAAGCCCCCAATTTTTTTCTTATAGAAGTCTTTTGTATTGGTTAAATTCTTTCCTAGATACTTTATTTTCTTATTGTAGAGAAATGGTTTTTATAGGTTAATCTGGAAACCTTGCCGAACTGTCTTATTGGTCCTAACAGTTTTTCTGGTCATTGTTAGTTCCTTAAGGTAGTCAGTCATATCATTTACAAATGGGTTTTTATCAATTCCTTCCAAAACTTACATCTCATTTCTTTTTCTTTCCTTACAGCACTGGCCAGCTGTATGTTAAGTAGCAATATTGAGAGGGAACATCCTTGCCTTATTCCTGATCTTAGAGGGAAAATGTGTTTAAATTTTCTCTGTTAGGCATTTTGTTTGTTGTTTTCTTTCTTTTAAAAAAAATTTGTTTTTGTTTTTTACTATTGGGCATTTTTGCTCTTTTTGCCACGTAACCTTTATCAAGTCAAAGATGTTCTCTTCTACTCTTATTTTGTTTGCTCAGTTATTTTTTTAATATCATAAACAAGTGCTGAATTTTATCAAATTTTTTTTCTGCTTTGTGACTATCATATGATTTCTCCTCCTTATTAATGTGGTAGTTCACTCATTAATTTTCTCATTTGGATTATGTTTGAATTCCTGGGATAAGCCCTACTTATGATTTTTTTTAAACTAACACTGTTGAACTCAGGTAGCTAATATTTTATTAGAATTTTTGCATCTATATTCATAAGTGAAATGGGTCTATAACTTTATTGTCTTGTATGTTCCTTATCTGGTTTTAGAATCAAGACTATACTAGCCTCAAAAAATGAGTTGGGCAGCTTTTGCTTTTTTCCTAGTTTCTGGAACGATTTGTATATTTGGGAATTAACAGTTCCTTGGAAGTTTGATGAACTACATCTGCAAAACCATCTGGGTCTGGGCCTGAGCTTTTTGTTGCAATGAGATGGAGTGTCTTTTTTTTTTTTTTAGCGGTACGCGGGCCTCTCACTGTTGTGGCCTCTCCCGTTGCGGAGGCGCAGGCCCAGCGGCCATGGCTCACGGGCCCAGCCGCTTCGCGGCATGTGGGATCTTCCCGGACTGGGGCACGAACCCGTGTCCCCTGCATCGGCAGGCGGACTCTCAACCACTGCGCCACCAGGGAAGCCCGAGATGGAGTGTCTTTAACTATCATTTCAAATTTTCTTAAAACTTGTTATATTTCTCAATTTCTTTTTGCATCAGTCTGAGCACATTTTAATTTTTCCAGAAACTTAAGCCTTTCATCAAGGTTTTCGAATGTATTAGCTTCCAATATTGAGCCTTTTTGTGTCTATAATTTCCCTTTTTCTGTGTTGTATTTTGCATTCTTTTAAAGCAGTCTTGGCAGAGGCCTATCATTAATATTTTAAAAGAACCAGCTTTTCATTTTGCTATTCTTTATCATTACTTTAAAAATTCTCTTTGGCACTTATTTCCTTCCTTAACGATATTTCCTTCATGACTCATGGAGTCATGGGTTTGTTCCTCTGCTGTTTTCCCAACTTCTTGATTTGAATGCTTAGGTCATTTATATTTCAACCTTTCTTCTCTCCTGATAAATGTACTTAAAGCTATGCATTTTCTTTTAATAACTGATTTTTCTGTGTCCCAGAAATTTTGCATGTAGTGTTTTTACTGTTTAGTTCTAAGTATTTCTAAAGTTCCTTTATTTCTTCCTTTACCCAGGGGTTATTTAGTAATGCTAGTTTCCAAAAATGGGGACCTTTTTTTTTTTTTTTTGGCCGTGCTGTGTGGGATATCAGTTCCCCAACCAAGGATTGATCCCAGACCATGTAGTGAAAGCCCAGAATCCTAACTAGTAGGCCACCAGGGAACTCCTGGGGCCTTTTTTTTCATTGCTTTTCATTATTGCTAATTTTATTGCATTGTGGCCAGAGACCATGGTTGATATTGATACTTTTGAATTCATTGAGGCTTTCTTTGTGCCCTAACAGGGTCTGTTTTTTGTAATTAAGTGTAAGCATAAAAGGAGTCTTCTCCATTTGTTAAGTGGAGGGTTATATAGGAACGTGTGTCATATATATGAAATTATATATCAAGCTTAAAAATGTATTGTTCAGGTCTCCTTAGGAGTATATGTGTTTATGGTAGACATATATTCTTTGTTAATGAGTATATGTCCTTCTTTGTTTTTCACGATCTGAAATTTCATTTTGTTAGCTATTAGGATGTCTCTCCCAGCTTTCTTTGGGCTTTTATTAGTCTGCTATATATTTTCTTCATCCTTTCATTTTCAACATCCGTGTGTGTGTGTGTGTGTGTGTGTGTGTGTGTGTGTGTACAGTTGGACCTTTTTTTAAAAAAACAAAATCCATTGAGGGTGGTGTTCTAAATGTTTTTTGTACTTACTATTATATTAAAACTTGACATCTCATTTCATCTTCTCCATTTACAGTATTTTTGTTTCTTTTTTTTCTACCATCATACTCATACCTTATTTTGTTTTGAGTCCTTTTTCTATTTCTTGTTCCTGTTTTATATTTTCTCTCTTATTGTACTTATTTAAAAGTCTTCATCTGTATGTCCCAGTATTTCTGCTTCAGATACTGTATGTCACCCAGTGTGGTAGCCAGTCTGATATAGCCCCCAATGATCCCTGCCTCCTGATGTTCACATCCTGCATGGTTCCCCTCCATGTTTTACTAGGGCCTAGTAAAACACATAGGCCTATGTGACCAAGAAAATACAACAGAAGTGACGGTATGCCATTTCTGAGGTTAAGTTATAATAGACATTGCAGTTCTGTCTTGGTTATGGTCTCTTGCCTGCCTGCTGGGACCACGTGTTGTTTGGACCCCCATGGAGAGGCTCACGTGGTGAAAAACTGAAGCCTCCTACCAACAGCTCTGTGAGTGGGCCACGTTAGTGTTGGGTCGTTCAGCCAAGTCATGCCTTCAGCTGACTGCAGTCCTGGCTGACAACTTGACTGAAACCTCAGAAGAGACCCTGAGCCAAAACCTCATGGCTAAGCTGCTCCCAGACTCCTGACCCTCAGAAACTGAGAAAATAAGTATTTGTTGTTTTAAGCTAAGTTTGGGGGTGATTTGTTATACAGCAATAGATAACTAATACATCCAGTTTATTTTTCACTGGAGGTCATTATACTGCCCGGGTGTCTTGTTCTTTTGGCAGTGAGCTCATATTCCCCTGATGTGAGCAGCTGTTCTGGCTGGTAACTGTACTGAGGGAAGGCTGAAGGCCAGACTTGACTCTGGTTAATCACCTGGAGTCCAAGGGGTAAAGGGGTGTGAGGGGAGATGAGCCAAAGGGTGGAGAGTCCCAGGCACCACACAAGTAGAGCTCTCACTCCCATCTACGATCACACCACCCAACAATTCTGCTGGTAGGTTTCATCCTTAAACCCTAAGAGGGGGGGTCATCTCCCAGGTGTTACCACTAGCCCTGGTGTCTGGAGGGGGCAGTGGGGGAGTAATCACTCCTCTGGCTGCTCATTTCCTCCCCTCAGCAGGGTTCTTGTTACCCTGATACTAGCCCCCGCAACCAGACACCTGTACCAGTGGTTTGGATGATTTCTGCAATGAGGGGGCAGGCAAGGCAACATGGGGGAGAGGCACCAGCCAGAACTTAAATCTCTAACCTGTCCTGTATTTGTTGCCTCCAGCCATCTACCACTCAAAACACAGGTCAGTTAAAGATAACCTTCCATCTCCTCATAGGTCTTCATAGCTGTGCTAGTTTCTGGAACTCATGTTTCCCTCTGTAGTTTCTCCAGAGTAGTTTTTGGGCAAGGGAATCAGTGGCTTGTGCTGTCTGCCATCTTAGCGGGAACCAGAAGTCCCAAGTAACTTCGGAAACTAATAGAGATTTCTGTCCTTCAGGTTATCTGAGCCTCCTGTTCACAGAAAGGACTCCTCTGGCCTTCAGAGGTCCCAAGCTGCCATACACAGAATTGACTTGTCTGACTTCTCAAATATCTAAGCTCATAAATCACAGAATACACCCAGAGGGTGTCAGCTGGTTACTGACAAATGGGACATTTCAGGTCCTCAGAGGGCCAGATTCTCCCATATCTTGGATGGCCCCTGGGGCCAGGGTGCCTGAGCCCCTTATCCGCACTTGTTAGACCCACAGTCTTGGAGACCCTAGGCACAGAATGGTCTTGTCCTGCCTCCGGTGACTGAGCCCTCATCTGAGGAGTGGTCAGCCTCCTGTCCAATAATGGGGGGTGATGGGAGCCTTTTAAGAGTTAACTCCAGCTTTATATGACATTGTTTTGGGAGAGACAGATGAGAGGATAGCTGCCCTCGTGCCCCTCACCTGTCAGTATTGCCTAGAGCAGCAACTTCTGGCCAGAACCTGGCACAGTGAGGCCACGACCCGAAGGACCCCAAGTTACTTCATCCATCATCTGCCATGTCTTCTGTGGAGGGACAACTCGGCCTGTGAGAGAATCTGCCTTCTGAGAAGGTAAGTGGGAAAAATGAACTTCTTTTGGATCATTATCCTCCACACAGGTAGGTGACTCCTTTTAGGGCCTGAGCTTTATCAGTGCTTGATTTGTTTGTCCACAGTAGTGGGACGGAGAAGGCAAATAAATGGTTTCTATTGTTGAAATGGTTAAGACAGGTATCCATGAGCTGGAAACCCAGTTTAGTGCTGACAGCCTGAGGCATGGCAAGGCCATAGTCCCTTAAGCTGTCCCCAGAGCAAGTGACGAGAATAGGAACCTTAGACCCCTGTCCAGGACCACTAGCATTAGTGCATAAGACTCACAGAGAAGGGGCTGGATCCTAGAAATGGTGACGTGTGGAATGCTAGAGGTAGCTGGCCCAATGTTTCTAAGTAGCCCATACTTCCCAGTCTTTGTAATGAATCTTGCCCTTTCTGAATCAGGATCTCTCTCTCCCATCCCTCATTCAAAGGGCCTGTCCTAAAAACATACATTCACAGACATCATCCAGACCCTTACAGGCAGACAGATGTACGACAAAACAGCCTCAGGCCTCCTCAAGCAGTCCTCGACCTGGGCTCACCTTCTAGAACTGATTTCTCAGCATCCATTCTCCTGCCACTGGGGAAGCAGGAGCCGCCCTTCACCTGAAATGGGAAGTATTTCAGCTCCAGCAGGTAAAGAGGCCCTGGGGACTCCATCTACAACAAAAACCAGGGAGAAGGCAGAGAAATACACAGACCACAGGGACCTTCATGTGTGCAAAGTACAATTGTTAAAAACAAAACAACAAAAACAGAAAAAAGAGGCCGTGGTCGCCATGGGGCAGTACTGAAGCAGAGCCCCATACTCTCAGACCTGGGGAGAGAGGGCACTATGCTCCCACATGTCTAGGGCTGGCAGGCAGGGAGGCGGGGTCTCATGTGTAGGCCCTCTTGGCAAAGAACGGATATCTGGTGGGGCTGATAGTGGGCTGGAGGGAGTCTGATCAAGATGGGGCTGTGGCCTCGGCCCCCTCCTCTGAGTCCCACACCTCTGACTGCAGGTAATCAGCGAAGAGAGCCTTGGCCCGGCGTAGGACGCGCCCCAGGTGGTGTTTTCGCACGAGGCGGTCAAAGTGCATGGCCAGCTCGTTGTAATCCAGCCCGTTGCGCATGATATGGTCGCGGTGCTCCAGCAGGATGGCGAGGCACAGGAAAAGCATGAATGGGTTCCCTCGGCCAAACTCCTGGGGCGGGGGCAGGCCCAGTGGGGGTGGGGGTGGCAGGGACTTCCCAGGGTCTTGTGGGGAGCCCACCTCTGGCATCAAGGGGGATCCTGCAGCCATGTCACCAGTGGGAGAGGCATCCTGGGTGGATGGCGGAGATGAAGACGATGGGGAATCAGGGTGGGAAGAGGAGGAAAGCAGTGGGTCTGAGGAGTTCAGCAAGGGCTCAGAGAGAGACTTGGAGCTGATGAGGGCAGCTGGGTGGGGCAGCTGGACCAGAAGGTCCCTCCTGGGGCCTGTGTTATCCCTGAGTTGCTGGAGGTCATCCAGACTGGCCTGTCTCAGGAGACGCCCTCCACCACCAGGCCCCTGGCTGGTGGTGGCCAAGTGGTCAACAGCATCTTCAAAAGCACCATCTCCTCCACCGGCGGGCCTCAGCATGTGCCTCTGCCGCACGGGCCGTCCCCTGTGGCCCCCAAAGCCAGTGTCTGCCACCAGGCTGGGGGGGCCCACGAGCTCTACCTCATGCTCGGGAGGGTCGGGGGGCAGCGAGCTCCAGGTGACCTCCAGCATGCGGAGAGCGTCATCAAAGGCGAACTCGCGCTTGAGCTCGAGCAGCAGCCAGCGGTAACAGAAGAAGAGGTCGTCAGCACCGGCTTCCTGCAAGTACTGGTAGAAGTCAGGGTCGGCGTGTCTCAGCAGCAGCTTGAGGTGAGCGAACTTGGTGGCCATGGCGCGGCCATCAGGGTGGAAGTTCGCAGCCAGGCGCTTCATGATGCCACAAAAGCAGACAAAGGCATGGCCCTCGTGGTCCATGACGGCAAGGATGGGCGAGGCCAGGTCGCTCATGCCCTGGCAGTAGGACACCTGTGGGTGGGTAACGGCGTAAGTGGTGAGCAGGTCGTGCAGAGCCCGCAGGTGTGGGCCATCCTCGGGCCCTGCGAAGTAGGGGTGGGCCCGGTCGGTACGCAGCACGTCCTTGAGGACCGTGCTGCGGATGAACTCCAGGTCCTCGGGGCTCGCTCGCTGGGCCCACTCGCTCTTGAGCTGCTCATACTCGCGGCTCTTGCGTTTCATGTAGTCCATCCGCTCACGGCCTGTCAGCCCGTCTGGGTACACGTTCAGAAGGTACCTCCACACCACCTGGCCAGGGATGAAAGGGATGAGGCTGAGGGTCTACAGATGAGCTGCCACACCCTCGTGTGGATCCATCACCACCCAGCCACCCTGGGCCTCTGCCCTCCTTTGGAAAAGCCTGCCCCTCCTGAAGGTAAGCCTGCTGTGCTGGAATACTTCCACGCCATCCGCCGAGAGTGTGGCCCACCGCATGTGTCTCTTGAGCTATTCATGACTGCTGTGATGGATCCAATGAGTGACCAAGAGGGCTCACCTTTCGCAGGGAGGGCTCAACACCACCATGGTAGATCCGCAGGCGCAACTCCTCGGGGCGTGAGAGCTGGCCCTCGTGGTTCAGGTATGTGTGAAACTCCGCATCGCTTAGGGGAGGCTTGAAGGGCTTGACGTCTTCCCCATATGACCAGCTCAGCACCTGTTGGACCTTGGACAAGGTGCGGCCCACCTGTGAAGGAAGGAGGGAGGGAGGCCACCACTCAGCTGGGCAGGCCAGGGGCAGGTACCAACCGGCATGCTCGGAATCGGGGGTGCCAGGGATGCCCTGCCCTCCAATCACAGCTGGGCCCCGCGACTCCCTGAAAGCACCTGAGAGAGGATGGACTGTGTGAAGGGCAGGGCAGCTGTCGTCAGCGATGACCGCTTCTCAGCCAGCAGCATGTCGGAGCCAATGACATCCTTGGGGCTGATTATGTCCCAGTCTTCCAGCAGCGGGCCTGGGCACACAGAATGACGCCGTATGAGAATGCGGATGAGAACCCCAGACCCCAGGGCCGGGTTCCTCTCCCTCCAAAGCCAGGCCACCCACAGGGCAATGAGCCACTCCACTCTCCCTTCCCATGTCCTCCCAATCACGTAAAAAATAAAACCATGAATAATCCTCTTGTGGAAACTGTCTCACAGAATGGCTGAGCAGACTCTAATAGTAGTATTTTAATGATATAAGGTAATATTTATCAAGCACTTACTATGTGCCAGGCACTGTGACAGGGCTTAACGTCAATATAAACGATAAGAACAGTAGACAACACTTCCATACGGCTAAGTGCCAGGAAGCGTTCTGAGCCCTTTGCAAATATTAACTCATTTAATATTCACATCCATCCTCTAAGTTAGGCACTATTATTATCGCCACTCTATGTGGAAACATGCATAGTCAGGACTAGAAGTTGCCCAAGGCCCCACAGCAAGTGGGTGAAAGAACCGAAATTTGAAGGCCAGGCCCAAAGCTCAAGAGCCCAAACTCTTTTAATCTTATATTCCTGCTAGTTTTCCTCCCACAATTGGTATAGACTACCATTATCATTCTTATTTTGCAGACCATGACAAACAGCTTGGAACAGTTAGTAAGTGGCCAAGGAAACGGTAGGGCTGGGATGTGAATCTCATTTACCTTACTCCAGGGCCCAGATAAAGTTTAGCAAAAGTATTTGTAGAACAGGTATGCCATGCATGTTAGACAGAAGAAACAATGCTATGCTTGATATTACCCAATTCTGGCCCTTGGAACATCAGCAGAAGTCTGTCCCTTCTCTCTCTTCTTTACTCCCCCTTGCATCCTTTCTGCCCACCTCAAATGTCATGTGGCTGAAGCAGCAGTGGCCACCTGAATAAGTTCGAGAGACTTAAGAGATGTCGGCCCTGGCGCCACAGAGCTGCTAAGCTGACAACAGCAAAGACCAGTAGCTTTCAAACTCTATTATATGAAACAAATCAACTGGGATTTGTTCAAGCCATTGTCATTTGCAGGCAAATGCCGTCACTAAGCAACATTTCCATGAAGTCCACTGTACTTTCTCCCACAGAGCTGAGGGGGAAGCAAACCCTGGGCCACAAGTGGATGTCACTGCCTCTCTTTAGGTGTCCCATGGGGCACTGCAAACCTAAGGGGTCCAAAAGGGGAGCCCAAGATCCACTCTAGACATAACCTCCTCCTCTGCTCCTCATGTGAGTGAACAGTGTCTCTACCTGTTCAGTTGCTTAAGTCCCACACCTCACAGATGTCCTTGCCGCCTCCCACTCTCTCAATTCCCAGGGCCAAACCATCGCCAAGCTCCATAGCTTCTGCATGCAGAACACACTTCAATTCCACCTCTTCTCTCAGCTCACACCACGCCTCTCACCTGAAACTGCCTCCCAACCAGTCCCTGCCTCCCCTTTGCCCCTCTGCACCCTCTCCCAACAGCTGCCAGAGTGGGCTTTCTAAAACATGAAAACACATAAAATAAAGAAGGTTGCAGTACTCAACAGGTAAAATAAAGAAGGTCACACGAATGGTCTGAAATACCAAAGAGAGGGGCCCCTGTCAAGGCACAGAGCTAAAGCTAGATGATTTGAGAGGAAAGCAGAGAGACCTGGAGGACAAGTCCAGGAGACCTGACAATGCAAACCCTAAGAAATGCAGGAGGAGCAAAGGGGTCAGGTGGAGACAGAATTACCCAGATATGAAGGAAACTGTCCCTGAGATGAAGAAGTGGCTCGGCAGGTCTCAGGTAGGATGAATCAACGAACAGCACAGACCACGGGCTCCCCCAACTCTATTCACCTGCTGGCGAAGTGCCCACATTCTAAGAATGAAGACAAACTCTTGCCAGCTTCCAAAGATGAAGAACAGGCTGCTTACAACTGAAAGAAGGTCCGATTGCTGATGGGCTTCTGTTCCACAACTCTGGAAGCAAGACAGTGGCTTGCAGCACCCACGGAGTACTGACAAGAGAGGCCTGAGATCCAAGGGTCCCACATCCAGCCAACCCAGTACGTATCCACCACGACTGAAGTTTCTGATCATTAGCATACATCTAATGCATGCGCCTTACTGGAGGAGAACGAAGAAGTTCTCTAAGAAATGACTACTGAATGACTACAAGGGCTCAAGGTGGGTGGGGGAAGGCAAAAGGGAGGGTAAATGGGGACAGGCCACAAGTTTTTAATATATACAGTTAAACATAAAACGACAAAGAGACTGTGACTGGGAGTTTGTAACATTGTTACGTTAGGATTCCTGAAACATAAGCGAGTGACTCTAAAGAAAAGATAATGATAGCCTGGAATTGAAAAAGAGAAAAAATTACTGTTGGAGCAAAGCCCAGAAGTTAAGGGTTAGGGAGCAGGAGAAGGATGAGAATGAGAAGTGTTCCAAAGCTTCCATTTCACGGGCTACGGAGGGTGGGGGAGACTGGAGGGGAAAAGTGCTCAAAAGATTTCACTGTCAATTGTGTAAAAAAGCATAAATCCAGCTACGGAGATTTTGTGAGAGACATACTAAAACTAGGTGACAAAGAAAGGTTAAAAATTGAAGAAACATGAAGGTATACCTGGCAAACACAAGCAGAAAGCAAGAGCAGCCATGTGAATATCAGAAAAAGCACCGCTCAACATCAAAAACATGGGACTTCCCTGGTGGCGCAGGGGCTAAGACTCGGCGCTCCCAATGCGGGGGGCCTCAGTTTGATCCCTGGTCAGGGAACTAGATCCCACAAGCAGGCCACAACTAAGAGTTCACATGCTGCAACTAAGGAGCCCGTGACCGCAACTAAGACCTGGTGCAACCAAATTAAAAAATAAATAAAGTGTATAACTCAGTGAGTTTAAAAAAAAATAAAAGACAAAACACATGACAGGAAAAGAGAGATATTCTATATTGACTTTTAAAAGAAAGAAAGAACCTGTTAATAAAATGGACAAAGGATTTCTACAAGCCCAAACTCATCTAGTGGCAAAACCGGATCTGAACTGACGTGTGACTATATGTAGTCTTTTTTTTTTTAAATAAATTACTTTATTTATTTATTTTTGGCTGCATTGGGTGTTCGTTGCTGTGCGTGGGCTATCTCTAGCTGTGGTGAGCAAGCACTCTTTGGTGCGGTGCGTGGGCTTCTCACTGCAGTGGCTTCTCTTGTTGCAGAGCACAGGCTCTAGGTGAGTGGGCTTCAGTAGTTGTGGTGCACGGGCTCAGTAGTTGTGGCACGTGGGCTTCAGTAGTTGTGGCTCATGGGCTTTAGGGTGCAGGCTCAGTAGTTGTGGTGCAAGGGCTTAGTTGCTCCGTGGCATGTGGGATCTTCCCAGACCAGGGCTCAAACCCGTGTCCCCTGCATTGGCAGGCAGATTCTTAACCACTGCGGGGAAACCCTATATCTAGTCTTTATGTAACTCACTAAGTGTGAATATGCACACACTTCCCTGAAGAAACATGCACGTTTCATTATGGGGTGCTGCCCCAGGCCCTTCTTGCAGTATTACACAATATGTACTATACATACTGTACCTCCTTACCATAAAATTGTCAAACCTCCCAAATCCTAAATTATATATGTTGTGCAATGCCAATCAGTGACGTAGTGGGTTTTTTCCTGGAACTGGATAAAATTATTTTAAGGTTCATATGAAAGAATTCACATTTAAGAATAGTTAAGAAAAAGGAGAGCCAAAAAAAAAAGAATAGTGGGAGGAAGGCAATGCTTGCCTTATTAAAATGTATCAGAAAACCACTGTGATAAAAATATGGTGTTAGCATAGCATGAGACAAACAGAGCCAACTGGTGGAATTCAATATAGAAAGCCCAGAAATAAATCCAAGGACATATGGGAACTCAGTACATGACAAAAGTGGCATTTCAAATCAGTGTAGAAAAAGTGGTTATTTAATAAATGATGCTGACATACCTATTTGTCTGGAATTTTTTTTTTAAAGCTAGGTCTACTAATCACAATGCTGACAGAGATTTATATGTAGAAAAGAAAATAATAAGCATATTAGAAGAAAATGTAAGAGAATATTTGTATAAGCTTGTGGATGGGGAGGATGTTCCAAAGTAAGGAGAAATTCAGAAATCATAAAGAAAAAGACAGATATATGTATAAGACTGCATACATATTTTAGTTTTTGATAGGATCAGAAAAGCACCATAAACAAAGCCATAAAACAAAAAGATAAGCTTGGAAAAAAATATCTGCAATACATATGACAGAAAGAGGATTCATATCACAAATGCACAGATTGGTTGATGGTCTAGGCTTGGTAATCTTCCAACTGTAGAGGTGACAGAAACTGACTTCTTCCCTGAAAGAGGGACTGGGCCATCTAAGTGGTCACAACATGCCTGTTGCTTTCACAGTCATAAACACGATCCCAAGAATTCCATTAATAATATTTGTAACAGCTCCATTGATTGGACACTTACTTACCTTTTTTTTTTTTTTTTTTTTTTGCGGTACGCGGGCCTCTCACTGTTGTGGCCTCTCCCGTTGCGGAGCACAGGCTCCAGACGCGCAGGCTCAGCGGCCATGGCTCACGGGCCCAGCCGCTCCGTGGCATGTGGGATCTTCCTGGACCGGGGCGTGAACCCATGTCCCCTGCATCGGCAGGCGGACTCTCAACCACTGCGCCACCAGGGAAGCCCTTACTTACCTATTAATGTATAGCATGATACCATTAATGTTAAACACATACCGTCTGTGTATATATACAAATATGAATATACTTACGTATCTCTATATGTAGATTAATTTGTCTGTGTGTATGTGTGTGTGAATAAATAAAGGACCTGTAAGGTTATACATCAAACTGATCAAAGTAGCTCCTGCAGGGCAAAAGGGTAGGGGAACAAGATTAGGCACAGTGGGGGCTTCCCTGGTGGTGCAGTGGTTAAGAATCCGCCTTGACAATGCAGGAGACACAGGTTTGAGCCCTGGTCCGGGAAGATCCCACATGCTGCGGAGCAACTAAGCCCATGAACCACAACTACTGAGTCTGCACTCTAGAGCTTGCGAGCCACAACTACTGAGCCTGTGTGCCACAACTACTGAAGCCCGTGAGCCCAGAGCCCGTGCTCCCAACAAGAGAAGCCACCACAATGAGAAGCCCGCGCACTGCAACAAAGAGTAGCCCCTGCTTGCAGCAACCATAGAAAAGCCTGCGTGCAGCAACAAAGACCCGATGCAGCCAAAAATAAAATAAATAAATTGAAAAAAGAGATTAGGCACACTGGTTCCAGGAGACTTCAGCATTATTTATAATAAGGAGAATGTATTTACTGGATAATTAAAGATTAGTTTCATTAGGGAATTCCCTGGCGGTCCGGTGGTTAGGACTCTGTGCTTTCACTGTGGAGGGCCTGGGTTCAGTCCCTGGTCGGGGAACTAAGATACCACAAGCCACGTGGTGCGGCTAAAAAAAAAAAAAAAATAGTTTCATTAAAAAATGTAAAAAAACAAAAATGCAACTCCATGGAATTCTCTGGCGGTCCACTGGTTAGGACTTGGCACTTTCACTGCCGTGGGCCCAGGTTCACTGGGTTCCATTCCTGGTCAGGGAACTAAGTAAGATCCTGCAAGCTGTGTGGCACAGCCCCCCCCCCAAAAAAGTAGCTCCAATCAAATTCCCATCAGGATTTTAATGAAATGATAAGCTAATTCTATTAAATGAAAAGAACAGTGGGACTTCCCTGGTGGTGCAGTGGTTAAGAATCCACCTGCCAGTGCAGGGGACATGGGTTCGAGCCCTGGTCTGGGAAGATTCCACATGCCACGGAGCAACTAAGCCTGTGCGCTACAACTACTGAGCCTGCGTGCCACAACTACTGAAGCTCACGCACCCTAGAGCCCATGCTCTGCAACAAGAGAAGCCACCACAATGAGAAGCCCATGCACCACAATGAAGAGTAGCCCCCGCTTGCCGCAACTAGAGAAAGCCCATGCGTAGCAACCAAGACCCAACGCATACAAAAAATAAATAAATAATTTAAAAAAAAAGAACAGTAAGTGCGTGAGAATATTCAAGAAAAAATTTTAAAAGGAGAACATTAAAACATATCATAAAGCTACATGATTAAAACAACATAGAATTGGCTTAGGGTTGAACAAAGAGATCAGTGTAAGGGGATCAGGAATTCAGAAACAAACTCGTGTATTTGCAGGAGTTTGGGAAACAAGACAATGGTAGGAATAGAACTAACTCATCAGTAACTGGAAAGTTGATTCTCTTTAAAAAGATAACTTTTAAATGTCCTTTTGCCAAACTGATGGGTGTGTGTCTCTCTGTAATTTGCATTCCTCTCAGTTCTTGTGCAGTTGGGGTTTTCTTCACATGTTTATTAGTGGGGCAGATTTTATTTCCTTACTGAAATAGTGCTATTGTGTCTATTTTATAGGTGAGGAAATGGAGGCTTGGGGACTTAGCTAAGTGACTGACACACAGTAGCACATAGGGCTGCTCAGTGCAGAGGTTCCTGTGTTTCTGGCTACCTGTCTTTTCCCATTTGTCTCTCTGCCTGTCTCTGTCACTATCTTTCCCTCTGACTCTTGTTTCTCTCTCTCTGCCTATCTTTTTCTCTAGTTTCTTTTTCTTAACAAGCCCCACATTTTGTAGAGTTAAATGGTTAAAAGCAAGGACTCTGAAGACAGTTCAGCCACCACCTGGGTTCAAATCCTGCTCCTCCACTTACTGTCTGTGTCACATGGACAAGTCCTGTCCCCTCTATGAGCCTCAGTTTCCCCATTTATAACATGGGGATAACGATTGTCCCTACCCTGTAGAATTGTTTTGACAATCCAATGAATAAACATTATGTGTGCAGAATGGCCCCAAGTGTTTGACACATGTTAGCTATTTATATGTTATTATGACATCAATAAAATGCCTCAGGACTTCCCTGGTGGCTCGGTAGTTAAGACTCTGTGCCCCCAATGCAGGGGACCCGGGTTCAATTCCTGGTCAGGGAACTAGATCCCACATGCATGCCGCAACTAAGGAGCTGGCAAGCCGCAACTAAGGAGCCCGCGAGCCGCAACTAAGACCTGGCACAACCAAATAAATAAATAAATATTAAAAATAAATAAATAAAGTAAAATAAAATGCCTCAGTCACCCCAAATAGGCACTGTGAATTCCCTGAGGCTGGGAACTGTGTCTTCCACTCCACAACTTTTTATTTTAAAAAAATTTCAAATCTATGACAAAGTTAAAAGATGAATACATTGACCATCCATATGTCCTTCATCTAGCTCCCCCAGCTGTTCACATTTTGCCACATTTGCTTCATCTTGCTCTCTCCATATATATATACATTTTTAAAATTTTTTTATTTTTTTAACATCTTTATTGGAGTATAATTGCTTTACAATGGTGTGTTAGTTTCTGCTTTATAACAAAGTGAATCAGTTATACATATACATATGTTCCCATATCTTTCCCCTCTTGCGTCTCCCTCCCTCCCACCCTCCCTATCCCACCCCTCTAGGTGGTCACAAAGCACCGAGCTGATCTCCCTGTGCCACGTGGCTGCTTCCCACTAGCTATCTATTTTACGTTTGGTAGTGTATATATGTCCATGCCACTCTCTCACTTTGTCACAGCTTACCCTTCCCCCTCCCCATATCCTCAAGTCCATGCTCTAGTAGGTCTGTGTCTTTATTCCCGTCTTACCCCTAGGTTCTTCATGACCTTTTTTTTTTCCCTTAGATTCCATATATATGTGTTAGCATACGGTATTTGTTTTTCTCTTTCTGACTTACTTCACTCTGTATGACAGACTCTAGGTCCATCCACCTCACTACAAATAACTCAATTTCGTTTATTTTTATGGCTGAGTAATATTCCATTGTATATTTTTTTGCTGAATTATTTGCAGATATCATGATGCTTTACCCCTTAATACTTAACTGTGTTTTTCCCGAGAACAAGGATATTTTCCTTCTATAACCATGATACCGTTACCATACCCAGGAACTTTAACCCTGACACACTATTATTTTCTAATGTATGCTCAATAATCAAATTTTGGGGGCCGTGTCTTAATTTATCTGTGGGCTCTCAGGGACCAGTACAGGTAAGACTAGGGGAGCAAATATGAGAAGACTGGAAGTGGCTGAGAGATAAAAGGAACAAACAAATGAATATGAGTGCAGGGTGAGTCAATGAATAAATACAATTACCATGACTATAATCAGCATTGTTATATTTACAATATTATTATAACTGAAACATATAATACTGTAGCTCTATTATTATATTGCATTATACAGTTATATGTTACTACATTATATGCTATAATAAATGTGATCATTATTGTTATTAGAGCTAATACTTTTTGAGCATTCACTATGCAGCCATGCACCTTTCCAGGTTTTTTACATGAATTTCCCTGTTTAATCATCATGATGGCCCTAAGATACCATTATCTCTACTTTACAGATAAAGAAATTGAGGGCCAGTGGCCAAGCCAGCATTTGGACCCAGGATTCCTTGCTCCCTAGCCCACCGTGAGGGAGTGCATTGTGAGGAGTGGAGTCATCCCACGGGGAAAGGGGGGCATCCCAGAGCAGTGCCCGCAAGGCACCAGGTACTCACTATCCTCAGTGGGCCGAATATCTACACGCAACTGCAGGTAAGGTTTGGAGGCGGTGGCGAAGGCCGTGCTGAGGTCCCAGTCAGACAGGAGTGAGAGATAAGCTTCCTGCCCCAGCCGATCCCGGCCCAGGTAGCTGATACCAAAATTCTTCTTCCTGGACAGAGAAGACATGGCATCTTTCAGTGCCCCAGTGCCCTGGAGGCCTCAGGGACAGTTTCCAAAAGAAGCCGAGGAGGATAGATGGTTTTGAAAACAACTTCCTACTATGTGCTGGGCACTGTGCCAAGGATTTCAGGCAGCCTGAGGTCAGATCGTTTTTTTCTATTTTGTTTCACAAACAGAAGCAGATACACACCTGCTTGTATCTGGAGAGCACACTGGGAACTGGTAACGTGGTCCCCTCTAGGGAGGGTAACAGAGTAGCTGAGGGATAGAAGCGGGAAGAAAGCAGCCTTGTGCATTAAAAAAAAAAGCAATCTGTATGTTTGTTATATTTCACAACAAAAAATGTTTATGCACAAAAAGTCAAATAACAACTAAGAATTTGTTCTTCAGATACACCTGTGCAACTATGCAAAGAAGTATGTTGTGTGATAACTATTGTAACCATGGAAACATCCTAAATACCCATCACTTTTGTATTATTTGAGTTTGTTACCATGTGCATTTGTCCAAAATAACAACGACAACAAAATAACCATCACACCTGCCTCCAAGAGACACTACTTTTCATCTATCAGGTTGGCAAATTTTCCAATGTTTTCTAGTAGCCAGTGTTTGTAAGGGTGTGAGGGAAACAGGAATTTTATGGGCTGCTGGTGAGACTGTAAATTGGTAATACCTACCTGGAGAACATTTTGGAAACATCTGTTGAAATTTTAAAAAAGCATACACCGTTTAACTCAGCAATATTACTCCTATGACTAGATTTCCCCAAATATTCCAAGATATGTATGTGGCTGTTTGTTCACTGTGGGATTATTTCAATAATAATAATAATAATAATAATAATAATAATAATAATAATAATAGTAATAATAACAAGAAAACAACCTCCCCCTTTACCAAACAACAACAATAAAAATGCCAAACAACCGCTGTCGAGGTGGGTGGCCCACTGGCTTTCCCCAGGCTCCCGTTACTCACCCGTTCAAGTCAAAGGCTCGGATGAGGATGTGCTGTAACACATCGAGTGAGGTGATCTGGGGGTCCACAGCAAAAGAGCGAAACTCAGGTGGCAAGAAGCTCTCACATTTCTGGGGAGAGAAGACAGGGGTCGGCCATCAGGGGTCACATCACCATGCTGACATGGAGTGAGTAGCAGGGACCAGATCAAGGCGGGAGTTCTGAGCCATGGGGAGAACTGTTGTTTTTGCTCTGAATGGAGGGTGGGGGGGGCTTGGGAGGGTTCTGAGCAGAGGAGGGATGTGGTCTGACTCAGGATTTAACAGGATCCTTCTGGCTGCTCTATGAACAGTCTGTGGGGGACAAAGGAGAAAGGAGTGTTCCAGTGAGGGGGCTACTGCAATAGTCCAGGCACCCAATCCTTCTTCTACATCCCCTCAATGATGGTTGCCTGGATCACCATGTCCAGTCTGGCCCTCACTAAACCAGTCCTCCGCGCTGCAACCAATCTAGCACATCTATCTACAACACTCCCCTGCTTAAATCTCTTCAAAGGGAACCCCAGGATCCCCAACAGGTGGGCCTATAGGACCCCAGCCAGCCTCCCTCCAGTCAGCTTTTTTGAACTTTACACTCTGGTACTACCAGACTCCTGGAAGTTATACTCTGAATACATTCTGGCCCCAGGCCTTTGCTTATGCAGATCCCCCAGTCTGGTACGTCCTTCCCACTTTCTTCAGCTGGCTCACACACAGCTCAGGCATCTTCTCTTTTCTGAACTCCCAAACCTCTACCTTTGAGCTTCCTCTATTACACTGAAGTGATCTGTTTACTTCTCACCAGAATCTACCCTCTTCTCATCACCACCAGTGCCACCACCCTAGTCTGAGCCACCATCACTGACTGCCTGCTGGAACTACTGCAACAGCTTTCTTACTCAAGAGTACATGCCAAAGGCCCTTCACAATCTGCCCCTCTCTTACCTCTCCGATTCACCTCCTACCACTCTTCCCCTCACTCTCTGGGCTCCAGCAACATGGGAACCTAAGGGAACATGCCAAGCTCATCCCCACCTCCCAGCCTTTGCCCTTGCTGTTCCCTCTGTCTAGAACACTCTTCCCCCCTGATATGCACATGCCTGACTCCTTTTTATTTGTGTCTCTGCTCCTTCAGTACCTCTCTGGGGATTTCCCTGTACGACCTTGGCTAAAGTAACTCCCTAGTTCCGAACCTTTTTCGTTATTTCCCCATGACATCTACCAGTGTCTGAAGCATCTCATTTACTGAGCTGTTTGTCTCCCCGACGAGTATGTCCGCTCATCCAGGGTGGGGACTTGCACAAAAGTGCACTCTCAACACAAATGTTGACTGATGTCAGAGGTTCCTTTTCAGACAGCAACAGCCTTCCTCATTTCTCAAGGCCCCACTCAACTATTAAGGCCCCTCCTCCAGCCCTATAGCCCCTCCTCTCTACCCACAATCTCCACCCATCCATTCCAGGGGCCTCTACCTTTCCATTTGCAGTCATCACGCCCCATGCCCTGCCCTCGCATTCCCAGGTCCAGCCTCTCCCCCACCCTCCACTCACGCCACCATCACTCTGCCCTCAAGCCTCGCCCCTCACGTAACACCCCAATTCTCAGGTCCCGCCCTCCAGCCTAGGACAGCCACCGCCTTCCCTTCCCCTGGGAGCTCGGGGCAGGCTAGACGACGGGCCGCCAGCCTCACCTTGACTCGGACCCGCACCACCTCTCGCTCTTCCTCCTCAGCTGCCGCTTGGGCTCCCCCACCAGGCGGGGGCGCTCCGGAGCCGGCCAAGTCCGAGGATCCAGAGGCCGTCGCCATCCCTCCACCACCCGCCTCCGGGTGACAGCTGACCGTTGCCCCCTACCCTTGCGCACACCCCAAAATGCGGGCGCCTGCGGCCCCACCTTGCGCCCGGGCGCAGGCGCAGAGGGCGCCACGGGACCCTACCCCCCCCACCACCTGGCACAGGGTGGAGGTCGCCTCTGCGCACGCGCACAGTGTGCTGTTGCCAGGAGCCCCGCCCCCCAAAGCCGGGCATTTTGCCTCACTTTAGCCAGTGTGCAGGCGCTTATTGAGGGCCCGCCCCGCCCTTGTTCTTGGTTTGGTTGTTTGGGCAGTTTGCTTCCGGGTTCACCTAGGTGCGTGTTAAAGTGACGACCTATTCAGGCGAGAAAAGTGGGCGGGGAAAGGAAGCTGCTGCGCGACGACGTCAAGCCTCCACATCCCGCCCCAAGTCGCCTCGCGTCTCTGCTTAGAGATGATGTCATCTATTTCAAACGCCTGTGATCCTCACTTCAAATGAATCCGCTGAACGGAAGAATAATCCTTTTTCCAGAATCTTTTAAAAAATAGTTTACACGTTGTGAAAATTCATGGAGCTGTACATTTATGATTTTTGCAGTTTCTGCCCGCATGTTACACTTCAATAAGTAATTTACCCAAAAAAGCCATTTGTATGCTCTCTGGAGGTCCTAGCTTTTTAAAGTTTGCCTTTGTTTTTATTGAATCCTTACAACACGTTGAGATCGATCCTGTTATTAAATGGTGTGTCCACCAAATATCAGCTGAATACTGGACATAGCTTAGACTCCTTTGAGAAACTTTATGTACCACAAAATGCAAAAAGGCATTCTCCTCACTTTACTGTATAACATCTATATGGTTTGGACAAAATACAGGCTGCCCTTACAAATGTAATTTCTCACAAAGGAGTCCTGTAAGTTACCTGGACTCCAGCTCTTGCTGCAGTATTGTATGGATGCTACCGTTAACGTTACCTTTTTAGAGAAGTCTGCAATTCTAAAACACTTCTGTGGCACTGCTGGATTTTCTGATGGAAACAGGGAGTTTGAAAGTCTGTTTCTCATTAAAATTACCATAGGGTGGAATGAGCAAAACATTAGCCTAGAGCTTGGAGTTTTATCCTGCAGGCCCTGGAGTACAGGTTTTAGATGGGGGTATGATGTGATCAGATGTCCCTGTCTTGGTTGTGGAGAGAGCCCTGGAAGGAAAGATACTGGAAGCACGGAATTCAAAAAGGAGGTCCTTGCCATAGTGCTGGGGAGAACTTTCTCTTTCATTTGTTCATTGTTCCATTCAACAAAGTGTATGCCAGATAGTCTAAATATATTAATTACTTTAATCTGCATAAAAACCCTATGAGATAGGTACTATTATTATAAGCATTTTACAGATGAAAGCACTGAATGAAAGGGGAAAACATGCTCTAGACCAAAGCGATAGTAAATGGCACAGAGAGCAGACAGTGCAATGGACGGAAGGTGGGCCTGTGCCTGGTGTGTCTGAGGAAGAACACAGAGGCCAGCATGCCTTAAGTAAACCATGAGGTAAGTGATGGATCTGAGGTGAGAAAGTGAAGCACGGCCTTAACAGTGAGGCATTTGTCAAAAGCTACACTGTAGGCTTGAGCGGAACCAGGATTTAAAATGAAGTCCTGCTCTGCACAGGTTACCTGGAGCCAGTTTCCAGGTATCTGCAGTTTTATTATTCATTCTTTGTCATCTCCTCAAAATTCCTCAAGTACCCATTTGTTTTATGACTGAAGGTCTATGAGGTTAATGACAGAGAGTGCAGGATGAGTGATGGGGGTCTGTAGGGTGAAGAGTATCTGTGGGTACATGACAGGTGGTCTGTGGGGTTGAGTGATAGGATATGGGGTAAGTGATGGAAGATCTGTGGGGTAATTGGGGATCTATAGGGTGAGTGATGGGGTATGTAAGGTAAGTGATGGATTCTGCAGGGTGAGTTATGGGGAGTTTATAGGGTGGTGATAGGGGATCTGTATGGTGAGTGATGAGGCCTATGGGGTAAATGATAGGGGGTTTGTGGGGAGAGTGAGAGGGTTTGTGTGACACATGATAGGGAGTCTATGAGGTGAGTCTTGGAGTTGTACGTGATGGGAGGTCTGTTGGGGCGAGTGATGGGGTCTGTGGTGTGAGTGACAGAGGTCTGTGAGGTGAATGATGGTCTGTCTCTGGAGCAAATGAAAGGCTGTGGGGAGAGTGATGGGTATCTTAGTTGTTAATGATGGAGTATGTGGTGTGAGTGATGGGAGGGTGGTGGAGTGAGTTTTGTGGGGTCTCTGGTGTGAGTGATGGGAAGGTTAGGGTAGTGATGGGGGTCTTTGGAGTAATGAGGGGCCTGTGGAGTTAGTGATGGGATAGTTGTGGGGTACCTGATCAGGAGACAAGAGGTTGAGTAAACTGAAGAACTTGGATTTGGAAAATTCTCAGCCTATCCATATTGTAAAAAGAGAGGTGTGTTCTGGAGAGAACGCCAAGGGCGTGGGTGGATGATCACGCCTTAAAAGAGCTGACAGGTGTGATTCATGGATCTAATCAGCCATCAGAGGAATCTGTGGGGTCAGTGATGGGGATTTGTGAGGTCATAGATTCGAGGTCTACATGATGATGATGGCAGTCTATGGCTGAGAGAATGATGGTCTGTGGAATGAGTGCTGGAGGGGTCTATGGGGTCAGTCATGGGGCATCTCTGGGGTTAGTCATTAAAGATCTCTCAGCATAGGGTCAAGATCTTTATTTCCTGATTTAAAAAAATTGTCCCATCACAGACTTCCAAGGTTCTCTTGTACCTTTGTCCCAACAGCTCCTGACAGTAGCTCCACACAGCTCCTTTCTTCCCCCTGTTCACCCATCAGCCTGAGTTTGACAGATCAATTTGATTTGTCCTTCCAACCTGTGAGAGCAAGGATTGGAATCTCCTGGCAGGTGGAGAGTTCCTCAATAGCCAGTGTTCAAGCCCAGTTCATCACTCATTAGTTCTGCTTGCTCTTGGCTTTTGTGGCTTTGGTGTCCAGCATGCTCTGGGCACGAGCAAGTTGCTTTATAGAATCAAGCACGAGGATTCCGGGCAGCACCAGCCACAGGGCGTTCAAGAAGACAAAGTAAAACCAGAAGTAGAGAGGGTGGCCCAGCTCCCCATGCTGGAATCCCTCACGGTGCTCTGTCAGGAAATACAGCACATCCCCGTATATCTGACCTGTGGGAGATAGAAGGGGAAGAAGGAAAGCCTGTAAGGAGGGGGAACAATTCCAAGCCATTTTCCAAGTCATCAGAGCTCAGGATTCCCAAATTCAGAGACCTAAGTGTTCTGCAATCATATGGCTGAGGATTTCAGAAAACAGAAGTGAGATTTCCAGAAATCAGAAGCTGAGACTTTCTGAACTCAGGAGAGTTCGTATCTCTAGAGTTTAAGGAAGCTCAAAATCCTTTCATTCAAGACATCTCAGGATTCCAGGACTAGAGAGAACTCACATTTCCAGAAAGTTAACAAAGTAAGAACGTAAGAGGACTGAATCTCAGATGAAGGAAACTCAGAATCTTGCTCCTGGAGGATCCGGGGGCCTCCCACCATCATGGGTCACCTCATGTAACCGTAACCTTCATGGGAGACTTTGTGATGGAGTGGGAGGAGAAATGAACCCTCCTCGCTTGAGAATGCAGGCCAAGAGGGGCATGGCTGTTCCAGAACCTCAGGGAGTTTGTCATTCAGTCTGACTCAGCCCTGGATGGGCACATTGAGAGGTCCCACCTGCAGGGATGCCCCCACGTCTGTGGATCCCCCATCAAGCCCTCAAGCACCCAGTGTGGGCCCTCTCCTCACCCACAGAGACCACAAGCTGTAGGACAAAGCGGAGGGGCTGCTGGCGGAGAAAGGCGATCACCACCCATAGGCTGAGTGGTCCCCACAAGCAAGCTGTGATGGTCTCCATGCATATCATGAAGCTATCATTCCTGCAAGAGAAAGGATTGGGGGGCACTGGCATCACTGTGCTCTCCCCACAAGGCACCCCATTAGTGGTCCCTGACTCCCCACCCCTCCAAAACACAGGTCTCCCTTGACAGAGGCAAACACTTACAGGATGTATCGGCTGTCTCCCTTGGCATACTCTTTCCCTGAAGAAGACGAGAGACATACATGAAGAATATCATCAGGAAAAGGAACTCAGACTAACTTCCCCATGCCTCAGTTTCCTCATCTGTGAAATGGGGTAGTTGTTTGGACTCTAGGGTTAATATATGTATACAAGATAATGTGTGCAAACCTGGCACAGAACAATAAGTGTTGCTGTGATTGTCTGGTATTCAATAAATGTTTGTGGAGTAAAATGAGGCAGGTGTAAATGATGGAGTGAGGGACGTAGCCAATGAGTGAGTGACAGCGAGAGAGAGAGAGAGAGAGAGAGAGAGAGAGAGAGAGAGAGAGAGAGAGAGAGAGAAGGTGAACAGATGAGTAAATGAAAGAGTGAGAAGAGAATCAAGAAAAAGACAGATCACCCAATGTAAAAATAGGAGACTGGAATAGGCTTTTCACAAAAGAGGATTTCCAAATGGTCAGTAAACACATGAAAGCTACTCAAACTTTTGTTAGTCATTAAGGGAAAGCCAATTAAAACCATAATGAGATATCACTCACATCCACTGGAAGGACTAAAATTTAAGAAACACCTGACCATACCAAGTGTCAGTGAGGATGTGGGAAACTAGAACTCTCATATACTGCCGGTGGGAATATAAAATGGCGCAGCCATTTTTAAAATTTTTTTGGTGCAGCCATTCTTGAAAAGTTTGGCAGTTTTTCATAAAGGTAAACACACATCTACCATGTGACCCAGCCATTCCACTCCTCCATATTTACCCTAGAGAAATGAAAGCAGATCTCCACACGGAGACTTGCAGAAGAATGTTCTACCAGATTTATTCTTGAGGCCAAAAAGGAGTATTGTTTGTAACAGCAAAATATTGGTGGAAAATGCTATCAGTACTGGAAAAGTCAAATAGTTCTGTAAGTGTCCTCATTTAAAAAAAGCAAAGTTCAGAAGTGTATATAGCATGTTACCATTTACACAAAAGAAAAAATAAAAATGATGATGATGATGATAATAAGTAATATGGCATCTACTATCTGCCAAACACTGTTCTAAGTGTCTTACATATATTTGGATATGACTTATTATCCCTCTTTTATAATTGAGCAAACTGAGGCTTATGTGTGTTAATTTATGTGTAAAACCCTGAAAAGAAACATATGCAATTATTTGGGGAAACTTGGTGGATAGAACGCAGATTTTCACCGCATACCTCTTTAAATTGTTTAGTTTTGGATCCATGTGAATATATATGCAACAAAAAGTTAAATAAATTAAAAAATTTTATTTAAAATGAATGGAAAAGAGTTGGTGGGTGGGTAAACATCTAAGCCAATCCCTGCCCAGGAAATTCCCTTCCACAGCACACTGAAGAACTCAGGACTCACAGAGTTGAGACAAGATGGCTTGGTCTCCGAGAAGGTCCTCGTGGTAGAGGCTGAACCAGCCCTCAATCACCAAGTGAATGAACCCACACACTGCAAACCAGCACAGGGACAGTCTCCGCCAAGTCCCCAGTGGGATGACCGCAGCATGACCTGACAACAGCCATGTGGTCACAACTAAGACCCCAGAGATGGAGAAGAGGCCAGCCAGGAGATGCCAGGTGGGGCAGTCATTAGGCACAAAGTTGTCCAGCCTCAGGTGCCGAGGCCAGTATGGGTGCACGGGGCTGGCATTGGTGGTCATGTCTTTGTAGGCTGATGGAGGTGTGTGGATATGTAGAAAGGAGAATAAAAGGAAAGGAAAAACCTGAACAAATAGAGAGCACAGAATGAGATCATAAAATCAAATCCAACTAGTTTATTATGACAAGAAATGTAAATGGACTCAATTAACCAATTAATACAGACATGATTAAAATAATCTAATTATTTACTGTTTTAAAAAACATGACTATAAGGCCACAGAAAGACTGAAAGCTTGTTCCAGCCCTCCGGGAGCCATAGGATGCGGTAGATACAGGAACTAGAACAGGTCCCAGCCCTCATTGGTCAGTTTGCTGGGGAAGATAGGAACCAGGCCCAGTCTCTGACCTCATTGGTCACAGTCTGGTGGGCAGACACAAGAATCATACTAGGTCCCAGCCCTCATTGGTCACGCTTTGGTGGGGGAGCCACCTGATCCCCGCCCTCAGGGGTCACAGTCGGCTGGGGGAGACACAACGACCAGGTAAGGTCCCATTTGCAGGGGTCACTGTCTTGCATCATGCAACGGAAAGCTATTACCCTCCCCGTAGTCCTGGAAACTGCAGGACAGAAGAGAGAAGACTAATCAGAACGACGACCCTCAGGTTCAGTGTGTGGGATCGCCCGTCTCCTCCCGAAATTGCGCAGCCTGCGGCTAACCTGCAACAAAGAGGAGCCTTGCGCGGGGCGCTAAAGAGAAAAAGGAGGGTCAAATACAGAGACCACCAATCAGAACTAGAACCCGCTAGTTCAGCTGCCCAATGAGAAGGCGGATCTTCTGTCGTCCGGACGACCGCGCGGTAGCCGGGGGTCCTGCGCAGGCGCGTGGGGGTGGCGGGGGGGGGGTGGGACGGCGCGGGATGGGGGGGGGAAGGGTAGGGTCTTGCGCAGGCGCGCCGAGGGCTGGCCGTTTTGCAATTGAGAACTAAGGGATGGAGTGGCAGGCCAGGCGGAGGGAACTCACCCAGCAGCGCGGCTGCAGCGGCCTCTCCCACCGGCTCCGGGGTCTCTCTAGGATCGCTCGCTGGCTCCGAAATATCCCTAGTTCAAACCCAACCCCTCACAGGTTCCGCCTTACGGAACTGGCCAATGGAGGGGCTGGGAAGGAGGCCACCGCCGCTCCCAACCAATAGTAATTCTCTGTGCCGCCGACCCCGCCCTCACGCGTTGGTACCATTTTCGCTGTTGGTTGAGACCCAGTCAGGCGTGGAAGAGGCTGGGAGGGCCAAGGTTGGTGGGCGTTTTCGGCGGAAGCCAACCTGCAGCGAGTCGCGGCTTCAGTTTCCTATCCCCTTATAAATCACATCGGAAATCGGGTGTTTCTGTGCTGTTGCATCAGCATTGCGTTGTGTCCTCTCACCTTTGCCCTCATTTTCAAAGGCAGAGCAACGAAATCTTTTCCTAGACCAACCTTCAGTCCTAATCCCCGAATGGGCAAGGAAACTGTTAATACAACAGGCAGATCAATACTACACGCTGCCTCTGCCTCTCCCTCAGGCCATCTTCACCTCTCCTGACTTCAAGTCAGAAGAACCAATCAAAACCCAGGCCCTTCAGCCTTGTTGGCCAATTGGCATGGAGACCCTCAATCTCCCCCTGCCAACTCTAAAGAACCAATCAGGACTCCATAACTCTAACCCAGTGGGCGCCCAGACTAAGTCAGTATCCAGATCCAACCCAGGCCTCCTATCCAATTAGAACCCACAGCCCTCAGTCCTAAGGACCAATAAGCATCAACTCTTCATCAGTCTTTCCCTCCTCTGTCCCAGTCAGGGCAACCAAACCGAATGGGGATCCCTCAGTTTTTCTAGCCAATTAGTATCAGGCCTCCCCTACATCCAAGTATCCAATCTGTCCTGGCCCCACTCAAATCAAGCAGTGCTATCCTCAGGCTCATCATCCAATCATGAATGATAATAAACCATGAACCAATCACAACCTCCCTCTTCACGGTTTCTAGCTTCCAAACCTTTATCCATGCTGTGCCCCCTTCCTCACTCACTTCTATTCCCCACTGAGCAGTGAAGAGCGAGCCTTTTGTATACTTCCTACTTTTATTTGATAATAACAAACTGTATATAAAAAGGGTCAAGGAAGGCGGGGAGGCCCTGGATCTCCCCCTCTCTGCTTCCCCAAGCATCCCCCGCCCCTAGGCCCCAGCAGGGACCACTCCCTTCCCGCCTTGTGGTGGGGTGGGGATTGACAGGCATGGAAATGGTTGTGTGTGTGTGTGTGTGTGTGTGTGTGTGTGTGTGTGTGTGTGTGTATGGGTGTTGGGGGGTCAAGGATGGAGAGAGGGTCAAGAATTAGAGAGAGGGCCTTCCCTCATCCCCCATCAGAGCTGGCACCCTGAGGAGGGGTCTTGAGAGAGTTGTGAGGGTCCACAGATGTGCCTCAGCCTATGAGACGGTAGAAGATCCAGCATCCAAAAGTGACCCAGTGACTGGCCCAGCTGAGCTCTGACCATTTGTGGACAGTGTATGCCATGCCGTAGCCCTGTGGGAGAGAAAGCGGTGATGGTCGGTCCCACTCAGCAAGAACAAAGAAGGTCTCAGGAAAACCTACCCTTTGCTCAAGGACGTTTCTGTGACTCCACTGCAGCCCTGAGTGAGGCCCCAGAGAAGAGATTGGGTACATATGAAAGGTAGGCATATTTAGTTTTTTTCTTTTGTATTTTCTTCTCTTTCAAAAATTTAAAAAACAAGACAAGGCAATCCCACTCTCTGACCTGTACTCTCCCGTATATATAAAGAGCTCCTAGAAATTCACTTTTTAAAAAGACAAAAATTAGCAAAGGAGGTGAGTAGGCCATTTTCAGTAAAGGAAAAAAAAACCCAAATGGCTCTTAAATATACGAAAAAATACTCAGCCTCACTCATCATCTTCCTCCACTCAAACTGGCAAACATATCCATGAGGTCTGAGAGGCACTCTGTTGTCGGGGTGTCAAGCACGATCACATACTGCTGGTGGGAGGGCAAAAAGGTAACTTCTCCATTGCTGTCAAGACTAGATCCTACAGCTCTGTCTGCACCTATGTGAATCCACATGGATGTGAGGGTATTACTTGCTGCAGCACCACTTACCATAGGAAAAGAGTGGGAATCACCTGGGTGTCCACCAATAAGGGACAAACTACATTGTGTCACAATGGAAAAAATGAACGAGGACACTCTATGTCTTCATGTGGAAGGTTTTCAGGAATTATGTGAAAAAAGCAACATGCAGCACAGTGTCATTCATGTGTTACCTTTAGGGTAAAAAGCAGGGGGGAGGGAATTAAAATATATTTTTATATCTGCTTATTATGCTTCAATTTTAGAAGGATAGTTTAATAAAATGAATAAAAGTGGTTACCTGTAAGAGGGTGGGGGTAAGACGGCAGGAATAAGACTCTCCCCTGAATATCTTGAATACTGTTTGGTTTTTCAACCACGTGATATGCATTAACTTTTTTTTTTTTTTTTTTTTTTTGGTCATGCCTCGTGGCTTGAGGGATCTTAGTTCCCCGACTAGGGATTGAACCCTGGCCCCCGCAGTGAAAGCGCCGAGTCCTAACCACTGGACAGCCAGGGAATTTCCTTAAATTTTTAATTGAAAATAAAACTTTATATTATTTTATATTTTGTCATTAAAAACAATTTTTAATTTTTTATTCAGGTTGAATGTGCAAAATCTGGGTTTTGCTTCTTTTTAAATAAAATTTTTGTTTTATTTTTATTAAAACTTTAAAAATAGTTAATGCAGGGTATTCCCTGGCCGTCCAGTGGTTAGGACTCGGTGCTTTCACTGCGGGGGCCAGGGTTCAATCCCTGGTCGGGGAACTAAGATCCCGAAAGCCGCCTGGAATGGCCAAAAAAAAAAAAAAAAGAAAAAAATGAGCTGAAAGAGAAGCTAAACCGGGATCCTGCTAGTGCCATATGAATAAACATTATTTTGAAATTGTTTTTCATTTAAAAAGGAGTAAAACCTGGAACGTGCACACTCCACCTGCATAAAACTAGTATATACATTTTAATATACACTATTTTTTTTTTTTTTTTTTTGCGGTACGCGGGCCTCTCACTGTTGTGGCCTCTCCTGTTGCGGAGCACAGGCTCCGGACGCGCAGGCTCAGCAGCCATGGCTCATGGGCCCAGCCGCTCCACGGCATGTGGGATCTTCCCGGACCGGGGCACAAACCCGTGTCCCCTGCATCGGCAGGTGGACTCTCAATCACTGCACCACCAGGGAATCCCAACATACACTTTTTAAGTAGAATCCAGGATTTGCACAATCAATGTAAGTAAAACTATTTTTTTTAACAAATTAAATAAAGAAATCTTGTGAATTCTACCTAAATAAAAATATGATGAAATAATTAACTTTTAAAAAAGTAAAACCTGGATTTTGCACTCCATCTCTAGAAAATAAATTTTATAAGTAAAATAAATGTATTTTGCACACTTCACCCAAGTAAAAGACCCAACAGTATGAATCAACCAGAGGGACAAGGGGACAGAAGGACGGTAGAGCAGTGGCTACACAAGCTGGAGACAGATGACACAAGGTTCCCATGCCTTGGCCTCCCCACCTTTGTCCTCATGGTTCCCATGAATAGGTAGCATATCCCTGGGTAACCCTGAGCCCAGGGCCCCACCTCACCTGCTCCTCTGTGGTGTCGTCCACATCAACATCGAACAGGGAGCCCAGGTAGGCCAGGTGGAAGATGGCCAGGGCCCCAAAGAGCAGGTTTAAGGCTCGCACCCCCAGGCCCTGTGGGGGACAGATGGATATGCTTGGCAGCTGGACCTAATCACCATCCCCCAGCCCCACTTGGGCAGGGGCACACAGGGAAATGCACAAGGCACAGGAATGAGGATGTCCAGGGCACCCACCCCCAGGGTAGGAAAGAGATGGTTCTGATCCTCCTATGGGAGCTCAAGGGGTATCCAAGGATGAGGGTACTGTTAGCATGAGAGCGTCCAGGTTGGGGGAGATGTGAGTATTCAGGCAGAGGAGGAAAAATGGTGGGTAGGGCTTTGAGTTGGGGGTTTATGGTGATAAACATTGGTTGTCGGGTGGGAGGAAAATCTGAAATTCTCCATACTTCTTGTTGCAAAAAGAATGAGAAAAAAAAAGACTCAAACGAAAGCAAATCCCCACTGTGACCTACAGGACCCACCTCTCCCTGTCTCACTCACTCTGCTCAAGCCATACCGGCCTCCTCGCTGTTCCTCAAATATTCCAGGCCCTCTCCCATCTCAGGGCCTTTACACTGTTGTTGACTTTGCCTGGAATGCTTCCCTCCCTCACCTCCTTCAGTTAAAGAACTCAAAAGTCACCTCCCCATTTAACCTTGAAACCACTCAGCCCCTGATACTTCCCTTTCTCTTTCTCTTATGTATTTTCTCCTTGGCACTAATCACAGTCTAACAAACTATTATACTTTACTTATTTTTTATTTACTGTCTTCCCTGTTAAAATGTTTGTCCCAGAGGGCTGGGACTTTGGTCTGTTTTGTTCACCACTGTGTCTCCAGCACCTTGAACAATGCCTGATACCAGCAGGTGCTCAACAGATGTTCACTGGGGAAAATAAACGCTAGGTGGGTATATAGCAGTTGCTTGATAATGTTCGTTAGATAAATGGATGCCAGTGAATAGAGATGAGGTTATGGGGGTGGATCGGGCACTGGAAGAGGAAGCTGGGCACCCTGAGACAGATATAAGATGGAGACAGAAGTAATTTTTGAGGGGGAGAGTTGGACAAAAGGCTGCCTAGGCTGAACCCTCACCAAGCGATGCTGGTGTGAACAGTCTGCTGGGCACCGTTTCGACAAGATGCAGGCACTGAGGATCCGAGCCAGGCGCTTTCGGAGGACTAGGGCAGATGCGGGGTGGGGGTGGGGGCAGAGGTAAGGGCGTCAGGTTAGCCTCAGGGGACAGTGGTTCCAGCCCGCCACCAACCTTCCATCCCATCTACTGGGCTGGGTTCCGCCCTCACCGTGCTCCACATAAGTGATAAACGCCAGGGACAGCAGCACCGCAGCCAGGTGGAAGCTGAAGCCCTGGGGTGGGGGTGGGGGGCAATGAGGTGAGTGAGGAGGAGGCCCTACCACCCCCATCCAGCTACCACCCTGGTCCCGCTCCGCCCTGCTCACGTGCAGGAGGGCGCTGGCTGCATAGGTGACCAGCACAGCTGAGAAGGTCCCCAGGCGGAGAGCATTCTTGAAAACATCTGCAGGGGGGAGATGTGGGGCAAGTGTCTCCTGAGATTCCCCCCTGCCCTTCCTGGAGGGCCATAGGGCAGGGTGAGGATACCCACAACCTCTTGGGGCCCCCAGGATGAAGTCTCTTTATAATGGCCTCCAACTTCACATTGTCTAAAAGTTAGCTCCTGATCTTCCCTCCCAACCTGCTCCTCCTATAGTCTTTCCCAAGTGCAGCCAGTGTCAACTACACCCTTCCAGTTCCTCAGGACAAAAGCCTCACTATCACCCTTGATCTGCCCCCCACCCCCAACGCCCATAACCAAACTCAGCAAATCCTGTCAGTTCTATCTTCAGAGTTTATCCAGAATCTGACCTCTCCTCCCCATTTCCACTCTGCCCTCCCCGACTCCCTGTCTGTCCTCACAGTAGCCAGAGGGTCCTGGTACAACCTAAGTCAGCCCATGGCCCTCCTCTGCTCAGAACCCTGCTCTGAGATCTCTCTCAGAGAAAAAGCCAAAGTCCTCCCCGTGGCCAGAGAGGCCCTACAGAACCAGGCCCTGTCACCTCTCCGAACTCACCTCCTGCCACTGGTCCCCTCGCTCACTCTGATCCCACCACACTGGTCTCCTCACTGTTTTTCAAATGTGCCAGGTATGCTCCTGCCTCAGGGCCTTTGCACTTGCTGTTCCTTCCATGTGTTAAATTCCTCCCCTACATGTTTGCATTGATTGCTCTCTCACCTCCTTCAGGTCTTTGCTCAAACGTTAGCTCCTCAGTGAGACTTGCTCTGGATGATGTATTTAAAATTGCATCCACCCCTACTCACACACTCCTAAGACTCCCAGGTCATCTTTACCTGCTTTCTTTATTTTTTACCATAGCACTTATCACTACCTGAACTATTGTGTATTTTCTTTTTATTATACTGCTACCCCCACAAAAATGTCAACTCCACAAGGGCAGGAATTTGGGAGATTTTTTGGTCCCTACTATCTTCAGCTTGTTGTATGAATGTGTGAAAGGGGTGTGGGTTGAGGACTGCCAACTCTCTTGGAGTGGTGACTCACAGTTATTTAGCCAATAAGACATGGGCAGGTTCCAGCTTGTGACAACTTCCACCATGGACCGCGGCAGCTCCACGTTCAGTGGCTTAGAGACCGTCAGGTCCCTATGGGCAAAAGAGACACGCAAACTCATTTGGGATTTCAACCCACCTGATGGCCACACTTTTGTTCTTGGCTGTTCCCTCCCCCAGGAACACCCCCCTCCTCCCTGCAGCTCCTCTAGGCAGCACCCTGTGGGAGATGGGGCTCCCCAGCCCTCCCCACCATTCCAGGTGATCCTTCTCCTCGGTGAAGCCAGCCCCTGCCAACGTGGCCGTGGCCTCGGACAGAAAGCCCACAAAATAGTTGCTGAAGTGGAAGGAGACAGCACTCTCATAGGCTCGCAGCCACCTGCAGGAAAGGAGCCAGGGAGAGAGAGGCATCACGCCCAGGCCCCAGCGTGACACCCCACCATGTGCCAGCATCCCTGGCCCCTCTGTAGACTCACCTTACCATGGTGCCCCTAGGGGTCAGGAAGGCAGCAGAGAAGAAAGGAAAGAGAGTCAGAGAGGCCCTGGAGGCTGGCCTGAGTTGTTCATCAACAAGACAGACAAATATGGCGGCAAAAGAGGTGCGCTGTGATAGTCCCACACATCTATCCATCCATACACCATCAGTTAGTTTCAGGCAGCGCAAATGGATGTGTGAGCTGCCCTATAATATGACACGGTCCCGCAGCTTCACGTGGCCAGACATCCAGACCCAGGGACTGTTAGAGGCTGACCTCACAGCCACAAGGCCAGACACACATACTATCAGACTCCAAGCTCTCTGACCTGATTCGGTGACCATAAGATACCCAGAAGTCCTTTAGTTAGGCACAGAGACCATCAAGCACCCTGTTACGCATGCACACACAATTCTGTACTCAGATAGTCATCCTGTCAGTTGTACAGTCAGACACGGTCAAAGACAAGCAGCGTCTTACACTGGAAAAAGCATAGGTTCTGGATTCAGGCCTGGGATTAGTGCCTGGCTGCTTAGTTGGGTGACACTGGGCAAGTCATTCCACCCTTCAGAGCCTCATTCAGCATCAGACACAATCAGCGGCCAGTGAGTAGGGGAGAAGGTCATACAGTCAAATAGCTGGATGAAATCCTAGTCACACCCGGGGTGGAAGGTCGGTTCTGCCCCTCAGCTAGACAATACCAAGGAGCCAGAGAAGGCAGACCCACAGGCAGAATCCATCACAGACATGCGCACGACACGCGACAGTCAGACCCATTCCCAGCCAGGGTTACAGACGAGCCAGATTTATCCTATCCAGTGACAGCCACATACTCCCATCATGGACAACCGCCCAGCCAGACAGCCAGAACTCCAGTCCCACACAGGAGTCCCTGGCTGATAGGTAAACAACCTATACAAACCCCTAGCTAGAGTCACAGACAGGTCAGTGTCACCAACCAACACATACTTGTGGCACTGCAGTCACATAACTTGCTTCTGATGGTGAAATAGCAGAACAGATGGACAGCCAGGCACAGTATGTGACGGAGTATCCATTGTACACGGAGTCATAGGGCCAATCTTGGTCAAACCACAGCCACAGACACTCAGTCTCTGTCTAGTCACCGGGTGGATGGTCAGACAGTCTCAGACTCACAGAACCAATCAGTCACAGACTGTGCACCCACCCCCATTCAGCCCCACTCGCCCTCAGCACCTGCCCTCATTTACCTGGCTTTGCGTTTCTTGCTGTAGTAACAGAAGACAGACAGAAGCATTAAGAGACAACTCAGAGCTGGGGAGACCCCAGGTCCCTCCCCAACCCCCTCACTGCTGGGCAGAGGCCTCGAAGGCTGTGCTCACTTGCGAAGGAGGCGGTCACCATCAAGGGGGATGAAGTACGGGAAGAGGTAGGGGCCCACACAGGTGGACAGCACAAGGCACAGCAGGGCCAGCGCCAGACTCCGGGCCACCTTCTGCAGCCATCGGCGGCTCTGTGGGGATCAAGGCTCCATGAACACTGCCCCATGGTGGCTTCCCATGGTCCCTGCCCACCTGTCCACCCAGGACCTCACCAGCGGGCGGCCTTGGACGGCCTGTAGGTAGCTGTGGAAGGATATCCAGGGCCCAAAGACGATGGTGCCCACGAAGTAGAGGTAGCCCATGAACTCCACGGGCGAGGGCACTGCACCCACCTCACCCCGGTCCAGGTCGAAGCCCAGAGACACCGCCTTCATGGCTACAATCATCTGGGCCCCTAGGTGTGGTGCCCATGGTCAAGTGGATGAGCAGAGAGCAGGTCATCATGAGGTACGGGGAACACCAGGTGAGAGGTGGTAAGAAAGAAGAGCAAGTGTGGAGAGGTGGGCATGGGGCCAGACAGGCAGCTGAGCAGGTAGGCCCAGGACTGGCAGATGTCTTGACTCAAGAGAGTCAGGCATGGACATGAGATGGGACAGACAGATGGGGAAGAGACACGGTAGAGAGAAACACAGATGTAAGGGGAATCTAAGGGCTGCGTGTCCAGTGGGCTAGGCAGATGAGGGAGAAAAGCGGGGAAGGAAAGACAGGGTGGGGGGAGTTAGGAGATGTGGAGTGGTGCTGGAGGGCTGGGGCAGGGGAGAGGGCCAGGGCTGCCTACCTCTCATCTTGTGCCATGTCACGGTGTCCACCATGTGCATCTCACTGAGGAAAAAGGTGGTGGTCTTGGCCCTGTGACTCCTCTGGCCTCAGATACCACAAAGGGGGGAAACCAAGGTGCAGAGAGGGTATACCCTTCCCTGCCCTGCACAACCTCATGGAGGAATAGTTCTCCAGGGCTCCCTCCTCCAGGGGGAGCTCAAGTCCAGCCTGTTCTGTGTAGCCTTCGGAAAGAACAAGTCTCCCAGATTTCCATCCCCTCCAGAAACACCCCACGTCCTCCCTGTCCTGGACAGCCTCAGGAGGGGCGGCCTGGGGATCCCCCCGCCCTTCTGCGGACAGCGTGGGGATGAGGACATACACCCATACCCCATGAGTAGGTAGATGAGGATGGTGACGGAGAGGAAGACGCCACGATGGGAGGAATGTCGGCAGAGGAACAGCACGAGGTAGCACAGGAGGCTGAGCAGTACGACCCAAACCATGTGCAGCTGGAAGAAGTGGTAGAGGCTGAAGAACCCGCCTGCCACGGTGCTTGCATGCTTCAGGTAGGATGGCAACCCTTTGGGTGAGAGAAAGAGAGGACAAGAAAGGGAATTAGAGCAGGGCTGGTAGAAGGGCAGCCTGGGCAGAGGACGTAGCTCAGGCAAAGGCTTAGAGGTTGGAACGTGGTGGGATTGCAGGGGGCCCAAAGCAGGTGTTGGGGAGCTGGGGAGGTGGCAGGGCTTGGGTTTAAAGAAAAGAGACATCTATAAAGGTCACTTTGGGAATCCTGGAGGAAATTTGAATAACTTATATTGAATAATATTATGGCATCAAGATTAAATTTCCTGAGGGGTGATGGTTGAGGCTCTGGCTGTGGGGGGAAGATGTCTTTGTTCTTGGGGGACACACGCAAGAGGATTTGGGATGAAGTGTCAGCACGTTATTCAAGTGATTCAGGAAGATGATAGATAGATAGATAGGCAGATGGACGGATGGATAGGTAGGTAGATAGATAGGTAGATAGAGCAAGCTAATGTGGCAAGATGTTGACAGTTGGAGAATCAGGTGATGCATATATGGGTGTTCATTGTACTATTCTTTCAACTTAGCTTTTCAGTAACTTTGAAACTTTTCAAAGTGATAAACCTGGGGAAAAAATAAAACATCCATTTAAAATAAAAGAACAAGAAAAAAGAAAGTGTAGAACTTCTGAATCTCAGATTTCCAAAATTCTCAGCATCCCATGGGGATCTCGGGCACTTGGGATCTCGTTGTTTGAATATAGGCTTGCCACGATTTGTGGAAACATTCCAGAATCCTAGAATCCAGAGATTTTATCATGCCTTGATTCCAGAAATCCAGAATGCCAGCATTTTGGAAGCCTGGAATGTGAGAATTTCAACTTGTCAGAATCCCCAAACCCCATAACACGGCACTTTGGGATACATGGTACTTTCCATAACCCTGTGACATCAGCATTTCAGAATCTTATAACCTTGGGATGCAGGCATTTCAGGATCCCAAGATTCAAGAACCTCAGCTTTCAACAGTCCCAGAACCCAGGGATACGGAAAGGTATGGCTTGGCATGGCAGGATGTGGCTTGGTGTGGTGTAGCATGGGGTGGCTGGGTTAGTGGGACGTGGTGTGGTAGAATGGCGCTTAGCCTGGTGGGCTGTGGTAGGCTGGACGTGTACGAGCCTGGCTTGGCTTGGCAAGATGTGGCAGGATAAAGTGGGGCTTGGTACGGATGAACGTGGCAGGTGTGATTTGGCCTGGCGTGGTGGCCCATGGTGTGGCAGGCACTTACCAAGCCTCCACAGGAGGCGGCAGGCGAGGCAGATGGCAAGGAGCAGCCAGATCTGGTCAAGGCCCTGCTGGGCAGTAGGCAGGAGACAGCCCTGCAGCAGCTGCTGGAAAAATTCCTGGCGGCTGAAGGTGGCCATTGTGGACCCCCACGGATGGATGGACTGATGGATAGACCTGCCAAAGGGGGGACATAGAAGGAGCTTAGTTGGGATGTCCACGGGGCAGACGATGCTCAAGAGATGGACTTGAGCACTCACATTTCAGTCTGGGGCTGTCCAACCCTTGTAGAGACAGGGTACTGGGGGGCTGAGGGAAGGTGTGAGTGTCAGGTACATCAGATTGAGCCGCCAGCTGTGTGTGTGGGGGTGTTCTGGGTGCACACACACAGCCCATGACCTGCGGTGAATGAAGGACCTGTGTTTCTTGTATGCTGGGAAGAGTCCGGGTCCGATAGTGATTGAATGGTGTACATTGTAGGCCTGTATATCAAATTGGGGGGCTCCCTGGTTTCCGAGGTAGAGTCACTCAGTGTGGAGGGCAGAGAGGGAGATCCTGTGACACTTGGGGGCCGTGAGCATCTCTACTTGAACGGATGTGGGGGGTGTCCTGTATCCCCCGCGCGCCCCATCCCACCCCCACCCGGCCTCTCCCGGCCGCCAACAAAGCCCTGCCCAGGCCCGGGGGCTGCAGGGAGGTGGAGGTGGTGGAAAGGGACACAGCAGAAGGGAGAGTTGGAAAGGTGATGGAGAGGGGGCCCTAGCACACGCGCTGCAGACCCGCAAGGGGAGGCCGGCTCAGGATGCGAGCGGGAGAGCCGCACGTGCACTACCGGCGACCTACCTGGCAGTAAGAAAGCTGCGGTCCAGGGGGCCGGGGACGTACAGCCGCCGCCACCGTCGCCGCCTCCTCCGGGCAGCCTCCCCCGCAGGCCGCAAGGCCGGGACCAGCTGCGGCTCCCAGGGCAGCGCGGAGAGCGGGCCCTTTAAATCCCGGGGAGGCCCGGCCGGCCCGCTCGGCCAATAAGAGGACAGGAGCGGGGCGGGGACGGAGGAGGAGGGGAGCGGGAGGATTGAGGGAAGGAGGAGCGGGAGGTTGAGAGGAGCCGGGCGCGGGAGGACGTCGGCGCGTGGAACGTTGGATCCCGCACCTTTCCGACCTCTTGGTGTGCCAGTCCCTGAAGGGTCGCGTCGGGAGGTCTTCTGGCCGTCCAAGAACAAACTGTCCAAACGCCAAATTCCTAATCCTTGGAAGCCGAGATGGGAAAGATGGGGGAGGGAGGAGAGAAAGTCCGTTTCCCCAGCCATCAGCTTCGCCCCCGAAACTGCCCACCCGCGCACGTCTTCGTGTCACTGTTGTGCCCCCTTTTCACAGATGGGAGAATAAACCGAGGTCTCTCCTTTCCCATCCTTTGAAGGAGCTGTGGGAATTTCCAACCCTTTCCAGCACCAGGGACCGGCCAGAAACACCAGTACTGACTGTCACCTAGGAGCAAGAATTAGGCGCCTGTGCTTTCCCCTAGGGACTCCTTCCGGAGGCTAGTACGGAGCACCGATTGGGAGCTTTTATAAAGCACTTACAGCGTCCCCAACGATGGTTTGTATTGGGCCCTATCTGCACCAACTCTGAGGATTTATGCAGCACTTGCTGTCTGTCTACCCTACCCTGCAGTGTCTGGACACTCCGCTCTGTCCCTAGGCTGATGAAGGGCCTTTTTCCAAAGGAGCACTTATTGGGCACGGACTGCATACTTACTTAGCTATCAGGTGGAAGGGAGAAGGAAGCCAAGGTCAAGCTGGACCCCACCCTGACCTGAGGAGCTAAGGAAAACAGGTTCTAATCAGATTAGTGCCTGCCTGTATGGAGCTGGGCAAGCCATGCCCACTCCCCGGGCTTCAGTGTCCCTTTCTGTTAAACAAAAGAGTGGGATTAGCAGTTCTTTGCTTGGAAATACCAATGGCAATTGAAGAGAAATGCATGTCTCCTCTCTTTAAAAAAATGTTAACATGAAGTTAGATGGAGTTTTACCTCATAAATGAATATGCATATATTACAAATGAAAAATATTTAACAGTTGACCCTTGAACAACGCAGGTTTGAACTGCACAATCCACTGATAGGTGGATACTTTTCAATAGTAAATACTACGGTACTACACAGTCCTTGTTTGGTTGATTTCTGGGATGCAGAGGAACTGTGGGTATGGAGGGCCGGCTATGAATTATACACGGATTGAGACCCTCCCCAGTTGTTCAGTGGTCAACTGTAATGGATAATTACATAGGCCAGATGCACAAATATTAATTCCTTTCCTTAACAGCAGAATACAGGCCATACATTTTATGACTTAGACTTCATTCTAATTTTTTCCTCAGTTTTCAAACATACTCAAATCGAGTCAACAATGACCCACAGCACAAGCAAGAAATATTTCCTTTGGTTGCAAGACCTGGCATTTAAAACTGGAAGATCCTCACTATGTGTACCCTGAGCTTCACAGACTTGATTGTTTCCATCTAGTCTTCTGATGTGTGTGACAAAGAACTAGTCTCTAGATTCTAGGACATATAAAGGGCATCTACAAATCAATAAGAAAAGGACAAACAATACACTAGAAAATGGACAGTAGACATGAATAGGTAATCCACGGCAGAAGTCACCTGAAATGGCCAATATGTATAATATATGAAAAGATAACTCAATCTCTTTATCAGGGAAATGCAAAATTAAAACAACAGATATGATTTCATATCTACTAGGTGTGATGTTTCATATTTTTACCGCTGGAGCTTAGTAGAGAGTGGGCACTCAATAAATATCTGTCAGACTTTATAGCCTTTGTAGTCATTCTGGGTTATAGATTCTAGGACATTTTAAATGGTCTCCCTATAATTAAAGATGAAAATTAAGACAAAGAGATCCCATTCTTTGCTTATTAGATTGACAAAAAAAAATTGCCAAGCCTCAGAATAATGTTTTCTCTCTCTCATTTTGTCTCTCTTTTTCTCTCAGTATATCTCTATCTATCTATAATTTTTTCTAAAGTATTTGATCGTAGTTGCAAGTGTGATGCCCTTTCAATGAAATACTTCAGTATAAAATTTCTAAGAACAAGGATATTTTCTTACGTTCCTGCCAGCAGAGTATGAGGGTTCCAATTTCTCCACATCTTCACAAACACTTTGTTATCTGATTCTAGCCATCCTAGTGGGTGTGCCAATACTGTCCTTTTATAGGAAAAGGAAATCCTAGGTCACGAGCTGCATTCCTTTATCAGGTCTTTTTGGTCTCTTTCAATCTGGAACAATGTCTCCATCTTCCATTAACTTTCGCGATCTTGATGTTTTCGAAGAGCACAGGTCAGTGCTTTGGAAGAATGTCCTTAAATTTGGGTTTATCTGATGTTTCCTCAAGATTAGATTTGGATTATGCATTTTGGGCAGGAATTCCACAGAAGTGACGCTGTGTTCTCCTCAGTGTATCTGGAAGCACAAAGCATTGGTTAATTCCAAATTGTTGGTATTAGCTTTGATCATTCGATTAAGGTGGTGTTTTCCAGGTTTCTCCACCGAAATGTACTCTTTCCCCTTTGTAATTAATAAGTATCTTGTAGGGACATACTTTGAGATTATGTATCTTTCCTATTTTTCGTCAAACTTCCACTCACCAGTTTAGCATCCGCTGGTGATTCTTGCCTGAAGCAATTACTACTATGATGGTGGCCATATGATGATTTTCTTTTACATGTATAGCTGGGATTCTACTGTGAGAAAGAGCTTTCTCTTCTTCCCCATGTATTTATTTATTCGTTTGTTTATTTGTATCAGTGTGGGACTCATAATTTACAGGTTAAAATCAGTTACTATCATTTTAAAATTAATTTATTAATTAATTTATTTTTGGCTGCATTGGGTCTTCGTTGCTGCACGTGGGCTTTCTCTAGTTGCGGCGAGCGGGGGCTAGTCTTCATTGTGTGGCTTCTCTTGTTGTGGAGCACGGGCTCTAGGTGCGGGGGCTTCAGTAGTTGTGGCGCGCGGGCTTAGTTGCTCCACGGCATGGGGGATCTTCCTGGACCAGGGCTCGAACCCATGTCCCCTGTATTGGCAGGTGGATTCTTAACCACTGCGCCACCAGGGAAGTCCCAGTTACTATCTTTATGTAGTTATAAAAGTAGCTTAATTGAGATATAATTTACATACCATAAAATTCACCCAAGTTACTTGTACAAGGCAATGGTAGTTAGTGTATTTATAGGCTTGTGCAAAAATCACCACAATCTAATTTTAGGATATTTCGATCACCCCAGAAAGAAACCCTGTGACTGTTAGCATTCAATCCCTATCTGTCTCTGACAGCCCTAGGCAACCACTAATCTCATTCTGGATTTGCTTATTCTGGACATTTCATATAAATGAAATCATACAATCACAAATCTTTTGTGTCTTGTTTCTTTCACTGAACATAATTTTTTAAACTGTGATAAAATACACATAACATAAAGTTTAGCATCTTAACCATTTAAAAAATAATACATTTATTTATTTATTTTTGGCTGCATTGGGTCTTTGTTGCTGCGCGCGGGCTTTCTCTAGTTGTGGCGAGCGGGGGCTACTGTTTGTTGTGGTGCACGGGCTTCTCATTGCGGTGGCTTCTCTTGTTGTGGAGCATGGGCTCTAGGCGCACAGGCTTCAGTAGTTGTGGCATGTGGGCTCAGTAGTTGTGGCTCGTGGCTCTAGAGCACAGGCTCAGCAGTTGTGGCACACGGGCTTAGTTGCTCCTCAGCATGTGGGATCTTCCCGGACCAGGGCTCGAACCCATGTCCCCTGCATTGGCAGGCAGATTCTTAACCACTGCACCACCAGGGAAGTCCATCTTAACCATTTTTAAGTGTACAGTTCAGTGGCATTAAATACATTCACAGTGTTGTGCAATCAACACCACCATCCATCTCCAGAACTTTTTTCATCTTTCCAAACTTAAACTCCATACCTGTTAAACATCAAATCCCCTCCCCTCGTCCCCCAACCCCCGGCAACCACCATTTTACTTTCTGTTTCTATGAATTTGGCTACTCTAAGTACCCCATGTAAATGGAAGCATACAGTATTTGCCCTTTTGTGACTGGCTTATTTCACTTAGCATAATGTCCTCAAGGTTCATCCCTATTGTATGTAGCATGTGTCAGAATCTCCTTCTTTTTTAAGACTGGATAGTGTTCCATTATATGTATATGCCACATTTTGTTTATCCATTCATCCATTGGTGAACACTTGGGTTGCTTCCACCTTTTGGCTATTATGAATAATGCTACTATGAACACAGGTGTACAGATGCCTCTCTGAGAGCCTGCTTTCAATTCTTTTGGTTATATGTCCAGAAATGGAATTGCTGTATCATATGGTAATTCTATTCTTAGTTTTCTGAGGAACCACCATATTGTTTTCTGCAGTGACTGAAGCATTTTACATTCCAACCAACAGTGCACAAGAGTTCCAACAAGGTTATCTTAACCAGCCCTTGTTATTTTTTATTTTATTTATTTATTTATTTTTATAGTAGTCACCCTAATGGGTATGAGGTGTATCTCACTGTGTGTGTTTTTTTTTTAATAAATTTATTTGTTTATTAGTTTTGGCTGCATTGGGTCTTTGCTGCACACAGGCTTTCTTTAATTGCGGCGAGCGGGGGCTACTCTTTGTTGCAGTGCATGGGCTTCTCGTTGCGGTGGGTTCTCTTGTTGCAGAGCACCGGCTCTAGGTGCAAGGGCTTCAGTAGTTGTGGCACACGGGCTCAGTAGCTGTGGCTCACGGGCTTAGTCGCTCCGCGGCATGTGGGATCTTCCCGGACCAGGGCTCGAACCCATGTCCCCTGCCTTGGCAGGCGGATTCTTAACCACTGCGCCACCGGGGAAGCCCCTCACTGTGGTTTTGACTTGTATTTCCCTAATGATTAGTGATGTTTATAATCTTTTCATGTGGTTATTGGCCTCATTTATATATATTCTTTGGAGAAAGGTCTATTCAAGTCCTTTGCTCATTTGAAAATGATGGTTGTTGTTGAGTTGTAGGGGTTCTTTGTATGTTCTGGATATTAGCCCCTTATCAGATATATGATTTGTAAATATTCTTTCCCATTCCATGGATTGCCTTTTCACTCTGTTGATTTTGTCCTTTGATGCACAGAAGTTCTTAATTTTGAGATAGCCGACTTACCTATTTTTTTCTTTTGTTGCCTATGCTTTTGGTGTCATATCCAAGAAATCATTACCAAATCCAATGTCATGAAGCTTTCCCTCTGTTTTCTTCCAAGAGTTTTATAGTTTTAGGTCTAACATTTATATGTTTGATCCATTGTGAGTTAATTTTTGTATATGATATGACCCAACTTCATTCTTTTGCATGTGGATATACAGTTTTCCCAACACCATTTGTTTAAAAAAACTGTGATTATTTATTTTAATGCTCAAATTGTTCTAGTTTTGGCCAGTGGGAGTCTCTTCGAGCTGGCTCCTGTGTCCTTTTGACATGTCTCCATCATTTTTTTAAGCACATCTTTCCTTTAGATCACATCAAGATGTTTCAGGCTCATCTTGTACTTTCCCAGTCCTGGCCCTGGACTCAGATATTTCTCCAGAGAAGCTTCGTTTTCTTTGAGTGGATAATGGCACTTAGGACACCAAGATCTGGGCACTAGAAGTGCTCATTGCTTCTGTAGTGTTGCTGATTCTAGACCCTCTCCGTGGACAGAGTTAGGATATAATATGGATGCGTATATGTTGTGAATCCATATACACATATGTATGTAAATCCATGCACACATCTATCTTTCTACTTATACATTAAAATCCATGAGTTCCTACTGACATCTATTGTACAATACCAATCCAACACCAGAATGTTCCTCCGAGCCTTTCTCTGTTTCCCTTTCTGTTTGTAACTCCCTTCTCCAACAGTGAGAAACCTGATTCTCATTAGCCACAAGAATTTTACTTATTTGCTCAGTCCTAAAGTACACATTCAGTAGTTTCAGATTCACTAACCTGATTCACTGTGGAAGAGAAGTCCACCAACTAGAGGTCAGTATTTGTTACAGTCCATTTTGTCTGTAGCCTGATGGATACCTTGTTCAAAAGTTACTTCAGTTTGGGAATTCCCTGGAGGTCCAGTGGTTAGGACTCTGTGCTTCCACTGCAGGGGGCACGGGTTCAATCCCTGGTAGGATTTTTTTCCACAGCTTTTAGAAAGTTTTTTATTGGTTGCAATGATATAAAATGCATCATTTGAATTCCCCCCTGTCATTAAGTGCTTGCTAGCAACAGCATAAGAAAACTTTCTGTACATCTGACAAGCTCAAATGATTTATTTCATGCTGGAAGGGGAAAAATAGCAAACACCACTCTTAACTTGTCTGTCTATAATTAACCTCTCTCTCTCTCTCAAGGCTACGTTGGTTAAAATCAACGGACAACCCCTTTTGTATGTCAATTTGTAAATTTTAATGTTTTCATCAGAATAGTCTTTTATATCACTCTCCAACAAGAAACAATAAAATTACTAACAGCAAACTTCAATACAAGAACACTCTCCAGATTAACAACTCAAACAAAATGCAAAATGTAAATCACAATTGAAGCATCCAAAACAATTTAAATAATTTTAAATATTTTATTTTTAAACTGCTACAAACGCTTTATACAATATTTCAACATAAAGTCCCCATAACAGAAATGTAACAAAATGGGAATGATAGTGAAAGGGTTAAAGTGGCACAAATTCACCAAACAAGTATTAAACTACAAATTTTAAGAGGTAGATTACTTTTAAAGTTGAGGACAACAACAACAACAAAAAAACACGAATAAAACAGCCATTTTCCACCAACTCAGTCATTAATTAGAGGGAAGGCATATAAGAATGCACGGAGAAATGACACTTGTATACTCAGATATAGGCCAATTCGTTGGGTTTTTAAAATCTCTATTAGAGACTGATGTGTAAAACCTGATAAGTAAATTCATTTACCCTTAGGTGTAGACATACATCTATACAGGCCTGTGATGTATCCCGGGCACTGATATATTGCTACCGTCTCCGATAATATAACAGTTATAAGTTAGTGCCAGATAATAATCTGAGAGGATAATGTCCATTTGGATATATAAACGTGACACTGGAAGAGGCATAAAAAAGAGTCCATATCCAATCTGGTTTCCTCTCCATTATGCTGGCAATCGGCTTGTGGTAAAAAACAACAAACAACACAAAAAACAGGCTAAGAAAGAAGCTAAATCCCTCTGTCTACAATTCATTTAAAGGAAAGGCATCAAGGGCTGGTGTGACCAAAACATTATAAAACGAGTGCATCAGAATCCGTCATCCCTGAAATCTACAACAAACTATTGATAAAACAGCGAACTTGCTTTGCAAGATTAGGTTCAACTCATTCCTTTCTCTGCTCTGTGCCAAAAGGCAGGGCCACGCTCAGGTCTGAGTTACCAGTCCCGTGAAGAGGAGCCAGGTCAGCTAGCCCATCCTATAGCGCCCTCCTCTGTGCATCTCAATCCCCTGCGAGCCCAGCACGTGTGTTGGGCGCCAGCGAAGCAGCGGATGCCTGACTCTAACCAGGGCAACAAGAAGCCCGCTGGCAATCGGCTGTGTGTTAGGGTTTCTGAGTCAGCTTCAACTGGTCTTGCAAGCTTGGTAGATTTCGTATGCTTTGCCGTAGTGCTTATCCTAAGTTGAGCATGCATTATCTTTATTTAGTCAATTAAGGTTTGTTTTGTTTGGGGGGCTTTTCTACAGGAAGTTCCTAGAAAGTAAGAAAACTGAAGATAAATGACAACATAACACAACCTTATATGAACTGACCATGTTAAAGGAAAGGTGGGAAGACCATGGGGACGAATGTTAAGACAGCAACAGGATGACTCGGAAGGTGTGTGGGAACGTGGGTGTCCCACGCAAAAGAGACATGCTGGGAGGGACACAGACAGTCTCCTTGGAGTGATGTGGCAGAGATGGTATGTGAGAAACCAGCACCATTTTGTTTTTTTAACCAATTTCATGGTAAATGGAAAAGGTTGGTCTGGAATTTCGTTTTGCTTCTCCATCACTTATTTACATGTCCTTAACTGGCTGCAGTGGGAATATAGTATTAAACAGCAACAACAACGAAAGCGGCTCTAAAAGCAGAATTGAAGAATGTAAAAATGCCTTGGGATTTACAAAGATCAAAGATAGATAAGAGGGGAGTAGAAAATGTACCTCTTTCCTTATCTTTCTGTCTTACAGTCCATGGAAATGAGCCCTCAGCAACAGCTCTAAATGCAGTCCCACCGACAAGCCACAGGTGGGCTCCAACCCGACCCGTGGAAGGTGAGCCTGACACAGCATTCGCTGGGTTAAGAGCTGTAACAGGAGAATCTAGTTGGTGGTATGCCTCTGCGGCTTTGTCCTAAGAAAAGGATTTGGAGCACATGCCTTTTTCACACCCAGATTGGCACAATGGCTTGTGCTACAGGAAATGACCAAATGGCAAATTCTGCTGAGCTCTCAGTGTAGAATGGAAAACTGACGTCGTTCTCACGGCTGACTGCAAGTGTATACTTGAAAATGTGGAATCCTAAACTGGCATTTGAATGTAAAACGTCTGAGTGCTGAGGACTAGCCCTTAATCACAGTTATGATGAAACACACAGGAAAAGGGTGTACTGCCAGTTCGGGGATAAGTCCTGGAACATGCAATGGGGCAAGGACAGCGAAATCACTGAAAACCAGAGTGAAAGTGGATATTTCCAAACCTGTGCTATGAAATCACCCCTGAATAAAATTTACAAATAGAAATATACTGAAAAGGGAAGAAGACTAGTTAAAACAACTCCTTGGGCTTCCCTGGTGGTGCAGTGGTTGAGAATCTGCCTGCCGATGCAGGGGACACGGGTTCGAGCCCTGGTCTGGGAAGATCCCACATGCCGCGGAGCAACTAGGCCCGTGAGCCACAACTACTGAGCCTGCGCGTCTGGAGCCTGTGCTCCGCAACAAGAGAGGCCAAGATAGTGAGAGGCCCGTGCACCGCGATGAAGAGTGGCCCCCGCTTGCCGCAACTGGAGAAAGCCCTCGCACAGAAACGAAGACCCAACACAGCCAAAAATAAATAAATAAACAAACCAATGAACCGACATTAAAAAACAAAACAAAACAAAAACAACTCCTTGCCAGTGTAATACAACAAACATGGAAAATGACGAAGCCTCCACTAAGAGCCCTGGGCTGACACCGATGGACCATCACATCCCCAGGCCTGCGCCTAGGATCCTGGCTTTATACCAAATTCACTACAAGGTACTAAGACGACCACAACTCTCTGAAGAAACTCCCACTCTTCTGCCCAGATGATCAAAATATGATGTCCCACTGAATGCTCATTTTGTAATTTCCAAAAATACTTCCCAAGTTCATGGTCATGGAAGCCTGCTGCTACCATCTACAGTCAGAATAATACCCGTGTCTTCTTACCTGATTCTTCCTTGTTTCCTTTTAGGCCAAATTTCATTCCAGCAATGTTAACTTTCAAACAAAGCAAAATAATTAAAACTAACTGGAGCAAAGAATAGAGACACAATTTTGTTAGGCACTTCAGTCCTTTGCCGTCTTTAGGGTTCTTCAAAAGCACTGGATGAACTTCACCCAGAGAGTTTTCCTTTATAGTAAGTTAATTTTTTTTTTTTTTTTTTTTGCGGTACGCGGGCCTCTCACTGTTGTGGCCTCTCCCGCTGCGGAGCACAGGCTCCAGACGCGCAGGCTCAGCGACCATGGCTCACGGGCCCAGCCGCTCCGCGGCATGTGGGGTCCTCCCGGACTGGGGCATGAACCCGTGTCCCCTGCATCAGCAGGAAGACTCTCAACCACTGCGCCACCAGGGAAGCCCCAGTAAGTTAATTTTTTCATATCAACTTTACCCTTGAACTGTATAAATGGGATCCAGTACAAAATAAGTGATTCTTTCAGATACTATCGGAAACAAAGGAGAATACACATATACATTCTGAAGCATCAACCACCTGGGAAATGTTTTTTAGTACAGTCCATGAAAACGATGGCATGTTCCAGGTTCTTTAACCTTGAAAAGGACAGTTCGAGATATTAAAAAAAAAGTTACTTGAGCTAGTTCTTCCTGGTCGCCTTCAGTGAAGCTGTGTTTGAAATATGGTTAAGGTTCATTTGTTTCTGTCTGTATTCCATTTTAGGATTTTACCCCATCCTTGTTAACTTCATTTATTTTTTTAAGTATGTGAAACATTAACACGGTTTCAAAAGTCAGAACTTTATCAACAAGTATGTTGATGTGACAACAAGCAGTGTCACTTCTCTGTCCCATTTCTTCTAGCTGGCCCTCACCCAGCCCTCTAGGCAACCAATCTCAATATGTGCTGGTTTAGCCTTTGTACGTTTCTTTTTTGTAAAGGTAAGCAAATATACATATGTTTTCTTATATCATCTTGTTTATTACACGAAGGGTTGCATACCCTTTTATGCACTTGGCTTTTTTCCATTTAACAGTATGTCCTGGAAATCACTCCTCATCCATCCACAGCTTTCCTCCTCGATCTTCTTACAGCTGCATAGGACTCCCTTGTGTGACTGTACCACCGTTTTATTCGACCACTGTCTATGTATAGGAACTGGCATTGTTGCCAATATTTTGCAATTATCAATCATGCTGCAGTGAATACCTTGTGCATATGTATTTTCACATTGTTGGAGGTGTATCTTCAGGGCCAATTGCTGGAAGTGGGATTGCTGGGGCAAATGAGAAGCACATATGCATTTTTGTTAGATGTCATATTCCCTGGTATTGGAATTGTAAAAAGGACATTTTTAAAAGCACGAAGAAGAAAAGCTGCTATTCACAAGAGAAACCAAACAGTCTTTCTTACTGCCATTCAATGGTCCATGTTGGTTTTAAGACTGAGGGATTTAATTTCACAGAGACTGGTTTTAAGAGAGTGATTTAATTTCACCAACATTGTCGGAGCCTCTGCGGGTGGCTGCACCCTCCCCCACACAACCTGATGCTGCTATGAGAGCCACTCATTTCCCAGAGGCAGCAACTGAGGTCACATATGATAAGCCACATGAGGGGCCATCTTGGACAGGCGATTCAAAGCCTGTCTGGGCTCTCAGCGATTTTAGAATTTACGCATTTGTTTCTTTGTGAGATCCCAGATCTCCCAGAAAATCTGATTAAAGCCCTCTCCTTAGGAGCACACTGAGAAAGAGAAAAGCAGGCCCCATATCCAAGAGCTGGCATCCAACTCACAAACAGAACTTGGTGTGTCCCCACCCCCCCACGTTGAATGTGAACAGTTTTGTAGCACATCAGCCTCAGGCAAGGCCACTCTGCAGCCGCCATAGATCAAGACAAAAACAAGCCCGCTCCATAATTACGTTCGAACACAGACAGAGCGTGAGGATTGTCCGAGCCACAGAAATGACCAAGTGGTCCCCTAACCTGGCTAATATGCTGCTTCTTTACCAATTACAACTTTAGCCTCACTTTAATCTTCCCTCTTTCTAGATAAGATTTACTGATACGCAATCACAGAATCACTCCACTTCCAATCCAGAGCAAAGCCCTGCTTCCTTAAGCCTTCCCCCAAATCACCTAACACCAGCCCAAATCCTAGAAGAAATCCTCCCTAGCACCCTCTTACTAAGATACCCCACGGTTCCCCACAGTGTGAGCTGTCTCTTGTTGCAATGAGCAGTCAACCCAACTTGTTCAAGCACCGGCGTATTCCTGGGGGTCTTTGGCTGGAGGGCTTTGACAGCACTTACAGAGTTCGCTGAAAATTCAAGGGCTCCTTGAAACCTCTGGTCCACAGGCTCTTAATTAAATGGCCTTGTGCCTAGAGCATCAGTAATGTCATTAAATAGATGGAAAAAGTGAGGTCTAGACAGATTAAGTGACTTCCTCAAAGTCCCACCCCCCAGGGCTGGTAGCTGGGTGGGAACTGGAAACCATGGTGGCTAACCCAAAGTGTTTCATCTTCCCTGGTCCAGCTGCTCTGGGTCGCAGAGCCTGGTCCCTCACAGACCCTGTCACCAGGAGTATGCCTTATTCCCATCTCTCTGCTTCCCTTCTCATACCTCCCTGCCTTTGCCCATGCCATGCCCTCTGCCTGGAATGCCCTTCCTCTGCTTCTCATCCTTGAGCTCTCCTGATTTCCCTTCAAGAGCCAGCTTGGTATCACCTGCGAGGTGGGGGAAACCTTTCCCGTCTCCTGTCTCTGGCACTCCCACACCCTGGGCCGACCCTCCCTTCATAGGCCTTGTCACACAGAAGCTCCTGTCTCCTCACTAGGCAGGGCCTGCACACCTGTTCTGTCTGGGGCCCCGAGTGCCTGTGCTGGGCTGCGCTGGGCTGGGCTTCCAGGGGATGTCCAGGGAGGGCTGACTACAGGACTCCATCAAGCAGCTGACTAGTGTGGGTGAAGGAGGGGAGGTGCTGCTGGCCTCTGCCTGCCTGGAGCATGCTTGGAATGGGGCTGCCAAGAAGACTCTCTGGATCTGGGGGGGCACTGACGCTCACCCCGCAGTCAGTCCTATTGCCCTCAGCTTCCTGCCCCACCACACCCGCAGGCTGCTGCTCCTGTTCCTTCCAGGACCCGCTTGGGCCTCTCCATAGCTCCTGGCTCCCCAGGGCCCCCTGGTACACTGTCCCTTACCCTGGGTCCCTCTGGTGCCCCAAGGTCTGACTGCACCGACCTCATGTCGAGCTGTTAAAGCTGTGGGCATTTCCTAACTGGGCCTGACACCTGGAAGGCTGCAGCACGGGGGTTTGTTCAGCCACCGAGCCCCATCCCCTGCCAGGGATGTCATCCCTATGGCACATCCTCGACTGTCCTCCTGGCTCTTGGTAACTGTGAAAGACAACGCCATCCCACAGAGCCAACAGAGCCCAATGCTCCTGACAAAGGGCTTCGGATGGTTTCTTAGATAAAAATTCAGCTACACTCAGGAGATTTCAGAAGCTGCTTCCGTCGAGGAAATTCTTAGAGCCCCAGCTAGGAGTGGCCTCCACTTCCTGGTTAGAGATGCTCACCAGCACAGCTGCCCAGCGCTCCCCTCCCTCCTCTTCCCTTGGCGATGAGGCCGTGCATCCTGCAAGCCCCCCAGCTCTGCAGAGCCGGGTACGTTGGGATGCACATGCCTAATGCCCCCAACCATGCTGGGTCCCTCACACGCGTCCCCAGAGCACGTGGCATGAACCAGAGTTCACGATAGCATCTGCACACCAACCAGTCGTCTATGCATCCATCTGTCGTCCGTCTGTCCGTCCATCTCAGAGACAGTTCCCACAAAGGCATCCTTTCTGCGAATTTGGAGTCTTTTTGTTTCTTTGAATTGCAGGCTGGATTTGACACACATGGCTCCTTGGGGCTTGGAGCAAGAGTGGGCTGGCCACCCAAAGGTCTCTGGCTACACTCTCTGGGTGCCAGCTTTTTTGCTCAAATGTCACCCCTGGCTTCCCAGGGTCAGGGATGAAAGGTCCCTCCCCCTCTTCCCAGTGTCAACTTCTGCCTCGGCCCTTCATTCACCTGATTCTTCAACCACACTCATCTCTCTTACACCTCCCCAAATTTATCCATGCTGTGCCCACTTCCAGGAATGCCCTTCCTTCTCCTCTCTCTTGGGGTTTCCACAGAATCGATCACAGAATCATGCAGTGAGGTATGCCCGTGGATGTCTCTCCAGCTAGACTGGGGGCTGCATAAAAGCAGGGGGTGGACATGATTCATCTCTGTGCTCCCGATGCATGGTATGGGCTGGATCCATAAGAGTCTCCAGTTATGTGGGTGGGGGGGTGGATGGTTGGGTAGGTGTGTGGGTGGACGGATGGGTGGATGGATGAGTGGATGAATGAATAGGTGGGTAGGTGGGTCACTGATGGGTGGATGAATGGGTGCAAGGCTAGGTGAGTGGTTGGGTGATGGGTGAGTGGGTGGGTGGATGGATGGAAGAGCGGGTGATGACTGTTCTAATGTTTTGACCTGCCCTATCTGCTTCCTGGAGCCTCCCGTCTGACCCTCCCACACAGAACTTATCTGTAATCATCCAGAAGAACAGACCTCCCTCTTTAGGAAGCTCCTTCCTCAGTGTTAGAAATTGATGCTTGATGAATACACATCTACTCAACAGCTTTGAAGCAGAACTCAAGTGACAGGTTGACAGCTGGACAGACAGAGCCCTCAGAGGAAGGGAAAAGAACTGCCTGGGAGGGCCATCTGCCTTGCATGGAGACCTAAGATAGGAAAGAGATTTCTCTTTCCTCCTGGGCTCCCTTGGGGCCTCTAGATCCACCGTGTACTTGGAAGTCTCCCCAGAGACCTCTCCTTCCTATTGCCACACTGCCCTAAATTCCACCATTAGATTAAATCGTTTCCAGCGAGGCTTTGCCTTCTTCAGATAGCCTCTGCCACAAACACGTTCACAGCTTCTGGAAGACATTGACATTTTAGTATAAAATACGTGTCACGAGAGGCAGAATTTCTGGTGGCTGAGAGAGATGAGGTTTACTGAGTCCATCCCTCAGCCCCTACAAGTTCCCCAAGCAGGCCTCAGGTGTGACCTAAGGACCAAACTCTCCTCTACATTAGCCTTGCGCACCCGGGCACTTGGGCTCTTGGCCGACTCTGCCTCTCAGCCTTTTGAGCGGCTTCCTTATTGTGGAGGGGCGTGCCTTTCCCCTTCTGGTCTGCAGTGCTTTATCTCTGAAAGCAGGGCCTGGGGTAGGGGGGAGCTTCAGTTTTCAGCTGTTATGCTCTTGGAGACCATCTGTTCCTCCCTAAAAGGTGGCTGCAAAGGTCCTCAGCAGCCAATTCCCAACTCCAACGTGTCCATTGTGCAGATGGAGAAACCAAGGCCCCAAGAGGTGACTTCCCCCAGGGAGCCCCACAGTCACCTGATGGGAATTCATCTTTCCTTGTGTTCCTCCCCGCTTCGTCCTCTGGGCCCCAGGATCCCCTGGGTGGCAGCCACAGGGGTTCCAGAGAGAGTGAGCCAGACACATCCTCGCTGGCCAGGGATCTGACTCACTGATCCATCCCCCAGGGAGCACTTCCTAGGTATCTTAGCCCAGGATGGAGAAGCTGGGCCCTGCTAGGCCAGCATCTGCAAGGGGTCCCAAGCATCCTTTCTAAGATGTCTGCCATTGGAAGTTCTGCAAACAGACCTAATGACTGGCAGCTGACATTTATTTAGTCGTTGCTCTGTGCTGGACTATTTAAAGAGCTTCTCATCCATTACCTCGGTTAATCTGCTCCGCAGGAACCATAATTACCTTCATTTCATCCATAAGGCAGCTGAGACTCAGCTGTTGAAACAACCTGCCTGAGAATAAAGCCCTTCCCACTGGTGTCACCAGCCCAGCAGCCCAGGATGGCAATGGGGCATTTCAGCACCTGTGTGTCCTGAATAAGCCCAACACAACTGGCACTGTCCAGGAAGGGGATGGGGAGCTGGCTGTGCCTTAGATCTGAATCAGGGCACAGCACTGACGGTGGGAACAAACGGGGGGGCCCTCACCCCAGAGGGTCATTCCACATCTTCAGGGTTGGGGGGGTGTCACAGCCCCCCTTTTCCACACCCTGTGCAAAGCACAGCGCTTCCCTCCAGGAGCAGGGCAGAGCCCAGGATGGCCTGGATTCAGCTGTCTCCCCACCCCAGCCCCTGGGGCTCCCTTCACGCAAGACCCTTCCCCTCCCACCTCTGTACCTTATCTGTACTATGACCTGGCAGATGTGGTTAAAGAAAAAGTTCCAAAACGGTAAGGTCACGACTCATACACATATAAAGTGAACACACGTCAAAGATTTTACTTAGGGCTTTTAGTAATGAGAACTGCTAAGACGTTACAATCAGGGCTTTTAGTAATGAGAACGGCTAAGACGCTACAATCAGCTCAAAGGAGAATCTGCAGAATAGATGTATATAGATGAATTTGCCAATTGCTGCCCTAGGATATTTGGAGTCATCCTTTCTACAGGGTAGAAAGCACTTGTATCTCGACAGGACAACATTCACTTGCATGTTTAATAACGGGACTCCTCAGTTCTGCGCATGTTAACTCCTGTCTCTATAGAGTTTCAAAATGGCCCAGCCACAGACAAGGGTGCTGCCCCTATGGATCAGATAAGCCATAAATGTCCCCTAGACACACGAGTGTTCCATTGAAATGACACCTGGGAATAGTTCTGCCCATTGAAAAACCTCCCACAGTTTTTCCTGACAATGTATAGCACTGAACTAGACATTGGCTGAGACTTTTTGCAGCTCAGAGGCCTTCCTGAGTTGAGGCATGCCCAGCCCCTGTGGTTATATCCGCTTTCTGACTCATCTATCTCCTCACTTCTTTGCTTTTGAGACCTGGACGCTGAGGGGCGCCACTAGCTCACCTAGGACGTTTGCGAACTTCAGGAAAGGACGCCCCTTCCTCCTGACGGACATGGCCCCATGCCAAGACCCAGGGATGCAAGAGGAGCCCAGGCCACATCTCCGTCCCCACCTGCCTCCTTGGCCGGGTGTCCCTGGTCAGGGCACAGCCTGCCCAGCTGTGCACGGTGGCCTGCTGCCCCAATATTATACAGTCAGTAGTGGTGACCCCCTTACTAAAAGGATCTAGAAGAAAGCGATCAGCTTGGGGTTGAGGTGGGGGCCCTGACACTACACCTGAGGGGCTTTTTTGGGGTGAAGGGCTAGGGTGCTGAGACTAGAAGGGAGACCTCTCTGCTCTCTGCAAACCTGCTGTACATCTGGGCCAGCCTTGGAATTCAGGAGCAGCAGTCCCCCTGTCCAGCCAGAGCCAGGAGGAGGGTTGGGGGTCCCTGTGCCTCGCCCCCCCTGTCTGGGCAAGTTGGTGGGGGGCTGGGGCTGGCAGTGGAGCTGCCCCCTCCTAGCCCAGGGTGGCTGGTCCGCCAGGTCTGGTCTCCCCACTGCCGACAGGCCAGCGGGCATGGCTCCCTCAGCCCATTTCCGAACCTTGCCCCAGGAGAAAGGGTGTGAAGACTCAAAGGTAGCAGAGGAGCAGGACAGTGGCCTAACGCTGGGGAGCCGCTCTTCTGCCCGCTCACTGTCTGTGGGCTACTCTTTCAGGCTAAATGCTTCCCTGGGCCTGGGCTGCAAGCAGGCAAGCCATTTGACAGCAAAGAATACTGAGGCCCGGGAAGGGTTGTGGCTTACCTGGGCCCCAGTGGCCCTGGGAACCCTAAACAACTTCCTAAGTGTAAGCTGCCCATTCCAGGGACAGATCAACGACTCCCCCACCTACCAACCCTAATCCATCTCTAGGCCCCTCCTAGGCCTGGCCTCTGGGTCTCCTACAAGCAATGAGAGAGCCAGATGTGGCTTCCTGACCGAATGAACACTGCCTTCCTACGCCTAGGCCTTGGCCTTCTGAGTCGAGGCCTTTGCCTTGATTTCTGTCTCCTTTTTCCTGTTCCTGCACATCCAGGCCCTCCCTTGCCCTGGGCCCTCTTCCCTGCACCTTCCTACCCCACCCTCTAGGAAACCTTACCTGAGTCTCTGCTCCCTGATCTGAGTAGCTTGCTGGCATTTCTGCTTTGTATCATGGAGGCTTATAAGCATTGCTCATCTTTCCTGGAGTCTGGAGTTTGGTCACATCATCTCCAGGGTTCCAGAGCCCACCACTGTGCTCAACTTGGCTGAATGAAGGAAGGGGCGCTTTCCCAGCTCTAGCTTTGTCCCAAGTAACAAGGTTGGAGAAAAGCAAAACGGTCCTGAATTCCACTCCCCGGCCTCTGCCAAAACCTGGATTCCTAGAGAAAGCACACTTCTTGGTTTCTCTTACAATCCCCAGCCAGGTGTAGGTGGAAGGGGAGCAGCACGCCCACCCCCACACAGATGCTATAAGTGTGTCCCCAAGGAGACATGTGCACAGACACCAAGATCCAAGCTCATGGGTACATCTGAACACCTGAGCACATGCCATGCATGGGCCCCTAGGGATACACGTATACACATGCCCTTACCCAGGCCCATGTCCACACATGAAACCACGCACACACATGGGCATGGGCCCCCAGAGTTGTACATGCACAGATAGTGAGGCCCAGGACTGTGGGCACAGCTGCACCCACCCACCCACACACATGCACATTTATACAGGGCCCATGGGCCAATATACACCCGTGTACACACACATTTATGGGTGCCCAGGGGTACGCGTGCACAGACATCACAGTCCAGGCTCCTGGGCGCTAGTGAGTCCATACAAACACAGATGTGCTTTCATGAACCCCCTAGGGGACATGAGCACAGACAGCCAGGCCCAGGCCGATGGAAATAACTCCAGCCATGCCTACATACATGCCCAGGCCCAGGCTCTCAGGGGTATGTGCTTACTGACACCCAGGCCCAGCCCCATGTGTGCACCTGGTCAATCACACTGGCAAATGCACCGGCACCCGGGATATACAAGCACAGACACTACACACACAAGCCTGGGCCAATGGGCTCCTCTGTACCTGTGCACTTACACACAGCCACGCATGTGCACCCTAGGGTACACCCATACACACACAGACACAAACACTCAGGCTTGCGCCCATGGTAATAGGGCTTTGAACACGAAATCTCCTGCATAAGCACATCCCAGTGTGTGTACACTATTGCTATTCACAAACACCCTGATCAGGGTACAGGCCTCCGTGTCCCTGCTGGGCTCATCTGCACCCTAGCACCTCCACAGGTGCACACTTGTACTTGTGTAATGCACATACACACCTGCACCCAAACCAGCAAAGCCTGAATGCACATGCATGTACCACATATGCGTGCACATGTGAACACTGTAAATGTGCACACACAGACATAAGCACACCAGGCGCGCATGCAAATAATTTCACACATGCTGGAATGCACACTGTGCACACACACGTCCATGTGGGCGTGCACACCCGATAACCCTTGGAAGCTTTCAATCACCAACTCTGCCTGGCTGGTAATTGCTTTCAGCTCCTGCGTCTGGCAGAACTTTCTTGTGAGATGCGGTCTGTGATCTATGATCCACCCCAGCTTTCCCCAGCCCCTGCCACCTAGAGAGATTCAGACATTTGTCCCTAACCTTGGGCTGCCACCAAGCCTGAGACTACACCATTACAGCTACTCTCCCAAACCACGGCACCAGTGGCTCTAAACTGCATACGTGTTATGTGGGAGAACAGCCTGGCGTGAACCAGGTTTGGGTGGGGTTTTAGAAGGAGGCTTAGGGCGGTTCTGAAAACTCCCCAAACAATTATTTTTAAAAAAAATTTTTATTACCCCCAACAATTCTTACTCATCTTGCAGTGTGGCTGAGGATGTCCTGTGGATACAGCCCCCAGAATCCGATCTGTGGGAGTGCTGTGGATTTCACCCTGTGTTTCTCTGGCTACACATCCCCTCTCTGAGCTTCAGAGCCCCGTTCAGCTAGACAGGGAGACTGTGCTGAATTTTCCTTCTTTCACTTGAATGCCTGCTGTCCTCAGACATGGCCAAAATGAGTCTCCTGGAGTCAGATCTGAAACTGAGAGGCAAAGTATTAGTTTGCTCTATGTATTAGGGCTGCCATAACAAAATACCACTGACTGGGTGGCTTAAACAACAGACACATTTCCTCAAAGTTCTGGAGGCTGGAAGTCCAAGATCAAGGTGCCATTCGAGTTGGTTTCTGGTGAGGCATCTCTTCCTGGCTTGCAGATGGCCACCTTCTCACTGTGTCCTCACATGGCCTTTCCTCTGTGCACGTATGCATGGAAAGAGCTCGCTGGTGTCTCTTCCTCTTCTTATAAGACTCCCTCCAGTCCTATTGGATTAGGACCAACTCCTATGACCTCATTCCTCATTTAATTATGATCTCCTTAAAGCCCCCATCTTCAAAAACAGTCACATTGAGGGCTAGGGCTTCAACACATGAATTTGTAGGGGGACACAGTTCAGGTGCTAACAGTCAACAAACAAAGCGCTACCTTGAGCTGTGGCAGGATGGCTACAGCTCCTCCTTTTCCTCAGATGCGTTCCTGAGACGTGTCTGTGCAGAAACCAGATGGAGAGGAGGAGTAACAACAGGCACGATCACAGCCCATCTTGTAGACATAGAATTCCTTACTGCTTGCAAAGTACTGCACTTAAAAAAAAGTCATATTTACTGAGGTATATTTTACATACAGTAAAATGTCTCCTTTGTAGCATACAGTTCTCCGAGGCTTGACAAACAAAACTAGTTGGTTAACTGCCACTAGTAGGAGAGAAGTTCTCTCACTTCAAAATAGTTCTTTGTGTGGCCACGCTGAAGTCAGCCCCTCCCTCCACCCCTAACTCCTCCCTGGCAACCACTGATCTGTGTGCTATCCCCACAGTTTTGCTTTTTTCCAGAATGCCATATAGGTGGAATCGGACAGTATGTAGCCTTGTTATTCAGGCTCCTTTCACTTAGCCTAGTGCATTTGAGGGTCGTCTATGTTGGATGCATCAGTAGTTTGCTTTTCATTGCTGAGTAGTAAGTGAGGATGTATCAGTTTCTTCGTTTATTTGCCAGCAGTTGAAAGACATGTGGGTTGTTTCCAGGTTGGGGTGATTGCAAACAAAGCTGTTATGGATATTTGCATATAGGTTTTTGTATAAACACAAGTTTTCATTTTTCTTGGATAAATACCTATGAGTAGGATTGCTGGGTTGTGTGGTAGGTGTATGCTTCACTTCATAAGAAACTGCCTAACTGTTTTCCAAAGTGACTTAACCATTTAACACCCCTACCAGCACCATAGGAGAGTTTCAGCCTGGCCAACACTTAGTATGGTCAGTCTTTTTAAATTTCACCATTCGAATAAGTGTATAATGATATCTCATTGTGGTTTTAACTTGCATTTCTCGAATGATTAATGACGTTGAGCATCTTTTCACATGTTTATTTGCCATCTGTATTTCCTCTTTGGTGCAGTATCTGTTCAAATCTCTTGCCCATTTTTTAATTGGGTTGTTGGTTTTCTTATTATTGAATTGTGGGAATTCTTTATATATTCTGGATACTGGTCCTTTGTCAGATAATGTATTTTGAAAATATTTTCTCCCAGTCTGTGGCTCATCCTTTCACTTTTGCATTATACATTTATATCTATTATTTTGTTTCATTTATACTTTCAACAAGTATTTATTAAGTGTGCCATGCACTGCTCTAGGTACTAAAAACACAGAAGAGAACACAACAGGCACAAACACCTGTCTTCAGGGACCTCCCATGCTCAGTATTATTCAATAGGCAATGGAAAACACTAAATTAACATGTTAGATATTCTACTTGTCCCCTCACCCCCGGCAATCCATTCTCCCTCCTTCCCTGTCCTGCCCTGTGTCCCAGTGTGGACTTCATCAGCCATGCTCTGCCCCACCTGGCTTCCAGCGGGGTTGGCCAATGAGAGGCCCCGGTAGGTGACTGGACAACACAAGGACAGAGAAAGCCAGGTGTTCACTGGCTGGGGCTGGGTTCCAGCTTCTCCTGGGTTTCGGGAACACTGTTCCCGTTCCTGCCCCTTCAGGCCTAGGAATGGTGGCAGCACCCCTCTGATGCCAGTCCCTGGGTAGCTCAGCAACCTTACTGGTTTACTGAACTCTCTGCACCTCTGTAATTGTCCCTTCATTCAGGTCTCTTTGAAATTCCACCTGTGTGTGCTTTGTGTCCCTCCACCCCAAATGCAGTGCCCTGGCTGACTCAACAAGTAGATATATAATATACTATTAGGATGTACTAAGTGCTATGAAGAAAAACAAAGCAGGATGCAGGGATACAGAGGTCCTATTTTGGATAGTCAGGGAAGGCTTCCTAAGGAGATGATCTTTAAGCAGAGAAAAGAAAACGAAGGGGGAAGCCATGTAACTGTGAACGATGTACATATCTTGGGACAAGTGTTCAAGCACAGGGGAAACAGCAGGCGCACAGGCCCTGAAGTGGGAATAATGCTTTGGTGTGTTTGAGGAACATCAAGGAGGCTAGTGTGGTTGGAGAGAATAGGTGAGTAGAGATGCTGGAGAGATTGGCAGGGCAAGAATTATTATACTCATCTGCCAAAGGTGGAAACCCAGGGCCCAGGGAAAGGCAAGGCTGGCCTGAGGTCCCACAGTGAGGTCATTTTCATTCAATCCCCACGACTTCTCCCCAATATATCCTGTGTTTCTGGGGAACAGGAGGAGGGCTACCACATGCCCCAGTGAGAATGTACAGCCCCCTGGGGAGGCCTGTCAAGTGGTTATGGCCCTGGCTCCTGGGGCCCCTGCCCTCCATGGCTCAGCCTGATCTCTGATCTGACTTAAGGACTCCAGTCTGTCCTCACAGCAGCCAGAGGGTCCTGTTACAATCCAAGTCAGCCCACGGCCCTCCTCTGCTCAGAGCCCTGCTCTGAGATCTCTCTCAGAAAAAAAGACAAAGTCCTCCCCGTGGCCAGAGAGGCCCTACAGAACCAGGCCCTGTAACCTCTCCGACCTCACCTCCTGCCACTCGCGCCTCGCTCACTCTGCTCCCACTCTACCTCAAGTGTGCCAGGTATGCTCCTGCCTCAGGGCCTTTGCACAGGCTTTCCCCCTTTGTCTGGATTACTCTTTCTCTAGATGTAGCCCCTCCTGGGGTCACACTGACTGGTGTATGGATCCTCCCAGGGTCACATAGCCTGGGGTGTGGCCACTCCTGGGATCAAACAGATGACAGTGTAGACATTCATGAGGTCACTAGATTTGGGCGTAAGCAATCCTGGGGTCACACTGATTGGAATGTGGACCTCCTGGGGTCACACACTCGGGTGTGGAGGCTCTAGGGCGTCACACAGCCTGGTGTGTGGTCATGCAGGATGGGGCGTGGCCACTCCTGAAGTCTCATGGGCTGGGATGTGTTCTCCTAGATTCCTACAGATTGGTGGGTGGACACTCCTGGAGTCACACGGACTATGATCTGGTACCTTCTCACACAGGTTCAACTTTGGACACCATCAGAGTCACAAACTTTGGGGTCTGGACCACAGACTGGGACAATGACATGACTGAGGACACATACACTGGGGAGTCACTGTAGTCAAAGGACTGTCGCGTGGACACTGCTAGAGTATCATAGGCAGGAGTGTCCACGCCCCAGTGTATGTAACACCAGGAGGACCCACAGTCAGCCTGTGTTTATCCAGAAGGAGACCTCTGTAGTCATGCTGCTTGCAGTGTGCCCTCTGCTGGGATCACACCAACCGCAGCAGAGATGCCTCTCAGGACAGGCAGATGGGGGTGGACAGTGGTGTGATCACACCGAATTTGGTGTGGGCATTCCTCCAGTCACACTGAATGGGTGACCAACGCCCCTGTGATCACAGACACTGGAGCATGGAGACTCCTTTGGTCACACAGATGGGGGGTATCCTCCCCTGGGTCACCCAGACTGGAGTGTAGACCCACCAGCAGTCACAGGCATGGGACTTTCATACTCCTGTGGTCACCCTCATGGGAGCACACCCTCCTGAGGCCACAGGCACTGGGTATAGACACGCTGTGCCAGCAACTGTGGGGTTTGGACAATACTGGGTCACATACACTCGAGATTGGACATTGCTTCTGTCACAGAAATTCAAGTGTGGACATTCCTGGGCCACGGAGACTGGAGCGTGGACACCTCTGTGATCACACAGTTTGAGATAATCACACTCACGGTGCCACTCAGACTGTGCTGTGGAACCTCCCAAAGTCACACAGACTAAGCCATTGCCACTTCTGGACTCTGACTGTGGGGTGGACACTCCTGGGGGGTCACAAAGGCTGGGCTGTGGACGTTTCTGTAGTCAAACATTGGGATGTGGACACAGCCAGGGTAAAACCCACCGGACCCATCTGGGGTCACAAAGACAAGGGGAGGACATGTTTATGGTCCCACGCACTCAAGTGTAGACACCCCTCTGCTCACCTTGTTCGGGATGTGGACGCTTGTGGCATCATGCAGACTGGAGTTCAGCTACTCCTAGGGTGACAGAGATGACGTAGTAAATGAGCCTGTGGGGCCACAGAGACTGAGGTGGGGACACTCCGCGCTCCCACACCGAGTAGAAAGCTCTGGAGTTGCAGGCTGGGGAGTGACGCCCTGGTGGTCACAGATCCCAGAGCATAGAGACTTCATTGATCACACAGTCAAGGGTGTACCATCCTAGGGACACATGGACTGGGTGGTGGCCACTCCTGTGGTCACACAGAAAGTTGATCATCCTGGGGTCATACAGACTATTGTGTAGACCCTTCTGGAGAAACACAGGCTGACTGTGGGTCCTCCTGGGGTTACATACACTGGGGTGTGGACACTCCTGGTGTTTCAAGCGCTGAGGAATGATCACTCCTAGGGGACACTGACTGGCAGGTGGAAAGCCAACAGTGACAGACTGGGGTGTAAACAAACAATGCTTTCGTAACACAGACTAGGGGTGTGCTTCCCTCAGGACACACACTGGCATCGGGAGACTCCTGGGATCAGGCAGAGGGGGTGGACATTTCTATGGTGACAGAACCTGACGTATGCCACTGGTGAAGTCACCCAGACTGGGACGTGGGCACTGCCGCTGACTGACATACTTTGCAGTGGGCACCTCTGTGGTCAAACAGACTGGAGTTTTTACAACGCTGCGGTCAGAAGCTTTGGGATATGCACACTTATGGGGTCACAGACTATATTTTGAATACTCCAGGTGTCACACAGACTGGAGTGTACACCCTCCTGTGGTGACACAGACTACACTGTAGACACCCTTGGGGGGCGACAATGACTGAGGTGTGGTAACCCTGGGGGTTACAGCGACAGGGGAATGGACACCCATTGTTGTTACACAGTCTAAGCAATTGACAAACCTGCAGTCATCTGACCAGGACGTGTACACTTTTGGGGTAACACAGGCTGTGTTGCGGAAAGCCTGGGGTCACAAAGACTGGAGAATAAACAATCCTGTCATCACAGACCGGGGTGGAAAAACTCCAGGAGTCACTCAGACTAAAGTACGTACCCCACTGGGGACACACGGGCTGGGACGGATGTACCTCTGGGGACAAACTGACTTTGGCGTGGAAAATTCTGGGGTCACACTGAGGGGCATGGACACTCCTGGAGTCGCAAGACTAGGGCCACGCAGGTGGAGAGTGGGCACTCCTGAGCTCAGAGAGCAGGCCTAGGCTGGGTGGGCCTCTCCTCGGCCACACACTTGGGGGTGTGGACTCCACTGGCTTGCACAGACTGGGAATTAGACACTGCTCCCGTCAGAGAGACTTTCGGTGTATACTTTTGACGTTACACAGATGGGGGTGGACACCAGGGACACACAGCCCAAGGTGAGTATGCCCACAGGGTCCCAAAGGCTGGTGTGTTTACGCTCCTGGGGATTGAGACGTGGATACTCCTGGGATTATACAAACTGGGCTGTCCACACTCCTGGGGCGTCACTGACTCTAGTGTGGACACTGCTGAATTTACACGGTGATGGGTGTGGACACACCACCTTTTGTGTGGATACTTCTGTTTTACATTCCTGGAGTCACACAGACTGGGGTGTGGACATTCCTGTGGTCACACTGACGTGGGTGATAAGACTCCTGGGTTAACAAGCTGTGGTGTGGGCCCCCTGGGGTTAGACTCAGTATGGACACTCCCAGGGTCACAAAGTCAGGTATAGAAACACCTGGGGTCACAGACTGGGATGTCGGTAGTCCTGAGGTCAATGGCTGGTGTGTGGACAAAGAACAGTGATTTTCTAAAGATAAGCGAGTAAGCTGCGGAAGCCGGGTCTGCCCATGTAGCTCGTGTTTGTCAGCTCCTGTTTGCTAAAATATAGAAATTCAGGACGGCAGTCATGGCAGACTTTCCGATATTCCTTTAAGAGAGGGGTTCTTAATGTAAAAAATTTGCTCTGGGGAGTTCCCTGGTGGCCTAGTGGTTAGGATTCTGGGCTTTCACTGCCGTGGTGTGGGTTTAACCCCTGATCAGGGAACTGAGATCCCACAAGCCATGCAGCATAGCTAAAAAAAAAATTGTTCTGGGGAACCTTTGGCATCTGATCTGATCAAGTCTGTGGACCCCTTCATAGAATATTTTTGAAAGCATGCGTGTGCATGTGCATACACACACACACACGCTCAAATACACAGGATTATGGAAACTAAATAAACAGCATGGAGGTTCCTCAAAATATTAAATAGAACTACCATATGATCCAGCATTCCCCATATCCCAAATATATACTTCTGAGTATATATACAAAGGAGATGGAATCACTGCCTCTAAGAGCTATCTGCACCCCAATGTTCACTGCAGTATTATCTACAATAGCCAAGATATGCAAACAACCTAGGGATCTGTTGACAGATGAATGAATAAAGAAAATGCAGTATATGCATATGATAGAATATTATTCAGCCATAAAAAAGGAAACCCGCCATTTGTGACTACGTGGACAGACCCTGAGGTAAGTATTATGCTAAATGAAATTAGTCAGAGAAACACAAATACTGTATGATCTCACTTATATGTGGAATCTAAAAATGGGTGAAGGTGGTCAAAAGGTACAACACTTCTAGTTATAAATAAGTTCTGGGGATGTAATATACAGCATAGTGACTATACTTATCAATACTATATTGTATATTTGAAAGTTGCTAAGAGAGCAAATCTTAAAACTTCCCATCACAAGAAAAAAAACTGTAACTATGTGAGGTGATAGATGTTAATTAAACCCGCGGTAGTCATCTTGCAATATACACATGTATCAAATCATTATGTTGTACACTTTCAACTTACACATTATATCAATTATATTTCAATAAAACTAGAAAAATAGTTACCATGTTAAAATGAAACAACATTGGGATGCTATATGAACTTTTTTTATTAATACATCAAATTTTAAGATCTTATTCAAAGTAGTGACCAATGTGAACAATATTTTAAGATGCCTGCAACGACTGTAACATAACATAAAAAAGTAACTGTGATCTGTATTGGTGGAAGTTGCAGGCACTGCTTTTACTATTGTGATTTGACGCCAACATTCAGATCCGGGGGTACAGCTAAAATTTCAGTTATATTTAGTGAAAATAAAGATGTAATATATCCCTCCATCAAATCCACACATAACCCTGACTTCTACCAAGGTTAAGAACCCCCGCTCTCAGGGTAAATTCTGGACATAATCAGGACACGGCTGGAAAGATTTAGAGAAGAGGCAAGACCCCACTCAAGAATCCCCTCTGCAGTGCAGACAGACATTCCGTGATGTTTCTTTCCTCGCTGTGTTCCTGGTGGTTGCTGCAGGTTCCCACTCGGAGCTTGTATGTTCAGGACCGGTTGATGAGATATTTGAAAACAAGTTCATCAACTCAAGTTCTGGTTTTCCTGACAGCAAACAGCTTCCGAGTCCTTATCAGATTGCCAGCTAACTAAAGGTCAAAGTAAAAGGAAGTTTTAAACCAAAATATGTTTCCCCACTGTCTTCTACTATAATCATTGTTTGCTCAGCTACTAACATTTTTTTGAAGTTTTTTCCTTTACTTTCATTGTGAACCATAACACACAGAAAAATGCATAAAACATATAATGTTCATTCTTTGATGTGTAGTTCTCCACTGCGAATAAACCAGGATTTAACGATCCATACTACAGCTATTGGATATTTGGGCTGTATCTAGTCTGGGGGTACTACAAATAGTGCTGGCTAGGAACATTCTAGTACTCATTTCTTAGGAGTGGAACTGGCACACATGCAGCTTTAGCAGATAATGCCTAACAATTTTCCAGTGGCTACACCATTATATGCTGCCATGGGCGTATTCAAGAGTTCCAACTGCTGCACATCCTTCCAGACGCTTAGTATTGTCAATCTTTTTAGTTCTAGCCTGCATTTCCCTGATGAGCAGCTTTTCATGTGCTTACTGGCCATTCTCATATTTTCTTTTCCTTACTGATTTATAGCAGTTTTTTAAATATCAAGGATACTATATATAGGGATTATAAATATCTCTTCCCATTGTGATTTGCCATTTCATTTTTTTAAAGATGTCTTTTTTACTTCTTATTTTAATGGAAGACTTGGTCTGAATAACCTGCAAAGCCATTGCCAGACAGGGATGTCCTCTAATGTGGTATCCTGAGTGTGCGAAGCCCTCCAGCACTGATAGGTTTAGCCCAGACTGTTCCAGGCAAACTGGCTCCTCACTGCTCCCTCACATACCAGGCAGGGTTCCACCTCAGGGCCTTTGTATTTGCTATTTCCTCTCCCTGGAATGCTCTTCCCCTAGATAAACACACGATTCCCTCCTTCATCTTCTTCAGGTCTCTGCTCAAACATTACCTCAGTGAGACCTTCCATGATAACCTTTTCAAAAACTGCAAACTGCCACCTCCTAGAATTCTTGACCTCTTTACCCTGCTTTAAAAATTTCTTCATATCCCATATTACTTTTACATTTTATATATATGTGTGTGTGTGTACGTACATATATAGAGAGGTCAAGATAAATAGTTTGTGTATGTGTGGGTGGAAACTCCTGCATTTAGACTGTGTCACTGCTTATCACCTCTTTCCCAAACTAGAAGCTCTGACGGCCAGGATATTTGTCTGTGTTATTCCCTGCTCTATCTTCAAACCTAGAACAATGCCCAGCACACAGCATGTGCTCAATAAATGTTTACTGAGTACCTCAATATGTAAAATCCTTAAAGCAGTTCCTGGCACATAAGATCAGGTGTTTTAGTAAAGGTCTGCTGACTGAAATCTTACCAGCTGATGTAAAAATTTCAAAGGTGAAATTTTACTCAGTTTTTTCTTAAAGGTGCCATTTACTCAAATTCTTAGACAAAAAGGCAAATTTACCTTAACATCTTAAGGCGAACAGTTCATTTCACTGTCTTCCACCTACTCAAGAAAAAAAGAAGGGACTCAGATACTTGGCTAAGCTTTTCTGTTCACTGTACTTGGTTTTACCCATTGACTTTTATAGCTATTGGGAGGCAGGGAAGAGAAGTTTGTCCCAGAAACCATGTGATTTGGGGCAGAAGGAGGCACACGAGGAGGGGGTCACTGTGGGCACAGAGAAAGGGAATTAAGGGCTCTGGGCCCGTGTTTCCAGACCTCAGAGGCCAGCAGGGTGTGGCGCTGTGGGGCGGCCAGGGACTGGGGCAACGTGTCCACTGTGCTGATGGGGCAGTCCTGGGGGCGCATCTCCTTGGCCAGCCGCCCCTTCTTCTTCAAGGTGCAGGCCTCCTGGTATGGTGGTGAGATGGGGGGCTGCGTGGGCGGAGTATACTTGTATTCTGAGCCGTCCTCTAGCTGCAGGGACACATATCGGCAGGGGGTGGTGAGGACCTGGGAACCTAGGACAGCACCCCCCATCCACCCACTGTTGGCTGGGCGCTTACATCCAGTGGGTAACTGCGGTCCGAATCATATGCACTCAGGTCCCCACAGGTCACAAATGGTACAATGATGCGGGTGGGACCATCTAATTGGTTGAAATCTGGATCTGACAAGCAGGGAGAGATGAGGCAGGACAGGGCTGGGGTGTCTGGGAACAGTCGTGACTCAGGCTGCACCAAGGATGGGTACCGAGGCCTCCCCAACGTATCCACCAGCTACTCTTACCCTCCTTTACCGGAAATCCTTCATTTGGTTCAGATCACTTCCTCAGGGAAGCCCTCCATGATCACCTGTTCTAAAACACACCCCCCCAACCCACTTTTCTCCGACTGCACTTATGTCCACCTGCCATATACTGTCTGGACTTTGTCTCACTCAAGTGTGCCTGCCACAAGAGCCGCTCTGTGCTTTTTCCCTCTAGGGGCCAGTCTGAAGGCCCTCACAGGATGACATTCCCAAACAGGGGTGGGGTTTCCACCTGGGGCGTGACTGAATCTTCTTAGTCTAGAATCTCCGCAGACAAGTGGAGTCTCCCTTGGGGTAGGACTCAGGATCCTCCTGTGACAGACTTTTCACCAGGTCCAAGAGTTACCACTAGGCCACTGGGTTAAAGATCCTCCTGGGACAAAATATCCATACGGGGGTGGAATTTCCAGAGGATGGGGCTGAGGATCCTTTTGGGACAGAATTCCCCTAAGGTGCAGAGTTTCTACCAGGGGGTGGGGCTGAGGGCCCTCCTGGGACATAAATTCCATTGGTGGACAGACTCTCCCCAGGGATGGGGCCCAGGGCTCTGGCTCTCACCGTAAGAGTGGTCCAGCAGGGGTTTGGTCAGGTCCGGCAGGAAGCCCTCAGGGGGGTCATAACCCTTACAGACAGCAAAGGCCTCTGTGGGGATAAGGTGGAGTGAGGGGCGACTGCCAGCACCACCCCGTGCGGATGGGTCCCTGAGATGCGCACCCCCCAGCCTGGCCCCTCCACCCCACTGACCAATGCTGGAGTTCCGGCTGCTCTTGGGCTTGGCACAGAGCACGGTGGAGAAGAAGACACGCAGCTGACTGTAGATCAGTGTCACATCCCGGCCTCGGAAGATCTGCAGGGTGGGGAGGCAGAGATGAAGGCATGAGGATGACCTTTGGAGACCCCTCTCTACCCGCTACCAGGTTCCCTGAGTCTTACCTTGGCCACAAAGCAGCCCCCTGGCTTCAAGACATGTGTAGCAATATTCAGAGCCTGTGGGCAGGACAGATGGCTAAGGCTGAGGTGGAGACAGCCAGGAGGGGGCCAAACTGAGGCAGGGGCAGCCAGGGTTACTCACGGCTAGGAGGAGCTGGGCCTGCATATACTCATCAACATCATGGAGGCCGGTTACTGCATCAAGAGAACAGCATTAGGGGGCCTTCCAGTCTAGCTATGCTCCTGTTCTAACCTCCCAGAGAGGTTAGAGAGCTAAAAACGTTTCCTAGGCTCTCTTACTGCTAAGGTTCTGCATGCAAATACTACCTGCCAACTAGATGTGTACTCTGAGCTCCTAACCCTTAGGCACTCATTTTTATTCTCAAAACCACCTCAGGCGCGAATACTGTTATCATCATTTCTACCTCCAGTCCAGACTGTTCCTCTTGACTCCAGACTCAGATCAGAACGAACATCTCAGACTCAATACATCCAAAAACAAACTCCCGATCTTCCTGTCCAAATCTGCTCCTCCCATCATCTTTCCCATCTCACCTGATCCTTCCAGTTGTTCAAGCCAAAAATCTTCGAGTTACCTTTGACACACACCCACCCACCACTCCCTCCTCACACCCACATTTAAGCCATTAGCAAATCTTCTCAACTCCACCTGGACGACTGCAGCGGCTTCCCCTCCCCAGGTCTCACCCCTCACACTGCTCACAGCAGCCAGAGGGATCCTGTCACAACCCAAGTCAGGCAGGGCCCTCCTCTGCTCACAACCCTCTCATGGTTTTCTCCACGCTCTCATCTCAGTGAAGAAGCCAAAGTCACCACTGTGGCCCAGAAAGATCCACACAAGGATCTGTTCTCACCTCCTACAACTCTCCTGCTCACTCACTCTGATCCAGCCACGCTGATCTTGCTATACCTCACACATGCCAAGCACCCTCCTACCTCAGGGCCTTTGCATAGGCCAATTCCTTTACCTGGATTGTTCTTCCTCCAGACGTGCCCCTGGCCCATTCCCTTGACTCCTTTAGGTTTTTGTGCTAAAGCCAATGAGGCCTTCCCAACTTTATTTAAAATTCCTACAGGTACTCCCCTCTTCCCTCTCCTTTTCATTGACATCCCCATGGTACCTATCACCTTTTGACAGGCTACAAAGCTCAATCACTTGTTTCTCTTCTGTCTGCTCCCACTAGAACACCAGCTCTATAAGGTCAGAGATTAGCAGAATTTTATTCACAAATATTTTCCCAACATGTACAACAGTGCCTGACACACAACAGGTGCTCAGTAAATGTGCTGAATGGATGGATGGCTAACTAACTGAAAATAAAAAAAGAAAAAGAGTGAACACTAAGATGGAATTGGACAGTTGCAGAGAGATGAGCAATAAGAAGATGAAAGGGTGGACAAAACCCAAATGGTAGAGTACGGGGAGGGAGAAGACAGAGGCAGAGAATAGGAAACAGAGGTAGGGAGAAGTTGCTAGATATAGGAACAGCTGACAGTGGAGAGGAGAGGCAGTAAAAGAAGCCAACAGAGGCGGGACATACAGAGAAGGACACACATAGGGCCCCCGCCTGGCCTCCCAATCCCTGCTGTTTACCATCAGGAGCCCCGTCGCACACCACTAGGTCCGCGGGGCAGCCCTCAAAGTGCTGGATGATCTCCTTGGCAGTGGACAGCTATGGAAAAGAGGGAGGATGAGTGGCCCCAAAGCACCCCCTCCACAGCCCTCTAACCCCACCTGCCCTTGGCCCTGGCCCGCAGCCCCTGGGTCAGCCAAATTCTCAGGCTTTGCCTAAGACCAGGCTCCATCTCTGGGATCATTTTTTGCTGTCTCTCTGTGATGATGACAGGCTGGCTCTGTTTCTCTGCTGTTACACTCTCTTGGGTTCTCTCAGTTACTCCATCTCTGTCTGTCTTTCTCAGTCTGTTTGTCTTTCTCTTTCTCTCTTCCACTTGCCGTAGCCCACAGGTTGGGGGGCCTTTGCCCAGGATACACCCCAACACCCCAAGCCATGCTCTCACCTGGGTGATATCCCCCTGGATCTGTAACACACCTGGTAGTGGAGCCATAGCCTGAAGGTCCACGGCCACCACGTGGCCGGACCCCTGGCCCCTGTGGACAACATGGTCCATGTCAGCCCAGTTATCACTCCTGGTCCACCCTCCATCTAACCTGCCCTCCCACTCTCCCATCTGGGACTCCACACTCACCCAATCTTCTGGCTCAGCACCTGGCTCCAGCTGCCCGGGGCCGCGCACAGGTCAACTGCCCGCGTCACACCTGAGCACACACAGGAAGGTGTAGTGGTCAGCTGCACCCACCTCTCCAACCTGGGACCCTACAAAGTTCACCCCTTTCCCCTGGGGAGCACCCGTATCTATCTGCTGCCTAGATGCCCAGCTCCTTTCACATACCTGCCCATCTTCCTGCCTGGCCCCTGCCCCATAGACCCTCCAAGTCAGCCCACCTACCACAGGGAGCTCTGTAGGCCTAGCCCACTTGTCTATTCCCTTCGCCCACCCCATCCCCCCGTGACCCGCCCGCCAAGTGGGGACCTTGGAAGAGTTGGAATTCCTCGTCAAGTTGTAGCAGCTTGAAGGCACTGCGGGCACGCCAGCCATTCTCCTTGGCTAGGCGGTAGTAGACATCCCGCTTATCCTTTGACGTCCGTCCCATCTCACACACTGTTTGCCCAGGGACCTGCCAACAGTAAGCTGACGCCGCCCTATATCAGTAAGTGGGCCATCACCTACCTCTGCAGGGCAGCGAGAACCACAAAAACTAAACCGGGCTCATCTGATCCATGTGACAGCTCACTCAACAGGTGGGAAGGCTGGAGCCCAGTCACTAACCCCAATGACCTCACTGAGCCTGAAGGACCCCACCACTGAGCTCTCAGGCTCCATCACTAACCCCACAGATCCCCCCCAAAGATCCCACAAACCCAACCCATATCTCATAGATGACCCATTACTGACCCTGTCCACCTCCCACTGCTGTCACTCACACACCACATATTAAACCCCACTATCAACCCTTCTCTGCCCACCTTACCCCCAATAACATCTTACTGTCTTCCCAGCTCTCCTCATTGCCCCTAGAGTCATATAGCCCTACTAGCCCCCCATTAATCCCTTGTTTTCACCCCATTATCCTCATACTATCTCACTGCGCTCCCCACCTCCTTAATCTCTCTCCCCTGAAGTGATTAGGCCCCCAATAATTCCCTTATTACTACATCTTTATCACCGCCCCCCCATTAATGCCTGGAGAATCATGGCCTATTAGTCCCCCATTGAGCTCTCAATTACTATGATTTATCAGTCCCCATTAACCTGGCCCTCCAACTGATCCTTCATAGATCACACCACTAGCCCCTTGTAACCCTTCACTACCACACATTCATGTTAATCCCTGATAATCATACATCAGTTCCACATTCTCCCCTCACTGCCCACCTTTATCCCCACCCAACAATCACTTGATGATCACACCCAACAGCTTACTATTACCCCCTCTTTGCTCACTCTGCTCCTATTAATTCTTCAATGATCATACCATCATCACCCACTAAAATCTTTTGATTACAACACCCCTTCAGCCTCTCATTCTCTCTTCTTTGATCACTACTCCCATTAGTTCCTTGATCATGACTTTTACTGGCCTCTATTATTCCCTCCACGGTCGCACCATTATCCTTTCAATCACTATGCCCCACCACTCTTTAACCCGTTGAATATCATACCTCCATCAGTCCCTCAAGGATCACACTCCTACCTACCTCCCATTATCTTCTAGTTGCCCACTCTACCATCCCCTCATTAATTAACGAACACATCCCATTGGCCCCCTTGAACACATCGACTAAAACACGCCTTTTAGCCCTCACCGATTCCCCAATAACACTCCCACCAGACCTCTATTACACCCACGCAGCCCACCAAACCTCCACACCCACCCATTAACAGCCCTCTGGCTACACCGCCGGTCCCTCCTCCTCATTACCTGAAAGCCCAAGTCCCCAATGGGACCACAAGACCGGCTCCGCCGGTATCTGGACCTCTGCGCCCCCCCGCCCACCCCCAGACCATCCCGCATGAGTGGTCCCCTTCTCCAGACAAACCTTGGGTCTGGAGCCTACCTGGTGCCAGCTGCCCGGACTACGCAGCTGCAGCGCCGAGGGCGAACTTGCCTCCTTCCCTCACCGGCGGGACAACGCAGGCATGCCTCAACCGTCTTGGCCGGGACCCAAGTCCTCCGCGCCCCAGGGCCTACCTTAAACTTTCGGAGTGGGGAGAAGCGGAACGAAGGAGGCCGGTCCGCAAGCAGCCGGAGCCTCGGCGAGAGCGCAAACCGGTGAGAAGTCGTAGGGCTTCAGTCTGTATTCTAGTTGATCCGAATGTCTGTCGCGCATGCCTAAGGGCAACCAGAGCGTGGAAAGCCTGTCATCGTGGAACGCGGTAGCTCGCGCCAAGCGGGGACCAGACCTGAACGTACCACGTGAGTTCCGCCATCTCGCACCGACGTAGCCGGTCGGGCGAACTGCCGTTCCCAGCATGCAACGGGCGCGAGTAAAGCGCCAAAGTCGCGCACGGCATGGCTGAAACGTCGCGAGGCACGAGAACTGACTTTGTTCTTTTGTTACAGGGCGAAAATCGACGTACTCTCCGCCCCTCCCTTCTTGTACAATAGTATTCCTTGAACCTGTGGACTACATTTCCCAAGATACAACGCGCGCGGCGGCACCTATTTATTTTTCGCACGCCGCGAAGTGCAATCACCTCTGGGGTAGCGAATTTGAGAGGAAGGAGAGTGCGTTAAGTGCGTGAGCGCGCAGAAGCTGCTCGGCTGCAATTTCAAATCCCACTTCCGCTAACTGATAGCGCCTTCTGACTGTTACCGTCTCAGACCTGCGGTTTCTTCTTCTGTAAAATGGGGATGACAAGTAGTTCAGACTCCAGAGAGAGCCATTGGCAGGATTAAATAGGTGTAGTTCCGCACACTGTAATTCTGTGTTCTTCAAACACTTTTAACTCGGACCTAGAAAAAAGACTGCATCTCGACCCAGTGCACAAGCAAATATAGTAATGGAAACATTTGTTACAGCGTTTACCATGTGCCAGGCACTCTTCTGAGTGCTCTCAGTGGTGTGCTGGTAAATGGTTAACAATCAGCTCTTTAGGTGGAGAGGGAGAGGAAGCCCTGATTTCTAACATTTGCCAGTTTCCATGGTTTACATACTATCATCTTGTCAAATTTCAACTTACCAAGGTGTAGTCACGAACACAGAGTCTTGGAAGAGATGCACTAGTGCACCATTGTGTATTATTTCTACAGTACAATTAAAATAGGGATAAATGATCTCAGGAGCATAGAAATAATGAAATGTAGTAAAATAATAATTAAGAAGTGATGAGTTTTGAGTATCACCTTTTAAAATCTAATTTATTTAATTATAAGTTTACATAATTTCATTTTTAATAATAGCTGTGTTTTCCCCAGTTTACAGATGAGGAAAAGGAGACAAAGGAGAATATATATATATATATTCTATGTGTAAACATATGCCATTTACTGCGTATGTGATGATATAGAAATATATAGTGATGTCTAATATTTACTAGTATATAAATTATATATTAGCAAATAAATATAAATATGTCATGTGGAAATATATCTATGCTTTTTTGTATAGTTTATGTATAAAATATACATATCTTATATAAATGTATATGCTGATATATATATATAAATCTGCTAGTATCTATACATATCTACTTACTAAAGTAACTACTAAATGAAATATACTATTAAGTATATAAATATGTTATGTCAGGTGATGATAAAAGCTATGAAGGATAATAAAGGAGGGTGAAAGGATTGGAGAGTAACAGGGATTGAATTGCTATTTTAGACAGTGTGTTCAGGGAAGGCTTTCTGACGAGGTGACATTTGAGCTGAGACCTGAAGGGGAGCACACCCTAGGAGTATTTGGAGGAAGAGCATTCCAGGCAGAGGGAACACCAAGTGCAAAGACCCTGAAGTGGGAATGAGCTTGGCGAGTATTCAAACAACTGAACGATAGATTCATCATTCCTTAGAAATGTGAGCTTCGCTAGGCAGGGGTTTCTGTTGTTTTGTTCACTGCTGCCTCCCTGGCGCCTAGAATAGGGCCCGGCACACAGGTGGTGTTCAATAGATGTTTGCTGAATTCACCCTTTTGTTGCTTTGTTCCTTCACTCTTTCCGTAGTGGTGTGCTCTGCATTTATGTGGGGCCCTGGGAGGAGGTGTAGACAGCCACGCAGAGACCCTGGAGAGCCAGGGAGGAAGTCAGAGCTTCTCAGCGGAGTTCAAGGGCATTGTGGGGGGCGGTGGGAACATGGCTCCCCTGCAGAGGTGAGCAAGTGTGAGAAAGCAAGGGTTCAAGCCACCAGGCGCTGCTCCACAGAGAGGAGGGGGTGCCAGGCATTGGGGGCCCATGTTCACCCTGTGGGATGCTTCCTGTTTTCTTGCCTCTCACAAAGAGGATGTTTAATTTTTTGCAAAGAAACTTGCTTCCTCCAGCAGGGCTGGGGGGATTGGGGGACAGGAGCCAGGCTCTGAACTCCCCAGGCTCTTCCCGAAGTGGGGTGTCCGCCTGCAGCTCCCACCCAGCACCCCACTGAGTGTAAAGGTGTCCTCCCCTCAGCCTCCTGAAAAGGTCAAGGAGAGGGGAGCTGCCAGGCCGGCCCTGTGCTGGAGGGCATCTTACCACGTGAGGGAAAGACGGGGGTGGTCCAGGTGCAGGGGACCAGACACTGACTCAAAAAGCCTTGCCGTCCAGGGGCTGCTTTGAGGGACGGAAGTGTTATCCGTGGGGAGCCTGCATGAAAGGAGAGATTAGAATCCAAACCCAGCTCAGTGGGGGGATGCCTTCACTGGCAGAGAAGAGTTCATTAATTCCTTTCACAAAGATGTTATTGAGCGATTACTGTATGTCAAGCATTGTTCTTAGCGTTTCACCTGTATTAATTCATTCAATCTTCCCCATGACCCTGAGTTAGGCAGTAGTAAGCCCTGTGGGAAGCTGAAACAGTGAGGTTTCGAAACTTGCTCCTGGCCGCACAGCTCCTAAGTTGCAGAGCTGGGAAAGCTTGCGTTGTTAACTACTTTGCTCCGTGGCTCCCTCCCCTGAAGACTGCTGAGCAGTGTTTTAATGAAAAGCAGGGGTCTGCTTAGAAGAACTGACAAGATCCTAACCTGACTTTTAATAGATTCGATAGGAATCCCAATGCCCCACAAGGGTCTGCTTTAATGAACCAACAAAAGCCTTAAATGACCCTGAGAAAGGGCCCTACTTTGATGAACGAACAAAGCGTTCTTATCCCTGGCACGGCCTCAAGGCCTCTGTCAAGCTTAAAGACATCTGTTCCTTCTAAAGCAGGCTGCCTCTGCAGCCAGATTTCACTTTCCCTTTGTTTTTCCTCCTACCAGCATATGTGGAACACCTGCTATTTGCAATGCCCTGAAACTTAGATGAGCTATGGGGTGCAGAGCTGGATGAAGGTTTGCCCCTCCCCTAGAAGAGTTCACTCGGCAGAAATAAAAATAATGATGATAATATGACACTTGATAAGTAGCATTCATTGACCTCCAGCTGTGTGCCCAGGTGGCCTTGTGCTGGGCAATGTTGGAGGGCAGGGCTGGCCCTTGGAGGGGAGGACAGTGATCAGAGGAGGAAGCTGCTCTGGGAGGTGGTGGGTGAGGGCATCTGTTTTTTGTTGAAGTTTCACTAGTTCTTTGGATGGGACACTTCAAACTTTTCTTGGAATCTAGACACCTGCCTAACCAGTCCCCGTCCCCCGCCCCTTAGTCATTTGGGCCAAGGCCTCTGCTGACAGGTGTCTCTTTCCCTGGCTGGCCTGAAGCACAGATGTTTAATGGCTCTCAGGGGGGAAGAGGAGAGAGACGAGAGACACGGAGTAGGCCGGGATAGACGGTGGAGTGGTGTGTGTGTGTGCACCCGCTGGCTTGTGCCCGCGCGCCTGTGTATGAATACTCTGAGGGTATCTCAGCTACCTGTACATGTTCCCAGCAACAAACACATGTATGTGAGTTCCACGTGTGTCTTACTATGTTACTTGCCTGGTTGTGTCTTGTGTCTATCGCTGCCTATCCAACTCGTGTGTTTCCTTTTTGACAACTGTGTGTTGGTCCCATCTGCTTGCGCAATGCATCTATATGGGGCTGTGTGTGTGTGTGTTCCCTGGGTGCTTATGTGTCTCCTTTGTAATGCTCGTGGGTGAGAAGTGTGTTTATCTGTCTCTCCTCTGTGTGTGTGTCTCCGACGTCTGTGTGTCTTTCTTCTCTGGCACCATGTTTGCATCTCTCCTCGGTGAGTGGCTATAGGTGTGTGCTCCGTAAGGGCATTTCTTCTGGTGCCAGTGTATGTTCCCTTGTTTCCTCTTCATGCAGCTTTAGGTGTATTTTCTGCATTTCCTCTTTGTAATGATAGTAAGTGTACTCTCTGCATCCCTGTTTTTCCAGTTTGTGCGCCTACATATGCATTCCCTGTGCGTGTCTTCCCCGACTTGATTTGTGTGAATAGCTGTGTATACACGGCTGTGTGCACCTATCTGCTTGAATGCGGTTGTGCACGTGTCTGTAACTGCGGCTTCTCTGTCTGTACAATCGTGTCTGCCTGTGGGTGCCTCTCTCTCTGTGACCAGAGCTGTATGTGGTCGCAAGTTCATACACAAATTCACATGCACAGAGGTATCATGATAGAGGCTGAACCTGGACGTTGGCCTCCAGGGTCATCTGAACCTGGAATCACGTGTGTTGGAGATGCTGGGCCTGTGTATGATGTTGTCGGCTCTGTGGAATCATATCTGTCTGTGTGCTCTGGCTCCGTGTGTGGCTGTGAGTCTGTGTGTGATTTGCCTGTTGGTTCTCTTTGATGTGGCTGTGAGTCCGTGGGTGACGATGTCTGTGAGTCTGTAGTGGCTGTAAAGCAGTGTGAGCCTATCACTGCATCCGTCTGTGATCTCTGTGTGCGGCTCAGTGGGTGATGATACTTATCAGACTAAGTCACTCTGTGTGGCTATATGTGGCTGTCCCATGGCCTGGGCTCTCCATGTGCCATCTGCGCGTGTTCGTATTGGTCAGCCTATATTCTCTGTGTGTGGCTGGGAGTCTGCATGCGAGTTTGTACCTCTGTGGGTGATGGCGAGCCTGCCTCCATCTCTAAGCCCCTGGATGGGGCTGTGATCCCTGAGTGTGCGGGAGTCTCTCTCCTGCTGTGGGGAAGTGAACGCCCCATCCCTCACCCTCCTCCCACTGCGAGTGGGGTGGGAGCCTCCAGGCTAGCTTTGAAGCCCCAGCCAGCCCCTGGCCTTTCCGGGAATTCTGTGCTCCCTGTGGGGGGCGGGCAGGTGGGTGGAGGGGCCGGGACAGAGGCCTCTTGTCCACCTGGGCCACAAACAGCCCAGTCGAGTCGGGCCTGGACCCCATGTCCACCCCGCCTGACTTCCTGCGGGAGACACATGCTTTGCCTGGGACAGACATGCCTGTCACATGCCCGAATGGAGTCAACTGACAGACCCCTATTTAAGAGAGACAGGCAAACAGACAGTGGGGCTCCTCCGTTAGGGTGTGGACAGGCTCCACCCAATGCCTAGGCTGGGGTCCAGGACTTCAGGGTGTGCCTAGTTTGCAGACAGTGTGTATCCACACTCCCCGCCCAACTACAAGTGCCCTCCCTGCCTCCCTCTGGGGACCCCCCCAAGATCTAGGGTCCTCTCTCGGCTGGGCTGTCTGTCTGAGGTCAGCCTCTGGTGGCCTGGCTGTGCCTCTCCCTGCACCTGTCCCACTGCTGTCCCCAGGTCTGTCTGCTCCTCTGCCTGAATCTGACTTTCTCTGCCTGTTGCCACCTGCCCCTCCATGTGTCTCTCTGCCTCAGCAGGACTTGCTCTGTCCCTTTGAGCCAGTGTGTCTGTTCCTAATCTCTGTTTGGGGATGTGTCTGGCTGTGTCCACCTGTCCATCTGCATTCATCCAGGAGCTTGCGAGAGCCTCTCCTTGCCCACCGTTTCTGAGTCTCTTTCTTCGCTGACTGCCCCTCTGCCTGTCTACCACTCCCTCATACCCTTTCTGTCCCCTCCTGTTGTCTGTCCTTGTGCTGTTTCTTCTGCCTGCCTGTCTCTATTTGGGATTGTTTCTCTTCCTATTTCTGTCTCTCCTCCTGCCATCCATCCCATCCCACTGTATGTCTGACCCCTGAGTCAGTTCCGTCTGTCCCTCTCTCTAGGAGTGGATCTACTCCCTTGATCTTTCAGCCCATCTCCCCCACCTCCGCCGAAACCTCTGTTTCCCTCCATGTGGGTTCAGATGAAGGGAGGCACACCTCCCCCCGACTTCCCCCTGCCCAGAACCAGAAGAGGGAAACTGAATTAAAGTTAAAACTTTACAGGAAAAAAAAATCCGCCTGCCAGATGGGGCCCGGGCAGTGCTGATTAGCCGCCGAGCAAGCCCGGCGGAGTTGATTGGTCAGAGGGCAGGGGAAGGCAGGGTCTGGTTGAGCGGGAGCTCTGCCGCCCGGCGGGGTCCCAGAGCCCTAGTTCTGAGTTGCTGCCGCTTCAAGAGCTGAGAGGAGCAGGAAGGTGAGGAGGGGGTGCTGGCCATCGAGGGGGGCTCCTGAGTCCCCAGGGCACGAATGGGGGTCCTGGGAGAGGGCTCAGGGGCTCCCTGGAGGCATTTTTAGCACTAGTGTGGAATTGAATGGGAGGGGGAATCCTTTTGGTACCCTGATCCCAGGAAATGAATTCAGGAGTGGGTGGGAGGCTCCAGAGGGTGCTCGTGGCTGACGAAGGGGCTCCTTGAGAGCCTTCCCCGACCCAGGAAGGGGATTCAGGGCTTGAGTAGGGGGTTTCCTGGAGGGAGTTTTAGTCATGATGGGGACCTTGAATGGGGGTTTCTGAGATACGGCGTTCCCAGGAAGTGAGTTCAGGGCTGGGGGCTTCTTCAGAGACACTCCGTCCAGAAGAGGGAGGCTCCAGGCTTGCGTGGGGATTGCAGAGACACCCCACCCCAGGAAACACATCAGGCCCTGGGAGGGGGCTTTTGATGATTGTCTCAGAGACAGCTCCTCTTCAGGAGGGGAAATTAGGGCTTGGCCATGTTCCTGAGACACCCCAAGCCCAGAAAGGATCTCAAGTCTGGAAGTGTCTCTAAAGTGACTTCTACTGGAATAGGAGTGTTTAAGACTTGACAAGGGTCCCAGAAAATACCTCTCTAGTCCCTAGAAGGGGGATTAAATGAGGGTCCCTGGGTCACTTCTATCCCTGGAGGGGGGTTCAGTTTGGGGAATTGCTTTTGGCTTCCAGTGAGAATATTCAGAGTTGTGGCAGAGAGCAGTTTGCCGCGTCCAGGTTGTGGGGGGCTGGGGTCGCTGAGCCCGCCTCCCATCCTCAGCCCCTCCAACAGGTTGCATCAGCTCTGGGCTCAGGCTGGCGGCCCGGGCGGGGAGGAGGGGGGTAGGGGGCGTTAGGAGGGGTGGGGCAGTCAGGCGGACACGTGTCCCTGTAAGGAGTGAGAGGCATAACCACTCGGTGAGGGTGGAGGGAAGAGGGGGGTGCGCGGGGGACCGGGGCAGGGAAGAGACAGACAGCAAGAGAGAGTGAGTCTGGGGTCTGGGAGGAGAGGCTATCCCAGCTCCAAATGGCCATTTCATCTGCTGAGGGGTCGGTATCTCTCTCCTTCTGTCTCTGTCTCTACCCCTCTACCTCTTGCTGCCCTCTTTTTCTCCATGTCTCAGTGAGTAACTGTTGGCGTCTCTCCCCTGAGTCCCTCTCTCTCTCTCATCTCTCTTTGTCGGCCTCTCCCTCTTGTCTCAATTATCTCCACTTGTCTCCCTGTCTCTCTAATCCCTCTGTTCCTGTTCCCCTCACCTCATCTTTGTGTCTCTGTTTCTATATCTATCTGTCTGTCACTATCGGACCCCCCCCGACCCCCTTCATGTAATTCTCCCCACTTTGTAAGCCCCCCTGCTCCATCTCTGAACCCCCCACCCCATTTCTCTGCCCACAGGATGGAACTGCAGGATCCAAAGATGAACGGAGCCCTCCCTGGGGGTGCTGTGGAGTGAGTCGGGGACCCAAGGGGTTGAGGTCAGGGATCAGAATTACCTTCTCATCAGCCTCAATTTCCCTGCCTATTCTAGCTACAGGCAGGAGCACGAGGGCTTCCTGCCCAGCCATAGTCCTTCTCCTGGGAGGAAGCCAGCCCAGTTCATGGATGTGAGTGACCCCACAGGATCTGTCCCAGCTGCACCTTGCCCAGCTCAGCCCCTCCCCTGCTGCTCCCTCTTCCCGGTTATTCCCTTCAGCTGTTTTGCCTCTGGTCGCTGCCCCACCCTTCCCTGTTCCTCTCCACTTCCACCTGCTCCCCTCTAAAATCTCACCTAGCCTTTCCCTTTCCAGCTCTCCTCTTCAAATCCTTTTCCTTCCTCTGATGGCCCTTCCTGGGCTTCTCCTCTGCCCCAGTCGCTTCCTCCCTAGTCTTTCCCAGGCCCCGGCACTGGTCTCCTTCCCTGATCCCCCTCCCCATGTGTGCCCGGGCCTTGCCCCTTACCCGCAGTTCGAGGGGAAGACATCGTTTGGAATGTCAGTGTTCAACCTCAGCAACGCCATCATGGGCAGCGGCATCCTGGGGCTGGCCTATGCCATGGCCCACACAGGGGTCCTCTTCTTCTTGTGAGTCCTAGGCAGTCTGGGGTGGGGGAGGGGTGTGGTGGGCAGGCGGGAGGCCTGGGGGCCAAGTCCAATCAGTGCCATCTGCCACAGGGCCCTGCTGCTCTGCATCGCTCTTCTGTCTTCGTACTCCATCCATCTCCTGCTGACCTGTGCTGGTGTTGTAGGTGAGACCCAGAGCTCAGCCTAGACCTTGGACCCCAGATCCTGGACCCAGGACCCCAGACACCATGCTCAGCTCTCTGGGCTCCAGACCCCAGACGGCACCCTGGCCCTCAGCCCTCATCTGGGCTCCCAGGTTCCCAGCCCTCAGCCCTCAGTCTGGCCATCAAACCAGAGCCCCCACCCCAGACCACTCCACGCCACTTCTAGCCCCCACCCCTCAGTCTCCAGCACACGTACCCATGGGAGCCAGCACCGCAACCCTGAGACTGCCGGTCCTCAGCCCCCAGCTCTCAGACTTCACTCCTGCCATGGCCTCAGTCCATATCCTGCCCCAAGACCCCAACTACCCACATCTGGCCCCCAACCTTCTCCCTGGCCACAGATCCACCTACCAGACTCCAACCCCAACTGCTTAGCCCTCACCTCCAGCTCCCAGCAATGAGGCCCAATTAGCCCAAGCCCCAGCTCCTCAGCTCCCAGACTCTCTGGCCTCCAACTCACCCCTGGCCTGGGCTCCTCGACCCACAATCTGTTCCTTTCTGGTCCCCTCCCCTCCAGGCATCCGAGCCTATGAACAGCTGGGACAGAGGGCGCTGGGGCCTGCGGGGAAGGTAGTGGTGGCCGCGGTCATCTGTCTGCACAATGTTGGGGGTGAGGACTCTGGGAGGTGGGGGTCAGCTTGGGGGAAGAGGGTGGGCTGAGGTGGGCTTCCCCAGGCTGGGGTGGGAGGGAGATGAGAGGGATCCTTCTGCTTACACCTCCCCCCACCTGCACCAGCCATGTCCAGTTACCTGTTCATCATCAAATCCGAACTCCCCCTGGTTATCGGCACTTTCCTGGACATGGACCCTGAGGGGTGAGTGTGCAACACCCCTTGGCTCTGGCCCACAGACCACTGATTCTGCCCGTGAGGTCTGGCTACTAGCTTCAACTGTGTGTCCAGCTGACCCCCAGGTCTTCCATTTTGAGACAGTTGGGCAGGCCAGTTTGTTCAGACTGCGATTCCTGTGTGTTGTGATGCCAGTAGTACGTGTGACTGTTGCTCTGGCTGCAGGAGTCCAGTAAGACCATGTGTTGATTTTTGTGACTGTTCTGGCTGACTCTGTGTGTGCAGGGTACTCTGATGTTGACCGTGTGGCTGTACCTATCCAGTTGACCTAAACTCTGTCCGTGGGTTTGATTCTGTGACTCTTATACTGGCAGGTTCTCTGGCCATCTGTATGCTAGCTGACTACAGCTGTGTCCTGTATACTGTGGCTCCAACCATGTGTGTTTGACATTTGCTTACTCTGACTTTCTCTGTCCAGTGGATTCTGTTTGATTCTGGGTCCATTAGGCTGGCTGAATCTGTCTAGCTATAAGTGTATGGTCACTGACTCCAAGAGAGTATGTGCACGTGTGTGTGCAGTGTACCGTGGTGCCAGCTAAGTATACGTGATTTGTGTTTAACTTTCTGTGTTTAACTTGGTGACCATCGTTCTGGCAAATTCTTTCTGGCTGTTTGTGTGTGATCCTCAACTACAACTGTATATGTCTTCTGTATTATGGTTCTAGCCATGTATGTTTGCCTGTTGTTCTGAGTATGTATCCAGCTGACTGTTTAATTCTGGATCCATCGGCTGGCTGAAACTTTTCAACTGTTTGTATATGATAGCTGATTCTGTGTATACTGTTAGATCTTTGGTTTGATCCTGAAACCATCCAGGTAGCTGACAGTCTATGTGACTAGGTGTGTCTAATTATTATAATTAGCTCCCACTGTATATATGACCAATGGTACTTTGTTGGTTCATGTCTGTGTAACTGTGTGTCTAAGGTAGAAAGAGAATGTGTGAATACCTGGAGCATAGTAAGCACTTAATAAAATTCTTTTGAATAAATGAGCAGTTGTTCAGCCAATCCTGTATTAACAGACTATCTTGCCTGGGCACCTCCCTCCAATCTCTGTACAGATCCTGCTCTTCTTTGAGCTTGGTTCCAACTGAGTGGCCAGCTGGCTGATTCTGTCTCTATTTCCATCTTTGACTGTGTGGCCAAATCGGCCCTGCCACTTTCAGGTGCTCAACAAACCTTGAGTTGTTCAAACGACCACACGTGTGTGTTTCTGACTTTTTGTCTGACTCTGCGTTGTTGCCTGCCTACCAGATCATCAGACTGGTGTTCTACCTATCAGACATACCAGGGTCATGACTCTCTCTGTGTCTGGTACCTTGTGTTGGACTATGTGAGTCTGGCTGATGTGGGGTATTGTTTGCTCATCTGGTTGTATGTCCATTTGAGGTCTGATGGCACAGTTTTGTCCAGCTGTGTGTGTGTTTCCAGCTATATCCCTCTGACTGTGTGTGACTGACAGTCTGATAATCCGTCTGGCTGTTTCCATCAATCATTTTGTGCCATTTGTCTCTGCAACCACCTGGATGACTTCTCACAGCTGAGGGGTCAGCCCATCTCTCCTGACTGCATGCAGAAACCTCTCTGTCCAGCTGTCTTCTATGAGCGTCTGCCTGACAGTTTTCTTTGGCAGGCAGCTACTCACTATGTTTACCTGTCTCCTTAGGGACTGGTTCTTGAAGGGAAACCTCCTCATCATCATTGTCAGTGTGTTAATCATCCTGCCACTGGCCCTCATGAGACACTTGGGTAAGAGGCTTCCTGAATTGGTCATTGGATCGTGGAATTAGAGAAGGGGAGCCAGATTCAAAGAATCTCGACTTTCAAGGGCTGTGGAATACCAGAGGAGAGCTTGTTTGGTGTGGGTTTTTAACAGATGAATAGGAGTTTGCTAAGTGCGTGTGTGTGTGGTGGTGGTGGGGTGGTCCAGATAGAAGTAGAAGTTTGTGTAAAGTGTGGCAAAATTGGGGTGAGGGGGCCTTGAAGGCCAGCCTGCGGGGGTTGATATTTGCTCTGGGGGGGTCCCTTGATTTCTGAGGCTCCATATATTTCCCCTTGCAGGCTACCTGGGGTATACCAGTGGTCTCTCTCTGACCTGTATGCTATTTTTCCTCATTTCGGTGAGTCTGAGGGAGAAGGACATGAAAAAGTGCGGAGGGAGTTTGGGGCATTGGGACATAGCCTTCCCCATGACCTCACTTCCACACCCTCCCTCCCCCAGGTCATCTATAAGAAGTTCCAGCTTGGGTGTGCTGTAGGCCACAATGAGACAGAAGTGGAGAGGAAGAGCCCCCCAAGCCTCAACACAAGCTGTGAGGCCCAGATGTTCACAGCTGACTCACAGGTTGGTGTGCAGGCGTATGTCTATGCCTTGCACCTCACTTAGGTCCTCTGGTTCTGTCACACAGTGCACTCTGCTCAGAGTGGAGCCAGGTATCAGACACTGGGGGCTTCCATGTGTCTGATATGGAGGGCAGTGGTGGGGCTGGGGGCATGGGGAGGAGAGGATGGAACCCTGCAGGCTCTAATCTCTTGTACTTGGGCCACTCCCCCAGATGTTCTACACAGTGCCCATTATGGCTTTTGCTTTTGTCTGCCACCCTGAGGTGCTGCCCATCTACACAGAACTCTGCCGGTGAGTGGGCAGGCAAGTGGGCATGTGTGATGGGGCAGCAGGTGGGGCGATAGTCATAAGCCACAAGCCCTACAACAGTCCTAGTGCTGTAGCTTGATTGTGGCTAGATAGTGCCAAGGGAGGGGTTTGAGGTGGCCAGGAGGCCTTGGGGGACGCAGGGCAGTGACTGTTTACTAATTGGAACTTAAGTATTCTACTCTTTTAACATCCAGTACAAGTGTGAATGGACAAGAGGGGAGGCTGAGAAGATGAGATGGAGGGGTGGCATACGTGGATGGGATCTGGAGATGGGGATGGTCAGATGGAGAAGGATATGGATGGACAAAGGGAGGGCAGGGATGATATGATGGGGGGATCTGGGGATGATCAGTCAGAGGGACAGCATGGATGATCAGAATGAAGGGAGAGGCTGTGACAGTCTAATGGAAGAGAGAGGCAGAGATAGGTGGAGAGATAGGCAAAGATGGTCATATGGGGTAAGATGGATGGACAGAGAAGGGAGGAGTGGCTAGTACAGGGGAGGCAGAGATGGGCATCCCAGTGTGTACTAGCTGAACATCAGCTCTGGGAGGAGGGGACTCTGGAGGGTGGGGGCTGGTTTTGAGGGGCCTGGACCAAGTCCAGGGGTCTGGGCATGACAGTTCTATGACCTCTATACCTCAGGCCCTCCAAGCGCAGAATGCAGGCCGTGGCCAACGTGTCCATTGGGGCCATGTTCTGCATGTATGCACTCACAGCGACCTTTGGCTACCTGACCTTCTACAGTGAGTGGGGCTGGGGCCAGGGTTGGGTAGGGAGCTGGTGTGGGGACTGGGCAGACTGCTGGGCAGGAACCTGAGCACTTTCCCTCCATGCCCTCAGACCTATCAGCTTCCAAAGGGACTGTACGCATCACACATGGAGATTTTGTCACCATCTGTGTGTGTGTGTGTGTGCGCGCGCGCGTGCACACGTATATGTTTCTGGGACACTGGTCCTGGTGCTCCAGTCACATCCTGTATCCCATGTCCCATGTCCCAGGCAGCGTGGAGGCGGAGATGCTGCACATGTACAGCCAGCAGGATCTGCTCATCCTCTGTGTGCGCCTAGCTGTGCTGCTTGCGGTGACTCTCACTGTGCCAGTCGTGCTGTTCCCTGTGCGTTGGGGGCGAGGGTGGGCCCATGGAGTGGAGGGACATGGATGGATGGGTAGAGGGCATAGACAGGAATGTTTGGATGGACAGTGGAGATGGGAGTGGATGGATGGTTGGATAGAGGAGGTTGGGACGGACAGACGGGGAAGGCAGAGTTGTCAAATGGATGGAGAGGGAAAAAATAGATGGGCAGACACAAGGTGGACATAGATGGCAAAGCAGAAAGAATCAGGAGGACAGGGGCAGTCAGTTGGAGGGAGGAGGCGCAGGCGTCTGGCTAGACAGAAGAGGGAGGCAGGAATGGTCAGACAGGGAAGAGGCACAGATAGACATTCAGGATGGAGAAATAGGGATGGCCAGAAAAAGGGTGGAGGCAGGAGTAGTGAGGTGTAGGAGGGACAAGGCTCTCAGATGGAGAGGTGGGATGACTAGACAGAGGGGGGAGATATGGAGGTTGTCAGATGGAGAGAGAGGGACAGGGATCTCAGGGTGAAAGCACAAGTGGGTGGTCAGACAGGAGGAGGCAGAGATAGTTGGATAGAGGAGGAGGACAAGATTTCAGACAGTGAATGGAGGAATAGATGGATGATCAGACAGAAGGAAGAGTCATGGGTTGTCAGACAGAAGGGAGGCAGGATGCTCATTCAGAAGTTGGAAGCACAGAAGGATGGTCAGACAGGGTGGAGAGACAGTCAGATGGAGGGGAAATCAGGGATCTCAGACTGAGGGCGGTGTTAAAGACAGATGACTACATGGAAGGGGAGGTAGTGCTTGAGCCCTGACCTGTGTCCTACCCTACTCTGGTCACAGATCCGCCGGGCTCTGCAGCAGCTGCTCTTCCCAAGCAAGGCCTTCAGCTGGCCACGCCATGTGGCCATAGCCCTGATCCTCCTTGTCTTGGTCAACGTCCTCGTCATCTGCGTGCCAACTATCCGGGATATCTTTGGGGTTATCGGTCAGTACCCCCAACCCCAGTCCCAGACCCCACCTAATATGGGCCTTGTACCCCAAACTTACATTGATTCTGTCCCTCCTGCTTGTCCTTCAGGGTCCACCTCAGCCCCCAGCCTCATTTTCATCCTTCCCAGCGTCTTCTACCTCCGCATTGTACCCTCTGAGGTGGAGCCCCTCTACTCGTGGCCCAAGATCCAGGTGAGCATTCCAGGGGAGGGCTGGGGAAAGAGGGAGCATTCTGCGGAGGGAGCACTCCAGGATGGCTAGAAGTTGAAGGAACATTTTCAAGAGAAGGCTTGGCGGGGAGGGGGGCAGATGGTCTGGAAGAATGAAGGAGATTGTCATAGGAAGGGCCTGAGCAGACAGAGCACAAGAAGGGTCTAAGAAGACAGGAAGCACTCAAAAGGGGGCTGGCTTATAGGAAGCATTCTTCAGACAGATGGAAGGAGCACTCTTAGAAGAGGGTTGGAATGTTTTCAAGGAGGATGCGGGAGAGTACTCCCTGAAGGGTTCTAGGAAGATGGAAGGAGGGTTCACAGGAAGGCGCTGGTTTTAAGGAAGGAGAGGGAGCAGGAAAGGAGGGTCATGAATGAATGGGGCACTCTCTGGAGGGGGTGGAGGGCTTGAGGAACATCCTTTGGAGGAGCTTGGGTGTAGGTACCCAACCAGCTCCATCTTTTCTCCCTCAAATCCACAGGCTCTGTGTTTTGGTATCCTGGGGGTCCTCTTCATGGCGATCAGTCTAGGTTTCATGTTTGCCAACTGGGCCACAGGCCAGAGCCATGTATCTGGACACTGACCAAGCCCTGCTCCGCCTGGGCCCCCGTGTGCATGTGCCTGCGCACGTGGAGGAAGATGGGGCTGCTCACCCGGGTCCCTCCTGCCTGGGGTGTGGAGGTGGCTGGTTCCCATCAACATGGCTGTTGGAGGAGGGGGCTACAGAGGCTGAAGAGTGGTCCTCTCCCTTCCTCCCCAGGGGATGCCGAGCTTGGATCATGGCCCTAACCCCAACTCCAGCCCCATGGGAGGAGGGGGAGGCCAGGTCCTTGGGGAGCCCCTGCCCAGCCCAGTCTTTTCTGCCTCCTCCTGGCAGAAGCTGTTTGTCAGGATCACCCTCGAACTAAAGGGGAAGAATAAAGATGCTGAATTGCAACTCTGGCTTCAGTTTTTTGATCTCTTTCTAGGACTTCTTGGGGGACCTTTCCTAGGTTCACACAGGGGTAAATTGAGGCCCCAAGAGTAGGACTGCCAGCTCTCATCTGTTCACCCATATCTCCACAGTTCAGTAGCTCCCTACACAACTCATAGATCTGTTCACTTGCTCACTCAGGAAATATCTCTTGAGAGCCTACTGGCTGCCAGGCACTGCTCTAGGTGCTGGGGATATAGCAATGTATCAAGCAGACAATAACCCCTGAAGTTGATGTTCTAACACAAGAAAGGGCAAACTATTGCCTGCAGGCAAAATTCAGCCCACTGCCTTCTTGTATGTCCCCCAAGCTAAGGATGGTTTGCACATTTCTAAATGATTGAAAAAAATAAAAAGAATAATTTGTGACCCTTGAAAATTAATATGAAATTGAATTTCAGTGTCTGCAAATAAAGTTTTATTAAAACACAGTCACGCTTGTTCATTTACACATTGTTGATGGTTCTTTAGTGCTACAGCAGCAGAGCTGAGGAGTTGCAACAGAGACCATAGGGCTCACAAAGCCCAAGGTATTTATTATCTGGCCCTTTTCAGGAAAAAATTGCTGATCTCTGATCTAGTAGAAGAGAGGAAAACAGATAATCATTCCCGATAAAGATGAGCCCTATGAGGAAAATGAGTGATGACTGTGACGCCAGGGGTGGTGGCGGGGGGTGGGGGCAGTCAGGGAGACCTCACTGAGGAAAGGACAAGAAGCTGTGTCCTCGATTGGCTAGAAGGAGCAAGTCTCATGGTTATTTAGACAAAGTTCCAGACAGAGGCAGCAGCAAGTGCAGAGGGCCTGAGGTAGGAGCAAGCATAACAGGTCCAAGGAGGAGCCAGGGTGGCCATTTTGCTCTCCCATCAGCCAGTTACACCACAGCCTTGCCAACATGGAATTTTGCCCCCCAATAGGTGAAAATGGTATTGCTGTTAAAATTCACATGTGTTTCTTTATGAAAGAAGTTTTCAAGTGTTTAAGAGACATTCATTTGTCTTCTCAGATAATTTTTGTGCATACACAAGCCACTACAGTTATATAATCTTTTTTCTCCTCTCCATATTTAGAAATGGGGCAGTTGACTAGAGTTGATTACTTCTGTATACTCCTTGTTTCACTGTTCCTTCCTTCTTCACTGCCACTAAAGTGAAGCACAACAAGCTTGCTTTATTTAAAACAAATTATTTATTTTTAAAATTTATTTTTTGGCTGTGTTGGGTCTTCATTGCTGCACACGGGCTTTCTCTAGTTGTGGCAAGCGGGGGCTACTCTTTGTTGCAGTGCGCGGACTTCTCACTGTGGTGGCTTCTCTCGTTGTGGAGCATGGGCTCTAGGTGCGGGGTCTCAGTAGTTGTGGCTTGCGGACTCCAGGGCGCAGGCTCAGCAGTTGTGGCACATGGGGCAGCATGTGGGATCTTCCCGGACCAGGGCTTGAACCCTTGTCCCCTGCACTGGTAGGTGGATTCTTAGCCACTGTGCCACAAGGGAAGCCCAACAAGCTTGCTTTTTAATAATAAATGCTAACTTGAAATTCCAGTGCCTGGCCTTAAAAATGTAAATCTTCATATTGAACACCACCCAAAGAGATCATCCTCTCAACAGAGTCTCTTGCAGAGTGAAACTTAAATTTTGATGAAGTCTAATTTATCTTTTTTTTTTAATGGGTTGTGCTTTTGGTGTCATGTTTAAGAACTCTTCATCATGCTCAAGTTTTAAATTTTTATGTTTTACATTTAAATCTATGATCCATTTGAATTAATTTTTATATTAGGTATGAGGTTTAGGTCAATGTTCTTTTTGGGGAGCCTGTGGATATCCAGTTGCTCCAGCACCATTTCTTAAGAAGACAATCCTTCTTCCACTGAATTACTTTTGTAATTTTGTAAAAAAATCAGTGTGCAACTATTTCTGGGTTTTCTATTTTGTTCTATTGATCTATGTGTCTATTTTCTCCACAACATCACATCTGATTCCTTGAAATTTAGTAGAGTGATTCCTTCCACTTTATTCTTTTTCAAAATTGTTTTTAGTTATTCTAGTTCCTTTGCCTTTCCATATAAACTTTAGAGTAATCTTGACTATAGCTACAATATTGCTGGAATTTTGATAAGAATTGCATTAAGTCTGTATATCAAAGTGTGGAAAACTGACACCTTTACTATGTTGAATCTTCTCTGGTTCTTTTCCTCAATATTTTGTAGTTTTCAGCATACAAGTTCTATACATGTTTTATTAGATTTACACCTAAGTATTTCATTTCCTTGGCAGCAACTGTAAATGGTATTATGTTTTAAATCTCAGTCCTCATGTGTTCATTGCCCACTATTCCCACTACTAATCACTATTCATCAATATTGATCTGGACATGATGCCCAGTGCAATAAGAGGGGTAAATATTTTGAAATGATGGCAAATATAATATTCTTTTCAGATGATGAGATTATATACTTAGGAGGTCCAAGAAGATCAACAAAACTATTAGAATTAGAAAAAAGAATTCAGTAAGTTGGCATGGACACAAAATAAATATCCAAAAATCAACTTGTATTCCTACCTCTTGGCAATAATCAGATAGAAATTATAATGGGGGAAAATATTCCATTTACAACAACAATAAAATGGTTAAAGAAAACTAAGAATAAACTGAATCAGAAATATGCGTGACTGTAGTAACAACACTATAAAACTGAACTCAAGAATAGAAAAGAAAATAGGAACAAATTTGCAGAAATATTCTATTTCTGGATGAGGAGATTCAATATTGTACAGATGTCATTTCTTTTTTTTAAATTTAATTAATTAACTTATTTATTTTTGGCTGCATTGGGTCTTCGTTGCTGCATGGGCTTTCTCTAGTTGCCGTGAGCAGGGGTTACTGTTCATTGTGGTGTGCGGGCTTCTCATTGCAGTGGCTTCTCTTGTTTCAGAGCACGGGCTCTAGGCACGCAGGCTTCAGTAGTTGTGGCACATGGGCTCAGTAGTTGTGGCTCGCGGGCTCTAGAGCTCAGGCTCAGTAGTTGTGGCGCACGAGCTTAGTGGCTCCACTGCATGTGGGATCCTCCTGGACTAGGGCTCGAACCCGTGTCCCCAGCATTGGCAGGCAGATTCTTAACCACTGCGCCACCAGGGAAGTCCCCAGATGTCATTTCTGACATCTATTTTATACAATTTCTATGTACTGCAATTTTCTACTTAATGCAATTTCTAAACAAAATCCAGGTGGGATTTTCTTTGGATTATGACTGGGTTTTTTTGGATTATGCCATATTGATTCTAAAGTTTGCCAGTGGAAAACCAAGTGGCAGAAGGATAAATATATGGGAATAGCCAAGAATTATTTTTAGTTTTTATGAATTATTTGAAGTTTAGACAATTATGAAACATTTTTATTTATTCTTTTGAGAAAATACTCAGATGTACAAGCCTGAATTCTTCTTTTTAAATTGTGATATAATTGACATATAACATTATATTAGTTTCAGGTGTACAACATAATGATTCAATGTTTGTATATACTGTGAAATGATCACCACAATAAGTCAAGTTAACATCCATTACTACACATAGTTACACATTTTTTTCTTGTGATGAGAACTTTTAAGATCAGTTATCTTAAGCCCCATGCACAGCAATGAAGACCCAATGTAGCCAAAAATAAATAAATAAATAAAATTTATTTTAAAAAAGATCAATTTTCTTAGCAACTTTCAAATATACAGTATAATATTATTAACTATAGTCACCATGCTGTACATTACATCACCAGGATTTATTCAGTTTATAAGTAAGATTTTTTTGCAAAAGAATAGTAGGGTATTCTTGCCTTAACAAATGCTGAGATGTACTTAAAAATCAGTAAGGGGCCTGGAATAGTGCCTCTTCCTACAGAGGTGTTCATATCCTTATCCCCAGAACCTGTGAATATGTTGTTATATGTAAAGGGGAATTAAAATTGCAGGTGGAATTAAGGTTGCTAAACTTTTAAAATAGATCATCCTGGATTATCTGGGTGGGTCTAAGGTCATCACAAGGGACTTTATAAGTGGAGGATGGAAGCAGGAGTCAGAGAAAGAGATGTGATGACAGAAGCAGGGTCAGAGAGATGTTATGTGTTGGCTTCAAGGATGGAGGAAAGGGGGCCATGAGCCAAGGAATGTGGGCAGCCTCTAGAAGCTGGAAAAAGCCAGAAAATGGTTTCTTTTCTGGAGCCTCCAGAAAGGAACACAGCCCTGGGAACACCTTGATTTTAGCCCAGTGAGACTCATTTTGAATTTCTGACCTACAGAGGTATAAGCTAATAAATTTGTGTTGTTTTAAGCCACTAAGTGTGTGGTAATTTGTTATAACAGCAAGAGAAAACTAATACACAGAGAAACAATTAGTGAAACAAAATAGAAAGATGATAAAATAAGCTGACTTATATACAAAACTTTTACATGCATTTCCAAACAGTGGGCAAAAGACAGATTGTATAGTAAATGATAGTTTGACAAGTGTCCATCCATTTGGAAAAAATAAAGATTAAATTCTTACCTTTACCACATAAAATAATAAATTCAAGAAAAATTAGAGATTTACATGTGAAAATTTGAAGTTATAAAGAACTAGAAGAAAATTTAGGAAAATATTATGATAAATCTTGAGGTGGCATGGTATTTCTTGTCATTACACCAAGGGTAAGAGCAACAAATCTGACATATTTAAGATGTAAAAATTAAAGTGTTACCTAAGTCAAAAGACACCATAGACAAACCATTTGAAAAGCAAATTTGAAGGAAAATGTTGAAACGTTGTAGGGGAGGAAAAAAATCTTTTCCTTCTACCATTCTAGGTTCTTGGTTGGGGCTCTGTAACAAAAGACATTAATAAGAGGAAAACAAGTGGAAGTTTATTAATATGTGTAAATCATATACAGATGGGAGAGACTCAGGGATGAGTAACTCAAAGCGATGGCTAGAGCTAGGATTCAGATAGCAACTTGGCTTAAAACAAAGGAAAAAGGGGTTTGGGGCTTCCGGTTGAGAGTCAAGGTATGGGAAGGTGACCAGGGCAAGTATGGTAAACAAGGATAAGATTTGTTATGCAGATTTAAGTCAGTGCTTTCTTCATTGGTAAGAGTTTCTTGTGATTTACAGTCATCCTTCTCTTCCTAGCACAGAGAAGGTGACAGTCTTACAAATGGAGATTTCCTTTATAAATGTAAATTTCCCTTACAAAAGAGTAACTTCTCTCTAGAACTTCTCCAGTGTCCGCTGTTTCTCAAAATAATCAGCTTAAAGTAATCTTTATGCCAGAGAGGCATATTTTAGAGTGGCATCTTCTATTCTCCTACAATATGCAACAAATTAAAAGCAACTATCTTTAATATATAAAAAAGCTCTTACAAGTCAGTAAGAGAAATTGGAGCAAACCAATGAAAAAAATGTGTTCGGGTAATGGCATTACTTCACAGTATAGCACAAATGGATTAAGAAGTAGAATGTATGAAAGGAAAAAAATAAAGGAAATGGAGAATAGATGCCAGAAGTTTCAACATTCATCTAATAGGAGTTCCAGACATAGAGAATAGAAAGACTGGAGAGAAAGCAAATACATGAAGAAATAATGTTCTAGAATTTTCTAAGCTGAAGAGAGAAATGAATCTTCAAACTGAAAAGAGACACTAAGTTCTGAGCATGACTCAAACACACACACACATACACATACACACACAAAATAAAATTTTTAGGTTAAAGATAAAAACCCAGAAGATAAAGGGAAAATCCTGAAAGTTTCCAGGGAGAAAAGGGAGAGAATATAATGGAGAAGTTCTTCAAAGAGCTGATGAGAAATAACTTTGAACCTAGATTTCTAGATCCAGCCAAAATAATCCAGACGAGAGCAAAAAATATTTCAGAAAGTTCATCATACACTTACCCTTTCTGAAAGTATGATTAAGGTATGTGATCCAGCAAGAAGAAAAAAAAATGGATTTAGGAGGAAGGAAGGGGTTCCAGTAAAGCAATGTTGAGGGGGGAAACAATAAAATTTTTTGAAAAATCTAAATAAGTTTGATTGTAAATTTTAAAAATTACAATCTTGGGACTTCCCTGGTGGCGCAGCTCGGTGCTTTGTGACCGCCTGGAGGGGTGGGATAGGGAGGGTGGGAGGGAGGGAGATGCAAGAGGGAAGAGATATGGGAACATGTGTATATGTATAACTGATTCACTTTGTTATAAAGCAGAAACTAACACACCATTGTAAAGAAATTATACCCCAATAAAGATGTTAAAAAAAAAAATCCACCTGCCAGTGCAGAGGACACGGGTTTGATCCCTGGTCCAGGAAGATCCCACATGCCTCGGAGTAACTAAGCCCATGCGCCACAACTACTGAAGCCCACACACCTAGAGCCCGTGCTCTGCAACAAGAGAAGCCACCACAATGAGAAGCCCGTGCACGGCAACGAAGAGTGGCCTCCGCTCACTGCAACTAGAGAAAGCCTGTGCGCAGCACTGAAGACCCAATGCAGCAAAAAAATAATAAATAAAAAAAATAAAAATAAGAAAAAATTACAATCTTGAGCTACAATTTCAGGTAATATAAGCATGGAAGATGAGGGGAGGGACAAGAAAGAAAAGAAGTTCTTGTGTTGTTTAAGGGATGGATAGAGATGCTAATTAATGGTTGAATTATAGAATAATTAAGAGCATTAGCCTTTTAGAGTGCAAACTCTGAAGGCAGAACTTATGGGTTCAAATTCTGGCTTCGCACGCAACTTACCAGCTGTGTGACCTTGAAGAGGTGAGAAGGTGGTTGGATTTCAGAACAGCTCCCAGCAACAAAACTCTTGATGGTTTGTGGGAAAAGGCCAGAGACCACAGATGGAGGATAAGCTGAGATGGAGCTTTCTAATTGCATTCCTTTTTCTCCTCATATTTTCTAGAAGGCTCATTACCTGTCCTTTAAACACCACAGAGCAGAAAAGTGGCTGGGTTGGTCCAGTGCCAGTCCAAAGTGGCATGGTCACATCAAGGCATAGTGGGGTTGGAAAGCTCATAGAAAATTGCAGTCAGGCTGACTGGTAACTAACTATTCCTTCCCTAGCACTCCCTCCACCCACTGGGCTAGGCAATTATAACAAATAACAGCCCCACCCCTATACCCCCTCTACATATCCCTAGACACAGTGAAATGTAAAATTATGAAAGATAAGCAAAAATTGTTTTTAAAACTTTCAGAGAGAAAGAGTAGCTTACTTACAAAGGAAGAATAATTAAACTGACGTCAGATCTCTCAGACAACACCGTGGAGGCAAGGAGACAGTGGTGTAATAACTCCAAAGTGTTGAAAGAAAGGAACTTTTATATTGGGCGGAATAAAAACAGTCTCAGGCATGCAGAGTTTCGGAAGGTTTAAGACAGAGAAAGCACAAGCATTAAAGACAGCACAGCAGTACAATTAATGTATGATGAAGGAGAATTTTTGCACATTTGCTCAATAAAGAATCTGCATTAACCATTCATCATTTGTATGACATATTTAAGGTTTTTTTCTCCCAAGGTGAGTATTATCTTAAACTTTAAGATTCATTCTATTGTATTTCTGATGATTGCTTTACTTTGTGTCTTGCTATGGACTTACTGGATATTTAGGCGCTGTAAACTATCCAGAGAAAGGCAGAAATGGCCACGGAGATAATTAAAGAATGGTAGTGTAACTATAAAAGAATAACCAAAGGGGAAAATTGTTAAGGTAAATAAACACAAAATTGAATTTTCCCTGTTGTCAAAAGGGAAAGACACTTCCCCTTCATTTTTCATCAAGCATTTCCTTGAGAAACCTAGTATTTGTGAATACTTCCTCTGCCCCTTTGATATGTATGTACATATTTTTAAAAGCTAAATAAGCCTCTTGCCAGCCCATAAGCCAGGAATGTCTTTCTTAAAAGCCTTGGAGCCATCTCTTTGAAATGTGGATGTTGAGGAAGATAAGCGCCCTGGCTCCCTGTCACCTGAGAGTTTAGCCTAGGCGCCCGGCTCCAGGCTGTAAGCACCTGCTAGTCTTAGAGACAGGAGTTTTAATCTTTCCTTTGGATACAGGCAATTAGCTAGCACGGATGGCTACTCCAACTACCAGGTGAATTTAGGACTTGCCTGGGAGTATTTAGCTCTCACCCTTAAATGTCATTGTAAAGCCAGGCAAATGAGCAGCACGCCTGGACTTTCTGGCCCCTCCCACCACTTTTGGCTCCTCCCACCACTTTTGGCTTGTATGAAACACTGCACCTCAAAGTGTGAGATCTGGCTTCCCAAAGAGCTGCCCAAGTGGCCAGATGATGCAAGTGTGGGGGAGTTAATGGCTACGGGGTACATTTTGATCTATAAGAAAAGAAACTGGGAGTGAGCCTGGCAGTTAAATTCTCCTTTCTTCCTCCCTCTCACGCACTGTTCCAAGCAGGGTTTCTATGTATAGTCTGTCTGGAGATGTCCTATATGGCCCAAAGGCTGTTTCCTTGGGAACCTGAGCTAAAACAAGAGCATTTAAGACAGTGTTAAGTGCTGAGTGTGGAGGACCCAGGTCTGGAGAGAGTAAAATTGTCCCAATAAGAAAATGGACATTTTGAGGATTGGGGATAGAGGAAAGCAATAGAAGAACCCAGTTGTAGAATAACTAAGGGTGATATTTTTGGACAAAAAGGAAGTTCAGGTGATTTTTGCAGTGAACTGCTTAGCTTTGTAAAATATATACTTCCTTCACTTTTACCAGTCTTCCCTATGAAATCTTCAATGAAGTATCCTTCTGTAACCATTGTCTTGTGAAATGAATTTGTTTTGGAGAATAAAACAGACTGAGTCCTGCACCAAACTTGGTGCAAGGGAACCTGCAGAGCAGAGCCTGGGGAAGCAGCAGGTCTCAGAGGACCTAAGCCTGCTATGTGAAGAAGCCCAGGCTGGCCTGTTGGAGGATAAGACCACAAGAAGCAAGGACTCATCCTAGATGAGGCCTCAACCCACCTGCCATTTGATTGTAGTTATATCAGTGATCCCAGGCAAGACCAGCAGAAAAACCATCTGGCCCAGCCCAAATAGCTGACCCACAGGATCCTGAGCAAATCACGTTTCTTTTTCTTTTTTTCTTTTTTTGCGGTACGCGGGCCTCTCACTGCTGTGGCCTCTCCCGTTGCGGAGCACAGGCTCCGGACGCGCAGGCTCAGCAGCCATGGCTCACGGGCCCAGCCGCTCCGCGGCATGTGGGATCTTCCCAGACCGGGGCACGAACCCGTGTCCCCTGCATCAGCAGGCAGACTCTCAACCACTGTGCCACCAGGGAAGCCCCACATGTTTCTTGTTATAGGTAATAATAATAACAATAATAACCATTTAGAAAATAAAATGGAGAAAAATTACATTCATATAGTGACAAAAATGCACAACACACCCAAAAAGAGACAATTGGAGCAAGGTGACAGACACAGCTCATATGTCCACCTCACATCCCACCCAACATCCCATTGATTTGGGAGGAAAAGCGTTTTTAAGGATAAATTCTTAACAGTCCAGGAAAACAAGAAATGGTGCTTGTGGGCACCAGAAATACTGAGGCACTCCTGGGAGATAGAAAAAAGGTGGGATCAGACTTGTAGAGAAATCTGAGGAGATGAGATCACAACTCAAATCACCAGAGGCAAGAGCTGTGCTTTGTAACCAAGCCTCTGAAAAACTCCAAACTTAGAATCAAAAGGGAGAAACAGCAGGAGTGGGCCTTAGAATAATCAGGTTAAGTTAATTTAAAGGTTCATTTGTGGACTCCCCTCCCACACCTCACAGATTGGCTGGTATCAATCACTTTCGCCTCTAAGATGAAACTCTAAGAATTGCTCATTAAAGAAAGTGAAAAATCTGCCCAACCTTCTGTATAATACCCATAATAGGCCATAAATACAATCTTGATAAATTCCACCACCACCAGCACCACCCCTAGCAAAATGTAGAAGAATACAAGGGACATTCTCTGAATACAATGTAATAAAACGAAAACCACTTTTTCTCTAGGAACTTTAAAAAACACCCTTAAAGACTATCTGAAGATGGCTGTTCAAGCAAACTTGTCTACTTCCCCACTGCTCCACTGAAATGATGGGAAAGTTTCATAATGTACTGGAAAAGAAGAAAGCATGCCATCCAGGAACCAGAAATTGTGAAGAATTCCTAGAAAGAGAAAGCAGTTCAGATAAGATTTACAAGGGTGAAGAGAACCGGAAGTCAAAAGAAGAGGGCTGAAACAACTAAGAAGGTTAAGAGTATATCCAGAGAAACTGTAGGTGGAGGGTAAACGGATAGAAAGAGCAAGAACTACCCCCAGAACTACAGGGCTAGTTGGGTCCTCAACACCCTTAAACGGGGTGGACAGCACTTTAATGACTTCTAATGACAGTGAAATCCCTACCTGCTACCTGGGAAGGGCCCCGAGGATAGGTATGGGGAATGCTGAGAAAGAAGCAAATTAGAGCCTGAGGTACCTTCAGCCTCCACAGTAATAATGAAAGAGAGAAACACATTTGTAGAGAGGGGACCGCTTCCAGCCTGTCTGTCCCATGGCTAATCACCCCAAAGCGAACAGGATACTCAGATGTCCTACCCACTTATGAAGAGTCTGAAAGGGTGATACTTTGATCCATGCATTTTATGAATATAATATTCAGATAAAACTGTAAAACACATAAAATGTTGTCCAAAGCATCATTGGCCTATGTCATGGGCTCAAAAACTGTGTTCCTACAAGACCATGTGTTTCCCTAAGGGAGAATAAATCTTAATTTATTAAGTCAACAAAATAAAGTGAACTGGACTAAATCCAAAGTAATATTATGAAGCCAGTATAGTTTTCTCATTGTCTCTCAGTCTCCTTTCTGCCTCTGTCCCCCACCCAGTACCTTCCAGATTTCTAAAGTCTAGTGTTGCATTGAAAGTAGAAATATGATTACTGTGGTTCCCATATAATTTCTTCTACAGTGTGGTTGGTTGGCTGACTTTCATCTGCCCCCAGCAGCACACCCCAAGCCCTCTGTCTCTAATGGAAGAATAAATCTGTCCTCTTTTACAGTTCCTTCTGTTGTGAACTGGAGAGTGGGGTCTGGCCACTTCTCTGAATCTCAGGTCCACACCAACCCCATAGATTCTTGTGAGAAATAGAGACAATAACAGAAAATAAATCTAACAAAAAATGTGTGAACTGTGGATGCAATAAATTATAAAACTTTATGGAAGACTTAAGAAAGTTCTTAAAAGTGGAGACAAAACCCAGGTTCTTAGGTGGGAAGACTCAACAGCGTAAAGATGTCATTAACCCCCAAGTTGATCGACAAATTCAATGAAATTCCAGTCAGAATCCCAATAGGGACCCTTTTTTTCAATCCTGGAACTTGACCAGCAGATTCTAAAATGTACCTGTATGTGCAAAGGACCTAAAGAAGGACAAAGAGGAAGGACTTGCCTTCTGAACAGCCAGTCATATTGTGGAGCTATGGTCCCTGACATAGGGCGGTGCTGGCACAGGGATCAACAGATTGACTGTGGGACAGAAAAGAAAGCTGAGAGACAGATCCATACGCAGACACCCTTGACATTAAGCTGAGATGGCCCTCAGAGCAGTGGGAACAAGAGGACACATTCACCATCAACTTTCTCCCTTAAGATGAAGACAGGAACCCCTCTCTTACCTTGTCAGCCTTTCCCACAGAGTTCTGTACACAGTCAAGGCTTAATAAGTGCCTTGTGATAAATTGACTGAGAAAAACTGTACCATTCTCCTTCTTGCCTACCCTCGCTGAGAGATCGCCTCTGTCTAATCTTTCCATTTAAATAGCATCCCTTTAGCCAGGGGTTTCAACCTTGGCACCATTGACATTTGGGGCTGGATATTTTTTCTTGGGGAGGGGGGACGACACTGTTCTCTGCATTGTAAGATGTTTAGCAGCATCCTTGACCTCTACCCACTAGATGCCAGTAACCTTCTCCCCATCAAGTCATGACAACCAAAAATGTTTCCAGACGTTGTCAAATGTCCCCTAGGGGACAAGATCCACACCCGCTCTCCCCCATTGAGAACCACTGGGTTAGGCAGTTCTCCCACACCACACTTTTATGATGCCACACCATCCTTGTGGCTAACTTTAGAATGTTCACAAATATCCTAGCTCTCTCTGCTCCCAGAGGACCTCACTCTTTCACCCCTTCGAGGGTCAGACTTGACCATTTGATGAGACAGTTCATGCTTAGCCACTCTCTTGTCTCTCCTGGGCCATCTACATGGCTTCTCTGTGTCCCTGGGACCTAGCATGAGGGTGTTGATAATGTGGAGAAGAGCCCCAGTCTACCTGCGGTGGGCAAGCAGCATGAGTGAGAAATAAACTCTTATTCTCTGTCATTTCTTTATAACCCAAACTACTCTGAGCTGGTATCCCTCCCCACCAAAAGGACGATGCCTTCTTTGAAATAACAGAAAAAATATATATTGGTCTCTGCCCCTGGTTCCTGGCACAGAGCTCCTAAAACCCACATAATTTCCTATGTGATAAGAGCACTAGTAGCATCTTTTGTCCTCATGAGGCGACTCTGGGTGGGCTCCTGGTCACCAGAAAGACGAAGCTATGATTTCAAGCTTGGAATTTTCAGCCCCAGGCCCCCATCCTCCAGAGAAGGGAAAGGGTTGGAAATGGAGTTAATAATTGATCATGCCTATGTGAGGAAGCCCCCAGAAAATCCCAATAGCATGGAGTTCCAGGAGCTTCCAGGTTGGTGAACACATCCATGCTGGGAGACTGGGCACCCCAATGCCACAGGGACATTGTGCTCTGAATCCTTCCGGACCTCGCCCCAGGTATTTCTTCACCTGGCTGTTCATCTGTATCCTTTATCATGTCCTTTATTATATAATAAACCAGTAAATGTAAGTAAGTGTTTCCCTGAGTTCTGTGAGCTATTCTAGCAAATGACTGAATTTGAGAAGGGGGTCATGGGAACCTCTGATGTGTAGCTGATTGGTCAGAAGTACAGGTGACAACCTGGGACTATCAGTGGGCATCTGAGCTGGAAGGGGCAGTCTTGTGGGACTGAGCCCTTAACCTGTTGGGTCTGTGCTAACTCCCATTAGTGTCAGGATTGAATTGAATTGTAGGACACCCAGCTGATGACAAAGAGAATTGCTTTGGTATGGGGAAAAAACCCACACGTCCCAGAAGTCTCGTGGGTGTGGTAGTAGTGTGAGAGTAAAAAAGAGACATAGGAGTGTTTTTCCCAGACATCTGGGATGGCCTACCCCTCCATACACCCCTCCCCTGGTCAGGCCTGTGCCAGGGGAGCAGGAAGCCTCCAGGTCAGCACCTTTCAGGGGACCCTGTATTAGAGGGACATCATGAGGCTTCCTTGAACCTTCCCTGCAGGACCCAGAGCAGCAAGTCACCTGGTGGACACACACTGGGACCCTGGAGAAGGACTTTCCACAGGTTGTGACTCATGGTCAAGAAAATATTTTATGGATCCTGAATAGAATTGCACATTTTATTTATTTATTTTAATAAATTTATTTATTTTTGGCTGTGTTGGGTCTTCGCTGCTGTGCGCGGGATTTCTCTAGTTGCAGCGAGCAGGGGCTACTCTTCATTGCAGTGTGCGGGCTTCTCATTGTGGTGGCTTCTCTTGTTGCAGAGCACGGGCTCTAGTTGCGTGCAGGCTTCAGTAGTTGTGGTGCATAGGCTCAGTAGTTTGGCTTGCAGGCTCTAGAGCGCAGGCTCAGTAGTTGTGGCGCACGGGCTTAGTTGCTCCGAGGCGTGTGGGATCTTCCCGGACCAGGGCTCGAATCCGTGTCCCCTGCACTGGCAGGCGGATTCTTAACCACTGCGCCACCAAGGAAGCCCAGAATTGCACATTTTAAATGAATTAGAATGAAATAACATAGCACATCATAAAACAGAATAGAAAATATTGGAGAGTATCACACGTATAAGGGTCAGTATTGTTCTGTGAAGCATTTGTTTTAGAGTCATTTGTAAAATGTGTTCTTTACCGTGGGTCTTGGTGAATAAAGCTCAGAACTGTTTTCTTGTGATGGATGTACTGTTCTCTCTCACATGTCCTTGCATTTTCCCAGTTCTCTACTATGAAGAGGATTTTTTTTTGACTGTGCTGTGCAGCTTGTGGGATCTTAGTTCCCCAACCAGGGATTGAACCTAGGCCCTCAGCAGTGAAAGCGTGGAGTCCTAACCACTGGACCATCAGGGAATTCCCAGGATTTTGCTTTAGAACCAGTTTTTAAAATTATTGAAAGAGAAACAAAACAGAGACTGGAAATTTAATAAAAAAGTCATTTTGGACCCTCATCATAAGAGCACGTGCATCCACACTGGGCCCCAGGCTTGATGCGGGGAGGAGGCTGATTGGGGGTGTCCTTGGGGGCCACATACAGGCTGACTTCTGGGGTCGGGCAAAACCATGGTCTCCCTGCATCTCAAAATTTGGATCTGTCACATGGAGGAGGAGAAGGAGGAGGAGAAGGAAGAGGAGGAGGAGGCAGAGGGGGAGCAGGGGGAGGAGGAGGAAGAGGAGGAGGAGGAGGAGGGGGAGGAGGGGGAGGAAGAGGAAGAGGAGGAGGGGGAGGAGGAGGGGGAGGAGGAGGGGGAGGAGGAAGGGAAGGAGGAGGAGGGGGAGGAGGAAGGGAAGGAGGAGGAGAGGGAGGAAGGGGAAGAGGGGAAAGAGGAGGAGGAGAGGAGGAGGAGAGGAAGGGAAGGGGGGAGGGATGAAGGAAGGGAGGAAGGAAGGAAGGAAAGAGCTGTATCTACCCAGGGAACCTAAGGGAAAATGCTCCCTGTCATGACTCCAGAGTGCTTTCAAGCCATCCTTCCCTGTACCCGTCTCCTGTGCAGAGGAATCCAGCTCGTGGATCCCATCTTCCTTGGGAGAAAGAAAAATCCAATCCTTCTGTAACTCTTTTGGATGTCCTCTTCCGTATCTGCACAGAGAATAAGGTACACAATGTCTACTAGCAGAATATTAAATTTGAGGAAAGAAGAACAGCACTGGGGTAAAATAGAATTTGTTTCCTCTGAGGCACAGGTAGAGTGACCTCACTGACCTGGGCAGCACCCACCTCTCCCTGCAGCGCCAGGCAGGGTGTCCTCACAGTTCTGGGGAACCTCCGACCCCAGCCAGCTGACTCCTTATGCCCTCCTTCCTGGCACCCTCTCCCGCCGATGGCTGTGATAACCCCCACTTGGCCCTGGGTCTCCCTTGCCTCTCTGCCAGCCCCTCTTCCACCTCTAGGGTTCCTTGTCTTGGAAAAATGACTCCACATTCTCCACCCTGAGATTTGGGGCAGAACTCAGAGCTCATTCAAGTCTCTCCACTCCCCAAATACATACCTATCTTCCTTACTGTCTCTGAAGTCATGGTGAGTTCCAAACTCAGCTCTTCCTGCACATGCCAGCTGTAGGTACTCTGGCAAGAAGCTGGACGTCTGTCTGTGTCTCCATCTCTCATTACAATCTCTCTCTCTAGCTGTATATAACATCTATAGTATCATAATGATGATAGTGTCTGTGCTCAGAGGTTGGTTGTGGAGATAAAACAGGAGAATCCGTACGAGATGCTTAGTATCAGCCCAGGCACTTTGCAAACATAAGATGAATAGTAATTGTACTTTCTATGGTTATTATGGAAGGTGGGCTGAGAGGGGGAGACTCCAGCGGACCACACCTCCCTCATTCCTGCAGATGTTGTTCCTGGCCTGGGATGCAGACTCCAGGGCCTGGGACCTGTCCACACAAAGGTATGACCCTAAGTGGCAAGACATTATTATTCTTGGAGGAGTAGGTGGGGACTCAGGTAAACTGGGATGCCCTCACCATGCAGCCCCCAGGAGCTGGCTCTGCAGGGAGGGTCACCCCTGTGAGGAAGGCTGTGCCTCAGAACATGCTGGTCAGGGAGGGTTTATGTGGGTGTCCACATCTGTCCATACCCAGGGCCACGCCTCCTTTTCCACTTGTCTGTCACAGTCGATGCCAACTCCCAGGTCTAGAGCTCCACAGAGTGGTGATTCTCTGAGGCTCTTCTCAGTCTCCCAGAGCAAGGTCCTCTTGGGCAGGGTCCCCCATCCCCGAGGTCTTTAGGAGACCCAGACCCAGGCCCGGCCCCAGGGCTGCTGTGTGGACAGCAACCTGTGACCCTGCAGCTATCACAGAGTGTTTGTGGGAGGGGGTAGACCCAATTCTGGCCCAGCAACCATGGCTCCAACCTGAGTCACAGTGACCAGAGTCCAAGGAGAGATTTGATTCTTGCCCTTCTCCAGGAGCCCATTATCTGCTGGCTTACGGTTCCTCCCGCCTTTGATTCAAATCTGTTGGGGTGAGGGGATGCGTCCAGTGGTGGGATGAAGGCAGAGGTAGGGGAGATGGAGGCCTCAGCAGAAGAGTGGAGACCTTCCAAGGCTGGATGAGAGCCAGGAGGCTGAGGTGATGGGCAGTGGATGGTCAAAATGGTGCAACACTGCCTCCATCTGGGGCTGGTGTTTGATGTCCCATGTAAGTCACCTTGGATCTCTGTTGGTAGCCTTAATGTCCCCCAACACACACAATGGTTTGTTCTAAAATAGACTCCTCTCTTCCCTTCCCCAGAGCCGACTGTTCCAGCTCTGTGGCCTGCAACGGTTCGTTTGGGACAGGACTATCCCATTCTCAACACTTGACCCCTATCCCAGCTCCCAAGCCCTTGGTTGTGAGATGGGCAATTTCATGCCTTTGTCCAGTGGACTTTTCCATCTGTTGCTCCCCTGAATCATGACTAAGTGGACTCTTCCATTCCTGTCCACCACGGTCCTCACAATGGACCTCTCCTTCCCTATTCCTCCATGTTCCCCAGTTGACAGTTTCATCTCTGTCTCCTCCCACATACTCCCAAGTGGATCCCAGCCCCATGACCCTGAAGATCTTAGAAAGAGCAAAGGCCAAGGTGTCCAACCACCTGCAGAATCCTGCTCCAGGACTGGGGTGTACAGCATCCATCAGAATAAAAACTAGCAACATCCCCCACTAGACTATCACCTCCACATGGGCAGGGACAGTTGTTTATCTTGTTCCCAGACATCTCTCCAGCACCTAGAATGGCCCTTATTACACAGTACAAACCCATTAGGTGTTGGATGAATGAACCCTTTGACACAGCAATTCCACTTCTAAGAACGTGTCCTAAAGAAACACTCACACAGGTGCACAGGGTTGTGTGCACAAGAATGGGAGCAAACAACTGGGAAAAACTTGTAAATATTTATTAATTGTCAGTGACTGATGCAGGGTAAATGAATAATGGAGGTTTGTAGCATGGAGCACATGCTGAACAGGAAACAGAGTGAGACAGACTTGTCCACGACACGCTGCTAGTGGGGAAAAGCAGGTCAGAGATGCTCATAGTTGTACCGTGTGTGTGTGTGTGTGTGTGTGTGTGTGTGTGTGTAAATGCAGAGAAAAACATCTGGAATCAAACACCCAGAACTGGTCTCAGTAGTTGCATCTGGAGAGAGGGAGGCTAGTGCCGTTTTGTACAAAGAATACTTGACAATACTTGTTTTTCTAAGGTAGATGCATGGATACAAAGAGAGAAATACACATTAGGTATATGTCTTGCTCATCAACGCAACTCTAACATCTAGCAACATTTGGCACATAGTAAGAAAATTCATGTTTAACTTTTCACTGTTGTGAACTCTTTCTTTCACTTGCTATACAGCTGATGGCTAGGAGTTCACAGCCATGCCCATGTTCATGAAAGGCCACCAGGTTCTGCTTCTTATCATGGGCACTTGTCACATCCCTGAGGCTGAGGCATGGAAAGAGAAGGAAAATAAGTGGCGATGAGCTCCCATTGACTGAAAAATCACTACTTAACTCTGACCTGCATAGCCCTGTGCACTCCGATTCCACCTTGCCTTGTGGTCTATGTGCTCCTCCCGCTGCTCCTAAAGGCCAAACTTCTGCTCAGGCTACAGCAACTCCCTCATCTGTCCTATGAGTTTCTAGGCTAGAGGAAGGTGTGGCCTACACGCCAGTAGATGACCTGGGGTTTGGGAGCCCACAGCATCCTGGGGAGGGAAGATCTCTGGATATACAGAGCAGGGAGTAGAAAAAGCACAGGAAGCCTCCTCATTTAGCCTCAGAGCTGCATCCCAAGGGACAGGGAGAAAGGAATGATTTGGGAACAAGCAACAAGATGGGGTACAAGTACCATAAGAGAACAGTGCATTTTGCGGGGATGTGGGGATGGACTGAAAGGTCACTTACAGAGTTAGTCATCTTCTTCGGAATCACTGATCTCTTTATAGACCACCAAGTTCTTTCTTTCCCGCAGTCTGTGGGTCCAGACATTAATCTCCCTTCTCCTGTGTCCTGTGATGGAAAAGAGTTTGTAAATGGGGGTTGGGTGGGTTAGGGAGTGTTGGGCCCTGTTTTGTCAGATAAGGAAATGCCTCCTCCCTCCCAAGTGACCACAGGCCTTTTACATAGTCTTTTCCCCACACCTTCTGGCTCAGAGAGGCTGAGATACTAAACCTGCACCAACACACACCAAACGCCAGTTAGAGTTTTAGCTTCTGGCTCCTTCCATTGTCAGATTTAGATTCCCAACCTCTTTCCTCACCAGAACATTTATTCCGACCTTCTTTCATTCAGCATGTATTTGTTAAGGGCATATTGTATGCCAGGCATTGAGCTGAAGGTGGGGATAAAACTCCGAGTAAGATATGTTCCCAGGTTATCACGGACGGAATAATGACCTGAGCACCTTTCATGGCATCAGGGCTTGTAGACTCAACTGAACACTTTTTTTTGGGCTGCTCTGTGCGCGGCATGCAGGATCTCCACCAGGGATGGAAACCGTGCCCCGTGCAGTGCAAGCGTGGAGTCTTAACCACAGGACCGCCAGGGAAGTTCCTTGAATTGAACACCTTTGAATAACCTGTGAACTCTGATTCTTTATTTCCGTTTTATGGACTAGGAACTGGAGCTCAGAGAATTTGGAAGGCTTGCCCTGAGTTACACAGCTTTCATATCGATGAAACTCAAGTCTGTGACTCTGGAAGTCAATTTTTTTTGGCCTTGTTTTGTTTATTTATTTATTTAAAATGTTGAGCCTTCTTTTTAAATTTATTTATTTTTATTTTTGGCTGTGTTGGGTCTTTGTTTCTGTGCGAGGGCTTTCTCTAGTTGTGGCAAGCGGGGGGCCACTCTTCATCGCGGTGCGCAGGCCTCTCACTGTCGTGGCCTCTCTCGTTGCGGAGCACAGGCTCCAGACGCGCAGGCTCAGTAGTTGTGGCTCATGGGCCTAGTTGCTCCGCGGCATGTGGGATCCTCCCAGACCAGGGCTCGAACCCGTGTCCCCTGCATAAGCAGGCAGACTCCCAACCACTGTGCCACCAGGGAAGCCCCGTTTTGTTTATTTTTAATTTCTGGCTGTGCCATGCAGCTTGTGGGATCTTAGTTCCCTGACCAGGGATCGAAGCTGGGTTCCGGCAGTGAAAGCGCCAAGTCCTAACCATTGGACCACCAGGAAATTCCCTGGAAGTCAGTTCTAATGTTTCAGCTGGAGCTGGGTGAGCTCCTCAGCCCAGCCTGGCCCCAGGCCTGTCCAGGATCCATCTCCCACACCTAGCCCATGCACTTGAACATGGCCAGGGAAGCCAGAGGAGTTGTTCCCAAAGAGTTTCCTCTTACCTGATGTTTTCTTACTCTGCTGACCAGAGGTATTTGCTTTTCCCGGGGGGCACAGCTGTTCCTGAGCCTACTCTGAGCCTGATGTTACTGGTACTAACTTCGAAGGATTTTTTTTCTTTTTGGACTTCTTGGGCATCACCTTCTAAATGTGAAGGTCACATACAAAGAGTATCAATGGCATTTCTCGAGTGCTTTAGAGCTTACAAAGTGTCTTTGTGCGCAGTACCTTAATTAAAGTTCTCAACAAGTCTGGGAGATCATTATATTACCTGTACCTAAATTACAAGAAACCTGGGAAGTTAGAAGGAAAAGGAATGGTCTACATGAAGGGTGTTTCCAAGACTAGAATGCTTGTCTTCACACTCTTTCCAGACTGACACTCTCGCCAAGAGGAGTCTCCATGTGAGCAGGAGTGTGGTACATGGAAGATTTGGGGAAGCAGAGCACTCTTAACAATCCACGAGGTCTGTAAAGGTGAGGAGGGGCTTCTATAAAATATAAGGGATCGAATATAAGCTAGTAGACAGCTGCTGGGAGAGTAAATGGAACAATGTACAGAAGGGACAAAACACTGCTAGCAAATGGTGTGGGGGGATGAATATAGGGAAGGGAGAAGAAAGGAATGGTTCACGGAAATTCACGTAGACAGCCAAGAAAGTGGTGCCAGATGTGACATCCTGTCCTACCCTGGCAAGAACATTTCAATTGGAATTAAGCGAGGTGGTTCCTCTACCAATTCTACTGGTGTCAGGGTGTGTCACTGACCAACAACCTCAAGCTAACCTTCATTCAGCTCCTTTGTTTATGAAACAGTGAGCAATAACAGTATAACCAGCTCCCTCATTTATGAATCAGTGAACAATAACTGTAAAACAAGCTAAATGAAAGAAATTTCTGAGCTTACAAATGCTGTTTAAACGTGGTAATAATAAAAATGAATATGTTCTTTTATGATCCTTCTTTGAATTCTCTCCTCAACCGTGTCCACACTGGCAACGCACCCGCCAGATCCCTTTACCCTCTAAACTAGAGTTTAATCTGCAATTGTGGAAGAACTTATTCAAGAACCCTCTAAGGGTCCCCCTGGGCTGGGACTGAGGCTTCAGAGATGCCTCAGGTGCAGACAAGGCCCCGAAGGAGCTCACAGAAGGGAGGGGCCAACAGTCCAGGCGATTCCCAAGCAATGTGAAAGGGGCCCTTTGACTGAGCAGATGGGAGCTGGTACTTCCTGTTGTGAGACTGGGCATCTAAACAGAAGCATCAGCAGCATCTGCGAGTTTAGCCCTAGGGGAAATGCCTGAGCTTCGGAAACATACGAAAAATTCACGAATTTGGAAATGGTTTGGGGCTTTGGGTTAGACTACGACCACTGCCACTGTGGTCTCAAGCAAATTATTTAACATCTCTATACCACAATACCCGCATGTTTGTTATTATTATTTAATAATAATAATATCCTCATTATTATTTGGGGATAATAATAGTAGCAATGTCATAGAGGTTTTCTTAGGGACTAAATAAATTAATCCATGTGAATTGCCTAAAATAAGTCTGGCATCACTATGAAAACAAAAGAAGTATCAGCTATCACAACTGTTGTTAATTACTATTAAGCTCTCAATACTACATCAGGCATTGTGATAAAGAGATCAGGAAAGGGAGGCAGTGAGGGCCAGGTCATTCTCAATATTTTCCCACTTTTACCAATATTCACATCCATGGAGAGATAAACGGTCTCTGGTCCTCTGGATTTGGGAGGCAGTCACCTTCAGGTGTTTTCTCTCTCGCATGTTGGAAGCCTCCTGAGCAGGTTCATCTAAAAGAAGGTGACAGGGGCTTCCCTGGTGGCGCAGTGGTTGAGAGTCCGCCTGCTGATGCAGGGGACACGGGTTCGTGCCCCAGTCCGGGAAGATCCCACATGCCGTGGAGCAGCTGGGCCCGTGAGCCATGACCGCTGAGCCTGCGTGTCCGGAGCCTGTGCTCCGCAACGGGAGAGGCCACAACAGTGAGAGGCCCGCGTACAGCAAAAAAAAAAAAAAAAAAAATTAAAAAAAAATAACAATAAAAGAAGGCGACAAATCAGAATTTTTCTTTGTTGGTAAATATTCCCAAACTGCAGAGAGACTCCTGTAGTATCAGAATTCTGCAGCAGAGGGTTATGAGTCCACTCACCGTCAAGGAGTTACTTTGAGACAAGCCTCTGAATTATAACGGTTTATACATTTATTTGCAGCATCAATTCATAATTTTCCTTCTGATGATTTATAAAAAGCGAACTAAACCCCATCACTGCCTCATCCTATTCACTACATATTTCTTACTTGTTTCCCCAAAGAATTAAATAGACTGGTCTTTAACCAAAAATCACTGTATACTTAAAATGGTGAATTTTATAGTATGCCTCAATGAAACTGTTAAGTGTATGATGAACCATGGATGATTTAATCCAGCGGTTCTGGGATGTTTCCAGTATAAGAACACCTCTTAAATGTCAAGAACTTTGTAGATACTCAAGCACTGGATTTTCAGTCCTCTCGCAGTAATTTTGGGAGCTTGTGGAATCTGTCCTGTTTAGCTGGAGAGTCAAAGGTCTATTGGAGACACTTTGAACATTCTGACCCTGTCTTCTTACAACTGTGCTGTCAGAGCAAAAGAGCAAGTGAACGTATCCTATCCCCTTTTTAAGTGAGTACATACACTGCTGAAATTCACAAAGATATCTAGAATCTGTCACTTTTTTAACCCTACGTTGCCTCTGCTCACTGACAAGTAGGAAAGGTCAATGTGCAGAGGACTGCTCTCTCAGACTCTCTCTCAAACTCAACACATAGAATCAGGTTCAATTAGGAGTGAGACAACTATTTGGTTTTGGTAAAAAACACAGAGAAATAGCCATATGTCATTACATAATGTTAATCACTTTCTCTCTTAAGATAGTTATCCAATACCTATGCTCTATTATTTTAGAAGTTTTGGGTAGATTTACACTTTAAATTTTCCCCATCTGGACCCCAAAGTAGACAGGCTTCAGGAGACCCTTTTCTGTCACTTACGCAGATTCCTGGGGTTCTGATCTTTAGAATCATGCCCGTTGGATTTTGTGGCTCGTTTTTTAGGACACATGAAAGTTGGTAGGGTAGTCTTGAGACCTAGAATGATGCAAAATATTTGTTTCTTAACAGGCAACCTGAGAGGAGGGTTGAATGCTGTGACACAGCACCAACAGTAAAGCTAATCAGCTGGGGGAGGGGGGTTCTGAATCAGGGCCAGTGGGAGAGAAGTGCACAGGATCCAGGACAGATCATCTCTGTGGCCACTCCCAGTCCACAGCCTTGCACAGGACATATCAGTAAAAGAGAAGAATGCCTGGAAGCTGCCCTGGGATTTCTTCCCACACAAAAGGACAAATGTGGGACAATTGCCACAGCCTAAGAAGAAGCCATGGCATGTAAAGAGGGATGGTCATTTGTTCCCAGCCTTGTCTGGACGCAGAACTTCCTGTTACCTAGATCAGTCATGATGTCATAGTTTCTCTTCATATACACATAGGTGATTTTCTCTGAGTAACCCAGATCTGCCCATTCTTTCTTAGAGAAGTATTTGGAAATATCCTTGAAAGCCTAGAAAAGAAAGAAGAATAAATCCTAGCAATGACTCAGCTAAACATGTCTGACACTCAGCCAGGAACTCTTCCTTGGCTGCAGGACCTCCATGTTAGATCTGTAAACTGGAGATAATAATCCTTCCTGGCTGATGTCATGGCTAACTGACAGAACATGGGTAACGTTGCCTAGGTTCTCACCTGGCATGCAGTAGGTGCTTAAGGCTGGTGGCATCCTCTCCTCTCACCTTCTGGAATAGACTGAGAGTCAACCAATCCAGTACAAGGTCACAGATCTTGTACCCAGGGATGCTAGGCAAGGACAGAGTGAGGGTGGGAAGCTCTGGATGTCCTCGTGACATGCTGCTCCTTGTTCCCAGTGCCTCTGACCTCCTCTCCTCAGAAATCTAGCCACCCTACACTGTCCCCTGGTCCACTCCTCTGCCCCCTCCAGATCACCTCACCTTGGAGTTCTTCTCTGATTTCTGGCTATCTTCCCTGGGGCTCTTTTCAAAGGACCTGCCTCTGTTCATGGTCCTGGGATTGGTCTGATCTCGAGGAACACATCCTGGATCTGTCCAGCCACAAGGCCAAAAGTTCTGTTGGGAGAGAAAGTGCTGAGGGAAGGCCACACTCAGTTAGTCACCTGTAATTAAGGTTCTACTTTTCTCCATCCTTGGCTTATCTGTCCCTGAGTAAGGACATGGGGGTGGGGAAATAAGATGAGAATAGGGGGCTGGAGGTCTCTGGGAGAAGGACTGATTAGGGATGACATGTTTTCTGTGGGCATGATCAAAGCAGCATTGAGTCTTTGAGGGGGGTTACTGTTGTTAGTAGTTTTCCTGGAGTTCGGCTTATCCTGAAGGAAAGATATGAAGACCCTTGTTGGGGAAGCAGTGAAGTGAATGTATAGTTTTACTGAGGGGGGATGTTTTGAGGCAAAGCGGGGGAGGTAAGTCCCGGAGATCATATGGTGTCTCTGACTGAAGGGTTTCAGTTTTCAGGCAGAGGGATGTGGGGTTTTGCTCTGTTGAAAAGAAATGAAGATCCCTAACATGAGTGAATTTAAAGGTTATTACTAAGGCCAAATCAATAAAGTCAGAAATGAAAAACGAGAAGTTACAACCAACACCACAGAAATACAAAGGATCATAAGAAATTACTATAAAAACTATACACCAATAAAATGGACAACCTAGAAGAAACAGACAAATTCCTAGAAATGTACAATCTCCCAAGATGGAACCAGGAAGAAATAGAAAATATGAACAGACCAAATACCAGTAATGAAATTGAATTAGTAATTAAAAACTCCCAAAAGACAAAAGTCCAGGGCCAGATGGCTTCACACATGAATTCTACCAAACATTTAGAGAAGAATTAACATCTATCCTTCTCAAGCTATTCCAAAAAATTGTAGAGGAAGGAATACTTCTGAACTCATCCTATGAGGCCAGCATCACCCTGATACCAAAACTAGAGAAAGATATCACAAAAAAAGAAAATTAGAGGCCAATATCAGTGATTACTATAGATGCAAAAACGCTCAACAAAATATTAGCAAACCGAATCCAACAATACATTAAAAGGATCAAACATCATAACCAAGTGGGATTTATCCCAGGGATGCAAGGATGGTTCAATATCTGAAAATCAATCCATGTGATATACCACATTAACAAATTGAAAAATAAAAATCATAAGATCATCTCAATAGATTGATGCAGAAAAAGCTTTTAACAAAATTCAACATCCAATTATTATAAAAACTCTATACACACTTTATAAAAAAAAGTGGGTATAGAGGAAACATACCTCAACATAATAAAGGCCATATATAATAAGCCCATAGCTAACATCATACTCAACAGTGAAAAGCTAGACATTTCTCCAAAGAAGACATACAGATGGCCAAAAAGCACATGCAAAGATGCTCAACATCATTAATTATTAGAGAAATGCAAATCAAAACTACAATGAGGTATCACCTCACACAGGTCAGAATGGCCATCATCAAAAAATCTACAAACAATAAATGCTGGAGAGGGTGTGGAGAAAAGGGAATATTGGTGGAAATGTAAATTGGTACAGCTACTATGGAGAACAGTATGGAGGTTCCTTAAAAAACTAAAAATAGAGTTACCATATGATCCAGAAATCCCACTCCTGAGTATATACCTGGAGGAAACCATAATTCAAAAAGATACATGCACCCCGATGTTCATAGAAGCACTATTTACAATAGCCAAGACATGGAAGCAACCTAAATGTCCATCGACAGAGGAATGGATAAAGAAGATGTGGTACATATATACAATGGAATATTACTCAGCCATAAAAAAGAACAAAATATAACATTTGCAGCAACATGGATGGAACTAGAGATTGTCATACTGAGTGAAGTAAGTCAGACAGAGAAGGACAAATATTGTATGATATAGCTTATATGTGGAATCTAAAAAAATGGTACAAAGGAATTTATATATAAAACAGAAATAGTCACAGATGTAGAAAACAATTTTATGGTTACCAGGGATAAAGTGGGGAGGGATAAATTGGGAGACTGAGATTGACATAAACACACTACTCTATGTAAAATAGATAACTAATAAAGACCTACTATATAGCACAGGGAACTCTACTCAATACTCTGTAATGATCTATATGGGAAAATAGTCTAAAAAAAGAGTTGATATATGTATATGTATATACACATACACTTTGATGTACAGCAGAAAGTAACACAACATTGTAAATCAACTATACTCAAGAAAAGTTTAAAAAAACAGTGAAAAGCTGAAAGCATTTCCTCTAAGATCAGGAATGTGACAAGGATGCCCACTCTTGCTACTTTTATTCAACATGGTATTTGAAGTCCTAGCCACAGCAATGAGATAAGAAAAAGAAATAAAAGGAATCCAAATCAGAAAGAAAGAAGTAAAACTGTCACTATTTGCAGATGACATGATACTACACATAGAAAATCCTAAAGATGCCACCAAAATAATGACTAGAGCTCATCAATGAATTCATTAAGTTGAAGGCCACAAAATCAATATACAGAAATTTGTTGCATTTCTATACAATAAAAATGAACTATCAGTGGGGACTTCCCTGGTGGTCCAGTGGTTAAGTGTCCACCTTCCAATGCAGGGGATGTGGGTTCGATCCCTGGTCAGGGAACTAAGATCCCACATACCGCAGGGCAACTAAGCCCGGGTGCCACAACTACTGAGCCTGCGTGCCACAACAAGAGAGCCTTGTGCTGCAACTACAGAGCCCACATGCCCTGGAGCCTGTGCTCCACAACTACAGAGCCCATGGGCTCACAACTAGAGAGCCTGCACATTGCAACTACTGAGCCCGTGTGCCCTGGAGCCTGCATGCCACAACTAGAGAAGCCCATGCACTGCAACTACTGAGCCCACACGCCCCAACTAGAGAGCCGGTGCACTGCAACTACTGTGCCCACATGCTCTGGAGCCTGCACACCACAACTAGGGAGAAGCACGTGCACTGCAACAAAGAGCCCACGTGCCACAACGAAAAATCCCACGTGCGGCAACTAAGACCCAATGCAGCCAAAAATAAATAAATAAAAATTTTTAAAAAACAATGAAAGAAAGAGAAATTAAGGAAATAATACCATTTACATTTGCATCAGAAAGGATAAAATACCTAGGAACAAATATAACTAAACAGGTAGAAGACTTGTACTTGGAAAACTATAAGGCACTGGTGAAAGAAACCGAAGACTACACAAACAGATGGAAAGAATCTTGTATTGGATGAATTAATATTGTTAAAATGACCATACTACCAAAGGCAATCTACAGATTTGATGCAATCCCTATCAAAATACCAATGGCATTTTTCAAAGAACTTGAACAAATTAATTAATTAATCATTTATTTATTTATTTTTGCTGCACCACATGGCATGCAGGATCTCAGTTCCCTGACCAGGGATTGAGCCTACACCCCTGCAGTGAAAGCACAGAATCTTAACCACTGGACCACCAGGGAAGTCCTTAGAACAAATAATTTAAAATTTTTATGGAAACCCAAAAGACCCCAAATAGCCAAAATATTCTTGAGAAAGAAGAATAAAGCTGGAGGTATCACACTCCCAAATTAGTAGCTGGAGGTATCTTCAGACTATACTACAAAGCTAAAGTAATCAAAACAGTATGGTACTGGCACAAAAACAGACACATAGATCAATGGAACAGAATAGAAAGCCCAAAAATAAACCCACACACATATGGTCAATTAATCTATGACAAAGGAAATAAAAATATACAAGGGGGGAAAGACAGCCTCTTCAATAAGTGGTGCTAGGAAAATTGGAAAGCTACATGTAAAAGAATGAAATTAGAACATTTTCTCACACCATATACAAAAATAAATTCAAAATGGATTAAAGACCTAAATGTTAGACCAGAAACCATAAAACTCATAGAAGAAAACACTATGACATAAATTGTAGCAATATTTATTTGGACCTGTCTCCTACAGCAAAGGAAACAAAAACAAAAATTAAAAAATGGGATCTAGGACTTCCCTGGTGGCACAGTGGTTAAGAATCTGACTGCCAATGCAGGGGACATGGGTTCGAGCCCTGGTCCAGGAAGATCCCACATGCTGTGGAGCAACTAAGCCTGTGCACCACAGCTACTGAGCCCATGCTCTAGAGTCCATGACCACAACTGCTGAGCCCGTGTGCCACAACTACTGAAGCCTGCACACCTAGAGCCCATGGTCTGCAACAAAGAGAAGCCAACACAATGAAAAGCCCTGAGGCCCTGCTCGCCTCAACTAGAGAAAGCCCACATGCAGCAACGAAGACCCAAAGCAGCCAAAAATAAAAATAAATAAATAAATTTATTTAAAAAAATGGGACCTAGTTAAACTTAAAAGCCTTTGAGCAGCAAAGGAAACCACTGACAAAACAAAAAGACAACCTACTGAAAGAGAGAAAATATTTGCAAATGATATGACTGATAATGGGTTAATATCCAAATTACATAAAGAGCTTATACAACTCAATATATTAAAAAACCCAAACAACCCTATTTAAAAATGGGCAGAAGAACTGAATAGACATTTTTCTGAAGAAGACATACAGATGGCCAACAAGCCCATGTAAAGATGCTCAATATCGCTAATCATTAGAGAAATACAAATCAAAACCACAAAGAGATATTGCCTCACACCTGCCACAGTGACTACCATCAAAAAGACCACAAACAACAAACACTGGGGAGGATGTGGAGAAAAGGGTACCCTTGTACATTGTTGGTGGGAATGTAAATTGGTACAGCCACTGTGGGAAACAGTATGGAGGTACATCAAAAAACTAAAAATAGGACTACAATATGACCCAGCAATTCCACTCCTGGGCATATATCAAAAAAAAAAACAACCCAAAAACTTTCATTTGAAAAGACACATGCACCCCAATATGCATAGCAGCATTATTTACACAGCCAAGATATGGAAAGCAATCTAAGTGTCCATTAACAGAAAATGGATAAAGCTGTGGTATATTTAGACAATGGAATACTACTCAGCCATAAAAAAGAATAAAATTTTCTCATTGGCAACAACATGTATGGACCTGGAGTATACTATACTTAGTGAAATAAGTCAGACAGAAGAAGACAAATACTGTATGTTATCACTTATATGCAGAATTAAAAAAATAAAACAAATGAATATAACAAAAAAGAAACAGACTCACAGATATGGAGAACAAACTAGTGGTTACCAGTGAGGAGAGGGAAGAGGGGAGGGGAAAAACAGGGGTAGGTGATTAAGAGATAAAAACTGCTATGTAGGGCCTCCTTGGTGGGGCAGTGGTTGAGAGTCCGCCTGCTGATGCAGGGGACACGGGTGCATGCCCTGGTCCGGGAAGATCCCACATGCTGCGGAGCAGCTGGGCCCGTGAGCCATGGCCGCTGAGCCTGCGCGTCGGGAGCCTGTGCTCCGCAACGGGAGAGGCCACAACAGTGAGAGGCCCGCATACCGCAAAAAAAAAAGGAGTATAATCAATTAAAATATTGAATCATTATGTTATATGCCTGAAATTAATATAATATTGTAAATCAACTATACCTTGATTTTAAAACGGCTATTACTACGTTATTTGAAAATTATTAGAGTGAAGAGAGCTGGAATCTCTGAGATTGTAGGACCACCCATCACTCAGGCTGAGAATGTAGGAAGTTTCAATGAAGCAGTCTGGCGCACCCCAAACTGATGGCATTGGGAGTCTCTCGGGGGGGGGGGTCTTAGGCTAAGAACATTGCTTCTTTATCCCAGAGAAGGCGATAAAAGAGTCCCTTAGGCAAAGGCTATTATCTCTGGTTGAGGAAATGTAGGGGCGTCTGGCTGATTTGGGGGTTTCTGGGGCTGAGGGGTGTTTTGCTTCCCTCAGGAAGAGCAATTAGGGAGTCTCACAGACTGAAGACAGTTTTAGTTTTATGTCTGCCTGACGGGGATTACCCCAAAAGGCTTTAAGTCGTCTCTCAGTCCTAACAATCTTGAGGATGTTGGGAGGTACAGAAAATACCCAACCACATTAATTACCAGCAGGAGCTCTTGGTTTTTCTACTTGCTCCCCCCCTTAACCTGTCTAGGGTGGCCCTCAGAGAGAACTTACCTCGGAGGTGAAGCGGCAGTGAAGCATTGCTCGACAATGAGATGAAATCCCAGAATTCAACTGCCCAAGAACAATCAACTAATCAGAGCCGTTAATGAACGTGATCTGGCCAATCGGAGATCAGGAAAGTAGGTGGAGCAAGTGAGGCGGTAGTGGGATTTGTCAGTCCAGGCTCCTCGCCTTTTCGAAGTTGGCGGAGATTTCGAATTTCCGGCTTGAAGCAAGATTGCTTCCCACCAGAATTGGCCACTCGAGGTTCTGTAGGCCTGTGAGCACGCATGCTCAGATGTTACTTTTGCATTCAGCTTACATTTTTCTACCCTCTGCTGTTTAATTTTAATAAATGGTATATCTGAGGCAGGCTGCCATCTCAAATCCTTCCCATCAGTCTCCAATTTCCTCAGATATGGGGTCTTTCCTAGGGCCTCCTAGGACCTCTCTAATAACTTAAAAATTTTAAACTTAAAGAAAAAAAACCTGTTTTCGATATGTGCGTTTTCGATATGTGCTTTTTCTGGAAGACCCGATAACCAGAAACATGCTTTATCCCTTAATACTAATATTTACAATAATAGTATCAAAAAGAATACCCATGTAATTGGGGCTTGCTGCGTACCTCAGGGGGCCCGGAAGTCACTTTTTTCTAGGAAGTCTTTCCTACACCCACCCCCAATAGGTCCCCAATAGTGCCTCCAATATCCCCTGGGCTTTCCATCACAGCCCTGATCTAAGTTCCTCCTCCTTCTTAGGGCAAGGAGGACAGGGCAATGACCCATGTGCCAAGCACAAAGCCATTTATGTGCATCATTCCATTTAATTTTCACAACTGCTCCTTAAGTACTGTTATCATCCCCTGTGTGCAGATGCTGAGACTGAGGTGCTGAGAGTTAAGCAACCTGGTCAAGGTCACAGGATCAGTAGGTAGCAGAACTGGAGTTCACCCCCGAGTTGAATTGAGTCCAAAGTCTGTGCTTTTACTTACTCTTCTATATTGCCTCAAATATTTGTTGGTTGGTTGAATGAATGAATGAATCTTAAAATTACAAAGGACCTTTAACATAATTTACTTAATCTTCTATAATCACACATAATTTTATGTGGCTGCTGTAACAAATTATCAGAAACTTTGTGGCATAAAACAATAGAAATGTATGTATGCATTATTTTTTTGGTTTTTAAAAACATCTTTATTGGAGTATAATTGCTTTACAACGTTGTGCTTATTTCTGCTGTATAACAAAGTGAGTTAGCTATATGTACGCCTATATCCCCATATCCCCTCCCTCTTGAGCCTCCCTCCCACCCTCCCTATCCCACCCCTTTAGGTGGTCACAAAGCACCGAGCTGATCTCCCTGTGCTATACGGCTGCTTCCCACTACCGATCTATTTTACATTTGGTAGTGTATGTATGTCAATGCTACTCTCTCACTTCGTCCCAGCTTACCCTTCCCCCTCCCCGTGTCCTCAAGTCCATTCTATAGCAGGTCTGCATCTTTATTCCCTTCCTGCCCCTAGGTTCTTCATGACCATTAAAAAATTTTTTTTTAGATTCCATATATATGTGTTAGCATATGGTATTTGTTTTTCTCTTTCTGACTTACTTTGCTCTGTATGACAGGCTCTAGGTCCATCCACCTCACTACAGATAACTCAATTTCATTTCTTTTTATGGCTGAGTAATATTCCATTGTATATATGTGCCACATATTTATCCATTCATCTGTTGATGGACACAGGTTGTTTCCATGTATGTATGTTTTTGAATGTTTCAGTGAAATATTCTGACCTTTATTTCTCACAGTTCTGGAGGCCAGAAGTCTGAAATTAGTTTCTCTGGGCTGAAATCAAGGAGTCAGCTGGGCTGCACTCCTTCCAGAGGCTCTAGGAAAGAATCTTCTTGTTGCCTCTTCCAGCTTCTGGTGGCTGCCAGCATTCTTTGGCTTGTGGCTGCATCATTCTAATCTCTGCCTCCATGGTTATATTGCCTTCTTCCCTGGTCTGTGCCAAATCTCCCTCTGCTTTCCCCTGATAAGGACACTTATGATACATTTAGGGCCCACCCAGATAATCCAGGATAATCTCCCTATCTCAAGATCATTAATGTAATCACATCTGCAAAGTCTTTTCTATTGTTGTTGAAAGGTAATACTCATAGGTTCCAGGAATTAGGATGTGGCTATCTTTTGGGGGGGCCTGCTATTAAGTCTCCTCTCGGGTCCCCAAGGATTCATGTCCATCCCACATGCAAAATACATGCACTCCATCCCCAAGTCCCCAAATTCTCAATCCATCACACTATCAGCTCAAGTCTAAAATCTCATCTAAATATCATCAGCTCAAGAGTACCAAATATCATCTTCTAAAATAGATATGGGTGGTACTCTGGGTACATCCATCCTGGGGCAAAATTCCTCTTTGGACTTGGACACCAGAAAACAAATTAACTGTTCCTAAAATACAGTGGTGGGACAGGCATAGAATAGTAGCTATAGACATTATCATTTCAAATAAGAGAAATGGAAGCAAGAAGGAGTCATTGGTCCTAAGCAATTTTGAAATCTAGCAGGGAAAATTCCATTGGGTTTCAAGGCCTGGGAATAATCCTCTGTGACTTGAGGCTCTGTCCTATGGACCTACAGCTCTGCCCTCAGAGTCATTCTTCCTTTCTCTTGAAGTGTGGCATATGTTTGTAATTGAGTAGTTTTATCAGCCTTTTTGATGCCTGTAGAATTTTGGGAGTCTGGCAGTCTTTCCTTCATTTTTTCTTGCCTCTGTTTCGTTCAGTTCAATCTGTCCATGTTTCTGAAGATATAACATAAAAAATTGTGTGAGTCTCCCACGTATGTCCAGAGATTCACACCATTAGACCAGATGGTCCTCCATATATCTTTCCTAGATTATCCTAGCTCTATTCCTGGGTATGGCTGAGATGGTTGAAGAGATTCACGAGTCACACATCTAAATCTCTGCAGTACTAGCAAACACAGCCACACTCTTGACTTTCTCTCCAGAGTGCACCTTTCTGAGAATGAATCTATTAATTTAATGTCTTTTGCAATCTAGATAGACTGAGAATTCCCCAAATTATCAAATCCTAGATCCCTTTTGCTTAACCATTTTTCCCTCAATTTACCTCATTCCTTTGACATTTTACTATATGCAGCAAGAATAAATCAGACCACACCTTCAACACTTTGCTTGGAAATCTCCTCAGCTAAATATCCAAGTTCATTTCTTACAAGTTCTGATTTCCACACAACTGTAGGACACAACTCACTAAGTTTTCTGCCAGTGTAACAAGGATTGTCTTTCCTTAAGTTTCCAATAACATGTTCCTCATTTGCTTCTGAGCCCTTATCAACAGCACCTTTAATGTTCATATTTCTACGATTTTGCTTATGACAATATATATATTCTCTAAGATGATGTAGGTTTTCTCTTCCATGCTCCTCACTTCCTTCTGAGATCTCACCAGAATCACCTTCAAAGTTGTTATTTCTACTGACAGTCTTTTCAGTTCAATCTAGGACATTTCTATTAAGCTTCTCAACATTCTTCTAGCTTCTACCCATTAGCCAATTCCAAAGCCACTTTCATATTTTTAGATATTTGTTACAGCAGCATTCCACTTTTAGGTAGCAAAATCAGGTATTAGTTTCTTGTGGCTGCTGTAACAAGTGACCACAAACTTGGTGACATAAAACAATAGAGCTTTATTTTCCCACAGTTTGGAGGTCATAAACCTGAAATCAGCATCACTGGCCTAAATCAAGGGTGTCAGAAGGGCTGTACTCTATCTACAGGTTCTAGGGAGAATTCATTTTTTGCCTCTTTCAGCTTCTGACTACTCACATCATTCCTTGGCTTCAGGTGGCATTATTCCAATCTTGAAGGCCAGCATCCTCAGATCTCTCTATTCCATTATCACATTGCCTTCTCCTCTGTGTATCTCTTCAAATCTCTCTCCACCTTTCTTCCTTCCTTCCTTCCTTCCCTCCCTTCCTTCCCCCCTTCCTCCCTCCCTCCCTCCCTTCCACGTTCAGTTTTTATTTTCTCTAAAAATTGAGGTAAAGGGAACTCTTTAGAAAAAGAAACAATCTGCATGATTGAAAATGGAGGTCCTAACTTACACAGTGTTATATGTCAATTATATCTCAATAAGGCTGGCAATATTTTTTACCTTAAAAAAAGAACTGGAAAAAGAAAATGGGAAGGTCCAGCTTCATACAGTGGCTTCAGGATGCTCAGAGGAAGGAACTAAAGTTGGCCAAGGTTAGCCAAGATTTTCCTGAGTTGTCTAGACTCAAGAGATGCGACTAGAGAAAAGAGAAGAGAAGAAGAAGAAGAAAAGAGAGAGAAGAAGAAAAGAGAAAACAGATCAGTCAAAAGTTTGAGTCTTACAGTCCCTGGAAATACGTAACCCTGATGCTCCTGTCACCTCAGCTGAAAATGTTCGCTGGCATTTCTGGTATTGATGAAGAAATTGCCCCCAATTTCCCAGGCTCTTCTGCCTTCCCCATGCCCACCTGGGATCTTCCCAGTCCTCCTGCCCCAAGAGAGCACTCCATGAAATTATTGGAGAAGAATCCTCTGCAGTTGTGAGCATCTCATGCTGTAAGCCAGCTTCACAAGAGCGTTGGGTGTGCCAAGGTAAGGGTCAGGAGAATCAGAACAGGGCAGGGTTTGCAACAGCAGTAAACCAGAAGGAAAATCTTTCAGGATGGCCCTTCTCCTTGGTCCCCTTTCATTATGGCATGGACTTGGCCTGATAAGGCTGTGGCTCTTCCACCAGCTCTACTCCCACTGGATATCTAGAAGCTCACAGCTGACGTTCCACAGGCACTCAGCCATTTTGTTACTTCAGGCCCTTGGAGATACCCAGGTCCTCTTGCCGTCATTGAAGTACTTGGCACTCAGGGGCTCCAGGCCCTCAGTTATGGCACAGTGCAGTCTGGTCTGCGCCCCCTTCTCCCACACCAATTTGAAAAAGAGGGAGAAGAGCTGCCAGAGCAGGCACAGCAAGAAAGAGTATTGGACAAGCTCAGAGTGGACCATGCCTGGGTGCACTGCATACAGGGTGGCCCCCATCCGTTGGAGCCTCTTGGCCAGCTCCCAAGTAAAAAGTATATTGGCCATTTTGCTGTGGCAATATGCAAAGCCCCAGCTGTAGCACTTCTCACTCTCAAGGTCCTGGAAGTGAATCTTGTCAACATGGTGAGCCACCGATGACAGGTTCACCATCTGTGCAAGAGCAGACTCTTTCAGCTGCTCCAGGAGAGAGCAAGTGAGAAGGAAGTGGCCCAGGCAGTTGATTCCCAGGTGGGTTTCAAAGCTGTTAGCTGTCTTGGAATATGGACACATCATCATTCCTGTATTGTTGATCAGAATATGGAGCTGCTTTTGCACTGCCAGAAGGCTTTCAGCAAAAGCTCGGATGGATTTGGTACTGGATAGGTCCAGTTTCCACACCAGCACCTGGGAGTTCTTTGTATTAGCTCAGATTTCACTAGCAGCAGATTCCCACTTCAGTACATCTCAGCAGGCAATGCATACTCCTCTGCGAGTGAGCTCCCTGGCCGTCTCCTTACTGATGCCCATGTTGGCTCCAGTGATCACCACTATCTTCCTGGGAAGCTGCACATTTGTTCTCCAAATCTCACCAGCAAAGAACTTCCTAATGGACAGAGCTATCACATACAGGAAAGAAAGGAGGGAGGTGAGTAGTCCTAAGATAACCAGCATCTTTTCAACTTCTTTAGTTGCTGCTGCTTTAGCAAAAGCAGCTTCGACTCCAATTCTGGCTCCAACCCCTGGTCTGGCTCCAATTCTTGGCTGCTTCTCTCTGCTTCTCCCTCCCACTCCCTTATCTCCTCTCTCTCCTGGACTCTGGGCATCTCTTATGCATCCCTTATGAAGATACATGTAGTTGCATTTAGGACCCACCCAGATAATCCAGGATAATCTCCACATCTCAACAGCCTTAACTTAATCATATTTGCAAAGAACCATTTTCCAAGTAAGGTAACATTTACAGTGTCCAGGAACTATGACCTACTATCTTTGGGGGCCATTATTCTGCCTACTGCAAGGAGTAAGTCAGATGCCTTGTTCTGAAGTTCTGGGGTCACTGGGTTTGGAAAGGAGTGACTGGAGCTCTTTGAGGCCGAATGGGGTGGAAGACAGTGCAGCCTGGTGGGAGGGATGTGGGCTCTGTAGGCAAACAGACCTGAGTTCACTTCCCTGCCCCAACACCTGATGACTGAGTGACCTTGGGCAAGTCACTCAACCTCCCTGACTTTCCATTTCCTCCTCTGTGAAATGAGGTAATAACTGCACCTCCCTCACAAGGCTATTGTAACTTGTGCTTGTAAAGCACTTAGCATAGGGCTAGGCACATAGTGAGTAATCTACGAACATTGACTGTTGTTATTATTGACTGATGAACATGGTGATAATAATACCATGCATGTATTGTGCGCTTACTCTGTTTTGGGTTCACAAGAAACCCAAATGCTCCCAGGAGCATGTGATATAGATGTCACAGATGTAGATTCAAGAGGCCAGAATTTGCCTAAGGTCAGACAGTCAACAAATAGTAGAGGGAGGAATGAAGACCATGTTTGGCTAATCCTTCACCACAATGCTAGTCTCCACCCCATGAGGAGACTGTAAACCCCAGCACCTGCAGAGAGCACGTGTAAATGAGGAATACATCTACAAGTAGGAAAGCCTGTGGCCAGTTGTGTGGAGGGACTTGCCTACTGTCAGGGCTACAGACTATAGTGTGAGAAACCAGGATGGTGGAAGTCTCTGTGCTCAGCACTTTTCCAACAAGGGAACAGGAGAGACTCTGTGCTGGTGGTGGTGACAGACCCCTGTGTGAGGGCAAGGCCTGCACCAGGACCCAGGATGCTGTGGACCTTCTGACTCCAGGATGGATGAATGAAAAGGCCAGCATTATGTGGCTGTGGGAGTTTCCCATATTGTCTAGAATATTGTTCATTGAGCTGAAGATTCTTTTGCTCTATAGTATATTTCCACTTCTCTTTTAAAAGAGTAAACTTTATATTGAAGTATAACATAAAGATGGAATTTTGCACAAATCATAACTATATCACTTGAGAGAAGCGGGGGAACTCAGAATCTGAGAGTTGGTGTTAAAGATAAATCATTGCTGCCGGGTATGAGATCAGAAAAATATATCTGCCAGTTTTATATCTCAACATCTTAGACTTTCTTGCATGTATTTCTGGCATGACTGATTATACAGATTGCTGCTATCTATGACGTTTTTTAAAAACAGCTTAATTGAGGTATAATTGACATACAGTAAATTGTACATATTTAAAGTATACAATTTGATAAGTTTATATTATATATAAATATATTCACCATAATCAAGTTAGTAAGCATTCATCACTCTCTCATCCCCACTTGCATACACCTAATCAAGCACTGATTTGCTCTCTGTCACTGAAGATTAATTTGCATTTTATAAGGTTTCATGTAAATAGAAACATACTCTATGTACCCCTGGTTGTCTGTCTTCCTTCACTCAGTATAATTATTTTGAGATTTATCCATGTTGTGTAGTATGGACTCCAATTTGTTTATTCAGTCACCTGTTTTTTAAAATATTTATTTATTTATTTATTTGGTTGCACCGGGTCTTAGTTGCAGCAGGCAGGCTCCTTTGTTGTGGCTCGCTGGCTCCTTAGTTGTGGCATGCGAACTCTTAGTTGCAGCATGCATGTGGGATCTGGTTCCCTGACCAGGGATCACACCCAGGCCCCCTGCATTGGGAGCATGGAGTCTTATCCACTGCACCACCAGGGAAGTCCCTCATTCACCTGTTGATGGACATTAAATTGTTTTCAGTTTTTGACTATTAGAAATAAAATTGCCATGCAAATCTTGTACAAGTCTTCATAGGGACATATATTTTCTTTTCTCCTGGGTGAAAACCTAGAAGTGGAATAGCTGTTAAACCCTCCAACTTTGTTTTTATGGTAGGTGCATTGTTAGATTTTAAAGAAACTACCAAACTGTTTTCCAAATTGGTTGTACCATTTTACATTCCCATCAGCAGTGTATGGGCATTCCAGCTCTTCCACATCTATGCCAACACCTGCTATGGGCAGTCATTTTAATTTTAGCCATTTTAGTTAAGTGTGTAGTGGTATGTCTTTATGCTTTAAATTTGTATTCCCCTAATGACAATGGTGCTGAGCACCTTTTCATGTATTTGTCATTTGTATATCTTCTGCTCAAATCTTTTGCCCGTTTTTTATTGGGCTATTTTCATATTGATGAGTTTTGTGAGTCTTTTTTATACTTAGATACATGTTTTTGCAAAGACTTTTCCTAGACTGTGGCTTGTTTTTTGTTTTGTTTTAACTATAACAATTTCTTGAGTACTTTAGTTTATTTATTTATTTATTTTTGGCTGTGTTGGGTCTTCTTTGCTGTGCATGGGCTTTCTCTAGTTGCAGTAAGCGGGGGCTACTCTTCATTGTGGTGTGGGCTTCTCATTGCGGTGGCTTCTCTTGTCGCAGAGCATGGGCTCCAGGCACTCGGGCTTCAGTAGCCGTGGCCCGTGGGCTCCACAGCGCAGGCTCAGCAGCTGCGGCACATGGGCTTAGCTGCTCCACAGCATGTGGGATCCTCCTGGACCAGGGCTTGAACCCGTGTCCCCTGCATTGGCAGGCGGATTCTTAACCACTGCGCCACCAGGGAAGCCCTGTGTCTTGTTTTTTAATGATCTTAACTGTGTCCTTTAAAGAATGGATTTTTCAGTTTTGGTAAAATCTAATTTATCAATTTTTTCTTTTATGAATTGTGTTTTGCTGTCAAAACAAAGAAATATTTGCCTAACAATGTCAAAATTTTTTCCTGTGATTTCTTCTAGAAGTTTTATACTGTTAGGTTATACATGTAGGTCTATGATCCATTTTGAGTTAATTTTTGAATATATTGCAGGGTATGGATCCAAGTACATTCTTTTGCAATGAATATCCAGTTGCTCCAGCACCATTTGTTGAAAAGGCTATCCTTTCTCCACCACAATGCCTTTGTACCTTAAAAAAATCAGTTGTCTATATACATGTGTGGTTTTTTGTCTGGAGTATCTACTGTGCCCTGTGGACTGGTACACTGGTACAACCAATTTGGAAAACAGTTTGGTAGTTTCTTTAAAATCTAACAATGCACTTACCATAAAAACAAAGTTGGAGGGTTTAACAGCTGTTCCACTTCTAGGTTTTCACCCAGGAGAAAAGAAAATATATGTCGCTATGAAGACTTGAACGAGATTTGCATGGCAATTTTATTTCACTGCTTCCCAGAAGTGAAACTGATGTGTTAATGGGGCTGTGTAACCTTGGTCCCTACAACAGCAGCCCAAGTCAGCTGGATCCAGTACCCAGTACCCTGGAATGGTTGCAGTGACGCCCAGGCTCAGCATCCCTTCCAGGTGGATGTTGAGATTCACACTGCCTCTGGGTAGCAAAATCCAGATGCTGGTCATCAAATCCTGAATAATTCACCAGGTGTTCTTTCTCTGTCCCAGAAGTTCCCATGGCCCCATTGGCCCTTGTACCCTCATTCCTTTCAATCTGCAGAGCTGCAAAGGAAAGCAGCTTAGGCCATCTGCCAAGAAACCTGGGACACACAATTCTCCCCTTAGGCTTTTGAATCTGCTGGTGCGGCTGGTATGTCCTGGTACCTGGCTACCTGGAGGCAGGGGGTTGGACAAAATCACCTACTGGGGCATAGACAGCACAGAGAGGAGACACTTTCCATAGCCCAGGTCCAAGGGTGTCAGATGTGGGTCCCTCACTCCTGCCCTGAGGATACCCCAGCTGCTCCTGGGCAGAGATGCAGTTTTTCTGCTTCCTTTAGTCCCTCCCAACCCCCTCCCCAGGCCTGTCCAGTGGGAGGAAGGCATCAGCCCACATTCTGATCATTTTCCTGGGGAGTGTTCTCGGTAGGTTTCGCTGGACATGTGAATTTATTCTGGAGGGGCGATAGTAGGGACTCAGTGGGACAGATGACAGGGCAAGGGCTCCTCCAGAGAGAGGCCAGCGTAGCCCAATCCCTGACTTAGATTCTTATAGATTCGCCTCCAGTTTTGCCTGTGAGTTGAGTGCACATTCCTTGGGCAGAAGACCCTCCATCCCTGCCTCACCAAGTTGCACACTCTGTCATTTTTTTTTTTTCGATACGCGGGCCTCTCACTGCTGTGGCCTCTCCCATTGCAGAGCACAGGCTCCGGACGTGCAGGCTCAGCGGCCATGGCTCACGGGCCCAGCCGCTCCGCGGCATGTGGGATCTTCCCTGACCGGGGCACGAACCCGTGTCCCCTGCATCAGCAGGCGGACTCTCAACCACTGTGCCACCAGGGAAGCCCCGCACACTCTGTCTTTTATCTGCTTATCTATTTCTGACTCTTTCTCTCTCACAGCCTCTCAGATTCCTCTCTCCCTCCCTCACACTCTCCCTCTTCTTCTGTTTCTCTCTCCTCTTTACCTCTTGCCTAAAGGTGTTTGTGGCAGCATCTATAGCCAATGTCCAAACCCTAATACAATCACAAACCAGGGCAGTGACGTTGCCTTTTAGTTGTTGTCATATCTTGGGACCCCAGCAGGACCTGGACACCCTGCTGAGGTCACCAGTGTATCATTTACTTCCAGCCTCGAATGAAACAACTCACTGCAAACCACCCCTGGAGATGTGACGTCAACCACCTGGGAGGCAGCGAAGGATGAGGAACTCTCAGCATCACCTTTCCACTTTGGACCAAGCTCCTGAACTGGAAAGGGCCCATCTGCTCAGCCCTCCCCACTCCCCATGCTGCAGGGTTTTGCAATGAAGTTTTTTCTTTCCTGATATCGATAACCTTTCTGCTTTTGCAAAATCAAAAATTTTAAGTTAATTTTGCATAATTAACTAGATTTTAGAGGAGAATTTTAATTCATGTTTCTTAGAAAAATAATTTTCTGTAGGCTTTTATTTCCTATTATTGTAGCAAGTACTCTAGAGATAATAACTAAATATTGGCCACACTGGCATACAGGACAAATTTTACCTTTCATTAAACCTAAATTAAATAAAATAGTGAAACTCCTCAGTCCTTAGGCTGAATAAGCCTGCAACCAAGAGCTCAGATGAATCCTCTTAACCTTCAACACACCATATCCAGGGAATCCAGTAGGCAGGGATATTTGCAATCAGGTCTCTAGAGACATTTACTGCAGAAAGGAACTGGAGCATAGACTCACAGGGAACCCCTCTCCCAGGGCCCAACACTTCACTCTGAGCCTGCACATGAGGTAATGAATGAAATTTGTAACCCAAAGGGAGTGGGGTGGGAACGTGGTGGAAAGAAGGAGGGCATGGGGACTAGGACAGAGCAGGAAGCAATATTTCTCTGAGTATACCTTTTTGCAGAGCTTTGAGTCTTAGAATAATCACGTTTCACAGACTCTAGAAAAAAAATAAGGAAAGTAAGAAAGTGGTTGCAAAATAAATAAATTAAAATAAACTAGGATGAGAGGGGAACCCCAAATGGGATGTAAACAGAAAAAATGGAACCTAACTGTATTACAAATGAATAATATAACCACACCGAAGGGCATGGGGGAGAAAATAAGTAACCTAAGTAGCTTTGGGAAACAATATTTATTTTGAAGGCTGAAAGCAAAAAGAACTGTACACAAATGTTGTACTTTAGTTAGTTAATTTCTTTTTTAAACAGGGGTATGTTTAGGAATTCTGAAACTACCTTATATGAAGATCTGAGCAAACAAATATATGATAGATAACAAGAGTCATGTTTTCCATTGTCAGAGAAAGGCATTTCAAATATGGGAAAGGGATAAGTTTACAATAACCCTGAGGTCTTGGATTGGAATCAGAGATATAAGAATGAATCCAAGGGACAGTCTACAAAACAACCTGCCTATGTTTGACAAAAATGTCAATGTCATAAAAGATGAAGAAATGCTAGATTTCAAAAAGACTGAAAAAAAAAGACTGAAAGATGTGACAAGTAAATGCAACACACTATCCTGGACTGGATCTGGGAACAGAAAAAAATGTTTTCTTTTGCTAGTAAGGGCATTATTGGGACTATTGGCACATTTTGAAAAAGATTTGCAGATTAGATAATAGTGCTGAATCGATGTTAATTTCCTGGCTTTGTTTTTATACTGTAGTTATACAAAATAATGTCTAGCTTTTTAGGAAAAATACACTAGTATTTAGGGACATTTACTTTCAAATGTTTCAGGAAAAAATATAATTACTATTCTTGCAACACTATCTGTAAGTCTGAAATCATTTCCAGATAAAAAGTTAAAATAAATGCAGATTATTGGGCCTCAACCTTACCTACTGGATCAGAAAATCTGGGTCTAGGGCCGAAGAATATGTATGAAGGGTATTACTCACTGTGTCAAAAAATTCTTGAGAAGAGCTTTGATTTTTTTTTAACATCTTTATTGGAGTATAATTGTGTTACAATGGTGTGTTAGCTTCTGCTTTATCACAAAGTGAATTAGCTATACATATACATACATCCCCATATCTCCTCCCTCTTGCGTCTCCCTCTCACCCTCCCTATCCCACCTCTCTAGGTGGTCACAAAGCACCGAGCTGATCTCCCTGTGCTATGCGGCTGCTTCCCACTACCTATCTATTTTACATTTGTTGGTGTATATATGTCCATGCCGCTCTCTCACTTCGTCCCAGCTTACACTTCCCCCTCCCCGTGTCCTCAAGTCCATTGTCTACGTCTGCGTCTTTATTCCTGTTCTGCCCCTAGGTTCTTCAGAACCGTTTTTTTATTTGTTTGTTTTTTTTAGATTCCATATATATATGTGTTAGCATACGGTATTTGTTTTTCTCTTTCTGACTTACTTCACGCTCTATGTCAGACTCTAGGTCCATCCACCTCACTACAAATAGCTCAATTTCGTTTCTTTTTATGGCTGAGTAATATTCCATTGTATATATGTGCCACATCTTCTTTATCCATTCATCTGTCAATGGACACTTAGGTTCTTCCGTGTCCTGGATATTGTAAATAGAGCTGCAATGAACATTGTGGTACATGACTCTTTTTGAATTATGGTTTTCTCAGGGTATATGCCCAGTAGTGGGATTGCTGGGTCATATGGTAGTTCTAATTTTAGTTTTTTAAGGAACCTCCATACTGTTCTCCATAGTGTCTGTATTAATTTACATTCCCACCAGCAGTGCAAGAGTGTTCCCTTTTCTCCACACCCTCTCCAGCATTTATTGTTTCTAGATTTTTTGATGATGGCCATTCTGACCGGTGTGAGATGATATCTCATTGTAGTTTTGATTTGCATTTCTCTAATGATTAATGATGTTGAGCATTCTTTCATGTGTTTGTTGGCAGTCTGTATATCTTCTTCGGAGAAACGTCTATTTAGGTCTTCTGCCCATTTTTGGATTGGGTTGTTTGTTATTTTGTTACTAAGCTGCATGAGCTGCTTGTAAATTTTGGAGATTAATCCTTTGTCAGTTGCTTCATTTGCAAATATTTTTTTCCATTCTGAGGATTGCCTTTTCGTACTGTTTATGGTTACCTTTGCTGTACAAAAGCTTTTAAGTTTCATTAGGTCCCATTTGTTTATTTTTGTTTTTATTTCCATTTCTCTAGGAGGTGGGTCAAACAGGATCTTGCTGTGACTTATGTCATAGAGTGTTCTGCCTATGTTTTCCTCTAAGAGTTTATCATGTCTGGCCTTACATTTAGGTCTTTAAACCATTTTGAGTTTATTTTTGTGTATGGTGTTAGGGAGTGTTCTAATTTCATTGTTTTACATGTAGCTGTCCAGTTTTCCTAGCACCACTTATTAAAGAGGCTGTCTTTTCTCCATTGTATATTCTTGCCTCCTTTATCAAAAATAAGGTGACCATAGGTGCGTGGGTTTATCTCTAGGCTTTCAGTTCTGTTCCATTGATTTATATTTATTTTTTTGTGTGTCAGTACCATACTATCTTGATTATTGTAGCTTTGTAGTATAGTCTGAAGTCTGGGAGCCTGATTCCTCCAGCTCTGTTTTTCTTTCTCAAGATTGCTTTGGTTATTCGGGGTCTTTTGTGTTTCCATACAAATTGTGAAATTTTTTGTTCTAGTTCTGTGAAAAATACCATTGGTAGTTTGATAGGGATTGCATTGAATCTGTAGATTGCTTTGGGTAGTATAGTCATTTTTACAACGTTGATTCTTCCAATCCAAGAACATGGTATATCTCTCCATCTGTTTGTATCATCTTTAATTTCTCTCATCAGTGTCTTATAGTCTTCTGCAGAGAGGTCTTTTGTCTCCATAGATAGGTTTATTCCTAGGTATTTTATTCTTTTTGTTGCAGTGGTAAATGGGAGTGTTTCCTTAATTTCTCTTTCAGATTTTTCATCATTAGTGTATAGGAATGTGACATTTCTGTGCATTAGTTTTGTATCCTGCTACTTTACCAAATTCATTGATTAGCTCTAGTAGTTTTCTGGTAGCATCTTTAGGATTCTATATGTATAGTATCATGCTATCTGCAAACAGTGACAGCTTTTCTTCTTCTTTCTGATTTGGATTCCTTTTATTTCTTTTTCTTCTCTGACTGCTGTAGCTAAAACTTCCAAAACAATATTGAATAATAGTGGTGAGTGTGGACAACGTTGTCTTGTTCCTGATTTAGAGGAAAAGGTTTCAATTTTTCACCATTGAAAACGTTGTTTGCTGTAGGTTTGTCATATATGGCCTTTATTATGTTGAGACAAGTTCCCTCTATGCCTACTTTCTGGAGTGTTTTTTTTATCATAAACGGTGTTGAATTTTGTCAAAAGCGTTTTCTGCATCTATTGAGATGATCATATGGTTTTTCTCCTTCAATTTGTTAATATGGTTTATCACATTGATTGATTTGCATATATTGAAGAATCCTTGCATTTCTGGGATAAACCTCACTTGATCATGGTGTATGATCCTTTTAATGTGTTGTTGGATTCTGTTTGCTAGTATTTTGTTCAGGATTTTTGCATCTATGGTCATCAGTGATATTGGCCTATAGTTTTCTTTCTTTGTGATATCTTTGTCTGGTTTTGGTATGAGTGTGATGGTGGCCTTGTAGAATGAGTTTGGGAGTTTTCCTCCCTCTGCTGTATTTTGGTAGAGTTTGAGAAGGATAGGTGTTAGCTTTTCTCTAAATGTTTGAATAGAATTCACCTTTGAAGCCATCTGGTCCTGGGCTTTTGTTTGTCAGAAGATTTTTAATCGCAGTCTCAATTTCAGTGCTTGTGACTGGTTTGTTTATATTTTCTATTTCTGCCTGGTTCAGTCTCAGAAAGTTGTGCATTTCTAAGAATGTGTCCATTTCTTCCAGGTTGTCCATTTTATTGGCATACAGCTGCTTGTAGTAATCTCTCATGATCCTTTGAATTTCTGCAGTGTCAGTTGTTACTTCTTCTTTTTCATTTCTAATTCTATTGATTTGAGTCTTCTCCCTTTTTTCTTGATGAGTTTGGCTAATGGTTTATCGATTTTGTTTATCTTCTTAAAGAACCAGCTTTTGGTTTTATTTGATCTTTGTTATTGTTTCCTTCACTTCTTTTTCATTTATTTCTGATCTGATCTTTATTTCTTTCCTTCTGCTAACTTTGCAGTTTTTTTGTTCTTCTTTGTCTAATTGCTTTAGGTGTAAGGTTAGGTTGTTTATTTGAGATATTTCTTGTTTCTTGAGATAGGATTGTATTGCTATAAACTTCCCTCTTAGAACTGCTTTTGCTGCATCCCATAGGTTTTGGGTCATCATTGTCATTTGTTTCTGGGTATTTTTTGATTTCTTCAGTGATCTCTTGGTTATTAAGTAGTGTACTGTTTAGCCTCAATGTGTTTATGTTTTTTACAGATTTTTTTCCTGTAATTGATATCTAGCTTCATAGCGTTTCAGTTGGAAAACATACTTGATACCTTTTCAATTTTCTTAAATTTACCAAGGCTTGATTTCTGATCCACAGTATGATCTATCCTGGAGAATGTTCCATGAGCACTTGAGAAGAAAGTGTATTCTGTTGTTTTTGGATGAAATGTCCTATAAATATCAATTAAGTCCATCTTGTGTAATGTGTCATTTAAAGCTTGTGTTTCCTTGTTTATTTTCATTTTGGATGATCTGTCCATTGGTGAAAGTGGGGTGTTAAAGTCCCCTAGTATGATTGTGTTACTGTTGATTTCCCCTTTTATGGCTGTTAGCATTTGCCTTATATAATGAGGTGCTCCTATGTTGGGTGCATACATATTTACAATTGTTTTATCTTCTTCTTGGATTGATCCCTTGAACATTATGTAGTGTCCTTCTTTGTCTCTTGTAATAGTCTTTATTTTAAAGTCTATTTTGTCTGATATGAGAATTGCTACTCCAGCTTTCTTTTGATTTCCATTTGCATGGAATATCTTTTTCCATCCCTTCACTTTCAGTCTGTATGTGTCTCTAGGTCTGAAGTTGGTCTAGTAGACAGCATATATATGGGTCTTGTTTTTGTATCCATTCAGCCAGTCTATGTCTTTTGGTTGGAGCATTTAATCCATTTACATTTAAGGTAGTTATTGATAAGTATGTTCCTATTACCATTTTCTTAATTGTTTTGTGTTTGTTATTGTAGGTCTTTTCCTTCTCTTGTGTTTCCTGCCTAGAGAAGTTCCTTTAGCATTTGTTGTAAAGCTGGTTTTGTGGTACTGAATTCTCTTAGCTTTTGCTTGTCTGTAAAGGTTTTAATTTCTCCGTCTAATCTGAATGAGATCCTTGCTGGGTAGAGTAATCTTGGTTATAGGTTTTTCCCTTTCATCACATTAAATATGTCTTGCCATTCCCTTCTGGCTTGCAGAGTTTCTGCTAAAAGATCAGCTGTTAACCTGTTGGGGATTCCCTTGTACATTATTTGTTGTTTTTCCCTTGCTGCTTTTAATAGTTTTTCTTTGTATTTAATTTTTGATAGTTTGGTTAATATGTGTCAGCATGTTTCTCCTTGGATTTATCCTGTTGGGACTCTCTGCACTTCCTGGGCTTGATTGACTATTTCCTTTCCCATATTAGGGAAGTTTTCAGGTATAATCTCTTCAAATATTTTCTCAGTCCCTTTCTTTTTCTCTTCTTCTTCTGGGCCCCCTATAATTCGAATGTTGGTGCATTTAATGTTGTCCCAGAGGTCTCTGAGACTGTCCTCAATTCTTTTCATTCTTTTTTCTTTATTGTGCTCTTCGGTAGTTATTTCCACTCTTTTATCTTTCGGGTCACTTATCTGTTCTTCTGCCTCAGTTATTCTGCTATGGATCCCTTCTAGAGAAGTTTTAATTTCATTTATTGTGTTGTTCATCATTGTTTGTTTGCTCTTTAGTTCTTCGAGGTCCTTGTTAAACGTTTATTGTATTTTCTCCATTCTACTTCCAAGATTTTGGATCATCTTTACTATCATTACTCTGAATTATTTTTCAGGTAGACTGCCTATTTCCTCCTCATTTATTTGGTCTGGTGGGTTTTTACCTTGCTTCTTCATCTGTTGTGTGTTTCTCTGGTTTCTCATTTTGCTTAACCTACTGTGTCTGGGGTCTCCTTTTCGCAGGCTGCAGGTTCATAGTTCCTGTTGTTTTTGATGTCTGCCCCCAGTGGCTATAGTTGGTTCAGTGGGTTGTGTAGGCTTCCTGGTGGAGGGGACTGGTGTCTGTGTTCTGGTGGATGAGGCTGGATCTTGTCTTTCTGGTGGGCAGGACTGCATCTAGTGTTGTGTTTTGGGGTAACTGTGACCTTATTATGATTTTAGGCAGCCTCTCTGCTAATGGGTATTGTTTTGTTCCTATCTTGCTAGTTGTTTGGCATGGGGTGTCCAGCACTGTAGCTTGCTGATCGTTGAGTGGAGCTGGGTCTTAGCATTGTGATGGAAATCTTTGGGAGAGCTTTCGTTGTTTGATATTACATGGAGCTGGGAGGTCTCTGGTGAACCAATGTCCTGAACTTGGCTCTCCCACCTCAGAGGCACAGGCCTGACACCAGCCAGATCACCAAGACCCTGTCAGCCACATGGCTCAGAAGAAAAGGAAGAAAAAAAAGAAAGAAAAAAATAATAAAATAAAGTTATTAAAATTTAAACAATTATTAAAAATAAAAAACATTAAAAAGTCATTAAAAACAAGAAAGAAAGAAGAGAGCAACCAAACCAACAAACATCCACCAATGATAACAAGTGCTAAAAACTATACTAAAAACAAAACAAGACAAAAAAAAATGGTCAGAGAGAACCCTCGGACAAATGGTAAAAGCAAAGCTATACAGACAAAATCACACAAAGAAGCATACACATACACATTCAGAAAAAGATAAAAAGGGAAAAAAATCTATATATATATATACAAAAAAGGAGGAAAGCAACCAAATCAATAAATAAATCTACCAATGATAATAAACTCTAAATAGTAAACTAAGATAAACATAAAACCAGAAACAAATTAGATGCAGAAAGCAAACCCCAAGTCTACAGTTGCTCCCAAAGTCCACCGCCTCAGTTTTGGGATGATTCATTGTCTATTCAAGTATTCCAGAGATGCAGGGTACATCAAGTTGATTGTGAAGATTTAATCCTCTGCTCCTGAGGCTGCTGGGAGAAATTTCCCTTTCTCTTCTTTGTTCGCACAGCCCCTGGGGTTCAGCTTTGGATTTGGCCCCGCCTCTGCGTGTAGGTCGCCTGAGGACATCTGTAATTTGCTCAGACGGGACAGGGTTAAAGTAGCAACAGATTAGGGGTCTCTGGCTCTCTCAGTCTGGAAGGAGGGAGGGGTACAGAATGCGGGGCGAGCCTGCGGCGGCAGAGGCCACCATGACATTGTACCAGCCTGAGGTGTGCCATGTGTTCTCCAGGGGAAGTTGTCCCTGGATCACGGGACCCTGGCAGTGGCGGACTGCACAGGCTTCCAGAGGGGGAGGTGTGGATAGTGACCTGTGCTTGCACACAGGCTTCTTGGTGGCTGCAGCAGCAGCCTTAGCGTCCCACGCCCGTCTCTGGGGTCCGTGCTGATAGCCGTGGCTCGCGCCCGTCTCTGGATCTCGTTTAGGCGGTGCTCTGAATCCCCTCTCATCACGCACCCCGAAACAATGGTCTCTTGCCTCTTAGGCAGTTCCAGACTTTTTCCTGGACTCCCTCCCAGCTAGCTGTGGTGCACTAGCCCCCTTCAGGCTGTGTTCATGCAGCCAACCCCAGTTCTCTCCCTGGGATCTGACCTCTGAAGCTCGAGCCTCAGCTCCCAGCCCCCACCCGTCCCGGCGGGTGAACAGACAAGCCTCTTGGGCTGGTGAGTGCTGGTCGGCACCAATCCTCTGTGCGGGAATCTCTCCGCTTTGCCCTCTGCACCCCTGTTGCTGGGCTCTCCTCCGTGGCTCCGAAGCTTTCCCCCTCGCCCCCGCCCATCCCCCATCTCTGCCAGTGAAGGGGCTTCCTAGCGTGTGGAAACTTTTCCTCCTTCACAGCTCCCTCACTAAGGTGCAGGTCCCGTCCCTATTCTTTTGTCCCTATTTCTTCTTTTTTCTTTTGCCCTACCAGGTACTTGGGGAATTTCTTGCCTTTTGGGAGTTCTGAGGTCTTCTGCCAGCGTTCAGTAGGTGTTCTGTAGGAGTTGTTCCACATGTAGATGCATTTCTGATGTATTTGTGGGGAGGAAGGTGATCTCCACATCTTACTCCTCCACCATCTTGAAGGTCTCCCCCCGAGCTTTGACCTTAACTTCATGAAAATTCTTAATTTCCAGGGGTCCTGTCATAACTAGTTTCCCACATAATTGAGACAACTCTTAAAGATGTACATAGTTTTGTATTATTCTGCTTAGGCTGTCATAACAAAATACCATAGACTGGGTGGCTCAAACAACAGAAGTTTGTTTTTTCACAATTCTGGAGGCCAGCAAGTCCAAGATCAAGGTTCTGGCAGGGTTTGGCTTCTGGTGAGAGCTCTCTTCCTGGCTTGCAGATGGCTATCTCCTCTTTGCATCCTCACATGGTGTCTCACAGATGTCTCTGGTGACTCCGGCTCTTTTCTAAGGACACCAGTTTTATCAGATCAGGACTCTACCCTCATAACCTCATTTAGCCTTAATCACCTCCTTAAAGGCCCTGTGTCCAATACAGTCACATGGGGATTAGGACATCAACATGCGGGGGGGGGGGCTCAATTCAGTCCATAGCCACTACTGTATAACACTACTGAAGTCAAGACATGATTGTGGCTTTAGTCAGGACCACACAGAAGATTACGTGTCCCCTGTTGTCCACATTGAATCTGGGTCTTGGGTCAGACTTCTACCATCTATTTCCCTCAGATCTGAACCTTGATCCTGGTCCTCTGTTAACTCTTCCTCTCAGGTCTGACTTGCACCTGGTTCTCTGTTCAATTTTCTCTCTACACAGCCTTCTGTTAATACTTCTGCCACTAATGTGCCGCTTGTCGGGACATCTAACTTAGGTCTCTGTTAAGTAACTATTTCATCATCAATTCAGTCTGGCGTGAAACCCAAACCCGAGTTCTATTTTTATTTCTTCCTTCATCAATGCCTCTTCTGATCTGTCAATCAAATCCAAGTTTCTTAACACCATTAGTTCCCCTCTCTGATCTTTATATTAAACCCAGATCACAGTTGTAGATTTTACTACCAATGCCCCTCTTTTCTGACCATGAATCTATCTGTTAAATCTTTAATCATCAGTGACCTTCAGTTTTAATCTCAAAACCAGGGCTCTGATAAGTATTCCACCATCAGTGTGCCTATGTTTTATATCTTAAACCTGGGCCTCTGTTAATGTGTCCACCATCAATGCTCCTGTAACCTTGGTCCAGAGTCTCTATTGAGATTTCTATCAATTTCCTTTGTTCTAACCTTGAACCTAGGCCTTTGAAACAATTCTGACATAACAGCTCGAGCCCCTCATTGATGCCCATCTGGTTTGAATTCAAACCTGATCTACCATCAGTTGTCTTCCCCTATTAATACACTGTGTCTGAATCAGATTTTCCACCACCATTAACCCTCTGGTTTGACCTCAGAATTAGGCATTATGGTAGATAGAATAATGGTCTCCCAAATATATCCACGTCCCAATCCTTGGAATCTGTAAATATGTTTTCTTACATGGCAATAGGGACATGGCAGATGTGATTAAGAATTTTGGGACTTCCCTGGTGGTCCAGTGGTTAAATCTCCTGGCTTCCACTGCAGGTGGCATGGTTGGGAAACTGAGATCCCTCATGCTGTGTGGTGCGGCCAAAAAAAAGGAAAAAAAAGAAAAAGAAAAAGAATCTTGAGATGGGAAGATTATTGTGGATTATCCAGATGGGTCTAATGTAATCACAAGGCTCCTCATAAGAGAGAGGGAGAGAGGGAGGAGAGTCAGAGTCAGAGAAGGAGGTGTGATGGTGGAAACAGAAGGTCACAGTCAAAGAGAGAGTTGAAGATGCTACATTGCTTGCTTTGAAGATGGAAGAAGGGGTCATTAGCCAAGGAAGCTGGAAAAAGCAAGGAAATGAATTCTCCCTAGAACTTCCAGAGGGAGTACAGCCTTGCCAACACCTTGACTTCAGCCCAGTGAAACCCACTTTGGACTTCTGACCTCCAGAACTGTAAAGTAATAAACTTGTATTGGTTTAAGCCAACACAAGTTTGTGGTCATTTGTTAGAGCAGCAATAGGAAGCAAATACAGGCATCTTTGAAATATTCCACCATTGATGCCCACCTGGTCAGTACTCAAACTATGTCCTTGTTAACTCTTCCACCATCCATGCCCTCTGTGTGATCTCAAATCCCAGCCACTGTTAGCCATTCCACCACAAGAATCCCTTATCTATGTCCTCCCAACCTGTGCCTCTGTTAACTTTTCCAACCTAAATCAATCTCTGATTTTTACCTTGAACTCAGGCAACTGTTATCTATTCCACCATTAATGGGTTCTGATCTAGATGTAGAATCTAGGCTTTTGAGGGTAGATAGTAAACAGTCCCTTGTGTCTGTGTATTGTACTTGGAGGTCTGTTCACTTTTTCACTATCAGGGCAATTTATGTGTGAATCTTTTCTCAAGCCTGTTAACTCTTTCCCTATTGTTGCTCCCCAAGGTCTGTACATTGACTACAGGTCTCAGTTAAATCCTCTCCATCTATGTTCCTTTGGCGTGTATGGAAAATCAAACATCTGCTAACTCTTCCACTGTTAGTGCCTCTTCTCCTATGTGCATCAACCCCAGCCCTCAGTTAATGTTTGTATCATGAGTGTCCATTACGTGTGACCTTGAAGTCAGGTCTTTGTTAACTCTTCCACCATCATTGCCCCTTTGGTATAGGTTGTGAGTTGTGGGCCATTGTTAATTATACCACTATTAATGCTTCTCTGGTCTATTTCAGATTTGGGTCTAAGTTAACATTTCCATTTTCAAAGCCTCTCTGAATGACTTTGGAACTGGGCCACCATTCCACTATCAGAGCCCTCCTAATTTGACCTTGAAAGCAAGATTTTTGTTAAGTTTTCTCCATCCATACAACTTGGTAGAGATCTTGAATCCTAGGACATTCTTAAATACTGCACCATCAGAGATCCTCTATTTTGTAGATATAGAACCTACGCCTTTGTTAACTATTTATTCCCGTTCTGGGCTGACTTCAATCTAGCCCTTTGTTAAGTTTTCTAAAATCAGTGCCCCTTAGGTTTTACCTTGAACCTCTGACTCAACTCTTTGAGTTTTGATATGGGCTGCAAAAGGTCGCTTCTGCCCACTTTAACTGACACGGGTAGAAAGTCCAGGCTGTGAGTGACAAGAGGGGGCGGGCCCTGACCTGAGGAAGGAGCAATAGGAGGGCAGGAGGGCGGTGACGCTAGGCTCGGAGGAGTGCGCCGGGAGTGAGGTCTGAGCACCCAAGTGAATACAAACACGTCAAGGTACTCTTCACTTTCTCCAGACGTTTTAGAAATGAGGCTTCCACAGAACAGTCTTTCAGGCGGTGCTTCCACTCCCCGCCTCGCCCCCCGGTTCCCACCGAACACCCCAGCCAGTCGCATCGCCACGCCTTTGCTCACGCGGTGCCTCCGCTCAGGGCCTGGAATCTCCCCCCCGGGACAGTCGCGGCGCTTCCGAGCTTCACACTGCTTTCGAGCACCCTGCCTCGGAAATATCACGGGGACTCCCCGGGCTCCAAAACGCATATATCTTCTGGTTGGAATGGCAGCCCCCAGAAGCTGTGGGAGGCACTAGCCATTTCCCGGCCAGCAACCGAGTTGCTGGCGCAGAGCGAATGACGCCATTTTTGTTACTGGCAGAGCTGGGCTTGGCGGCTGGTTCTGATCTGGCGAAAGATAAGCTAATGCGCCATCCAGACCCACCGAGGAGAGCTGGAAGGCGAAGGGATTTTCGAGGGATGTTGTGCCCATTTGTGCAAGCGGGGAGCCAAGCTCCCCCAAGCCTGGGGAGCTTTTGGGTCCTGAGAGCAGAGCCAGGGTGAGGGGCCTGGCTGAGTGATGGGAGTCTGTCTGGTCAGTGATGGGGACATGTGGAAGCTCTAATGAGGGGTCCTTTGGACTGAATGATGTGAACTACAGTGATAGGGGAGTCTGGAGGATCAGGTGTGTGGGGTATGTGATGGGGAGTTTATGGGGGTGAGTGATGGGGGATCTGTGAGGTGAGCAATGCTGCCTGTAGGGTGAATGATGGGATTTCAAGGGGATGAGTAAAGGGGGTCTATAGAGTGAGTGAAGGGGGTCTGGGGTGAGTGATGGAGGGTCTGTTGGGTGAGTGATGGGGGATTTGTGAAGTGAACAATAGGAGGTCTATAGGATGAGTGACAAGGGTCCATGGAGACAGGAATGGGAATGTGAAGGGTCATGTTGGGATTCTTTGGGGTCCATGATGGGTGGCTCTTTGAGATCAACAATACATCCATGAAAACAAAAATCCCAGCCTTTTTGGTTTCAACATTCCAATGGAGGATTCAGACATTGAGGTTTTGATTTATATTCCCTGATGACTACCTTTTCATATATGTATTGATCACTTGGAGATCCTGTTTTGTGAGGTGCCTGTTCAGATCTTTTGCTCATTTTTATATTGCATTGTCTTGGTGACGTGTTTTGCAACTATCTCCTTAATTTTTGGTTTCTCTTTTCCTTATTGTGGCTTTGAATATTAAGATTTTAAGTTAAACTGTAAAGCACAATGTAAATGTAACATTTTGTTATCCTTTTTTTTTTGGCGGTACACGGGCCTCTCACTGTTGTGGCCTCTCCCGTTGCGGAGCACAGGCTCTGGACGCGCAGGCTCAGCAGCCATGGCTCACGGGCCTAGCTGCTCTGCGGCATGTGGGATCTTCCCAGACGGGGGCACGAACCCGTGTCCCCTGCATCGGCAGGTGGACTCTCAACCACTGCACCACCAGGGAAGCCCTAACATTTTGTTATTCTTGAGTTAAAAACCAAACAATGTTTTCTGTAGTTTAGAAGGAGAATTAATTTTTTAGGGCATCCAGAAGCAGACTGAGGGTTGCATCTCTGAAAACCGTGGTGCCACAACAGCTAGGGAGGAGTTCTCTGCTTTTCATTTTCTCACCACCTCACCTTCTAATCACTGGTTGTGTGATCTCAGACAAGTCACTTTTCCTGTCTAGGCCTCAGTATCCTCTCTAGGAAATGAGGATGATATCAGGGCCTATCCTTGAGGCTTGGGATGATAATTAAGTGAGTTAATACCTGATTATTATCCACTCCCCATGGACTTGTAGCACCGATCATGTATATATTTAATGGATCTTCCATGAACTCTATGTCAGAGCTGCTCCTGTGATACCCAAGAAAATCCCATTAAAGAAATTAAATACCAAGGAATAAGATTGTGTCAGGTAGAGTTGAGCCTTGGAGGGCCGCAAACTATTGTAATATCTTGGGGGACAGATGTTTGTTTGTTATTAAACAGTTGGGAGCATGATCTTGTGGCCTGCCTCTTCTTCACTTCACAGCTATCCTTCCATGCCATTAACTTTATTTCTATAGTAGTTTATTTCCAAACTTAGTTTATTTCTGTGGAAGTTTTCAAACTTTGAGAACTGTATAATGAAACCCCATTTTGCACATCACCCAGTCTCATCAATCATCAACTCTTGGCCAGTCTTATTTCATCTAGACCAGGAGATGGAAAACTGCAGGCAGTGGGCCAAATCTGGCATGCTTTTATACAGCCATAAGCTTAAGAATGGTTTTCACATTTTTTTAATGGTTGGAAAAAAAAAGAAGAATATTTTGTGAAATGTGAATATGATACAAAATTCAAATCATAGTGCCCATAAATGAAATATTATTGTAACACAGTCAAGGAGCATAATTGTTTTGTGTATTGTCTGTAGCTGCTCTCACCCTGCAATGGCAAAGCTGAGTAGTTGCTGCAGGAACCATAGGCTTCACAATTCTAAAATATTTGCTATCTGGCTCTTTACAGAAAAAGTTTGCCAACCCCTAACCTAGACTACGCACTCATTTCTTCCTCCCAGATTGTTTTTTTCTTTGTTTTTAATTGAGGTATAACATAAAATGCACAGATATTAAGTGTACAGCTCAATAACATGTCTGTTATTATTTGAAGCAAGTCCCAGACATATTGTTTTATCCATAAATACTCCATTATGTATCTGTAAACGATAAGGACTTAAAGGTCCATACCATGGGCTTCCCTGGTGGCGCAGTGGTTGAGAGTCCGCCTGCCAATGCAGGGGACACGGGTTCGTGCCCCGGTCCGGGAAGATCCCACATGCCGCGGAGCGGCTGGGCTCGTGAGCCATGGCCGCTGAGCCTGCGCGTCCCAAGCCTGTGCTCCACAACGGGAGAGGCCACAACAGTGAGAGGCCCACGAACCACACACACACACACACAAAAAAGGTCCATACCATTATTCAAGGTAAAATAATTAACAATAATATCTTCAGATCATTAGTGGTTAAATTCCTTAATATCAAATATCTAGTCAGGGCTCAAACTTTAATGATTATCTCAAAGATTTTTTGTCTGTTCAAATTAAGATTCCAGACAAGGTTCATACTTCAAATTTGGTTTCTGTGTCTCTTTAGTCTCTTAATCGTCTATAGTGTTACTTTTAATGGTTGCCTGCCTTTCCATCCTTTGGAGGTTCCATAACTTATTCTCTCATTTCTCAGTGATTGGGCATGTAGGTTATTTTCAATATTATGATTTTAAAGACAAAGCTGTGATGAAGGTTCCTGCAGTTAAATCTCTGCGCACATCCATGATTCTTACCATAGGACAATGTTATAGAGATGGAATTGCTGGTCAGATGAGAAACACAAGTTATCAATGAATGAACAAACAACACATTTCATATCCAGCCATTGCAGAGTGGCTAACCCAACTTGGTCTCTGAAGACTCTTCTGTAGTAGTCTTCAGACTCTCTGAACACTCTTCCCACCCCACCCCAAGTAGCTTTCCAAAGAGGAAAAGAAAATGATTGAGTCTCAGATAGGTTGTTTGTTTCCCACTTGGTTTTCCCACAGCAAAATGGGAAAGGGCAATTAGTTGAAAATAAGAATTAGAGAAATTTAGAGGGAATAGAAGATCAAGAAGCAGGTAAAGTTTCTGTGAAGAGACAGATCATCTGGCCTTAGTTCAGATAAACTGAGCTGAACATTTTATCTGTGAGCTTCATGGCAGCCACAGTGAAAAGGGCAAACATGATCAGTTAGATGATTTGTGCTCTCCATCAAGAGAAATCAGTTCATCACTCCAGCTCCTCAGCAAGTCAAAATTTCTGGGCCTTTAGCCTAAGAAATTTTATTGTTGAGTTTTCCTAAGGGCCAGTGGTTTTCAGCTCTGTGTGGTATCATCAGTAGTTGTTCCAAAGAGGCTGTTATTAGTTAAAAATTTCTGGCAGAGCCTTGGAGTGTGAGTGGTTTCCTGGTTTTCCATGGCTCCTTTGCTGTCATCTCAGTTTGTGGGGTCATGCTCTAACTCAAGGCCATCTCCTTTGCTCTTCCATTTTTAGTCTTTATTATTTTTTTCTCCTTGAAGGGCAATGCAATGTGGGGCAAAGAATGTAAACAACATAGCAAAGTAAAACAATTAGGAAGTGGAAATATCTCTGTAATCTAACTTCTGCCTTCTTCCCTGGCATAACTAGTATTATGTAATTTGGGGATGATCCTTCCAGACTCTTTATACATTTAACCTCATCCGGGTATGTAGGTGTGCATTATAAATATGTGTGAGTGATCTTATTATTTTCATGTATTTTCCTTTACCATACACAAAAAATACACACACTGTATCTTCTGTTCTGCAACTTTCTTTTTTACCTATTGATAAAATATATCCAATACATGTAGTTTTAGTACATTTTATTACAGAAATTTCAATTTGGAACGTCTACAAAAATAGATTTTAGTGAAGCCCTTTGTACTTATCAGTCAGCTGCAAATATTATCTACTGGTGGTCAATCTTGCTTTATCTATCATTTATCTCCACACACCCTTATCATCATCATCATCATCACCATTATCACCATCATCATCACCACCATTATCACCATCATCATCACCTAGCCAGTCCCTTATTAATATTTTGTTTAGGATTTTTACTACTATGCTCATGAGACATATTGGCCTGTAATTTTCCTTTCTTGTATTGTTCTTGTCATGTTCTGGCATCACAGTTATGCTGGCCTCATATAACAATTTGGGAAGTGTTATCTGGAAGAGTTTGGGAAAATTGGTATTATTTCCCTCTTAAATGTTTGGAAGAATAAGTTATTAGGGTGTGGAATTTTCTTCGTGGGTAGGTTTAAAATTATGAATTCGATGTATTTAAAAGATATAATACCATTCAGGTTATCCATTTCTTTTTATGTCAGACTTGGTAAGTAGTGATTTTCAAGTAATTTGTCTAGTTTGTCTAAGTTAGGGGTCAGTAAACTTTTTCTGTAGATGACCAGATAGAAATATTTTTGGCTTTGTGGGCCATATGGTCTCTGTTGCAATTACTCAAATCTGCTATTGTAGGTTGAAAGCAGCTGTAGATAATATGTAAATCAATGAGGATGGCTGTTATCCAATAATATTTTATTTATGGACACTTGAAAGTTGAATTTCATATAATTTTCACATACTGCAAAATTTTCTTCTTTTTCACATTTTTTTCCCCAACCATTAAAAGTGTGAAAACCATCCTTAGCTTGTGGGCCAGATTTGGCCTGTGGGCCATACTTTACTGTCCCCGGATCTGCACTGTCAAATTTCTTGTCATAAAATTGGTCATAGTATCTTTTTATTAGCCTTTTATTGTTTGTAAGATACGAGGCCCTTGTTAATGGACCTTTTTATTGTTTCTAGTTTTTTCTTTGATATATAATAGTGAGTATAATAATAAAAATATTCACAGCCACTGTTTATTGAATGCTTACTGTGTGCCAGGCACCATTATAATAAATTCTAATGGAATTAACTCATCTAATTTACCCAGGAACACTTTGTGCTAGGTACTATTATTATCCCCATTTTTCAGATGAAGAAACTGAGGCACAGCTAGTACATGTTCTAGCCAGAAATCTAAAGCAGTGAAGTCATAAATAAGGGAACAGCCTTATAAATATATCTTTGTGGGACTTCCCTGGTTACACAGTGGTTAAGAATCAGCCTGCCAATGCAGGGGACACGGGTTTGAGCCCTGGTCCAGGAAGACCCCACATGCTGCGGAGCAACTAAGCCCATGCGCCACAACTACTGAGCCTGTGCTCTAGAGCCTGCGAGCCACAACTACTGAAGCCCGCATACCTAGAGCCCGTGCTCTGCAGCAAGAGAAGCCACCGCAATGAGAAGCCTGCGCACCGCAACGAAGAGTAGCCCCTGCTCACCGCAACCAGAGAAAGCTCGCTCACAGCAACGAAGACCCAACGCAGCCATAAATAAATAAATGAATAAATTTATTAAAAATATATACCTGGGGCTTCCCTGGTGGCGCAGTGGTTGAGAGTCGGCCTGCCGATGCAGGGGACACGGGTTCGTGCCCCGGTTGGGGAGGATCCCACATGCGGCGGAGCGGCTGGGCCCATGAGCCATGGCCGCTCAGCCTGCACGTCCGGAGCCTGTGCTCCGCATTGGGAGAGGCCACAGCAGTGAGAGGCCTGCGTACCGCAAAAAAAAAAAAAAAAAAAAAAAAAAAAAAAAAAAATATATATATATATATATATATATATATATATATATATATATATCTGTATATTTGTCAAGTATTTATATAGGCCAAATTCTTTTTTAAAAAATTATTTTATTTTTGCCTGCTTTGGGTCTTCATTGCTGCTCGTGAGCTTCTCATTGCGGTGGCTTCTCTTGTTGTGGAGCACGGGCTCTAGGTGCGCGAGCTTCAGTATTTGTGGCTTGTGGGCTCTAGAGAGCAGGCTCAGTAGTTGTGGAGCACAGGCTTAGTTTCTCCACAGCATGTGGGATCTTCCTGGACCAGGGCTCGAACCCATGCCCCGTAATTGGCAGGCGGATTCTCAAGCACTGCGCCACCAGGGAATCCCATATATGGGCCAAATTCTTAGACATGAGTGTGCTAGGTCAGAGAGCAAGCATGTTTAAAATTTAAAGATTATTTCTCAAATTCTATTTTGATATTGTATAATCAGCTACTACATGTGGCTACAAATCACTTACAAGCAGGACCATTTCCCAATATTTTCCCCACTACCAGATAGCATCAGTGTTTTTCATTCTTGCTGTTTTTATGGTTGAGCATTATATTTTATTTTCATTTGCTTTTCTTTAATGGTTAAACAAGCATCAGCATCTTTTCACATATTTATTTGCCATTTTGTGTTTCTCTGTAAATCTCCCCTTTCCTTCTTTGTCTTTTGCTTTCTAGCAGCTTTTTGTATATGAGTAATATGAATTTTGAAGTACACATTAAAATTTTTCTTTTGGATAGGTGGTGACTTATCTCTCAACCTTGTTGCCTGTCCTCACTAGAATATAAGATCTTCGAGGGAAGGTATTTTGGCCAGGTTTCTTTCCTGCTGTATCCCCAGTCCTTAGAACAGTGCCTGGTATTCAGCAGGTGCTCAGTAACTGATTGCTGAGTGGATGAATGCTTTTATCACTTAACAATATCTCTTAGAGATTGTTGCATATCATTGTACGTAGAGCTTACATGTTGCTTTTTATGGTTCCATATGGTATTTCCTTGTGGGGATTGAAGCATAATTGATTCATCCAATCCCCCATGAGGCTGTTTACATACTTTTGCTATTATAAACAGTACTATAGTACAGTATCTTCATATGTGCTGTTTTGCTCACATATATGAGTATTTATGTAGAATAATTTCTAGAAATGGAATTGCTAGTCAGAGGATATGTACATGTAAAATTTTGATGAATATTGCCAAATTAATTGCTCTTAAAATATATTATACCGGCATATACCCACAATTTGAGTGTGCTTGACATCTTCACCAACTCAGTGACGTATCAAACTCAAATCTTCAATAATATATAAAGGAAATGTGGTGTCTTGTTTTAATTTGCATTTCTCTTCATGTGAATGAAGTTGAACATCATTTTACATGTTTAGAATCCCTTTGCATTTCCTTCTCTGTGAATTGATGGTCATGTCCTTTGATGATGATTATTTTTTTAAACATCTTTATTGGAGTATAATTGCTTTACAATGTTGTGTTAGTTTCTGCTGTATAGCAAAGTGAATCAGCTGCATGTGTACATATATCCCCACATCCCCTCCCTCTTGCGTCTCCCTCCCACCCTCCCTATCCCACCCCTCTAGGTGGTCACAAAGCACCGAGCTGATCTCCCTGTGCTATGCAGTTGCTTCCGACTAGCTGTCTGTTTTACATTTGGTAGTGTATATATGTCAATGTTACTCTCTCACTTCGTCCCAGCTTACACTTCCCCCTCCCCGTGTCCTCAAGTCCATTCTCTATGTCTGCGTCTTTATTCCTGTCCTGCTCCTAGGTTCATCAGAACCATTTTTTTTTAGATTCCATATATATGTGTTAGCATACGGTATTTGTTTTTCTCTTTCTGACTTACTTCACTCTCTATGACAGACTCTAGGTCCATCCACCTCACTACAAATAGCTCAATTTGGTTTCTTTTTATAGCTGAGTAATATTCCATTGTATATATGTGCCACATCTTCTTTATCCATTCATCTGTCGATGGACACTTAGGTTGCTTCCATGTCCTGGATATTGTAAATAATGCTGCAATGAACATTGTGGTACATGTCTCTTTTTGAATTATGGTTTTCTCAGGGTATATGCCCAGTAGTGGGATTGCTGGGTCCTATGGTAGTTCTATTTTTAATTTTTTAAGGAACCTCCATACTGTTCTCCATAGTGGCTGTATCAATTTACATTCCCACCAACAGTGCAAGAGGGTCCCCTTTTCTCCACACCCTCTCCAGCATTTATTGTTTCTAGATTTTTTGATGATGGCCATTCTGACCAGTGTGAGGTGATACCTCATTGTAGTTTTGATTTGCATTTCTCTAATGATTAGTGATGTTGAGCATCCTTTCATATGTTTGTTGGCAATCTGTATATCTTCTTCGCAGAAATGTCTATTTAGGTCTTCTGCCCATTTTTGGATTGGGTTGTTTGTTTTTTTGATATTGAGCTGCATGAGGTGCTTGTATATTTTGGAGATTAATCCTTTGTCAGTTAATTTGTTTGCAAATATTTTCTCCCATTCTGAGGGTTGTCTTGTTTATGGTTTCCTTTGCTGTGCAAAACTTTTAAGTTCCATTAGGTCCCATTTGCTTATTTTTGTTTTTATTTCCATTTCTATAGGAGGTAGGTCAAAAAGGACCTTGCTGTGACTTATGTCATAGAGTGTTCTGCCTATGTTTTCCTCTAAGAGTTTTATAGTTTCTGGCCTTACATTTAGGTCTTTAATCCATTTTGAATTTATTTTTGTGTATGGTGTTAGGAATTGTTCTAATTTCATTCTTTTCCATGCAGCTGTCCAGTTTTCCCAGCACCACTTATGGAAGGGGCTGTCTTTTCTCCATTGTATGTTCTTGCCTCCTTTATCAAAGATAAGGTGACCATAGGTGCGTGGGTTTATCTCTGGGCTTTCTGTCCTGTTCCGTTGATCTATATTTCTGTTTTGTGCCAGTACCACACTGTCTTGATTACTGTAGCTTTGTAGTAGAGTCTGAAGTCTGGGAGCCTGATTCCTCCAGTTCCATTTTTCTTTCTCAAGATTGCTTTGGCTATTTGGGGTCTTTTGTATTTCCATACAAATTGTGAAATTTTTGGTTCTAGTTCTGTGAAAAATGCCAGTGGTAATTTGATAGGGATTGCATTGAATCTGTAGATTGCTTTGGGTAGTTTAGTCATTTTCACAATGTTGATTCTTCCAATCCAAGAACATGGTATATCTCTCCATCTGTTTGTGTCACCTTTTTTTTATTGTTTAATTTTTGGCTGTGTTGGGTTTTCGTTATTTCACGTGGGCTTTCTCTAGTTGCGATGGGTGGGGGCTACTCTTCGTGACAGTGCACGGACTTCTCATTGCGGTGGCTTCTCTTGTTGCGGAGCATGGGCTCTAGGTACGCAGGCTTCAGTAGTTGTGGCATGCAGGCTCAGTAGTCGTGGCTCGTGGGCTCTAGAGCACAGGCTCAGTAGTTGTGGTGCACGGGCTTAGTTGTTCCGCGGCACGTAGGATCTGCATTGGCAGGTGGATTCTTAACCACTGTGCCACCAGGGAAGTCCTCTGTGTATCATCTTTAATTTCTTTCATCAGTGTCTTGTAGTTTTATGCATACAGGTCTTTTGTCTCTTTAGGTAGGTTTATTCCTAGGTACTTTATTCTTTTTGTTGCAGTGGTAAATGGGAGTGTATCCTTAATTTCTCTTTCAGATTCTTCATTGTTAGTGTATAGGAATGCAAGAGATTTCTGTGCATTAATTTTGTATCCCGCTACTTTACCAAATTCATTGATTAGCTCTAGGAGTTTTCTGGTAGCATCTTTAGAATTCTCTATGTGTAGTATCTTGTCATCTGCAGACAGTGACAGTTTTACTTTTTCTTTTCCGATTTGGATTCCTGATTATTCTTTTAAAAGTTAAGTTGTTGGTCTTTTTCTTCTTGCTTTGTAGAAGCTCCCTCTGTCTATTGAGGGCATTAACTGTTTTGTCCATCCTATGTGTTAGTTATCCATCTCTCCATGAAGGCAGGGACTTTTTTGTCTGCTTTGTTGCTTTACTTTCATCCACAGCACTTAAGCACTTATCAGTGGAGGATAGGAGATAGATAGATGATGGATAGATAGATAGAATATGATATATGTATAAATATATAAAATGTTAAATATAATCCTGTACATATATATATATATATATATAACTATAGTCATATAGATATCTTCTCTCTTGATAAATGCTTAAGTGCTGTGGATAAAAGTAAAGCAAGATATACACACATTACTATATATAAAATAGATAACCGGGACTTCCCTGGTGGTGCAGTGGTTAAGAATCCACCTGCCAATGCAGAGGACACGGGTTCTATCCCTGGTCCGGGAAGATTCTACATGCCGCGGAGCAACTAAGCCCGAGCGCTACAACTACTGAGCCTGCGCTCTAGAGCCTGTAAGCCACAACTATTGAAGCCCATGTGCCACAGCTACTGAAGCGTGTGTGCCTAGAGCCTGTGCTCCGCAACAAGAGAAGCCACCACAATGAGAATCCCACACACCACAATGAAGAGTAGCCCCTGCTCACTGCAACTAGAGAAAGCCTGCGCTCAGCAGCGAAGACCCAGCGCAGCCAAAAAATAATTAAAAAAAAAACCCAACAAGGACCTACTGTATAGCACAGGGAACTATACTCAATATCTTGTAGTAACCTATAATGGAAGAGAATGTAAAAAAGAAGAATATATTCTAATATATTTTTACATTGTAAATCAACTATATTTCAATAAAATTTTTTAAAAAAAGAAAGTAAAGCAAAATAAGGAAACAAGGAGTGGCCTGTAGGGTATGGGGTGGACAGGGAAGGCCTCAACGACAGGGTGCCATTTGAGCAGAGATGTGAAGAAATTGAGGGCGTATGTGAAGGACAGCATGTCAGGCAGAGGGAACAGGAAGTGTAAAGGCCCTGAGGCAGAGGCATACCTGAAATCATATCTCCAGTGTATTTCAAAAGTACTTCAAGGATTCACATTAAGTGGTCCCAGATTGTTGTGACCCCAGGTGCCTGAAAGAAGTGAATATAAATCCACTCTGGTGTAAGCCAGCCACCTTTCAACCCACAGATAAAATTCCAAAATACAAGAGCCAACAGTGGAAAAAAGTTATAAAACACATAAGCAAACAAGACACTATTAGCAAGATCCATAAGAAATAACAAACAGAATCTAACCCATAAAACTTCAGATATTATGGGACTTCGCTGGTGGTCCAGTGGTAACAAAAGAAGGTGTTTGCTAGGGCTGCCATAAGAAAGTACCAGGTGGCTTAAGCAAAACATTTCTGGAGGCTAGAATCCAAAATCAAGGTGTTGACAAGGTTGGTTCCCTCTGAGGGACTGTTAGGGAAGGATCTGTCCAGGCCTCTTTCCTTGGCTTGTAGATGGCTATCATCTCCCTGTGTCCTTCACATGATCTTCCCTCTGTGAATGCTTCTGTGTTTAAATTTCCCCTTTTTGTAAGGACACTAGTCGTATTGGATTAGAGCTCAATCTAGTGACCCAGTGACCTTATCTTAACTTGATTACTTCTGTAAAGTCCCTGTCTCCAAATAATATCACATTCTGGGGTACTGGGGTTAGGACTTCAACATCTGAATTTTGAGGGGAAACAATTCAACCCATAACAGAGGAATGGAACATATAAGTAGAGAGCGAGAGAATCCGAAGTGACTAAGCAGATTTTTAAAAATTGAAGTATAGTTGATTTACAATGTTGTGTTGTTTCAGGTGTACAGCAAAGTGATTCATATATATATATACGAGTATCAAGAATATATATATATATATATATATATATATATATATATATATATATATATAAAACACGAATATATACGTATATATTCCTGTTTTCCCTTATAGGTTATTACAAAATATTGACACCTTGATTTCAGACTTCTAGCCTCCAGAACCGTGAGACAATAATTTTTTTTTGTTGTACTCATTGTTTTTTTTTTCCTATTCTGTTTAATAGCTTTTTATCCACAAAAACAAGGGCAATATATACCTGTGTATAACACACTGTGCCACATCAGGTATGCTGCTGTTATTTTTTGTCCATTACAACCAGGGACTTTCTTAAGCATTCTATCATCAAGGTTTATAATGACATATAAATCAGTTTGTTGAGAACCGTAGACCACACAGTCTGATGGCCTGGTAGTGAGTAGTTCCCGGAAATTCCTTCTCAAATGGTATACTTTATAGTAGACGTATCTTGAAAAAACAAGAAGTAAAAGATACTGGCATGTAGAGTTCCATTTAGTCATCAACAATTGGTCCAATTCATCGTTATATGGTACGACCAAATGTAACCCAGAGTGATGCCACTCAGGTGGCAGGCTTCCATTCAAACTCGTCAGGTTCCAAAAGCAGGGGCAGTCTCGGCCAACATATGCCTTCACCTTTTCAAGCATCTGGTATAATTGTGCTAAGAGACCATATCATTCTCTTGCTCTGAGCTTCTCTCGAGGCACCAGTGTAATATTGTATTTCCCTCATTGCATAAACCATTTATTCATTCCTTTTCCCTCAGCTACTATTTCTCCTTTTTCTCCACTAGTCACTGATTTTAACCCAAGCGTTTCCACTGCTGGAAGGGATATTAAGGTCAGCTGCTGTGCCAGTCCAGATTGCCAACAGCAGTACCAGTCTAGTAATACACCCTCCCTAGTCTATTCCCATTCATACGGGTAGTGTTACATGGGTACAGAACTAGTGAGCTATTTTGACCAATAGGTAATAGAGCTGTATTAACTTTCAGATCCTGCTGTATTCACCCAGGTATTCATGATGGTTTCTTGGACCCTTTGTGTCCTTTTCTGCTGAAAAAATAGGAATCTACAATGGTGAGTCACACCTCCTAATTTAGTCCAGTGCTCTGGACGTTGATTTGTTGTAGCATGGTAGTAAGGAGTTACTTCTCTTTCGGCTAAGAGATGTTTCTTTGCCCTTCTGTAAGGCCTCTTCTGTTTTTCTTTGGCTCCCCTAAACTGGGGATTGTGCATGGGAGTTTCCTCAATTCCCCAAACCCATGGATTTGGTGTGGATGTTTCGTTAGCTCCCCAGTCCCTAAAGATAGCATGTGGGTGTTCACATGGCTCTTCACCCCAGAAATTGCACATAGGGGTTCCCTTGGCTCTCTGCCCTGGAGACTGCATGAAGGGTTCCCTTAGCTCTCTAATCTCGGTTTAACTATTTGTTAATCCCATGGGTAACTCATTCTGCCAGGTGTCTTCCCTCCTCTTCTTCCCTGCTTACTACATACTTTACCATTACTGCACTTACTTAGTTGAATATCTTCATAAATAGCAAAAATTTACCAAATTTTCCAAAGGCAATTTGGAACTTCAATGACCTCTTTGGGAAACTTGAGGCCTTCCCAAACTAGCTCATCCAGGACTTGCCCCTTCTCATCACTTCCACTCCTTCTTCCTCCTTTTACTACCTTTGCTCTTCCCTGCAGCTCCCTTAAGTCCTTTGATCTGTCCCCCTTCAACATCCTTGCCTGACTTTTCTCTTCCCACTCCAGCCCCTCAGCTTGAGCTTTAGGCCTCCTGACTCTACTGCGGGAATCTCAGAGGCAACCACCTGAGGCTGAAAAAGCTAACTGGAAATAGACTGGCTATTTTATCCACTCAGATGTCTTTGGAGACACCCAGATGGCTGCTGGGTATCTCTTTGGTCCCCCTCCCCATATTTATTCCACAGCCTCCATAAGATTACATATCAAGTCAAAGAAGATGGTGGGAAACTCTAAGCCCTCATATGGAACAGATAACCTCAACTTGTTCCATCAGTCAGAATAATCCTGATTAATAATATAAAGTGGGGCAAAGACAAGGGCCAAAACTCTGTTATATAAACCAGGGAGTTTTGCAGTCCTGTGTTTATGCATGACTCAACTAAAATTTTAGAATAAAAGCTATAAGATCTTCATTTGTATATGTCTGTATGTTTATGTATGTATGTATGTTATGAATATGTGATATTTTCCAACCTTCAGATGGCATTACCAAATTGTTCAAATATCCTGACATCTTTTGACATTTTGCCTTCCCCAAATCTAATCCCAATTGGTATCTTTTATACCCAAAATTGACTTTGGGGTTTCCCAGAGGGCCACTGGAAAATCACAAAGGATTTGTTCTTTCATCTTGTAAAAAAAGGTGCTAAAAATAATTAGTTTTATTTAATATTATATAAATGATTATATAAATTGCATAGGAAGTGTTGTCAAAAAATACTTAGACTTCCCTAGATTAAAGTTGTTTGGGTAAAATGTTATTCATATAAATATTTCAAAAATTATATAAAGTTCCTAGAGATTTGTCATTGCGCTCACTGTCCATGATATATTTCTATTTGTGTCCTCATGCTGCTTTACCTTATGTTAGGTAGCAACAATATAATTTTGTGAATCATAATTTCAATTATTTAAAAAATATTAACTTGGTCATAATTTTACTTTTCAAAATCCAGCATATTCTAGGCTAACTGGGGATTCCAATTCCAATTGGAAATTTACATCACTCACCTTTAGAGTTTTATTAATAGATAGATATTTAGGACCTTTTCTTCAGCTCCTAAATCTCATGGTTGTAAAATAAACATGTTCTAGACACAAGAAGGAGGGGATACGGGGATATATATATATATATATATATACACACACATATATATATATATATATACACACACATATATATATATACATACATATACATATAGCTGATTCACTTCGTTATACAGCAGAAACTAACACAACATTGTAAAGTAGTTATACTCCAATAAAGATATTAAATTATAAAAATCAGTTCAAAGGAAAAAAAAACATGTTCTTACTATCATATGTATGTTTTCTCTCTGGCTTAAAACTTTCCCTTGTAAAAGGGCTGCTGCCACTATGATTGCTAAACTTTTATCAGGACAGGTGTTCCACACATGGAGAATACCACTGGCTCTTTCAAGTGACTGAGGGGCCCATTTCACCAGTAAAGTCATCCAAGAAATCCAATGAGTTCTTCCTATATCACAAAAATTACACTGTCTATTATTCCCCACTCATCTGGAATGATAGAGCTAATGGACTATTAAAATGAAAGCTTGCTAAACTGATGGAAGAAGTCAATCTCCCATGGCCTAAGGGTTTTACCCTTATCCCTGATTGCCCTCTGGTCCTTTCCTGATGGGTTATACCAGCTGTCCCCATGTAAAATTACTGGCTAGCCCATAGAATTCTCTATTCTGTCTGGGCTCTTGAAGACTCTAACCTGGTCAATTCAGACATTCTAAAATATGGTAAGAAATTTATTCATTATTCCCAAGCTTCTCTTCAACAGGTGGAAGCTGCTTTTCCTTCATTTCTCCTATGCAAACCACTATATAACCTACAAATTGGAGACTTAGTTCTCTCAAGGCAACCAGAAAACTAATCTTGATCCCTATTAAAAGGGCCCTTGAATCATCCTCTTTACATCACTAACACTGCTGCCAAACCCCGGGGGGTCAAACCCTGGATTGGTGTTTCTCAACTGAAAAGATGTTGAAATCTACTCTAAATGGAAGTCCATCCCAACTGCAGACTCTAAACTGAGGGTCTCTGAAAGCGGTGAGTAAGATGGAAGATGAGGAAGTCCCTGAGAGCTGGGAGGCGGCAGACAGTGGGGAAATCCAAATCTCCTCCAAAGTGCCCATTGTGATTTAGGACGATAGCCTTCCCATGGGACCCCTCCACAGATCCGCATCCTCAAGAAGCCCACCAGCATTGGTGTGGTCAGCAGCCCCAACTCCACCAGCAGGCCAGCCCTTCCCGTCAAGTCCCTAGTGCAGCGTGAGGCAGAGTACGCAGAGGCCTGGAAGTGGATCATGGGCAGCACCAGCCCAGAGGAGGAGCTAGAGAAACCCATCCTCGACAGGCCAGCCAGGATCTCCCAACCTGAAGACAGCAGGCAGCCCAACAATGTGATCAGACAGCTGTTGGGTCCTGATGGGTTACAAGGCTTCAAACAGCACAGATAAATGCGGGCAGGAAAGGATGCCACCGCCACTGCCTCCGTCACCACTTCTTGGGTCGTCCGCTGTGGGTCGCACTGCTGTGGCAGACAGCTGGACTTGAGCAGAGGGAACAACCTGACTTACTTGCAATGTGATTCCCTTTGCTCCGCCCACTGTGACCTTGAACCCCATGTACTGTGACCTTCCTCCCCCCACTGTGATTGGCATGTCTAGAAGGGCTGTCCCAAGTCAATGGAAAGGGAAAGGGTGGGGTTAGAGGAGGGTTGGGGGGGACCCACCAAGGACTCAGAGAGTCAGACAGTGCCACTTGGCCACTTGGGGTAAAGCCAGTGCCAGCAATAACAGTTTATCATGCTCATTAATTTGGGATTTTAAAACACAGATGAGAACTCCCATCTACCCATGCTCAAGTGCATGTTTTCATCACTTAAAAGCAAGTTCCATCTGAAAATATCCTTTTTGTTTCTTTGCTTCCTATTTTTGTTTGTTTATACAATATTTGATTTGCAAAAGTAGAAGTGCATGGGAGGGGTTTTAGCAGTTTAATGAATTTTTAATTGAGAAAGAGTAGTTTGGTAGTCTACTTAAAAATGTTTCTGGGCAATTCACTAGAAACATTAACCAATAGGATTTTGGTGAGCTTAGCTTCTGTATTCCTACTGCAGCCCAGAAAAGGGGCAGGGCTCTGTAGCCCCCAGGACAGATGAGCACCCCATGCCTATACCTCCCTCCCCCCAGCTAAGTCCCAGAGCATCTGGGTACTACCTGAAGACTGGGCTAGCTCTATAGGCTCAGAGAGCCTGGGGAGGGTGCCAACCCCTCAACTCTAGTGTATTTTGGAAGATAGGGCAAGTGAACAGACTTCCCCTTCCAAAACCTCTCAGGAGGCTTACTACTTCTAGAAGTGGGCAAGGAGTGAGGCTGCACTTTGGGGCTTTAGGAGTAAGGGCTATGAGGAACTTCCCTGGTGGTCCAGTGGTTAAGGCTCTGCACTTCCACTGCAGGGGGTGCAGGTTGGATCCCTGTTCGGGGAACTAAGATCCCACATGCCACGCGGTGTGGCCAAAAAGTAGAAAAAAAAGTAAGGGCTGCAGGCCTTGCTCAGTATTTTGCTGTCAGCACAAGGAAAGCCAGGAGAGAGTCTTGACTCCAGGACTCCGAGCCTTCTGCCGAGTATGGTCAGAAAGTAGGTAGATCTTCCTGCTCCAGTAAGGCTTAGAACTCTCAAGGGTCTGTGGAGTGCCATCTCTGTTGATGGCATCAACTCTGTAACTCTATCCAGCACATTTCCCTTGTGAAATCACTACCTTGGGAGCAGACCATTCTCAATACATTTGGGAAGAGACAAGCTGTGCATTGCAAAGATTGGTAATGACAGACTGGTTCCCCATAGGCCTAGGCTATCCTCCAACCCGTCTTCCAGAGCAAGGGCCTGGAATGAAGGCAGTTTCCCCTCTGTCCTTGGAGCCTGGAGATTTGCTTTGGTTCTTTGAGGGGGAAGAGACTTAGGGGGCCCTGCCTAGAGCAGCTGTGTGTGTACACTCTGGCCCCTCTCGGGCTTTCTGATCTCTTCCATCACATTGCACCTTATATCCCTCAGCCAGCCAGATGGCCTCCTCGCTCAGGAGTGGTTGGTGTGACATTTATGTAAGTCTTGGCCCACTACATCTTCCCAAAGGAGGAAAGTTCAGCTGTCAGTTGAGTCAGCAATTAGTCCACAGGCTTACAACTACATGAAGGCAGGAAATTGTCTGTGAGCAGAGCTGGAACAAAGCTTCAGTCAGTAAGAACCTGAAGGATGTTGAATGGTGCCCACAGGCTGCTCTGAGGGGAAATGACCTCCAGGAGTGGGGACGGGAGAAGGTTGCAGCTGTCTTTACAGTTCCACTGCCAAGACTAAGTTTCTGCATTCTAAATGGATAGTGTCCATGCCTCATGTAATAATGGTTTCTGGCCCAAGATGAAACTATCCTGTTCAGTTGGAGAAGGTACAGAGGTAGGCCAGGTGGGAAGGCCAGAGTGCTGATTGCTCAGCCGTCGGGACCACCTGTTCTTGCTCCCCTTCTCTAGTGGATGCCAAGGGGAGACTGGCTGATGGGTGTCTGTGGATCAAGGATGTAGTAGGGCCTGATGCTCTCACCTCCCTCTGGCCAAAGATGGGGCTCTGCCTGCTGTGTGCCTGTCACCACCCACCAGCAGTCATATCCTGGCTTCCCAGATGGAGAGGTGGCAGGCAAAATTTTAAAAAGAAAGAAATGAAAACAGGAAGCTATGGTGTTGGGGGGAGGTGGGAGGGGAGATGGGGAAACAGTTTGGATTTTGTGTGTGTGTTTGTGGGTGTTTTTGGTTTTTGTTGTTGTTTTTATGCAGTTGTCTGTAACTTTCCTTAAGTGCTTTTTCTTTTTTTTTATTTTCACATTTTATTCAATACATATAACAATGCGTATTAAAATATTAACAATAAGGAGATTTTTAATTTTTTGCTTTTATAAATCACTTTTCTTTTTAAAAATTAAAAAAAAAATAAGCTGTAGGCTTTGGCTTGCAAAACACCAGGGGAGTGGGGGACAGAAACCTGAGGCTGCTGCCCCTTATCTGCCTTCACAGTACTGTCCCCTTCTCCCAGCTCCTCCCTGACTCTATGAGCCAGGCCTCAGACCTTCCAGCTAACTGCTTCCCATGAGCCACTACTCTGATGTCATCCTATAACCAAAGGAGCTGGGGGTCTGGGCCTGGTGACCAACCCTTTGCTACCCACTCAGTCAGGGTGCTCCCCACCTGCAGGCAGGCGGCAACACCCTATCTGCTACCATCAGCCCCTTCCAGAGCCCACTGCCCCACCCCTCCCTGTCTAGCCCAGCCATATGCAGCTCTGCCCCATCTGGGGATGCTCTGCTCAGAGATGGGCTGGCAGGGCCGCCCCAGCCTCCCTGGTAGGCAAAGACTCTGGAAACCTCTGGAGTCCTGTGTTCGGCCATGTGATCCCAGGGGTGCACATGGGCCCCTTGGGTATCTGAACAGAAGGGTATGGGAGGGAGGGCCGCACCCCTGCAGTCCCGCTCTGCTGGTCTAATGGGCAGCTGCCCACCCTACCCCACCCTGCACCGCGGGCTCCTGAGTCAGCAGATTAAGCATTTTATAAATTGCATTTTAAATACATGTTTTAAACTTGAAAAAAATAAACAGAGGGTCTCTCGAGAGCCCCCAGAAGCAGATGTTGCCACAAGGTAGACTGCTTTCCTAAGAACTTCAGACCAAGTAAGTAGATGACATCATGAGGTGGTCAGCTTCCACCCAAGATGCCAAACAAGACCCTGTAGGATTCTCTTACATACTTCCTAATCTCACCATTTTTACTGTTCTTCTTGCAGTATCATCCTTTTTCTCTATCCTCTCCAACATCATCTTTGCTATCCACGTAACTCCTCCCATTACAACTGCAGCTTTCCATAACGAGCCTTCATTTGTATTATCTCCTCTTCCCCTTCACCCAGGCTGTTCTCCCCTTTAACAATTCTGCCATCCGTGCACGGACCCCAGAATCTATAGCGTTCCTTCACTCAACTCATAGTACAGTCTCACAACCTTACTTTAGAATGCTGGTTATGTTCTCCCTCTTCTTCGGAAGCCTCCAGCTTCCCTTAAATTCCTATGCCATCTCATATTTAAGGGCATCCTTTGTGCTATCACTCAGGGTCCCTTTAGCTTTTCCCCCTAGACTTCAAAAGGAATCTCGAACCTCAATACTCTTCAAAAAGGGCCATCTATGCTTAACCAGACTGCCTTCTTTTCTCACCTTAACTACTCTATTACCTCTGATTTAAGTTTTCCAGACACTAGATGAGGCAAGAGGTCTACAAAACATGTTACAACTACAAGCTTAGGCAGAATCCAAGCCCCAGAAGGAGGCTGTGCTCTTCTTGTCTCGTCAGGTTCTTAAGAAGCCTTAGAACAAGAGGCTAAGAGACTGGGAGTAAATCTAAAAAACTTGCTGCAACAAGTCAACTATGGGCAACCTGCATGCCTAGAGCTGCTGCAGTGCGGGCCACTTAGAAGTTCACCCAACCACCTGCATCTTCTATGCTCTGCTACAGAAAATAACCATGACTGTGGATCTTACCACTAACATCTAAAACCACTAACATCATTGCCAGAGAACTACAGGAACTCCAATGAGTGGATCTTCATAATTGTCTGGCATTGGACAGCAGCCTGGCTTCTCACGGGGAGCACTTTTGTAATGATCAGAAGCCATTGCTGTGCATGTGTTCCCTGAAACCTCTCTGATGGTTATGCCATCACCAAAAACATCCAGACATTCCAGAAAATTCTTCAGATTTCCATTGTCATCTTCATTCCACTATCTGAATACCCTTCAAGCCCAATGTCTAGGAATCTTCTCGACTTGCTCTCTCTGAACCTCAAATCTTGGTTTTACTCGCTTATTCAACCTTTAATAACTATTATTTTATTTTATTTCTGAGTATTTCTCTTGTTAAATGCCTAATTGCTAAGGCCTTCCAACAGCTGTCAGCCTAACAGCACAATCAACAGATGATACAGTAGTCAGTTCTTCAGGAACAAGAGGAACGTGAAGGCCAGCACCCCCTTGAAAACTATTTGGACCTAACTCAGCTTCCCAATGACTCTTATTCCATCCCTAATAGTGCTCAAGGACAGATTTTGTCTGACTTAAACAACAAGGGGGGACCGACTAAGCGTTCACAATTACCTGTTGCTTACCCTCTGCTTTGTCTTGACCAAACTTTAGTCAGGATTCTCCCTTCCTACAGGTTCCTGAACTCTGCTTGCCCCCAAGCCTGAGCAAACACAAAAAAGTGAAATTTGCCTCCCTTCTCAGCTTCTCCTGAGAATTGACTGACAACAGCAGGATACTTTCCTGTCAGACCCCACTGGCCATTTCCCCTTGCTTGTCCAACTTCTCTGAAAGATTCTGCTTATCTCTGCTTGCCTCCTCCTTACCCTGTGAAAGAAAAGCCTTTTTCTGCTTGATTTTGAGACCCTTGTAGACCTTATGGTCATAGCATTCTCCCTATTGCAGCCAGCCCTCCCCCATTACAATAGTCCCTTTCCCTCCCTTCCAATAATCCTTCTGAAAAATAGTTTCTCCTTACTAAGTCCTGATTTGTTCTTCTTTGACAACCAACATGCAACAAGACGTGTTAATAAAGGCCCAGAAATAGGTAATCTAGAGCTATGCTGTTATCTAACACCATGGCTGCTAAAGTATGGTGAGATTCAGCCAAGAGTTCCAGTCCTTGGGCAATTTATTTACTTTGTGTGGATAACTCCTAGGACATGACTGGCTGTGTTTCTTTTCATTGTTGTGTGGCATCCTGCACATACGCTGTTCCTACTGCCCATCCGCTCACCAATTAGTGATCCTAAAGTGGTTAGTATCAGGGGAATATTTGGAAAGATTGTGGCGTTGGAGAGTTGTGGCTAGTGTGGTTGATGAGGGTAAGTCCTTGCGGGGTTCTGCTGCTGAGTAAAAATCTACTGCAATTTTGAGTCAAACCCAGTGTCCAGTGTTGGACAAGGGGAAGCTTGTAATAGGGAAAGCCCTTTACCAGGGATTCCCTTACAGGCCCACCAAGGCTCCCATTGTTGCCTATATTCTGTGTTCCTGTGAAGGCAAGTTGTGGGGCTTAGTGCAATTCCAGGTGGTGTTAATAGGAGCTTATAATGTTATAGCCAAGTAAATGTGCATGTTATCTACCTCATACTCAGCACCTGAGTCAACTCAATTGGTTATGTGCTCAGCCCATGATTGGCCACATATTTGAAGTTAGAGTTGACCCACAGAATTAGAAGGCACCTGTGAGTCACAAGCCACATCTTAGAGCCTGGCTTAGCCAGAATGGGTGTTGCTGGTAGCAGTAGAGATGGAAGGAGGAGGAGCGCTAACCTCGGTGGTGGTGTCTGTGGTCATGTTAGTAGGACTGACCAACCTGAATGGCCAGGAGCATGCTTCCCGTGGTCCCCATCCTGACCCATGTTGTGTGTCTCCCGTGTTGTGCATGTGGCATGTTGTTTCCAGACCTTGTCAACAGTAGCGTTTAGTTCGCCAGGGGAGGGTGATCCATCAATGGGTGTGTAGTCGACACTGGTGAAGGGAGGAACTTCTCAGGTATGGAAGGGGCACAGCAACAGAATAGGGGTGAAAGTCAGAGGTCAACTGTGGGCAGCAGTAGGAGATCTGATTGTCCCTTGGGTATCGTCCAAATGGTGTTACCCAGTCCAGGGGTAATTAGTTCCACCTCCTGGGTATCAGGAGCTGGTCCAAGATTGTTCTATGGTGATTTAGTGGAGTATGTGGGCAGCAGATGAGGACGCCTCTCTCTCCAGATAGTGGTGAGTGGTCTGCTCAGCTTACACTGGATGAGGAGCAGAAGCATGCTGAATGTGGTCCCAGAGTTGGTGGTCCACAGCAGGTCCCTGTTGGGATCAAGGGAGAAGTGGCTGCTAGGCTCTGGAGTTTCTATGAGGGAGAAGGGAAAAAGGTGGACGTACCAGGTGGATGTTCATTTGCTGTGGGCAGCATGCAAGGCTCTCATGTCCATGAAAACTGGGAATTGGGTTGTGTCCAGTGTGGATGTGTCCACCAGGAGAGGTCACAGCGTCTCTACAGGTGGTCGTTTCATTTGTTGTGAATTTTAATACAGTGCAGTCATGTCTTTCGTCTGCACTTTTGAACTTGATGGACCATCTTCCTCCAGGTTCTCTCAGGAGCCCTTGTTTTAAAATACCATTATGCCTTTCTGTGACATCTGCTGCTGTAGGACAATGGAGTAGGTGAAAACTCACACAGTGTGATTTTGTAATGCCCGCTCTTGTGTTGCTTTGCACTGGGAGCCTTGATCTGTTTGTATAACCGGCAGCACTCCCAAGGGCTGTGAGGCTCCGGTGTTAACACTTCAGTAACATTAACAGAGGTTGGGGCCCCACAAGAGCCATCAGTGGAAGGCCTGTGTGGGCACCCACCACTATTAACCATGTGTTAACATATACGTTCCTGCCGCTGCAGGGGGAGGCCCAATGAAATCAATTTGCCATCTCTGATGTGGCCCTCCTCCTCTGTAAATTGTCCCTCCAGTGAGGTAGGCCCAATGTCTAGATTTCTGGCTTCTGGTACAGCCACTAATGTTTTGTCTCCCTGCTGAGCCGACTCCTCTACTAACAATCCATTTTCATAACCCTGTGATGCCCCAAAGCCCTGACCTCTCATGTGCTCCCTGATAGAAGGGGAGGGTGGCTCCTCCCAAAGGTCTGGAGATCTCCCCCTCCTTCCAGAGCCCTAGCTGCTTTGGTGGTTCAGTTAGCTCGTCAGGCTTTGAGTCGTAGAGCACTTCCTCTGTGTCTTGTTTGGTATGAGCCGAGGTATGGTGCACCCAGATGGGCAGAGTGGGAGCCAGTGTGGCAATTGGCCCCATACCTCTTTAGCCCAAATGTCTTGGCTTGTATTTTCCAGCCCTGATTTTGCCAAAGTCCTGACCAAGTAGTTAGCTCATGAACACCAACCAGGAGTCAGTAAAATATGAACATTGGGAAAATGTTTGTCAAAGGTATACTCTACTGCTAGGACTATTATATGCGGCTCAGCCCACTGGGCACTTTGGTCTGTGCCCCGTACGGATTTGGGGGTGACAGGCTGTGGCTGTCTATTGTCTGGTCCCTTACACCTTGTGCTCACTCCATCTGTAAAGGAAGACAGTTGCTTTGCTTGTTTTGAGGGTGCTGACCATCCTCCCTCCCGTCCCCATTGAGCAAGGGGTAGAGGCATTTCTGGGGTTTGGGCAAATTAGCTTCAGTGGCAGGTATGTGGTTATTTCCTCATGGAGTTTGTGACACTCCAGTAGTTAGCTCAACCCTGTAGATAGCATTTCCATTTTAATAATGGGGCCTCTGATGCCAATCTGATTTTACGGGGAGTTTTTCTTCCATTATGTAGGGCATACGAGGAATCTCTGTCTGTGGGATAACTGGCTCTGCCCCCAAAAGGGCCTCAGTTTCCATAAGTGCCCTGTATGCTGCTAGAAATTGCCTCTCCAGTGGCAAATACGTCTGGGCTGAGGCTAGGAGCCCCTTACAGCAAAAGCCCAGGTAGAGGTTTGCGTGTCCATTTGGTCCAGAGGCCCCAGGAAGCAAATTTTGGGGTGGGAGCAGAAACTTCTAAATGTAAAGTCCTATCCTTGGGGCACTAGTGGGAGAGCTGAAGTGATAGCCTCCTTTAGTTTATCTAGTGCCTGTTGTAGCTCAGGTCCTCACTCAAAATGGAAGACTTACAGGTGACTCAATACATAGATAGGGTCTAGCAAATAGTAGGCGTGAGGAACGTGTTGGCACCAGAATCCAAACCTTTCTACCAAATGTTGGGCCTCCTTGCTGATGTGGGAGGTTGGAGCACTAGGAGCTTTTATTTTATTGGGTTGGGAAGAGTTTGCCCTTCTCAGTTCTGAATGTAACCCCGCAATTTAACAGACTGGTAGGGGCCTTGTACCTTATGGAGGGAGGCAGTTGCCCATTCCCTTTCAGTGAGGTGCTCACTCAGGATTGTGACTGCCTGGCCCTCAGTGCCTTGTCATATCCTGTACTATGGCGTGTTTACCGCCCACACCAATAACGAAATGGTAACTGGTTCCCACTGGTTGGCGCCCACCAATAGAGTAAAAGCCTTGGGTTTGTTCCATGAAGTTAGCTGCTGACTGAGCCGGTCCAGTAATGGGAACAGGGATAGTCTCCAAGGGAACACCAGGAAAGAAACATCTTTTAGCAAATCTGGGCCAATTTTAATAGTTAAGTGGGTAATTTTCCTTTTAATTAATTGTCCTCTGAAGTCAGTCACCTCTTTTGGGGGGAGGGGGAGTTCCCTTTAAAGCATGAATGCTCCCTGGGATTAGGAAGGTTTGAGCACCTGTGTCCAACAGAGCCAGCCAGTGTGTTTGTGTTCTGGAGCCCAAACTACAGTTAATGTGTTACAAGGGCTATTCTCTTCCAGGTGGGGCCCTACTTCTGTAACTGCTGGATCCCTCTGTGTGGGCTGTCCTGGCCACTGGTGGAGACCAGAGGCAAGTACTGAAAATGAGGCTGCCTCTGAAAGGGAAGCCTGCCACAGCTCGTAATCTAACCCTAGTAAGTAGTACTATTGCTGCACTGATTTATCAGAGAACCTCCAATTTGGGACCCTCTTGTCCCTTAACCTGTGATGGTTAAGTTTATGTGTCAACTTGACTGGGTCACAAATGCCAAGACATTTGGTCAAACATTATTCTGGGCATGTCTGTAAGGTTCTGGATGAGATTAACATTTGAATTGGTGGGCTGAGTAAAGCAGATCACCATCCCCAGTGTTGGCGGGTCTCATCCAATTAGCTGAAGGTCTGAATAGAACAAAAAGGTGACCCTCCCATACGTAAGAGGGAATTTCTTCCTGCCTGACTCCCTTGAGCTGGTACATTTTTTCCTGCCTTGGGACTCAAATTGAAACATTGGCTCCTCCTAGACCTCAAGCCAGCAAATCTTTGGACTGGAGCTATACCATGGTCTCTCCTAGGGCTCCAGCTTGAGGACTGTAGATCTTGGGACTTGCCAGGATAACCCTGTGAGCCAATTCCTTATGAAAAAAAACCCTCTTTTTATATATACATCCTATTGGTTCTGCTTCACTGGAAAATTCTGACTAATATATAACCTGTCTTGTTTTCTCAGAGTTCACGCTTAAGCAGAGGCCAAGCTGTAAGTTTGTTTGACTTAGGAGGGGGGAGGCTTCACTCTCGATAGTAATTTTGATTTAGGCCAGGTGGCTTAAACACTTGGATCTGAGTTTGTCTTTCAGGGGTTTCTATTAAATCCAAGGGCAGCTGTGACTTTTGAACTGTTTTTGTGTTAACCATCACTGCCAGTAAAGAGGACTTACCTTTGTCAGGAGCCCCTCTGAGAAACAACGCTGTGGACTCAGGACTCTATTCACCCTCCTCCCACTTGCCCAGTCATCCTGCTGCACACCATCTGTTACCTGATAAGCCCACTCCAGCATCCCTAGCTGATGGAGGAGATCTTTGGCCTCAGCTGGTGTTTTCCGTTGACAGTCTGCCCAGGTGATTATGAGGCCTCATGTGGGGTGGGTGGCCCTCCAAGCCATTAAAAAATCCATATCAACAAGGTATATGTGAACTAGCTGCCTCTGGGGGTCCTTCCTCCCTTCCTCACTAATTGTGCAAGATCCCTTACCAGGGGCCCATTTTTCCATCCCATTCTGTGGCCGCCAATTGTTTAATTCCAGACCCTGTTAGGTGGAATTCTCGCTCTCTGCCTGATACATTCTATACAGCCAGGCAGTCCCTTTTTCATGTGGTTCCCGAACTCTGTCCTTATGGAGGACTGGGCCTCAGGGAGAAGGGGGATGTGTCGCTTCCCCCAAGTGAGAACCTGTCCCTTTTTTTTGACCTTCCCCTCTTGTGTCTTCTGTTACTTTGTGGGTGGTCCTGGGTGGAGGGTAGATTCTCCTCACCATGACTGTACTGGCATCATGCTGCCTGGGCCTCTAGAGGGCACCAGTCCTCTTCTCCAGGGCCCTCCCCTCCATCTGGTCTTCCGACGAGTGTAAGCTCCTACCTCCTCACCAGGCTGTGGCCTGGTGAGAAGCCACCAAGAGGAAGTTCTGGCTTGCCTCTCTCATTCAACAGGATGGCCCCCTGTTTAGGAGTCCTGGGAGAGGCAGGAAGATGACTTACTTGTCTTTGTCACTTTAAGGAATGCTTTAGCTGCCTCAGCCCAAGTTGGGGTCCAGATAGCCCTCCAGGGAAGGGCTAGAATGATGCCACCTGTAACAGCAGATCCAAGTGCGACAGCATCAGAGTCAGGCTAGCTGTTTGCAAAGGTGCCTCCCCCAACTGCACTTTGGGGACTAACCTTGGCCTGATGCCTCTGCCTTATAGGCTTGTTTAGCTGCCACAGTGGTCCCCAGCGGCAAGGATGTCCTCTCGTCACAGAGTAACGCTGAATCACTGGCCATTGTTAGGGAGCTCCTCCCATTATAGCCCATTATGGGGTCAGGGGTATCCACCCCTCAGTCCAGAGGTGTGCACCCCTCCCCCTTTTCTGTTCAGGCCCACAGGTCTTACAGTGTCCACCACCTGCCTAATGGATACCCAGGTGGGCAGGCTGACTTCCTACCGCATGCAGCTGGGCCCCTCTGCCCCCCCAAATTAGTTCCAGTGGCATGTGTTCACTCAAATACTGATACTATCACTTGGCCAGGCTATTGAAGCACAGGAGGATACCCCCCAAAATATAGAGTGTAATACAGTACAGAGCAGTGCCACGCCAAACCGAAGCAGTGGCATTCCAAATTTTGAATCCCACTCATTTGAGACCATCCAGGATTTTTGCTAATTGATTTTCCTGCTGACTGGGTGGCCTCCATATCTATTTCCTAATTATCTCCAGAAGTTCTCCCCTTATTGCCACTTACGGGGTTTGAGGTATTTGGGGGTTATCAAGAAAAAAATATGACCACGAGGTGGCAGGAGCACACACGAGTGTTACTGGGCTTGCAGGCTGGGGAAGTGCCTCACAGCAGGAGCCTGTACGAGGAGGAGGAGGAGGAGGAGGAGGAGGAGGAGGAGGAGGAGGAGGAGGAGGAGGGGGAGGAGGAGGGGGAGGGGGAGGGGGAGGGGGAGGGGGAGGGGGAGGGGAGGGGGAGGGGGAGGGGGGAGGGCAAAGGAACTGCTGGGGGATAAGGGGTTAAGAGAGGGAGCTTTTGTGTCTATGTGATGTCACTCAGCAGCAAAGTGGGGAGTCTCTGGGTCAGAGAGCCCTGAAGGGCAGCAGCAACATGGGTCTTTTACAGCCCGGGCTTACCTTATCTATTGCCAGCAGATGTAGGGTGAGGTTTCGTTGGGTATGCAAAGCAGGTAGGCTCTAAATAGTGAAAAATCTACTTGTTTGGGCTATTTATAAAATAATTGGATGTGTACAAATTTAAGTTGGCATCAGCAGGTTTTGAGCTATTGGGTCTCAGGCTGCAGTGAAGAAATAAACAACCTAAGGACCAATACAGAAAGGCCATCTTTGACCTATCTGTATAACAGGTGAAGGCACAACCCATCCCATTAGATCCTTAGGAATTCTGGTGGGATCTTAGTTCCCCGACCAGGGATAGAAACTGTGCTTCCTGCAGTGGAAGCACAGAGCCCTAACCACTGGACTGCCAGGGAATTCCCAGAATTCTGGCATCAAGGTTTAAAGGTAGAGTTACAGTTTCTCATTTAGGGATCATCCCTGCTTCTGGCACCTGCAGTTGTAGCCCTGGTCCCAGGACCACTGCATCAGGTCAGAAAAAAGAAAGTTGAGGTGTTGCAGGGAAAGAATTGTGTAGTAGTAACAGCATCTTCCCTGCACTCTCTGCCTCAGACCTCACAGAAAAATGGAGGAATCTATCTAGCAGGGACTCTCCCTTGGCCTGTATCATGTTAAATGTGAGCATACATTCACGAAGGGGTGTAAGCCAGTTCTTCATGCCTTTATCTCCCCCACTTTAGATATCTACCTGTTCCAATTCTCTATCAAATGAATACTCTGAGCTATATATGCAACATTATATATTCATTTAAGGTGCTATCTCTTTGCTCATTTTTGGACACTATGAGCTGTAAAATGTGTTCTATGGTTTGAAATAATGTAACTCAGTGGTCCCAATTGCTACAGTAGCTTCTATTCCAGTCCTTTTTCTTTTTTTAATGCATCTTTATTGGAGTATAATTGCTTTGCAATGGTGTGTTAGTTTCTGCTTTATAACAAAGTGAATCAGCTATACATATACATACATCCCCATATCTCCTCCCTCTTGCGTCTCCCTCCCACCCTCCCTATCCCACCTCTCTATGTAGTCACAAAGCACCGAGCTGATCTCCCTGTGCTATGCGGCTGCTTCCCACTAGCTATCTATTTTACGTTTGGTAGTGTATATATGTCCATGCCACTCTCTCACTTCATCCCAGCTTACCCTTCCCACTCCCTGTGTCCTCAAGTCCATTCTCTAAGTCTATGTCTTTATTCCTGTCCTGCTCCTAGGTTCTTCAGAACCTTTTTTTTTTTACATTCCATAAATATATGTTAGCATACGGTATTTGTTTTTCTCTTTCTGACTTACTTCACTCTGTATGACAGACTCTAGGTCCATCCACCTCACTACAAATAATGCAATTTCTTTTCATAGCTGAGTAATATTCCATTGTATATATGTGCCACATCTTCTTTATCCATTCATCTGTCGATGGACACTTAGGTTGCTTCCACGTCCTGGCTATTGTAAATAGAGCTGCAATGAACATTGTGGTACATGACTCCTTTTTTTTTTAACATCTTTATTGGAGTATAATTGCTTTACAATGGTGTGTTAGTTTCTGCTTTATAACAAAGTGAATCAGTTATACATATACATATGTTCCCATATCTCTCCCCTCTTGCGTCTCCCTCCCTCCCTCCCACCCTCCCTATCCCACCCCTCTAGGTGGTCACAAAGCACTGAGCTGATCTCCCTGTGCTATATGGCTGCTTCCCACTAGCTATCTGTTTTACGTTTGGTAGTGTATATATGTTCATGCCATTCTCTGACTTTGTTACAGCTTACCCTTCCCCCTCCCCATATCCTCAAGTCCATTCTCTAGTAAGTCTGTGTCTTTATTCCCGTCCCGCCCCTAGGTTCTTCATGACCATTTTTTTTTCTTAGGTTCCATATATATGTGTTAGCATATAGTATTTGTTTTTCTCTCTCTGACTTACTTCACTCTGTATGACAGACTCTAGGTCCATCCACCTCCCTACAAATAACTCAATTTCATTTCTTTTTATGGCTGAGTAATATTCCATTGTATGTATGTGCCACATCTTCTTTATCCATTCATCTGTTGATGGACACTTAGGTTGCTTCCATGTCCTGGCTATTGTAAATAGAGCTGCAATGAACATTGTGGTACATGACTCTTTTTTTTTTAACATCTTTATTTGGGTATAATTGCTTTACAATGGTGTGTTAGTTTCTGCTTTACAACAAAATGAATTAGTTATATATATATACACATGTTCCCATATCTCTTCCCTCTTGCGTCTCCCTCCCTCCCACCCTCCCTATCCCACCCCTCCAGGCGGTCACAAAGCACTGAGCTGACCTCCCTGTGCTATGTGGCTGCTTCCCACTAGCTATCTACCTTACGTTTGGTAGTGTATATATGTCCATGCCTCTCTCTCGCTTTGTCACAGCTTACCCTTCCCCCTCCCCATATCCATGACTCTTTTTGAATTATGGTTTTCTCAGGGTATATGCCCAGTAGTGGGATTGCTGGGTCCCATGGTAGTTCTATTTTTGGATTTTTAAGGAACCTCCATACTGTTCTCCATAGTGGCTGTATCAATTTACATTCCCACCAACAGTGCAAGAGGATTCCCTTTTCTCCACACCCTCTGCAGCATTTATTGTTCGTAGATTTTTTTTGGTGATGGCCATTCTGACTGGTGTGAGGTGATATCTCATTGTAGTTTTGATTTGCATTTCTCTAATAATTAGTGATATTGAGCATCTTTTCATGTGCCTCTTGGCCATCTGTATGTCTTCTTTGATGAAATGTCTATTTAGGTCTTCTGCCCATTTTTTAATTGGGTTGTTCTTTTTTTTGATATTGAGCTCCATGAGCTGCTTGTATATTTTGGAGATTAATCCTTTGTCCGCTGTTTCACTGGCAAATATTTTCTCCCATTCTGAGGGTTGTCTTTTTGTCTTGTTTATGGTTTATTTTGCTGTGCAAAAGCTTTTAATTTTAATTAGGTCCCATTTGTTTATTTTTGTTTTTATTTTCATTACTCTAGGAGGTGGGTCAGAAAAGATCTTGCTGTGCTTTTTTTTTTTTTTAAAGAAGAGTACTTTTTCTTTTCTTTTAATTTATTTATTTTAATTTATTTATTTTTGGCTGCATTGGGTCTTCGTTACTGCACGCGGGCTTTCTCTAGCTGCAGCAAGCAGGGGCTAATCTTTGTTGTGGTGCACGGGCTTCTCATTGTGGTGGCTTCTCTTGTTGCGGAGCACAGGCTCTAGGCGCATGGGCTTCAGTAGTTGTGGCATGTGAGCTCAGTAGTTGTGGCTCACGGGCTCTAGAGCACAGGCTCAGTAGTTGTGGCACACGGGCTTAATTGCTCCGTGGCATGTGGGATCTTCCTGGACCAGGGATTGAACCCATGTCCCCTGCATTGGCAAGCAGATTCTTAACCACTGCACCACCAGGGAAGTCCCTTGCTGAGGTTCATGACAAAGAGTGTTTTTCTTATGTTTTCCTCTAAGACTTTTATAGTTTCTGGTCTTACATTTAGGTCTTTAATCCATTTTGAGTTTATTTTTGTGTATGGTGTTAGGGAGTGTTCTAATTTCATTCTTTTCCATGTAGCTGTCCAGTTTTCCCAGCACCACTTATTGAAGAAGCTGTCCTTTCTCCATTGTATGTTCTTGCCTCCTTTGTCATAGATTAGTTGACCACAGGTGCGTGGGTTTATCTCTGGGCTTTCTATCCTGTACCAGTGATCTGTATTTCTGTTTTTGTTCCAGTACCATATTGTCTTGATTACTGTAGCTTTTACTATAGTCTGAAGTCAGGGAGTCTGATTCCTCCAGCTCCGTTTTTCTTTCTCAAGATTGCTTTGGCTATTCAGGGTCATTTGTGTTTCCATACACATTGTGAATTTTTTTGTTCTAGTTCTGTGAAAAATGCCATTGGTAGCTTGATAAGGATTGCACTGAATCTGTAGATTGCTTTGGGTAGTACAGTCATTTTCACAATGTTGATTCTTCCAATCCAAGAACATGGTATATCACTCCATCTGTTTGTATCATCTTTAATTTCTTTCATCAGTGTCTTATAATTTTCTGCATACAGGTCTTTTGTCTCCTTAGGTAGGTTTATTCCTAAGTATTTTATTCTTTTTGTTTCAATGGTAAATGGGAGTGTTTCCTTAATTTCTCTTTCAGATTTTTCATCATTAGTGTATAGGAATGCCAGGGATTTCTGTGCATTAATTTTGTATCCTGCAACCTTACCAAATTCATTGATTAGTTCTAGTAGTTTTCTGGTGGCATCTTTAGGATTTTCTATGTATAGTATCATGTCATCTGCAAACAGTGACAGTTTTACTTCTTCTTTTCCAATTTGTATTCCTTTTATTTCTTTTTCTTCTCTGATTGCTGTGGCTAGGACTTCCAAAACTATGTTGAATAAGAGTGGCGAGAGTGGACATCTTTGTCTTGTTCCTGACCTTACTGGAAATACTTTCAGTTTTCACCACTGAGCATGATGTCCACTGTGGGTTTGTCATATATGATCTTTATTATGTTGAGGTAGGTTCCCTCTAAGCCTATTTTCTGGAGAGGTTTTTTTTTTTTATCATAAATGGATTTTGAATTTTGTCAAAAGCTTTTTCTGCATCTATTGAGATGATCATATGGTTTTTATTCCTTAATTTGTTGATATGGTGTATCACATTGATTGATTTGCTTATATTGAAGAATCCTTGCATCCCTGGGATAAATCCCACTTGATCATGGTGTATGATCCTTTTAATATGTTGTTGGATTCTGTTTGCTAGTATTTTGTTCAGGATTTTTGCATCTATGTTCATCAGTGATAGTGGTCTATAATTTTCTTTTTTTGTGATGTCTTTTTCTGGTTTTGGTATTAAGGTGATGGTGGCTTTGTAGAATGAATTCGGGAGTGTTCTTTCCTCTGCAATTTTTTGGAAGAGTTTGAGAAGGATCAGTGTTAGCTCTTCTCTAAACGTTTGATATAATTTGCCTGTGAAGCCATCTGGTCCTGGCTTCTATTCCATAGTATTCTTATAGTATTCTGAGTATTTGCATCTATCACCGAATATGCAAAACCTAGTACAGAGTGTCTGTTCCTGTCAAGACTCATTTATAAGACTCATTTATGTGATGCAATAGACGTGGTTGCTAATGCTACAGTGGTAATCGTATTGCACTATATACATGTATCAAATCAACACGCTGTTCACCTTAAACTTACATAAGTGTTATATGTCAATTATATCTCAGTGAAAAAAAAGATCCATTTATAACCTCCTGGAACTACCAGCAGAAGTCTGACATAGACTAGTTGCCAGCTGTATGTGGAACCTTCCTCCAGGGAATCTGCCCCATAGTCATCTGAAGTCTCTGCCTCTTGCCAGACAGGACAGTTCTGGTTCACATTTTGTATCTTCAGTGGGTGCTAGAGGAAGATGTCAGTGATCAGCTCATCCCTGCATTGCAGTATCTTTCCCATATCAACTCATTTCATGGACCCAGGTGGCTACCTCAAGCAAGCATATCAGGATATCCACTTGCCAAATCCTTTGGCTCCTGTAAAGGGGTTCTTCTGATGGGCATCAACATGTTCTACTTTTCAGCACCATTTAAATTTCCCTAGTGCTTTCCATAGGGCTGTGCCCCATGTGGGGATCCCTTTAATAGTGCAATTTCTGTTGCTCCTCTGCCTGACCATACGGCCAGGCCATTGGTGACAACCCATTAGTCGGTAAAAACTCAAACATAGCAGCTCTTTTCTTTGTTCAATTCTTCCATAATTGCCAGAAAAATAGCATGCAATTCAGACCACTGAATTGATTTGTTCTCGCCTTATTCAATTGGACTTTCTATATGAGTCAGTTGTAGTGTGGTGGCCTTCCAAACAGGATGTTATCTGTCCACTTTGGAACTGCCATCTGTAAACTAAGTAGCTTTCTGATATTCAATAGAGAGCCGTTTATAGGACACTACCTTTGTGGTAATAGGATTTGGCAGTTCCTCAGGTGATTTCAGAGTCAGCCCTAAGAAAAAGAGTCTGCCTGTTTGTGAATACTATTTCTTGCATTCCTTTGGTAGCATGTTCCTATAGAAATCATTTTCATTCTATTATGGAACTGTTTTGGGCACTGCCTTTCTTCTTGGAGTGTTTCTCTGACATTACCCAAGACATTATGGGCATTTCATATTGCAAGATTATTTTAAATCCTTCAGTCATAGGGACAGTTTCAATTAATGCCTGATAACAAGCTGGTAATTGTCTCTCAGCTGGTGTCTACTGTACTTGCCATGCCTGGAAATTTTCTGGTCCAAAATCCTAGTGGTCGCCACTGGGTAGCACTCATGGACCTTTCCCATAAGCTCTGGTCTATGTCTTTTCATCCACCGGGTATTCTATACGGTTTCAAATTAGCAACGCATGTGAGTAAGTTCCCATTTAACATGTTCAATTAATACTGGCCTCATCATCAAAAAATCTACAAACAATAAGTGCTGGAGAGGGTGTGGAGAAAAGGGAACCCTCTTGTACTGTTGGTGGGAATGTAAATTGATACAGACTCTATGGAGAACAGTATGGAGGTTCTTTACAAAACTAAAAATGGAACTACCATATGACCCAGCAATCCCACTACCAGGCATATACCCTGAGAAAACCATAATTCAAAAGGAGTCATGTACCACAATGTTCATTGCAGCTCTATTTACAATAGCCAGGACATGGAAGCAACCTAAGTGTCCATCAACAGATGAATGGATAAAGAAGATGTGGCACATACATACAATGGAATATTACTCAGCCATAAAAAGAAATGAAATTGAGTTATTTGTAGGGAGGTGGATGGACCTAGAGTCTGTCATACAGAGTGAACTAAGTCAGAAAGAGAAAAACAAATACTGTATGCTAACACATATATATGGAATCTAAGAAAACAAAATGGTCATGAAGAACCTAGGGGCAAGACGGGAATAAAGACGCAGACCTACTAGAGAATGGACTTGAGGATATGGGGAGGGGGAAGGGTAAGCTGTGACAAAGTGAGAGAGTGGCATGAACATATATAACACTATCAAACGTAAAACAGATAGCTAGTGGGAAGCAGCCATATAGCACAGGGAGATCAGCTCGGTGCTTTGTGACCACCTAGAGGGGTGGGATAGGGAAGGTGGGAGGGAGGGAGACGCAAGAGGGAAGAGATATGGAAACATATGTATATGTATAAGTGATTCACTTTGTTATAAAGCAGAAACTAACACACCATTGTAAAGCAATTATACTCCAATAAAGATGTTAAAAAAAAATACTGGCCAGAGGGCGAACTTACACACCTTCTGTTTTACAATACTAGATAGGAGAAGTGTTCCCCAGTCAGACCTCATCCCAATAATACATTCAGGTAGGGGAGATGCAACTACGTCACATAAAGTCCATTCACACATTTTAATTTTCATCTAAACTTTCATCTTAATCTTATCAACTATTGCATCCCTATATCCTCACAATCTAACTGTAGCCCCTGTTAGGACTTCACCAACAGATTTTGGAATAACTATGCATTGGTCTCCCATGTCAAGGAGTCTCAGAAAGTCTTTTTTCTACCCTGGCCATTTTACTCACATATGTGCATATGGCCTTGGATCCCCAGGCCTAGGATCAGTTCAAGGGGCCTTGTGGCTTCTTCATCAATCCTCATCCTGATTAATTTGCCAAACCATCACCCCCAGCAACTCAAGATCAGTTTTCCCTTTGTTACCTTTGCCTTCTGGCTTTTTAAATTCCTCTAATTAGGGAGAATAGAGTGCGTTTGTTTAGGGCATTTCAATGTTGGGGGGCTAGCAGAGGGCCCCATTGGTCCACCCAGTCTCCAATAGAGCTGCTTTAATCCCTTGATTTTGGCCCCATCAATGTCCCCTTTATTAATCCTATTTCTTAATATTTTTCTTGATTTTTAAAACTTGAAGAATAGTTGATTTACAATGTTGTGCCAATCTCTGCTGTACAGCAAAGTGACTCAGTTATACACATATAGACATTCTTTTTCTATATTCTTTTCCATTATGGTTAATCCCAAGAGATTGGATATCGTTCCCTGTGCTATACAGCAGGACCTTGTTTTTTATCCATTCTAAATGTAATAGTTTGTGTCAACCAACCCCAAACTCCCAGTCCATCCCTCTCCCTCCCCGCAAAGCCTATTTCTTTTTTTTTTTTTTTAGTTTGTCCGAATAGCTTCTTTTTTCTTTTTTTTTATTGGAGTATAATTGCTTTACAATGTTGTGTTAGTTTCTGCTGTACAGTGAGGTGAATCAGCTATATGTATACCTATTTCCCCTCACTCTTGGACCTCTCTCCCACCCCACCCCCATCCCACCCATCTAGGTCATCACAGAGCACCAAGCTGAGCTTCCTGTGCTTTATAGCGTGTTCCCACTAGCTATCAATTTTACGCATGGTAGTGTATATATGTCAATCTTAATCTCCCAGTTCGTCCCACCCTCCCCTTCCCCCTCTGTGTTCACATGTCCGTTCTCTACATCTACATCTCTATTCCTGCCCTGCAAACTGGTTCATCTGTACCATTTTTCTAGGTTCCACATATATGCGATAATATATGATATTTGTTTTTCTCTTTCTGGCTCACTTTACTCTGTATGACAGACTCTAGGTCCATCCACATCTCTACAAATGACCCACTTTCCTTTTTATGGCTGAGTAATATTCTATTGTACATATGTACCACATCTTTATCCATTCATCTGTCATTGGACATTTAGGTTGTTTCTGTTTCTATGTCCTGGCTATTGTAAATAGAGCTGCAGTGAACGCTGTGGTACATGACTCTTGTTGAATTATGGTTTTCTCAGGGTATATGCCCAGTAGTGGGATTACTGGGTCATATGGTAGCTCTATTTTTAGTTTTTTAAGGTACCTCCATACTGTTCTCCCTAGTGGCTGTATCAATTTACATTCTCACCAGCAGTGCAAGAGGGTTCACTTTTCTCCACACCCTCTCCAGAATTTATTGTTTGTAGATTTTTTGATAATGGCCATTCTGGCCAGTGTGAGGTGATACCTCATTGTAGTTTTGATTTGCATTTCTCTAATAATTAGTGATGCTGAGCATCTTTTCATGTGCCTCTTGGCCATCTTTATGTCTTCTTTGGTGAAATGTCTATTTAGGTCTTCCGCCCATTTTTTGATTGGGTTGTCTGTTTTTTTGATATTGAGCTCCATGAGCTGTTTGTATGTTTTGGAGATTAATCCATTTAGGATTAATCCTAAATGAAGCCTGTTGCTTCATTTACAAATATTTTCTCCCATTCTGAGGGTTGTCTTTTTGTCTTGTTTATGGTTTCCTTTGCTGTGCAAAAGCTTTTAAGTTTCATTAGGTCCCATCTGGTTTTTTGTTTTGTTTTGTTTTTATTTTCATTACTCTAGGAAGTGGGTCAAAAAAGATCTTGCCGTGGTTTATGTCAAAGTGTGTTTTTCCTATGTTTTCCTCTAAGAGTTTTATAGTGTAGAGTCTTACATTTAGGTCTTTAATCCATTTTGAGTTTATTTTTGTGTATGGTGTTAGGGAGTGTTCTAATTTCATTCTTTAACATGTAGCTGTCCAATTTTCCCAGCACCACTTATTGAAGAGGCTGTCTTTTCTCCATTGTATGTTCTTGCCTCCTTTGTCATAAATTAGGTGACCATGTGTGTGTGGGTTTATCTCTGGGCTTTCTATCCTGTACCATTGATCTATATTTCTGTTTTTGTGCCAGTACCATATTGTCTTGTTACTGTCGTTTTGTAGTATAGTTTGAAGTTGGAGAGCCTGATTCCTCCAGTTCCATTTTTCTTTCTCAAGATTGCTAAAGCCTATTTCTATTGAAGGTCAAGTTCCACTGCTTTCCTCTATACTCGTTTTGCCCCACTGTTATTCCACATCTCACAATACAAAACATTCCATGAGTCTCAATTTCAACGTCTCTAAAACAGGTGTGAAGTTTGCCATTACAGTGCTATTGCAGAGTTAAATCACGGAACCAAGCCCAGGGTTTGGCACATGTAAGTGCTCAAAACACATTGGCAGACATCCCATTACTTATTCCAAGCTCCAGCACCCCCGGGGCTGGATAAAGTTTGAGGGGTGAGGGTGGGCATGTGGCAGGGTTATGCCATTGGGGTAGGTCTGAGGTCACCCTGCCCTAGCCCTGGCACCTCGGTCGCTACAGGGTGGTGTACACAGCCAGGCAGCCAAGCCCCCTCTTAATAACTGTTTAAAGATTTATATATATTGGGACTTCCCTGGTGGTCCAGTGGCTAGGACTCCACGCTCCCAATGCAGGGGGCTCTGGGTTCGATCCCTGGTCAGGGAACTAGCTCCCACATGCTGAAACTAAGAGTTCGCATGCCACAGCTAAGACCCGGCGCAGCCAAATAAATACATAAATAAAAAAAAAGATTTATATATAAAGATGTATGTAAAGATACTTGTCCAACCTGCTTGGACAAGTCCCTTGACTCTCCCTATTATAGTTCTCCATTCTTTTGTAAATCACCCTAATTTTCTTAGCATGTGTAAGATGCATAAAGGGAAGCTGATGATACTGATCCACAAAATGAGATAAGTCCTTGTTATAACTGTTATATTAAAAGTTGTTAAATAGAGGTCTATGGAGCTGAATGGAGAGCCTAGATTCAACAAAGAAATTGAAATAAAGAGGTTTATTTCTCACATATCCTGGAGGAGGCACACCTTGATGGGCCACATGGGGAGGTCGAGGCAGGGTACAGGTGGAGAGAGAGACAAGACTTGGGCCCATATCTTTATTAGGGTTGGTGGGTAGAGTGCTTTAGGGTTTCCAGGCTAAGGCTGGATTGGTCAATTCAAACCAAAAAGAGTGGGGTTTTGGTCATTTCCACAGGGGTTTTATCTAAGGGGTACACAAGGGGAAGTTCCTAGGAGGTGGGGAGACTGTTTATCACAAGGGTTGTTGAGGAAGTCATATCAGGAACCTACATTTACTTGTGATTCCGTGGGCTGTTATCTAGTGCACGTGCTTGCATGAGTGGGCTAGTGTCACTTTAAGGCCCCTGCAGGCTGCTTGGCCAAACAAAATGGATGTTGAGGAAGCAAAGCCATGGAGCAGCTTAGCTAAACTCTCAATGCTTCTTCACTCTATACCCTCTGGTGTCAGTAGTTTCTTGCTTTTGCTCCCCTGCCACCTGCACTACCTTCTTGGTGACCAGAGGTTGTAGAGATACTATCCAGTATTCTGGCATATTATTTTCTCCTTTGGTAGTGGCTCTGAGGCTAGCAGCTATAGCTCAGACCAGCTGAAATCTGAGGTTGGCACAGTGTCAGAATCTACCTCAACACTCTGCTTTCATTTTAGCTGTTACAGATAATAATAACCAAGAGATTGTATATTTAGCTTGTTTCTTGTTATTTTGCATATCCTTATATTTCAAGTGTGATGGGTAATTTTATGTGACAACTTGACTAAATCATTGGGTGCCCAGATATTGGGCTAAACATTATTTCTGGGTGTATTTGTGAGGGTATTTCCAGATGAGATTAGTATTTGGATCAGCAGACTGAGTAAATCAGAGCGCCCTCCCCAGTGTGGGTGGACCCATCCAATCAGTTGAGGGCCTGAAAAGAGCAAAAACGTGAAAGATGGGAGAATTTGCTCTCTTTCACTGACTGAGCTGAGACATTGGTCTACTCCTGCTTTTGGACTGGGGTTAATACCATTGGTGCTCCTCGTTCTCAGTCCTTCAGACTTGGACTGGGATTTATACCACCAACTTTCCTGGATCTCTAACTTACAGATAGCATACTGTGGGACTTCTCTGCATCTATAATTTCATGAGCCAATTCCTTATAATAAATCATATGTGTGTGTGTGTGTGTGTGTGTGTGTGTGTGTGTGTGTGTGTTTATATGTATATTTGGTTCATTTTGGTTCTGTTTCTCTGGAGAACTCTAATACATCCAGTGAGGCAACTCCTCAGGAGTTAGGTCTGTCATTTCTAAATTCCACTGGTAACTTTTACCTCTGGTAAATTCACAACTACTATTTTATACCAAGGGTGACTTGGAGGCTATCCAGGCATCAAAGGTTCATCAATTCGTATCCACTCATCCTTCCTTTTCCCAAACAATACTTTTGCTATGTTTCAGTGAGTCAAGGTCATTCTAGTGAATGGCACTTCTGATGCCAAATATGGGGTCTCCAGGAGTACTCTCAGTTTGACGATTCACTAGAAGGACTCACAGAACTCAGGAAAGTGGTTGTACTCACGATTATGGTTTATTACAGTGAAAGAACACAGATTAAAATCAGCAAAGGAAAAAAAGTGCATAGGTCAGAGCTCAGAAGAAACCAGGCCCTAGTTTCCAGTTATCCTCTCCCAGTGATGTTGTATGGTCGGCACTTAATTGTTCCAGAAATGATGTGTAACAATATGTATAAAGTATTGCCAACCAGGGAAGTTTACTGGCACCTTGGTATCCAGGATTTTTACTGGGGGTCAGTCACATAGGCATGGAGTACCTGCGTGACTCATCTTAACTATTTAGTCTCCAGCCCTCCAGAGGTCAAACCAATACAGTGTGGCCCAAAGCCCCAGACATACAAAAATGTACATTCAACATAAATCAGGTTTTAGCATAAACTATCTGGTGTGGCCCACAATCTCAGTTACACAAAGATGCTCTTATCAGGCAAGATATTCCAGGGACTCATAGATTATTGCCCAGGAGCTGGTTAAGGGCCAGCCCTGAAGAGGTTTGGAATATGCAGGGTTTGGGAAGCCCAGGCCTGCTGCATTAAGTCTTTACTGCACAGGATAAACAAACATCTCACTAGGGATTATATCATTTTCTACTCCTGTTTAGAAAGGACTCAAGGGGAAGAACAGAGTGTTGAAAGACCTGGGTGGCAAGCATCTTTCTATTGGAAAGTATAAAAATGTTGTCTCTTCATATGAACTACTTGTTGCCCTCCTTTGATCCAGCAATTCTATTTATAGTTCTAGAAATTCATCCTAAGGCAATAATCATGTATTTTCACAGAGATTTAACTTTAGGAGTCTTCATCACAGGTTTGTTATTAACACCAAGAAATTGGGAATAACCCAAACTCCAACCATGGGTATTGGAGAAACAAATGATACCTCCAAAGTGTGGAATGCTAGAGGATCATTAAAAGCAATACTAAAGATGATTAAGATACTCCTGAGACATAGCAAGCAAATGAAACATGTGGGTCCAAGATTGAGGTCTAGATTAGAGGAGGAACTGGTAGTGAAATGGTTTTAACAGGACCAAGTTCAAGGTAAGACCAGAAGGACTGTGTCGGTACAGTAGTAAACAAGTGCTTGGGTTCTAGTTCAGACCTGAAAGACATGGATGTTGTAATATTTAACAAAGATCCATATTCAAGGTAAGACCAGAGGGGCATTGGTGGTGAATAACTTATTAGAAGCCTAGGTTCTAGATCAAAGAGAGAGGAGCATTGACGGGGAAATAGTTAAAAGAGGCCCAGGTTTAAGATCATAGCCAAGAAACACTGATGGTGGAGGAGTTAATAGACAGGAAAAATTGAATCTTAGACTAGGGAACCATTAATGGTAGGCAGGTTAACAGTGGTCCAATCTTAAGATCTAATATAGAGGAACACTGTTGGTGGAAAAGTTAACAGTAGCCCAGGATTTGACATCTAGACAAGAGAGTCATAGACTATTGAAGAGTGTTGAAAAATAATCATTTGATCTAAGAAAGGATTGGAAAATTTTATGTGAGCTAAATTTTAGGATTATAACCTGGGAAGAGCATCACAGAAAGCTGAGAACTGTTCCACCGGTTAGAAGTCAAGGCACAGTTACATAAGTTTTTTGAGACAGAGGACTGTACATTAAATGACATATTATTGACAGTTTACATAATCCAGATCTAAGTGTCAGCCTGGTGGGTCATGTGACCTCTTACAAGATCAAGAAGGAATGTTGTCTTTTAAGGAGTTGTCTTGCTGTTGCTAGGAGAATGTTCCTCTTTATGGTTGAGCAGGTACTCCTGCCAATGGGGGAGGTTTGGTCGATGCATAATGCAGATACACAACACACCGTGGGGGGGAAGGGAGGAGGCTAAAGGGCATAGAATAATTTTTATGTTTAAATTTTTCTTGTCTTGCCGTACAGTATGAATTTTGTTTCACATGCGTTAACAGAGTCCTAGTTTAGATCATGGGTTCTACTTGTAGAAGCATTAATAATGAAAGAGTTAACAGAGGCCTAGGGTCAACATCAGCTCACAGGGACATTAATGGTGGATGAGTTAACAGAGAGTTGGGTTTGAGGTCTACAAAGAACTCTTTTGCTGGAATAATTAACAGAGTTTTGGATTTAAGGTTAAAATAGAGGATCTTTGATGGTGAAAATATTGAGAGGAACCCAGGTTCAAGATGAGATTAGAGGAGCATTTGAACCAAGTCTCCCTAAAACAGAGTTCCCCCACCAAGTTTTTGATTAACATCTCTATCTAAAATTTTATTCCCTTCTTGTCCTGTCCCTGTTCCCCTCAGGATAGAGGAATATCAAAAAAGGGGGGGATTGAAACTGAGCAGAACCCTGCAGGAACTTCCTGGCTACAAAAGCTCCTCTTTGTCCCCTGTTTCTTGTTTGTAGAAAAAGACTTTAGTCTCCTAGACCTTCTCTGAGCTCCAAAGAGCAGACTCAAGCAGTTACTAATTAGGGAAGTGAGGGAATGCTGAAACAAAGGAAAAGCAGTCAATGAACAATAGTTCAGTGACAAAACAGAGTCCTAGTTCCTCCTCAAGGGATATACATAACAATCTGACACATATCTTTGAGTTGTTCAGTGGGAACTAAAACACTCTACTCAGGTGAGGGATGATGACTACATGCTGAGCACAAGCACTAGACCCCAGACTGGTTGGAACCAGAAGCTTGATGAGTAAGATTCCTGAAACATCACCCTATTACCATACCACCAACAACCAATCAGAAGAAAGTCCATGAGCTGATCACACACCCTGCAATCCCCAACCCTAATGTTGCTTTAAAAACCCTTCCCTGAAAGCCATGGGAAGTTCTGGTCTTTTGAGCATGAGCTGCCCCTTCTCCTTGCTTGGCATCTGCAATTAATTCTGTACTTTCCTTCACCATAACCTGATGTCAGTAGTGCTGCACAGTAGGCAAGCAGACTCAAGTTTGATTTGGTAACACACCAATGGTTGAAAATATAATACAAGCCTTGATTTGAGGTCAAACCAAATAGAACTTTATGGTGAAATTTGTTCCATATGTCCAGGAACAAGATCCAGACCAGAGGAGTATTGATGGTAGAAGAATTCACAAAGTCACAGATTTAAGAATCATAGGCCATTAATATTGGAAAAGTTAACAGAGACCTGAATCAGAAGGTTAGTGATATGGGAATTGTTAACAAGTGTGGCAGATTGTTATATTAATGTATTTCATGCCTTCCAATGAGTCACTTCTCCTAGTATCCTAACTCTTCTGTAGTCACTTGAAGGGGCCCAGAACTGAGATTGGACCATAGCAGCATAAATGGTGGAAAATTTAATAAATATCCAACTTTTCAGTCTGTCCAGGGTGGCATTAACGTTAGAACGATTAACAAGTGCCTGAACTGACAATAAAAGCAGAGAGGCAGTGATGGTGGAAGAGAGCTCAGAGACCTAGGCTTTGAGATTTAGACCAAAGAGTCATTGATAGTGGAAGAGTTAAGAGTGGCCTCAATTTGCAGTCAAAGCAGAGGGGCACAGTGGGGGAAGTATTAATAGAGACCTAGGATTTGATATCTAGATTAGGGGATCATTGCTGATAGAACTGTTAGCAGAAGGGTTCAAAATCTAGACTAGAGGGCTTTGGTAGCAAAATCATGACCAGGATAGGAAGTCAGAGCAGAGGGATAATGGTGGTGGAAGAGTAAAAATAAGTCCAAGTTCAAGTCAACAACAGATGGTGGAAGAGTTAACAGAGACAAGTGTTTGAGTTCACAAAGGAAAATTGTCAGTGGATGAATAACAGAGGCCTGGATCAGAGTAGCAATGATGGTGGAATAGTTGAAGAATGCTGGGATTGAAGTCATCGATGGTGGAACTATTAACAGAGGCCCAGGTTTAGGTTATAGCGGAGCGCTAGTAATGATGGGATACTTAACAGAAGCCTGAATTTTAGGTCAAACCAAGGAGGCATTAATGATTAAATAGTTAACAGGGGCCCAGGTGCCAAAGCAGAACAAAGGTGTTGTATTAATCTGGGTTCTTCAGAGAAACAGAACTGATTTTGTGTGTGTGTGTGTGTGTGTGCGCGCGCGCGTGTGTGCATGCATACATAAAAAGAGTTATTATAAAGTAATTGGCTCACACAGTTATGCAGGCTGACAAGGCCCAAGATCTGCAGTCAGAAAGCTGGAAACCCAGGAGAGCCAACGGTCTAAGTTCCAGTCCCAGTGCAAAAGACTGATGTCCAGCTCAAAGACAGCCTGAGAGAGTGAATTCTCCCTTACGGAGTCTTTTCTTCTATTCAGGCCTTCAGTAGATTGGATAGGGCGCACCCACTTTAGGGAGGGCAATCTACTTTACTTGTCTACAATTCAAGTGTTAATCTCATCCAGAAACACTCTCAGACACTCCCAGAATAGTGTTTAACCAGTCATGGCCCAGTCAAATTGATATATAAAATTAAACATCGCAGGGTCATTGATAGAGGAAGAATGAACAGGGGCCCAAGTTTAGGATCAGGCTGTTGGTTTGATGTTGGCATAGTTAACAGAGACATAGGTTCTAGTTCAGAATCAAGGGACACTGATTGTATAAAAGTGAATGGAAGCACAGTTTCAAGGTCTAGAATAGAGAGTCACTGGTGGAATAATTTGAAGATGCCCAAGCTAAAGGTCATTTCAGAGCAGCATAGATGGTACAATACTAAAAAGAGGCTTGATATCAAAATGACAAGAGATAACAAGTGTTGGTGAGAGTGTGGAGAAAATGAAACATTTATACATTGTTTGTGGGAATGGGAATTGGTATAGCCACTATGGGGAAAAGAATGGAGATTCCTCAAAAATTGATCCAGTATTCTCACTTCTGGGTATGTACCCAAAGGCAATGAAATCAGGGTCTCGAAGAAGTATCTGTACTCCCATGTTCATTGCAGCATTATTCACAATAGCCAAGGTATAGAAACAACCTAAGTGCCTGTTGACAGATGAATGGATAAAGAAAATGCACACACACACAGGAATATTATATAGCAATAAAAAGAAGGAAATCCTGCCACTTGCAACAACATGGATGAACCTGAAGGACATTATGCTTAGGGAAATAAACCAGACAGAGAAAGACAAATACTGTATGGTATCACTTATATGTGGAATATAAAATAATCGAACTTATAGAAACAGAGAGTAGAATGGTGGTTGCCAGGGACTGGGGGTAGGGGAAATGGGGAGATGTAGGTCAAAGGGTTCAAACTTTCAGTTATAAGATGAATATGTTCTGGGGATCTAATTTACAGCATAGTAACTATAGTTAATAATACTACATTGTATACTTGAAATTTGCTAAGAAAGTGGATCTTAACTGTTCTTACCACACCAAAAAAAAAAAAGTAACTATGTGAGGTGATGGATGCGTTAATTAACTTAATTGTGGTGCTCATTCACACACACACACACACACACACACACACATATATAGATATAGATATAGATATATGTCTCATCACGTGCAGTCCTTAAATATATATACTTTCTGTTTCTCAATTATACCTCAATAAAACTGGCGATAAAACTGAGAGGCTTGAGTTCAAGTTCAGACCTGAAAAGCTGGATATTAAAGTATTCAACAATGACCCAGATTCAAGGTTAGACTAGAAGGGCATTAATGGAAGAATAGTTAACAGACGCATGAGTTACACGTGGGTCAGAGGAAGAGCATTGATGGTGGAACAGATAACAGGTATCCAGGTTCAGTATCAGTCCAGAGAGAATTTGAAGGTAAAGGTGTTAATTCTAGGCCCTGAGTTGAGAAGAGCATTGATAATAGAATTTGTAATAGAGGTTCATGATTTTAGATCTATACCAAATGGGCACTGATGTTGAAAGAATTCACAGACCAAAGTTTGAAGTCAGACCAGAAGAAAACTGATAGAGGTAGATAAATCAGAGGCCTGGAATTTGAGATCTAGACCAGAAGGTAATTTGTGGTGGAGGAGTTAACAGGGGCCTGGGATTAAGATTAGTCCACAGAGACATTGATTGGACAATAGTTAAAAAATACTTGAGTTTGAGGTCTGTCCAGAGGGGCATTCATGTTGGAAGAGGTAACAGAGGCTCTGGGTTTGAAGTTACAGCTGAGGGACACTGATGGAGGCATAGTTAACAGAAGTTCAAGGGATATTTTTTAAAATTAATTAATTTTTGGCTGCACTGGGTCTTCATTGCTGTGCAGGCTTTCTCTAGTTGCAGTGAGTGGGGGCTGCTCTTTGTTGCGGTGCGCGGGCTTCTCACTGCAGTGGCTTCTCGTTGCGGAGCACAGGCTCTAGATGTGGCGGGCTTCAGTAGTTGTGGCACACGGGCTCAATAGTTGTGGCTTGCAGGCTCTAGACTGCAGGCTCAGTAGTTGTGGCGCACGGGCTTAGTTGCTCCATGGCATGTGGGATCTTCCTGGACCAGGGCTCAAACCCATGTCCCCTGCATTGGCAGGCGGATTCTTAACCACTGCACCACCAGGGAAGTCCCCAGAAGTTCAAGGGGTATTAATGGTGGTAGTTTAAAGTGACCTGGCTTCAAGGTCACAGCAGATGGATATTCACAGTGGAGAAGTTGACAGAGGTCTTTCTCAATTTCAAAGTGGAGAGTCATTGATGAGGGAATTAATGGAGGCCCAGGATTTGAAGCCTAGATCCACGGGTATTTATTGTTTTGTATTGCACTAATTATTAAAGGGTTAATTAGGATAGTTTCAAGTTCTAAGTGGAGTAGTTTAGAGAGGCTGACTTTGAGGTCAGTCTAGAATATCAGAGATACTGGAAGACTTAATGAGGCATTAATTCTCATTACAATACAGAGGGGAATTGATCAAGGACAAGATAATAGAACCAAGGAAAAATTCTAAAAAAGAAGGAAATTGATGGTAATTGAGTTAACAGAGACCCAAACTGGAGGTCAGTTTAGGGGGACAGTGATGACAGAAGAGTTGTTTGATGCTTGGGATTTGGTATCCAGACCAAAATGAAGTTGATGTTGGGATAGTTAACATAGGGCCAGATACAAGGTTAGAAGCAGAGGGGTATTGATGGTGGTGTTGTTAATAGAAGTCTGGATTCAAGATTTACACCAAAAGAGCTTTTATGATGGAATAGGGCTGGAACTGACATGAGACCAGAAAGCTATTAATGGCACAATATTTAAGAGACCTGGGTTTAAGGTTAGACCAGAAAGGTGTTGATGGTGAAAGTGTTAACTGAAGTACAATTGGGATGTCAGATCCATTAGTGGTGAAATAGATAAGACACTCTCAGGTTTATGGTTAGGAATACGAAACAGGTGATGGTAGAATAGTTTGTAGAAGTCCAGATTCATGTTGAAAGCAAAGGGATTTAGATGGTGGCTCTTCAATGTGGCAGAGCCTACCCCTACCTGTCACTCTTGGTCTGAACATTACCACCTGCAGCCCTCATATTGGCTTCAGTGCTGGTACCACTTCTCCTAGCCCAGGGGTCACTGCGTCACATTAGGGCTTCATATTGGCAAGGCTTGTCCCTGCCCATCACTCACAACCTAGGAGTCACTGCTGTCTAGGCTTTCCATTGGTCATTTCTTTTTTTTTCACCAAGCCACTAATGCTTTATAATTATGGTTTTGTCTAATTTTATAAGCCCTCTCCTCCCCCCAAACTGTACTAATTATATTTTTTATTTTCTGTGTCTTATGATGTTTTTGTTCTTAGTTTCTGCTTTATAACAAAGTGAATCACTTACACATATACATATGTTCCCATATCTCTTCCCTCTTGCATCTCCCTCCCTCCTACCCTCCCTAATCCACCCCTCTAGGTGGTCACAAAGCACCCAGCTGATCTCCCTGTGCTATGCGGCTGCTTCCCACTAGCTACCTATTTTACGCTTGGTAGTGTATATATGTCTATGCCACTCTCTCACTTTGTCACAGCTTACCCTTCCCCCTCCCCATATCCTCAAGTCCATTCTCTAGTAGGTCTGTGTCTTTATTCCTGTCTTACCCTTATGTTCTTCATGACATTTTTTCCCTTAGATTCCATATATATGTGTTAGCATACGGTATTTGTCTTTCTCTTTCTCACTTACTTCATTCTGTATGACAGACTCTAGGTCCATCCACCTCCCTACAAATAACTCAATTTCATTTCTTTTTATGGCTGAGTAATATTCCATTGTATATATGTGCCACATCTTCTTTATCTATTCATCCGATGATGGACACTTAGGTTGTTTCCAACTCCTGGATATTGTAAATAGAGCTGCAATGAACATTTTGCTACATGACTCTTTCTGAATTACGGTTTTCTCAGGGTATATGCCCAGTAGTGGGATTGCTGGGTCCTATGGTAGTTCTATTTGTAGTTTTTTAAGGAACCTCCATACGGTTCTCCATAGTGGCTGTACCAATTCACATTCCCACCAGCAGTGCAAGAGTGTTCCCTTTTCTTCACACCCTCTCCAGCATTTATTGTTTCTAGATTTTTTGATGATGGCCATTCTGACTGGTGTGAGATGATATCTCATTGTAGTTTTGATTTGCATTTCTCTAATGATTAGTGATGTTGAGCATTCTTTCATGTGTTTGTTGGCACTCTGTATATCTTCTTTGGAGAAATGGCTATTTAGGTCTTCTGCCCATTTTTGTATTGGGTTGTTGTTTTTTGCTATTGAGCTGCATGAGCTGCTTGTAAATTTTGGAGATTAATCCTTTGTTAGTTGCTTCATTTGCAAATATATTCTCCCATTCTGAGGGTTGTCTTTTGGTCTTGTTTATGGTTTCCTTTGCTGTGTAAAAGCTTTGAAGTTTCATTAGGTCCCATTTGTTTATTTTTGTTTTTATTTCCATTTCTCCAGGAGGTGCGTCAAAAAGGATCTTGCTGTGATTTATGTCATAGAGTGTTCTGCCTATGTTTTCCTCTAAGAGTTTGATAGTTTCTGGCCTTAAATTTAGGTCTTTAATCCATTTTGAGCTTATTTTTGTGTATGGTGTTAGGGAGTGTTCTAATCTCATACTTCTACATGTACCTGTCCAGTTTTCCCAGCACCACTTATTGAAGAGGCTGTCCTTTCTCCACTGTACATTCCTGCCTCCTTTAGCAAATATAATGTGACCATATGTGCATGGGTTTATCTCTGGGCCTTCTACCTGTTCCATTGATCCATATTTCTGTTTTTGTGCCAGTACCATACTGTCTTGATTACTGTAGCTTTGTAGTATAGTCTGAAGACAGGGAGCCTGTTTTCTCCAGCTCCATTTTTCATTCTGAAGATTGCTTTGGCTATTCGGGGTCTTTTGTGTTTCCATACAAATTGTGAAATTTTTTGTTCTAGTTCTATGAAAAATGCCATTGGTAGTTTGATAGGGATTGCATTGAATCTGTAGATTGCTTTGGGTAGTAGAGTCATTTTCACAATGTTGATTCTTCCAATCCAAGAACATGGTACATCTTTCCATCTATTTATATCATCTTTAATTTCTTTCATCAGTGTCTTATAATTTTCTGCATACAGGTCTTTTGTCTCCTTAGGTAGGTTAATTCCTAGATATTTTATTCTTTTTGTTGCAGTGGTAAATGGGAGTGTTTTCTTGATTTCACTTTCAGATTTTTCATCATTAGTGTATAGGAATGCCAGAGATTTCTGTGCATTAATTTTGTATCCTGCTACTTTACCAAATTCATTGATTAGCTCTAGTCGTTTTCTGGTAGCATCTTTAGGATTCTCTATGTATAGTATCATGTCATCTGCAAACAGTGACAGCTTTACTTCTTCTTTTCCGATTTGGATTCCTTTTATTTCCTTTTCTTCTCTGATTGCTGTGGCTAAAACTTCCAAAACTATGTTGAATAAGAGCAGTGAGAGTGGGCAACTTTGTTGTGTTCCTGATCTTAGTGGAAATGCTTTCAGGTTTTCACCATTGAGGACGATGTTGGCTGTGGGTTTGTCATATATGGCCTTTATTATGTTGAGGAAACTTCCCTCTATGCCTACTTTCTGGAGGGTTTTTTATCATAAATGGGTGTTGAATTTTGTCGAAAGCTTTCTCTGCATCTGTTGAGATGATCATATGGTTTTTCTCCTTCAATTTGCTAATATGGTGTATCACATTGATTGATTTGCGTATATTGAAGAATCCTTGCATTCCGGGAATAAACCCCACTTGATCATGGTGTATGATCCTCTTAATGTGCTGTCGGATTCTGTTTGCTAGTATTTTGTTGAGGATTTTTGCATCTAGGTTCATCAGTGATATTGGCCTGTAGTTTTCTTTCTTTGTGACATCCTTGTCTGGTTCTGGTATCAGGGTGATGGTGGCCTTGTAGAATGAGTTTGGGAGTGTTCCTCCCTCTGCTATATTTTGGAAGAGTTTGAGAAGGATAGGTCTTAGCTCTTCCCTAAATGTTTGATAGAATTGGCCCGTGAAGCCATCTGGTCCTGGGCTTTTGTTTGTTGGAAGATTTTTAATCACAGTTTCAATTTCAGTGCTTGTGATTGCTCTGTTAATATTTTCTATTTCGTCCTGATCCAGTCTTGGCAGGTTGTGCATTTCTAAGAATTTGTCCATTTCTTCCAGGTTGTCCATTTTATTGGCATAGAGTTGCTTGTAGTAATCTCTCATGATCTTTTGTATTTCTGCAGTGTCAGTTGTTACTTCTCCTTTTTCATTTCTAAATCTATTTATTTGAATCTTCTCCCGTTTTTTCTTGATGAGTCTGGCTAATGGTTTATTAATTTTGTTTATCTTCTCAAAAAACCAGCTTTTAGTTTTATTGATTTTTGCTATCGTTTCCTTCATTTCTTTTTCATTTATTTCTGATCTGATCCTTATGATTTCTTTCCTTCTGCTAACTTTGGGGGTATTTTTGTTCTTCTTTCTCTAATTGCTTTAGGTGCAAGGTTAGGTTGTTTATTCGAGATGTTTCCTGTTTCTTAAGGTAGGATTGTATTGCTATAAACTTCCCTCTTAGAACTGCTTTTGCTGCATCCCATAGGTTTTGGGTCGTCGTGTCTCCATTATCATTTGTTTCTATGCATTTTTTGATTTCCTCTTTGATTTCTTCAGTGATCACTTCGTTACTAAGTAGTGTATTGTTTAGCCTCCACGTGTTTGTATTTTTTACAGATCTTTTCCTGTGATTGATATCTAGTCTCATAGAGTTGTGGTCGGAAAAGATACTTGATACAATTTCAATTTTCTTAAATTTACCAAAGCTTGATTTGTGACCCAAGATATGATCTACCCTGGAGAATGTTCCATGAGCACTTGAGGAAAATGTGTATTCTGTTGTTTTTGGATGGAATGTCCTATAAATATCAATTAAGTCCATCTTGTTTAATGTATAATTTAAAGCTTGTGTTTCCTTATTTATTTTGATTTTGGATGATCTGTCCATTGGTGAAAGTGGGGTGTTAAAGTCCCCTACTATGAATATGTTACTGTCGATTTCCCCTTTTATGGCTGTAAGTATTTGACTTATGTATTGAGGTGCTCCTATGTTGGGTGCATAAATATTTACAATTGTTATATCTTCTTCTTGGATCGATCCCTTGATCATTATGTAGTGTCCTTCTTTGTCTCTTCTAAAAGTCTTTATTTTAAACTCTATTTTGTCTGATATGAGAATTGCTACTCCAGCTTTCTTTTGGTTTCCATTTGCATGGAATATCTTTATCCGTCCCCTCACTTTCAGTCTGTATGTGTCTCTAGGTCTAAAGTGGGTCTCTTGTAGACAGCATATATATATACGGGTCTTGTTTTTGTACCCATTCAGCCAGTCTGTGTCTTTTGGTGGAGCATTTAATCCATTTACATTTAAGGTAATTATCGAGATGTATGTTCCTATTCCCATTTTCTTAATTGTTTTGGGTTTGTTATTGTAGGTCTTTTCCTTCTCTTGTGTTTCTTGCCTAGAGAAGATCCTTTAGCCTTTGTTGTAAAGCTGGTTTGGTGGTGCTGAACTCTCTCAGCTTTTGCTGCTCTGTAAAGTTTTTAATTTCTCCATCAAATCTGAATGAGATCCTTGCTGGGTAGAGTAATCTTGGTTGTAGGTTTTTCTCCTTCATCACTTTAAATATGTCCTGCCAGTCCCTTCTGGCTTGCAGAGTTTCTGCTGAAAGATCAGCTGTTAACCTTATGGGGATTCCTTTGTGTGTTATTTGTTGTTTTTTCCTTGCTTCTTTTAATATGTTTTCTTTGTATTTAATTTTTGACAGTTTGATTAATATGTGTCTTGGCAAGTTTCTCCTTGTATTTATCCTGTATGGGACTCTCTGTGCTTCCTGGACTTGATTAACTATTTCCTTTCCCATATTAGGGAAGTTTTCAACTATAATCTCTTCAAATATTTTTCAGTCCCTTTCTTTTTCTCTTCTTCTTCTGGAACCTCTATAATTCGAATGTTGGTGCATTTAATGTTTTCCCAGAGGTCTCTGAGACTTTCCTCAGTTCTTTTCATTCATTCTTCTTTTTTTTTTTTATGGTATGCGGGCCTCTCACTGTTGTGGCCTCTCCCATTGCGGAGCACAGGCTCTGGACGCGCAGGCTCAGTGGTCATGGCTCATGGGCCTAGCTGCTCTGTGGCATGTGGGATCTTCCCGGAACAGGGCAGGAACCCGTGTCACCTGCATCAGAAGGCAGACTCTCAACCACTGTGCCACCAGGGAAGCCCCATTCTTTTTTCTTTATTCTGCTCTGCAGTAGTTATTTCCACTATTTTATATTCCAGGTCACTTATCCGTTCTTCTGCCTCAGTTATTCTGCTATTGATCCCTTCTAGAGTATTTTTAATTCCATTTATTGTGTTGTTCATTGTTGCTTGTTTCATCTTTAGTTCTTCTAGGTCCTTGTTAAACGTTCCTTGCACTTTCTCTATTCTGTTTCCAAGATTTTAGATCATCTTTACTATCATTCTGAATTCTTTTTCAGGTAGACTGCCTATTTCCTCTTCATTTGTTAGGTCTGGTGGGTTTTTATCTTGCTTCTTCATCTGCTGTGTGTTTTTCTGTCTTCTCATTTTGCTCATATTACTGTGTTTGGGGTCTCCTTTTTGCAGGCTGCAGGTTCGTAGTTCCCTTTGTTTTTCGTGTCTGTCCCCAGTAGCTAAAGTTGGTTCAGTGGGTTATGTAGGCTTCCTGGTGGAGGGAACTAGTGCCTGTGTTCTGGTGGATGAGGCAGGATCTTGTCTTTCTGGTGGAAAGGTCCACGTCTGGTGGTGTGTTTTGGGGTGTCTGTAGACTTATTTTGATTTTAGGCAGCCTCTCTGCTAATGGGTGGCGTTGTGTTCCTGTCTTGCTAGTTGTTCGGCACAGGGTGTCCAGCACTGAAGCTTGCTGGTCGTTGAGTGAAGCTGGGTGTTGGTGTTGAGCTGGAGATCTCTGGGAGATTTTCGTCATTTGATATTACGTGGAGCTGGGAGGTCTCTTGTGGACCAGTGTCCTGAAGTTGGCTCTCTCACTGCAGAGGCACAGCACTGACTCCTGGCTGTAGCACCAAGAGCCTTTCATCCACATGGCTCAGAATAAAAGGGAGAAAAAGTAGAAAGAAAGAAAGAAAGAGGATAAAAGAAAATAAAATAAAGATAAAATAAAATTATTAAAATAAAAAATAATTATTAAGAAAAAAATTTTTTAAGTAAAAAAAAAAGCAAACAACAAAAACAAAAAATGGACGGATAGAACCCTGGGACAAATGGTGAAAGCAAAGCTATACAGACAATATCTCACACAGAAGCACACACATACACACTCACAGAAAGAGGAAAAGGGGAAAAATTATAAATCTTGCTCTCGAAGTCCACCTCCTCTATTTGGGATGATTCGTTGTCTATTCAGGTATTCCATAGATACAGCGTACATCAAGTTGATTGTGGAGCTTTAATCCACTGCTTCTGAGGCTGCTGGGAGAGATTTCCCTTTCTTTTCTTTGTTCGCCCAGCTCCTGGGGCTCAGCTTTGGATTTGGCCCTGCCTCTGCGAGTAGGTCGCTGGAGGGCGTGTGTTCTTTGCTCAGACAGGACGGGGTTAAAGGAGCAGCTGCTTCAGGGGCTCTGGCTCACTCAGGCCGGGGGGGGGGGGGGGAGGGAGGGGTACGGAGTGCGGGGCGAGCCTGCGGCTGCAGAAGCCATCGTGACGTTGCACCAGCCTGAGGCTCGCCGTGTGTTCTCCCAGAGAAGTTGTTCCTGGATCCCGGGACCCTGGCAGTGGCGGGCTGCACAGGCTCCCCGGAAGGGAGGTGTGGATAGTGACCTGTGCTCACACACAGGCTTCTTGTTGGCGGCAGCAGCAGCCTTAGCGTCTCATGCCCGTCTCTGGGGTCCGCGCTGTTAGCCGCAGCTCGCGCCCGTCTCTGGAGCTCCTCTAAGCAGCGCTCTTAATCCCCTCTCCTCGTGCACCAGGAAACAAAGAAGGAAGAAAAAGTCTCTTGCCTCTTCGGCAGGTCCAGACTTCTTCCCGGACTCCCTCATGGCTAGCCGTGGTGCACTAACCCCTTCAGGCTGTTCACGCCGCCAGTCCTCTCCCGGTGCCTCGGCTCCCAGCCCCACCCACCCTGGCGGGTGAGCAGACAAGCCTCTTGGGCTAGTGAGTGCTGGTCTGCACCGATCCTCTGTGCGGGAATCTCTCCACTTTGCCCTCCGCACCCCGGTGGCTGTGCTCTTCTCCGCGGCTCCGAAGCTTCCCCCCTCTGCCACCCGCAGTCTCCGCCTGCAAAGGGGCTTCCTAGTGTGTGGAAACCTTTCCTCCTTCACAGCTCCCTCCCACTGGTGCAGGTCCCATCCCTATCCTTTTGTCTGTTTTTTCTTTTTCCCTACCCAGGTATGTGGGGAGTTTCTTGCCTTTTGGGAGGTCTGAGGTCTTCTGCCAGCGTTCAGTAGGTGTTCTGTAGGAGTTGTTCCACGTGTAGATATATTTCTGATGTATCTGTGGTGAGGAAGGTGATCTCCGCGTCTTACTCTTCCGCCATCTTCCCCCTCCTCCTCTTATGATGTTTTGACATCCTAAAATTCCTGCTGGCTGGGGAGAGACTGCTCCCCCTCCCCCCAGGGCTAGCTAGTTCCTAAAAATAGCAAACAACTTACATGGACGCACCTCTCATATGCAAGCCAACCACCCCCTTTATCTAACTGTCACACACCGAGCCACTATTTCCCTTGCCTAAATTGTCTCAGGGCTAGGTCTCCATTGGTCCTTTAATGGTGTCAGGGTATGCCATCAGTCTGTCACTCATAGCCCTAGCATTACAATTTCCATTGAGTCTTCAATGCCAGCAGAACCTGACCTGGCCTGTCACTCACAGGCCCGGCATTACCACCCTCCATGTCTCTTATTGGTACTTAGACCCAGTGTCACCTCCCCCCCAACCTCCCATTTGGCCTTCAATAGGATAAAGCCTGCTTCTGCCTGTCAGTCACAGCCCTTGTGTCCACCTCCTCCAGAATTTCCATTGGTCCTTCAGTGCTGGCAGGGCCCACCTCACCTGACCATCAAATCCCAGCACTGCCATCCTTCAGGTCTACTATTGATTCTTCAATGCTAATAAAGCCAACCCTCACTTGTCACTTGAAGCCCCAGGGTCAGCACCCTCCAGAACTCCTGTTGATGCTTTCATTTTGGCAGGACCAACCCCCCCAGTCTGTCATCACCAGCGTTACCACTTTCCAGGCCTCCCATTGGCTTTTCAATGTGACAGAGCCCATCCCAGGCTGGGAGTGCTAGTGTCACATTCAGAGTGCTAGTGTCACATTCTCACTGCCTTCTGAGCCTCCCATTGGCCCTTCAGTGGGGCAGAGTCAACTCCTGCTTGTCACTTATAGCCCAAGCATAACTGTCCCTCAGGGCTTCCATTGTCTTCCCAGTGTCTATCCTTGCCTGTCACTTTCAGCCTAGTATTGTCACTGGCCAAGCTTTCCATTGGCCCCTCAAATGGGTACAGTTCACCTCTGCCTGTAACTCACAGTGTTAATATCCTCCAGCCTCCCATTGGCCCCTCTGAGATCTTCCAAGGCCAGTCTTTGTCTATCACTTACAATCTTTCTGCCCCTGGAATCCCAAAGTCTCAGAGAGAATTAACAGAAGTCAGAACAGATTCAATATTCAGATTCAAGAATACACTTGATCTATACTGATGATGGAAAAGTGGACTCATAATTTGAGACCCATACTTTGATTACAAAAGAATTAACAAAGTCACAGTTTTATGATCCATAGCAGAGAGTCATTGATTGTGAAATGGTTGCATGAGATCTATGTTTGATGCTCAGGCAAGAGGAGCATTGCTAGTAGAAGTGTTAAGAGAAAACTGGACTCTTTGCATACTTTAGAGGGGTTGTTTTAGGGGGAATATCAACAATACCAAAGATACAGTTTAGACCTTAGTTATATTGATGGTGGAAGAGTTAACAGATTCATGAATCTAAAAAACAGAGAAGCATTGATGGTGGAAGAATTGATAGCTAATTTGATTTAAGATCTAGATCAGATGGGCATTGATATTGGAAAAGTTAGCAGGGGCATTGTTTCTTTGTCACATGTGGTAAGTTTAAAATGGCCACAATCCTTTGCTGCTTCTCCCATTCTTACATTGGGCTGACCTTGTTACTTACTTTGACTAGTAGAATGTTGCAGAAGTGATGTCATGCTTGTTATAGCCCAAATCTCAAGAGTTTCAGATTCGCAGTTTCTGACTTCACTTTCGTAGAACTCTTCCTCCATTATGTAAAGAACCCCAGGATGGAAATCCAAGTGGAGAAGAGAGGCCCAGCCATTCTAGCCATTACAGCCATCCCAGGTGAGGCCCCAGACATGAGAGAGAGGTCTTCCTGGACCTTCCGGCTGACTGCTGCTGCATATGTGAGCCCATGTGAGAAGAGCAGAGGAATCACCCAGTCAATCCTCAGAATCCTTAAAAATAATACATTGTTGTTTTAAGTCACTAAGTTTTGTGGTCATTTGTTACACAGCAATATATAACTGAAATCTCATATCAGAGGAGTTTTAATGGTGGAATTGTTATCAGAGGACAAGGACAAGCCAGGGTCCACTGATGGTCCAGAAAGGCATTGGTAATACAATAATTGATAGGACTTGGGTTTGATTTCAAGATCACAGGGGCAATGATTGTGGAAGAGTTAACATACATCTAGGCTGAATTTCAACCAAATGATCACCAACAGTGGAATAATTTAAAAAGGCTGAAGTTAAAGTTCAGACCAGAGGAGCCTTGATGGTAGAACATTTAGGAAAGTCCCAGGATTCAAGATCTCTACCAGTGATATACTGATATGGAAAACATAACAGTAGCCCTGGTTCAAGGTGAAATCAGAAGGACCTTAATGGTGGAAAAGTTAATAGAAACCTTAATTAAGTTAATAGTAACTTTTGAAAGTTTTGCTTAGTAGCTACTACCCAAATAATGTCAGGAAGTTACAAACAGGGAAAAAAAGATGAAGAATAAAGTGAGGGAGCATATGTATATAAGCAAAGGGTTGTGATTAGATATGAATAAGGTATTATTTGTATTGGAGAACTAATTAGAACACAGTGGAACAGAAGCTACTTTATTTCATCTAATTTAAGCTACCATCAATTGTAAGATGCAACATTATTTTATGTACCTCTAAGGAAGAAAAATCCCTCTGCTAATGGAACCATTTCTTGCCATTAATAGTAAAACAACCTGATTTTACAGATGTTACAGTGTGAATAAAAATGTGTATCCTTAATAGAATAAAACATGACATTTTTGGGGAACTTGTGTAATGCAAGTTTAGATGCATGGGTGAATCTTGACTGTGTTAGGCTTTGTTTGTCAGGCTGATCACTGTAAAATTTTTCTCATTCAATAGAATTTAGAGATATGAAAACCAAGATCTAAAAGTAGAGGTTAAAGTGTGGGGCATCTTTTAATTTTGGCCATAATGTAGTAGCTTGTATTGGACTAACTCTCTTGCTAAAACAACTATAAATGCTGGATAAATACATACAAAACTTGTCTGAAGGTACTGGAAACCCACCAATGCATGTAGGACTTGAGGAGCTACAATTCTTGAGAGAAGGGAAGCACAGGGAGTTCTACTTTTACTTTGGTATTTTCCAAATGGCAGTGCAAGACAATAAGAGGGAATAGAGACCATTCAGAAAGTGACTAGCTTGCCAAAACAGTTGGGATTAAGAAGCAAAAAATCTCAGAGAGGAAGGAACTGCAGAGAGAGAGCCAAAATATCTGTGTACAAATACCTCTTTGTCTGACTCTAAGCTCTACGTGTGCAGGGCAAGATTCCAAGAAACCCAGTAGAAAACTGTAGCTTGGAGAGTGAAGAGATGAGTGGAGATTTTGGTAGCTATTTGGTACTAGAGAAGCAAAAGATGGAGTTCAGGCCCCACCAAGGTAGAGTGGCCCTGGCATGCACTCTAGGCTTTCAGTTGAGACCCAGAAGAGCCATGCCCTTGGACTAAGAGCTACAATTTAGTAGTAAGGGTTACACCCTATGAGTGAGGTATAAGTGGAATAGACCAGCCTCAACAAAGCCTAAAATCAAGTCTCAATGGGATCGATGTGATTTCACCAGATTCTATCTGCAGCCAGAAGAAAACTATGATTAATATGTTCAAGAATATGGAGGGAAAGATGGACAAATAGATGTAAAGATGGAAAAATTTAACAGAGAACTACAATCACTAAGGAAAGGATCAAATGGACGTGCTAGAACCCAAAATTCTAATATCAGTGATTAAGAACTCATTGGAAGGCCTTAACTTTAGATTGAACACAGTAGAAAACAGGAATAATGAACTAGAAGACAGGACAATAGAAAATATACAAAAGTAGCAAAAGAGAAAAAAGAATAAAGTATAACAGTATAAAAGACATAAATGAAAGAGAGCTGTGGTGGAACAGCTCCTCCACAGTGCCCCGGTGACCTTGTATGTATCCACATAGGCCACATAGACAGGGTTGGAACTAGAGCTGAATCTATGTCTTGGAAGAATGACTGTATTGTTCCTAGAAAATGAGAGCATGAGAGGCTTGTGAGGAGCTCCTATAGGGTCATTTCCCACTTGCTTCCCTATCTCCTCTGGGAGGTCACTTCTCTCTTGCCGCAGGTTCTAATGAGGTATGAAGTTTTCTGCCTCACTCCCTTAAGGTAGAGCTGCAGGCTATAAAACTTCTTAGCTGCAGCATGGCTATAGATTTCTCAGTAACAGAGTGTCCTATCCTTCCTGTTGCAGTCATCAGGCCCCTTTGTTTTGGTGCTGCCCTGCACAGGGTCTTAGGGAGCTGTAATCTTTGGTTGATCCTTTTGTTTGCTGTCTAAGTAAGTAATAAACAGTCTGAATCTAGAAGGGGCTCATTGTTTCTTTACAGGCTGAATATGTCAGGGCTTGGCCTTGCCTTGCCTTGTGCTTGACAAGAGGATAGAGAGAATGGGGACAGAAGTAATATTTGTAGAAATATTGAGTATTTTCCAACACTAATGGAAGTCATCAGCCCACAGTTTCAGGAAGCACACCAAACCCTAAGTACTAAACACAAATAAAACTACATCTAAACACATCATACTCAAATTGATGAACCCCAAAGTTATAAAGAAAACCTTAGAAGCTGTCCTTAGAAAAAAGGACAAAGGAAAAACAGTAAGATGAATGGCTGTTTTTTTCAAGAGAAATTCTGGTAACCAGAAGAAAATGGAATGATATCATTGAAGTACTGAAAGGAAACAAAAATCTGCCAACTGAGAATTCTATACCCAATTCTATACCAGTAGTCCAAAAAGGCAAGTGAAATAAATACAAATATTTATTACAAAGCTTACTACAAAGCTAAGAGAATTCATCACCAGTAGACTTATACTACTAGAAATACTAAATATTAATGTTATTTAATCTGATCCCAAATGGAAGCAAGAAACATAGAAAGGAGTGAAGAAGCACAGAAAGGCTGAACATAAAAAAATGAAAAAATATATGCAAGGCAAACACTAATAGAAAGCTGTTGTAGCTATAATAATAGCAAAGAAAGTAGGCTGTAAGGTAGAAGTAATGCTAAAGATACAGCGGAAAATTTCATAATGATAAAAGGGTCAATTCAAGAGAAGATAGAACAATTCTAAAATTTTAATCTACCTGCATTATTAATTTTTGTTGCTGCTGTAACAAATTACCACAAACTTAGCTGCTTAAAGCAACACCCATTTATTACTTCACAGTTTCCATGGGGGCAGAAGTCCAGGCAAAGTGCGGTTAAGCTGGGTTCTCTTCTTAGGGTTTCATAAGGTTGAAATTATGGTGTTGGCAGTGCTGTGTACCTTTCTGGAGGCTCTAGGGAAGAATCTACTTCCAAAGTCATTCAGTTTGTTGTCATAATTCACTTCTTTTTCACATGGTCCCCTCCATCTTTAAGCTAACAATAGCATGGCAGCTTCTTTCTGTGCTTTGAATCTCTGACTTTCCCTTCTGCCTTCCTCTTCCACCCCCGCCCCCGGTATCTGCTTTTAAGGGCTCATGTAATTACGCTGGGCCCATATGGGTAATCTGAGATAATCTCTCTAAATTAAGATCAACTGATTAATAATCTTAATTACATCTGTAAAGTCCCTTTTGTCATGTAACAAAGCATTCACGTGCATGGCAACTCATCATATCATATTTAGTTTCTGGGGATTAGGACAGGATATCTTTGGGGGTCCATTATTCTGCCTACTACATCACCTAATAACATAGGTTCAAAATATATAAAGTGAAAGCTGATAGAATTACAAGATGAAATAGACAAATCCACAACATAGAGATTTTAACACACCTCTCTCAGTAATAGAATAAACAGGAAAAAAATCAGACATGTTATAGAAGAGTTGAACATCACAATTAACCAACTTCATATAATTGGCACAACTTCATATAATTACTACACCCAACAACTGAAGAATTTAGTCTTTTCAGGTGCACAAGGAACATTTATCCAAATAGAACCCATGTTGGGGACTTCCCTGGTGGCGCAGTGGTTAAGAATCTGCCTGCCAGTGCAGGGGACACAGGTTCAAGCCCTGGTCCGGGAAGATCCCACATGCCATGGAGCAACTAAGCCCGTGTGCCACAACTACTGAGCCTGTGCCCTAGAGCCCGCGAGCCACAACTACTGAAGCCTGTACACCTACAGCCCATGCTCCGCAGCAAGAGAAACCACCGCAATGAGAAGCCTGCGCACCGCAACGAAGAGTAGCCCCTGCTCGCTGCAACCAGAGAAAGCCTGTGTGCAGCAACGAAGACCGAACGCAGCCATAAATAAATAATAAATTTATTTTAAACAAAAAGAACCCATGTTGGTCCATAAAGAAAGTCTCAACAAATTTCAAAGGATGAAGTTATACAGTGTATATTCTCTGACCACAATGGAATTAAACTACATGTCTATAACAGATAACTAGAAAATCCTCAGATGTTTGAAAATAAGTCACGCTTATTACCCAACTGTGTGCTGCCAAAGGCCCTAGATCATGGACATGATTTCATTCGACTCCTCTCCGTTCTCCTAAAGGTGAGCCTTGGCTCCTTGAGGGCAGCCCAGCTGGGCCCTGCGTCCTCTCCCATCCCCCACAGCCAGCACGGAGTCCAGAACTACCGCTCCAAAAGTGTTTGCTTAAAATGGACAAACAAGCAGGGGCTGTGCCCACTGTGCAGATGAGGAAACTGAATTCCAGACAGGACAGGAGATTGCTCCCCCATCACGGCTTTTAGTAACAGAATGAGAAGGAGCCCAGGTTTCTTACCCTAGGGCAGGGCATGCTGTCTAAGAAAGGGGAGCATGTCTTATTTGTCTCTGTCACCCAGGCACCTAAGATGTTGTCTGACACGAACTAGATGCTTAGCAAATGTGGAATAAAATGAACGAATGGAGCTGGGTGGCATGCGATGTGGAGAGCCCTGGCCCCCCATTCTCGCTGCATCTACCACGGAGTCCCTGCGGATCACTTGAGCCACAGTCACACTGAGCTACTTGCTGTCCCCATCTGTGCCCTTCACTTCCCACCACTTGGCCTTTGTACTTGCTATTACTCTTCCCTGTCATCTGCCCCTGTTCCTCACAGTGCAAGACAGATGACACCAGTTCTGTAAAGTCTGGTCTTATCCTTCCTGGCAGAATAAACATAAACACACGCGCACACACACACACATTCTCTCCTGGGTTCCCAGCACACTCCGCCCTAGTAGCATACTGATTAAGCTGCACTATAATTCTTTGCTTGTGTGTCTGTCTCCTCCATCTTAGGACCCCTAGGTCTAAATACAGAGTTGGTGCAAAGTAGAGGCTTCTCATAAAAAATAAGAGCTTCTATGTATCAGATGGTGCTAGGCTCTGTGCTAAGTTCTTTCTATATGTCTCATAATCTTTGCAACAATCCTGTGAATCATATGTTATTTTTACCCCCACTTTAGAGATGAGGAAATCAAGTCACAGAAAAGTGATGTAACTTGCATAGGGACACCACCTACTGAGTAGCCAAGGAGGAACTCTAGCCCAGGTTGGTCTAGCAATCAGTAACATATGCTTAACCACACCATTAGGCTCTGCCCTGTGGGAGGGTTCCGGGCTGGATGCACAGGACCCAGGCCATGTGGACAAGAGGGCTTCTGCCACAGTGTTTTCCTGGTGACTCAGAGCTGGTGACAGAGTCCAGTAGGGCCGTGTGTGTCTTTAAATGGTGACTTTATAAACTCTCCTCTTCCCTTTCCACCTTCCTTTCCATCACCCACCCCCTCACCCTGGCCCAGAACAACTGACAGACCAGCTTATAACTCTCTCTATCAGGTCTGACTTGTTAGAAATATGACAAGGGAACCGAGATGTCTGTTGGTATGGGTACCTGTGGAGGAACTGGAGTTCTCAGTGAGGGTCGGAGCAGAGACCGAAAAAAGAGGAAGGAGGCAAAGATGAGAAGTAGATTAAGACAGAGACAGAGAGTGAGGACCAGAGGCAGGAAAAAGAGCAGACCCAGGGAGAGAAACAGAGACAGAGAGCGCAAGCTTGATATAGAGGTGGCAGAGATGAGAGGCAGAGTGAAAGAAATGATAAGAGATAAAAGGGAGAGAGGGATCCTGTGGTCCCCTCACCCCATTACATTCCCTATTACAGATGGGGAAACTGAGGGTCAGAGGGAATGACACTACTTCCTGGCAGATGTCTCTGTCACTTTTCTAAACACCATTCATTTAGTTCCTCTCGTGTCCCCAGATACATACGAATGCCTCCTGTGCTGGCCCTGAGCAGCACGAGTTGGACTGTAGTGGAGGGTTCAGGGGGATGCTCATCAGAAGAGCAAGAGGTAAGAGGAAATATCCACGCAGGATTGACCAGGGAAGGCTCCCTGGACAAGATACGACTGAAACTGGGCCACAACAAAAGGTTTATAAATGACTTTATTGAGGCATGATTTATGTACAATAAAACACATCCAGTTTGAAAAAAAACCCATGTAAATAACCCATGGATCAAGAACAAATCACAGTAGAAATTAGAAAATATCTTGGATCACATGATACCATCTCACTGATGTAGAAAAAACATTTGACAAAATCCAATATCCTTTCATGATAAAAACACTCAACAAACTAGGAATAGAAGGGAACTCCCTCAACCTGATAAAGGGCATTTATAGAATACCCACAGCTACTGTCGTACTCAATAGTGAGACTGAAAGCATTTCCCTAAGATCAGGAACAAGACAAGGAGGCCCACTTTTGCCACTTTTACTAAACATTGTATGTGAAGGTCTAGCCAGAGCAATTTTCAGTCAAGAAAAAGAAATAAAAGGCACCCAAATTGGAAAGGAAGTAGACCTATTTCTATTCCCAGATGTTATGACTTTATATATATGTGTGTGTGTGTATTCCTAAAGAATTCACAAAAAACCATTAGAGCTCATAACTAAATTCAGCAAAGTGGCAAAATACAAAATCAACATATAAGAATCACTTTTATTTCTATACAGTGGCAATGAACAATCTGAAAAGAAAATTAAGAAGCATAATTCTATTTATAATAGGATCATGTGGAGAAATAGGAGGATGTGGAGAAATTGGACACCTACAATGCTGATGTGGAATGTAAAATAGTGCAGCCACAGCAGAAAACAGTTTGGTTGTTCCTCAAAAAGTTAAACATAGAAATACCATATGATCCAACGATTCAACCCCTAGGTATATGCCCAATAAAACTGAAAACAGGAGTTCAAACAAAAATTTGTATACATATGTTCATAGCAGCACTATACACAACAGCTAAAAGGTGGAAACAACCCAAATATCTATCAACTGATGAGTAGATAAACCAAATGTTGTATAGCTCTACAATTTATCCATGAAAAGGAATGAATACTGATACCATGCCATCACATGGATGAATCTTGAAGACATTATGCTAAGTGAAGTAAGCCAGAAACAAAAGGCCACATAGTGTATGATTCTATTTATATGAAATATCCAGAATAGGCAAATCCATAGAGACAGAAAGTAGCTTAGTGGTAACCATGGGCTGGGGGCAGAGGGGAATGGGAAATGAGTGCTTAATGGATACGGGGTTTTCTTTGGGGCGATGAAGATGGTCTGGAACTAGATAGTGGTAATGGTTGCACAGCATTGTGAATGTACTAAATGACACTGAATTGTATACTTTAAAATGATTAAAATAGTAAATTTCATGTTATGTGTATTTTACCACAATAAAAAAGGTGTTAACTCTCTCTCCCTTTCTCAACCATTGTGGTGTGTGTGCAATTGATTCTGTTCCTCACCATGTCTTTCTTCTCACAGACTTTCAGGATCAAGTGATTCCCGGCCAAGAAACAGAAGCAGAATAGTCCCATTCCTCAATGGATTCGGATTAAACTGGTAATAAAATCAGCTACAACTTCAAGAGGAGACAGTGGAGAAGAACCAAGCTGGGTTCTTGGCACACATGAGATGGCACACATATTTATGCTATATCAAGGTCACTAGCATCTTATATCAAGCTGAAAACATCACTGCTCTCTGGACATTTGGACGTGTTTTATTAGAAAAGTGATTTTTCTCTTTGTTTCTATGTTCTCTTTGGTTCAGTAATAAATATGTGAGAACTTTTGTTTGAAAAAAAAGATATTAATATGAGGTACAGTGTGTGTGAATGGTGGCCATGAAGCAGAGTGAATGGAAGTGAATAAACAGTGTGATTGAATGGAGGAAATCTGGGGCACAGTGGGAGGGAGTAGATTTGAATGATTGGTAGAGGAAGGAGGAATGGAAGCCATGAGGGGCAGAGTGAGCTGGAATGGAGGTGACTGACAGTGTTGCACTTTATATCTGAGGGAGGCCTGTGCTTCTGGAAAGCAGTGATAGTGAAGAAATCCCCCTACCCTTTTGTGTTCCAGGAAAGGGAACTACAAAGGTCCCTGTATTAGTCGATTCAGGCTGCCATAACAAAATACCATAGACTGGGTGGCTTAAACAACAGAAATTTATTTCTCACAGTTCTGGAGGCTGGGAAGTCCAAGATCAAGGGGTGGTTGATTTGCTTCCTGGGGAGAGCTCTCTTCCTGGCTTACAGAGAGCCACCTTCTCACTATGTCCTCACACAGCCTCTTCTTTATGTAGTTTGCTTATAAGGGTGCAAATCCCATTCGACCTAAGCCCCACCCTGGTGAGCCATCATGATGGTTCATGATGCCATCGAACCCTAATTACCTCCCAAAGGCCCATTTCCAAATAATATCACATTGGGGGTTAGGGCTTTAACATATGAATTTTAGGAGGGACACAATTCAGTTCATAGCAGTCCCCAATGCTTCTGCATATTCCAAGATAAGACCTGTCCTCATCCTTCCTCATGACTCAACTATGACTCCTTTTTTACCTGCCTCTATAAAACCCCAGGTCCCCTTCCTTGCCTTTATCCCTATTGCAATAATCTCCTTCAGTATCACATGCATTTTGCCTTTCACATGCCCAAGTGGTAGAGTGTGATTAATATGGTAGAGTGTTTAAGGTTCAGAACCTGAGCACTGGTTTGTCCCCTGTTTGTTCCTCTAGGCCTCACAGAGGCCCAGAGCCCCTCGCCTGATACCAGAGCTCTGACCCTGGTATCTTGGTCACCCCTCATCTTTCTGGGGTAGATTCCCAGGAGGAGGATGTAAAGTGGGCCTGCTGGGTCACCATCAGGTCTGGATTCTCACCTAGTCTCCGATTAGGACCCCACCTTGCCCCAATTCTCCCTGGGCTTCTGTCTCCAACTCTCTCTGCACTTATGTTTACCAGTACCACTTTCTTCACACATCTCTTTCCCTGAGTACAGAATTGTACCCTGTACCCCCACCCACCATCTGCCCCAGTGGTACCTCTCACAGAGGAGTGTACCAACCCGGGCCTTCACCTCTCCTAGCCCAATAGTATCTATGCTTTCCTCCATCTCCCTAATGTTATCTTCTGGAGAGGACTACCACCCCATACTTTCTCCCCATCACCCCAGTGGTACCGATCTCTTAGGAAGAGCAACTGCGCATGAGCAGGAAGAGTGACAGACTGTACCGATGGTGGGGGTCAAGGGCCAAGAAAGTAGTTGTTGGAGGAAGTTGTGACTGATTCTGGAAACACCAGGCGGACCTCGCCAGAATAAGAATTCGGTTCTTAACATCAGAGCAGGGGATGAAGGACGATAGAGGGTTCACTCAGAATGGAAGTGAGACAGGGCTGGTGGTCTGCGGGCAGAGTGAAACGGGTGAGTGTGGGCTTTGTAAAGATGTGAATTTACTGGGTGATTATTTGGAGGGGTGGTCTGAGATGACTAATAAGAGTCTCCAGGGGTACATGATGAGAGGTCCGTAAGCTGAGTGATGGGGTCTATGGAGTCAGTGACTGGGGTTGTGGTGTCTGTGACGGGGGGCTGTGGGATGAATGATAGGGTCTGTAAGGTAACTGATGGGTGTGTGTGCGATGGTGCATTTGTGGGGTCTGTGATGGGGGAATCTGTAGGGTGAATGATGGGAATATTTGGAGTGATGGGTGGGTTCTGAAGGGTGTGTGATGGGGCGTGGGTCTCTGGAGTCAGTATTGGGTGAGAGTGAGTGTTGGGAGGTTTATGAGGTCTGTGATAGGGTGGTGCTGTTGAATGATGGGGATCTGTGGGAAAAACAAATGTTCTTTCCCATTTTTCCTGGCTACAGCACGGCCACTTTACCAGCTGGCATTTATGGATTTCTAGCCTGATGATTTGGTGAACTTTCGATATGGGTTTTCCATGCCATCCCCGACTCTTCTCTTTTCTTCTCCCCGCCTCTCAATAGATCTGCCTTTTTAGGCCACTGCCCTCGCTCCACAAGTCAGACATAACTAAGTTCCAGGTAAGTTGTTATTTGTTCCTCTTCCTGCGACCTAGGTTAGGACACTTAGAAGCAAGGAAGCAGTAGTAGTTAAGAGCACAGACGCTGGAGCCAAAATGTCCTTAATAGCTTTGTGAGCTTAGGCAAGTCTCTAACCTCTCTGTGCCTTAGTTTCCCTGTCTGTAAAATGGGGATGATGATGATGATGATGGTAATAATAATACCTACACCTTTATCATTGTTGTGAAGATCAATTGAATTAATATTAAGTGTTTAGAATAATGCCTGGCACACACATAATGAGCCTTATATCTTTAGTATATTATTACTTATACCATAAAATGTATCTGTATAAACACATAAAAAGTTAGGACTAGGGAAGTAGAGCAAAACTAAAGCAAAATTGAAATGTGTATATGTAGATCATAGGATCCTTCATAATTATGTTGAGCTATAGTTATTTTTCTGAGCTTTCTGGAAGCCATGACATAAAGGGAAGGAAACACAATCATTTGCTTTATTTATCTCACCCATATAGAGAAAGTGAGCCACTTCTCAGCAGCAAAGATTTCCTGACGTTGATGTTTCAAGACATTTCTCTGATGGGTTAGCCATGTCCTCATCAGCGATTCTGTGATAAATACAGGGATAGGATTGCTCTGTGTGTGGCATAACATATGTCTTCATGTCAGCCAAAGGTGTCCTGCTGAGGCAGAACTAAAGGGATGCACTTCTTCAGGAAACAAAAGCCATGACAGCACAAGGGGCTCTCTTATGTTCTGGCTCAATTCAGGGAGAAAACTGTGATGATCAGGAAGAATCAGTAAGCCCCATGCCTTTCAAATTATTTTCCAATACATTTTTTTCTCATCTAGGACTTCAGCACAGCCTGAGCAGCCCATAGGTCTGCCCTTCTCCTTTTCAAGCTTGGAATTCATGATGCCCCTGACTATATTCAGTTCTTTCCCTTCTGCCCTTTCAAAAAAATCTTTATTGTTTTGTCACTTTTTCCCCTCTCATATGTATCTCATGATATAGAAGTGGCACCATAACTTCAAATTCTTTTAGGAATGTACAACCTGAAAGGAGAAAATATCTCATGATCTCACTCATCCTAAATAACCAGTTCTATGGAATATTTGCTTAATTTCCATCTATATACCTCTCTCTCTCTCCCTTGTTCTTTATATTTACATACATATATAGTTAACATACGTCTTCCTTTTGCTAAATTTTGCTCATGATATACAAACTGTCTTGCAACTCCCTGTTTTTACTTTATGTAATAATCTTGATAATGGTAGTAATAGTAATGATAATGATAATACAGATGATGATCAGAATGATAATATTAGTGGCAGTAACAGGGGCTAACATATAAAGAGTCTACATTGCACCAGGCACTGTACTAAGCACTTTATATGCATGACCCCCTTAATCCTCACAATCACCCTAAGAAGTGAATACTATTAGTATTCACATCTTACAGATGAGGAAACTGAGTCCCAGAGTGCATAAGCAAGTGGCAGTGGGGTTGCACAGCTGGTCACCGGCATAGCTGAGATAGTCCCTACTCAATGAATACTTGTTGATAGAAGATATTTCACTTTTAGGACATAGCGATTATATTTTTATTGAAGTATAGTTGATTTACAATGTTGTGCTAATTTCTGCTGTACAACACAGTGATTCAGTTATACATATATATACATTATTTTTCATATCTTTTCCATTCTGGTTTATCAAAAGATATTGAATATACTGTAGTTCCCTGTGCTATACAGTAGGACCTTGTTGTTTATCCATTCTATGTATAATAGTTTGCATCTGTTAACTCCAGACTCCCAATCCATCCCTTCCTCGTCCCCCATCCCCCCTTAGCAAGCACAAATCTGTTCTTTAAGGGACATCTATTTTGTTTGCTCATGTTTGAATTCACTACATGGATCCAAAAGTCTACTTACTCCAATAAAAAAAAGTCAAACCATGCCTGTAGCTACCCTTTTACTTTGACATACAAATATTAGCAGTTAATATTTACTGAAAGCTTGTTATGTGCCAGGCAGTAAGAAGAGTAACTTTTATGATTAAGCTCATTTAATTCCCCCAATAATCCAATTTGTTAGGTATTACGATTACTTTTATTTATAGGTGAAGTTATCAAAGGTTAGATAAATTAATTAATCATGACATCTAATAAATGGGAATGCCAATATCTGAATTCAGTTCTCTCTGAGAGCAGAGCCTGAGTTCTTAAATACGAAACTATTTACCTTGCATCTTTACCTGGCAGGGAAGGCAAACAATACTTATTGATATCTCATGCTAGACATTGTGACAAATTCTTACACTTAAGACATTATATTTAAACCTTGCAACACCGTGTGTGCCAGGTATCACTGTTGCAATTTAAAAAATTCTTACTATCAAAGTAATTTGTGTTTAAACAAAAATTTGGAAGACTCAGGAGCTGAAAAGAGATTTTTAACAGCTGCATATTTTCCTCTTGTATGCGTATGACATGACTTATTAATCAGCCCCATTTTTGAGGACTTCTGTGTAATTTCTGTCACACCATGGCAGTGACCTTTCTTGTCATCTATCTTTATATACTGTGGTGAGCATTTCTAAAATTTCTGGTTCAAAAGCTGGGTACATTTTGAGTTTTCATATACATTGCCAAATTGCCTTTTGAAAAGTTAGTGCAAGTTTATACTTCCACTAATAATGAATAAAAATACCCTTCCTAATCCTTTTATCATGTTTTTAATCCTTGCCATTGGACAGTTGAAAATATCTCATTTCTTTTGTTTGTGTTTATTTAATTATCAGTTAAGGTTGAGTATCTTTTCATATTTTTTCCTTTTTATATTTATTTTGTGAGTTGTTCTTTTATATACATTGTCCTTTCTCCTGTGGGTTTTTTTTTTTTTGCGGTACACGGGCCTCTCACTGTTGTGGCCTCTCCCATTGTGGAGCACAGGCTCTGGACAGGCAGGCTCAGCGGCCATGGCTCACGGGCCCAGCTGCTCCGCGGCATGTGGGATCTTCCCGGACCGGGGCACGAACCCGTGTCCCCTGCATCAGCAGGTGGACTCTCAACCACTGCGCCACCAGGGAAGCCCTCCTGTGGGTTTTTAAATCTTTGTCTTACTATTTTAAAAACCTTTTATGGAAATATAACTTAGGTAAAAGTCTTTTGGGATGGACATTTTATTGAAGCATAGCATACAGAGAAAAGTATATAATGTATATATTTTCATGAATTTCTACAAATTGGAAACACCTGTGTAACCAGTACCTGACTCAAGAAACAGTAAATGACAAGCCACCCAGAAGCCTCCTTCATGCCCCTTTCAATTGCTATCCCCTGACTCATGGGTAACCACTATCTGATTTTCACCATCATAGATCATTTTTGCTTGTTCTTGAATGTCATATAAATGGAATCATATGTTATTATTCTTTGGGTTTGGCTTTTTTTCACTTATCATGATGTTTTTGAGACTCATTCTTGTTATTTTATATATCAGTAGTTTGTTTTCTTTCCATTACTGTGATTCTATTATATAAATATATTACAATTGTTTATCCATTCTACTGCTGCTGGATGTTTCCATTTTGGCTATTACAAATAATATTTCTATGAATATTCTTGTTTATATCTTGGTGAACATATGTGCTCATTTCTGTTGGATATTTACCTAGGAGTGGGATTGCTGGGTCCTAGGTTAGGGGTATGCTCAGCAATAGTAGATTGAGTTACAATGTTTTCCAAAGAGGCTGTACCATTCTACTCTCACCATATACGAGAGTTCCAGTTGTTTCACATCCTCACCAACATTTGGGTTTTTGGTCTTAATTTTAGCCATTCTGTTGGTATATAGTGGTATCTCATTGTGGTTTAAATTTGTAATTTCCCTGATAACTGATGATTTTGAGCACCTTTAAATATGTTAATTGGCTATTTATATATCATCTTTTGTGAAGTGTCTGTTCAAATCTTTTTCTATTGGATTGTTTATATTTATCTTACTGGGGGCTTCCCTGGTGGCACAGTGGTTAAGAATCGGCCTACTAATGCAGGGGACACGTGTTTGAGTCCTGGTCCAGGAAAATTCCACATGCTGTGGAGAAACTAAGCCCTTGCGCCACAACTACTGAGCCTTCCCTCTAGAGCCCTCGAGCCACAACTACTGAGCCCGTGTGCCACAACTACTGAAGCCCGCACGCCAAGAGCCCATGCTCTGCAACAAGAGAAGCCACCGCAATGAGAAACCCGTGCACCGCAAAGAAGAGTAGCCCCCACTCGCTGCAACTAGAGAAAGCCCGCGTGGAACAACGAAGACCCAATGCAGCCAAAACTAAATAAAGAAAATAAATAAATTTATTAAAAAATATATTTATCTTACTGATTTGTAGGAGTTCTTTATAGTTTCTATAGTATAAAAGTCCTTTGTTAGATACAGGTATTGCAAATATCTCAGAGAAGGCATCTTTGAAATGATTAAACAGTAGCTTTTCTCTTAAGAATATTCCCTTCTTAAAAAATATTATTTTAATTTTAGAACTTCCTTGGTGATCCAGTGGGTAAAACTCCACGCTCCCAAAGCAGGGGGCCCGGGTTCAATCCCTGGTCGGGGAACTAGATCCTATACGCCTTAATTAAGAGCCCTCATGCCACAACTAAGAAGTCCTCATGCTGCAACTAAGAAGTCAGCATGCCGCAACTAAGAAGTCCACATGCTGCAATGAAGATCCGGCATGCTGCAACTAAGACCTGTTGCAGAGAAGGGGAAGATGGTGGAAGAGTAAGACGCGGAGATCACCTTCCTCCCCACAGATACATCAGAAATACATCTACACGTGGAACAACTCCTACAGAACACCTACCGAACGCTGGCAGAAGACCTCAGACCTCCCAAAAGGCAAGAAACTCCCCACGTACCTGGGTAGGGCAAAAGAAAAAAGAATAAACAGAGACCAAAGATTAGGGATGGGACCTGCACCAGTGGGAGGGAGCTGTGAAGGAAGAAAGGTTTCCACACACTAGAAGCCCCTTCGCGGGTGGAGACTGCAGGTGGCGGAGGGGGGGAGCTTTGGAGCTACGGAGGAGAGCACAAAAACAGGGGTGCAGAGGGCAAAGCGGAGAGATTCCCGCAGAGAGGATTGGTGCCGACTGGCACTCACCAGCCCGGGAGGCTTGTCTGCTCACCCACCGGGGAGGGCGGGGCTGGGAGCTGAGACTCGGGCTTCGGTGGGAGTACAGGGAGAAGATTGGGGTTGGCGGCGTGAACACAGCCTGCAGGGGGTTAGTGCACCACGGCTAGCCAGGAGGGAGTCCCGGGAAAAGTCTGGACCTGCCAAAGAGGCAAGAGACTTTTTCTCACATCTGTTTCCTGGTGCGCGAGGAGAGGGGATTAAGAGCGCTGCTTAAAGGAGCTCCAGAGACGGGCGCAAGCCACAGCTAACAGCGCGGACCCCAGAGATGGGCATGAGATGCTAAGGCTGCTGCTGCCGCCACCAAGAAGCCTGTGTGCCAGCACAGGTCACTATCCATATCACCCTTCCGGGGGGGCCTGTGCAGCCCGCCACTGCCAGGGTCCCGGGATCCAGGGACAACTTCCCTGGGAGAATGCACGGCGCGCCTCAGGCTGACGCAATGTCACGCCAGCCTCTGCTGCCACAGGCTCGCCCCGAACCCCGTGCCCCTCCCTCCCCCCGGCCTGAGTGAGCCAGAGTCCCCGAATCAGCGGCTACTTTAACCCCGTCCTGTCTGAGCGAAGAACAGACGCCCTCCAGCGACCTACACGCAGAGGCAGGGCCAAATCCAAAGCTGAGCCCCGGGAGCTGTGCGAACAAAGAAGAGAAAGGGAAACCTCTCCCAGCAGCCTCAGGAGCAGCGGATTAAATCTCCACAATCAACTTGATGTACCCTGCATCTGTGGAATACATGAATAGACCACAAATCATCCCAAATTGAGGAGGTGGATTTTGAGAGCAAGATTTATTATTTTTCCCCTTCTCCTCTTTTTGTGAGTGTGTATGTGTATGCTTCTGTGTGAGATTTTGTCTGTATAGCTTTGCTTTCACCATTTGTCCTAGGGTTCTATCCGTCCATTTTTTGTTGTTGTTGTTGTTTTACACTTAAAAAATTTTTTTCTTAATAATTATTTTTTATTTTAATAACTTTATTTTATTTTATCTTACCTTATTATATTTTCTTTTATCCTCTTTCTTTCTTTCTTTCTACTTTTTCTCTTTTATTCTGAGCCATGTGGATGAAAGGCTCTTGGTGCTGCAGCCAGGAGTCAGAGCTGTGCCTCTGAGTTGGGAGAGCCAACTTCAGGACACTGGTCCACAAGAGACCTCCTAGATCCACGTAATATCAAATGGCGAAAATCTCCCAGAGATCTCCAGCTCAACACCAACAACCAGATTCACTCAATGACCAGCAATCTACAGTGCTGGACACCCTATGCCAAACAACTAGCAAGACAGGAACACAACCCCACCCATTAGCAGAGAGGTTGCCTAAAATCATAAGTCCACAGACACCCCAAAACACACCATCAGACATGGACCTTCCCACCAGAAAGACAGGATCCCGCCTAATCCACCAGAACACAGGCACTAGTCCCCTCCACCAGGAAGCCTACACAACCCACTGAACCAACTTTAGCCACTGGGGACAGACACCAAAAACAAAGGGAACTACGAACCTGCAGCCTGCAAAAATGAGACCCCAAACACAGTAAGATAAGCAAAATGAGAAGACAGAAAAACACACAGCAGATGAAGGAGCAAGATAAAAACCCACCAGACCTAACAAATGAAGAGGAAATAGGCAGTCTACCTGAAAAAGAATTCAGAATAATGATAGTAAAGATGATCCAAAATCTTGGAAATATAGAGAAAGTGCAAGGAATGTTTAACAAGGACCTAGAAGAACTAAAGATGAAACAAACAACAATGAACAACACAATAAATGAAATTAAAAATACTCTAGAAGGGACCAATAGCAGAATAACTGATGCAGAAGAACGGATAAGTGACCTGGAAGATAAAACAGTGGAAATAATTACTGCAGAGCAGAATAAAGAAAAAAGAATGAAAAGAACTGAGGACAGTCTCAGAGACCTCTGGGACAACATTAAACACACCAACAATCGAATTATAGGGGTTCCAGAAGAAGAAGAGAAAAAGAAAGGGGCTGAGAAAATATTTGAAGAGATTATAGTTGAAAACTTCCCTAATATGGGAAAGGAAATAGTTAATCAAGTCCAGGAAGCACAGAGAGTCCCATACAGGATAGATCCAAGGAGAAACATGCAAAGACACATATTAATCAAACTGTGAAAAATTAAATACAAAGAAAACATATTAAAAGAAGCAAGGGAAAAACAACAAATAACACACAAAGGAATCCCCATAAGGTTAACAGCTGATCTTTCAGCAGAAACTCTGCAAGCCAGAAGGGACTGGCAGGACATATTTAAAGTGATGAAGGAGAAAAACCTACAACCAAGATTACTCTACCCAGCAAGGATCTCATTCAGATTTGATGGAGAAATTAAAACCTTTACAGAGTAGCAAAAGCTGAGAGAGTTCAGCACCACCAAACCAGCTTTACAACAAAGCCTAAAGGATCTTCTCTAGGCAAGAAACACAAGAGAAGGAAAAGACCTACAATAACAAACCCAAAACAATTAAGAAAATGGGAATAGGAACGTACATCTCGATAATTACCTTAAATGTAAATGGATTAAATGCTCCCACCAAAAGACACAGACTGGCTGAATGGATACAAAAACAAGACTCATATATATGCTGTCTACAAGAGACCCACTTCAGACCTAGAGACACATACAGACTGAAAGTGAGGGGACGGATAAAGATATTCCATGCAAATGGAAATGAAAAGGAAGCTGGAGTAGCAATTCTCATATCCGACAAAATAGACTTTAAAATAAAGACTTTTAGAAGAGACAAAGAAGGACACTACATAATGATCAAGGGACCGATCCAAGAAGAAGATATAACAATTGTAAATATTTATGCACCCATCATAGGAGCACCTCAATACATAAGGCAAATACTAACAGCCATAAAAGGGGAAATCGACAGTAACACATTCATAGTAGGGGACTTTAACACCCCACTTTCACCAATGGACAGATCATCCAAAATCAAAATAAATAAGGAAACACAAGCTTTAAATTATACATTAAACAAGATGGACTTAATTGATATTTATAGGACATTCCATCCAGAAACAACAGAATACACATTTTTCTCAAGTGCTCATGGAACATTCTCCAGGATAGATCATATCTTGGGTCACAAATCAAGCCTTGTTAAATTTAAGTAAATTGAAATTGTATCAAGTATCTTTTCCGACCACAATGCTATGAGACTAGATATCAATTACAGGAAAAGATATGTAAAAAATACAAACATATGGAGGCTAAACAATACACTACTTAGTAACGAAGTGATCACTGAAGAAATCAAAGAGGAAATCAAAAATACCTAGAAACAATGCCAATGGAGACACGACGACCCAAAACCTATGGGATGCAGCAAAAGCAGTTCTAAGAGGGAAGTTTATAGCAATACAATCCTACCTTAAGAAACAGGAAACATCTCGAATAAACAACCTAACCTTGCACCTAAAGCAATTAGAGAAAGAAGAACAAAAAAACGCAAAGTTAGCAGAAGGAAAGAAATCATAAAAATCAGATCAGAAATAAATGAAAAAGAAATGAAGGAAATGAGAGCAAAGATCAATAAAACTAAAAGCTGGTTCTTTGAGAAAATAAACAAAATTGATAAACCGTTAGCCAGACTCATCAAGAAAAAACGGGAGAAGACTCAAATCAATAGAATTAGTAATGAAAAAGGAGAAGTAACAACTGACACTGCAGAAATACAAAAGATCATGAGAGATTACTACAAGCAACTCTATGCCAATAAAATGAACAACCTGGAAGAAATGGACAAATTCTTAGAAATGCACAACCTGCCAAGACTGAATCAGGAAGAAATAGAAAATATTAACAGACCAATCACAAGCACTGAAATTGAAACTGTGATTAAAATTCTTCCAACAAACAAAAGCCCAGGACCAGATGGCTTCACGGGCCAATTCTATCAAACATTTAGAGAAGAGCTAAGACCTATCCTTCTCAAACTCTTCCAAAATATAGCAGAGGGAGGAACACTCCCAAACTCATTCTACAAGGCCACCATCACCCTGATACCAAACCAGACAAGGATGTCGCAAAGAAAGAAAACTACAGGCCAACAACACTGATGAACCTAGATGCAAAAATCCTCAACAAAATACTAGCAAACAGAATCCGACAGCACATTAAGAGGATCATACACCATGATCAAGTGGGGTTTATTCCTGGAATGCAAGGATTCTTCAATATACGCAAATCAATCAATGTGATACACCATATTAACAAATTGAAGGAGAAAAACCATATGATCATCTCAACAGATGCAGAGAAAGCTTTTGACAAAATTCAACACCCATTTATAATAAAAACCTCCAGAAAGTAGGCATAGAAGGAACTTTCCTCAATATAATAAAGGCCATATATGACAAACCCACAGCCAACATCGTTCTCAATGGTGAAAATCTGAAAACATTTCCACTAAGATCAGGAACACCACAAGGTTGCACACTCTCACCACTCTTATTCAACATAGTTTTGGAAGTTTTAGCCACAGCAATCAGAGAAGAAAAGGAAATAAAAGGAATCCAAATCGGAAAAGAAGAAGTAAAGCTGTCACTGTTTGCAGATGACATGATACTATATAGAGAATCCTAAAGATGCTACCAGAAAATGACTAGAGCTAATCAATGAATTTGGTAAAGTAGCAGGATGCAAAATTAATGCACAGAAATCTCTGGTATTCCTATACACTAATGATGAAAAATCTGAAAGTGAAATAAAGAAAAGACTCCCATTTATCACTGCAAGAAAACGAAGAAAATATCTAGGAATTAACCTACCTAAGGAGACAAAAGACCTATATGCAGAAAATTATAAGACACTGATGAAAGAAATTAAAGATGACACAAATAGATGGAGAGATACACCATGTTCTTGGATTGGAGGAATCAACATTGTGAAAATGACTCTACTACCCAAAGCAATCTACAGATTCAATGCAATCCCTATCAAACTATCACTGGCATTTTTCACAGAACTAGAACAAAAAATTTCACAATTTGTATGGAAACATAAAAGACCCCGAATATCCAAAGGAGTATTGAGAACGAAAAATGGAGCTGGAGTAATGAGGCTCCCTGACTTCAGACTATACTACAAAGCTACAGTAATCAAGACAGTAACAGAAATATAGATCAATGGAACAGGATAGAAAGCCCAGAGATAAACCCATGCACATATGGTCACCTTATCTTTGATAAAGGAGGCAGGAATGTACAGTGGAGAAAGGACAGCCTCTTCAATACGTGGTGCTGGGAAAACTCGACAGGTACATGTAAAAGTGTGAGATTAGATCACTCCCTAACACCATACACAAAAATAAGCTCAAAATGGATTAAAGACCTAAATGTAAGGCCAGAAACTATCAAACTCTTAGAGGAAAACATAGGCAGAACACTCTATGACATAAATCACAGCAAGATCCTTTTTGACCCACCTCTTAGAGAAATGGAAATAAAAACAAAAGGGACCTAATGAAACTTCAAAGCTTTTGCACAGCAAAGGAAACCATAAACAAGACCAAAAGATAACCCTCAGAATGGGAGAAAATATTTGCAAATGAAGCAACTGACAAAGGATTAATCTCCAAAATTTACAAGCAGCTCATGCAGCTCAATAACAAAAAACCAAACAACCCAATCCAAAAATGGGCAGAAGACCTAAATAGACATTTCTCCAAAGAAGATATACAGAGTGCCAACAAACACATGAAAGAATGCTCAACATCATTAATCATTAGCGAAATGCAAATCAAAACTACAATGACATATCATCTCACACCAGTCAGAATGGCCATCATCAAAAAATCTAGAAACAATAAATGCTGGAGAGGGTGTGGAAAAAAGGGAACACTCTTGCACTGCTGGTGGGAATGTGAACTGGCACAGCCACTATGGAGAACAGTATGGAGGTTCCTTAAAATACTACAAATAGAACTACCATACGACCCAGGAATTCCACTACTGGGCATATACCCTGAGAAAACCATAATTCAGAAAGAGTCATGTACCAAAATGTTCATTGCAGCTCTATTTACAATAGCCAGGAGATGGAAACAACCTAAGTGTCCATCATCGGATGAATGGATAAAGAAGATGTGGCACATATATGCAATGGAATATTACTCAGCCATAAAAAGAAACGAATCTGAGCTATTTGTAATGAGGTGGATAGACCTAGAGTCTGTCATACAGAGTGAAGTAAGTCAGAAAGAGAAAGACAAATACGGTATGCTAACACATATATATGGAATTTAAGGGAAAAAAATGTCATGAAGAACCTAAGGGTAAGACAGGAATAAAGACACAGACCTACTAGAGAATGGACTTGAGGATATGGGGAGGGGGAAGGGTAAGCTGCGACAAAGCGAGAGAGTGGCATGGACATATATACACTAACAAACGTAAGGTAGATAGCTAGTGGGAAGCAGCCACATAGCACGGGGAGATCAGCTTGGTGCTTTGTGACGACCTGGAGGGGTGGGATAGGGAGGGTGGGTGGGAGGGAGACACAAGAGGTAAGAGATATGGGAACATATGTATATGTATAACTGATTCACTTTGTTATAAAGCAGAAACTAACACACCATTGTAAAGCAATTATACTCCAATAAAGATGTAAAAAATAAATAAATTAATTAAAAAATAGAAAAACTTAAAAAAAAAGATTCACCTCAGGGCTTTTTTAGTATCTGGATCCCCTTGGACAGCTGTTTGTTTGTTTACAGGTTATGAACGATTTTGTTGAAAGATGAGAAGAGGCCAGGGTGGGCCAAAGAGCCATTGCCACCGTGAACTAGAGATCAATTAAACCCAGAAACAGAGCTTTCTGGTGGAGAATCCAACCCCTTTTTTTCTGCCCCATATCTGGGAAGGAACTGTTAGGGAGCTAAGAAAAAGAGGAGACTAGCAAGGAAGCACGTGGTTTTTGTGTACTTCTGATAAAGCTGCCTTGGGTTCACACATGGCAAGGGAGGAGGGGCAGGGGAGGGGCTCCCACAGACCTCAGTGGGAGGCCTGGCCCTTAGACTGTACTTGGTGGCTGGGGCTTTGTTTTCACAGGACTGTGATGGGAGGAACTGTGACTTACAGATCTCTGTCAAGGCCCGGCTCTGCTGCTGCAGCTTCGGGACAAGGGCTCTTGTTTTGCTTCTAGTACACTCCCTAAGACAAGTCTTAAGCCAGAGAAGGGTCCCAAGGAAGCCCTGTCCTGGGAGCTCTTTAACTTACTGCAATTTACAGGTCTGATTTTTGGAGAAATCTGTACCTCCATTAAATAGATGGACCCCAAGACCATTAAAAACAAAAATGAGATATAGACCCATTTCACCTCCTCTCATTTCCTTGGAATTCTATGCCAGTTCTGCTCAACGAGGTCCAGGCCTGGGTCACTCCACCTCTTATGCCCCTGGAAAGCAGGCTGGTTTGAGGTTTAACTGTTCAAATGTTGCTTTTTGTTTCATTTAATGAAAATTTTAATTTTTCTGGCAATTACTGATCTGGTGTCAGTCCTTCATTCTACAGGCAATGATTTATGGCCAGAATACATAATGTGCTTTGACCCAAGGTTTTTAATACCCTTTACCACATTTAATTCCCTACTAGTCTGAGAATCAGAGCTGACAGGATTCACTTTCTGACAACTATAGCATCTTTTCAGTGGCACACAACCCCTTCTGAGTTTAACTTGTATCTGGACTATTTGGTACTAGCTCCAAATCCAAGGTACCTATTTGGCCAACAGAAGAGAAGGACCCTTTTTATGCTGATCACATGGCACCACTTTCACGTTCCAGGAGTGGCCTCTAAAAGCAGTTGAACCTGTTGACCAATTACTGCCTAGGAGAACAGCTAAATAGTAATTATGTCAAACCAAACTCTTGTCAGTTGCACTGTCATATGTAAATAGATAACACTAAACAATTTTAGCCAAAAGATTTCCCCATTCAGTTACACAGCGCTTCATCTGGAGGACAAATTATCTTAGAATCAAATCAGGTTGTAGTCCTTTTCAAAATTAAACATAACTCAGGAGCTAAGGTTCCTTAAGGGCAGAAATAAATGAGGTTTGGGGTAAATTTTTCCCTCAAAATACCCAGGTCAAAGTCTGTCCTTCTTGATTTTTTTAATGGGACAGAATTTGGGGAATTCAACAAAGTATTTCTTTAAATTCTGAAACAGATGAAGAGCTCAGAAATGAGGAACTCCTCTACGTTGTCCATAGATATTACTGAGTTTATTTTCCATGATTTTACTCAAGAGCATTTGCTGTGTAGGCATCCTTTTGACAAATTTCTTTAAGAGCTTAAAATTCTCCTCCCTCAAAAAAAAAAGTGCCTTTCTTTTGTGATAAAACTTGATCCTTGAGAACTTTGTAAATTGTCCTATTTCCTACCTTATCTGGGCAGCTAGAGGGTATAGTGCCTGCCTGGCGAGAGGAAGCCTGGGTGGCTAGGAGAAGGGGTGAGACGGAGGCTTTTTATTGTATGTATGTTTTAACTTTCAAATTTTGAAACTTCTGCATGTATCATCTATCTAAAAAATTAATGAACTTTAAATAAGATGGCATGATGATGGCAAAAAAAAAACTACAATGAGATATCATCTCACACCAGTCAGAATGGCCATCATCAAAAAATCTAGAAACAATAAATACTGGAGAGGGTGTGGAGAAATGGGAACACTCTTGCACTGCTTGTGGGAATGTGAACTGATACAGCCACTATGGAGAACAGTATGGAGGTTCCTTAAAAAACTACAAATAGAACTACCATATGACCCAGCAATCCCACTACTGGGCATATACCCTGAGAAAACCATAATTCAGAAGGACTCATGTACCAAAATGTTCATTGCTGCTCTATTTACAATAGCCAGGAGATGGAAACAACCTAAGTGTCCATCATCGGATGAATGGATAAAGAAGATGTGGCACATATATACAATGGAATATTACTCAGCCATAAAAAGAAACGAAATTGAATTATTTGTAGGGAGGTGGATGGACCAAGAGTCTGTCATACAGAGTGAAGTAAGTCAGAAAGAGAAAGACAAATACCATATGCTAACACATATATATGGAATCTAAGAAAAAACAATGTCATGAAGAACCTAGGGGTAAGACAGGAATAAAGACACAGACCTACTAGGGAATGGACTTGAGGATATGGGGAGGGGGAAGGGTAAGCTGTGACAAAGTGAGAGAGTGGCATGGACATATATACACTACCAAACGTAAAATAGATAGCTAGTGGGAAGCAGCCGCATAGCACAGGGAGATCAGCTGGGTGCTTTGTGACCACCTAGAGGGGTGGGAGGGAGGGAGACGCAAGAGGGAAGAGTTATGGGAACATATGTATATGTATAACTGATTCACTTTGTTTTAAAGTAGAAACTAACACACTATTGTAAAGCAATTATACTCCAATAAAGATGTAAAAAAAAAAAAAAAGAAACATATAGCCCAACTTCAATGCTTGAAGCTATTTAGGATCCTGCCATGAACAAATAAGTTGAAAAATAATAAGACAATAGGAAAAATTTGAACTCCGGAAAAAAAAAGAAAGACCTCGTGCAGCATACATAAATAAATAAATAAATAAATAATTTAAATAATATATTATTTTAATTTTTATCAAACTGATTGAATAGAAGTATGTAATTACAGGGATTGGTGTCATTCAAAGATGTGTCTGTGGACTTCACCCAGGAGGACTGGAATCATCTGGACCCTACTCAGAGAACCCTGTACAAAGATATGATGCTGGAGAACTATAGCCATTTGGTCTCTGTGTGTGAGTACAGATTCCCTGAGTAATTCATAGTGTACCCAATAGAACAACTTTCCATCTCTGAAGTGTAGTAATACTTTGACCTCAAGTGCCAGGAACTAAAGATTCTTATTTTTATTTATTGATGTATAGTTGATTTACAATGTTGTGTTAGTTTCTGGTGTACAGCAAAGTGATTAAGTTATATATACATATATATATATATATTCTTTTTCATCTTCTTTTCCATCGTGTTTATTTTTTTTTTTTTTCATTTTTTTGGCTGTGCCACGCGGCATATGGGATCTTAGTTCCCTGACCAGGGATTGAACCTGCGTCCCCTGCAGTGGAAGCGTGGAGTCTTAAACATTGGACCACGAGGGAAGTCCCTCCATTATGGTTTATTACAGTATATTGAATATAGTTCTCTGTGCTATACAGTACGTCCTTGTTGTTTATCTATTTTACATATAGTAATTTGTATCTGCTAATCCCAAACTCCTAATTTATCCCTCTCCCACTCCCTTTCCCCTTTGGTAACCATAAGATTCTTTAAAAATTTTTTTTTATAGAAGTATAGTTGATTTACAATATTGTATTTGTTTCAGGTGTATAGCAAGGTGATTCAGTTATATATATACATATATTTTTTGAGATTCTTTTCCATTATAGGTTATTATAAGATATTGAATATAGTTCCCTGTGTTATACAGTAAATCCTTGTTGCTTATCTTTTTTATGTATGGTAGTTTGTATCTATTAATCCCATACACCTAATTTATCCCTCCTCCCCCCTCTTTCCCCTTTGAACCATAAGTTTGTTTTCTATGTCTGTGAGTCTATTTCTGAGGAACTAAAGATTCTTAATTGCTCTTAGACTGAACAAGGTGTTTGTATTTTCACCTCTCATGTGAAACTTATGCTTATTAAAATGTACCTTACTAATTACTTTGAGGTCCTGAAGCCCACACAGATGTGCCCAAGTCTTGTATCATTTCCCATTACAGGGTATCCTGTTACTGAAGTAGATATGATTACCTCTTTGGAGAAGAGAGGACTTTGGATCATAGAGAGAGAAATCTCAAGTTCGAGTTGTACAGGTAAATAAGAAATGAATAGGTGGGAGATGATGAGGGTAAGACTCCAGTGTGTCAGTGAGTGCCAGACATCTCTTAAAGCTCAGAAATATCTTCCTAAAGCATATGAACTTTTCTTTTCTAACTCCAAATTGTTAGTTTTGTGAGTTACTGTCTCATGGTAATCTTGGAATGAGATGGAGAGGAACTTGACTATAATTGGCCTTGTCCTTCTGCTTCTTCCCTTGGTCACCTCAGTTATTTTCAGCCTTCCTGAAAGGCTCTTTCCATCCTATTTTGAGTCCCCTCCCTCCAAATCCTAGATCTGATACCATTTCAAAAAATCCTTTTTTCCTACTCAGTGGCTACCTAAACCTATTTTCACTTTCTCTCCTTTTCTTAAACAATCAAAGTCACTTATATTTATTGTTACTCTCCTGTTCCAATATCTATTAGAGCAATTTGAGCTTTTTCCCCCTTAAGCTCAGCATATAGGAGAGACATGTGCTTCGAATTTCTTTCTGACTGGTATCTAGTCAAAAGAAAATAAAAGTCAACCCTACAAAGGTCTGCTTCTGACAAAAGGTGTATTCACACGGTATGGTTTATTATTCTTCTTTCTAGAAGTCTGGCAAGTTGACCAGCTGGAGAGGTACCAGAAAAACCAAAATAGACACCTGAGGCAAGCTATATCCATTAATGAGAAAAATTTGACTAAGGATAGAGGTCACGAATATAATGGATTTGTAAACCCACTTGCTCAGAGCACAGGGGTGGTTTCTTCATTACACACTCCTTATATATATGACTCAGAAAAGTTTTCAAGATAATTAGGGTTTACTCGGTCATAATAGAGGCTTTGCAGCTCAGAATGTTATGAATGTAATGGATGTGGAAAATTATTAATTCATGGCAGGCTTGAGAAAAATAATGGAATGAAATCCCATGACCATAATGTGGGTGGGAAAGGTCATAAGCATAACCCATTCTTTGTTCAGCATAATATAACTCAAGCTGGAGAGAAAATCTGTTAATTTCCTGAGTGTAGAAAAACTTTCAGCAAGAATTCACTCCTTATTGCTCATCAGATCACTCATGTAGGAGAAAAACCCTACAGATGTACAGAATACAGAAAAGCCTTCAACAAGAAGGCACGCTTCAGTGTATATCAGAAGTACAATGCACAAAAGAGAGAAACTCTTTGAATGTAATGAATGTGGCAAATCCTTCAGAGAGAAATCAGCACTGCATATACATCAGAGAACGCACACAGGTGATAAACCATATACATGCAACAAATATGGCAAAGCCTTCCAAGAAAAGACAAAGCTCATTATATATCAGAGAACTCACACAGAAGAGAAATCCTGTGAATGTAATGAATGTGTGAGAACCTTCAATCAAAAGGTACATATCAGGGCTTCCCTGGTGGCGCAGTGGTTGAGAGTCCACCTGCCGATGCAGGGGACACGGGTTCGTGCCCCGGTCTGGGAAGATCCCACATGCCATGGAGCGGCTGGGCCCGTGAGCCATGGCCGCTGAGCCTGCCTGTCCGGAGCCTGTGCTCCGCAACAGGAGAGGCCGCAACAGTGAGAGGCCCGCGTACCACAAAATAAAAAACAACAAAACAAACAAAAAACAGGTACATATCAGAGAACACACACAGGAGAGAAACCCTATGAATGTTAATGAATGTGGCAAATCCTTCAGAGAGAAATCAAAATCGCGTAGACATCAAAGAACTCATACAGGAGAGAAACCTGATGTGTGTTCAGACTGTGGAGGAGCCTTCACCCTTAAGCTGAATCTCAGTGCTCATCAAAGAATTCATACAGTAGAAAAAAACTATGGATGTACTGTATGTGGGAAAGTCTTCTCCCTGAAGTACTATCTTGTGTTACATTGGAGAGCTCATACAGGAGAAAAATTTGAGAAATCCTATGAATGCAATGAATGTGATAAAGTTTTCTTCCAGTAGTCATATCTCATTATTCATTTGAGAGTTCACACAGGGGAGAAACACTATGAGTGTAATGTATGTGAGAAATCTTTCTCCCTGAAATCATATCTCGTTATACATCAAAGAACTCACACACGAGAGAAACCCTATAAATGTGATAAGTGTAGTAGAGCCTTCAGAGAGAAGTCAAAACTCACTCTACATCGAAGAACCCACATAGGCGAGAAACCCTATGGCTTTCCTGAATATAAGAAAAACCTTCCAGAAGTTAAAGTTCATCATGGATTAAAGAACTCAGAGAAAAGAGAAACTTTGCAAAAGAACTGAAAATGGAAAATCCTTCATAAAAAAGTGAAAGGAAAAGAAAAAGGTGAGGTGAAAGGATCATGCCTTAGCTAAGGTGGTCAGGGAAGGTCTTTCTAAAAATAAGGAGCCAGCCATACTGGGAGTAAGAACATTCCAGGCATAAAGAATAGCAAGAGCCAAGATCCTGGTGCAAAATACTTGGCCTCTGTAGTTGTTATCATGGGTGTATAGTGAATGACTATTTTACATCAGAGAGGTTGTTCAAGACTGCAGTCCTTTGAAGCCTTGAATATATGAAAGCCAAACCTCATGGTAAATCTGGGCACAGGTATCAAGAGAAACCCAATTTAATTGATTTCGATAAACATAGTCCCATGGCAATGATATTAAGGGAAATATTCCAGATTTAATATCAAACTCTCATAGAAAAAAACCTAATACAGTCTATTATGAAGAACAGCTGCTTTCACATCTTCCATAATGGGGAATAAGTGCTATCTACCGAAAAAAGAGTTTATCAAATGATATAAAATTAGAGGTTTAAAGATAACCACTAAAGGAATAACAATGATAAATATACTATAAATGTTGTAAATTATTAGAAAGGATGCATAATCAGAAAAATGTAAAGGAAACACTAGGGCATCAAATCCAGTTTTCAGAAGTAGCAACAGTTGATAATGCCAATATTCTTGCCCCAACCTATTCTACGTTCAAGATTTTGGCTTCTTCTTTGTGTGGACCTTCCCCCTGTCTGAGCTAGATCATGCAGTCTTCCCAGAAGTACTATGAGCTACCTGATAGGCTTTTAGGAGATCTGCTTTTTACTTAAATTCACCAGAGTTTATTTATGCTGCTTTTGATAAATAACTATCTCATTCAGAAATTGGTATCCAGAGTGATGATACCTTTAACGGACCCCAGGGAAATGCAAGATTTGGTTATCTAGGCTGGTTGGGACTGAAGGCAGGGGAAATCCACGTGGCATTAAGGAAGGGGGTTCTGGCATTCCTTGGCATGCAGTGGCAGATAACTGCTTTAATGATCATCTGTGCTTATCTGGATGAAGTCAACACTGAAAACAAGGCTTTGGGTAGTTGAATATCCACCCCAACCAAAGAGTACAGAGGACATGAGGGACTGCTTCCTCACGGGGGTGGCTGCTTCCAATGGGGCTGGTCAGCACAAAGAGAAAGAATGGCAAGTTCAAATTCCGAAATTCTCTGCTCAAGACATAGACCGAAACCTGGGGATTCTGTAAAGATAATTATTACCTTGTGCATCCATTGAATTCCTGGCCTAAATTTCCAGTTTGTCATTTGAAACTTTGGTTACAGATCATGAAAGAAGGAGTTGGGGGCTGAGAGTTAGAATGGTAATAATGTGGGAGGATGTGGGAGAATGTGAATACTTTAAAATCCTAATTCCCACTGAGCTTTCTCTGTAAGCTGAAACCAATTCCATTTTCCCCTGAAGAGACTGTATCTACCTTAATTAAAGACCCTGTAGTTACTTCAACTGAGAGTGATACTTTTTAAGGGAAGCCAATTTTCATACCTCCCCACCTCACCCTTCTATTTCCAGACCTAGAATTGTCTTGTGTACTAAACACTTTATGTGCTTTACAAACATTAATTCATTTAATTCTCTCAACAACCCATGAGATAGTTACTACCATTATCATCCTCATTTTGCAGATGAGGAAACTGAGGCACAAAGAAATTAAGTGCCTTACCCAAGGCAACTTGGGGACAGTAAGTTGTAGAGATTGTTTCTGAACCCAGGAGAACCTATGCTCTTAATCACTACATTATCCTCCACCCCCACCCTGAGTGAGCTTGTGTCCCCTGATTACAGCTTTGAATATATGGAGGGAGTGATTGAATAGGGGTATCTTCAGGCATTGGAAAAATGAAGAGAGTCAGACATCAGGGGTCTCTTGAATTGTTTATAGATATCATCCTTTATTAAATCCACAAAAGAAAGGACAGAAAGGAAAATGAAATCTCTGTCTCTGGGAAGCTGAGTCATGAATTAATTTCTGTTGTGTAAGGTTTTGCATACATATGACACCCCTTGAGCCATTCAGATAAATCATGGCCAGAATAGTGCTGGCTCCAAGAATCCCTGGGAAATGAAGGGAGAGAGGGAGGATGAAGTGGACAGGCTGATGGGGTGGTAGTGCCACTATCCCGGCTGCCCAGAGTCCAAGACATCCCCATGAGACTTCCCAGGTATTCATACTGTTTTGTGAGGACACTATCTGCTTGGCACACATGATATCATCCAGAATATGGCGGTTGAACAGTTCTAGGAGGAAGAGAGGGATATAGTAATCTGGTGTATTGGGGACAGGGTGACAGTGTATGAAGGGACAAGGGGTTCTGGGTTTCTTGGGGCCTGAATAACTTCAACCACTATATTGCCTGATTTTAGATGACCTTGATTCACTTATTAGCTGGCTATGAATTACATCAACTGCCATGTTGACTGGTTCTGTACAACCTTAACTCATTGACTGATCCTGAGTGATCTTGACTGTCATGTTTGTTGGTTATGAATAACCTCAACCACCATATTGGCTGGTCCTGGACAACCTCAGACTCCATGTTGGCCAGTTCCAGATGACTTCAACTGTCATTTTGTGTGGTTATGAATGATCTCAAATGCAATGGCTGTTGGCTGGCTGGAAAGCCACTTCACTGCAAGGTTGGTCAGTCCTGGGGACTCTTCAAACACTATGTTGTCAGGTCCTGGATAACATCAACACCCATTTTTACTAGTTACAAGTGACCTCAGTCTCTATGTTGGCTAGTCCTGTTCAATGTCAGCTACCATGGTGCCTGGTCCTAGATGACATCAACTGCTATGGTGGCTAGACGAGGATGACCTTAACTGCCATTCTGACTAGTTAATGATCTCAACCACTATGTTGACTAGTCCTGGATAACCTCAGCCTTCAAGCTGGCAAGTCCTGGGTGATCTCTTCTGTCACTGTGGCAGGACTTGGACAACTTCAACCTCCACTTGGGCTGGTCCCAAATAACCACAGTCTCCATTTTGGCCTATCTTGGACAACCTCAAACACCATTTTGGCCAACCCTGAACAACTTCTACTGCTATTCAATTTTGTCCTCAACAATACCACACTCTCGTCTGGAAAATTCTCTCCTTTCTGCACAGAGGTACCTTGTTTCTGTTCCTACAGACAGATATCTGCTTCTTCCTTCAGGGCCTGGACAGCCCCAACCCCAAATCAGGACAGTTTCCCCCTCCATTCCACTTGGAGCTAAGTGTATTGTTTCCTGAGTCCTAGAAAATGGCAGTCTCCATTCTAGGTGAGGTTTGGGAGCTCTGAGTCCTCCTTACCTAGAAAACATCTCAGTGCAGTCTGGGTAACGATACAGGCTGGTGTCTGTAACAGCCCAGGCAAGTCTGCTCCTTTCCCTATCATTTTTCTGCTTGTTACTCAAGGCTATGGCTTAGACAGTCTTGCCCTCTGCGTGTTGGGGAGTGAGGCCAGGCAGGGCTTCAAGGTGTCCTCAATGCTGCCTCACCATGACACTCCATGTGACAGAGGTTCTGGGTAGGTGTAACACCACTGTCACACCACCAGGTGGAGTTCAGCTGGAAAATGCCATATGCACTGCTGCCGTCAGGATTGTGGTCCACGAAGGAGGTGTCAAAGCCACTTTCATAGTGTGCCATGCACAGCACTGGGGCAGGGAGGGGGGAGGTAGCAGATGGGCATGGGTCTTGGGAATAGGGGAGAGGGTAGGATGAGGGAATGGGGCAGGGATGGGTTTGTGTTTGTTTGTTTGCTTTTTTGTTTTTTGGGTTTTTTTGCGGTACGCGGGCCTCTCACTGTTGTGGCCTCTCCCGTTGCAGAGCACAGGCTCCGGACGCGCAGGCTCAGCGGCCATGGCTCACGGGCCCAGCCGCTCCGCGGCATGTGGGATCCTCCCAGACCGGGGCACGAACCCGCATCCCCTGCATCGGTAGGTGGACTCTCAACCACTGCGCCACCAGGGAAGCCCCCAGGGATGGTTTTCATCTTAGTTGTTGGGGGTGAATTCTTGGTTTGGGGTTGATGTTGGTGATTCTGGTGAGATACCAGTAATGGTGGTGGTGATGGTATCCATAGTGATAACAGCAGTGATGACATTGATGGTAGTGATGGTGGTGTTAGTAGAGATGAGGGTAAATGGTTGTGAAGGCAATGATGATGAAACTAGAGTTAGTTAAAGTACTCATCATAGTCAGAGGGTGACTGAGAGGATCATTCCCTAGCCTGGGAGGTAACAAATGGCAATGGGGGAGGGCTTGGGTCTGAGTGTGGTGGGCGGCTCGTGGCATGGGGTGACGAGTCTCACAGCCTCCAATGGTGTAGCCCTTGAAGCCATTGAGGCCCACCTCCTCCAGCTTCATTGCCAGGTCGCAGCGTTGGAAGATCTTGGCATCCACAGTGGCAGGCATCAGCATGGCCAGGGTCACCACCATAGTGTCCCAGGCCTGCATTATGACATGCATAAGCCCTCCTAACTGACCCATTGCTTCAGACTCACCCTTCAGTGCTCAGAACTAAGGGTATGCTGGAATTTTGGGCTCTGTGAAGATCTAAGTGACAGATTCTGGAACAGAGAAGCCAGAGGGTTGGGCATCTCACCATCTTCCCCTGTGCTAGCTCTGTTAAAGACAGAAACAAAGAAAAAGAAAGATACTAATGTATACACAGAGGTGGAAGGAGACAAGGACAGGGAGAAACCCAGAGATATCAGAAAGGGATGCAGGGAGAGAGGGGCTTGGGACACAAAAAGGACAGACAGGTCCCAGGTACTAGACCTCACACTCAGCCCACATTCCCCTACATTCCTTAACACTGTCCCACTCTACTCCCATTAATCATGCTCTACCACTTGGTTACCTCCATTTCCACTCATTCTGCCCCTCATCACCTCCATTTCCCCCACTCTGCTGAGTAGTCAGCTCTGGTCACTACACCATGCCTACTACCACCTCGGATTCCTCATGCTTTATAAAATATGACCACTGTGCTCTCCCCTTTGTTCCACATTACTTCTATTCACCTCCTTCACCTCTCTTCACTTAGTGTGCTCGTTCCACCCTCATTTACTGGAATCTGCCCCATGTTACACCCATTTAATCAGACTCTGCCCCACATTACATATTACATATACATGTTCACTCTACTGCTTTTTCACCCCCGTTCTCATTCTACGTTTTATTCCCTCGTCCACTTACACTGCCTCTTATCCACCTATATTCATTCACACTGGGCCTCGTGTTACTGCAATTCCCTAACCCTCTACTTACTCTTACCCAAGCTCTCTCACATCCTATTCCTTCTTCACCTCCATTCACTCCCACTCAGACTCTCATTTCCTACTTCCACCTTCACTGCCTGACACCGCATCAAATGACTCCCATCCGCTCTCACGTGGCCCATCCTTCACCTTTGTTCATTGACTCTGGGCCTCATTCCCTCCCTCATTCACTCTATTTCTGCCCCTTCTTCACTTCTATTCTCTCAAGCGCTTCTCCCATATTACCTGCATTTCCTGAAACTGTATTACTCCCAAACACTAGCCCAAGTTATCCACACATACTCACTCTACACTTGGTCACCTCCATTCTTTCTCAATCTTCACCGCCTCCCATTATCTCATTCATTTAAAGTCACTCCCGATGTAACCCCTGTTTCCACTCATCACTCTTGTTCTGCTCCCGATTCATTTTGAGTTGCTCCCACTCTGCCTCGCGGTACCCTCATTCAGTCACACTCCGCCTCGGATTTACCACTTTTTGCTCACATTGGGCTCCATTTCCCCCACTTTACTCACCTTGGGCTATGTGACCTTCATCCCCTCTCCCCTTGCCTCACAATACCCAATTACTCACCTTCTTCTGCTCTTTACTTCCATCCCCTCTCACTGTGCCCAACATTACCTCCATTCACGCACATGCTTTTGCTCATTCACCTGGGCTGATTCCCACTGGGATCTCTGCACATTACTGGAATGCTGCCCCGCATACCTACCCCATCTAATCCCAGTCTGCCTCTTATTCACCTCTGGTCGCTCTCCTCCCTCGTAGTATCCCCACTCAAACAAACTCGACTCGATTCACTTATTCACATTCTACCTTGTATTCATTTCTGTTTCCTCTTATTCTGCCCCTTGTGTCCCCCATTCTTCCCTCTGTGCCTCACATGACTTCCATTCACTGCTACTTTCTCCCTAAATTCACCTCTCCTTACTCATATTGTGCTCCATAAACCATCATTCATTTACACTTCAATCCTTAGTACTCATATCAACTTGCACTCTCATGCTTTATCAACCCCATTCACATTCACCACCTTTCATTGCCCCATTCACTCACAGTCCACTCCATCTTTCACTTTTTGCCACTTAGACGGTGCCTCATTTCCCCATCACTTACTCAGTCTCATCCATAAGCTTAAATTGATTCAAAATTGAATGCGTAGGGCTTCCCTGGTGGTGCAGTGGTTGAGAGTCCGCCTGCCGATGCAGGGGACATGGGTTCGTGCCCCGGTCCGGGAAGATCCCACATGCCACGGAGCGGCTGGGCCCGTGAGCCATGGCCGCTGAGCCTGCGCGTCCGGAGCCTGTGCTTCGCAACGGGAGAGGCCACAACAGTGAGAGGCCCGCGTACCGCAAAAAAAAAAAAAAAAAAAAAAAAAAAAATTGAATGCGTAGTTATTTCCTCACTCTGTCCCACACTACCCACATTCACTCCACTCTACTGCTCATTCACCTCCCTGCCATCCCCCTTTGTCTCTCCTTGCCCCCATTCATTCCCAATTTGTCCTTCATTCACCATTATTCACCGCCCCCTGCCCTCACTGGTCCCACATGTCTCTGTTTAGTGACACATCTGCCAAGACAGAAAAGTCTGATGTATTGTTCAGGATTCAGTTTGGCTGCACATACCAGTACCACCCTAAATACCAATAGCTTCAAGAGGATGGAAGGGGATTCCTCTCTTGGAGGGCTAGAGTGGCAGCTCCAAGCTCACCAGAGAGCTGGCTGCTCGTATGCTGTAGCTCTGCCAAACTCACCTGCTACCTCATGGTCCAAAATGATTGCTCACCATTGGCAACACTTCCACAGTTTTGAGAAAATGTATCTTAAGAGCAGTTTTAATGACTCACCAGCGAGGTGGGGGTGGCCTTTGGGTTGGAGTGTCACATCGTGCAGATTCTGTGGTGGGACCAGCTACCTGTCAGCTTTCCACACCCCTTCACCTAGCTACCTGCTGCTTAGGCCACTGAATGAGTTTGTACCTGTAGGGACTGATGGTAGAGGATGCCCAGGACAGAGAGTGGGCATCCTAGCTCCACAGCAGAAAATCTGGTTTCACATAGCTTGTGGATATGCACTGTGAACCCTGGGACAGTTTCTGCAGGGCTGTATCACTGGCTCAGAATATTTTTGGAGCTGGAAATCACTGTACCCCAACACCCACCAACCCTATAGGATTTCCCCCTCCACACAGGGGTGTGTGTATATATATGTGTGTACAAGGTGGTGGAGAAGTTATGTTTACAGGATGGAAGAGGCCAGACTGACAGGGGCCCTAAAGGTCCAGCCCCTCCTATTTTCCACATCCTAAATTCATTAAGAGAGTTGACAAGTTTTGTACCCAGGAGGTACAGATCCTTAAGAGAGCAAGAGACCTGAGTTACTTCCCTGCTTTCTCTCTTTGCTTTGTCTGCTAGGAAGCTCCATCTATATTCCTGCCCCCCCCCAAAAAAAATTCCTTGCCTGGTTTTAATGGTTCTGGAATGAACACCCTCAGATATTTTCTGGAAGTTCTGTGGGATACTGAATAAACAAAAGAAGAGTATTATTGGGTAGAAGTTAAGGATCTGATCTTGGGAACCTGTGTGACTTTGGGCAAGTTACTTATTCTCTCTGGGACTCAGTTTCCTCACCTAACAAGACGGGTGGGACCACAGGATTGTTCACAGAAAGTGGGGACTATCTGAGGCAGGTCATGTCATGTGCTTCACACAGTGCCTGGCACACAGGAGATACTGAGCTAGGTCTGAGCCTCCATTATCACTTGCTGGGCCTGTTGGCAGGAGCCTCCTTATTGTTCTCCCTGTTTTCGCCCTTGCCCTCTGCAATCTGTCATCCACAAAGCAGCCTGCAGGTCATCTTTTTATTTTTTTCTTCTTATTAAAAAAAGTTTTATACATACACACATCTAATTTTATTTTAATCATCATCATCAGTTACACAGCACTTGCTGTGTTCCAGGCATTGTTCTAAGCCATTTACAATTATCAGCTCATTTGTCACCACAGTCCTAACGAGGTAGGTGCTGTCATTATCCCCCATTTTATAGATGAGGAAATTCAGCACAGAGGAGTTGAGTCCTGCCATAGATTACACAGCTGGTAGGTGGGAGTTTGCAACCAGGCTGTCTCCATCACGTTTGTTTGTTTGGTTGGTTCTGTTTTCTCTCCTGCAGTATTCCCAATATGTAGAACACTACCTGGCATATGGGAGGTGCTTAAGCAAATTTCTGCGGAGCTCATGTCCTAGTGGTACAAGACAGGCAATAAACAAGAGTCTAATCTACGTGTATTTTTAAAGTTAATATATAATGCTGGATTGCTTCAGACTGGTGTTTTAAAAATCTGATCCCCCTTAATGGCATCCCATTATGTCAGAATGAGACATGAGCTCTGTCCCTGGCAGAGGAGGCCCTACAGCATCTGGCACCCACTCACTTCTCCCTTGCCCACACCTTCTATATGCCCAACACACTGACACTGTTTCTGTTCCTCCAACGTGCCAAACCAGGTCCTACTTCAGGGCCTTTTTAACAGCTGCGCCCTCCACCACAAAGCTCTTTGCTTCAAATATTTGTGCGGCCGGCTCCTTTTGACCAGCGTAACTGTCACCCCCGACAAAAGGAGATCGTCCCTGCCCATCCTGAGACAACAACATTGTCAGTCACTACTTAACACATCCCCTTCATCCCGGTGTGTGTGTGTACTAGGTGGCCATTTATTTATTCTTCAGCTTCTTGTTTGTCTGCACACCGTCCTTCAAACGCTAGGCTGTAAACTCCCAGCCTTAGCCACTGGATGGAGCCAGTGACCTCTCCCTACCTCCTAGCCTTTGTGCATGCTGAGCAATTCCGCCACGCATCCCGACTTCCTATTCAATTACACCTGCAAACCCGATACTGCCCTCCAGGTTCAAGACATGAAATTCCTGCCTGCTAGCATTCTCCTTAATTGGGCCCTTTCCCTCCCTCCATAAGGAAACCGATCTTTGGAGTCTTAGGAATGACGGCCTCGGCAAATCAAAGTAAGCACCTGTTCTACACTGCCGCCCTCGAAGGGAAGAGACGCAGTGGGCGCGGCCATCGTTTCAGAGCAGTGACGTCACCGGAGCGGCCATCTCCCCTCTGCGCCTGCGCTGCAGCCCCGTCGCATTCGCGTCCGGCAGGCGGGAGGGGTCCCCATGTTGACTATTGGTGTACGCGGGCTCAAAGCCCCCACTGAGCGTGCGCACACCGGCCGCTACAGCCCTCTGGGCTGCGGAGCCGGAGTTGGTCCCAAAGCGGAAGTGCTTCTTGGGGCCAGTTTTCGTAACGGTCTCCTCTGCAGCGAGCACAAAATCTGTGTCGAGAGAGAGGTTGAGGGGGCGAGTAGTAGGGGTGATGGGCTGAGTGATGGGGAGTTCTGGGGGACGAATGAAGCGGGTGTTGGGGGGGTCACTGATGTGGGAGGTTGTGGGGTGGACCGAGAGGTCAGCGAATGAGGGTTTGTGGGCTCAATGGTAGACAAAGTTATGGGGCTAGTCGGGGTTGAATTGGGCATATTAAACGTTGACTTTTACACATTTTCCAGCACAGTGACCTGCGCTAAGGGTTCATACGCACCCCTCAAGCTCCTCCTTAGGCGCCCCCGCCTCTCCCTCTGTTCCTCTCCCCTTGCCCGAGCCCCGAGGTAGGGGCCTTGTGTGAATGCTCCAGCTGAAGTGAATCTGCACCCGAAGGCTTCCTTTTGGCTCCTGGGCAAGACGTCCCCAGTGAGGTGAGGAGAAGCAAGAAGAGGCACCAGAGAGAACTCACCTGATTAGGGGCCTCGCGCAGAGCCTGGGGCTTGGGAGGCGTGGGCAGGGTCTGGTGTTGTGGGGTCAGGCGGGGTGGGGGTGGGGATGGGGCTTAAAACGCCTGGGAATAATAGTGTTAAAGTTCAGTGGGGTTTTTTGGCATTTAACACGTAAGTAACACATTTGCATTATAGATTGATTAGAAAATAGAAAAGAAAATAAAAAAGAACTAATTTTAGCCCCCTCTGTTTAAATGTTCATTCTTTAGACACTTTTTAGTGTGTATAAGGGATATGCATTTTTAAACATTTAACGTATGGTTTTAAAATGGGTTCCTTAAGTTTGATAACCTGCCTTTGTTTTCATTTAGAAGTTACTGCGATTCAGCTTAAAGATTTATTCTGTAACATTTAAAAAACTTGTAATTTAGATATATGTACAGAAAATACACAGATAATAAGTGTACAGTACCATACAACATTATTTTCAGTAGCTACATAGAATTTAATCCCTTGTATTTCCTTATTAATCCCATATCATGGGTCATAGAGGATCGTTTAAGTTTGGCATTGTTAAAGTCAATGCTGAGATGAAGGTACTTAAAGAGAAATTATGATACATTATTTCATTAAGGAAAATACCTAGAAATACAATTTCTGAGTCAGTACACAAGTATGTATAGAAGAAAACCTTTTGTGTTAGATGTTCACATGAGGAAAATACTCAAGAATACACAAGTGGTTGTTAAAACCACATGGTCGCTCAGACTTCCACAGAGCAGCTTCATGTGAGGGGATTTCTAGGCCGATAATTCTGGGCACTGGAAGCCTGATGGGGTCTCTCATATGCTCTCCACTTCTCCACTCTTTTAGCTCAGGCTTCACACATCTGTCTTTTCCCAAGAAGAGCAGGAAATGGCCAAAGCCCAGGTAAGGATATTGTGTGTTCCTTCTTTTATTTTACCATGAATGTGATGAGTGATGTAGGAATCTCAGACATAAAAGAAAATTATTTATAAATAAGCATTAGAATCAGGGAAAATGAGACAGCAGCAAGGCCAGGTTAGAATGTAGACAAATGACTTAGGGCAACAGACAGTTACGCAGTACAATATTAGTTGAGTTGCAAATTTCTCTTTGAGCCTCTGGCAGCCAGAGGTAGTCTGGCTCACTTTACTCATCAAGGAGAGAACACATCAAGCCCTCAGGGAAGTAAAGGTTTCCTGCAATTGCCTTTCAAGGCATTTCTTTGCTGAATCTTCGTGTGAATGGTGGAATTGTCGTCAATCACAGCCTAATGATAAATGCAGTCTCTGGTTTCCTGCAGATATTCCTTATAGCATTCTTCAGTGAGCTGGAGACATAATATCTAGATGTAATTTGGGAATGAAATATCTTAGGGAATTTGTTTGTCTTCCAAATGATTTTGCTGAAGTAATTTTCTCAGTTGGACTTTTGATTCTCATTTGGCCAGGGACAAAGTCCTGTAGGCACCCACAGCCCACCATCTTTTTTCTTTCACTTAAATTTTTTTTATTTTTAAAATTAGTGTACTGTAAAATTGATTTTGTTGTTCAGGTCGATAAATGTTAACACCTGTGTAGATTGTTATAACTAATCTATGGGATAGAGAATAGTTTCATCCCGCCAAAGAGCTGCCTCATGCAACCCCTTTCAGTCATATCCTCCCCTCCCTGTAACCTCAGGCAACCACAGACCTGTTCTGTGTCACTAGAGTTTTATCTCTTCAGGAATGTCATATAAATGGTATCATACAGTATATAACTTTCCTTTTTTCAAATTAAACTTTCTTTTGCAACAATTGATTGACATGCAGTTGTAAAAATAATACAGAGAGATCTTTACCCAGTTTGCATCAATGGTAGCATCTTGCAAAATTATAGCACAATGTCACAACCAGGATATTCACATTGATATGGTTAAGACACAGTTCCATCACCACAAGGATCCCTTATGTTACCCTTTTAGCCACATCAATCCCTTTCCCCCCCTCACCCTATGCCTAGACTTCTAGCAATTACTGATCTGTTCTCCATTTCTAGAATTTTGTCATTTCAAGAATGTGATATAAATCAAAGCACATAGTCTGTAACCTTTGAGATTGGATTTATTTTCACTCAGTATGATTCCCTGGAGATTCAGCCAAGTTGTGTGTGTCCATAGTTCTTTGCTTTTTAGTGCTGAGTGGCATTCCATGATGTAGATGTACCACAGCTTATTTATCCATTTTCCTTTTGAAAGACATTTGAATTATTTTCAGTTTTTGGCAGTTGTGAGTAGAGCTACTTTAAACATTCATATACAGGTTTTTGTGTGAACATATGTTTTCATTTCTCTAGAGTAAATATTGGATTGCTGGGTCATGTGGTAAGTGTATGGCTTAACTTTTTAGGAATCTGCCAAATTGTTTTCTAGGATGGTTGAATTATTTTTCATTTCCACCAGTAATGTTTAAGAATTCCAATTGCTTCACATTTTTGCCAGCACTTGGTATTGTCAGTACCGTTGACACTTGAATAACGCTGGGGTTAGGGGCACTGACTCCCCCAGTAGTTGAAAATCCACCTACAGTCGGCCCTCTGTATGTGTGTTTCCAACTAACTTGCAGATCGTGTAGTACTGTAGTATGCATTTACTGAAAAAAATCCACATATAAGTGGACCCATGCAGCTCAAACCCATGTTGTTCAAGGGTCAACTGCGTTTTTAATTTTACTCATTCTAGTGTGTAGTGTTATCTCATAATGGCTTTAATTTGCATTGCCCTAATGGCCAATGATGTTGAATATCTTTATAAATACTTATTTACTTTTTACATATCCTCTTTGGCAAAGTGTCCAATCAGGTCTTCTGCCCATTTTTAAATTGGATTGTTTGTTTTATCACTATTGAGGTTTTTAAAAATTAATTAATTTATTTATTTTTGGTTGGGTCTTCGTTGCTGTGGGCGGGCTTTCTCTAGTTGTGGCGAGCGGGGGCTACTCTTCGTTGCGGTGCGCGGGCCGCTCACTGTTGTGGTCTCTCCTGTTGCGGAGCACAGGCTCTGGATGCGCAGGCTCAGCGGCCGTGGCTCACGGGCCCAGCCGCTCCGTGGCATGTGGGATCTTCCCGGACCGGGGCAGGAACCCGTGTCCCCTGCATCAGCAGGTGGACTCTCAACCACTGCACACCAGGGAAGCCCTATTTTTAATTTTTTCAAGAACCTCTATACTGTTTTCCCTAATGGCTGCACCAATTTACATTATCACTAACAGTGCACAAGGATTCCCTTTTCTCCACATCCTTGCTGACACTTGCTATTGCTTGTCTCTTTGATAATGGCCATTCTGACAGGTGTGAGATGATAACTCATTGTAGTTTTGATTTGCATTTCTCTGATGATTAATGATGTTGAGCATTCTTTCATGTGTTTGCTGGCAATCTGTATATCTTCTTTGGAGAAATGTCTATTTAGGTCTTCTGCCCAATTTTGGATTCTGTTGTTTGTTTTTTTGATATTGAGCTGCATGAGCTGCTTGTAAATTTTGGAGATTAATCCTTTGTCAGTTGCTTCATTTGCAAATATTTTCTCCCATTCTGAGGGTTGTCTTTTGGTCTTGTTTATGGTTTCCTTTGCTGTGCAAAAGCTTTGAAGTTTCATTAGGTCCCATTTGTTTATTTTTGTTTTTATTTCCATTTCTCTAAGAGGTGGGTCAAAAAGGATCTTGCTGTGATTTATGTCATAAGTGTTCTGCCTTTGTTTTCTTCTAAGACTTTGATAGTTTCTGGCCTTACATTTAGGTCTTTAATCCATTTTGAGCTTATTTTTGTGTACACTGTTAGGGAGTGTTCTAACCTCATACTTTTACAGGTACCTGTCCAGTTTTCCCAGCACCACTTATTGAAGAGGCTGTCTTTTCTCCACTGTATATTCTTGCCTCCTTTATCAAAGATAAGGTGACCATATGTGCGTGGGTTTATCTCTGGGCTTTCTATCCTGTTCCGTTGATCTATATTTCTGTTTTTGTGCGAGGACCATACTGTCTTGATTACTGTAGCTTTCTAGTATAGTCTGAAGTCAGGGAGCCTGATTCCTCCAGCTCCATTTATCGTTCTCAAGATTGCTTTGGCTATTCGGGGTCTTTTGTGTTTCCATACAAATTGTGAAATTTTTGGTTCTAGTTCTGTGAAAAATGCCATTGGTAGTTTGATAGGGATTGCATTGAATCTGTAGATTGCTTTGGGTAGTAGAGTCATTTTCACAATGTTGATTCTTCCAATCCAAGAACATGGTGTATCTCTCCATCTATTTGTATCATCTTTAATTTCTTTCATCAGTGTCTTATAATTTTCTGCATACAGGTCTTTTGTCTCCTTAGGTAGGTTAATTCCTAGATATTTTATTCTTTTTCTTGCAATGGTAAATGGGAGTGTTTTCTTAATTTCAGTTTCAGATTTTTCATCATTAGTGTATAGGAATGCCAGGGATTTCTGTGCATTAATTTTGTATCCTGCTACTTTACCAGATTCATTAATTAGCTCTAGTAGTTTTCTGGTAGCATCTTTAGGATTCTCTATATATAGTATCATGTCATCTGCAAACAGTGACAGCTTTACTTCTTCTTTTCTGATTTGGATTCCTTTTATTTCTTTTTCTTCTCTGATTGCTGTGGCTAAAACTTCCAAAACTATGTCGAGTAAGAGTGGTGAGAGTGGGCAACCTTGTCTTGTTCCTGATCTTTGTGGAAATGCTTTCAGTTTTCCACCATTGAGGATGATGTTGGCTGTGAGTTTGTCATATATGGCCTTTATTATGTTGAGGAAAGTTCCCTCTATGCCTACTTTCTGCAGTGTTTTTATCATAAATGGGTGTTGAATTTTGTCGAAAGCTTTGTATGCATCTGTTGAGATGATCATATGGTTTTTCTCCTTCAATTTGTTAATATGGTGTATCACATTGATTGATTTGCATATATTGAAGAATCCTGGCATTCCTGGAATAAACCCCATTTGATCATGGTGTATGATCCTCTTAATGTGCTGTTGGATTCTGTTTGCTAGTATTTTGTTGAGGATATTTGCATCTATGTTCATCAGTGTTATTGGCCTGTAGTTTTCTTTCTTTGCGACATCTTCGTCTGGTTTTGGTATCAGGGTGATGGTGGCCTCGTAGAATGAGTTTGGGAGTGTTCCTCCCTCTGCTATATTTTGGAAGAGCTTGAGAAGGATAGGTGTTCGCTTTTCTCTAAATGTTTGATAGAATTCGCCCGTGAAGCCATCTGGTCCTGGGCTTTTGTTTGTTGGAAGATTTTTAATCACAGTTTCAATTTCAGTGCTTGTGACTGGTCTCTTCATATTTTCTATTTCTTCCTGATTCAGTCTTGGCAGGTTGTGCATTTCTAAGAATTTGGCCATTTCGTCCGGGTTGTCCATTTTATTGGCATAGAGTTGCTTGTAGTAATCTCTCATGATGTTTTGTATTTCTGCAGTGTCAGTTGTTACTTTTTCTTTTTCATTTCTAATTCTATTGATTTGAGTCTTCTCCCTTTTTTTCTTGATGAGTCTGGCTAACGGTTTATCAATTTTGTTTCTCTTCTCAAGGAACCAGCTTTTAGTTTTATTGATCTTTGCTATCGTTTCCTTCATTTCTTTTTCATTTATTTCTGATCTGACCTTTATGCTTTCTTTCCTTCTGCTAACTTTGGGGTTTTTTTGTTCTTCTTTCTTTAAGTGCTTTAGGTGCAAGGTTAGGTTGTTTATTCGAGATGTTTCCTGTTTCTTAAGGTAGGATTGTATTGCTATAAACTTCCCTCTTAGAACTGCTTTTGCTGCATCCCATAGGTTTTGGGTTGTCGTGTCTCCTCTGTCATTTGTTTCTAGGTATTTTTTGATTTCCTCTTTGATTTCTTCAGTGATCACTCTGTTATGAAGTAGTGTATTGTTTAGCCTCCATATGTTTGTATTTTTTACAGATCTTTTCCTGTAATTGATATCTAGTCTCATAACGTTGTGGTTGGAAAAGATACTTGATACAATTTCAATTTTCTTAAGTTTACCAAGGCTTGATTTGTGACCCAAGATATGATCTATCCTGGAGAATGTTCCATGAGCACTTGAGGAAAATGTGTATTCTGTTGTTTTTGGATGGAATGTCCTATAAATATCAATTAAGTCCATCTTGTTTAATGTATCATGTAAAGCTTGTGTTTCCTTATTTATTTTCATTTTGGATGATCTGTCCATTGGTGAAAGTGGGGTGTTAAAGTCCCCTACGATGAATGTGTTACTGTTGATTTCCCCTTTTATGGCTGTTAGTATTTGACTTATGTATTGAGGTGTTCTATGCTGGGTGCATAAATATTTACAATTGTTATATCTTCTTCTTGGATCGATCCCTTGATCATTATGTAGTGTCCTTCTTTGTCTCTTTTAATAGTCCTTATTTTAAAGTCTATTTTGTCTGATATGAGAATTGCTACTCCAGCTTTCTTTTGGTTTCCATTTGCATGGAATATCTTTTTCCATCCCCTTACTTTCAGTCTGTATGTGTCTCTAGGTCTGAAGTGGGTCTCTTGTAGACAGCATATATATGGGTCTTGCTTTTGTATCCATCAGCCAGTCTGTGTCTTTTGGTGGGAGCATTTAATCCATTTAAATTTAAAGTAATTATCAGTATGTATGTTCCTATTCCCATTTTCTTAATTGTTCTGGGTTTGTTATTGTAGGTCTTTTCCTTCTGTTATGTTTCCTGCCTAGGGAAGTTCCTTTAGCATTTGTTGTAAAGCTGGTTTGGTGGTGCTGAACTCTCTCAGCTTTTGCTGCTCTGTAAAGTTTTTAATTTCTCCATCAAATCTGAATGAGATCCTTGCTGGGTAGAGTAATCTTGGTTGTAGGTTTTTCTCCCTCATCACTTTAAATATGTCCTGCCAGTCCCTTCTGGCTTGCAGAGTTTCTGCTGAAAGATCAGCCGTTAACCTTATGGGGATTCCCTTGTGTGTTATTTGTTGTTTTTCCCTTGCTGCTTTTAATATGTTTTCTTTGTATTTAATTTTTTTTTTTTTTTGCGGTACGCGGGCCTCTCGCTGTTGTGGCCTCTCCCGTTGTGGAGCACAGACTCCGGACATGCAGGCTCAGCGGCCGTGGCTCACGGGCTCAGCCACTCCGCGGCATGTGGGATCTTCCTGGGCCGGGGCACGAACCCTTGTCCCCTGCATCGGCAGGCAGACTCTCAACCACTGCGCCACCAGGGAAGCCCTGTATTTAATTTTTGACAGTTTGATTAATATGTGTCTTGGTGTGTTTCTCCTTGGATTTATCCTGTATGGGACTCTCTGTGCTTCCTGGACTTGGTTAACTGTTTCCTTTCCCGTATTAGGGAAGTTTTCAACTATAATCTCTGCAAATATTTTCTCAGTCCCTTTCTTTTTCTCTTCTTCTTCTGGGACCCGTATAATTCGAATGTTGGTGCGTTCAGTGTTGTCCCAGAGGTCTCTGAGATTTTCCTCAGTTCTTTTCATTGTTTATTCTTTATTCTGCTCTGCAGTAGTTATTTCCACTATTTTATCTTCCAGGTTACTTATCCATTCTTCTGCCTCAGGTATTCTGCTATTGATCCCATCTAGAGTTGGTTTTGTTTTTTTTTTTTGTTTTTTTTTGCGGTATGCGGGCCTCTCACTGTTGTGGCCTCTCCTGTTGCAGAGCACAGGCTCCAGACGTGAAGGCTCAGCATCCATGGCTCATGGGCCCAGCCGCTCTGCGGCATGTGGGATCTTCCCAGACCGGGGCACAAACCCGTGTCCCCTGCATCAGCAGGCGGACTCTCAACCACTGCGCCACCAGGGAAGCCCTAGAGTATTTTTAATTTCATTTATTGTTTTGTTTATCGTTGCTTGTTTCCTCTTTAGTTCTTCTAGGACCTTGTTAAATGTTTCTTGTATTTTCTCTATTCTATTTCCAAGATTTTGGATCATCTTCACTATTGTTATTCTGAATTCTTTTTCAGGTAGACTGTCTATTTCCTCTTCATTTGTTAGGTCTGGTGGGTTTTTATCTTGCTCCTTCATCTGCTGTGTGTTTTTCTGTCTTCTCATTTTGCTTATCTTACTGTGTTTGGGGTCTCATTTTTGCAGGCTGCAGGTTCGTAGTTCCCTTTGTTTTCTGTGTCTGTCCCCAGTGGCTAAAGTTGGTTCAGTGGGTTGTGTAGGCTTCCTGGCGGAGGGGACTAGTGCCTGTGTTCTGGTGGGTGAGGCGGGATCTTGTCTTTCTGGTGGGTAGTTCCACATCTGGTGGTGTGTTTTGGGGTGTCTGTGGCCTTATTATGATTTTAGGCAGCCTCCCTGCTAATGGGTGGGGTTGTGTTCCTGTGTTGCTAGTTGTTTGGCATAGGGTGTCCAGCACTGTAGCTTGCTGGTCGTTGAGTGAAGCTGGGTGTTGGTGTTGAGATGGAGATCTCTGGGAGATTTGCACTGTTTGATATTACATGGATCTGGGAGGTCTCTTGTGGACCAGTGTCCTGAAGTTGGCTCTCCCACCTCAGAGGCAGAGCACTGACTCTTGGTTGCAGCATCAAGAGCCATTCATCCACACGGCTCAGAATAAAAGGGAGAAAAAGTAGAAAGAAAGAAAGAAAAGAAAGAAAGAAAGAAAGGAAGGAAGGAAGGAAGGAAGGAAGAAAGAGAAAGAAAGAGGATAAAATAAAATAAAATAAAGTAATTAAAATAAAAGATAATTATTAAGAAAAAAAATTTTTAAGTAAAAAAAAAACAAAAAATGGATGGACAGAACCCTAGGACAAATGGTGGAAGCAAAGCTATACAGACAAAATCTCATACAGAAGCATACACATACACAGAAAAAGAGGAAAAGGGGAAAAAATCATAAATCTTCCTCTCAGAGTCCACCTCCTCAATTTGGGATGATTCGTTGTCTATTCAGGTATTCCACAGATGCAGGGTACATCAAGTTGATTGTGGAGATTTAATCCACTGCTCCTGAGGCTGCTGGGAGAAATTTCCCTTTCTCTTCTTTGTTCGCTCAGCTCCCGGGGCTCTGCTTTGGATTTGGCACTGCCTCTGCATATAGGTCGCCGGAGGGCGTCTATTCTTCGCTCAGACAGGACGGGGTTAAAGGTGCCGCTGATTCAGGGGCTCTGGCTCACTCAGACCGGGGGGGAGGGAGGGGCATGGGTGCAGGGCAATCCTGTGACGGCAGAGGCCGGTCTGACGTTGCACCGGCCTGAGGCGCACCATGCATTCTCCCGGGGACGTTGTCCCTGGATCACGGGACCCTGGCAGTGGCGGGCTGCACAGGCTCCCGTTAGGGGAGGTGGGGATAGTGACCTGTACTCGCACACAGGCTTCTTGGTGGTGGCAGCAGTGGCCTTAGCGTCTCATGCCCGTCTCTGGGGTCTGTGCTGATAGCCGTGGCTCGCGCCCGTCTCTGGAGGTCCTTTAAACGGCGCTCTGAATCTCCTCTTCTCGCGCACCAGGAAACAAAGAGGGAAGAAAATGTTTCTTGCCTCTTCGGCAGGTCCAGACCTTTTCCTGGACTCCCTTCCGGTTAGTGCACTGAAGGGGTGCACTAACCCCTTCAGGCTGTGTTCGCGTCGCCAACCCCGGTCCTCTCCCTGGGATCCGATCTCCGAAGCCGAAGCCTCAGCTCCCAGCCCCTGCCCGCCCCGGCGGGTGAGCAGAGATAGCTCTCGGGTTGGTGAGTGCCAGTTGGCACCGCTCCTCTGTGCGGGAATCTCTCCGCTTTGCCCTCCGCACCCCTGTGGCTGTGATCTCCTCCGTGACTCCGAAGCTCCCCCCTCCGCCACCCGCAGTTTGCCTGTGAAGGGCCTTCCTAGTGTGTGGAAACCTTTCCTCCTTCATAGCTCCCTCCCACTGGTGTGGGCCCCGTCCCTATTCTTTTGTCTCTGTTTATTCTTTTTTCTTTTGCCCTACCCAGGTACGTGGGGAGTTTCTTGCCTTTTGGGAGGTCTGAGGTCTTCTGCCAGCCTTGAGTAGGTGTACTGTAGGAGTTGTTCCACGTGTAGATGTATTTCTGGTGTATCTGTGGGGAGGAAGGTGATCTCCGCATCTTACTCTTCCGCCATCTTCCTAGCCTCCTTATCACATTTTCTTAATCCATTGATCCAGCCATGGACACTTAGGTTGAGTCCTTGTCTTGGCTATTGGAAATAATGCTGCAGTGAACATGAAGGTGCAAATATCTTTTCCAGTCAGTGTTTTTGTTTCCTTTTGAATAAATACCCAGAAGTGGAATTGCTGGATCATATGGTATTTTATTTTTAATTGTTTTTTTTTTGCGGTACGCGGGCCTCTCACTGTTGTGGCCTCTCCCATTGTGCAGCACAGCCTCCGGACACACAGGCTTAGTGGCCATGGCTCACGGGCCTAGCCGCGCCGTGGCATGTGGTATCCTTCCGGGCCGGGGCACGAACCCGTGTCCCCTGCATCGGCAGGCAGACTCTCAACCACTGCGCCAGCAGGGAAGCCCTATTTTTAATTTTCTGAAGGACCTATATACTGTTTTCCCTAATGGCTGCACCAATTTACATTCTCACTAACAGTGCACAAGGATTCCCTTTTCTCCACATCCTTGCTGACACTTGCTATTGCTTGTCTCTTTGATAATGGCCATTCTGACAGGTGTGAGATGATAGGTCATTGTAGTTTTGATTTGCATTTCTCTGATGATTAGCGCATCTTCTAATGTTCCTGTTGGCCATCTGTATGTATTCTTTGGAAAAATGTCTATTCAGGTCCTCTGCTTTTTTTTTTTTTTTTTTGCGGTACGCGGGCATCTCACTGTTGTGGCCTCTCCCTTTGTGGAGCACAGGCTCCAGACGTGCAGGCTCAGCGGCCATGGCTCACAGGCCCAGCCGCTCTGCGGCATGTGGGATCTTCCCAGACCGGGGCACGAACCCATGTCCCCTGCATCGGCAGGCGGACTCTCAACCACTGCGCCACCAGGGAAACCCCCTCTGCTTATTTTTTAATTGGGTTGTTCGTTTTTTTGATACTGAGTTATGTGAGTTCTTTATATATTTTGGGTATTAACCCCTTATCAATTATATGATTTGCAGATGTTTTCTCCTATCTGGTAGGTTGCCTTTTCATTTTGTTGATGGATTCCTTTGGTGTACTGAAGCTCTTTTTTTTCAATGTAGTCCTATTTGTTGAGTTTTGCTTTTGTTGCCTTGCTTTTGGTGTCAAATCCAAAAAAAAATCATTACCGAGACCAGTGTCAAGGAGCTTACTACCTATGTTTTATTCTAGGAATTTTATGGTTTGGGGTCTTATGTTCAAGTCTTTAATCCATTTTGAGTTAATTTTTGCACATAGTATAAGATAGTGCTCCAGTTTCATTCTTTTGCATGTGGCTGTCCAGTTTTTCCAACACAGTTTATTTTAGAATTTATTGAAGAGGCTGTCTTTTCCCCATTGTATAGTCTTGGCTCCTTTGTCATAAATTAATTGACCATTTATGCATGGGATTATTTCTGGGCCTTCTATTCTGTTCCATTGATCTATGTTCTGTTTTTATGCAAGTACCATACTATTTTGATTACTATAGCTTTGTAATATAGTTTGAAATTAGGGTGTGTGATGCTGCCAGCTTTGTTGTCCTTTCTCAAGATTGCTTTGTCTATTCAGGGTCTTTTGTGATTTCATACGAACTTTGGATTGTTCTGTTTATGTGACTCGTTCATTTTTATAGCTGTATAGTATTCTATTAGTGGATGTACCAGTTTGTTCAACCATTCTCCTATATACATGTGAATTTTGGTTGTTTCAGTATTTTGTAATTAAGAATAATGCTGGGGCTTCCCTGGTGGCACAGTGGTTGAGAGTCCGCCTGCCGATGCAGGGAACACGGGTTCATGCCCCGGTCCGGGAAGATCCCACATGCCGCGGAGTGGCTGGGCCCGTGAGCTATGGCCGCTGAGCCTGTGCGTCTGGAGCCTGTGCTCTGCAATGGGAGAGGGCCACAACAGTGAGAGGCCCGCGTACCGCAAAAAAAAAAAAAATAATAATGCTGAAATGAAATATATTGTGCATATATTGTTTCCTTTTTGTGCAAGTATATCTTCTATGTAAATTCCTACAAGTGGCATTGATAGGTCAAAGGGTAAACACAATTTATTAGATATTGCTAAATTCCCTTCCATAAGGGTTGTACTGTTTAACATTCCCACCAACAATGTGTGATAGTACCTATTTCTCTATGGCTGTACCAACAGAGTATATTGTCTGGCTTTTAAGTTTTTCTAATCTGCTAGGTAAGAAAAGGTATGTCTGTATAGTTTTAATTAGCATTACTATTATTATGAGTAAAGTTGAATGTAATTTCATATATTTAAGAGCCATTTACAGGAGTTTCCTGGCGATCCAGTGGTTAGGACTCGGCGCTTTCACTGCCATGGCCCCAGGTTCAGTTCCTAGTTGGCGAACTAAGATCCTGCAAGCTCATAGTGCAGCCAAAAAATAAATAAAATATCTATAAGAGCCATTTTTATATCTCTTGTTAATTGTCTTATATTTTTTGTCTAATTTTCTATCACATATTTGTTCTTCTTTTCCCTTTGATTTTTAAGAGTTCTTTATATATTAAGGATATTAATCTTTATCTGTGATATATGTTACAACAATCTTTATTTGTGATATATGTTGCAACAGATTTCCCCCACTGGTTTGTCATTTGTCTTTGGACTTACCAAAGTGTTTTTATATTTTTGTGGTTGTATTTATTAATCTTTTATTACATCTGAATTTTTATTCATAGTTAGAAAGTCTTTCCCTCCATTCAGGTTATATGGACATTCACCCATGCTTTCTTCTAGTACTTTGTTTGGTTTCCGTTTTTTACATTTAGCCCCCGATCCATTTGGTGTTTATACTTGTGTATGTAATGAGGTATGGATCCAATTTAGCCTTTCCCAAATTGCTTTCCAGTTGACCCAGCACCACTTATTAAAAAGTGTGTCTTTCACCCTGTGCTTTAAGAGAATGCCTGTATCAGAGTATGTTCTGGTATTTGGTAGGGCTACTCCCTTCCTCACAGTTTTTCTTTTCCAGACTTTTCTAGCTATTGTTGCACATTTATTTTTTGATATGATCTTTAGTACTACCTTGTTTAGTACCATTAAAAAGCTTGTTTTTTAAATTGGGATCACATGAAATTTATAAAATAACTTAGGGATAACTACATGTTTGTGACTTTCTGTCATTCTATCTATGAAGAGTTGGACAACTCTGAAGTTAGAGGGAACTGTCCCAATAAGAGACCACCCTCACTTCTGACACCAATTACAAGTTTGGGGGTCCCCAAGGTCACCCTTGGGTTTGACAGTTCACTGGAGGGACTCACAGAACTCACTGAAAACGGTTATACTCATGGTTATGGCTTTTTACAGGGGAAGGATACAGATTGGAACCTGCCAAGGGAAGAAGTACATAGGGCAGAGCCCCAGAAAGTACCAAACATGGAGCTTCCATTTTTCTCTCCCCATGGAGTCAGGGTGCATGACTTTGTGTGGTTGGCATTGATGTGTGATAGTACACATGGAGTTCTGTCAACCAGGGAAGTTCTTGTGATCCTTGGTGTTCAGAGTTTTTTGTTTGTTTGTTTGTAAACATTTACTTATTTATTTATTTTGGCTGCACCAGGTCTTAGTTGTGGCACTCGGGATCTTCACTGCCGCATGCAGGATCTTTTAGTTGCAGCCTGCAGGATCTTTAGTTGCGGCATGTGGGATCTAGTTCCAAGACCAGGGATCGAACCTGGGTCCCCTGTATTGGGAGCGTGGAGCCTTAGCCATTGGACCACCAGGGAAGTCCCCCAGAGTTTTTAATTAGGGCTTCATTTTATAGGCATGATTGTCCATGTGGCTGCTGTCTGTCTCCAGCCCCTCTGGGAGTGACCCAAAGCCCCCACCCTAAATCATGTGGTTGATCTTTCTGGTGTGGCCAGCCCCCACCTAAACTTACATCGTTATGCTATTCATGGTGACTCAAGGCCCCTATGTAAAACTTCCTTCCTTCCTTCCTTCCTTCCTTCCTACCTTCCTCCCTCCCTCCCTCCCTCCCTCCCTCCTTCCCTCCCTCCCTCCCTCCCTCCCTCCCTCTCTCTCTCTCTCCCTCCCTCCCTCCCTCCCTTCCTTCCTATCTGGTTATTTTAAGGAAATTACCATTTATTCTAATCTTTACTGTTTTTTTTTAAATTGGGATTGGGTATTGAATTCTGTTTCAATATTTTTGTATCAGCATTTCTTATATTAATTAGATTAATCATGTAAGTTTTCTCTTTAGGTCTGTTTAATGGTGATTTATGTTAATGAATCTTCTAATATTGAACTATCATTGTATGCCTGGAATAAATTTTAATTGGTCATGTGGATCTATTCCTTTTGCTTATACAGTTGACCCTTGGACAACATGGGTTTGAACTGTTTGGGTCCACTTATATGTGGATGTTTTTCAATAGTAAATACTTCAGTACTACACAGTCCAGGTTTGGTGAATCCACAGATGTGGAAAACCACTGATATGGAGGGCTGACTATAAGTTATACGTAGATTAACCCCCATGTTGTTCAAGGGTTAACTGTATTTTATTTAGGATTTTTTGCACTGTTGTTCATAAGTGAGATTAGTCTGCATTTTCCTATTTTGTACAACCTTAAATGAGTTTATGTGTCAAATTTATACTCAGTTCTCGTACAAATTTGGAAGCTTTTCATTTTTCTATGCTCAGGAAGAATTAGAGCAGTTAGAGTCTTCTAAGGTCTCTTGTGAGCATGAGTCTTATCCTGGGCATATGTGTGGCTTTCTACATTCCCCTGTACATGGGTGCTTTTGAATGTCCTAATTTCCCAAAGGATCCCCCCCCCAGTATTTCCTCTCAGGCCTTAGGCAGTCTGTTGTCTGTCTGGACTGTAATCTTTTGCCCCAGGCATCTTTGGATTGTTAGTTTGCCTTGCAGCCTTTAAGAGCAATGCCTACTGCTTTCTGGCCTGAGTTCAGAGTTAGGTGAAACAGAGAGGAGCACCTTGCATCAGTCTTTCTGGTAGCCCCAGACAGGTTAGAACAGACACACACTAATTTGTGAATAAGGTCTGCTCTGCTTCCTTTAGAATTAGGGGTTGGGGGTCCCACATGGGGAACATTGGCTGCTGCTGCTTCAAGACTGTTGTCTCTTAGGAGACGGGCAAGTAAAGATGCCATGAAGTCTTCCTGATGTCTTTTATTTATTTATTTATTTTTGGCGGTACGCGGGCCTCTCACTGCTGTGGCCTCTCCCGTTGCGGAGCACAGGCTCAGCGGCCATGGCTCACAGGCCCAGCTGCTCCGCGGCATGTGGGATCCTCCTGGACTGGGGCATGAACCTGCGTCCCCTGCATCGGCAGGCGGACTCTCAACCACTGCGCCACCAGGGAAGCCCTCCTGATGTCTTTTAAGTTGCCTTTTTCTTGATTCCATGTGGTTACTGCAAACCTTTGTTTTCCAGAGTTTTGACAAAGTTGGGTCTGACACTTTTTTGCTTTTTAATTTTCATTTTTGGGGTGGTAGTGGGAGAGAAGCTAAGGGCTGGGAGCTGCCTACTCTGTCATTTTGCTAATGCCATTGTGGGGTGAATTTCTTATCACCTGAAATATTTTCTCATTTTCTGTTGTTCTCAAGCTTTGAATGGATGCACACTGTTTTCATCTTTTTAAGGACTGTTGGAGGTTGTGGTGACTTTCACGATTCTTGGCTCAAGAGCCCCCTCTTTTGTCAGTGAGGCAAACTGCAGTTCCCTTAATGGAGACTTTCTTTTGGCACTGTGGAGGGGCCCCTTGTGTGTGCTCTGACTTGTTTTAGTTTGTTTAGGTCATTTTTTGTCTCACATGACCTTCAGTTTCCCCCTCTAGCTTTTCCCCTTTACAACCCAATCTCCACATGGTTCTTCCTCATTCCTTTTTATCATCTGCTCCCTTGGAGGTGATGCTTTTTTGTGACTGCCACCTTGGGTCCCATATACCGTTCTTATAGCTGGTGCTGTGACTGATCTAGCCCACTTTTCAGTGTTTTTATACTTATGGTAGATTTTCTCTTTCTAAGCTTTGATTTCAGCTCATTCTTAGGTTCTCTGCTCCCCTCTCTGTTCTCTTGACTGTTTTCTTCATACCCTTCTCACACTCCAGAAAGGTTTGTGGCAGTAATTTGAAAGCCAGCTGAGCTGGAATTTGGTATTTGTTTTTCAATCATAGGTAATTAGAAATGTGTATAGTACTCTCTATTTTCTATTATAAGTTATACTGAAGGTATAGGTTATGTGTAGTTTTATTTGTTCTTCATATTGATCTGTATAGTTGTTTGGAGGATATGTGAAGAGATTTGGATTTAACTACTTCACCTTTAACAGGTGAAGTTATTCCAAATTACCTGGAGGAACCTTAATTTTTTTAATAAAAAATTAAGGTATAATCTGTATACAGTAAAATAGGCCTTCAGTGTACAGTTCTGCATCTTTTGGCAAACTCTGCAAGTTTTGACACTGCCACAATGAAGATGTAGAACAGTTCTATCGCCTCCCAATACAGTTGACCCTTGGAAACTCGGGGGTTAGTGGTTCCAGCTCCCTGCACAGTTGAAAATTTACGTATAACTTTGGACTCCGTCAAAATTTAACTGCTAATAGCCTAGTGTTGACCAAAAGCTTTACCAATAACATAAACAGTCTATTAACACATATTTTGTATGTTATATGTATTAAATACTGTATTCTTACAATAAAGTAAGCTAGAGATAAGGAAATGTCATTAAGAAAATCATAAGGAAGAGAAAATACATGTTCAGTACTGCACTGTATTTGTCGATACTTAAGTTTGTGTCGTCTGTTTACAAGATGAATCACGTCTGTCAGTACCTACATTAATATTGTCTTATATGATACAAAATACTGTAGATGTTATACAGATTATTAACACGATATCAACAATGAAAAGATAATATGAAAAATTCATATTTATTTACAGTTATAACGATTTATACATTGATAACGAAGCAGCAATATGATTGCTTTATGGTAGCATAGTGTAGTCGATATGATTGCTTCATGGTAGCTTAGCCTATATACTAATGAATGGTTATATAATTTTATGGCATACAGTATTACAGTCATATTCATAATACAGTATTGGAAACATTGTTATATTTTTTAAAAACCCACTTACCTGTGATGATAGGCTGATAAGCAGTTTCTCCAATTATGAGAGACAAGGGCATACTGTATGGTAATAAAATTCTTTGAAAGCAAAGTTATAAAATAGTAGGAAAACTAACACATTATTAATTTTATATAAATATCACCATATGCCTATGTAAGGATAGAATAGTATCTACATATATTTTATGCTTTCATGACATTCCTAAATTTTTCTTAATATTTTCAATATTTCTAGGCTATGCAATTCATCTGTGAGTTTTTTCAAATTGTTGCAAATCTCCAAAAATTTTTCCAATATATTTACTGAAAGAAATCTGCATATAAGTGGACCCATGTAGTTCAAATCTGTGTTGTCAGATTGTCAATCTGTGTTGTCAAGGGTCAACTGTATTTCCCCTTTGTAGTCAACCCCTGGCCGCACCCTGGCCCCTTGTAATCACTGATATATTTTTGGTCTCTATAGTTTTGCCTTTCCCATGTTATATAAATGGAATAATACAGTATGTAGCTTGTTGAGTCTGGCTTCTTTCACTTAGGGTAATACATTTGAGGTTCACCCATGTTGTTGCATGTATCATTAGTTCTTTCAGTTTTCTTGTTGAGTAGTATTACATTGTATAGATTACAGTTTGTTTTTCACTCACTGGTTGAAAAACATTTGGGTTGTTTCCATATTTTGGTGATTACAAATATACCTGCTATATAAATGTTCATGTACAGGTTTTTGGGTTTACATAAGTTTTCTTTCCACTTGGGTAAATATACCTGTGAGTGGGATTGCAGGTCCTATGGGAGTATATGCTTAACTTCATAAGAAACTAGAAAACTGTTCCAAAGTGGCTGTTCCATTTGCATCCCTATCTATGATAAATGAGACTTCCAGTTGTTCCACATCACCAGCACTTGGCATTGTCAGTTTCTTTTCCCATTCTGATACGTATGTAGTGGTAGCTCATTGTGGTTTTGATTTGTAGTTTCCTCATGGCTAATGATGTTGAGCATCTTTGTATGTGCTTATTTCCCATTTATATATCTTTGGTAAAGTATGTCTCTTTTGCTTTTTTTTTTTTTCAGTTTTGAGAGTTCTAGTTCTTATGTATTCTCAATACAGCTTCTTTGTCGGGTATATGATTTGTAAATATTTTCTCCTGTTCCATGGCTTTTTATTCTTTTAACAGTGTCTTTTGAATTTTGGTGTCACATCAAAGAAATACTTGGTAAACCTAAGGTTAAAAAGATTTTCTCTTATATTTTCTTCTAAAAATTTTATAGGTTTAGATTTTACATGTAGGTCTGTGATCCATTTTGAGTTAATTTTTATATATGTTGGAGATATGGATTGAAGTTCTTTTTTTATTTTTATTTTTTGGCATATGGATATCCAGTTGTTCCAACACCATTTGTTGAACTGGGAACTCCCATTTTCCATTAAAGTGCCTTTGCATTTGTCAAAAATAATTTTAAGTATAAAGATATAAAGCACCTTTAATTATAACATACATGAAGTACAGTTTATAAGTGTACAGCTTGATGAATTATCACAAAGTGGACACACTGTGGAGCCACCCCCAGGTCAACGTGAAGATTATAACATAAATCACGACCTAAATTCCCCTTCATGCCCTCTTTCAATCAATATCAGCCTCAAATGTAATCACTCTCCTAACTTCTGACATCATGGATTAGGCTTGCCTGTTCTCTTACTGTATATAAATAGAATTATGCAGTATGTGCTCTTTTGTGGCTGGATTCTTTTGCTCATTAGTACAATTGTGACATTCATCTATGTTGGATATGCAGCTGTAGTTCATTGCTTTTCATTACCACATAGTATTCCTTTGAAAGATTGTGCCACAATTTACCTACTGTATTTTTGAGGGACATTTGGATTTTTCCCACAACTTAGTATTAGAAATAGTGCTTCTGTGAACATCCTACTTGTTTTCTAGAGCACACGTGCATGATTTTCTCTAAAGTGTGCACCTAAGAGTAGAATTTCTGGGTCATAGTGTTTGCAAATCATTAACTTTAGTAAATAATGCCAAACTGTTTTCCCAAGCAGTTATACCAGTTTTTAACATTCCTACTAACAGCGTGTGCGAGTTCCCATTTCAACACAATCTTATGGCATTTTATTTATCTATTTATTTATTTATTTTTGCAGTGCGCGGGCCTCTCACTGTTGTGGCCTCTCCCGTTGCGGAGCACAGGCTCCAGACGCGCAGGCTCAGCGGCCATGGCTCATGGGCCCAGCCGCTCCGCGGCATGTGGGATCTTCCCGGACCAGGGCACGAACCCGTGTCCCCTGCATCGGCAGGCGGACTCTCAACCACTGCACCACCAGGGAAGCCACATCTTATGGCATTTTAGTCATATAATTATAATGTTTCTGGTGGGTGCCAAGTGGTGTCTCAATGTGGCTTAAATTTTCATTTACCTGAGTGCTAACAGGGTTGGGTATATTTTCTTATGTTCATAGAACATATGTCCATATGTTTATTTTTTCCTTTTAGTGAAGTATGTATTCACATCTCTTGTCTATTTTTCTGCATTGTTTGTATGTGTCTTTTGATTTGTAGGGGTTATTTTATATGTTCCAGATCAGAACGCTTTATCACTTATGAAAGCTGCCGATAATCTCCCCATCTATAGGTTGCCTTTACTGCTGTATTTTTAATCTTGTAACATGTATGTCTTTTCCTTTATGAGTAGTGCTTTTCGTGTCTTGTTTTTGAATGTTTTCCCTACACCAAGCTTATGAAAACATTTTCCTATATTATTTTCCAGACACTTCATCGTGTTACCTTTCACATTAGATTTACAAATTACCTGTAGCAGATTTTTGTATATAGTGAGAGTTAGGGGGTTAAATGTCATGTTTGTCCCCATATAGACATCTGGTAACCCATCCACATTTACTTGAAAATATCATCCTGTCACTACTGTTTTGCAGTTTCAACTTTATCATAACTCAGGTGTCCGTACATATTTGGATTATCTTTTTAGTTCTACTGGACTATATGTCTATCCATCTATCCTTGTGCTAATGCCACATTGTCTTAAATATTCTGTTATTTAATATAATAGTTTCTCTACCATGACTTGTGATTTTTTTTTTTTCCCACAGAGTAGGTCACTAACTTGATAGGCATCCTGTATTAAATTATCATCATGAACTGGAAACCCAGTCAGAAGTTCCCCTACATTCATTCCATCCTTATCACCCAGTGGTAAGCATATTAGAATAAAAGAATGTGCAATTATAGGGACTCATGACATTTGAGGATGTGGCTGTGGATTTCACCCAGGAGGAGTGGCAATACCTGAACCCTCCACAGAGGAACCTGTACAGAGATGTGATGCTGGAGACCTACAGCAACCTGGTCTCTGTGGGTAAGAATGGCTTTCTCAGGTAATTTTGCTGTTTATGATTATTCTGTCCAATAGAACGCCTTTCCTTTCTCAAGTTTGGAAACTTCCAAGGCCTCTGAACTGATTGAAGAGTTTGTTATTAAATTCCATGGATCAGAGTTCCTTTTCCCCCTTTGCTTTCCTGACAAGGTGTTTATGAACTCAAAACTCAGCTGAATTGGTTTGACGACCATTGTGTCAAGTGATATATCGCTTGTACTGCCCCAAACTCCACCTTCCTTTTTCTCAGAGGCTCTGAAGACCAAGGAGGTATTGCTATCATTTCTCATTAGCAGGGCAGCAGGTTACCAAACCAGATCTCATCCTTAAATTGGAGGTAGAAGAGCCATGCCTGCCAGAAGGAAAAATCCCAATTTGGAGCTTTCCAGGTAAGTGGGATTGACTCAGGCTATGGGGACAGGAGGTCCCAGCTTGTCAGTCAGGGGTGAGGACCTGTGAAAGGACTTTCAGGAATATCTCAGGAATGGTTGTTGGAGGACAGGGACATGAACACCTAAGACACCCCCTCCCCTATCCTACACCCACCAGACCACTCTCCTTAGGTTGGTGCTCACCAATAAGTTTCTGCACAGCTCCATTTCCCTGTATAAAGTTGTCTTGTAAATGACAGTCCGCTGGCCCCACGCCCTGCCAGTTCTATCGTTCTTACCTCCCACTACTCATCTGAAGCCAGGCCCAAATGAGTCACAGGCCTAGGCACTAATGCTCTAATCCCAGATTGGGTTACCTGATTCCATCCAGTTTAGACATTCCTATGAGATTTGTTCTCCTAAAGCATCTTGATTCTCTCTTTAACAACAGCTTTATTAAGATATAATTAACATACAATAAAATTCACTCTTTTGAAGTGAAACTCAAAAACTCAGGATGTTTATTATATTCACAGAATATACTGTCTAACCATCACCACTATCTAATTCTAGAACATTATCATCACCCTCCAAAGAAACTCCTATCCCTTATCAGTCACTCTCCATTCCCCAACCCCCATCCCCTGGCAAGCACTAATCTACTTTCTATCTCTATAGTTTTGCCTATTCTGGACATTTCTTGTAAATGGAACCATACAAAATGTGGAATTTTATGTCTGGTTTCTTTCATTTGGCATGTTTTCAAGGTTTGTCCATATTGTAGCATGTGTCATCATTTTTTATGGTGGAATGATATTTCATTGTATGGATATTCCACATTTTGTTTATCCATTCATCTGTTGATGGACATTTAGGTTATTTCCACTTTTTGGGTATTATAGATAATGCTGCTATGAACATTCATGTAGAAGTTTTGAAATGTACATTTTCATTTCTTTTGAGAACATACATAGGAGTGGAGTTGTTAGACCATGTGATAGCTGTTTGTGTTAAAATTTTGTGGAACTGCCAAACTGTGTGAATATCCTGTTCCTCCAAAATTTTTACCCGGTGGTTTTAACATTCACTGATGATTCTTGCCTGAATCAATTATTACTAAGATGGTTAGAAAAATGGTGCATTTTCTATCATTCCTTCTACATTTGTAAGTTGGCATTTTTCTGTAAAGAACTTTCCTTCTTTATTGATTAGCTGGAATACTTCAATAAAGAGGGATTGCCCTCCATCTATTACAGTTGACCCTTGAACAACACAGGTTTGAACTGTGCAAGTCCACTTATATGCGTTTTTCAATGGTAATGGTACAGTGCTAGATGATCTGCAGTTGGTTAAATCCACGGATGTGGGACCGCAGACTAGGAGGAGAAACTACCTATATGGAGGGCCAACTATAAGTTACAATTGGATTTTCAACTGTGCAGAAGGTCAGTGCCCCTAACCCCTGCATTGTTCAAGGGTCAACTGTATTTGGTTATATATGAGTTACATGTATTTTTTCCATTTCTTTATCAGTTTTCAAAATGAGTTGGTTTTGTAGCATCATTCAAAGCCTAGTATGTCTTTTTGGAGTATCATTTATGGACTTATGGATTTAAACACTTTTATGTTTTGATCCATTGCCTTATCCTTTTTATAAATCAAACTGCTCTATCTCTGGCCAGTGGAAACCCCTTCAAGTTGGGTCCCTAGGCTTTGGTAGCTTCCTTGCTTTCTGTTGTTACAAGATGTTCCAGGCTCATATTATACAGTTCCTTTCTCTGCCCTGGAATCAGCCATTTCTCCAAGGAGCCTTGGTTCTTTTTAGTAGTAAATAATGTTTTGTGACCACAGTTTGGATGTTAGGGAATTGTTTCTCAGGCCTTTTCATTGACATAGCTAGGAACTACGTAAACAAAGATTTTTAAGAGAAAGACATGTATTCAAATGTATATTTCCAAATCAAATTCTGGACTTAAAGGTTTTTAATTTATTAATCTTACATCTGATGGTAATATTGTTAATATTATTCTGAGATTGCTGAATGTGTATAGTGGGTTGAATCAATTGAGGTAATCATGTTGGTGCCATTGAGAATCAAGACTTTTTAGCATGGTTGTTAGGAAATACAGATGAGGGGATATTTATTACTATTAGGGAATCCTTTTATTTTCAATTTTGCTTTATGAGTATATAAAATATTTGCAAAATATTAACTTGGTTCCAAAATCAAACCTAGAAAATAAAATCAAACCTAGAAAACAAGGTATATTCAAAGAAGTCCAGCCTCTTTCCCTCTCCATCCTACTCTCTCTCTTCCTTCCCCCATAGGTAACCATTTGTTAAAATTTAAAGATTTATCCTTCCATTGTTTTTTATAGTATGAGCCTATATTATTTTAAATATATACTTATATATTTGTTTCCTCCTTAGAAAAATGTTAGCCTACTGTGCTTATTTTTATACACCTTCTTTATTCAGTTAATTCAAGAACATGTTAAATATACTGAGATAGTCCTTACTTCTTTTTATAGTAAATGTAGTGACTCAATCATAATAGTAGTAGCTGTATTGTAATAGTGGTAGTTGTTATTCTAGTAAACATTTGAAGTGCTGTCCATAAACATTACATTTCGGTGGGCACTGTTATAATTCCTGTTTTCCAGGTGTGAAAGTAAGATGCAAATAGATTAGCTAATATGCCTAAGGTCACAGAACATGTAAAAGTCTGATCCAGGATTTGATCCTGGCCTAGAGAACTTATGACCCTAGCCACATGTGCTATGTTGCTTCTTAACCACCTAAGGAGGTCCAGATTCAGTAGATCCTTGGTGGAGCTTGGGTCCCATCGAATGTATTTTGTAAAAGCTTTTCTTATGATTATGATATTCACTCTCAGTTAAGAACTAGTGCTTTACTATGGAAAGAAAGGAAGTCATAGGAAGAGAAGCCACAGCTGCATGATCCCTTTTAAAATTCAGTATTACTCTCAAATGTTGTTATTAAATCTAAGTGGTAATATGAGTAGTTATTGTACTCTTCTTTCAACTTTTCTGTATGTTTGAAATTTTTCATATAAAATTTTAGGAAAAGGTGAGAAGAAAATTAAACTACAAAAAATAAAAATTCAGTGTATGTGCAAAAAGTATTTACTGTCCAGGATACCATTGGTTTTAAGACACACCACTGAGAAATAAAATTTTCCAGCGATTTATGACATGTCATTGATTGTAAGGTGAATCTGGATTCAGAGGTTTTAAAATGTGGAATAATATGCATCTTATAATTGATGAAGTATGGTATATTAAAGGCAAGGCCTTGCAATTTTAACTGTCTAAATGAGTGGTACAGATAACTGACTACTTTAGAAGTTAATGAAAGTTAAAGTTATTGAGGAAGATCAGATTAAGCTTTTTTGAAAAGACTGAACTGCTTCTTGAAAGTTATCTAGATTCTGAATATAGCAAAATATGGAGGACGGGGCTATGTGAGTGACGGAACATGAGGAAGGGTTTGGAGTTAATAATAGACGGAGTTTTTAGTGGAATTAGTGTAGACAGAAGCAGAAGGTGGTGTTGAAGAACTGTGAATGCAAACTTGGATGAATACAAAGGTGAATCCAAATTGGGCAAGGATATTTAGGTTTCTTTGTTTTTGTAAGGCTAATTATTCTAGATATTTCTCTCATTTACTGAGAATGTGGGCTTCAGGATTGTTGTAAGATTTGAGTCCACAAGTCACAGTGTTGTATTTCTGTCTAGGTGGAAATAATGTAAGTCAGGAACAGTTAAGAGTTCATATGATAAATAAAGGGTGATAATATCTCCAGAGTGATGTAAAAGTAGAGGTAAGAAAGACTGAGATGTTAGGGTAAGATTGTTTTGGGTAACAAAAAGGCTAGCAGGTGGGAGTTTAGTAAAAGAACAGGATTTGATGGCTGTGATTCTCCAGGAACTCATAAAATGAGATACCAGTATCAGCTTTCATATGGTAGGGCATTTCTAAAGAAGGTCCATTCCATAATGTCAAAGTATAAAGATGGTGTATTGTACTTCTTTCTAGAAGAAGCCTGCCAGGTTGATGAACAGTTTGAGAGACAGCATCAGGATGACCAAGATAAATATCTGATGCAAGTTGGATTCCCTGACAGGAAAACAATTACCACCAAGAGTGGCCTTGACTATAATGAATTCGGAAACATACTTCATCTGAATACAAACCTTGTTGCTTCAATACAAAGGCCCCATAAATTTGAGTCATTTGGATATAATATGGTAGATAATTTAGACTTATTTAGTAGAAGCTCTGCAGGAAAGAAGCATGATAATGAATGTGCAAAATTATTCTTCCATACTGAGTATGAGAAAACAACTCCTGGAGTAAAACCCTATGGATATAAAGAGTGTGGGAAGACCCTCAGGCAAAAGAAAGGTCTTAGTCTACATCAGAGAATTAAAAATGGAGAGAAACCCTTTGAATGTACTGCATGTAGGAAAACCTTCAGCAAGAAGTCACACCTCATTGTACATTGGAGGACTCATACAGGAGAGAAACCCTTTGGATGTACAGAATGTGGAAAAGCCTTTAGCCAAAAATCTCAGCTCATTATACACCTGAGAACTCATACAGGAGAGAGGCCCTTTGAGTGTCCAGAATGTGGAAAAGCCTTCAGGGAAAAGTCAACTGTCATTATACATTACAGGACTCATACGGGAGAGAAACCTTATGAATGTAATGAATGTGGAAAAGCCTTCACTCAGAAGTCAAACCTCATTGTCCATCAGAAAACCCACACAGGAGAAAAAACTTACGAATGCACCAAATGTGGGGAATCTTTCATACAGAAGCTTGATCTAATTATACATCATAGTACTCATACAGGAAAGAAACCCCATGAATGTAATGAGTGTAAGAAAACTTTCAGTGATAAGTCAACTCTCATTATACATCAAAGAACTCATACGGGAGAGAAACCTCATAAATGTATGGAATGTGGGAAGTCTTTCAACGAGAAGTCAACCCTCATTGTGCATCAGCGAACTCATACGGGAGAGAAACCCTATGAATGTGATGTGTGTGGGAAAACCTTCACCCAAAAGTCAAACCTTGGTGTACATCAAAGAACTCATTCAGGAGAGAAACCCTTTGAATGTAATGAATGTGAGAAAGCATTCTCTCAGAAATCCTATCTCATGCTACACCAGAGAGGTCATACAGGAGAGAAGCCCTATGAATGCAATGAATGTGAAAAAGCATTTTCCCAGAAATCATATCTCATTATACATCAAAGAACGCATACAGAAGAAAAACCCTATAAATGTAATGAATGTGGCAAAGCCTTCAGAGAAAAGTCGAAGCTCATTATACATCAGAGAATCCATACAGGAGAGAAGCCCTATGAATGTCCTGTATGTTGGAAAGCTTTCAGCCAGAAGTCACAGCTCATAATACATCAGCGAACACACACAGGAGAGAAACCCTATGCGTGCACAGAGTGTGGCAAAGCCTTCAGAGAAAAATCAACATTCACTGTACATCAGAGAACTCATACTGGAGAGAAACCCTATAAGTGTACAGAATGTGGGAAAGCCTTTACTCAAAAGTCAAATCTTATTGTACATCAGAGAACACATACAGGAAAGAAAGCCCATGGGAAAGGCCATACCCGGAAGTCTAAGCTCATTGCACATTAGAGAGTCAACAATGCAGTTATCTTCACTGAAGGAAAGTTTTGTCAGTTTAAGTAAACGTTTTAAAAGTATGTTCTGACTTCTGGTTTAAATATGGGGAGTAAAGTCAGCCTTTTTTTCTTTCCATCTCAGTCTTCGCCCAAAACTACTAGGAGAAAAAGAAGTGGACGTGTAATCTCTGTATCTGACAAAATTAGGAGATCGCTGAAACCCTGATGAGAGGGCTGCCAGAGGCAGAGGAAATCAAGCACCAGTGCAAGGAGATTTCAAAGGCTAGAGAGGAGTGGTCAAGGCTGCAGATGTGAGATAGCACTGGTAAGGACTGTTAGCCAAGTTTTAGGCTGAGTGCAAGACCAAATAGATACATAACAATGGTAACAGAGAGCATGGGCAGGTGGGACGTTTCCTAGACCCATTTGGAGTCTCAGGAGAGACAGGCAGGGGCCTCAACAAGGAATTGCTCAGACAAGCCATATTTGCAGAAAGTAGTCTATACTCATGAGAGGAGCAGTTGGCAGGGGCTGGGGAAAGAGAAGGGAGTGTTCTTGTGAAGAACCCAACAGCTGCCCCTATTTACTGACTCTGGAAAGTCAAGTCTGAAAAACCTACCAAATGCAAAAGTAATTCCAGTTAGAAAAACTCTGATCTGCCTAGAATGTGGCCCCATTTCTTCCCTTACATGAACTTCCAGCAAACAAGTACAGGAAAAACTCTTATTCAATGAGGAATGATTCCAAGGCAATCAAAACCATAAATGTACATGGCTTTTGAGCCGGCAATTCCACTTCTAGGAATGTATATACTCATGCATGTACAAAATGATGAACACACAGAGGTATTCAGTGATGCACTGTTTGTGAAAACAAAAGATTGGAAGCTTTCCACATGGCTCCTGAAATCATGGAATGTTCGCACAGCAACCTTTTAGGTAGACAAAAAAGAAAAATGGTTAAAGAGAACTTGGACAACATTTGTGTAGTGATGTGGGATGACCTCCAATATACATTATTAGAAAAGCAAGGTGCAGGATACTGAGGATAATATGCTACCATTTGTAAGTAAAAAGGAGAACGAATGGTGAATACATAATTGAGTGTATATGCATAAACTATCTCTGGAAAGATATACGAGAAGCTGGGAACCCTGATTACCTCTGGGAAAGGGAAGGGGAAGTGGGTGGCTGGAGGGAAGGAATGGGAGGGAGACAACTGTATATCCTTTCAGAACTTTTGAAAATTGTACTATGTGGATGTACTACCTTTTCAAAAAATAAAACTTTTTAAAAAGCATATTTTCTATTACTATTCTAATGAAGTCAGATTCTAGATGCAGGATTTCATAACATTTAGTATAGATATGCTCAATGTGGAGTTTCATTTTTTTAGAGTGAGTAAATTGAATTATCAGTCAGACAAAACAGATATCCAGCCAGTTCCAAAGGCACACAAGCATTGCTTTCTTGAGGTTGCCAAATAAAGTGATTCTAAGGTCAGCTGGGACTGCATTATGTAGATCTACAATAATTGAGACTGGAACACATTTCTTATTTAGTATGCACAGTGACATCTGTGAAAATATCCTGTACTAAAGCCTGCCAATGCCTTTCTATATCTTAAAACGACTTAAATTACTTCATTCATGCATGTGTATGTATTCTTTTTACAAGAGATATAAAGCATAAATCCACAGAGAGGTTGAATAACTTGCCCCCCAAATCACACCTCTGCTGGTGACATTTTCCAAGGTGAGAGACAGATTGAAAGCCATGATCTTAATGGATACAGCCAAAGTCCATGTAATAGCACTTTTGCTCCAGAAGGAGAGGTCCCACTGTATGGATGACCATATTTGTGGCCCTCACCCTATTGTGGTTTTTCACTGAGGCCATCTCTGTGGTGGAATCAAGCTTAGTAGACGCAAACTATTACATTGAGAATGGATAAACAGCAAGGTCTTACTGTATAGCACAGGGAACTATATTCAATATCCTGTGATACACCATAATGGAAAAGAATATGAAAAATAATGTATATATGTATAACTGAATCACTTTGCTGTATAGCAGAAATTAACATGACATTGTACATCAATTATACTTCAATAAAATTGAAAAACAAAAGAAACATTTCATCCTCCTGCTGATAGAGAATATTCCTGGGGTTTCAGGCCCATCAAAGGTCACCCTTAAGTGGGATGGGGATGGGCGATCAGATCTGCCATTTCAGGTTGATCTTGGACTCCTGCTTCCTGGGGCCCAGATGGCAGTCTGATGTGATGGCCATGTGTGTAAGCAGAGGTGAGTGAGGCAGGGACCCAGAGGGGAAGGGGTGGAAATCTCCAGCAATAGATGTGAATAGCAAAGTGGATCTGGGGGTCATCATTGATAAGAAAGTAGTAGTTAGAGAAAAAATGTGTCTTTGTGGCATTTTACAGCTGCTGTATGAATTTAGGAGAAATAGTATTTCCTGTTAACTTGCAATTGTCTTTATCTGTACCTGTTATGCAGTGCTGCCTTTTTCTTTCTCACTCTGAGCTGATTTTCACTCTTTCTGTCCCAGAGAAGTTTTTACTCTTCACTACCCCTTTTGGCCAAGGGCAGGTGAGTTCAACTATAGAATATTATTCTGGAAAATTCACATCTTCGCCATTGTCTCGGTTACATTGATCTAAAGACGGTTTGGAGAACGTAATCTGTAGTTGGACAAATGTCCATTCTTCACATTCCTTCAAAAGCACCTTAGTGTTGCATCATCAGAAAGGACAGTGGCTGCACAGTAGCATTTAGGACTCTGGAGGTCCCACATTTAAACACTGTAACACGAACACTAGGGGAATGATTATACTAAGATTGTGTAGTACACTCCTAAGTCAAGAGCCAAGTTTACCCAAGTAAAGGAAAAGAGCAGATCCCATTCCTAATCTGAAGAGTATGCAGAAGCAGATATTGGTGGACTAGCAAAAATATCAGATACATTGATTTGCTTGTTTGTTTCTCTGATATTTTTAGTAATGTTAAAGGTCCCAGAGAACCTATTGGAATATAGGTACAACATTCTTCCACCTTGAGAGGCCAATATTATATCTAGAGTGGCTGTATGTTCAACCACTGCTTGTCTGATTTCATGAACCTCTCCTGCAAGGAGTTCTATAGCCTTAGTGACCTTGTCTAGTTTTCCTGCTGTTCTCTGAACAATAGTATATAGAATTTCACCCACTTTTCTGGCCTTTACAAAGTGTGGAAAGAAGAGACTTGGTGACAGAAAAAGGCAGTCCAAAATTCCTCTGGAGTAAAGTCTTTGGACTCAAATCAAGGTCTAGTCTCTCTCCTTCTGGAATCAAATTATCTAAAGACTTCTTTCTCTGAAAAGGAAACTTATTGAAGCAAAAGAAACTCTGGGTGATATTAGGGGCTCTTTTGAAGGTAGGCATTAATTTACCAAGATAACAGATGCTGTGCAATTTGCAGTTAATAGTCAGGCATTTATGTTACAAATCCAATACAGTTCTGTCAGGGGCCACCAACTGATCTGTCTTTGGTCAAGATAACCCCTATGGGGTTGTCAAATGGTATTGTTTTGCAGCATTTGACAAGAGTGGTCCCATGCCAAGCATTGACAATTTTAGTAATAGAGACTATTGAGTAGATCTAAGTCAAAAGAACTGGGGCTGCACCTATATAATATGCTTTTTGGTAAGTTGTGTATATGTAAGACAGCCTCATTGCTGTGGCTAGGACATATAGATCAATGGAACATAATAGAGAACCCAGAAATAAACCCACACACCTACAGTCAATCTTCGACAAAGGAGACAAGAATATACAGTGGAGAAAAGACAGTCTCTTCAGCAAGTAGTGTTGGGAAAGCCGGGCAGCTGCATATAAATCAGTGAAGTCAGAACGCTCCCTCACGCCATATACAGAAATAAACTCAAAATGGCTTAAAGACTTAAATATAAGACATGATACCATAAAACTCCTAGAAGAGAAAATAGGCAAAACATTCTCTGACATAAATCGTAGCAATATTTTCTTAGGTCAGTCTCCCAAGGCAAAAGAAATCAAAACAAAAATAAACAAATGGGACCTAATCAAACTTATAAGATTTTGCACATCAAAGGAAACCATAAACAAAATGAAAAGACAACCTATGGACTGGGAGAAAATATTTTGCAAACAATGCTATCTTTAAAAAAATTTTAAATATAGTGATTCACATTTTTAAAGGTTATGCTCCATTTATAGTTATTATTAAATATTGGCTATATTCCCTGTGTTGTACAATACATCCTTGTAGCTTATTTTATACCTAATAGTTTGTACCTCTTAATCCCCTACCCCTATAGTGCCCCTCCTCAGATCTGTACTATTTTTATTTTGCACTTATAACATCACGGTATGAGAGTGACTGTGTTCCCACTCATCAACCTTTTTTTTTTTTTTGCCATTGTCATAGGTAAAGGATAATAACTCGATGTGGTTTAAATATGTTTGAGTTATCTATAGCTGAGTAACAAATTATTCACAATTTAGTGGCTTAAAACAGCAAATAGTTATTATATCACAGTTTCTGTGGGCCATGAATCTGGGATTGGCACAGCTGGGTGCTTCTGACTCAAGATCTCTCAAGAGGGTGCAGTCAGGATGTCACCTTGGGATACAGTCATCTGAAGGATCCACTTTTAAGCTAATTCACATGGCTGCTGGACTGAGGGCCTCAGTTCCTTGTGGGCTGATGGACTATGGACCTCAGTCTGCCACACCACGTGGGCCTCACAATAGGGCTGCTCAAAATATGGAATTTTTTTTTTTGCCAGTGTAAGTTATCCAAGATAGAGAGAGTGCCCAACATAGAAGCCACAGTCTTTTCATATTGGAAGTGATATCCCATCACTTTTGCTGTATTCTTGTTAGAAGTGAATCAATACATCTAGCCTCACTCAGGGGGAAGGGATTACACAAGGGAGTGAACAGAAAGTGGCTATCATTGGGGCCATTTAGAAGCTGACTACTACAATACATATTGGTCTACCTAGTGCTGGTGAAGATGTGGAGCAACTGGAGCTCCCATAAATTCCTGGTGGAAGTGTGAAATGGTATAACTACCTTGGAAAACAGTTCAACAGTTTCTTATAAAGCATATACTTACTATATGACAAACAGTTCTAAATTCTACATCTAAGATGTTTTTGATCATGATCATTCAACTTTTATTTAGCCATTTATGCTGAAATAAGTTTAGACACAGAAAAGTTGAAAAAAATAGCACAAAGTTCTTATATTCCCTTTGTCCACTTTCTTCTCATGTTAACATAACCATGATATAATTATGAAAACTAAAAACTAACATTAGAACAATATGATTAACTGACCTACAGACTTTATTCATCAGATTTTACCAGTTTTTCCACTAATGTCCTTTTTTAGTTCCAGAATCCAATCCAAGATACCACATGGCATTTAGTTTTCATGTCTTTTTAGCCTCCTCCAATCTGTGGAAGTCCCTTAGTCTTTTCTTGTCTTTCATGACCTTGACACTTTAAAGAGTACTAATCAGTTATTTTGTAGAATGTTCCTCAATCTGAGTTTGTCTTGTGTTTTCTTATTATTAGGTCGAAGTTACACATTTTTGAGTACTACAGAAGTGATATACCCTTCCCAGGGCTATATATCAGGGGGCACATAATGTCTATGTTATTTCCTGGTGATGTTAAACCTTTTTTTTCAGATTTCATAGCTTGTATATCTATTTAGCTCTTATGAAAACAGTGGAAACACTGCACAAAATGAACTCAACTGTTTTTATTTCCCTTCTTGATACATGCACATTCTCTACCTTAGGCTTACTGATGAGCAAGGAAGGACTGAAAGGAAGAGGAATTCTATGTTGCCTGATCTTTCTTTCCTTTTATATCATTCTCAGTGTAAAGAGCTGGCTCACACAGGGAAGTAATACAAGTGAAAAAGGACATGCCAGAGTTCTTTGGGGTTTTGAGTTTCTTAGAATGCTATTGCAAGCTTTGTTCATTCAGAGCAAGTTCTGGTTCAAATGGAAAGTGTGGCCTCTTGGGTAGGGTTTCCAGAGTTAGCAAATAAAAATAGACAAATCTGGATCTCAGATAAACAATAAATCATTTCTTAGTATAAGTTTGTCCCAAGTATTTCATAGGACATATCATAACTTGGGGCTGTCAGTGCCCCCTTCTTCCTCAGTCATAGATGTAAGATTACTTTTTAAAAAATTGTGGCAAAATACATGTAACATAAAATTTACCATGTTAATCCCCCATTTTTTTGGCCGTGCTGTGCACTTGAGGGATCTTAGTTCCTGGACTGGGGATTGAACCCGCACCCTCAGCAGTGAAAGCACAGAGTCCTAACCACTGGACCGCGAGGAAATTCCCAATATTAACCCAATTTTTTTTGCCAGTCTGCCTGCTTTTATTTTTTATTTTATTTTTTTATTGGAGTATAGTTGCTTTACACTGCTGTGTCAGTTTCTGCTGTACAGCCAATATTAGCCCATTTTTAAGCGTACAGTTCAGTGGCATTAACTACATTCCCATTCTTGTGCCACCATGGTGATGTTAACCTTGATTGGTTAACCCAGTGGTGTCTGCCAGGTTTCTCCACTCTAATTTTACTATTTTCCCTTTGTAATTAACAAATATCTTGGGAAAAATATGTTGAGACTATGCAAATACATTGTTTCCTATCAAATTTTCACCTACTAATTTTAGCACCCGTGGATGGATCTTGTCTGCAACATTTTTTACTGTGGTGTTCTAAAAAAAACAGTGCTTTTATACTCCCCTCATTCCTTTTGCCTTTATTAATTAGAATTATTCTGTAAGTAAGAGTTGTCCCTTTCCCCCATCTATTTATTTATATCAACTTGTACTCATATTTATTTTATTCTATGGGTTATAATCTAATAATATGGTTATTTATCTTCTGTCTCAAATTGTTCCACCTTTGGCCATTGCAAGCAGACTCAGGTTGGCTATGGTGCCCTTTTGGTATGCCCGCATCTTTTTTTTGAGTACTTCCTTACTTCCTGGAACTACAAGTTTCTCCACCTCATTTTGTATTTTCCCTGCCCCAGTTCAACTAGTTCAAGGAGCTCTGGTTCCTTTTATTAGAAAATGATATTTAGAAACCTAGATCTGGTTGCTGTGTATGTTCATTGGTACTCATTGGGTTATTATTTCTTCTAGGCCCTCTTAGCTAACTTGGAGGCTTGGAAATACAGTGAGCCCTCCATATCTGTGGGTTCTGCATCGGCAGATACAGAGGGCCAACTGTAAGGGACCTAAGCATCCTCAGATTTTGGTACCTGCAGGAGTCCTGTAAGCAATCCCCATGGTTACCCAGGGAGGACTGTATATGAATGTATATTAACTCAAGCTACACACATTTTCTTTTTCTTCTTCCATCCCTCCCTCCCTCCCTCCTTTCCTCCTTCCCTCCCCCCACTTCCTTCCTTCCTCCCTCATTCCTCCTTTCTCCTTCCTCCTTCCCTTCCTCTCTCTCAGAAATTTTTTGGCATTTAGTATATTCACAATGTTGAGCAACCATCACCACTATCTAGTTCCACAATATTTTTTTTGTTTTTGCGGTACGCAGGCCTCTTATTGTTGTGGCCTCTCCCGTTGCAGAGCACTGGTTCTGGACTCGCAGGCTCAGCGGGCATGGCTCACGGGCCCAGCCGCTCTGCGGCATGTGGGATCTTCCCGGACCAGGGCTCGAACCCACGTCCCCTGCATCGGCAGGCAGACTCTCAACCACTGCGCCACCAGGGAAGCCCATCCACAATATTTTTGTCACCTCAAAAAGAAACCTCCTGGGGCTTCTCCGATGGGTCAGTGGTTAAGAATCCGCCTGCCAATGCAGGGGACATGGGTTTGAACCTTGGTCTGGGAAGATCCCACATGCCGCGGAGTAACTAAGCCCGTGCGCCACAACTACTGAGCCTGCGCTCTAGAGCCGGCGAGCCACAACTACTGAAGCCCGTGCCTAGAGCCTATGCTCTGCAACAAGAGAAGCCACCACAATGGGAAGCCCGCCCACCACAATGAAGGGTAGCCCACACTCGCCACAACTAGAGAAAGCCCGCATGCAGCAACAAAGACCCAATGCAGCCAAAAATAAATTAAAAATAAATTAAAAATTAAACTTCTTAAAAAAAAAAAGGTCCTACCCATTAAGAATCACCCCTCAGCCCACTCTCCCACAACCCCTGGCAACCACTACCACTTTCTGTTTCTACAGATATGCCTGTTATGGATAGTTCCTTTAAATGGAATCATACAATATGTGGCCTTTTGTGTCTGTCTTCTTTCGCTTAGTGTAATGTTTTCAAAGATTATCCATGTTGTGGCATGAATCTATGCTTCATTCCTTTTTATGGCTGAATAATATTCCATTTTATGGATATACCATGTTTTGTTTATCCATTCATCAGCTGATGGACACTTGGGTTGTTTCCACCTTTTGGCTATTGTGAATAGTGCTTCTGTGAATGTTCATGTACAAGTTTTTGTTTGAACACTTGTTTTCAACTATTTTGGGTATATACCTAGAAGTGGAATTGATGGGTCATTTGGTAATTCTACGTTTAACTTATTGAGGAACTGCCAAACTATTTTCCACAGAGGTGGTACCATATTATATTCCCAAAAGCAATTCATGAAAGTTCCAATTTCTCCATACCCTTGCCAACATTTCAGAAAACATAACTTCTTTCAGAAAAAAAGAGGAGGGAACACTTCCCAACTCATTTTATTAGGCAGCATTACCCAAATACTAAAACCAGAAAATGATATGACAGAAAAAACTGAAGACCAATATCCTTCATGAACATGACACAAAAATCTTAATTAAAATATTAGTTATATATATAAATATATAAATATATTTTATATATTTATATTTATAAAGATATAAAAATATACAATTTGTAAAAGATTTATAAAAATATACAATTTATAAGAGATGCATATACACATATGTATATGTATATATGTACATACAAACACATATGTATTTCACATATCACAACAATGAGGGGTTCATGCCAGGAGTGCAAGGCTGTTTCAACATTTGAAAATCATTTTCATTCACCATATTAATGGACTAAATAAGACAAGCCATATAATCATCTCAGTAGATGCAGAGAAAGCATTTGATAAATACCCACTTATGATAAAAACTCAAAACAAATTAAGAACAGAATGGAAATTCCTTAACCTAATAAATGGAATCTACAAAAACCCTACAATTTACATCATACTGAATGGTGAGAAATTGCATGCTCTCGTTCTAAGATTAGAAACAAGGCAAGTATGTCTTCTCTGATCACTCCTATTCAATATTCTGCTGGAAGTCCTAGACAGTGCTATATTAGATAAGAAAAGGAAATAAAAGACATTCAGATTGGAGAGAAAGAAAGAAAACTCTATTTTCAGACAACATTATTGTCTATGTAGATAAAAATTTAAAGTCTAGAAAAAAGCTCCTAGAACTAGCAAGTTTAGCAAGATTTCAGGATACACTGTCAAATATATGAGTCAATTATATCCTACATACCAGCTATGAACAATTGGAATTTGAAATTTAAAAATATAACACATGTTAAAAAAAACACAAAAACCAAAAATATAACACACATAATATGACCACAAAGACAAACTAATTAGGTATATATCTAACAAAATATGTACAGGATCTGTATACTGAAAAAAACATCAATGAAAGAAATAAAATATCATGTAAATAAATGGAAAGATAGGCCATGCTCATGGATTGTAAGACCCAATATAATTAAAATGCCAATTCTTCCCCAATTTGACCTATAGATGCAATGTAATTCCAATTAAATTCCCAACAAGCATTTTAAAGTTATTTTTTAGCTAATTCTGCAGTCAAATGCTCTACCCCTGAGCTATACCCCACCACCCTTGACAAGCTAATTCTAAAATTGTTATGGTAAAATAGAGGAGCAAGAATAGCCAAAAAAATTATGAAAAAACAAAATTGGAGGATTTGCACTACCCAATTTCAAGACTCACTGTAGAGCTACAGTTATCAAGACAGTGTGGTAATGACAAAAATCCAGAAACATATCAGTGGAACTGAATAGAGAATAGGGAACCCCAAAATTGGCCCACAGAAATGGAGTTAACTGTTTTTCTTTCCTGTCAAGATAAAAAAGTGCAAATAAGCAAGGGCTGGGAGAAGGCTAAAGGAACCCCGTAGTACTGGGCTCAAGTCAGGAATATCAGCATGAACTCATGTTTCTTTTAAAATATATACAGATAAATAGCTAAAGAAATAAAAATAAATATGTGTATACATGGGTAGGATACATACATGTATTTCCTAGCTCTTTGACACTCCTAACAGTGACACACCAGTAGCAATAAACATACATAATGCTGAGAGCTTGGTTTCTAAATGCCACTTTCCAACAAAAGAAACCAGATCTCCTTGGAGAAATTAATAGCTGATTCTAGGTCTGGATCAGGGAAATTACAAGATGAACCTGGACTTTCTTATAGTTCCAGTAAATAAGGAAGTACCCTCCTCCACGATAAAATGATGGGGGCATGTTAAAGGGACTCAGGAGGCAAGCTGAAAGACCTAACAATGGCCAAACCTATAACAATTTGTGCCACATAATACATAATGTAGTACTGGATTATAATACAAAGAATAGAAAAGACAAATATTCCTTATAGAGGAATGCCAGTTAATAAATGTAGAAGCAATGAGGGAAAGAAAATCACTGTTAGAACAAAACAAGAGCCATTGATGAACGCTAAAATTAATGGATGAAACTTTAAGGAGAAACAGGATATTTGCACAACCTCAAAATATTTCCCTTGTGGTAGTTTTAACATATGACTACAAACTCTTTGATGCCCCTCCATCCAGAAGGTAGAGCTTAATCACCCTTTCCTTCAGTATGAGGACTTTTGAGTCAGTGAAGAGTATAGAAAGAGGAAAAACAGTAACTTTACAACAGAGAAACTTGGGAGACACCACCATAACAAAGTGACCAAGGTTAATGTCACTTAGTAATATCACTTAGTAATAAGTCACGTTCATATAATCTGTCCCCTGAAATAATGCAATAAGAAGGGCACATAATCTCTGTGATATCCATCCCACAAATCCATAACCTCAATATGTTCATGATAAAACATCAGACAAATGCAAATTGAGGAACATTTCTACAAGACTACTTATCATGTCTACAAGACTAATCTTCAAAAGTGTCAAGATCATGAAAGATAAAGACCAAAGAAGCTGTCACAGGTTGGAGGAGACTGAGGAAACATGACAACTCAAAGCAATGTGATAAACTGCATTGGATCCTGGAACAGAAAAAAGGTTGGTGTTCAGTAAAGGATAAACCTTGCCCAAAGAAAGGCTTGGCCCCTTGACCCAGCTCCTAGGAGGTAACCTCTAAGCCCTTGGAGTGTCCTGCCTGATAAGAGTGTCTGTTACCTGGGAGCCTGGAGCCATGCTGGGTAGTCTATGCCAACAATGGGATTTATGGTAAGGGTTTTGAGCCATGTGGTATCAGTTCAGCCTCTGGAAGGGCTGGAGACTATATATAAGTGTGTGTGATGGGAAAATACATACTTGCTAAAACGGATCAAAAGAAAAAAAGAAGTGGCTATTAATATAAGAATTTTACCATGATAGAGTCATTTCATAATGAAAAAAGGGTGTACTCAACAAATGGACATAACAGTCCTAAATGCTGTATACCTAATAACAGAGCTTCAAAATAGATAAAGCATCAACTGTATAACTGAAAGGAGAAATAGAAAGAAGCACAATGTTAGTTGGAGATTTCAATACCTCTCCCTCAATAACTGATAGAATGGACATAAAATCAGTAAGGCTACAGAAGACTTGAATCATACTATCAAAGATCTTAATTCATATTTATAGATCATGCCACATAACAAGAGAAAAATACATTCTTTACAAGTGTGCATAAAACTTTTACCAAGATAGACCATATTCTGTACCGTAACAGAAGTCTCAATTAATTTATAAGTATTCAAGTCATACAAAGTATATTCTCTGATCACAATGGAATCAAATTATAAATCATAACAGAAAGTGGAAAATTCTAAAATATCTGGATACTGTAACACACATCTAAATAACACACGGGACAAAGAAGACATCCCAAGGTAAGTTAGGAAGTATTTTGAACTGAATGAATATGTAAAGACAACATATCAGTATATATTAGATGCTACTAAATGAGTGCTTAAAGGGTTATTTATATCACTAAAGCTTTATACTACAAAAGAAGAAACGTCTCAAATTAGTGACTCAGCTTCAACCATAAGAAACTAGAAAAAGAAGAGCAAATTTAACTCAAAGTAAGCAGAGAAAGGAAATAATAAACAAGGGAACATAAATAAAATTGAAGACAGAAAAACAATAGAGAAAAATCAATCACACCAAAAGCTGGATATTTGAGAAAAATCAATAAAATTGATAAATCTCTAGCCAAACTGCCCAGAAGAAAAATGAGACACAAATTACTAATATCAAGAATGGGAGAAGGGAACATCACTTCAGATCCTCCAGATTTTATTAAAAGGATAAAAAAGGAATATGATGAACGACATTTTGCTCCTAAATTAGACAACTTATGTGAAATAGACAAATTCTTTGAAAAATACAAACTACTAAAGCTCAGTGAAGAAAATGATAACCTGAATAGCCTTATAACCGTTAAATTGAATTTTTAGTTTAAAACTTTTTTAAAAAATGAGACATAATTGACATTTAATGTTGTGTAAGTTTAAGGTGTACAACCTGTTGATTTGATACACTTATATACTGGAGCATGATTACCACCATAGCATTAGCTAATACCCCTATGATGTCACATAATTATCATTTCTTTTTGTGGTGAGAACATTAAAGATCCAGTCTCTTAGCAACTTTCAAGTATATAATACAGTATTGTTAACTATAGTCACAATGCCATTCATTAGCTCCCCAGAACTTATTCATCTTCTAACTGCAAGTTTGTACCCTTTAACATCTCCCCATTGCCTCACCCCTCCCAGTTCCTTGTAAACACCATTTTGTTCTCTGTTTCTATGAGTTTGGTTTTCTAAGATTCCACATATAAGTGATATCGTACAGTACTTGTCTTTCTCTGTCTGACTTCCTCTCTTAGCATAATGCTCTTAAGGTCCATCCATGTTGTCACAAATGGCAGGATTTTCTTCTTTTTCATGAATAATATTCCATGAAATATACACCACATCTTTTATAAAAGAATACCAGTGCCAGATGGCTTCACTGGCAAATTCTACCAAACATTAAAGGAAGACATAACACCATTTCTACACCAAATCTTCCAGGGGAGGGACCACTTCCCAACTCATTCTATGAAGTCAGCATTATCCTGATACCAAAAGCAGACAAAGAAAATATAAGAAAACTAAAAACCAACATCCTAAATAAGACTACATGCAAAAATTCCTAACAAAAACTTTAGCAAATTGAGTCCAGTGATATATAAAAATGATAATACATCATGACTAAGAGGGGTTTAATTCCAGAAATGCTAGATTTATTTAACTATCAAAAATCAATATAATCAATGTAATTTGACAGATTAACAAATTAAAAAAGAAAAGCTATATGATTGTCTCAATATCTGGAGAAAAAACATTTGACAAAATCCAACATCTCTTCTTGATAAAAACTATCAACAAATTAGTAATAGAGGTAACTTCCTCAACCTGATAAAGAGCATATATGAAAAACCCACAGCTAATATACTCAAAGGTGAAAGACTAAATATTTTCTTCCTAAGATCAAGAAAAAGGCAAAGATATCCACTCTGATCACTTCTATTCAACATTGTACTGTAGCCAGTACAATAAGACAAGAAAATAAATAAAAGGCACCTATAATGGAAAGGAAGAAGCAAAACTACCATTTCTCACAGATGACATGATTGCCTATGTAGAAAAGCTTAAGAGGATCAACAGTAACTACTAGAACTAATAAGTGAGCTTAGCAAGGTTATGGGATACAAGATCAACATGTGAAAGTCAATTGTATTTCTCTATCCTAGCAAATAACTATTGGAAATTTTAAAATAATACCATTTAAAATAATATAGGCATATGAAATACTTAGGGATAAATTTGACAAAATGTATAAAACTTGCATACTAAAAACTACAAAACACTTCTGAGAGAAATGAAAGAAGACCTAAATAAATGGAAATATATACCCTGTTCATGGATCTGAAAACTCAATATTATTATAATGTCAATTATTTCCAAATAGATCTATAGATTCAATTCAATCCCAATCAAAACCCAAGCAGGCCTTTTATAGTAACCAACAAGCTGATTCTAAAATTCATATGGAAATTTAAAAGACCTAGAATAGCCAAAACAATTGTGGAAAAGAAAAGTAAAGTTGGAGAACTTAACACTATCTGACTTTGACTTATTATGAATCTACAGTAATCACTAATGCTAGAGTAATACAGAAGTTACAACAATGCCAACAGTGGTACTGGCAGTAAGATAGACAAATGGAAAAACAGAACTGAAGTACTTCCAGAAATACAACCAATCAACTGACTTTTTTACAGAAATGACAAGGCAAGTCAATCGAGGGAGGATAATTTTTTTTAAACAAATGGTTCTTGAACAATTGGACAGCCATATGCAAAACAAAGTGAAACTAAACCGTTTCCTAAGACCATATACAAAATTAAATCAAAATGGATAGCAGGACTAAATGTAAGAACCAATATTATAAAATGTCTAGAAGAAAGCATAGGATAAAGTCTTAGTGACCCTGAGTTTTGCAAAAATTTCTTAACCATGACTCAAAAAGCATGAACTATAAGGAACGTATAAATGAACTGGACTTATTAAAATTAAAAACTTTTGCTCTTCTGTTATTCAAATGAAAAGGCAAACTTGGGAGAAAATGTTTGCAAAATATATATCCAACAAAGGACTTATATCTAGGATATATAAAGAACTCTTACAACTGGACAAAGTATTTGAAAAGATATATCAACCAAGATGATATATAGATTGTAAATAAGCACAAGATGATCTATAGCATTAGTTATTAGGAAAGTGTAAGTTAAAACCACAGTGAGACACCACATGACTCCCACAAAAATGGCTAAAATTAAAAGGAATAATCATTCCTAGTGAGGGCAAAGATGTGAAGCAAATGGAACACTTATATGCTGCTGGTGGAAATGTAAAATGGTACAGCACTTTGGAAAATAGTTTGCAAATTTCTTAAATAGCTAAATATACACTCAGTGTATGACCAAACTATTCAATCCTAGGTATTCACACAAGAGAAATGAAAGCTACATCCACACAAAGACTTGTATTCAAATGTTCATATCAGTTTTATTTGTAATAGCCAAAAACTAGAAACAACACAGATTTCTATCAACACATGAATGGATAAACAAATTTGGTACATCTATACAATGAAATACCATTTAGCAGTAAAAAGTAATTACTATAGATACATGTAACAACAAAAACGAATCACAAAATAATTATGCTGAATGAAAGAAGCAAAACAAAACAAGAATGCCTACAGTACAATTCCATTTATATAAAATTGTAGAAAATTCAAACTAATTTATAGTGAGAAAAAACAGATCAGTGGTTGCCTGTGGATGGGGGGAAGGGTGTGGGGAGGGCGGGTTGGATGACAAACGGGCATAAGGAAACTTTTATGGGTAATGGATATGTTATTTTTATTGTAGTGATGGTTTTAAAGGTACATACATATGTCAAAACTCATCAAATTGTACACTTTAAACAAGTTCCATTTACTATATGTTATTATACCTCAATAAAGTTGTAAAATATATTTTGGAGACAATGAGAGAAATTTGAAAATGGACTGGATATATCATATTAGATATCATATGAGAATTAGATTGATAATGATGATCTAGTTATGGGGGAGAATGTCCTTATTTTTAGGATATGGATGCTCAAATATTTGAGTGTAATGTTATAATGTCTATAACTTACCATCAATTATTCAGGAAAAAATTTACATATACATTGTTGAATCTAGATGAAAGTTGTATGTGTGTTCATTGTACTGTTCTTTCAGTACTTCTACATGATTGAAAATTGACATAATTAAAATGTGGGGAAAACACAATATTGTTATATTGATTTATTGCCCATCCTCGTCTTAGGAAGAGAGACATTACCTTTATTGTCCTAGAATGTAAGTAAATCTCTGGGAATGTCTCCAGGGAGGGAGACATTCTCTATCTTTACTGTTCTGGAATGTAAATAAACCTGAGCACACTGGCTTGATGTCTAGACATTAAGAATTCATGGAGAATTATCTCTGAACAGGAAGCTAGAGCCAATCACAAACAACCAAAAAGAATAATGAAACGAATGTATGAAACGAATGTAGAGTGGTAAGAAATGGACGGAGAAGATGACAAAGACATATTACATATGCATACTTGATGTCCCTGAAGAAGAGAAGAGATGGACCAGATAAAAAAGTTAAACAAAATAAAACTTCCCTGAAATAAAAGGCTTGAATCATGATTGGAACAGCTAACTATAACCCAGTTAAAATTAGCTCACAAAAATCAAGACTAAGGCATATGCTTCTAAAGATCCTTAACTTCCAGCATAAAAAAAGAATCACGTGGCAGAAACATACAAGAAAAATATCAGGTTAATCTAAGACTTCTCAATGGTACCACTCAATTTTAGAAGAGCAATGCTTACCAAGTTCTCAGGAAAAGAAAGTGTAACTTTAACAATCAGGGTTCAATCAGGGAAGTGGATTCATTATGAGTATTATGGAATAAGGAATTTTTATATGAATTAGATCATGCACAATTGTGGGAGTAGCTGGGGAAGTAAAGGTATGGAAGGGGAAGCTGGAAGATTAGAGAAGTCACTAAACCAGCCCTTTTGAAACACTGGCATGGGTGGATAAGTCAGTGCTTGCAAGAAAATCTGAGAAGCCAGGCACATCCAGCTGCTTAAGTGAGACTATGAAAGGAGAGCTGATGGAGAAATATATGAAGAACTGTTGCCTTTGTGGGTTGCAGCTAGGCATCTGGTGGCAGGCCTGGGGCCACTGTAGGTAAGCAGGGCTGGGAGATAGAAAGGGCTGAATACAGAGTGGAAGAGAGTGAGGAAAAATTAAGACCTTCCGGGTATCTCTGCATCTGTCCTTCCCTGTATCTAATCTCAAACTTTTGGAGTAATGGTTGTTCCTTCACTTTGACCTCCCGAATCTCATGCAATTTCTACTTTTGGCCGACTCTAACCTGGAGTCACACAGGATTCTTGAAAACACATTTCTCAGCATAACCCAGACAACAGTAGAACAATACAGCCCAATAACCTAATTTTTTTTTTCTACTGGAAAAGTTTTGTGGTGAAGTAACACCACCTGAGTTCAGAAACTCCTTCAAATTTGCTCAATTGTTTTCCTTAGTTAAATTCACTTCTAAAATAACACTCACCAAAGTTAATAATGACCTCCTTGTCACAAAATCCAAGCACCGGTTTTCTTTCCTCATGTGAATTGACCTCTAGGGTGGACAGTTCCTCCACTGAAACACTCCTTGGAAACACTCTGTTCTCTGTGAACCCCTTGCTCACCTGGTATGTTTTCACCACTCCAGCTGTTCCTTCCCATTATGCTCTGTAGATGAATCTTTCTTGGCCTGGTCCTCAAATGCTGATAGCACAAGCCTTGGTCCTCGGCCTGCTTTCCCTGTCACTCTAAACATTTTCTTTAGGTAGTTGGATGAGACTAAGATACCACACACAAGCTCTCAAATCCTGCCCAAGCATAGAGAATGGTAGGGGGGACTTGGCAGGCTCAGGAAGTGGGGTGTATCTAGTATTCATCAAGAATTTCTCCCCACACATAGTTCTAAGTGTTTTACACAGATAAGTGCATCAACTTCTTGTTATGAGTAATTGTGTACCCCCCAAAGATATGTTGAAGTCCTAACCTCCAGTACCTCAGAATGTGACCTTACTTGAAAACAGAGTCTTTACAGAAGTAATCAAGTTAAAATGAGGCCAGTAGGGTGGGCCTAATCCAATATGACTGGTATTCTTATTAAAAAAAAAAAGGGAAAATTAGACACAGAGACAGACTAGCAGAAGGAACACGATGTGAAGACACACGGGAAGAAAATGGCTGTATGACTGGAGTGATGTATCCACAAGCCAAGGAATGACTGAGACTACCAAAAACTAGGTGAGAGGCACAAAACAATTCCTTCTCTAGTGCCTTCAGAGGGAGTGTGGCCCTGCTGACACCTTAATTTCAGACTTCTGCCCTCACAATACATTTCTGTTGTTTTAAGCCACTCAGTTTGTGGTACTTTATTACAGCAGCCCTAGGAAGTTTATACACATCTCATGTCAAATCTATGAGATAGGTACTACTGTGAACATCCATCCTTTACAGCTGAAGAAATCAGGACAGAGAGGTTAACTAACCTGTCCAAGGTCACATAGCTAGTAACTGGTAGAACCAGGATTGAAACCCTAGCTGACTGGTTCCTGAGCCTATCTACCCAACCACTATGCAAATTGCCTCAATATTTTGAACAGCATTGCTCCTAAGTTGAAAAGGGGGTGTATAAATAAATCTTAATATATAAATGGTTGAATAAATTATTGCATATCCACCCCACGAACTATCATGCAATCATTCAAATGCGTTATTGTTGAGTAATAAAGCAAGCAGAGATAGTTGTGTGACATGATCCCATATTTGAAAATCAAGGAAGAAAACAATCCTTATACAGCTTCTGTCTGATTATAAGCATGTAACATATGTATATCTATATACAATTATGAGCACAGATTAAAACATGAAAGTGTTCATAGTGGTTAATTAGTACTGGTTATCTGTTGGGGATAAATAGTGGAGGAGGAAATTCAGTAAATAATAAATGTATTAGTTAGCTTTTTCTCGGTAATAAGCCACCCAAAACTTAGTGGCTTAAAACAATCAACATTTTAATCCACGATTCTGTGAGTCGTCTGGGATGGGTGGAGTGGATGGCAGAGCTTTTCTAGTCTAGGCCAGTGTATTACTATTGTAATCTATTACTATCTAACAAATTACCCTAAAATTTAGCAGCTTAAAACAACATCTATTATCTCACGGTTTCTGTGGGTCAGGAATTCAGGTGAGGCTCAGAAGGGTGCCTTTGGCTGAAGGTCTCTCATAAGGTTGCAGTCAAGCTGTAAGCTGAGGCTCTGGTCTTATGAGAAGGCTAGACTGGAAAAATATGCTCCAAAACTCACTCATGTGGGTCTCTCCATAGGGCTGCCTCATGCTTCCCCTAGAGTAAACCCTCTGAGAGTGACAGCATCCAAATTGGAAGCCCCCATCTTTCTGTAACCTAATCTTGGACGTGACATCCCATTACCTCTGCCTCATTCTATTCACTAGAACCAAGTCACTAATCCAGCCCAAACTCAAGGGAACAGAATTACATAAGGGTGTAGATACCAGGAGGTGGCAATAATTCAAGGTCATCTCAGAGGCTGCCGACCACAGTAGGCTTGACCATGGCTAGATGGATAGAATGGCTTCATTCACACATCTGGCAGATGAAATATGGTTGGTCTAGGGCACCTCAACTGGGATGGCTCATCTCTGCTCCATCACTGCTCCATAAAGTCTCTCATCCTCTAATAGCATAATCCAGGCTTTTTCACACTTGGGCTCAGGATTTCAAAGAGGAGCAAGAGTGGGCAAACCTCAGTGTGCAAGTACTTCTCAAGCCTCTGCTTGTGTCATATTTGCTAATGTCCTACTGGCCAAAGAAGTGGCCAAATCCAGTTTCAAGGGCTGGAGAAATGGACTCTACCTCTTGGGTGAAGTGGCAAAGTCATATTGAAAGGTGGCATATATTCTGATGGTAGTGACTAAAGGAGACCATCCAGACTTCTGGATTCTGGCTAGAATGTAGACACCTGAAAAGAGCTCCCATTCTTATAATTAGAAAAAATTCAGGTAATCTACAAAATCATAACTCTTCTTGAACTCATCATAGAGCAACCAACTAGCTTGATATATAAGGCAAATGCCTCAAAGGAGACAGGAAGTTATCACTGGTCACCTATGGCAGAGCAGGAAGGAAGATGGGTCTACCACACCAGCAGTAAGAATTCAGCAAGAATTTTAAATAAATTTCTAAAGGCTGAGTGTGGGATAGTGTGAGAATATAGGACCTCTGAGAGCTGCAGACCTAGGGGTAGTTAGCCCCCATTTGCAGGTTCTTCTCCACAGACCTCCACTGGGTGCTCACAAGAAACACTGGGGATAGGGTGGGATTGGAGAAAGCCTCTCTCAGTGGTGTAGGCCTGCAAGGGGACAGCTGCTGATACAGAAATGGCACAAAGCCCCAGTGGGACCCTATTCCCCTACAAAACAAAAGCCTTAAGCCACTGGGGGAAGTGCAGCAAACCTTGTTGCCCACAGGACATAGGTGAAGATCCACTGTGGCTAGAGGAAAGGAAAAGGGAAAAAAACCTTCCACTCACAGAGGAAGGGCAGGAAACCATCCTAGGCCCAGACCATTTAAGGCTTTATACTAATGGGGAGGGTAGGATCACTGAAAAAGCCTCACCCTCCAAGACCTAGGGATACAGGGCCTGCCTAAGACTGAGGCTGGCCCAGGACAACTCCTGTCCCCCCACTCATCAGGTCACCAAGACCCAGGTAATAATAGAAGTCTACTACTAAGGGAGAAGCAAGAGCATAGAGAGGGAGTCTCTCTGAGATGCAGGCACATAGGAAACACCTAAAGGCAAGGGTGGTTCAGGAATATTGAGAAAAATTATCTGGAAAACCAGTGCCTACTCTAAGCACAAGGTAACACTAGAGAAATTTGAAGTCATTGACACACTGTAGGTAAAGAGAGCAACAAAACCTAAACCCAGCCTAAATCCTGACTAGATGGACTCAATTCCCCTATGCTAATGACCTATAAGGAAAGCAGCCATTATCTACTCCCAGGAATAAATATTTACCTTAGTTTCTACTCTCCTACATACAACATTGGATATTCAGCCAAAAATTACATGCAAAACAGCAAGAGAAAACAATCCACTGTCAAGAGACAAAGCAATCAACAGATCCAGACTCAGTTGATCCAGTTGTTGGAACTGTCAAACAGGGAATTTAAAATAACAATGATTAATTAATATGTTAAAGAGGGTAGTGGAAAATGTAAACAACAGGTATGAACAGATGGGGAATTTCAGCAGAGAGAATGGAAATACTAGAAATGAAAAGAAAACATAACTGAGATGAAGAATGCCTTCAATGGGTTCATCAGTGGATCTAACAGAGCCAGGGTAGGGGTTAAAAATCAGTGAACTTGAAGATAGGTTAATAGAAATTATCCCAACTGAAACACAAAGCAAAATAATGACTGAAAACAGGCATACATATAAGGATAGAAATTTGTAGCATTTTCTGTCTAACAGTCTCTCTTCTGGTCATAAATTATTTACATTATCATACCATGCAAAATATGTTCACCTCCATTCCAAGACCTCTAAACGTTTATCCCAAATTATAGCATCAGGCTCAAATCTAAGACTTTAAGTCTTCTGCATCAGGTTCAGATATGGCTGAGGCTCCTTGGGTGCAGTTTCTCAGTTTCTTGATCCAGAGACCTGTGAGTTAAATGACAAGTTATATGACCACCCCCCCAACCCAACACACACACACACATAAATATAAATACAATAATGAGATAGGGACAAGATAACTGCAACAGATACTCCCATTCAAAAAGGGGAGGAACAAGAGGCACATATGTCACTGTTCCATAATAATTCTGAAATCCCAGAGAGCAAAAATTGTCAGGTTTCCCTGCCCCAGGGGCAAATAATGTTTCTTGCTTAGGTCACGGTTCTACCTGGGAATGGCTTCCCAGTCCATTTTAGTACATCGTTCTTGGGTCTTCTGAGACAGCCTTCTTTTCCCATAAGAAATGGCCCATGTTTGCAGCTGAGTAACTTTCTCAGCTTGCTTCCTGTTCACAGAAGTTAGAGAGGGGAGTCCAGAGGCCACTTTTCATTTTGGACTGTTTCGGTCCCTTTAAGTCCAACCTGGAGGTAGTTTTGCTAGTAAAACTCTATTAAAAATGTTACAAGTTTCTATGAATCTGGTTTGTATTTACTCCATGTCCCAAATGCGACATCAACAATTCTTTTTACCCTCCCTACTTTGAGCAGTGTGTCAGGCTACTGGGAAAATGTGAAGTTTTAAGAAGCTGTTTGACTTAGCTGAGAGAGTCTCCCAAACTCCAACTTAAATATTTCACACATTTTAACAAAGGGTCTTAGAACCACATCTACGATTTGATCTCTACCCTTGGGCCATTTTTTCACCTTGAGAATATTTTGGTGGCTGGAGAGACTGGAGATGTGAAGCAGTTATTTTCAACCCAGCCAAGTCCTGGCTTTTCTGTTATTTCTTCTGAATTCTGCTCACAAATGGAACAGTTATTTGCTTAGTTCATACTTTTCTTTCTGTATCTTATCACATGCAGCTAAAAGAAGCAAACTGATAATTCCAACATTCTGTTGGAAATCTCTTTAGCCAGATCCACAAGTTCATTTGGTACATTCTCTATCTTTCCACAGAGGATGGTGACTGTTTTGCTATTTCTTTCCCTTACTAAACAACACAGACTGCCATCTTTTCCAGCCTTTCTTAACAGTTTTCCTCATTGTTTTTCCAGTCTCTGCCTGCTGCCCAGGCCCAAAGCTAATGTCACGTCTTATATTTTGAAACAATACCCCCAGTAGACGTACACTTTTAGGTATTACTTAGCATTTGCTGTGCAACAGACTACCCCAAACTTAGTAGCTTAAAACAATAATCATTTTATTTATCTCATAATTCTCCAGGTTGGCTGGGATGACTGGTGTGGCTCTTCTGGTGTGGGCTGGCGTGGCTGGGGCTGGAGGTTGATGAAAGCCTCACTCCCATGTCTGGCATTTGGTCTAAGGGGCTTCAGCTGGCCTGGTTCATCTCTGTTCCATGTGGCTTCTCATCCCTCAGTAATCTGAGTTTCTTCACATGAAGGTCTTGGAATTCCAAAGAGCAGCAAGAGAGGGTAAGACTCGAGGCAGGCTTTACACACTTCCCCAGCATCTTCTTGAATCTCTTTGTTAATGTACATTGGCCAAAACAAGTCACATGGCCAAGCTCAGAGTCAAGGAGTAGAGAGAGAGCTCCACCTCTTAATAAGAAAAACAACAGAGTAATATTACAAAGGGGGGTGCATAAAAGGATGGGAGAGATCTGTGGCTATTTTGCATTGTACCACAATGAAGGAAGATAAAAATACGATGTCATGGAAACCAGTATGAATGATAGGATTATATGTATGTATTCATGTAAAATTGTATCAGCAGATGTGTGTATATATAAAACAATAATGACTTTAAAACTGTGGATTCACATGAGCAAAATATTCAATAGGAAACATATTTGATAGACACAATTACATTAAATCCAAAAAAAATTTTCAATTCAATTATTCCTCCCATTGTGCAATGTGTTCTGCTGCAAATACTCTACAGAACTGAGAGCAGGTCTACACATTAAATATATCATTTTGTTGTCCTACCTTTTGTTTTGTTGCCACTTTAAATTGCTTAATATAACACAGTAAACATTACAGTCATTTATATGATTTTGCATACTCCATCTATAAAGAATTTGATAATAACTTGCCTTATATAATACTTTGTACAGGAAGGCTTTTCCTAATGCCTCAAACTGACAGCATTTTCCCTGGTATGAATTCTATTATATTTTGTGAGGCTGTGAAAATATGGAAGTTCCCCTTCATTCAGTGCATTCTTAGAGGGTCTCTTCCAAATAATTTTTCTCCTCTCAGGTGAAACAGCCTGATGAATTCTTTTTATTATACAATGTATTCATATATGATCGGTCTTGGTTGAATTTTATAATACACACTTAGACCTGATTTCTGTGATAAGGTTTTCTCATTTTCAAGAAACAGGTTTACTTTCATGTATGAATATTGCGATGCATACTCAGAACTGATTTCTGAGTGAAGCCCTTTCCACAGTCACTACATTTATAGGGTTTCTCTCCAGTATGAATTGTCTGGTGTTTATTGAAATTTGACCTGTCAGTGAAGGCTTTCCCACATTCTGCACATATATATGGTTTCTCTCCTGTGTGAATTCGCTGATGTACTTTGAGATGTGGTTTCTTGGAGAAGGATTTCTCACAGTCAGAACATTTGTAAGGCTTCTCTGTAGTATGGATTCTCTGATGTGTAATTAACTCTGACTTCTGGATGAAGGCCCTCCCACAATCAGCACAGACATAGGGTTTCTCTCCAGTATGAATTGTCTGGTGTTTATTGAAATTTGACCTGTCTGTGAAGGCTTTTCCACATTCTGCACATATATAAGACTTCTCTCCAGTATGAGATTTCTGGTGAGTATTGAGATTTGACCTGTTGGTAAAGGCCTTCCCACAGTTAGTGCATATATAGGGTTTCTCTCCTGTGTGAATTCGCTTATGCATCTGGAGTTGTGACTTAGAAGGGAAAGATTTCCCACAGTCACTGCATTCATAAGGCTTCTCTCCAGTATGAATTCTTTGATGTGCAATCAAGTGTGCCTTTTGGATGAAGGCCTGCCCACATTCAGTACATATGTAGGATCTCTCTCCTGTATGAATTCTCTGATGCATTCTGAGCGTTGATTTTTGGGTAAAGGCTTTCCCACACTCACTGCACTTGTGGTGTCTCTCTCCAGTATGAATTTTCTGATGTACATTGAGGGCTGAGTTGAGGGAGAAGCCTTTCCCACATTCACTGCATTCATAAAGTTTTTCTCCAGTATGGGTTGTCTGATGCCTAAGTAGAGATGACACTTGGAAAAATGATTTTCCACATTCACTACATTTATAGGGTTTTTCTCTAGTATGAATTTTCTCATGCATAATTAATTCTGAATTTTGGATGAATGCCTTCCCACACTCAGAACATATATACAGTTTTTCATCTCTATGAACTCTCAAATATATACTGAGTAGTGGCTTCTGTGTAAAAACATTCACACATTTGCTAAGTTCATGAGGTTTTTCCATAGTATGAATTCTCTGAGGTGCAAAGAGGTGTGACCTCTGGGTGAAGATCTTCCCAAGTTCAGTACACATATTTGCTTTTTCCCCAACAGGAAATTTCAGATTGTGACTGAGTGCTTGTTTGAAGCTGAAGACTTTTCCACATGGATTGCTGTCACAGAATTTCACTCCTGTATGTGTATTTTCATGGTTAGTATAAGAAGAGCTCTGGGTGAAAACTTCACCGTGTCCAATAATTTTATCAAAGTTCTTTGTTGCATTGTTTTTATTATGAATAGGTACATCTAAATTATACTTTAAACTCTTTCCAAATGAGTCACGTTTATGGGATCTTTTCTGTGAAGGAATACGATTTGGGCCTGGATGAACAAATTTTCCACTGTCTTTATATCCATAATCCCATTCTGTATTCAATATTTTCTTATTGATGAAAGCAGCATGACTCAGAGGTTTGTTCTGTTTTTCCTGATAGCTTTTTATCTGTTCAGCACCGTGCCACAGTTCTTCTAAAATGGAATACAATGAATCATCTCTTGTATCTTCACCCTCCATTTCACTATGAAATGAAACTTTTCCAGAAATTCTTTTTTGTGAGGTCTTAATCCCAAACTTTTCATCTAAAAACAGAATGAAAAAGTAAAATTGACACAAAGAATAGATGGCAGAAGATTAAAAGGTACACATAAATTAATCCAAATTGAACACAGGGAAACCAGTAAATTTGATGATGATGATGATGATAATGACAGAAAATACATATATAGCACTTATTATGTGCCAAGCTCTTATATGACATGATGTTCCAGGCATTGTTCTAAGAAATATATATATATGAACTCATTTAATCCTTTCAAAAGCCCTATGAGGTATTTTCTATTATTATTCACCATTGTAGATAAGGAAAGTGAAGTTCAGAATGATTTTATATATATATATATTCAGTATTGGAGATTGGAGTTCAGCTAAGCAATCTAGCTCTATTTTGGTAGGGGATATCAAGTAGGGTGAAGAGAAGATTAAACAGACAAGGGTTTAAAGGGGAAATTTCTGTGGAGAGCCTAGGCTTGAAGGGGTGACTCAGAGTCTAAGTCCTCATTAGCTTGGCTTGAAGGGGTGACTCAGAGTCTAAGTCCTCATTAGCTTTCAATTCTAAATCCTCACTTATCTCACTGATTCTTGCTTATTAGCAACAATATCAAATTAAGGTGATAAAAAACAGTTTAATTTGCTAAGAGAGTAGATCCTAAAAGTTCTCATCACAAGGAAAAATTTTTTCTTTCTCTTTTTTGTATCTATATGATATGGATGTTAACTAAACTTACTGTGGCAATCATTTCACAATATATATATGTCCAGTCATTATGCTGTACACTTTAAATTTATACAATGCTGTATGTCAATTATATCTCAATAAAACTGAAAAAATTAATTTATTCATGCCTATAGGAAAAATATTGTGATCACAGCCATCTTGACCTATACAAACAATAAATGGATGTCTATACTCCAACTCTCCATCCAGGTGTTATTGTTTTCTTGGAACAAAAATTATATATATTTAACAAGAAGTACAAAATCAGAGAGATGACAAACCAACTGTGGTAGACTGAAAGCTGCCCACTAGAATCTGTTTCATCATTCTTTTGCAATAACAGAGTAGTAGCCAGCCATATGGCTGCCCAGTCATATAACATTTCTCAACCTCGTTTGAAAATTGGTGTGGCCACGTGACAATGTTCTAAACAGAATGTGAGAGAAAAAAACGGGTGCTACCTTCAAACCAGAGCATTGAAACAGTAGGCATGTTTTCTCTATACCTTCTTCTACCCTCTTGCTTACTAAAACCTGGACGTGACAGCAACATGGATTCAAACATGCAGATGCCACAAAGAATCCAAGAGACAGTGGAGTTGAGTAGTGGAAGGAACCTGGATTCATAAATAAGCAGGAGCAACTAGGTTTTCCAATGGCCTGTGATATTAGAGACTTTATATAAGAGAGAAATAAAATTCTGTATTTAAGTCACTGTAACTAATGCTCTCTTTACTACTGTGAATTACCTTTAACACAATTATTATACTATTCTTGCCCAGAGTGGGAATCACAGATTGTTCCATTACCAGTATAGTTCATGAGACATATGCGAATCTCAATAATAATTGTAAAATGAAGAATTACACACTATCTTACCAGCAAGAGTTTTTAGATACGGAGAATGCTCTGAATCATCAAATCCAGTTTTCCCCTGTTAGTCATTTTGATACTGTACTCTGAACACATCTCCCATATAAAATCTCATCCTCTTATTCTTTTTCTTTATTTTTAACATCTTTATTGGAGTATAATTGCTTTACAAGGGTGTGTTTGTTTCTGCTTTATAACAAAGTGAATGAGCTATACATATACATATATCCCCATATCTCCTCCCTTGTGCATCTCCCTCCCACCCTCCCTATCCCACCCCTCTAGGTGGTCACAAAGCATGGAGCTGACCTCCCTGTGCTATGCAGCTACTTCCCACCAGCTATTTATTTTACATTTGGTAGTATATATAAGTCCATGCCACTCTCTCACTTCATTTCAGCTTACCATTGCCCCTCCCCGTATCCTCAACTCCATTCTCTCAAGTCCATTTTCTATGTCTGCGTCTTTATTCCTGTCCTGTCCCTAGGTTCGTCAGAACCACTTTTTTTTGATTCCATATATATGTGTTAGCATACAGTATTTGTTTTCCTCTTTCTGACTTGCTTCACTCTGTATGACACACTCTAGGTCCATCCACCTCACTACAAATAACTTAATTTCGTTTCTTTTTACGGTGGAGTAATATTCCATTGTATATATCTGCCATTTCTTCTTTAACCATTCACCTGTTGATGGACACTCAGGTTGCTTCCATGTCCTGGCTATTGTAAGTACAGCTGCAATGAACATTGTGGTACATGACTCTTTTTGAATTATGGTTTTCTCAGGTATATGCCCAGTAGTGGGACTGCTGGGTTGTATGGTAGTTCTATTTTTAGATTTTTAAGGAACTTCCATACTGTTCTCCATAGTGGCTGTATCAATTTACATTCCCACCAACAGTGCAAGAGGGTTCCCTTTTCTCCACACCCTCTCCAGCATTTATTGTTTCTAGATTTTTTGATGATGGCCATTCTGACCGGTGTGACATGATATCTCATTGTAGTTTTGATTTGCATTTCTCTAATGATTAATGATGTTGAGCATTCTTTCATGTGTTTGTTGGCAATCTGTATATCTTCTTTGGAGAAATGTCTATTTAGGTCTTCTGCCCATTTTTGGATTGGGTGGTTTGTTTTTTTGATATTGAGCTGCATGAGCTGATTGTAAATTTTGGAGATTAATCATTTGTCAGTGGCTTCATTTGCAAATATTTTCTCCCATTCTGAGGGTTGTCTTTTCGTCTTGTTTATGGTTTTCTTTGCTGTGCAAAAGCTTTTAAGTTTCATTAGGTCTCTGTTGTTTATTTTTGTTTTTATTTCCATTTCTCTAGGAGGTGGGTCAAAAAAGATCTTGCGGTGATTTATGTCATAGTGTTCTGCCTATGTTTTCCTCTAAGTGTTTTATAGTGTCTGGCCTTACATTTAGGTCTTTAATCCATTTTGAGTTTATTTTTGTGTATGGCGTTAGGGAGTGTTCTAATTTCATTCTTTTACATGTAGTTGTCCCGTTTTCCCAGCACCACTTATTGAAGAGGCTGTCTTCTCTCCATTGTATATTCTTGCCTACTTTATCAAAGATAAGGTGACCATATATCTGTGTGGGTTTATCTCTGGGCTTTCTATCCTGTTCCATTGATCTATCGTTCTGTTTTTGTGCCAGTACCATACTGTCTTGATTACTGTAGCTTTTTTAGTATAGTCTGAAGTCAGGGAGCCTGATTTCTCCAGCTCTGTTTTTCTTTCTCAAGACTGCTTTGGCTATTTGGGGTCTTTGGTGTTGTCATACACATTGTGAATTTTTTTGTTCTAGTTCTGTGAAAAATGCCATTGGTAGTTTGATACGGATTGCATTGATTGCTTTGGGTAGTATAGTCATTTTCACAATGTTGACTCTTCCAATCTGAAAACATGGTATATCTCTCCATCTGTTTGTATCATCTTTAATTTCTTTCATCAGTGTCTTATAGTTTTCTGCATGCAGGTCTTTTGTCTCTTTAGGTAGATTTATTCCTAAGTATTTTATTCTTTTTGTTGCAATGGTAAATGGGAGTGTTTCCTTAATTTCTCTTTTAGATTTTTCATCATTAGTGTATAGGAATGCAAGAGATTTTTGTGCATTAATTTTGTATCCTGCTACTTTACTGAATTCATTGATTAGCTGTAGTAGTTTTCTGGTAGAGTCTTTAGGATGCTCTATGTATAGTATCATATCATCTACAAACAGTGACAGCTTTACTTCTTCTTTTCCAGTTTGGATTCCTTTTATTTCTTTTTCTTCTATGATTGCTGTGGCTAAAACTTCCAAAACTATGTTGAATAACAGTGGGGAGAGTGGGCAACCTTGTCTTGTTCCTGATCTTAGTGGAGATGGTTTCAGTTTTCACCATTGAGAACGATGTTGGCTGTGGATTTGTCATATACGGCCTTTATTATGTTGAGGTAAGTTCCCTCTATGTCTACTTTCTGGAGAGTTTTTATCATTAATGGGTGTTGAATTTTGTCGGAAGCTTTTACTGCATCTATTGAGATGGTCATATGGTTTTTCTCCTTCAATTTGTTCATATGTTTTATCATATAGATTGATTTGCATATATTGAAGAATCCTTGCATTCCTGGGACAAACCCAACTTGATCATGGTGTATGATCCTTTTAATGTGCTGTTGGATTCTGTTTGCTAGTATTTTGTTGAGGATATTTGCATGTATGTTCATCAGTGATATTGGCCTGTAGTTTTCTTTCTTTGTGACGTATTTGTCTGGTTTTGGTATCAGGGTGATGGTGGCCTCGCAGAATGAGTTTGGGAGTGTTCCTCCCTCTGCTATATTTTGGAAGAGTTTGAGAAGGTAAGGTGTTAGCTCTTCTCTACATGTTTGATAGAATTGGCCTGTGAAGCCATCTGGTCCTGGGCTTTTGTTTGTTGGAAGATTTTTAATCACAGTCTCAATTTCAGTGCTTGTGATTGGTCTGTTTACATTTTCTATTTCTTCCTGCTTCAGTCTCAGAAGGTTGTGCTTTTCTAATAATTTGTCCATTTTCCCAGGTTGTCCATTTTATTGGCATATAGTTGCTTGTAGTAATCTCTCATGATCCTTTGTATTTCTGCAGTGTCAGTTGTTACTTCTCCTTTTTCAAGACTATTGATTTGCGTCTTCTCCCTTTCTTCCTTGATGAGTCTGGCTAACAGTTTATCAATTTTGTTTATCTTCTCAAAGAACCAGCTTTTAGTTTTATTGATCTTTGCTATCGTATCCTTCTTTTCTTTTTCATTTATTTCTGATCTGATCCTTATGATTTCTTTTCTTCTGGTAACTTTGGGGTTCTTTTGTTCTTCTTTCTCTAATTGCTTTAGGTGAAAGGTTAGGTTGTTTATTCGAGATGTTTTTTGTTTCTTGAGGTAGGATTGCATTGCTATAAACTTCCCTCTTAGAACTGCTTTTGCTGCATCCCATAGGTTTTGGGTTGTTGTGTTTTCATTGTCATTTGTTTCTAGGTATTTTTTTGATTTCCTCTTTGACTTCTTCAGTGATCTCGTGGTTGTTTAATAGTGTATTGTTTAGCCTCCATGTGTTTGTAGTTTTTGCAGAATTTTTCCCTGTAATTGATATCTAATCTCATAGTGTTGTGGTCAGAAAAGATACTTGTTATGATATCAATTTTCTGAAATCTACCAAGGCTTGGTTTGTGACTCAAGAGACGATCTATCCTGGAGAATGTTCCATGAGGACTTGAGAAGAAAGTGTATTCTGTTGTTTTTTGATGGAATGTCCTATAAATATCAATTAACTCCATCTTGTTTAATGTATCATGTAAAGCTTGTGTTTCCTTATTTATTTTCATTTTGGATGATCTGTCCATTGGTGAAAGTGGGGTGTTAAAGTCCCCTACTGTGATTGTGTTACTGTTGATTTCTCCTTTTATGGCTGTTAGCATTTGCCTTCTGTACTGAGGTGCTCCTATGTTGGGTGCATAAATATTTACAATTGTTCTATCTTCTTCTTGGTTTGATCCCTTGACTATTATGTAGTGTCCTTCTTTCTCTCTAGTAACAGTCTTTATTTTAAAGTTTATTTTGTCTGATATGAGAATTGCTATTCCAGCTTTATTTTGATTTCCATTTGCATGGAATATCTTTTTCCATCCCCTCACTTTCAGTCTACATGTGTCCCTAGGTCTGTAGTGGGTCTCTTGTAGACAGCGTATATATGGGTCTTGTTTTTGTATCCATTCAGCCAGTGTATATCTTTTGGTTGGAGCACTTAATCCATTTACATTTAAGGTAGTTATTGATAGGTATGTTCCTATTAACCATTTTCTTAATTGTTTTGGGTTTGTTATTGTAGGTCTTTTCCTTCTCTTGTGTTTCCTGCCTAGAGAAGTTCCTTTAGCATTTTTTGTAAAGCTGGTTTGGTGGTGCTGAATTCTCTTAGCTTTTGCTTGTCTGTAAAGGTTTTAATTTCTCCATCCAATCTGAATGAGATCCTTGCTGGGTAGAGTAATCTTGGTTGTAGGTTTTTCCCTTTCATCACTTTAACATGTTCTGACACTCCCTTCTGGCTTGCAGAGTTTCTGCTGAAAGATCAGCTGTTAACCTTATGGGGATTCCTTTGTATGTTATTTGTTGTTTTTCCCTTGCTGCTTTTAATATTTTTTCTTTGTATTTAATTTTTGGTAGTTTGATTAATATGTGTCTTGGTGTGTTTCTCCTTGGATTTATCCTGTATGGGACTCTCTGTGCTTCCTGGAATTGATTGACTATTTCCTTTCCTGTATTAGGGAATTTTTCAACTATAATCTCTTCAAATATTTTCTCCGTCCCTTTCTTTTTCTCTTCTTCTGGGCCCCCTATAATTCGAATGTTGGTGTGTTTAATGTTGTCCCAGAGGTCTCTGAAACTGTCCTCAATTCTTTTCATTCTTTTTTCTTTATTCTGCTCTGTGGTAGTTATTTCAACTATTTTATCTTCCAGGTCACTTATCCGTTCTTCTGACTCAGTTATTCTGCTATTGATTCCTTCTAGAGAAATTTTAATTTCATTTATTGTGTTGTTCATCATTGTCCGTTTCCTCTTTAATTCTTCTAGGTCCTTGTTAAACGTTTTTTGTGTTTTCTCCATTCTATTTCCAAGATTTTGGAATCACTGTTACTATCATTACTCTGAATTCTTTTTCAGGTAGACTGCCTATTTCCTGTTCATTTGTTTGGTCTGGTGGGTTTTTACCTTGCTCCTTCGTCTGCTGTGTGTTTCTCTGTCTTTTCAATTTGCTTAACTTACTGTGTTTGGTGTCTCCTTTTCACAGGCTGCAGGTTCGTTGTTTTTGGTGTCTGCCCCCAGTGGCTAAGGTTGGTTCAGTGGGTTGTGTAGGCTTCCTGGTGGAGGGGACTGGTGCTTATGTTCTGGTGAATGAGGCTGGATCTTGTCTTTCTGGTGGGCAGGACCCTGTCTGGTGGTGTGTTTTCGGGTGTCTGTGACATTATGATTTTAGGCAGCCTCCCTCTAATGGGTGGGGTTGTGTTCTTGTGTTGCTAGTTGTTTGGCATAGGGTGTCCAGCACTGTGGCTTGCTGGTCGTTGAGTGGAGCTGGGTCTTGGTATTGAGATGGAGATCTCTGGGAGAGCTTACGCCATTTGATATTACATGGAGCTGGGAGGTCTCTGGTGGACCAACGTCCTGAACTCGGCTCTCCCACCTCAGAGGCACAGGACTGACACCCTGCTGGAGCACCGAGACCCTGTCAGCCAAATGGCTCAGAAGAAAAGGGAGGAAAACAGAAAGAAAGAAAGAAAAAAATAAAATTAAATTAAAATAAAAAATTTTAAAAACTATTAAAAATTAAAAGAAATTAAAAAGTAATAAAAAAAAGAAAGAAAGAAGAGAGCAACCAAACCAAAAAACAAATCCACCAATGATAACAAGTGCTAAAAACTATAGTGTAAAAAAAAAAAAACCAGACAGAACCCTAGGACAAATGGAAAAGCAAAGCTATACAGCCAAAATCACACAAAGAAGCATACACATACACACTTGCAAGGGAATTTTTGCAAGGGAAAAAGGAAAATAATATATATCTTTTGGGAAGTCTGAGGTCTTCTGGCAGCGTTCAGTAGGTGTTCTGTAGGAGTTGTTCCACATGTAGATGTACTTCTGATGTATTTGTGGGGAGGAAGGTGATCTCCACGTCTTACTCCTCCACGATCTTGAAGGCCTCTTCCCACTCTTATTCTTTTTTTTTTCTTTTTTTTTTGGTGGTATGTGGGCCTCTCACTTTTGTGGCCTCTCCCTTTGCAGAGCACAGGTTCCGGACGTGCATGCTCAGCAGCCATGGCTCACGGGCCCAGCCGCTCCATGGCATGTGGGATCTTCCCGGAGCGGGGCACAAACCCATGTCCCCTGCATCGGCAGGCGGACTCTCAACCACTGCGCCACTAGGGAAGCCCCCTCCTCTTATTCTTAAGTTGCATTTTATTCTCACACATTTGGCTTTACTTTATTTGTAAGTTATTAAGTCCTGGATTCCTAGGCTTGGTTTTAGCAGTGGCTTCACTTCTCACTTTACTTAACACTTAAATTTATATAAAATGTCTAACATAAATAGAACTTAACTTCTAACCCCCTGCTGTATTGGACAATATTTAGATCACCAGCACCAATATTCATTGTAAAAAATTTGCTCCTGCAATAAAAAGCTTCTCTACACCTTTCCTGAGCCCATATATTCAATGAACAGTACATAAATGGAGAGTCATCAGTCTAGAAAGAACTGTACATGCAAGCTGGCATTCTCTTTGCCACTCAAAAAAATGCCTCACAAAAGTCCAGTTTATTCCCAAATAAAATGACATGTTCATATCCTCTTCCTCCATTCCTGCTTAGCATCTTCTTTTGTGCCATTTAAAAATGTATGTATGCTTCATCAAATAGTTTGAGTCTTTTATTTTGAAAATTAATCTGATCATATTGCTAGTGAGACTTTTTTCTGAACCTCAGAAGCAGACACCCTATGTGCTATTCATTTTGCTAATCATTTTAATAGACTAATAGCAGCCAAAATAAATAATGTTTTAAAAATAGAAACACAATGCATAGACAGTAAACTTTTAAATATTTGATTCCATTGTCTTTACTTTCCAATTGCAGTCTATGTTCCATTGAATTCCTCTCAGTAGAACTTTTAAAAACCCTTCTGAAATAGAGCAAAATACTCATATTCTTGTCCCCCACAAATTTGATTAGTTAATATTGGTATTTTCTTTGTGCTTAGTATTTGGATAATGAAAATAAGATACAGGCTCTTATTTTCAGGGACTTTCAAAATTACTAGGGGCAGAAGCATCTGAGTGTTGGGGGAACAGAAACGGAAAAGAGCAATTACTTTGGAGTAGGTAAGGGGAGTTTTATGTAATAGACGATAACCTGAGATGAAACAAAACGAAAGTGTCTATTGCCTAGATAGGCAAAGCACAAAATAATAAAGAGACTAGATGCAGAGACGAACTTTATATTTGGTAGGCATTAAAGACAAGGTGAAAATCTGAGGAAAGCATGAATTAAGGAAACTGCACAGATACAACTTTTATTGGAAATAAATGGCCATGTTGTAGGTGGCACTGAGAGAAGAGCTATTGGTCATGTATTATATAACATGGAGTAATTGACACAGGGAACTATATTCAATATCCTGTGATAAACTATAATAGACAAGAATATGAAAAAGTATATATGTATAACAATCACTGTGTTATATAGCATAAATTAACACAATGTTGTAATCAACTATACTTCAATAAAATAAATTTTAAAAAATAAAATCATTTGGACTGCAAAAAAGTTAATATTTAATATTAATAGCTTTACTTCATAAAGCTAATGGTAAAGAGAAATGCAGTGTCTCAGGTAATGAAATCTATCAGTGGTATTTAAGATGAACTAGAAACAAGAATGGAATCTGCAAATCCAAGCATAAGAAAATACAGACTTGCTCTAGGTGATGATACTAGGAGTTAAGATGAGAGGATATCTAAATAGTATTCTTTTAAAAAGAAAAAAAAGGAATTGCAGAGTAATGAGTAGGAGAAGATAGCTAAGAGGGAAGAAACAAGAAACAGCAGAATCTGACAAAGTTTGGAATGTTGAAGATTCCTGATTTGGGCAATGATAATGCCAATTCCTCACATACTAAGTAAGGATGAATAAAGTAGAATATTCTGTGGGAATTGTCTAATATGTAGGTAAGTGTGGTACTAAAGCCCAGTTATAATATAGCAACTAGTGGTGCCAATATGGAACTCCTAAGAATACAAATAAAAAGCTTAAGTGTTCAGAATCTTTTGAATTAATTACTACGGGAACAAATATCCAGAAGCCAGTAAACAACATCCATAGCCAGTGGCATCTCAGTGGGGGGAAAAGGCTCAATGGAAAAGGAAGTGAGCAAATTAGGTACAAGTCAAGAATAGAAAAAAACTATATGGTTAGACAAGATAAAATAATAGGAACAAGAAATTCACAGGAGAGGAAACCCAAATGGATAACAGATATTAAAAAGGGGAAAAAATCCCACAATACCACTTTACATCCATTAGATTGGCCACAAAATAATAAATCTGGGTAATGCCAAGTACTGGCATAGATGTGGTGAAATGGGCACACTTGTGTACAGCATGTATACTCCAATGATCAAGCAATACCATTCCTATATAAATATCTCCAAGGAGTAATCTCACAGGCTCATAAGGTGATCTGCATAAGAAATTCTTCATTTATTGAGGTATAATTTCTATACAGTAAAATGCAGATGTTAAATGTAGAACTCATGAGTTTTTTCATATTATACCCCATGTAACCACCACCTAGATGAAAATATAAAATATTTTAATTATCCCAGGAAGTTTCCTTGTGGTCCTTCCCAGTCAATTACTGACCTCCAGAGGTGACCACCATTCTGACCATGATGATACCTTTGCAAGAAGAGTAATTTTTTATTCTAATATAGTTCAATTTACTATCAAATGAGGTGGAAAATATTATTTTTTGGTTTTGTTGTTCTCCAAAGGAACTTGTACGACACTGGTATTATTTCTTTAAACGACAGGAAGAATTTACCAATGGAGAGAGGTTTTAAATTCTAGGTTAAACTTCTTTAATAGATAAAAAGACTACTAAAATTTTTCTCTTTCTGTTTGTGACATTTCTTATAACTTGTGTTTTTCTAGGATTGTGTCCATTTCGTCTCAGTTATCAAATTTGTTAGCATAAAGTTCATCATAATATCTTCTTAATATCCAGTGATACAATCCCCCCTGGTCACCAGAACCAGGTGCTCCAGGGGTATCCTGTGTGGGCTGCATGTACTCACCTGTTGTGGTTGGGCCATGATTGCTGTGAGCATGCTGGAGGGTGGAATGGCCCCCTGGAGCAGGACCCACTTTGGGGGGGGCACTGGTGCCAGCTGAGGCTGCCCACTGGGTGGAGTGGGGTGGGTCCTTAGAGGAACATTGGGTGCATGGTGTTAGTGAGGCTAATGGAGAGTGGGAGAGTGACAGAAATGGTACCTGCCAGCACCAGGCCAGCTAGGTGGAAGGAGAGCAAAAAAAAATGCACTAGCACTTCTGTCCCTAGAGAAAGTTCCACTAGATCCCTGCCCCTCTGGCACATGCTCTAAAATTAGTCAGTGAATCTCATTCTCGTATAACCCAGGCACTTTCAAGCTGCTACCTCTGCAATGGGACTCAGAGAGAGTAAGTCTGTATGTGAGCCCTTCAAGAGTGGAGTCTTAGTTTCTGACAGCCGTCCAGCGTTCCCAGATGTAAGCCCCACTGGTTTTCAAAACCAGATGTTGGGGGACTTGTCTTCCTAGTGCAGGTATCCTGGGCTGGAGAGTGCAACGTGGGGCTTGGACCCCTCACTTTTCAAGGGGGACCTCTGCAGTTATGATACCTTCTTGCTTGTGGGTCATCATACTGGGTGTGTGGGTTCTGAATAGACTGTGTCTCTGCCCCTACTACATATCTCAATGTGGCCTTTTCTTTATATCCTTAGTTGTAGAAAATCTGTTCTGCTAGTCTTCATGTCATTCTCGGAGATAGTTAGTTGTTCTCTGTGTAGCTGTAATTTAAGTGTGTTTGTGGGAGGAGATGAGCTCAGGATTTTCCTACTCTACCATCTTGATATAAAGCAATAAATTCCTATCTGGGTGGTACTTCAGCTTCATCCCACAAGTTCTGATGTGTCATATCTTTTTTTTTTTTTTTTTTTTTTTGCGGTACGCGGGCCTCTCACTGTTGTGGCCTCTCCCATTGCGGAGCACAGGCTCTGGACGCACAGGCTCAGCGGCCATGGCTCACGGGCCCAGCCGCTCCGTGGCATGTGGGATCTTCCTGGACCGGGGCACGAACCCGTGTCCCCTGCATCGGCAGGCGGACTCTCAACCACTGCACCACCAGGGAAGCCCTGATGTGTCATATCTTCATTATCATTCTGCTCAAAATATTTTCTAATTCCACTGTGGTTTTTTCTTTGACTTATGAGCTATGTGTATATATGCTGCTTACTTTCTAAACATTTGGATGTTCTAATTGTCTCTCTGTTCAGAGTTTTGATTTATTTCAACAGTAGCTAGAGAACATATAATGTATGATTTCAATCCTTTGAAATTTGTTGCAATTAGCTTTATGTCCCAAAATAGGGTCTATTTTGGTCAGTGTGCCACATGCACTTGAAAAGAACGTGTAATCTACAGTTGTGGGATGGAGTGACCTATGTATGTCAGTTAGGTCATACTGGTTTATTGTGTTCAAATCCTCTACATCTTTACAGACTCTTTTGTCTGTAAACAGATAAAAATCAATTACTGAGATAGGCATATCAAAATCTCCAACTATGATTGTGTATTTATCTTTCCTTTTAGTATAATCCATATTTTCTGTATATATTTTGAGGCTATGTTATTAAGTGCATACAAATTTATATTTTTGTAATCCTGTTGAATTGAAATTTTATCAATTTCAGAGAAAGAGGGCACATTACTGAAGATACAACAGACATTAAAATGATAATACAGGAATATTATGAAACAACTGAATGTCAAATATTGACAACTTAGATAAAATGCACAAACTCCTTGAAAGAAAAATTATCAAAACAAGAAGAAATAGAAAATGTGAACATTCCTATATCTATTAAAGAAACTGAATTTGAAATTAAAGATAATCCCACAAAGAAAACTTCAGACCCAGATGAGTTCACTGGTAAATTTTATCATATATTTAAGGAAAAATTATAAAATTTAAAGCAATCTTATACAAAATCACTGAACAGAGGAGTGAACTTTGAAAAATCCTAGCAAATATAGCAATTTTACACAAACTCTTCCAGAAGACAGAGCAGGCATGGAATTTCAACTCATTTTATGAGGTTAGCATTAACATGATACTGAAATCAAAGATGAAAAAAATCCCCCCAAACTAAAGATTAATATCTCTCAGAAACATAAGAGATAAAAACCTTTACCAAATACTAGCAAATTGAATCAAGAAATACATGAAAGAAGATAATACATCATGATCAAGTAAGGTTTATCCTGGGAATGCAAGGTCAGTTTAACATCTGAAAATCAGTGAAATTCATCACATTACCAGAATAAAATGTTCATATCAATAAATGCAGAAAAAGCATTTTGAAAATCTCATATCCATTCATGTTAAAAACTCTTCAAACTAGGAATAAAAATAAATTGCCACAAATTAATTAAGGAAAACCACAGCTAATATTCTTAATGATGAAAGACTGAAAGACTTTGCCTTCAGATTGGGAACAAGATAAAATAAAAATAAAGGGCATGCAGACTAAAAAGGAAATGATAAAAAGACATGACAATGGATACAGAAAATTTTAAGGAATTTACAAAAAGACTCACTAGAATTAATGAGTGAATTTATTAGCAAGGTCTCAGAATACAGGGTAAATGTACAAGGATCAACTGTAAGAGTTCCACTTCTAGTATGGAGAAGTAACCTCCTAAACAAAAATTCTTCTACAGACAGTAACTGTAAGCTCTAGAGAAACAAAACAAAACAGGTATTGGTAGAGTGAATAAAAGCAAGCAGATTTTGGAGAGAAGTCAGAAGTTAGAGGAAGTCTGAACAGAGATCTGAGTTGCTATCCACCTTAGGTGAGACAGCATCTCCGATTTGAGTATAACCTGGTTAATTGCCTACTGTGAAAAAACGCAGAACAGTGTAACAGAATATAGTGTTACTACAACATAACACTGATAATGTTCAAGATACAATCCAAAATTACTCAATATATGATGACCTAGAAAAATGTTCTTTTGGTCACTCTCCAGTGTCTTCAGTAGTTTTTAAAATATATTTTCCAGAATTAACAGTTTGGGGGCTTCCCTGGTGGCACAGTGGTTGAGAGTCCGCCTGCCGATGCAGGAGACACGGGTTCGTGCCCCGGTCTGGGAAGATCCCACATGCCGCGGAGCGGCTAGGCCTGTGAGCCATGGCTGCTGAGCCTGTGCGTCCGGAGCCTGTGCTCCGCAATGGGAGAGGCCACAACAGTGAGAGGCCCACGTACCGAAAAAAAAAAGAGATGGATAGAATTAACACTTTTGATCTGTTAGATGGGTTGGTCCAATGGAAACAATTCAGTCCTACTATGGTTCGTGTTAATTTTTGTATATAGTGTGAGGTTTGGGTCAAGGTTTTTTCCATTTGATACTAATATCCATTTGTTCAAGTGCAATTTGTTCAAAAGATGTTCCTTTCTCCCACTGAATTGTATTTGCACCTTTCTCAAAACTCAGTTGTCCATATACATGTGGGTCTATTTTTGGACTCTCTTTTGTTCCATTTATATATCTGTTTGTCCTTACACCAATACTACACTGTCTGAATTACTGTAGCTTTATAGTAAATCTGAACATTAGGTAGTGTAAATCTTTCATACTTTTTCTTCTTTCTCAAGACTGTGTTGGCTATTCTAGGTCCTTTGTATATCCATATAAACTTTAAAATCTCGTTGTCAGTTTTAATCCCCTATAATTACAAATAATTGATTGAAAAAGTAGAATATAATTCCATAAAGCAACAGATCTCAACAACACACAACCAACTTTAAATCTATATATAGATTTTATATATATATATATATATATATACAGTATTAGTACACAACACCCATCAACAGCTAAATATATTCTTTTCTCAGACCACAACAGAATTAAATTAGACAACATAAAGGAAATAGACAAATTCCTTAAAAAATACAACTTACTATGTCTGACAAAAGATGAAACAGAAAATCTGAATAGCCTTATGTCTATTAAATAAATTGAATTTGTTATTAAAGCTTTCTCGTCAAGAAAATTCCAAGCCCGATGGTTTCACTGGTGAATTCCATGAAACAGTAAAAAAAGTAACAATCTTACACAAACTATTTCAGATAATAGAGAAGGGAAAACTTCACAACTCATTTTTTTTGTGGCCAGCATAACCCTAATACTGAAACCTGACAAAGATATTGCAAAAGAAGAGAAAACTACAAACCAATATCACTCATGAAAAATGCCAATATTTTTAAAAAAATCAGTAAATAGAATCCAACAATGCATTGATATAATAAGGTTAATAAATCAAAATCAACTAGTATTTATCTCAAAAATGCAAGGTCAATTTAACATTTGAAAATCAATAAATAAATTCACATATTAACAAAATAAAAGTGATCATATGATCACTCTAATAAGATGAAGAAAAAGCACTTGACAAAATACAATATGTAACCATGATAAGAGAAAACCTCTTCAATAAGCTAGGATTAGAAAGAACTTACATAACCTGATAAAGGGCAGCTTCAAAAAACCTACAGCTAACATCATACTTCATGGTATGAACTTTCTGCCCCAAATATCAGAACAAGGCAAGCATGCCCATGCTCAACACTTCTCTTCAACATCAAACTAAAGGTCTTAGACTGAAATAAGGAAAGGAAAAGAAATAAAAATCATGAGATTGGAAAGGAAGAAGTAAAAGTGCCCTTAAAGTGATGATGATTACTTACATGAAAAACCCCAAGGAACCTACAAGAAAACTAATAGGTGGATTTAGAAATGCCTCAGGATACAAAGTCAACATACAAAAATAAATCACTAGCAATTTATACTAGCAATGAACCACCTGAAAATAAAAAAAACACAATGCCATTTATAATAGTATCAAAAAACATTAAATACTTAGGGATAAATTTAATGGAGGATACATAAAACTTCTAAACAGAAAGCTATAAAACATTGCTGAAAGAAATCAAAGGTCTAAATAGATGTAGGAAGTTGTCATATTCATGGATTCAAAGGCTCAATATTATTAAGATGTCAGTTCTCCTAAAATTGATCTACAGAATTAATACCAAAATCCCAGCAAGCTTTTTCAAAAAAATTACAAACTGATTATAAAATTTATATGGAAATGCAAATGACCTAGAAGAGCTAAAGTAATTTTTTTAAAAAGCCAAGCTGGAGAACTTACCCTACCTGACTTCAAGACTCATTATAAAAGCTACAGTAATTAAGTATGGGTCTGGCAAAAGGACAGTGTATTAACTATATTTTCTTATTTTCTGTATTCTTGATGCTCTGGCATCCGATGCCTTGCTGATCCTGGAGAGACTGCCCCTCCCAGGCCTAGTTATTTCCTAGAGGCAGTAAATGACTTCCCTTTAACGTACCTTTCATATGCAAAACAACCAATCCAGAGCCCATATCCACCAATTATCTCCTTCATCACGATCTCACAGGTTGAGCCACTAGCCCCATGCCCAAATCACCTCAGGGCTGGGTACCAGGCAACTCCCTACACCCCAGAGCCAGCTGAAATTACTCAAACTAGCTAATTCTAAACCTCCCCAGCCTGATTACTCTGGCTCACCCATTATTTCCATGAAAATCACAATAAAGTCTCTTGCCCATGCTTCCTCCTCACAAATTCTACCTCGTGATTGACCCTGGTGCTCCCTGGTGTGACCCTACGTGGTGTGGCATGCCTCCTCCTCTTGAGAACTGTGAGTTACAAACTATTTTCAATGGCAGTTGTCTCTGGATCTGTTGACCTCACCATACATAAATAATAATAAAACCTTCATTTTAAAACAGAAAGACATATAGATCAATTGAACAGAATAGAGAATCCAGAAATAGGTTCACATATATGAAATCAATTGATCTTAATAAATGTGCCTAGGAAATTCAGTGGGAAAAAAGTCTCTTCAGCAAATGGTTCTAGAACAACTGAATGTCGTATTGAAAAAAATGAACATCAATCCTTACAGTAAACACACAAAATGGATCATAGACCTAAACTGAAAAAGCTAAAATAATAAAACTTATAGAAGAAAATATGAGAAAATTTTTGTGACCTTGTAGTAGGCAAAGATTTCTTAAACAGATCACAAAAAATACTAAAAGTTTGAAAAAGATGATAAATTAGACTCCATCAAAATTAAAATATTTGCCTTTTGATAGGCAACAGTAAGAAAATAAAATTGCAAGGCACAAACGGACTCACAGACTTAGAGAATGAACTTATGGTTACCAGTGGGGGGCAGGGTGGAGGGAAGGGATAGTTAGGGAGTTTGGGATTGACATGTATACGCTGCTATATTTAAAAAGGATAACCAACAGGGACCTACTGTATAGCACAGGGAACTCTGCTCAATGTTATGTGGCAGCCTAGATGGGAGGGGAGGCTGGGGGAGAATGGATACATGTATATGTATGGCTGAGTCACTTTGCTGTGCACCTGAAACTATCACAGCATTGTTAATCGGCTATACTCCAATATAAAATAAAAGTTAAAAAAATATTTAAAAAAATTGCAAGGCACAGATTGGAACAAAATATCAGTGATACATATATCTGGCTTAGGAGTTGTATAGAGCAAATATAAACAACTCTTAAAACTCAATAAAAAGAAGACAAACAACCCAATAAAAAATGCGAAAGATATTTGAATAGACAACTCACAAAAATGTACAAATGGTCAATAAGCACATGAAAAGATACTTATCATTACTCATCAGAGGAATGCAACTTAAACTCATACATCCACTACAATAGCAAAGATTAAAGAGACTGACGATAGCAAGTGTTGGTGAGGATTTGGAACAACAGAAATTCTCATGTATTGCTGTTAGGAATGTAAAATAATACAGCCGCTTTGGAAGACAGTTTGGCAATTATAAGAAACATAAGCAAACACTGATTATATTATACCAGCAACTCCACTCCTAGGTGAGTTACGCAAGAGAAATGTAAACATATGTTCACACACAGACATATCAGAATGTTCACTGCAGCTTTATTCATAATAACCAAACAATGACCACCTGTCATCAACAGGTATAGAGATAAACAAATTACAGTATAGTCATACCACGGAATAGTATTCACTATTTAAAAGGAACAAATTAGTGATACACTCAATAACATGAATGAATTGCAAAATCATTATGCTGAACAAATAAAGTCAGACGCCAAAGGGTATATACAGTATGATTCCATTTATATGAAACCCTAATAAAGACAAATCTAATCTATAATAACAAAAAGCATGCCAATGGTTGCCTGGGGCCGAAGTGGTGTTGAGTATTAACTTCAAGGGGCATGAAGGTGCATTCTGTGTGATGGAATGTAATATGTCATGATTGGGGTGGTGGTTATATCAGTGTGTACCTTTGTCAAAACTTAGGAAACTGTACTCTTAAAATGGATACATTTTATGGTATGTAAATTATACCTTAATAAAGCTGATTTTAAAAGAAAAAATGCTAGGTGACAGTGATCATAAAGTCAGAAGATGGGAGAGAGGCGTGAGATAGGGAAGGTAGAGAGAAGTGAGGAATCTAAAGGCAATACCTACAAAGAGAAAAGAAGGTGAGGCTGGTTGTAGATGATAGTTTATTGGTATCTTAGAGTGAGAAGATGAAAATGAGATGGGGAAGAAGGTGAAAGGGCACCAGGGAGAACAGGAGTGAGGCAACCAACTGATCTTCAAAGATGGTAAATCCATTAAAACCTGAATGTATATGATAAGGATCTAAGACCCTGGGAGTGGGGTTTCGGTACTAAAGCATAAAAATGTGATGGAAGGAGAGAATATCCAAGAAAACCAGATCCATACTGAGGAAGCCTGTCATATAATCGAGACTATACATATTGCAGCAATTCTCCTGGAGGAAAGCCAAGCCAAGAAGACAGTTGATAACAGTAAGGGAAATAAAGGGAGAGAGCAATTTGGTACCAGAGAGGCCAATGTTATCTATTTTCAAGAAGTCTCTAAAGTTTGGAACCTTCAGTGGGAAGCACCCACATAGCACAGGGAGATCAGTTTGGTGCTTTGTGACCACCTAGAGGGGTGGGAAGGGAGGGTGGGAGGGAGGGAGACGCAAGAGGGAAGAGATATGGGAACATGTGTTATGTATAACTGATTCACTTTGTTGTAGAGCAGAAACTAACACACCATTGTAAAGCAATTATACTCCAATAAAGATGTTAAAAAAAAAAAAAGGGTAGCAATCATAGCCTTTTACAAGTATCAGCCTCAAGTATTTCCATGTCTCCCTTCTGCCCGGATCACACTCGCTCACCTGAGCAGCTCTGATGTGGGGTTTCCTCCTCCAACGTCCAAGGCTCCTCTCCTTGCTCCAACTTGAAGATGACCTCTGGCTTGGGAATTTCACACCCTGTTAACAGGAAATGATAGAAAATGGGGTCCAGCTAATTGCTTTCCATTTGTTCTTTGGAAAAGTGACCACATTTCATTGGGAAAAGAGTAATAAGCGCAAAGGTGCAAAGGGACTGAAGAATCTCAGACCAATCAAGGATGACACCATCACACACTTCAGATGCCCCAGAGCACTCAGCAGCTGAGGATGGAAGCAGCCTCTCTGAGGTTCTGTGTTAGTTCCCCTAGGGCTGCTCTAACAAAGTACTGAAAACTGGGTGGCTTAAAACAATAGGAAGGTATTGTCTCATATTTCTGGAGGCTAGAAATCTCAAATCAAGGTGTTAGCAGGGTCATGTTCTCTCTGGCAGATATAGGGGAGAATCCTTCCTTGCATCTTCTAGCACTTGTGCTTGCCAAAAATCTTTAGCATTCCTTGGCTTGTAAACGCATCTTACTCCAGTCCCATGGCTGTCTTCTCCCTGTGCGTCTCTTCTCATTGTCTTCCCTCTATGTGTGCCTATTTCAGTGCCCAAATTTCCCTTTTTTGTAAGGATACCACTCAATTAGGGCCCAGACCAATGACCTCATCTTAACTTGATCCCCTCTGTAAAGATTACTACTTGCAAATAAGGGCACATTCTGAGGTACTGGGGGTTAAGATTTTAACATATTTTTTTGAGGGGACACAATTCAACCCGTAAGAGCCGGCCCTCTGATGCCCCAAAATTCATGTCCTTCCCATGTGCAAAATACACTAACCCCATCCCAGTATCCCCCAAAGTCTTAATCATCCCAGCATCAACTCTTATGCCTAAAATCTCATCTAAACATCAACTCAAAGTCTCAAATCACATCATCTAAATCATCCAAATCTTACAGGTGAGACTTGAGTATGAGTCATTCTGGGACAACATTCCTCTCCATGCAAACCTGTGGAAGCAGATGAGTTATCTGCTTCCAAAATACAGTGGTGGGACAGGCAGAGGATAGATGATACTCCCATTCCAAAAGGGAGAAATTAGAATTTAAAAAGGGATGGGAGGTCTCAAGCAAGTCTGAAACCTAGCAGGGCAAATTCCATTAGATTTTAAGGCTTCACAATAATTCTCATTGGTACAACACTCTGTCCTCCAAGCCCACGAGGGTGGTAGCCCCACCCACTCAGCCCCGGGCCAGGAGTGGCACCACTTACTATTACCACTAGTGACCCATTAGCAAAAATTTTGCTTCCTGTACCGGCAACCTTATGCTCTGCTGTTCTACACGTTTTAGTTCCAAAGGGAGGAACACTTCCACCGAGAGACACAACGATTCCCTTGAACTGGAAGTTAAGTCTGCCACCTGGACATCTTGGTCTTTTCATGTCTCTGAATCGACAGGCAAAGAAGGGAGTTACTGTGCTGGCTGTGGTGGTTGATCTTGACCACCAAGGGGAAATTGGACTGCTATATCATGATGGAGGTAAAGAAGAGTATGTCTAGAATACAGGAGACCCCATAAGGCATACTATCATGCCCTGTGATTAAAGTCAATGGAAAACTACAACAATTCAACTCAGGCAGCACTACTGATGGGCCAGACCCTTCAGGAATAAAGTTTTGGGTCATCCCACTTGGTAAAAAACCACAACCAGCTGAGGTGCTTGCTGAGAGCAAAGGGAACAAAAAACGGGGTAGTGGAAAAAGGAATTCTGCTTCAGGACTGCGACATAAGAAATCTGCCTAGTTTGCAGTCTGTGGCCTGCCCTGTGGATTTCAGACTCAAAAGTTCGACATCAACTCACCTGAATTTCCAGCCTGCTGGCCTGCCCTTCAGACTTGCCAGTCCCCACAACTGGGTGAGCTGGTTCCTTAAAATATATCTCTCCCCCCTACTCTGTATTTATGTACACACGTGCGCGTGCACGTATGTGTATACTCTCTATATGTATATACCTGTATCCTATTGGTTCTATTTCTCTGCAGAACCATAATAGAGAGTGGCTCTAGAGGAACAGAATCTCAAGGATGAGTTTTCTGAATTAGTTATGGGATTTCTAGAATTGATTCCTTATTCTGATTAGATTCAAAAGCACTAATGACTCTATTTCAGTAGTAAGGAGGGCACTAATAGTCCCTGGTGTAACATGGCAATAGAGATATGCAAAATGTCAACACTGGATACTCCTAATCAAATGCTTGTAAGAAGTGAGGTTCTGGATAACCTTGTATTTGATACCTTGGAAATTTTTGTCAAACTTCCAAGTATAATAAGATTGCCTGGTTACTCCTAATTGCGCTGGATGAAGTGGGGAAAGAAAAGGATGAGCTCAGGGATTTGATTTTCCAGATCATGCATCGCATAAGTGACCTGAAAATTTCTCTGTCTGTCCTGAAAGTAACCCTTAGCTCCTATAGCTGCAGAGCTGAGATGGCTGAAAACCAAACCCAGAGTCTCATCCTGTGAGTGGCTAAATTACAACACAAATTGAATTCCCAACTTCACAGAGTGTCTGCTGTTAAAGGAGAGCATTGATGAGGAAGGAACGGGATCCTGAAAACTGGAATGGAGACATATGAGGACACTGAACTTCTAAATTCAGATGAGTCTTTGCCAGTAGAAGCAGCCCTTTTACCCTCAACTGAGAAGTTTAACCCTCCTCTGCCAGAGGAGCCTGCAGTGGGCTCCCCTGAGGGACTTGCCTTGTAAGGTACTGCTGGTTCCCCTCAGGACCTATGTCTACCACCCTTCTTTGCTTCCAGACCTATAACTAGACTTAAGTCTCATCAAGGCCCAAGGGTGAGGTACAGAGTGTGACCCATGAGGAGGTGTGAGATACTCCAAAAGAACTGCATGATTTGTCCAATCTATACGGACAGAAATCTGGGGAATATGTGTGGAAATGGATATTAAGAGTGTGGGATAATGGAAAGAACATAAAGTTGGATCAGGCCAAAATTATTGATATGTGTACACTAAGCAGATTCTGAATGTAATGTTGCCACTTGAGGGGTTAGGAAGGGCTGAAACAGTGTGTTTGGCTGGTTGGTTGAAACATGGACCAAAACATGGCCCACACTAAATGTAGCTGAAATGCCAGGACTACTTTGGTGTACTACAGAGGAAGGCATCCAAAGGCTTAGGGAGATTGGAATGTTAGAGTGGATTTATCGTGGAAGGTCTGCTCACTCACACTGGGAGGGTCCAGAGACACACCTGTCATGATGACTGTGACTAATAAATTTGTGAAGGGGCCCCGGGTAATCTGTGATTGCTCTTTGCTGCAAGCTCCTTGCTGTAGGTCAGAAATTTCAGTGGGAACTTCTGCCAGTGAACTGGGAAACCTAAATGCAATGGGAGTAATTGGATCCTGGGGTGGCAGGGGCCAAACAGAGGCATTGAGTTGTCAAATGCAAGGTGGATGCGGTTACCACAGGGTCAAAGCAGTAATCAGAAAAGTCCGATTCACACATAAGAGTAGACATTTTTATAATACTGTTTTAATTCATTCTCCTACTCATTAGACTTCAGACATCTTTCAAAACAAACCTTTATCTTAGTGTTCCATTATTTAAGAGATAACCTTCTTTAAAGGCAGCAGAGTTAGGACAGTCTAAGAAAAGCAGGACAAAAACAGTATATGAACATTTAGCAAAGAACAGTTTTCAGATATTTATGAAACTATGCTACATACTCATATATTTATGTGTTATATGTCTATACCTCTCTATCCTTCTAACACTATATGAGAATAGGGGAATAGCATTAAATATAACACCTGTTACAGAGTGGCTCATCTGCTCACAGACAGACATATCAACAAATTAAGAGCAAGGAAAGGGGAAATGAAAGAATACTGAGTATTCATTATGTACCAGACACTGCCCTAGGCACTTTAGATAAATTCATTCATTTCATCTTGAAAATAACTCTCCTCTTAGTCCCTTTAGATAAGGAAACTGAGGCTCAGAGAGGTAAAATTCCAAAATCACATAGCTAGTAAGAGGCTTAGTTATTCACTCAACAAGTGGCCGGGTGAAGATTTAAACTTCTTTCTCATATACCATACTACTGTCAAATAGGAAAAAATGCATACATGTCTTTAATATACTTTAGAAATAAAACAAACTTTCTGTGCTGCCAAACAAACAAACAAACAAAAAGTCCAATTCACAGAGATCTATGGGGTTGGCTAGTTGATCCTGACATCCCTAGAAAAGAAACAGGTGGGCAATCTACTAATTTCTTCCTTGATCTGTATAAGGAGAAGAGTCCTAGGTCAAGTGAACAGAAGTCTAACTTGAAACATCAAAACACAGAGTCCTGGCTCCTCAATCAATTCTCAGACTTGAGCCAGTTTATATACCCGGAATGAACACTTTTGAATGAAGGGGAGGCTGGGTCCCTGAAGGAAGGAACCCATGACACTGCCAAAAATTTATACTACTAACCTTTCTCCCAACCTTCCCTAAAGGGACCTATAGCCCTTTACAGGGTACCTGTGCGTTGGGGAAAAAAACAATGAGGCTTACCAGATATCACTGGACCCTAGCACTGAACTGACACTAATTCCAAAAGACCCAAAACATCACTGTGGCCCACCAGACAGCGTAGGGGCTTATAAAAGTGAAGTGATCAATGGAGTTTTCGCTCAGGTCCATCACACACAGTGGGCTCAGTGGATCCCCAAAGCCATCTTGCGGTTATTTCTCTGGTCCAGGAATGCATAACTGGAATACACATACTCAGCAACAGGCAGTATCCCCATATTGGTTTCCTGACCTATGGAGTGAGGCGTTTTATGGTGGGAAATGCCAAGTGGAAGCCACTAGAACTGCCTCTACCTCAGAAAATGGTAAACCAAAAGCAGTACCGCATTCTTGAAGGACTGCAGAGATTACTGCCACCATCAAGGACCTGAAGGATGCAGGGTGGTGGTTGCACTACATCCCTATTCACCGTGCCTATTTGGCCTGTGCAGAAGACAGTGGATTATCATAAACTCAACCTGCTAGTGACTCCAACAGCAGCTGCTGTACCAGATATGGTTTTGTTGCTTGAGCAAATGAACGCACTCCTTGATACCGGGTATGTAGCTATTTATCTGGCAAATGCTTTTTTAAAAAACAATACCTGTTAGTCAAGACCAGCAGAAGCAGTTTTCTCTCCGTTAGCAAGGCCAGCTATACACCTTCACTGTCCTACCTCAGAGGCAGATCAACTCTCCAGTCCTATGTCATAATTTAGTCTGCAGGGATCTTGATCAACTTTCCCTTCCACAGGACATCACATCGGTCCATTACATGGATGATACTATGCTCATTAGACCTAGTGAGCAAGGAGGAGCAACTACTCTAGACTTATGGATAAGACATTTGTGTGGCAGAAGGTGGGAAGTAAATCTGACAAAAATTTAGGGGCCTTCTATCGCAGTGAAATTTCTAGGGGTCCAGTGGTGTGGGGCATGTTGAGATATCCCTTCTAAGGTCTTGAAGAGTAAGTTTTTGTGTCTGGCTTTTCCATAAACAAAAGGAGGGGCAACACCTGCCTCCCAGTGCTGCTCGTAAGGGGCCCAAGTCCTTATGATGGAGGCCCAGCCTGTGGATGGTATGAGGCCAGGAGCCGCCCTTGGAGCACTGAGACTGGGTCCTCCCAGAGTCGTGCTCCTTGAGAATGTGCCTAAAGTGGGCGGTAAACTCCGTCTAAGGCTAAATACTGGCTCAAAATTGATAGTCAACAAGTACCATAAGGGACAGTTGAAGAGAGAGTTCAAGAGAGCATGTTAAGAGGTGTGACCTCAGATCAGATGTGGCGACCTCACACCTGGGTGGTGGCCCTGCCCTCTTAGCTCTGGAACTAATTAGGTGGCTCACCTTCTGGAAACAAAGAGGTGACAGCCAGTCACCCTGCATCTCCCCAGTCTGTGCCCTCTGGGCCTGTGATGGCAGTGACAGCCCTGCTGGCTTCTGAACCATTTTGGGGGTCATTCATCCCTTTTCTTGAAGCGTGTTCATAGCCAAATAGCTTTACTGGACTGTTTCCTGTCTGTAGAATCCCAGAACCCCAGCCTTCCTTCCTTTTTCCCTGCCTCCGGCCTCTTCAGCCCAAGCTGGCAGCGTTTCTTCTGAGATGGTTGACTGGATCCACAAATCATATACCTAATCTTTTTAGCAACTGGTTGTCCAGCCACACCCTTGGTGCTCTTTCCAGAGTACACCTTCTTATATTTTACAGTATGGATAGGCTGAGAATTTTCCAAATCTTCATATTCTAGTTCCTTTTTACTAACAATTCCTTCTTCAATTTCTCTTTCCTCTAGCATTTTACTGTAAGTATGAAGCAGAAACCAAGCCCTGCCTTTAACACTTTGCTTAGAAATCTCCTCAGCTAAATATCCAAATTCATCACTCACGACTTCTGTTTTCTACCCACAATTCAGCCAAATTCTCTGCCACTTTATAATAAGAATCACCTTTCCACTAGTTTCCAATTATATGTTCCTCACTTCCATCTGAGACCTCACCAAAAACACCTTTAACACTCCTATTTCTACCAACAGTTTCTCTGAGGCAATCTAGACATTTTCTATCAAGCACCTGAAAATCTTTCCAGGCTCTACCCATTGCCCAATTCCAAAGCCACCTCCATGGATTTTGTAGGTATTTGTTACGGCAGCACCCCACTTCCCAGTACAGAAAGCTGTGCTAGTTTCCTAGGGCTGTTGTAACAAAGTACCACAAACTGGGTGGCTCAGAACAACAGAAATTTATTGTCTTGAAGTTCTGGAGGCCAGAAGTCTAAAATCAAGGTGTAAGCAGGGCCATGCTCTTTTTGAAGGTGCTAGGGAGGGAACTGTTCCATGCCTCACTCCTGGCTTCTTGTGGCCTCAGGCATTTCTTGTCCTATAGATGCATCACTCCAGTCACATGGTCATCTTTTCCTTGTATGTCTTCACATTGCCTTCCCTCTGTGTTTCTGTGTCTCTGTGTCTAGATGTCCCTTTTTTATAAGGATGCCAGTCATATTGGATTAGGGCCCATCTAATGACCCTGTTTTTGCTTGATTACTTCTGGATAGACCCTATTTCTAAATAAGGTCACATTCAGAAGTAGTGGGGGTTAGGGCTTCAACATATTTTCTTTGGGGGGGGCCACAATTTTACCCATAACAAGGTCCTTGTAGGTTCATAGAGTGGCTCTGCTTACCCAGTGAGAGAAGGTGGCTATAGTTCTCCAGCATCACGTCCTGGTACAGGCGCCTTTGAGTAGAATCCAGCTGCTGCCACTCCTCCCTGCTGAAGTCCACAGTCACGTCCTCAAAGGACACTGACACCTGTAACAACACAATCCCATTCAGGGTGACATGGTCAGCATGGCGGGATAGGGAAGAGATAGAAAATTGTTTTTAGTAACTTTTACCATAATATCCCATAGGGTATGCCTATTAAATACCTACTTATACATAATGTACAGAATACAAATATCTAATTGGAAATTTCTGCTATTCATTGTATACAACACTCAGTCTTTCTTTTTCTTTTTTTTTTTTTTTTGGTATGCGGGCCTCTCACTACTGTGGCCTCTCCCGTTGCGGAGCACAGGCTCCGGACGCGCAGGCTCAGCAGCCATGGCTCACAGGCCCAGCCGTTCCGCAGCATGTGGGATCTTCCCGGACCGGGGCACAAACCCGTGTCCCTTGCATCGGCAGGCGGACTCTCAACCACTGCTCCACCAGGGAAGCGCCTCAGTCTTTCATTTTTAAAAATAACATTTCTGTACAGGATTTGAACTTGATCCTATTTTGTTGCTCATTTTAATGGGAATTTGTGTTTTATAACTTTTAGAAGGAAGAATGTACATTTTTTTTCACTTTACATAGCTCCCTCTACTGCTGCTTTCATTTAGTCTTCAAAAACATAACCATTTTCTCTTGATGCCTTTTTTTTTTTGGCCAATTTTAATTTAATTCCATAGTGGTCAGAAAACATACTCTGTATGATTTCAACATATGTTCTATCCGGAAGAACGTTTCATGTGTCCCTGGAAAGGAATGCATATTCAGTCATTGGTGGGTGCAGTTATAATATATAAATCAACTTGATTGAGTGCTGCTGAAATTTTATATCACTTTACTCATTTGTCTTCTACTTGTTCAGCCAATTATTTGTCAACTTTTTGGTAAAAATTGACAGGGAGATGTTAAAAGTTTATATGGCTATGCAAAGGAACTAGAATACACAAAGCAAGGATTAGCATGGAGGATTTATACTATGCAATGTTAAGACTTACTTTAAAGCTACAATAATCAGACAGTGTGGTATTGATCTAAGAACAGACACATATATCAATGGAACAGAATAGAGAATCCAGAAACAGATCTGCACACATATGGACAACTGGTTTTTGACAAAGGTGCCAAAGGGGAAAGGGACAAAGGTGCCAAAGGGGGAAAGGAAAAGTCTTTTTTAAAAATTGTGCTGGAACAAATGGATATGAGTTTTGGAGGAAAAAAACAAACCTTGACCCACATCTCACACCATATACAAAAATTAACTTTAGTGTTCTCACCACACACACACACACACACACACACACACACACACACTCAAACTAAGCAACTCTGTGAGGTGATGAATGTATTAAGTAACTCGATTGTGGTATAAAAACAAATATACAGATCAACAGAATAGAACAGAAAGCCCAGAAATCAACCCACACATATACAGTCAATTAACTTATGACAAAGGAGCCAAGAACATAAAATGGGGAAAGGACAGTCTCTTCAATATATGGTGTTGGGAAAACTGGACAGCCACATGCAAAGGAATGAAACTGGAGCACTATCTTATACTACATGCAAAAAATAACTCAAAATGGATTAAAGACTAGAACATGAGATCAGAAATCATACAACTCCTAGATGAAAACATAGGTGGTAAGCTCCTTGACATAAGTCTTGGAGATAAATTTTTGGATTTGACACCAAAAGCAAAGGCAAGAAAAAACAAAAATAAACAAGTGGGAATATACCAAAGTAAAAATATTATGCACAGCAAATGAAACCTTCAACAAAATGACACAGCAGCCTACTGAATGGGAAAAAATATTTGCAAATCATATATCTGATAAGGGGTTAATATGCAAAATATATAAAGAACACATACAACTCAACAGCAAAAAACCCCAAAAAATCTGATTAAAAAACGGGCAGAGGATCTGAACAGACATTTCTCCAAAGAGATATACAGATGGCCAACATGTACATGAAAAGGTGCTCAATATCACTAATCATCAGGGAAATGCAAATCAAACCCACAATGTGATATCACCTCATACCTGTTAGAGTGGCTATCATCAAAAAGACAAGAAATGACAAGTGTTAGTGAGAACACAGGAAAAAGGGAACCTTTGTGCACTGTTGGTGGAAATGTAAATTGGTGCAGCCACTATGGAAAACAAGATAGAGGTTCCTCGAAAAATTAAAAACAGAACTAGGTATGACCCAGCACTTCCACTTCTGGGTATCTATCTAAGGAAGATGAATACATTAAATCAAAAAGATATCTGCACTCCCACATTCACTGCAGCATTATTTACAATAGTCAAGATATAGAATCAACCTAAGCAACCATAAGTGGAAAAATGGATAAAGAAAATGTGGTATGTGTGTATATACACACACACACATACACACACACACACATACACACAATGGAATATTATTCAGCTATAAAAAAGAAGGAAATATTGCCATTGCAACAACATGGATGGACCTTGAGGGCATTATGCTAAGTGAAATAAATCAGACAGAGAAAGAAAATTCCATATGATCTCACTTATATGTGGAGTCTAAGAAAAACAAAAAACAGAAAACAGAGCTCACAGATACAGAGAAGAGTTGGTGGTTGCCAGAGGCAGGAGTGGGTGGTGGGTGAAATGCGTGAAGGGGTCAAAAGGTACAAACTTCCAGTTATAAAATAAATAAGTCATGGGGATGTAATATACAGCATGATAACTATAGTTAATAATACTGTATTGCATATTTGAAAGTTGCTAAGAAAGTAAATCTTAAAAGTTCTCATCACAAGAAAAATATTTGTAATTATGTATGGTAATGGATGTTAGCTAGACTTATTGTGGTGATCATTTCACAATATATACAATATTGAATGATCATGTTATATACCTGAAACTAATATAATTTTATATGTCAATTATACCTCAATTTAAAAAAATAACCAAGTGGGGCTTCCCTGGTGGCGCAGTGGTTGAGAGTCCGCCGGCCGATGCAGGGGACACGGGTTCGTGCCCCGGTCCGGGAAGATCCCACATGCCGCAGAGCGGCTGGGCCCGTGAGCCATGGCAGCTGAGCCTGCGCGTCTGGAGCCTGTGCTCCACAATGGGAGAGGCCACAACAGTGAGAGGCCCGCGTACCACAAAAAAAAAAAAAAAAAAAGGCATGGACTTCCCTGGTGGCACAGTGGTTAAGAATCTGCCTGCCAATGCAGGGGACACGGGTTTGAGCCCTGATCTGGGAAGATCCCACATGCTGTGGAACAACTAAGCCCATGCGCCACAACTACTGAGCCTGCACTCTAGAGCCCGCGAGCCACAACTACTGAGCCCGCGTGCCACAACTACTAAAGCCCGTGCACCTAGAGCCCGTGCTCTGCAACAAGAGAATCCACTGCAATGAGGAGCCCATGCACCACAACGAAGAGTAGCCCCTGCTCACCGCAACTAGAGAAAGCCCGCACACAGCAACGAAGACCCAATGCAGACAAAAACAAATAATAAATAAATTTATATAAAAAAATAAGGGGCAGAAACTTCCTAAATATGGTAAAAGACATAAATTTACAGATTCAAGCAGGATAAATCCACAGAAAACCACACCTATGCACAGTGTAGTCAAACTAATGAAAACCAAAGAAGAAAAGAAAGCAGCCAGAAAACAAACAGAAAAAGACATATTACATACAGGGAAACAGTGATTAAAATGACCACTCAGTGCTCAACAGAAGAAACAGAGGTCAAAATACAGAATACAAACTACAAAGTTTTTAAATGATGAAGAAAATAAGTTTTATCTGGCTGGGCAAATCTAGGAGTGCCTTGATAAGTTCTTCATGGCTTTTGGTTCTACCCTCTGTGTTTCTGGTCCCACCCTCTGAGCCATCTTTCCTATTTCATGAAAGGTTGAAAGGTAGCATTTCAGGAAAGGTAGCAGAAGAGTTTTCTCAGTCTGCTTCCTACCGGTAGAATTTTGAAGGTCTGACATCTTTCCATTTTTGTATTGTCTCTATCCCTTTAAGTCTAAGGTGGTAGTGTTTCTGTTCATATAATTTGCTCTAAAATTTTATGAGTTGTCTGTGAATCTCACTGGGTTCACTCCCTTAGACGAAAAGTGCACCTACAGATCTGTTTGAGATAAGCCATTCTTTATCTTGGACTCCTGCTGAGAGGGCTGAGAGACACACTCTTAAGCTTCCTAGAGGCCCTCTTGCTTGATTGAGATCTATGAGGCACTCTTAATCTCTTCAAGGGGAGTTTTGTGTGGCTGAATGCTCTGGTCCTCTGATCTGAGGTCTTAAGAAAAGGTTGTATAGTCACATCTTTTGCTTTATTTCTAGATCATATTTTCCTGATAGTGTTTCAGAGCTATTTCTTTTTTTTTTAAACATCTTTATTGGGGTATAATTGCTTTACAATGGTGTGTTAGTTTCTGCTTTATAACAAAGTGAATCAGTTATACATATACATATGTTCCCATATCTCTTCCCTCTTGCATCTCCCTCCCTCCCACCCTCCCCATCCTACCCCTCCAGGCGGTCACAAAGCACCGAGGCGATATCCCTGTGCCATGCGGCTGCTTCCCACTAGCTATCTACCTTACGTTTGTTAATGTGTATATGTCCATGACTCTCTCTCGCCCTGTCACAGCTCACCCTTCCCCCTCCCCATATCCTCAAGTCCGTTCTCCAGTAGGTCTGCGTCTTTATTCCTGTCTTACCCCTAGGTTCTTCATGACATTTTTTTTCTTAAATTCCATATATATGTGTTAGCATACGGTATTTGTCTTTTTCTTTCTGACTTACTTCACTCTGTATGACAGACTCTAGGTCTATCCACCTCATTACAAATAGCTCAATTTCGCAGAGCTATTTCTTAACTTTAGAATCTTGTGCTATCTGAAGAGGCTAATAATTTTCAAAACCATCAAGTCCTGGATCCTTTGTGTTTGACAGTCTTTCTCTCAATTTATCTCCTTTCATATTTTGCTAAAAGCAGCAAGAAACTTGATGCGTTCAACACTTTTCTTGGAAATATTAGATAGATCACCAAGTTCATGAAGCACAATTCTCTACTTTCCACATAACTGCAGATGACAGTGTTGCTAAGTTTCTATCACATAAGCTCCTCCAGTTTCCAAAACATGTTCTTCACTTCCTTTTGAGCCTTCATCGGCATCCTATAGTCCAAATTTCAACTAATAGTCTATTCAGGCAATTTAGGATTTCTCTAATATGCTCCTTAAAATCCTTCCAGCCTCCACCCACATCCAAGTTTGAAAGATATTCCCACATTTTTAGGTGTGTTATGACAACACCCTACTCCCAGTACCAAAATCTGTGTTAGCTTTCTATTTGATGCATAGCAAATTACCCTAAAACTTAGTGAGTTACAACAATATCCATTATCTCACAGTGGGTCAGGGGCCCAGGTGTGGCTTAAATAGGTCCTCTCACAAGGCTGCAGTCAAGATGTTGGCCAGGGCTACGTTCATCTTGAACACTGACTTGGAATGACCCACTTCCAAGCTCAGGCAAGTGGTTGTTGATAACATTCAGTTTCTCGAGGTCTGTTGTACTGAGTGACTCAGTTCCTTATTGACTGTTGGCCAGTGGCTGCCCTCAGTCCTTTGCCACGTGGATCTCTCCATAGGGAAGTTCACAACATGGCAGCTTGTTTCATCAAAGCCAGCAAGCAAGAAGAACCAGAGAGAGAGAGTGCCAGCAAGATGGAAGTTACAGTCTTTTATAACCTAATCACATAATTGACATCCCAACACTTTTACCTTATTCGGTTTCTTAGAAGCAAGTCACTAGGTCCAGCCCACATACAAAGGGGAGTGGATTACACAAGGGTATGAATACCGAGAAGTGGGGATCACTGACAGCCAACTTAGAAGGCTGCTTACTAAAAAAAATCAAAATTTGCATGAAGCAAATAAAGATAAATTTCGAAGGAAATTTATAGCTTTAAATGCTTATATTAGAAAAGAGTCTAAAATCAATGACCTAAAATTTAACCTCAAGGAGCTAGAAAGTAAAAGACCAAATGAACCCAAAGAAGGTAAAAGAACTAGCAAAGATCAAAAAAATTAATGAAATAGAAAACAAATGACAGAAAAAGTCAACAAAAAATTAATTCAAGCTGTATTATCGACCTAAACATAAAAACTAAAACTAAAAATGCCCCAGAAGAAGACATAAGAGAACATCTTTGCAATGCTGGGACAAGCAAGGATTTCTTGACATAGTACAAAAAGCAACAACCACAAAAGAAAATTTTGATAAATGGGACCTTATCAAAATTAAAACTTCTGCTCATCAAAAGATGTCATTAACTCATAGACATAGAGAACAGACTTGTGGTTGCCAACGGGGAGGGGCAGTGGGGGAGGGATGGATTGGGAGTTTGGGGTTAGCAGATGCAAACTATTACATACAGAATGGATACACAACAAGGTCCTACTGTAGAGCACAGGGAATTATATTCAATATCCTGTGATAAGCCATAATGGAAAAGAATGTGAAAAAGAATATATATATGTATAACTGAATCACTTTGCTGTACAGCAGAAATGTTGAACACAACATTGTAAATCAACTATACTTCAATAAAATAAAAATTTAAAAAAGATGTCATTAAGAAAACAAAAAGCCAAGACACAGACTGGGAGAAAATATTTGCAATATGTATACAAAACACCCATATTAAGAATGTATAAAGAACTCCTACAAAGCAAAAAGAAAAAGACATGTAACCCAATTTTTTTTTTTTTTCGCGGTACGCAGGCCTCTCACTGCCGTGGCCTCTCCCATTGCGGACCACAGGCTCCGGACACGCAGGCTCAGCCGCCATGGCTCACGGGCCCAGCCGCTCTGCAGCATGTGGGATCCTCCCAGACCGGGGCACAAACCCGTGTCTCCTGCATTGGCAGGCGGACTCTCAACCACTGTGCCACCAGGGAGGCCTGTAACCCAATTTTTTTAAATGGGCAAAATATTTGAACAGACACACATGAAAAAGACATACCAATAAAGCATATTAAAAGATGTCCAACATCATTAGTTATAAGGGAAATGCAATTTAAACTACACTGAGATAGCACTATACACTCACTTTCAAAGCTAAAATTAAAAAAAACTGAAAAATTGCTGGTAGAAATGTAAAACTGAACTATCACTTTGGAAACTTGTTTGGCAGTTTCTTTTTTTTTTTTTTTTGGCTGTGTTGGGTCTTCGCTGCTGTGCACGGGCCTCCTCTAGTTGTGTTGAGCAGGGGCTACTCTTCGTTGTGGTGCCCAGGCTTCTCATTGTGGTGGCTTCTCTTGTTGCGGAGCATGGGCTCTAGGCACGCGGGCTCAGTGGTTGTGGCCTGTGGGCCCTAAAGCGTGCGGGCTCAGTAGTTGCAGCACGTGGGCCCTAGGGCATGCAGGCTCAGTAGTTGTAGCGTGCGAGCTTAGTTGCTCCGCGGCATGTGGGATCTTCCCAGATCAGAGATCGAACCTGTGTCCCCTGCACTGGCAGGCGGATTCTTAACCACTGCCCCACCAGGGAAGTCCCTGGTTTGGCAGTTTCTAATAAAGTTAAATATACACCAGCCTGTAATCTGGCAATTCCATTCCTTGGTAGATACTAAAGAGAAATGACAACAATATATCTTCAGAAAAATTCCACAAGAATATTTATAGCAGGATTTATCATGATAAAAAAACTAGAAACATTCCAAATGTTCATCAGCAGGTAAATGCATAAACAAATTATAGCATATTCATATAATTGAATATTCAGCAATAAAAAAGAAAGAGCTACTGGTAGAACAAACAACCTGGATGACTCTCAAAAATTTACAAATAGAAGCCAAACACAGAGCCAAACATAAACCGTATGATTCTATTTATATGACAATCAAGGACCAGCAGGGCTAATCTATAAGGATTAAAAATATTAACAATGATTGCCTCAGGGGGAGGATATTGACTGATTAAGGGGGAACCTTCAAGGGTGATGGACATGGTCTATATTTTAATTTGAGTGATGGGTATACATATTTGTCAAAATTCATTAAACTATACCATTTAAGATCTGGGTAATTCAATGTCGTTCAAATATAACTCATTTCAAAAAAACACACAAAAAAGTGCATATTATAAATATATTCAGGGTACAATGTGGGCCCCAAAGAGAAAACAGTTGATTCTACTGGGGATGTAGGTTTAGGTTCCATAGAGCTGGTACAGTTTAAACTGAATCCTGGAAAAAATAAGTGTGATAGAGATAAGTGAGGGAAAATGTTTTCCAGAAAAGACGAAGAAATTGGTGTGGAGACAGGAAAATACACAGTAATTAAGGAAAGAGCGAACAGCTTTGTGAAAAGGAGAGATTATATAATATGTCAAGGAGGCAATTATGAGAAAAAAAAAATCCAAGGAAGTAGGCTGGAGTCTGATCATGAAATAGTATGAATTCTTTTAGTAATAGATCACCACTGACGTGTTTTAGTTTTATATTTTTAAGTTAAAATTTATATTTGGGAATAAAAATTCATAACAACAAATTTTTTATAAAACTGCCACACAGGAACACACCTTAAGATACCACTACATGCTTCACTTAGAAAAAGTTACGGACATAGTCAAAACAAATAGCTCTCATTTATAAATGTGAGTTCGTTTCTTTTAGCAAAAGAAAGCTCACAGGATTCTAAATAATTCATGGGACAAAAAAAGGAAATTTAAAAATATTTTTAGCTGAATGATAATTTAAAATGACATATTAAAAACTTTATTGCACAGCATGTGGTTTATTTCTATAATCATTCCTTGTGCTCTTGAAAAGAATATGTACCCGGAAGTTGTTGGTTACAGTGCTCTATATATTTTTGTTGGCTCAAGTTCATTAATTATGTTGTTCAGGTCTTTTATATCTACTGAATTTTTGCCTGTTTTTTCTTTCAGTAACTGAAAGAGGTATGTTAAATTTTCCACTGAGTATGGATTTGATTATTTCTCTTTTTTTTCTCCGTTTATGTTTTATTATCTTGAGGCTATGTTATTAGCTGTGTACAGATATAAAATTTTTATATTGTTTTGTTAAATTGGCTCTTTTATATTATGAAATATCTCTAGTAATAAATCTTGCTTTAAAGAAAAAAAAAAAAAGAAAGCTCACAGGAAATGTCAGACTGAAAACCAGCAGGATACAGCGATGCAGGGACAGCTCAACACCTCCTGAGCTAGAAGGCTCAGAGCCAGGCCTCCCTGGCTGGGGGCTGTGCTGCTTCTCCTCTCTGGCCTTCAGTTTCCCTGGCACCAAAGGAGGGAAGACTGGATGACTGATAAAGTCCTGGGTGCCATGGTCCATTCATTTCAGAGAACAGTATATGATCATAACAGTATCGTTCTCCTTTGATTGTAAATGTCAACAGAATACAACTTAACATGCTGAAAAATTTTACTACAAAGAGTGCTATGATTTTTCCCATACTCTGCAAAGGATGGATGAGGGCCCATATTATCAGGCCACACTCACTGCTTATATTGGAAAATGAGGAAATGCTAATGAAATTGCTTTTATGGGCTGACATTCATGGATGGCAGAAAGGGGCGTTCCAGAAGGAGTCCAGGATTTGCTCTTCATGAGTATTTCAGCTCCCGGCCAAAGCTCGGTGGCCAAGTGCACACATGGGCACACCCATGCCCGCATGCAGTCTGTAAAGGTCACTGAGCACGTGTTAACCTTGAAGGGGAGAGAGAAACCTCAGTATTTCCCCCCAACAACACTCCAAGCCTCTTGTAAATCATATTCAAATTCATACACTTAAGCATTAATTTACATACTTAATTTCTGACAGGCTGACAACCGCAGCCCTTCTCCCCCTCAGTGTAAAGTGAGAAGTGAACTGTTATTCAGTGTATCCGTTACATTGGTAGTGGTGCTAAGTGTATTTTATATAATGTGCTATCTACAAAAAGGCAGATAAGAATTTGATTTAACATCCAGTTAAAAGCCATCATTGAAAAATTAAAAAAAAAAGAGTGCTATGATTTTTATTATGACTCTCACCATCTTTGGAAAATTTCCATTTCAGAAGTTTGATTTGGTTCACTTTCTTGGAGCTTCTTGCCTTGGGAGCATCCTCCACGCACACCAGTACCTATGAAGATAATTAGCCAGCATTCCTTTTCCTGAAGCCGCAGTCTATGGCTCTGCCTTCATCACATAGGCTGCGCTGTGTCCCTGTTCAACCTCCAACTATTCTTCTAATTACGGAGTGCCCAGATGCTTGATTTACTGTTTCTTCCTTACACCTCACTGTGTATTCTGCAAGTTGTATTTTAGTATGTTCCTACAGAGTTTCTTCAATTCATGCTGCTATCAGTGTGATCAAAGTTTGAGGTTTTGACATAAGAGCCCTTCAGATATTCTGTGGGAATGCGAGGCCCAGCAGCTAGTGGGAAGAGTTGCGTTTCAGCACCTTATAGTCCTAACTCTGTCTCCCTCTATTAATGTTGCATTTAACCTTGAGAGCGTCAACTTAGTTTTCTCACACATTTTCAATTAAAACATTTAGTTCCTTTTTCAATACTAAACATGATTTTTTCTTTTAACAACAAAGACATGCATCAAAAAACCATGTGCTCAGAGAAGTGATGTAAAAATACCATTGTCTTATCTCCAAATACTAATTCTAAGATCAAGGTCTTCAAGCCTTTGACCACGCACACGGACCACCAATTTCTAGGATACATTATTCCACATCATCATTTCTATAGTTTGACAAAAACCATAACACATTCTCTGATACAACAACATATCCATATCAATGAAATACATTACTGCAATGTTTAACTTCTTCCATAATTCCTTGAAAATCTGTAGCATAGCATAAGCACTAAAACTTACTAATTATGAGAGCTGTTAACTTACAATCCTCTCATAATGACTGTACCACTATCCATTTTTATTTATTCTTAAATTCAATTTCAACTACCTGATTGTGTCTGAAGTAGCTTCATAGTAGTTTTATTTCTATGAAAGTGACATGTTTCCAAGTATCACCTGGGGGATTCGATTAGATTTAAATGAGAGAGGAAAATACAGTATCAGTTACACCGTTTCCTCACTTGGCATACAAATTTAAAAAAATCATCCATTTCTTTAGTGATTAAAAATAACAGTTCTTTTGTGAGCATAGACACAATACAAGGAATCTGTTTCTTTGCGTGAAAAGCAGAATCAGTGGAAAAGGACCCGAATTCTATCGCTACCTTTCGGTTAACCCAAATGAGAGTATGCATAAGCTCAAGCTTGTGAGCGTACTGATTCAGCATCGCACAAAGTGACTGGATGAACCAGGGTCTGTCCTTTGAATTTCGCCAGGAATAGTAACCAGGTGCTGTAGAATATGCATACAAGAAGTCTGCCTCAACCGGTATTTTCTGACAGGCCGTGTCATCCTCAACACCACTGTCTGTCTCCAAGCAGCTAAAACATGGCTACAGCCACTTGGGATGCTCGCCACGCACCTGTGCCCTCGTGCGGGATTTGGGAGGCAGAAGCGGCCTGCAGTTTTAACTCAGAAATCGTGAAAACCAAACCCCAAACCAACCACGCTAGCTCTTGCAGGGTGGGAAGCGGCCGGCAAGCCCAGCTCCTTCGGTGTTTGGCCTGCTCCTCGTTTGGAAAATTACTTCTCTTTCTAGTGAGAACAGGAAGTCGGGCGGCCCAAGGAAAAGGCGAGTGAGTGAAGTGTTCAGAACGGTACCATCACCCTTGTTTTGGGAACTGATACCCCAGGCTGGCACCTCCCTCCCTGAACTCTTTTTTTTTTAACATCTTTATTGGAGTATAATTGCTTTACAATGGTGTGTTAGTTTCCGCTTTATAACAAAGTGAATCAGTTATACATATACATATGTTCCCATATCTCTTCCCTCTTGCGTCTCCCTCCTTCCCACCCTCCCTATCCCACCCCTCTAGGTGGTCACAAACCATTGAGCTGATCTGATCTCCCTGTGCTATGCGGCTGCTTCCCACTATCTATTTTATGTTTGGTAGTGTATATATGTCCATGCCACTCTCTCACTTTGTCACAGCTTACCCTTCCCCCACTCTTGCACTGTTGGTGGGAATGTAAATTGATACAGCCACTATGGAGAACAGTATGGAGGTTCCTTAAAAAACTACAAATAGAACTACCATACGACCCAGCAATCCCACTACTGGGCATATACCCTGAGAAAACCATAATTCAAAAAGACACATGTACCCCAATGTTCATTGCAGCACTATTTACAATAGGTAGGTCATGGAAGCAACCTAAATGCCTATCGAGAGACGAATGGATAAAGAAGATGTGGTACATATATACAATGGAATATTACTCAGCCATAAAAAGAAACGAAATTGAGTTATTTGTAGTGAGGTGGATGGACCTAGAGTCTGTCATACAGAGTGAAGTAAGTCAGAAAGAGAAAAACAAATGCCGTATGCTAACACATATATATGGAATCTAAGAAAAAAAAAAAGGTCATGAAGTACTTAGGGGTAAGACAGGCATAAAGACACAGATCTCCCTGAACTCTTCACACAATAAAGCTCACTCCTGCTGGCCGTGGCCGTCTCGGGCACGAGAAAACCCTCGCTGTGTGAAATGAACATAGCAAGCCTGACAAACCAAAATCTTAAAAAGAAAAAAAGTATACAGCAGCAAAACCTCAGGACTCCTGCACCACACCTGTAACCTGCCCACTTAGTAAATAAACAGAACATCAAATCACAAAAGCTACGCAAGGGGTAGGCCACCCTGGCAGAGAGCCCGACCCACAGCAGGGCGGAGGGAGCAGGTGCGAATGATCTGGAAGGGGCGAGTCTCCCACTTTCCCCCCTTGGGGCCCTCAGTCCTAACACTGCACTGGGAGCCTGGGTTGATCCGGCCACGTAACTCTCAGCTTCTTCTTGTGTTTCACTCTCAGCTTCTTCTTGTGTTTCTAGTAAGGGAGGAAGGCGATGGCTTCAATCCCTTTGCCTCCGGGTCAGAAGGCAAGATCCTCTGAAACCCAGGTGGACAGGACATATGGGAGGTTGAGCGTCTTCTCCTGGTTGGGGATGGGTGCACAGGCTCTTAGAGAAAGTCCGCTGTCCGAGCGCGTGATCCTGAAGCTTCTAGCACTGACAGCTGGCTGACTCCTTTCCCCTCTCCCTGGGGAGGCAAGGAGGCCATGGAGGTGGGAGAGCCCTTCCCCCATTCCAGCTCCCGGAAGTGCTACTTTACCAAATTCACTGATTAGCTCTAGCAGTTTTCTGGTAGCATGTTTAGGATTCTCTATGTATAGTATCATGTCATCTGCAAACAGTGACAGCTTTACTTCTTCTTTTCCAATTTAGATTCCTTTTATTTCTTTTGTTTTCTCTGATTTCTGTGGCTAAAACGTCCAAAACTATGGTGAACAGTGGTGAGAGTGGGCAACCTTGTCTTGTTCCTGATCTTAGTGGAAATGGTTTCAGTTTTTCACCATTGATAAAGGCATTTTAAAGACTCTCACTACACCTACCAAAGAGATGAACTTATTCAAAACATATTAAAGAGATGTGCTATCTGTCAGCAGAATTCTTTGCAGGCCACTCCCAAGGTAATCACCAGAAGTTTTCCCCAACCAACTTCCCATCCAACAGGAACTGCTGGCAGTTGGATTTCATAGAAGTAATGCGTGCAGAACATAGGAGGTTTTGTCTACTTATGGTGTGTATGATGTCAGAATGGCCTGAAGTTTTCCTCTCTTCAAAAAGCCAGTGCTCAGGCAATGGTATAGGTTCCCTTAATAAACGTAATTTCCACTTTGGGGATACCAGAGCACGTTGAATCAGACAGAAAAAGTCAATTTATTTCCACTGCTGTTCAGGAATTACAAAAATGTTTACAGATTTCTACAAGCTATCATATAGCCTATCATTCTTATTCCTGTGGACATGTACAGCAAATGAATCAAACTCTAAAGAAACTCATTGGCCAAGATTCAGCAACCAATTAGGGTTAAAAAGGCCTACAGCTTTACCACTAGCTTGTTAAAAATTAGAGCAACCCTTGCCAGCAAGCATGAAATCACTCTCTTTGAACTTATGTTTAGCAGGCCTATGAATTTTGGTCTGAGACCATGTCCTGTGCCTAATTTAACTGAATCTTCCCATAATCATATTCAATTCTTAAAAGGGTTTCTCTCTTCCCCAGAAACCCTGAGACATAAAGTCATAAGAACCTGGAAAGACCCCCTGGAAAGTCTGCCACCTCTATCAAAAGGGAGATTTCATCTACATAAAAGAGTCCCAGGAAAAGACAGGCTGTCACCACACTGGGAGGGATCTTTCCAAGTAAAAGAAAAAATACAGTTGGATTCATGCTTTCCCTATGAAGCCAGTACCTCAGGAGGACTGGACTGTCTCTCCCACAAAGGACTTGAAACTTAAGTTTTCTAGAGTGACTGATACTGGTATTGAGCTCAACTGAAATGAGGTTGAAGAGTAGCAGAATATGTCACTTTGGCATAAGGATTATTTTGAGCTGAATGCAGTTGAGAAGAAGCAGGTACAAGAAAAGCTCCCTGCCCTCCCATTTGCCTAAAAGTAAGATATAAATTTTCATGGGAGATTGGGACTGACATATACACACTACTATATATAAAATAGATAACCAATAAGGATCAATGAATAGCACAGGGAACTCTACTCAATATTCTGTAATGACCTGTATGAGAAAAGTATCTAAAAAAGAGTGGATATATGTATATGTATAACTGATTCACTTTGCTGTACAGCAGAAACTAACACAACATTGTAAACCAACTATACTCCAATAAAAATTTTTTTTAAAAAGATATAAATTTTCTAAGGTGTCTCTCCTCTCCTCTCTCCCAGGAAGGACAAAAGTTAATCACAGGAGGCAACTTTAGACCCTATCAGCCTGGAGATGGCACTACATAACAAACTTTATTAACTAGCCTTTATCTACCATTAGCCTTCTCCCATATATTTATGTTCCCACAGTATGCTGCCCTTGGAAACCTAAAACTGCTTTCCTTTGTCCTGTCGTTTCCCCATAAATTTATTGTTCTTTGCTGAAGATGCTACATAAGCCGGAATTCTAAGCCACCGTTTTGAGTGACTCATTGTTCCCTGGGTATCTCCCATATATACAAGAGGTATGTAAGTTAATAAACTTGTTTTCTCTTATTAATTTATCTTTTATTAAAGGGGTCTCAGCCAAGAACTTAGAAGGGTAGAAAGAAAATTATTTTTTCCTCCCCTACAAGCAAACATTACCATTCTCATAACTGCCTTGCTGTCCTAGTCACAGCAGAGTTATTTCAACTACCTAAGAATCAGATTTTACTAGAAAACACATATTACACTGCTTTTTTTTCTATACTCCAAGTAATGGTCTCCACAATTACATATTTCTAATCAACTCCATATTGTATTCTCAGAATAGACATGATCTGGACTTTTAAGTCAAACAAGTCAATTATTGGCAGAGTAAAGGTGGAACCATATTCATTAGTAATTTTTTATAATACCAAAGTAAAGTAACTAATATGCATCAAGATACTCCAGCCCTAAATTTGACACAAAAATGTTTTAACTAGTTTGACTGGAAGGATCGTTATAGAAGAAAGAACTCTCTTAACTATACTACAATCAAGAGAACTGTAGGAGTAATCCTACTAGGGAACTGTTCTCTTGCCTTTACTATGGTAAGGGTTTGGTTCAATAAGACTACTGATAGCTGTAAAGATAGTGATGGTAAATTACATCATAAAAACTGGTAAGAATCCTATCAACAGACCCTGTAAGATATATATAAACGAGATCTCCCTACTACGTTTGGAACATGGTAATGCCCTGAGTCTATTTTAATAGCTCCTAGGATTATAGGTGGATAGTTTCTCTTAATATATCTGAGGCTAAAATCAGTCTTCACAACTAGACTTGTATCCCTGAGCCCTCCCACTATGGAATCTGTTTAAGGGGCCTGTTTGGGACCACACAAGGGCAAAAGAAGGCTTATCGGAATACAATCCTGGAAGAAACAGGAACAGGCACAGGTATAGCTAACTCTTTTGGTAATGAGATTTTGAATAATAAACTTGGTGCTTTGGGATAACTACAAAAACACATAATACAATGGCAAACTGCATGGAATCACATCATGCAAGATGTTTAAAAGCCATGGAAACTCAAGTCAAATGGAAACTGAGAAAATTCTGGAATTGGACTGTTTGGAATAATTTAATGATGGGGCAAAAAAATCACCACATAGGTCTCAGAGCCACTCATCTGTACAGTCCAGGAGCAGTTAGCTATCAAATAACTCTAGGATAGCATCACTAGTTCAGAATTACAGCATATTCAAGGGAACAAACAGGTATTGCACTATGACTATACCAGAAGGGACAGAAGAATGGTTTAAAACAGCATCTAATTAATAGACAAACAGAAACCTGGCATTTATAGATAGCGACTGCAGAAGATAGGTCTTATGTCACTGTATTAATTTTAGGATGCAAGTTCTCTCCAGTCCCAGTATGGATAAACAAAAGTAGATGCCTATTATTCAGGGAGATTTGCATGCCTGTTATTGATTTGGACCAATGCAAGCAACGGCCCATAGGCGGGGTTGTTCCTCAAGACTTAAAATAATTAAAACTACATTAAGCATTGGAAGTTCAATCTGTACCCTTCAAAGAGTGCCTCATAATAATATACTAGAAATGACCATGGCTGTCTCTGTGTTTTGCATCTGGGAAATACTATTTGGGGAGATGGAACCATTACTGCAGGGCTACATTATGTCCGTGTGATGTTAATTACTGAACAACAGGAACTCGGGAGAAATTCAGTGGGCTTATAAGAAAAAAAAATCTTTTCTTTCTTTTTATTTTTTTAACGTCTTTATTGGAGTATAATTGCTTTACAATGGTGTGTTAGTTTCTGCTTTATAACAAAGTGAATCAGCTATACATATACATATATCCCCATATCCCTTCCCTCTTGTGTCTCCCTCCCTCCCACCCTCCCTATCCCACACCTCTAGGTGGTCACAAAGCACCGAGCTGAAATTACAACACCCCATAACACCATACACAAGAATAAACTCAAAATGGATTAAAGACCTAAATGTAAGGCCAGACACTATAAAACTCTTAGAGGAAAACATAGGCAGAACACTCTATGACATATATCACAGCAAGATCCTTTTTGACCCACCTCCTAGAGAAATGGAAATAAAAACAAAAATAAACAAATGAGACCTAATGAAACTTCAAAGCTTTTGCACAGCAAAGGAAACCATAAACAAGACGAAAATACAACCCTCAGAGTGGGAGAAATTATTTGCAAATGAAGCAACTGACAAAGGATTAATCTCCAAAATTTATAAGCAGCTCATGCAGCTCAATATCAAAAAAACAAACAACCCAGTCCAAAAATGGGCAGAAGACCTAAATAGACATTTCTCCAAAGAAGATATACAGATTGCTAAAAAACACATGAAAGAACGCTCAACATCACTAATCATTAGAGAAATACAAATCAAAATTACAATGAGGTATCACCTCACACCAGTCAGAATGGCCATCATCAAAAAATCTACAAACAATAAATGCTGGAGAAAAGGGAACCCTCTTGCACTGTTGGTGGGAATGTAAATTGATACAGCCACTATGGAGAACAGCATGGAGGTTCCTTAGAAAACTAAAAATAGAACTACCATATGACCCAGCAACCCCACTACTGGGCATATACCCTGAGAAAACCATAATTCAAAAGGACACATGTACCCCAATGTTCATTGCAGCACTATTTACAATAGCCAGGACATGGAAGCAACCTAAGCGTCCATAGACAGATGAATGGATAAAGAAGATGTGGCACATATATACAGTGGAGTATTACTCCGCCATAAAAAGAAACAAAATTGAGTTATTTGTAGTGAGGTGGATAGACCTAGAGTCTGTCATACAGAGTGAAGTAAGTCAGAAAGAGAAAAACAAATACCGTATGCTACATGGTATATATGGAATCTAAAAACAAATGGTTCTGGAGAACCTAGGGGCAGGACAGGAACAAAGACACAGATGTAGAGAATGGACTTGAGGACACAGGGAGTGGGAAGGGTAAGCTGTGACGAAGTGAGAGAGTGTCATGGACATATATACACTACCAAACGTAAAACCGATAGCTAGTGGGAAGCAGCCACAAAAAAATCTTAATTAGGGACTTCCCTGGTGGTCCAGTGATTAATACTTCACCTTCCAATGCAGGGGGTGCAGGTTGGATACCTGGTCAGGGAGCTAAGATCCCACATGCCTCCCAGCCAAAAAACCAAAACATAAAACAGAAGCAATATTGTAACAAATTCAATAAAGACTTTAAAAATGGTCCACATCAAAAAACAAACAAACAAAAATTAATTATCAGGCCCCCAGAGAGCTACTCCTTGGCCTTGGACTGGGTAAGACTTCATAAGGAACTACAAAATAATACTTAAATAATTAATCATTTGAAAGAGCAAGGAATAAAGATAATACAACAGTTTGTAAAAGTAATGTATGAGGAACAGAGAGCTTTTGCACATTGCTAATCAAGAATGTGCTTTAACTACTGGTAAGACATATTTAAAGGTTTTTTTCCCCAACACATATATTGCACTGACTTTTAAAATTCACCCTATGGTTATTTTCCTAATTGCTGTGCTTAGCTATTGTGTGGACTTACTTGATATTTAGGTGGCAGCAAACTGCCCACAGAAAGGTAGAAAATGCAGTGAGATAATTAGAAAAGTGTGGTGTTATTATAAAAGGAAAGTTGTAAGGATAAAAAAAATGGAATTTTCCCTGTTGCCAAAAGAGGAGACTCCCCCCCCCACCGCTTCCCTTTTCTTAGAGTATTTCCTTGAGAAACCTGGTATTTGTAAATCCTCCCTCTGCCCCTTTTATATGTATGTAAATCTTTTAAAAGGTTAAATAAGCCTTTTGTCAGCATTATAACCCAGGAATGTTTTTCTTAAGGGTCTGGGAGACACCTCATTGACATGTAAATAACAAGGAAGAAAGATAGCACCCTATCTCCCTGTCACCCTGGGAGCTTAGCCTAGGCACCTGGCTCTAAGCTGGAACTACCTGCTTGTCATAGAGACAGGAGCAGTTTGATTTTGCCTTTAGATAAAGGCAATTAACTAGCACAGATGGCCACTCCCATTACCAGGTGAACTTAGGATGAACTATGAAAGAATGTAGACTGAATTGTCCTGTCAAGTCCTCTTGCATGAGGACTTGATAAGTTATCATTTATTTTGAAAACAAGCAGGTAATGGACTCTACCTGCTCTGTCCCAGAAAAGGGTGAGATTTCTTTCTGTCTTTGCAATCTCTTTAGCTAATTGCTTGTGATGCACACTGTGGTCTGCTTTGATGCTTATTCAATAACAAAACAATTTTCTTTCTATTTTATATTTGCGTATTTATATTTCCTGGGTTGCTATGAGATTTAATTTTTTTTCCCTAACATGCAACCATGCTGACTCTGGCTACTGATTTTTCTGTGACAAATAAAGTCTCCCATCACTGACTCAGGAGTCTCATGGCCTCTGTCAACATACTTGAAACTGTGGCAAGCCAACTTCTTAGCTTACTAGTAGGGTAAAATCTCAGCCCCTACACAGTTCTTGACACCAAGGACCACGACCAATCTGCATTCACATGGCAAGGCCTTCCATATACGTTGGCAGTGCTCTCCCAGAAGTAATGAGAGTACCTCGGCGTTTCACACCAGTGAGTGGGTCAGGCTTTGGCGAGACTGCCTCTACCCTCTGCTGTCCAAACTTTTCACTATATAGATGAAGTCTTCTTGGTTAGCCAGTCGGAAGCCTTAATTTCAATGGCTCCGCCCATAGTATTATTACGCCTTTGCCATCAGAGGTCGCTGGTAAACCCTGACAAAATTCGACTAAAGTGTCTGGGACCTCTGGGTGGATGGACGATGCTCTATCCCTCTTGCAAAGAAAAACTTCTATCTCTTTGAACCCTATGCCAAAAAGGAAGCCCAACATCACACTGGGCTCTTTGGGAATGGGAGACAATATGTGCCTCCCCTGGACATTCTATTTGATCCTTTATGTTGGCTAAACCACAATGTCTTTTGAGTGTGGCCCAAACCAACGGTCAGTGTAGGATGCTGTCCGGCTCGCTGTGGCACATTCTCTGCTCTCTGCCTTCAGGGTCCCCAAAGCCTAAATGACCCTGTTGAACTACCAGTCCGTGTAACTGATGGTGTTGCCTACTGGGGCTGCTAGCAACGGGGGGCAGCCTCCGTTTGGAAAAGCCCCCTAGGGTACAGGCTTTGTCGTCTTCCTTACACACCTACTAGCTATACCCCTTATGAAAAGCAGCTATTAGCTTACTACTGGGCCCTTGTCGAAACTGAACACCTGACTCATGGAGGCCTTGCAAACCCTTCAGCTTGATACTCCCCTTTGGGGGTAGGTCAATTCAGACTCGATGACTAACAAGATGGGAAGGGCCCAAAAGCCTCATTTGTCAAAAGGAAAGAATATATTCAAGAGCACAGCTGGCCTGGCTTCACATGAAAATGGGACAGATTTTCCCTTTGGGGGAAAATCTGTTTCCCACTCTGCCAACCGTGGAGCAAGGCTGCTGGGCTTCATGGGGCACTCGATTCATAGAAGATCCCTCAAATGCCTAGACCTGATCCACTAATGAGTGGTCTAAGCTGGAATCTAATGGTTTCTACCAGGCTCTGTGGCTGTTCAACCTTAGTAGAACTGAGGATGGATGTGAGCACTCCCCTCAGCAGGCAGAACTCAAGCCTATGCTTGTAACTCTGGCCAATATTCCCTTTGATATCTATTGACTCTTAAGCTATTGCCAATGTCCAGCTGTTCAGTCTCCCACTTGGAAGACTACAGGCTGGGAGACTGGGCAGCCTTCTTTGGTATCGTGGGCCATGGAAACAAAACAAGGCTACTAATTGAACGGTCTGGGTCACCCACGTAGGTGCCCATGGTAAGGGTCCAGTCTCTGATGATACTGACTGGAATCACACTGCTGATGGAGCCTTCAGGGCCTATATTACTGCTATTGCTTTTCTGCATCCATCATCACACGGACATGGCAACACAACCATCATCACAGACTGGGCGCAAATTGCAAGACTATAGCTGACGCAGAAGCTACCATTGCCTGCCAAAACATGACTCCTTCTAAAAGATGACCCATTGGGATGAGGAAGGACACACTGCATGAATTGTGGGCCCGCCTGCTCCTGGCATACAGCATCACACCTCAAGAGCCTGCTCTCAGGGATGTCACCACTGTTGCACCATTGTTGACATTTTTTCAGGTTGAAGTGTTGCAGTCTGCTCAGCTGACTCCAGCCACACCGCTGTGGCCCTTAGAATTATTCTGTGTCAAGTTTTCGGCATCCTGGACTATTTATCTGCAGCCTGAAAACGGTACACCTTTTACTGCAAAAGCCATGTAATGATAGGCTGATAGTCAAGGTATCTGATGGACTTCCACACTCCCCAACCATCCACCAGCATCTGGTATTGTCGAGTGTTGGAATGGCCTCCTCAGAAATGGACTCAAAAGGATTTCAGACTCTATCACCCTTGCCTCCTTCTGGTCCATACACCCTAGTAAAGCAGTTGGGTCAATGAATATGGCTCTCCCCAGAAAGTAATCAGTTCCTTTCAGCTGCTCCCTGGGTAATTAGTGATCAGGGGTTATATGGACATATTTTGACAATCTGGGATCCTCCGTTGAACATTCCTGGGTATAATCTTTCCTTCACCTAGCGACCCCAGACCAGCCTGGCTGGTAACCCTCTGTGTGGCAGCCCAGCCAGCAGGGAGGGAGCCTGAGAGACTGAAATTTAATTCTGGTTCAGCTACCTGGATTCTCTGGTTGGATGGACACTGTCCTAGATCACAAGGCTAATTACTACTTGGTTCAGTACATTGCTTACTATGGGCCAAAGTGCACAACATAACAGATCTCTGTGAGTTTATAAAAATGCCCTTGTCTTTCTTGTACCTGACCCATTCAGATGAAAGGTCTGGGAACTAGTAGAAGATAATTGGGCAGGGGGAGGTGAATTTATAGCTACTAGAATGGGCCATAATGATTTTGTGTCAGTAGAGGATGAGGAACAACACAGAACCTGAAGAGGAAACACCTCAGACCTCAGGAGGTACAGGAAAGGGACAGGCATTAATGATCTTTGCCTTTCAGAACCACCCCCTGGAGCCTTCCTCACAAAGGAAAATGCCCTGGCACATCTCTCCCAAACTGTTGCAAAAGCCTTAAATTTAACTGTCAGGTCTTCCAATACCTACGACCAGGATGCTATCACCATTCCCCTTAATCTTGCTAAGAAGTCTGTCAGAAACAGCAGGTAGGGTCCCAGCTCCTGCATCTCACACGCAAAACACCTGCCAACACCTCCAAATGTCTCCCTGAACCACTTCTCTTGGTCATCACTCAGCCATTCTGTGGGGCAGAAGAATGCCATGTGGCCGGGGGCATGGACATCTAGGATGCAAGTTTTCAAACAGAACTGAGAACCCCTGACAATGTCGAACTTCACCTGAGCCCTGAAAACAGTGACAATTAAGAAATCCCTCCTACCTACTTGTATTCCTTTTTGAGAAATGACCTACCACAAACAACCATTCTTCCCACATGACTTATCTAAGTCTGGCTGTCCACTCTTTCCCATGACCCCCATACGACTTGCAAACGACTCCCTTGTTTACCTGTGACAAGAACAAATGCAGACCTTTCTCCTTTTGCCTGTATCTGCAGACAACGCCAGACACAGACCCTCCAACTCCCCATTCTGTCTCATGAATGACTGAGATTAGAAATCTGTCTCCCTTAAATATTTATAAATGATGTGACCGACAGGGGCTTAATTTCTAAAATATACAAACAGCTCATACAACTCAATAACAACAACAAAAAAACCCAATCAAAAAAATGGGCAGAAGACCTAAACAGACATTTCTCCAAAGAAGACATACAGATGGCCAATAGGCACATGAAAAGATGCTCAACATTGCTAATTATTAGAGGAATGCAAATAAAAACTACAATGAGGTATCACCTCACACCAGTCAGAATGGCCATCATTAAAAAGATCACAAACAATAAATACTGGAGAGGATGTGGAGAAAAGGGAACCATAAGTATACGCTTGTTTCTCTAACAAGGTCCATCAATATCTATATCGTTCTCCTGAACAAGAATAAGAGAACCATAGGATTCTTTGTTTTTCCTTTCACTCACTCTCCAACTATCTGTGTGTATAATTGTCATTTTAGTTCCATTTTGTAATGATATAAGTTCATATACATTTGCATTGTATTTTTTCATTTAGATAACAGAAACAAGCACTGATGTCAAAAATATACTTGAAGAAGGAAACTTTATCACACTAATGGAAAATGCAAAGATTACTTGAAAAAAACACAGACATACTCTGTACTTCAGTAGTAAATCTGAATTATAAAGAGACGAATGGTTGTATCTTAAAATACAAGTTTAATGCAAACTCACTGACAATGACAAGAGGATTATTTTTAAATTTGGTAAGCTGATTATAAATTGTGTACGGAAAATAAAATAGTCAAGAAAACAGTAAATTTCTGAAAAAGAAGAGTAATCAGAGACTTAGCCCTCCGATGTATTAGAATAAACTATAAATACAGAGGAACTAGAATCATAAAGACTATGACTATTAGATCAACAGAAGAGAATAAGGTGCCTAAATATACCCAGAGTTATGTATTAGAATATAAATACAAATATATATATATATATATATATATATATATATCCTAATGTAGTGCTGCATATTAGTGGGGAAAATATAGGTTATTCAATAACTGGTAATGGGACAAATGTGTAGGCATCTTGAAGAAAATGAAGATTGATCCCTAGCTAAGGCTTTACAACAACAACCAAAAATCCAGATAGTCACAGAAGTAAAAAGCAAAACTAAAAACATGAAAGTACCAATACTAAAAAGAAAATGCAGGAATTTTTTTTTAAATATAGCTGAGCAATGGGGAAGGCCTTCTACTTATGACACAAAGCTTGGAGGACATAAAAGATTGATAAGCACAATTATGTGAAATGCACGGAGAAAAAGTCAATATTTTCCTTTAAAAGACAACTGAGAAGTTGAGGGAAAATATTTGGGACCCAGAGACAGACCCAGACAAAGAGCTACTGTCATTAATACGTAAATAGCAAAAACCTAATAGAAAAATGGGCAAAGGAAATTTAAAATCAGCTCAGGAAAAATAATATAAATGGATCTTTAAACACAATTACATATATTCGACCTTAGTCATAACATGAGAAATGCAAATTAGATCTGTACTAATATACCTTGTTTTAACTTATTATATGGGCCAAAAAGAAAAATATGACAAGACACTCTTCTGTCTTGGGTATGGTGAAAACGGGCATTCTTATACAAATGATACAACTCACAAAGAAGGTCATTTTGCTATATCAATCAAAAATAAAAATGCATATATATCATTTGTCCTGAGAATTCCATTTGCAGAAATTTCTCTTTAAACATATTCCCTCTTGTGTCAACTGAAATATGTATAAGGACGAAATAAGGATTTTCATTGCAGCATTGTCTGTAATAGCAAAAGACTGGAAGCATCTTAAATGTCTATTAACGGGGGGCTGGTTATATTGTGATATATCCATATAATTGAATAAGATTCAGCCTTTAAAAAGAATGAGGCAACTCATTACATCTACTGACATTTAATGATCACCAAGATTTACTGTTAAATGAGAAAAGTGTTAGAAGTTTAAAAATGGCTATAGCAGAGTGTGTGTGTGTCTGTGTGTGTATGTATGTATGTTTTTGTAGCTGTCTTTGGAAAGGGTTTATGGGAGACTGCGGTCAAAATTGGAGGGTAGATATTCTTTTCCTTTTCAAAAGATTTTTATAAAATATAATACTCATTCAAAAAATACATGAAACATAAATATTTGGCTTAACTAATTATTCAAGGCAAATACCTACATAATTCCCACTCTGGTCTGGAAACAGAACATTGCCACCTCTTTGCCCAGAAGCCTTCCTCATGCCTCTTTCCCTCCTTCCACCCAGCCTCCCCATCAATCATGGAAACCACTATCCTGCCTCTGATAGTAAGCACTTGCTTTTGAGTTTCACCACCTAACCATACATCCCTGTACAATATGGTTTTGTTCTGCTTTAATTTACATAAATTAAAACAATACAAATTATTTTGTGTCTGGATTCTTTCACTCAATATTATGTTCAATTTTTGTATCCATTCTACTATTGATGGACATTTAAGTTATTTCCAGTTTCTTGCTGTTACAAGTAATGCTACAGGGAACATTTAAATGTGTGTCCCGGTACATTAGCCAAGGATTTCTCTTGGGTATTTTCCTAGAAGTGTTTCCTCATATGGTCTACGTATGCTTTGATAAAGAAGGCTAAAATGTTTTCCAAAGAGATTGTGCCAATTTACCCTCCCACCAGCAGCATATGAATTGCTGATATGAGCTAACATAGCAGCAGCTATATGTGCTGAAATGAGTATATGAACTACTGATATGACCCCCTATCCTTGCTAACACTTGTCATTGTTAGACTTCTTAATTTTAGCCATTCTGGTGGGAGTGTAGTGGTATTACATTGTGGTTTAACTTCTGCATTTCCCTGATGACTAAAGAGATTGAGTACCATCTCAGGTGTTATTAGTCATTTGGATTTCTTCCTTTGTTACACACCTATTCAAATAAGGCCTCTGACTAATGGGTAGTCTGCTTTTTCTTATTGTTTTGTTGTTCTTTATACATCCTGGATATAACTCCTCTGTTGTCTGTTTCTTTTTCCACTCTGTGTCTTGTGATTTTCTTCTCAATGGAAGTAATTATCATAAAAGTCAGGAGAGTAGTTATCTTTGGAAGTAGGGGGATTCTGGAATGCTGACTATGGGTATTTTCTAGACCTATATAGTGAAAAATCACTGAGCTGTACATGTCTGTTTTGCACACTTTTCTGGATATATGTTATATTTCACAATAAAAACATTTTTTAAAGATAGGCTGAATCTACGACCCACTAACTCCACCCCTATGCATATAGTCAAGAGAGGGGTGGACACATGTACATGACAAGACATGAACAAAAATGTTCATGGCAGCATTGTTTATAATTCATATTCTATCTCACCAAAAGACCTAAAGTTACTAAAAATTGATAACAATTTGTTTTGTGGGACACCTTTCATGAACTTAAAAGGAGAAAATAAGAATATGTTCTCAGCTGCTTTTATCTGCATAAAGAAACTCATGCAGAGAAAACTAACTAACTTGGTTATATGTATTAAAGAGAGATGAACAGATAGGAGAAAGATGGGTAAGAGAATTTAGACTATATAGCTTTGTATATTTTAAATTTTTATATACTTTTTAATTTTTTTATTTTTGAGCCATGTGTCTATTACTTTTTAAAAATTAGATTAAAAAACTATTACTAATGTCCTTAGAGTGATAAGATGCTACATCCATAAAACAAAAATAGTATGCTATTATAAGGGAATATCCTGAAAAGAAACAGAGCTATTTAAAATAAAAACTTATGTATGGTTGTCATCATAACAGATGCCATCTTGGGCCTCTGCAGTTCCTCCTGTCCTTCCAATGACCCTGCCTAGAGCTGTACTGTGTGGTAAGCCTCTTCTCTGTCACCAAGGGCTTTGTAGTTAATAGATATTGTTTCACGATCGTTAGGTCTGGTGGCCTCTACGCTCTGGTAGTCTTTAAACAATAATGAAGGGCTTCCCTGGTGGCGCAGTGGTTGGGAATCCGCCTGCTATTGCAGGGGACAGGGGTTCAAGTCCTGGTCCAGGAAGATCCCACATGCCACGGAGCAACTAAGCCCGTGTGCCACAACTACTGAGCCTGTGCTCTAGAGCCCATGAGCCACAACTACTGAGCCCGTGCTCTAGAGCCCATGAGCCACAACTACTGAGCCCGCGTGCCACAACTACTGAAGCCTGCACGCCTAGAGCCCACACTCCGCAACAAGAGAAGCCCATGCACTACAACGAAGAGTAGCCCCCGCTTGCCGCAACTAGAGAAAACCCATGTGCAGCAACAAAGACCCAACACAGCCAAAAATAAATAAAAATAAAATAAATATATAAACAATAATGAAGACCTTCACTGACATATTCCCAGTGCTCATAAGACCAGTTACCCATTCATAAATCTTGACTTAGGAATGCACTTCCTGTTTCCAAGCACGTACCCCCATACCCTAGGTTAACTATGAAATTGTCCCAAACGTCCCTCAGCTGTGCGGAATGCAGCTGCAAATACTTCTGGATCATCGCCCCCTTGATCCCACCCTGTGAGTAAGTTACCCTATAACAATAAACTGATCCATTGATTATATGGAGCTGCCTGCCTCATTTTTCAGTCTCAAGATACCTTCCCAGTTTGGTGGGCACTTTTCATTGCTTCCATCCTCCAACAATATAGAACAGCATTAATGAGAGACATAGAAGAAAACCTGGGAGGTGAAGTTTAAAAAAGAACTAGAAAGGTGAGCAAAAGAAAAAGAAATGGAAATCAGTAGGACAAAGAATTTAAAATATGGAGGATTAACAACTGAACAAGAATAGTTTTTTGAAAAGCAGAGAAAACGTGTGTATGGGTAGAAAATGACTAGACTGGAAACAGACTTGTAAAATTCTACACAAAAATGATTTCCAACCTAGAATTCTATACCCAGCCAAAAAGATAAATTTAGTGTCAGGGTCAAATAAATATATTTCCATGGTATTTATTACTTTTTTTTACTTCTATAAGTTTATTTATACAATTATATATATTATATAAATACATTTTTGCATGACATTTTCAGACATGCAAAGCTTCATAAAGTTCACCTGTCATGCATCCATTCTCAGGGACATATTGGAGGATGTGCTCCAAAAAATTAGGGGGTAAACCAAGAAAGAGGAAGACACAGGATCCAGGAAACAGGAAGGAAGGACAGGATTCCCAGGAAAGGAAATCTGACACAAGACAGAGGTAAAAAGGATTTCCTGAGGGATGGCGAACAGAACACACCAAGGTCATAGCTGTGTGTGAAGCTGAGAGAGCAACCAAACCAGCCTTCAGTGAATCAGTAAGGTCCAGGAGAGATTTCTTCAAAGAGAAGACATGATACCCAGAGCTGAGATAGCCCCCCCTCCATTACTAGCTGTGTTAACTTGGGCCAGATAGTTTTTCTTTATGCCCCAGTTCCCCCTTCTATAAAGTGGGAATAACAATGGTACCTACTTCTCCAGGTTGTTAGGAAGATGAGTTAGTATATGTAGTGTGTGTGTAACAGTGCTGGGCATATAGTAAACATTATATGAGTGTTTATAATTATTGTCACTATGATCATTACCTAATATGTTTGAATATACAGAGTGGAGATTTAAACAACTGGAAAGAATTTGGAGTTGAATTATTGATATGTATATAGTAAAGCAAAGAAATGACTAAACCAGAAAAAAAAATAGTTAATTCCAGGCAAAAGGAAAAGTTGTACAGAAATAGTAATCACAGCATGGACACTACATGACTTAACTATAAACAGTCACAATAATAAACCCTGACAGTAGATCTAATAAAAACAGTGATAGCTAGAGGCAAATGTGTATATGAGTGGAGGTGCAAGGAAAAGCTGAACCTCTACCTTCCATAGTGGAAAGTCAATAGATAAGGCCCAAAACGAAAAAAAAATAAATCCATTAAAAAGATTAAGAATGCTTGCTTCTAGGGAGTTGGAATCTGGGAGAAACAAAGCAGGAAAGAGCCACTGTTTTAAGAAGACTTCAAAAACTACTTGGCACCTTTTGCCACTTATAAATAAAGCTAGAAACTAATTTCAAATTACAAAGTGGCAAAAAATATTCACAAAAATATATAAGAAAGATAAAGGGTTATTAACCTTAATATTCAAAAAAAACTGTAAACATCCATAAGCTAAAATAAATAACTCAGCAATGGACAGGAAAAGGAAATTCACATAAGGGAAATAAATCCAATAAAAACCCCCTGATTATGTTGCCTGGTTAAAAAAAAAGTCATACAAATTCAAATAATGAGATATTATCTTTCATTCTGGATGAATTCCAGTCCCTGGGCACCTCTTCTTCTTCCTTACCTCACAGGAGTTGTCACACCCCCCTGTAGTCAGGGCCAGGGATGGCCCAGGAGCGCACCGGTTGGCTGGCATCTTCCCCCTGGGCCTAAGCACCCGGGCTCTCTTGCTGACAACTCCACTCTTCCCAGGAACCCGAGGTCAGGTGGGCACCTGTGGACTCAACCAGAGCTGCTGGGGCCTGAAGGAAGATCCTGCAGCCTTCACTATGGGGTCTGGCCCAGGGGCTCCACAGAGACTCCAAGAAACCTGGAAAGACAGTGTCCACTTGGTCAGGCATTCACCATTCACCCCACAAGCGCTTCCTGAGGGCACCGAAGTATAGCTCACAACACTGGATACTGTGGAGTAGACAAAGCCACATCAACACCGATTCAAGTTATTCATTACAATGGAATATGAGCAAGACCATGAGATTTAGACTAAAATTAATAAAAGCTTCATTTCTAGCTCTGCCAACCTTTAGCTATATGAATATGAAAATGTTTCTTCAGACTTTTTTCCCAAAACAAATCAAAACTATTTATTTCAAGGGGTTGTGAAAATTAAATGAGATGATGTTTTTAAGGCACTCAGCACCAGACTGGCCCAGGTAAACATTTAATTCATATTAGCAAGTACTGTTATTACAAGGACTCATGTAATATACAGAAGGAGGTACCTCATTTAATTTGCACAACAATCACGTCATCCATGTGTTGCTGTAGTTATTATTATCTCATTTTATGCATACAGAAACAGAGGTTTGTGATGTTAAATCAAACTCAGTCTACCTGGCTTTCAAGTTCACATTCTCAGTGGTACATCACATGGTACCTTTTATGTGGGAGGCTCAAAATAAACATGGTTCTATTTAACAAATGTTGAAAACATGACCGTAATTTGGAATAAAAATTTTAAAAAAATGTTAAGTAAAGTTTCTTAAAACAGAAGAGATATGCAATAAGGAAAATACTAGTAGCCTGGGACTAAAATTTTTAATTACCTCAAAAACATCCAGAGGTGAAAAATGTTTCTCCTGTTGAGGGAACTAGGGAGGGGAGGGTGTCTCTGTGTCCAAATTGAGGTACAATTTCATTACGATCAACTAATACAGGCACTACAGATTTAGTCATTCTTGTTGGGAAAGGGTAAATATCACATAAAATGAAGAGGAACTTAATTAGGACAACAAAAGTAAGAAATGAGATGAAGAGGAAACAACAGAGTAAAAGAAATAAGGAGTAAAATAAAATTAAAGGTATGAACAAATTAAATTTTAAACACATAAAGATGATGTTGTGCCAAAGAAAGAGAATATGCTTTCTTTTCTTATACCCATGGAACTTTTACAAAATTCTATCAAATAACCTGGCCACACAAAAAATCTTGTAGATGTCTGAATGTTGGGAATTGACAGACTACATTCTCTGATTATAGTATAAGATGTTCAACGTCATTAGTCCTTAGGGAAATGTAATCAAAACCAAAAATGTTCTGGGACTTCCCTGGTGGTCAAGTGGTTAAGAATCTGTCTTGCTATGCAGGGGACGCCAGTTTGATCCCTGGTCAGGGAACTAAGATCCCACATGCCACGGGGCAACTAAGCTCGTGCGACACAACTAGAGAACCTGACTGCTGCAACTACAGAGCCCACACACTCTGGAGCCCGCGCACTGCAACGAAGAGCCTGCACGCCACAACAAAAGGTCCTGCATGCCGCAACTAAGACCCGACGCAGCCAAAAAATAAATAAATATTTTTAAAAATCAAAAATGTTCTATTCATTAGGAGACTACTTCATATACACAAAGACGGCAAAAAAAAAAAGATAGTAACAAGTGTTTGTGAGATGTGAATGAAACTGAGCTCATACATTACTGGTAGAATTGTAAAATGGTGCAGCCACTCTGAAAAACAGGTTGGCAGTTCCTCAAAATGCTACCCATAGAGTTGTCATATGACCCAGCAGTTCCACTCCTAGGTATCTACCAAGAGAAATGAAAACCCATGTCCACTCCAAAACTTGTATACAAATATTCACAGCAGTATTATTCATAATAGCCCAAAAGCAGAAAGCACTTAAATGTCCATCAACTGATGAACAGATAAACAAAATTTGGTGTGTCCATACAATGGAATATTATTTGGCAATAAAAAAGAAGTACCAATACACGCTATAACATGAATGAACCTTGAAATCATTATCATACGTGAAAGAAGCCAGTCACAAAGACCACATATTTTATGATTCCATTTATATGAAATGTCCAGAATAGGCAAATATACAGAGACAGAAAACTGATTAGAAGTTGCCTAGGGCTGGGGGTAGGGGGTGGCATGAATGGTGAATATCTGCTAATGTGTGCAAGGTTTCTTTCTGGTGTGTTGAAAATATTCTAAAATTAGATTGTGGTGATGACTGAACAACTCTGTGAATGTACTAAAAACCACTGAATTGTATACTTTAAATGGGTGAATCTTAAGGTATTGAATATATATAAATAAGTCTGTTTTATATATCTAAATAAATAAATCTGTTTTAAAAGAAAAGAAACAGGCTTCCCTGGTGGCGCAGTGGCTGAGAGTCCGCCTGCCGATGCAGGGGACACGGGCTCGGGCCCCGGTCCGGGAGGATCCCACATGCCGCGGAGTGGCTGGGCCCGTGAGCCATGGCCGCTGAGCCTGCGCGTCCAGAGCCTGTGCTCCGCAACGGGAGAGGCCACAGCAGGGAGAGGCCCGCGTACCGCAAAAAAAAAAAAAAAAAAAAATACAGCAAAAACCAGTTACCACTAATCTTAAGAAGATAAACACTGTGAATGATGAAAAAGTTAATAGAGTGGAAACAGCTTCTGGAGATATACAAAAGGAACCTGCACATTTCTTAAAAGGCCTTTCTCTTGAACCTCTGCAGAAACAGCAGACTCCTCAGCAGTGTCATAAAAATGAACCAGTTAATGGTGAGGAAGCTACAAGATTAATGGCTCAGCTGTAATACACTGGTGATGTATCAAACTGCCCCCAAAGACCAACAAAGTAAATGTTTTATACAATAAATAAATAAAAACAAAGAAGAGCTAAGTATTCAATCGAGAACATCAGAAGTAGAAAAAAACCAAAATGAAGCAACCCCCCGAAAGGAAAATAGTAACTAATAAAAACCTTAAATAAGTCAAATAAATATAACAATGGGAGTTTAAAGAAAACAAAGAGCTGGTCCTTTAAAATGACGGATGTCACAGATAACCCCCTAGCAAATGAGATAAAGAAGAGTTTAAAAACATATACACACACACACACACACACACACACACAGAGAAAGAGAGAGAGCAAGAGCGAGGGAGAGGGAGAGGGAGAGGGAGAGGGAGAGGGAGAGGGAGAGGGAGACAGAATGAGAATCTTTCCCAGATCAGGCAGTGTTTCAAAGTAGTTATTGCGGGATATTATGCATAACTGTATAGCAACATATTTTAATATTGATGTGAAGCAGATGCTTCCCTAGCAAAATGTAAATTAACAAAGTTAATACAGGAAAATACAGGTAGAAGAGAATAATGAATGTAGAAGAGACCAGGGAAAAAATGACATAACAGCAAATACAAACAGAAAGACTCTGAAAGGTAAAAAGGAAAGGCAGACAGTCCACAGACCTCAGGGCCTAAGGAACAACACAGCGGTGAGTTCCCTGGGTTTCATTTTCCCTCCCATATATCACAAACAGGGCACTAGAAAAGCTTATAACTCAGAACCATCAATAGCTACAGACAAAAAAAGCTCTAAGAAAAGCCTGCTCCCCTTAATCAAAGGACCAAGAAAAGGGTGTCCTAACTGAACATACCCATTCTACTGCAGCCAAACACTAACAGAATACACATTCTCTTCAAGCACCTGTGCTACATTCTCCAGGGTCATAAAACAAACCTTAATAAATTGAAATCGTACAGCATATGTTCCCTGATCATAACAGCATCAAACTAGAAATCAATAACAGAAAGGTAACAGGAAAGTCTCCAAACATTTGGAAAGTAAACAACACATTTCTATATAATCCATGGATCAAAGGGGAAGTCTCAAGGGAAATTAAAAAGTAATGAATGAAAATCAAAATACAACATATCAAAATTTGCGGGATGCAGATAAAGCAGCATGGAGAGGGAAATTTATAATGCTAAATGTTTATATTAGAAAAGAATTAAGGTATTAAATCAGTAAGGTAAGCTCCCACCATAAGATACTAGAAAAAGAAGAGCAAAGAAAACCCAAAGCAAATAGAAAGAAAGAAGTAATAGATATAAGAGCAGAAATCAATAAAATTGAAAACAAAAACAATAGAGAAAAATCAATGAAAACAAAAGCTGGTTCTTTGAAAAGACCGATAAAATTGGTAATCCTCTAGCAAGACTGACAAAGATAAAAAGAGATAAGACACAAATTACCAATATCAGAAATGAAACAGGAGATATAACTATAGATCCTGCAGCCATTAAAAGAAAAGTAAGGGAATACCACACACCACTTTATGCACATAAATTCAACAACTTGGATGAAATAGTCCAATTCCTCACAAAACAGAGACTCCCACAACTTACCCACTATTAAATATGAAGATACTCTGAAAAGATATTAAATAGATAACCCGAATAGTCATTTGACTACTACAGAAATTGAAGCCATAATCAAAAGCTTCCAAAAGGAAATTTCCAGGCCCAGATGGTTTCACTGGAGAATTCTATCAAATATTTAAAGAAAAATAACATAATTCTACACAATCTCTTCCAGAAAATAGAAGAGAACACTTTCTAACTCATTTATTGAGATCAGTATTACCCTAATACTAAAACCAGAAAAAGAAAGTACAAAAAAAGAAAACTATAGACCAACATCTCTCACGAACTTAGACACAAAAATCCTCAAAAACAAAAGCATTAACCAATCAATTCCTGCACTATAAAAAAAGAATTATACACCACAACCAAGTGAGGCTTATTCCAGGAATGTAAAGCTGATTCAATATTCAAAAATCAATAAGGGCATTCCCCCATATTAGCAAGCCAAAGAAGAAAAACCATATAAATTCACACAGTATTGACAAAATTCAACACACATTCATGATAAAAGACACATAGATAGACACATAAATAAATGGAACATAATAGAGAACCTAGAAATAGCCACACAAAAGTATGGCAAATTTATTTTTGACACAGGTACAGAACGAGTCCGTGGAGGAACTACCGTCTTTTTAACAAACGGTGCTTGAGTAATTGGACAGCCAAATAAATGCACCTTGATCTAAGTCTCACACTTTATACAAAACTTAACTCAAAATGTATCATGGACAGCAGGAAGGAGAAATGAACAAATCATCATCACAGTGAAGACTTAATCTCTCCTTTCTCTGTAATAGAACTAGCAGGGGAAAAAAAGTACAAATTTTGTACAACACAATTGACGACTAAACAATTAAATATTATTTTCGAATTATACATGGAACATTTATAAAACAATTCACCAAGGACTAGGCCATGACTCCCCTCATATTTCAAGGAATGAGCTTCATGTAGACATTTTTCTAACCACAGAAAACTAAGGTTAGAAGTCTAGTAAAAAGATAAACTTCTGTAAAATGAAAGCGCACTTTTAAATAATTCATGAGCAAAAAAAATAATAATCAACTCTTAGAAAACACTTATAATGCACCAAACCTTGTGGGTCTCAGAGTGAATTTTAAGACCTTAACGTTGATATGAGAAAAGAGGAAAGCCTGAAAAATAACAAGCGAATCATCCAACTACATTCAGACAACCGATTCCATCACTGACCACACAGAATTCCTCAACACTCACCCTCCCCGGGTCCCCATCACCTCCACATCCCTCCGGCAAAGAGCACTGGGATCCTCTTGACAACAACTATTAAACCGCGGCCGAAAACCGCAGCAGTTTCCGGTCACCACCCCTAGCACCGCCCCTTCTCGGGGTTTGGGGCTTTACACGAAGGGGCGTGGTTCTGCACATGCGCAAAATCACATTCGAAGCCGCAGTCAGCCAGAGCCAACATGGAGATGTTACGGAGTCTGTGTTTAGTTGCCTTCAGTGCCCCTAGGCAGCATTGTCAGGCGGGGAACATGGCCGCGCCCAGGTTGCGCTTCCTCATGGAGTACGCCATGTTGGAGGAGTGTCCATTCCGTACAGAGGATGAGGAAGCCTCTAAACTCACATTGCTGAGCACTGGCGCTGTCTCACAGATGGTGGGGAGAGAGGGTGGGGACGTTTCTCTGGGCGGGCATCCTGGGATCTGTGTAATAATGTTCAGAGAAGCTGAGAGGCCTCTGGAAAGACGCAGAGGTGCCAGTGGCTGTTATCTCCTGGCAGATACCACAGGATGAGAAGAAGTAGGACTGCTTGCGGGCCTCTCCTGGAACATACCACGAGGGGAGAAAGGGAAGAAATCAGGGACCTGCAAGTCCTCCTAGGATATAGCCCTGGGGAAAAGGGGGAGGAGTCAGTGTTAGATTCCCCTCTGCTGGGCTTGTTGGGGTTGGCTGTGGGGTTTGGATGCTCCCATAATCTACATTATCTCCCACTCCAGCTACCCGAGCTAAAGTAGAAGTTCTTACCAATAAAGGTTTTTGATTTTTCCCTTAATCTAATGCAATATGTCAATAAAAGTATCTTTAGGAAAATTTATTTTTATTTTCTTATAAAATAAAATCTATATAGTAATAGTGCCCTTACTTTGCAAGTGTAGCTTTAAGACAAGATTGATTCTGCCCTTCAACCAATTTGTTGCCCCTTATCACCCCCAATATGGAAATTCTGGAGATGCCTGTGCCCTCTGGGAGATGTTACTGGGGCAGAAGGGGAAGAAGTCATGCTACCCTTCACCTGGGAATGCCTACTTATCTTTCAAAACCAAGTTCAGCTATCTCCTCCAGGGAATCTTCCTGAAAGAGGTAGAAGGCTCTGTAACCCTCTGAAGGCCTTTTTGAATCCTCAAGTGAAGAAGGTGTTTTGAGGGGCTCAGGTGTGAACTTGCTGGATGCTCTCAGTCCGGTCACATCCCCTCTGGGCCTCAGTTTAACAATCTGGAATGTAAGGGTGTCCTATCCCAATTAGCCTAAGACCATCTGGGATTAATCTGTAGTCAGACAAATCTATCAGTCAGTGAGGGAGACCACACGCCAGAGGAACCATGGGGTGGCTCACTAAACAAGGAAAAAATAGAGTTATTATGGAATTCTGAGGAATGGTGAAGTTCAGGTGAAATGTGAATGAAGCAGTGTTCTGGTAAACTCAAAGCAAAGCAGGGCTGTATGTGGACTATGAAGTGAACCCAGAATCCTGTTTCCTTGGAAACCATAAAGTTAAGATAGATACAGAATTTTGTATCTAGATACCCCTTCTCTCTGCACTGGGGTTAGAAATCTTAGCTGCGGTGTCTAAGTGACTTATAATCTTCAGCAAGAGGGAGATGTTTTATCTGTACTGATATCACTTCAAACAGTAGTTTCTGATAGCCTATGATTGTAGAGAACAGTTTCTCAGTGAGTAAAAAAGCAGTAGTCACTCAAAGTAGGAGTTATTTATGGCATTACAGCTGTAGGACATCCTTGGGAGAAATAATATTTTCTGTTAATTTCGCATCTGACTTAATCTGTGTCTGTTCTCCCAGCCTTATGAGTGGCAGAGCAGACTTTTATACCCTGAGCTAATTTTTACTTTCTTAGAGGGTTGGACTCTGATTATCCCAGATTCTCTTTCTGCCCCTATAGCCCTGGTCTGAGTGTTTGTTGAATGAATAAATGAAAGAAGAAATGGAATAAGTGGAAGCATGTTTGGCATGCATACATGTCTAATAGAGCTCCAGGAATCATTGTTCATGTGAGTGTCGTAATAGCACTATGGTTACGTTTTTAAAAAACTAAGTCTATTAGACTATTTCAGAGAAGGAAAAAAAAAAGAGCCAATAAACATATGAAACGTAAAAAATATTTTGTCAAATTGTTGTGGGTATAAAAAAAGTTAAAGGTTTTGTCAACTGCTAACTGTAAGCTTGCAACAAAATAAATTCAGAAATAGACATTTGAGATATGACTCTGAAAGGAATCAAACTTTGGATGGCTTCCTAATAGGAAAAAAGTAACTAGCCTCATTTAGGGGGACAAAGTAATTCCAGATGGACAATTGTTTCATGGAGACTACAGTCTTTGGAGATTATATTCTGAGATAAGTAAAGAAAATTTATGATAATATAGTTGATTTTGCAATATTAATGATGTATAAACAGTCAAGTGCATTTATTGTGTTCCTGAGGTTGCATAATTGATTGAGTCAAGTGCAAATAAGAGTGCTATTACTTTCCTTTCAGCATGTAAAGTTTTCTTTTCTGCATTGTATCAACTTCATGGCTGTTTTCCTTTGAAGAATAAAAAATGACCAAAAGGAGCCAACATATTCAAGTAGTTAGAGTTGGGGACTGGAACTTTTGTTATGTAAGTTTAATAATATAGTCTTCATTTTATTGCTGGCTCAAAAAAAAACATATGAAGAGATGTTCAAAGTCATCAGCGATCAGGGAAATACAAATCATGACATGATGAGATGACATTTTACACCCATTCAATTTGCAAATATTTAAGTCTGACAGTACAGTGTTGCAGAGGATGTACAGCTACAGGATCTTTTTGCCCTGTTGAAGGAATATAGACCAGTGTAACTACTTTAGAAAATAGTTAGCATTTCCTCCTACAGCGAATATGTACATACCTCACAATCTATCCAGTCCACTCTTAGGAATATATCCACGAGAAACACTTGCACATGAAACCTAGGATATGCATAGCATCCTGTTCACAATAGCAAGACCTGGAAACAAAAATGGATGGAGTCAAAATGAATGAACTAGAACAGTACCCAACAATAAGGATGAGTTTAAGGGAAAAAACAAACCCTGTGATTCCCAAAATAGTATATAAAACATAACACACGTTTATAAAATTAAAAGCTACTAATATAAAGAACATGAACTATTTAGGATTTTGTATAGTTGTGATAAAATTATATAAAAAGGAAATCAAAAATTGATGAACTTGGGATTTAGGATGATACTTACCTCAGCTGAGGGCAGGCAGGGCCATCAATTGGGGGAACACATGGATAGATGGAGGTTATTAAGGCCATACCTTTTCTTTTGGGTGGTAGGTGCATAAGTGCTAATTATGTTATTGAAACTAACTAATATTTAAGTTAATTGGGAAAATTAAACTGTTAGATAAACACTTAAATGTAAAAAGAGGAAGTCTGCATGGAGAAAAGTGATGTCCCTTTCTTGAATGGGGTAAGAAAATCTCTGGCTCCAGCCCAGAGATGCCACCCAGTTGTGGGATGAGCAGGGAGGCAGAAGCTCCATGGCATTGATACTTTCTGTGGCCCCTGCCAAAAGTGCTCTGGCCCCAGGGCTCACTCCATCACACCACTCGTGCACCTGCTCAAATGTCCTTTCTTCGGATGTTTTTCTTCCCCGATCTACCCCCACAACTCTCTAGCTCCTCGCCATGCTTTCGTTTTCTTCATAGCCTTCCTTTTTATCAGAAATTATCTTATTCATTTACTGTTTGCACATTTCTTTGTTCGTGCTGATACTGCAGTGATTTCTGCTTCTCACGTATGTGGAGTAATCAACTGCCTTATTTTTAGTATCTTACCATACATGTAGAGAGCAGCAAAACACATGCACTGGATTCATTTTCTTAAAAGATTAATTACTCCCTCCTAAAGACTCTACAGGCATCTCTGGATGACATGACTAATTATAAAATTGTTTTCTAGAGTAATGCAGAAAATACTAGAGATGGAGAACTTCTAAGTATGTAAGACCATATTCGTTCATTCACCAAATATTTATTGATCACCAGTCACTGCTCTCGGTACTTGTTGTTTGGTAAAACAAAACAGCCCCCAAGTCCCTAGCTTCCTGGATCTGACATCCTAGTGGGGAAGAGAGGCAATAAACATTGTTGAAAGGTGATAACTGCTAAAGAGGGGTGGATAGGGCAGAGTGATGTGAATTGGAAATGCCGGAGGACTGCACTTTAACTAGGAAGATCAGAGTCTCCTTTTAAACTCTACCACCGACTGCCCTGCATCCTGGAGCAGGCCAGTCTCGAATCCTCACATTTATATGGGCATGTAGTTGAAAACGAGGAAGAACGCAAGGTCAGAATATTTTCATATCTGCAGCTAAGGATGTAATGATGAGTACCTCTTTGCCCTACGGTAGATGCAAGGAGTAATATCCACAGTCTTCTGATCAGTCTTGTCTTGCATGCCTTCCTTTAGTAGGTAAAAAATAGTTAACAATATTTACTGAGCAGGGACCTCTGGACAAACAGCCACAACCATTTACATGTGTCAGTAGATAGAAGGCAATGATAGCTTATTTATTTTACACCCAGCTTTTTAATGGAAAAATTTCACACTATTATTGGGTAATCACAGAGTCCAGCCCTCTTCTGTCCAGAATGTTGAACTGGGGCCCAAAAAGGACGTGACCGATCTGAGGGCACAAAGGCATAGAGAACACCAGAGCTCAGGGCCAGGTCCTTTCAAATAGGACCTGCGTTTCAGAAGGACCTTCAGCTGGCATTGAGCCTCTACCACCGTCAGAGAGGGCTTCCCACAGGACACATGTGAGATGGGTTTTGAAGAATGTGTAGCAGTTCATCCATTGAGGGGATATGGTGGATTCTTCTCACCTCTGCCCCCACGACATCTCCCATAGGGGCAATGGCTTCTCCATAATTTCCATATTTGACGCCCTAAGGGGCAACAAACTCCTTGTGGGACAGGATTGGAAATTTGTTGTAAGGCTGCACTTGCATAATTATTACTTAGATGTTATTTTACAAGGAAGTATGAATAATTCTGGAAGATGTTTTTACTGACACATTACATTAGACAAAGAAAACAACCATTAGTCATATCAATTTAAAACTAATTGGGGGGGGGTGTCCCTGGTGGCCTGCTGGTTAAGATTCTGGGCTTTCACTGTGGTGACCCGGGTTCAATCCCTGGTTGGGGAACTGAGATCCTACCAGCCAGGAGGTGCGGCCCAAAAATAAATAAACTAATTTTTGTTGATACCAATTATTTCAGTTGGAGTGACTAGTGTGAGGGTTGATTGAGATTACCCCGACGCTCCCACCCCGACTCCTCTCCCCTCGTGGTATCTGGGGGGGGAGGGGTACAGTATCGCTCCTACTCTCCCTTCTACAACACTCCATAATATCGGCCAGGGGAGGGTACCATCCTGACATTTCTCCCCTCAACTCCAGTGGTATCTCCCAGACACACTCTGGGTTCTTATTCTTACCCTTTTCATTAGTAATGGCTCCCCTCTCACCCGTGCCATGTCCCTAGGAGCCCCTCAGAGGCTAAATGCAAAGACCTCCATGCACCAGGAAGTCTACCCAAAGAAGGGTAGTCCACGTCCTCCCAAGGCAGCCCCACTGTTCTGCTGCGTGAGGCAGGAGGCAACAGCTTCTTCCACTGTACGGCACGGACACCCTTCCATGATGGCGGCCCCCTGAATTAGCAACATTTGGATGCGGCCATATTCCGAGCCCAGCAAAGCCGCAGAGGGTAAGGGAACTCTCACGGACTCTGCGTGAAAGTGCCCTGTTGATTGGGGAACGGAGCTTCGCAAGTGCTTTTGAGCATGCGCATGAGACACCCCCCGCCCCTCCACTAAACACCCGGGTGTTAGAGGTCGGCACTTGGAAGGGAACCGGTTCTCAGCTGTTTACGAGTTAGCGACACGCAGAGGTGATTTTGAAGGGGATTGGCTACTCTGAGCTGAGTGATGGTGGGGGGCGGAATCTGGGTGGGTGATGGGGCTACTGTGGATTCAGTGGTGGGCTCTTTTACATCGGATGCCCAGCTAATTGTTAGTCAGCCTTTCTCTTTCTAATTTAAGCCTTAAGGCTATACATTTCCATCTAAGACCCACAAGATTTGTTGTATCGTATTATCATTATTGTTCATTTCCAAGTATTTTAAAATTCAGTTATGATTTTTTTTCATTTCACACGTGTCACTTTGAAGCGCGTTTCTGTTTTGCAATAAACAGTTAATCCTTTTGTTATTGATTTCTAACCTAATTTCTCAGAGGTTAGATAATGTGATTTGTGTCATGAACGTTCCTAGAAACCTGTGGAGACTTGCCTTATGCCAAGTCCCGTAAATGTGCCATCTATTGCTTTCAAAGAATATGTGTTCTCCGATTGTTAATTGTGTTGTTCAAAACTGGTATACCCTCTCTGATTTTTTTTTCACCTACCTGCTCTGTAGAGGGCAGTGTAATGGTGATTTGTGCGTTTCTCTTTGCTTGTGTCGGCTTTTGCTGTATTTGAACCTTATTATTAGGTACAAGTGTGTGTATTTTTAAAATAGACATTGCCAAATGCCTCTCAAAAGTGTTATATATATATTATAATACATTGTGTATATATTATATCGATATATACAATGTATAATACATATATCTATGTATACGGAAATGTGTATGAAATATTCCCATCAGCAATATATAAATACCCCCATTTCCCCAAATCCTCTCCAGCACTGGATGATGTTCTTTTGCATTTTTTATTGTTCTGAGGGCTGAATAATTATATCTAGTTCTGTTTTACCTTTTCCACCTATTAGTGGTTGAGATCTTTTCTGGTTATTTGGGCACTTTGATTCCTTCTCTGCATTTCCATAGCCTTTGTTCGTTCCTCCTCTTTCCCCTGGCTTTTACATAGTGAACTTTTCTGTACTCCCTCAATTGAACATCGCTGGTGTCATATCTATTCCTGTACATATTAAGATCAAAGTATGGACATTTTCTTTTATTTTACTGGCCTATTTATCTCTGTTTTGATTGCATTAGTTTTATTGTAAATGTTAATATCTGCTAGTCCAAGCATCCCCTCAGTATTCCTTTACATAATTTTTTTGGCTATTTATACGTGCATACAGAGTTTGAAATTGTTTTACCAAGCTGGAAAAGAATTGGAATTCTGCTTGGCACTTGTCAATACGGTTAATATTGAACCAGTGATATTTTTATTTTACCATATTCCTGCCCAGGAATATGGTCTGCCTCTCCATGTGCTTAAGTTTTATACTATATTCTAGAATAATAACTATTAGTTTTTCTATTTTGAGTCCAGCACCGTTCTTGTTACATTCACTTTTAGGTATTTTGTGTTGTCATTATTGGAAATAGGATATTTTTTTCCTCTCCCATCTGTTTCAATCTTGTACCCCATCACCTTGTCAAAATTCCCTGTGCTAGTTTTCTGAGTATACAATGATATAACCTGCAAATAAAAATGATTTTCTCTCCTTTCTTGATATTGAAGCAGTTTATTTCATCTTCATATTTAATTGCATCAGCTAGAGCTTTCAAACACTGTTGGCATAGGAACAACCCCATGTTGTTACTGGTTTTAATGGAAACTGTCTTCAGCATTTTACCTTTTAGTTTTATACTTCCTGGTGGTTTTGAGACTATGATCTTTGCCGAATTTTTGTAGTTTCCTACAAAATTTTAAGAATTACTGCTGAATTGTGTCAAATGCCCTTTTTATATCCATTGATACGGTTGTATAGTTTTTCTTCTTAATTTGTTGATGTAATAGGTAAATTGATAAATGGACTAGCATTAACCATCTTTGTCTTATCAGAAAACCCAATTTGTTCATGGGGTAAATTTTTCTTTTGAGCCTTACTGGACTCAAATTGCTAATATTTTATTAAAGATGTTTGCATCTATAAGATGAAATAATCTCCAGATAACTGTTTGTATTAGGACTATATTTTTTAGGTAAGGTAACAGTGCTTCATAAAATAAATTTGGAAGATTTCCAACTTTCTATTATTATTTGAAACAGGGATTAGCAAACTTTTTCTGTAAAGAGCCAAATAGTAAATATTTGAGGCTTTGCCAGTACTGCAGTCTCTCTTGCAACTACTCAACTCTGCTGCTGTAGCAAATGCAGCCACAGACAATATGTAAACGAACGGACATGGTTGTTTTCCAATAAAATTTTATTTACAAAACCGGCCAAGGACTAGATTTGACCTGCAGCCTGTAGTTTGCCATCCCTTGGTCTAGAACTGTTTAAAAACTGTAGAAATACTGTTTTTTAAAAGTTAGATTGCACTCCATATTAAGTCAGTTTCATCCTGGTACCTTTTTTTTTGTACTTAACTTTCCTTTTTTAATTGACGTAGAGTTGACATACTATATTATAATAGTTTCAGGTACACAGCATAGTGGTTCAACATTTATATTTCTTACAAATTTATCACCATGATACGTCTAGTAACTGTCTGTCACCATACTGTATTTAACTTTTTATTTTGAGATAATTATAGATTCACAGGACATTGCAAAAAATAGTACAGAAAGCTGGGTTTTTGGTGTTTTTGTTTTTGTTTTTGTTTTGGCTGCGTTGGGTCTTCGTTGCTGTGCGCAGGCTTTCTCTAGCTGCAGCGAGCAGGGGCTACTCTTCATTGCGGTGCGCGGGCTTCTCATTGCGGTGGCTTCTCTTGTTGTGGAGCATGGGCTCTAGGCTCACAGGCTTCAGTAGTTGTGGCATGCAGACTCGGTAGTTGTGGCTCGCGAGCTCTAGAGCACAGGCTCAGTAGTTGTGGCCCACAGGCTTAGTTGCTCCACGGCATGTGGGATCTTCCCAGACCAGGGCTCGAACCTGTGCCCCCTGCATTGACAGTGGGTTCTTAACCACTGCGCCACTAGGGAAATCCCAAAGCTGGTGTTTTTTTAAAAATTATACACATTACAAACTTTCTGACTTCTATACACTGGTCACTTAGAGATTCTTTTGCTCTTTCTTTTTTTGCATTAATTTTTTTTTGCTGGAGAAGCACCTGTTTCACCTCCATATTTAAATGTTGCTATGGATTTGCACATAATATTCTCCTAGAAATAATGTTTAGTGGAATATCTCCTCTAGTAGTAATATCTCCTCCTTCCTAATATTGTATTTTTTTTCTATTTCGTTTATCAGATTTGCTGGAAATTTATTCATGTAACTGGTCATTTCAAAGGATGAGCTCTTCACTTTATTTATACTCTCAATGGACATATAATATACAAATATATATCGCATTTAGGTTTTATTAGGGGATTTATTAGCATATTTTGAGTTTTTTCTAATTTCTTTTTCTAATTACTCAGATTGAGTACTTAGCTTTTTTGAGGTTTTCTCTCATTTTAATAACGAATCATGTAGGACTGTACATTTTCTTATAAATATAGCTTTTGCTGTGTGAAATAACATCTGGTACAAAGTGTATAACTTCAGTGTTGTGGGTGCATTTTGAGTTTGATTTTTATTTCTTTATCTATTTTTAATTACCTTTGTTGTGGCAAAAATAAACATGTACTATAAAATTTTCCATCTTAACCGTTTCTAAGTGTATAGTTCAATAGTGTTAAGTATATTCACATTGTTTTGCAAACAATCTCTAGAACTTTTTCACCTTACAAAATGGAAACTGTATACCCATTAAACGACATCTCCCCATTTCCCCCTCCTTCAGCCTCTGGCAACCACCATTCTACTTTCTGTTTCTATGAATTTGACTATTCTAGATACCTTATGTAAGTGGTATCATCCAGGACTTATCTTTTTGTGACTGACTTACATCATTTAGCATAATGTCTTCAAGTTTCATCCATGTTGTAGCATGTGTCAGAATTTCCTCTTTAATGCTGAATAATATACTATTGCATGAATATACCACATTTTTTTTATCCATTCATCTCCTGATGGACACTTGTGTTGCTTTCACCTCTTGACTATTGTGAATAGTGCTGCTATGAACAGGAGTGTGCAAATTTGTCATTGAGATCCTACTTTCAATTCTTTTGGATATATACCCAGAAGTGAGATTGCTATTTTTCTTTTTTTGAGGAAAGCTGTACTATTTTCCATAGTGGCTGCACCATTTTATATTCCCATCAGCAGTGCACAAGAGTTCCAATTTCTCCATATCCTCGCCAACACTAGTTATTTTCTTTTTTTTTAATAGTAGACATCCTAGTGGGTATGAGGTGTTATCTCACTTTTTTTGACTTGTATTTTCCTAATGATTGATGTTGACCATCTTTTCATATGCTTGTTGACCATTCATGTATCATCTTTGGAGAAATGTCTGTTCAAATCCTTTGCCAATTTTTTAATTGGGTTATCTGGGTTTGTTGTTGTTGAGTTATAGGAGTTCTTTATATATTCTGGATATTAGCCCCTTATCAGATATATGATTTGCACATATTTTCTTCCATTCCCTAGGTTGCCTTTTCACTCTATTGATTGTGTCCTTCAATGCACAGAAGTTTTTAATTTTGATGTAGTCCAATTTGCCTATTTTTGCTTTTGTTTCCTATGTTTTGGTGTCATATCCAGGAAATCTTTGCCAAATACAAATGTCATGAAGCTTTTCCCCTGTGTTTTCTTCTAATAGTTTTGGGTCCTATATTTAGGTCTTTGATATATTTTGAATTAATTTTTGTATATGGTGTAAGGTAATACTTTTGCACATGGATATCCAGTTTTTTTCCCAGCACCATTTATTGAGGAGACTAACCTTTCCCACATTGAATGCTTTTGGCACCTTTGTCAAAAATCATTTGACCATATATGACCCATTTATTTCTGGGTTCCCTATTCCATTGGTCTATATATCTGTCTTCATGCCAGTACCACACTGTTTTGATTACTGTAGCTTTGTAATAAGTTTTGAAATCAGTAAGTGTAAGACCTCCAACTTTGTTCTTCTTTTTCAAGATTGTTTTGGGCTATTTGGGGTTGGGTTTAATTTTTTGAATTAGAGTTCCTAAGTTCACTCTTCCTAAGTTCCTTAGTCTACTAGCTCTGCCTTTATATATAACCTGTTTATACCAATTGGATGCTTCTGACCTTGAAATTCCCTTTTATAATTATATCACCAAACTGGCTGTCCTTTTTCTGGACTTTGCTTGGCATATCTTTGCCCAGCCCTTTATTTTGCAAATTGCTGCTGTGTTTTAGTTATGCTTCTTATAACTATGTCTCATTGTGCTTGCTTTTTTATTCCAATCTTATCTCTCTACAGAATGAATCAACTGATTCAATTTCACATAACCATAGTATACCTAATTCTATGCCTTGTTTCTTATTTTATGTTTACTATTTATATTATTTTCTGCTTTCTTTTTCCTGTTCTTACTTTTGATGACTTAATGCAGGCATGACCATTCACCCCCTCTCTCCCCAACCCACTCACCTTTTAAGTCAGGGAATTTTAACTTTTATAAAATCTTTAAAGGTATATCTTCCCATTTCTATCAAACATAATTAAGTTTATATTTTCCCCATTTATACCTATAGAGACATGCCCTCTCCTTTCAATTTTCTTCAGCAAGACAGTTATACTTCTGGACCTTTCAAAGATAATTAAAATTTTTTATTACAGGTCGTTTATATTTTCTTTAGGTTTCTGCTTTAAAAGGTACTTAGCATTTTAAATTTCAAATTCCCAGTCACATTTTCTTCCTCTGTTATGATTGTACACGCACTTACATACATACAAGTCCTGTTGTTTTCAAAGATCTCACGATGACCAGGTGAACGTGTGTGTTTGCATATGCATTGTTTTGTTCTTTTGAGATCTCACTTCTGATTCAATTTTCTTTTATTTAGAATACTTCCTTGAATGTTTTCCTTCACTATGGTAAATTGATGGAACACTCTTCAAATTATTTCATGTCTAAAACTGTCCTTCTTTTGTTCTGGCTGAGAAATAGGATCTTTAGGAGGGATATAATCTCCTTACACTGAAGTCCTCTTCTCTCCATGGTCTGTAGATGTTAAATGACTCTGGCTTCCATTGTTGTAAGTGAGAAGTCTGATGCTAGGAGGATGCATGTGGGGGAGGATCAGATTTAACACAGTGGTTCCCACTCCTCACAGTGCATCAGAATCGCTTATGCAGTTTTTACAAATACAGATGCCTGGGCCCACAGATACTAAGTTACATTCATTCAGGAGTGGAACTTTGCATAAGCATTTTTAGAAGATTTTAGAAGATCCTAGTTTGATTCTGATGTGCAGGCAGAGTTAGGAACCACTGATTTCAGGCCTAATGGTATCAGTGATGGGAAGTCCTGCTGGAGTTACTAATTTGTCAGCAGTGAATGTGCATTTGAAGGAGCCCTTAGCAAATAATACTTGGGCATTTTGGGGGAAAGTGATTACATCTCTGTAGGAATCATTGATTGTAGAAGTCAGTGATTAAGATCTCTGCAAGATAATGATTGAAAGGCTGACATAGTCAGTGAGTTGACTGAGAGCCTTGGAGCTTTGGCAACTGGAGACTTTGGGGCAGTCTTATTTTGAAAATACTTGGGATCAGTGATTTGGTGTCCTATGGGTATCAGGAATTGTGGCCATGTGAAGTCAGTTAATTGGGGCCTGGAAGGTCAGCATCTGGCCTCTCCTTTAGTCCATTTCAGGTACTGTAAGGATCAGTTATTAGCTGTCTAGACAGATCAATGATTGGATTCCTGGTGGGGGTATGTTACTGGGATCCTCTGCTGGGGATTATTTGAGGGGCCTTTGAAAGCCAGGCTAATTACCCTCTTGGAAAAGTAATTTGCAATCTGTTTGAATTAATGTTAAGAGTCTGTGCCATGTCAATGTTTGGTTAGTTTTTCAGTAGCACCCTGCATTTGATGTGGTTCAGTGAGTCATTGATGGCTTCTACTACCAGCCAGAGATGACAGTGATGTGGTCTCAGGGATCTGGGACCCGTAGTGACCAATTATCAACAGGCCAGAGCAGGTCAGGGATTGGGCATTTGATGCAATATTACTGAGTGGCTGAGAGTGTGAATTTTGGAACTAACAGATCTGGGTTGAATCCTGTCTTTCCACTTAGTTTTGTGATCTTAGTACACATGACTTAAAAAATCTCTACGCCTCTATTTTCTTATCTGTAAAATGGGTAGAATAATAATAGTCGGAACTGATTGTCAGAGTTGTGAAAATTAAATGAGGTACCTGATGTGTGCCTTTCAATAACAGTAATTGCTAATATTTATTCAATGCTTACCATTACAAGTATCATCTCATGTAGTTTTTACTGTCTCTTAAGATACGCATATCTGTCTTGTTTTGGAACCTGTATCTGAAAGTAACTTCTTCATATACTCCCAGCTAACATGTGGGAGACCTGGGATTCAAACCTTCAGTAATTTTAATCCAAATTTTATCATCTTTCCTATATTCCACCATGACTATAAACTAGAGTTCGTTTTTTTCTGAATTTTTCTCTTCAGAGAAAATTGTATTTTCAGATACAGAATAGCTGTATCTGTATTTTGAATACAGAATAGCTGTATTCAACACAGCTAGCCACTCCTTGGTGCCTGCAGGAAGTGTTCGTGGGATGAATGTTGAGTAACTGACCATGTGGACACTGTCTTTCCAGTTTTCTTGAAGTCTCTGCGGAGCCCCTGGGTAAGACCCCATAGTGAAGGCTGCAGAATCTTCCTTCCGGCCTCAGCAGCTCTGGTTGAGTCCATGGGTGCCCACCTGGCCTCGGGCTCCCAGGAAGAGCAGAGCTGTCAGCAAGAGAGCCTGGGGGCTGAGGCCCAGCAAGAAGATGCCAGCCAACTGGAGCTCTCCCCAGTGGTCCCCAGCCCTGGCTGCAGAGGGACATGGCAGCATGTGTGAGGTGAGGAGGGAGGGGTCTCCAGGGGCAGGAATTCAGTGAGGAGTTGGCCCTAACCTGTCACCAGGGCCTCAGGGCAGGGGCATGTGGTTCACAGAAGCAGCAGATTCTGGACTCGCTGCCCCGAGACAGATCACCATCCTTCTGCTGCGTGAGCACCAAATCACTGGTGTCCCACATTCAAAGCCCTGCGTGTTTCAGTGGAAACTGATGCAGCTGATGGAGGAAGGGTGGGATGGGAGGGTCACCCCTACAGCCTAGGTGAGGGGGAGGCAGCTCCCAGCTGATTCCAGACTCTGGAAGGTACCCTCTCACCTGTAACCCCTCATTTCCCCAGCTCTGACCATAGATCTCTTCTCCTTCCCAAATAAGAACTAGAAAATACTCAGTCTCTGGTGCATTGTTGTTTGTTCCTTTATTTGTTTAGTTGCTGCTTCCATTTACCATTGGATTTATGAGGTTTATAATCAGTATAGTAAAATGAACACATATGAATCTATAAAGTTAGGATCAGGGAAAATATAGACAGAGTGGACAAAGTCAACAACAGAGCACAATTAGACTGTAGCTATTCACACAATGCTGAATGAATTTTAGTAACATGGCTATTAAAATCCAACTGCAAATTTGTGTTCTTTGTGGCAGATACAGAATAAAAGAAACACAAGCAGTTAGGTGATTAAATTGTCCACAAGGACAGCATGACAGTTCCTCTGTGGTAGAAACTTCCTGGTATGGGGTTTTCAAAAGGTTTTTGATAGATATTCATATAAATTGATAGAGGGGACTCTGTTCATAATTATGCTGTGACAACTTGGACATATAGTCAGCCTAATAATAGAGAAACGATGTCACTTACAGCAACCCCATCTTTTTTTTTACTTTTTAAAAAAAATTTAAAGTTTATTTTTGGCTGCATTTGGTCTTCATTGCTGCGTGCGGGCTTTCTCGAGCAGGGGCTACTCTTAGTTGCGGTGCACTGGCTTCTCATTGCAGTGGCTTCTCTTGCTGAGGAGCATGGGCTCTAGGCACGCGGGCTTCAGTAGTTGCAGCACGTGGGCTCAGTAGTTGCAGTGCACGGGCTCAGTAGCTGTAGCTCGTGGGCTCTAAAGCACAGGCTCAGTAGTTGTTGAGCACAGGCTTAGTTGCTCCACGGCATGTGGGATCTTTCTGGACCAGGGCTCAAACCCATGTCCCCTACACTGGCAGGCGGATTCTTAACCACTGTGCCTCCAGGGAAGTCCTTTACTTTTTTATATTGAAGTATAGTTGATTTACAATGTTGTGTTAATTTCTGCTGTACAGAAAAGTGATTCAGTTATATATATATATATATATATGGTTTATCACAGGATATTGAATATAGTTCCCTGTTATAGCAACCCCATCTTGCATGTAGTACTGTGTGTTTTCTTTGGCTGTCTTCTAAAGCAGCCCTTGGCAAATATTTTCTGTAGGGCCCAGTAGTAAATATTTTAGGCTTTGTGGCTCATAGTCTCTGTTACAACTACTTAGCTCGGCTTTTGTAGCATGAAAACAGCCATAGTCCATATGTAAACAAATGAGTGTAGCTGCCTACCCCTATTCTAGAGCATTTTTTTCCAGAGGAAGCCAAAGCCCTACAGTCAAAGCAGATCTCAGCAAATGTATTATAACAAGAAACCAAAACTGTCTGAGGGCACACCTTTCTGATGGTCTGACATCATACAAACAGAAAAGACTAAATTATATGTATCAATGCGTGGGCTAAATGCACTTCAGTAATACTGTGTAATAATTTTTCTTGGTCAGCCTTTTGACACTGCTTGAGGAACAGATAGGTCAAAATTATAAGTGGCATTAGTCATATACAACATTTTCAGTCCAGTTTTTTCCTGTGGTCATTTCCTCCCTTTTTCTTAGAAATTATCTTTTAATTTTTGGCATTACAGAACTTATCCACGTGTACTGCATAATATTCAAGCTATTCAGAAATGCAAAAAATAGTATAATAAACCCCTTGTACCCATCGCCCATGTACAACAACTATCAACAGTTATGAACATATGACTAATCTTGTTTTATCTACTACTGAAGGATTATTTTAAAGCAAATCACTGAAATGATATGTTTTGTCCTTACTTCCTTTAGTATGTATCTCTGTTTAACTGCAATACCATTAACATACTTAAAACATTAACAATATTTTCTTAATATCATTTGTTACCTACTTATTATAGAAATGTCCTTTAATTGTCCCATACATGCCTTTTTAAATTGGAATTTTAATTAAAATAATTGTGAACTCACATGCAATTATGACAAATAATACTGAGAGGTCCTGTGTATCCTTTACCAAGTACCTTAGTCCATTCAGGCTGCTATAATAGAATACCATAGACTGGGTGGCTTAAACAACAGAAATTTACTTCTCACAGTTCTGGAGGCTGGGAAGTCCAAGATCAAAGTGCCAGCAGATCTGATGTCTGGTGAGAGCCCACTTCTTGGTTTGCAGGTGGCCATCCTCTCACTGTATCCTCACATGGTGAAGATCAGAGAGTGAGAGCTAGTTCTCATGTCTCTTCTTATAAGGGCACTAAACCCATTCATGAGGGCTCCACTCTCATGACATAATTACCTCCCAAAGGCCCCACATCCCACTACTGTCACCTTGGGGGTAAGGATTTCAACCTATGAAATCTGTGGGGGACACAGACATTTAGTTCATAGCACCCAGTTTCCCCCAGTGGTAAGATCTTGCAAAACTATGATCACAATCAGGATATTGACACTGATACAGTACACTGATCTTATTCTGATTTTCCCAGTTTTACTTGTATTCATTTGTGTGTGTGTGTTTAGTTTCATACAATTTTATCACAGTTAGAGGTTTGAATGAAGGTAGAGAACACTTCTATCACAGGGATCCTTGGTGTTGCAGTTTACAACCACACCTACCTCCCCCTCCTATACCTTTCCCTAACCCCTGGCAACTACTAACCTGGTCTCCATTTCCAAAATTTTGTCATTTCATAAATGTATTAGGAGGTGGGGCTTCCTGAAGAGAGGAGAGAGATGGGTGTCTGGAAAAATATTGGCTGAAATATTTCCACATAAGATAAAAAATATATACCCAAAGATACAACAATCAACAAATCCTAAGCACAACAACATGAGAAAACTACTTAAGGCACGTCATAATCAAGTTGCTCAAAACCACTGGTGAAGATAAAATCCTAGAGAAAAAAAGAAAATGCACAGGAACAAAGATAAGGACGAAAGCAGTTTTCTTGTCAGTAATAAGCCAGGAAACAGTGGAGCAAGGAAACAGTGGAGCAAGAACTTTACTGAAATTAACAACAACAAACCAGCAACCTAGAATTCTCTACCTGCAAAATTATTTTTTTAATGAAGACAAAATAAAGACATTTTCAGACATACAAAAGTTTAAAGAATTCATCATCAGCTGACCTGCACTACAAAAAATGTTAAAGGAAGTCCTTCAAGCAGAAGGCAAATGATACCAGATGGAAATCTACATCTACACAAAGGAATGAAGAGCACCAGAAATGTAACTACATGGGTAAATATAAATACTTTTCTTATTATTTGGATCTCTTTAAAAGATAATCAACTGTTTAAAATTAAAATAACAATGAATCATGCCATTTATAATATATGCAAATTGAAATATATAACAACAATAGCACAAAACTTAGGAGGGTACATTGAAGTATGTTGTAAAAGTTCTTGAATTATACATAAAGTGCTATAATATCACTTGAAGGTAGACTGTAATAAGTTAATGATATTAATACTATAAATTCTAAAGCAACAACTAAAATAAAACGAGAAAGTATTAAAGCTCTTAAACCCAACGAGGAATATAAAATGGAATAATAAAAAATACTTAATTCAAAATAAGACAGAAATAAAGGAAAAAGGGAAAAGAGAACAGATAGAACAAATAGAAAACAAATAGCCATATGATACATTTCAACACAACCACATCTATAATCATATTATATGTAAATGGCAAATAGAGATTTTTCAATTGGATAAAAAAGCAAGACGCAACTATATGTTCTGTGCAAGAAATCCACTTTAAATATAAAGACAAAAATAGGTTAAAAGTAAATGGATGGCAAAACATGTACCATGCTAACACTAATCCAAAGAATTCATACATGCACCCCAATGTTCATCGCAGCACTATTTACAATAGCCAGGACATGGAAGCAAACTTAATGTCCATCAACAGAGGAATGGATAAAGATGTGGTACATATATACAATGGAATATTACTCAGCCATAAAAAAGAACAAAATAATGCCATTTGCAGCAACGTGGATGAACCTAGAGATTGTCATAATGAGTGAAGTAAGTCAGACAGAGAAAGACAAATACCATATGATATCACTTATATGTGGAATCTAAAAAAATGGTACAAATGAACTTATTTACAAAACAGAAATAGAGTCATAGATGTAGAAAACAAACTTATGGTTACCAGGGGGGAAGGGGAGAGGGATAAATTGGGAGATTGGGATTGACATATACACGCTACTATATATAAAATAGATAACTAATAAGAGCCGACTGCACAGGGAACTCTACTCAATACGCTGTAATGACCTATATGGGAAAACAATCTAAAAAAAGAGTGGGCATATGTATAACTGATTCACTTTGCTGTACACCTGAAACTAACATAACATTGTAAATCAGCTATACTCCAATAAAAAGATTTTTTAAACATCTTTATTGGAGTATAATTACTTTACCATGGTGTGTTAGTTGTTGCTTTATAACAAAGTGTATCAGTTATACATATACATATGTCCCCATATCTCTTCCCTCTTGAGTCTCCCTCCCTCCCACCCTCCCTATCCTACCCCTCTAGGTGGTCACAAAGCACCAAGCTGATCTCCCTGTGCTATACGGCTGCTTCCCACTAGCTATCTATTTTACGTTTGGCAGTGTATATATGTCCATGCCACTCTCTCACTTTGTCCCAGCTTACCCTTCCCCCTCCCCATATCCTCAAGTCCATTCTCTAGTAGGTCTGCATCTTTATTCCCATCTTGCCCCTAGGTTCTTCATGACCAATTTTTTTCCTTTAGATTCCATATATATGTGTGAGCATATGGTATTTGTTTTTCTCTTTCTGACTTACTTCACTCTGAATGACAGTCTCTAGGTCCATCCACCTCACTACAAATAACTGTTTCATTCCTTTTTATGGCTGAGTAATATTCCATTGTATATATGTGCCACATCTTCTTTATCCATTCATCTGTTGATGGACACTTAGGTTGCTTCCATGTCCTGACTATTGTTAATAGAGCTGCAATGAACATTTTGGTACATGACTCCTTTTGAATTATGGTTTTCTCAGGGTATATGCCCAGTAGTGGGATTGCTGGGTCATATGGTAGTTCTATTTTTAGTTTTTTAAGGAGCTCCATACTGTTCTCCATAGTGGCTGTATCAACTTACATTCCCACCAACAGTGCAAGAGGGTTCCCTTTTCTCCACACCCTCTCCAGCATTTATTGTTTGTAGATTTTATTTTATTTTGCGGTATGCAGGCCTCTCACTGTTGTGGCCTCTCCTGTTGCGGAACACAGGCTCCGGACGCGCAGGCTCAGCAGCCATGGCTCACGGGCCCAGCCACTCTGCGGCATGTGGGATCTTCCCGGACCGGGGCACGAACCCGTGTCCCCTGCATCAGCAGGCGGACTCTCAACCGCTGTGCCACCAGGGAAGCCCTGTTTGTAGATTTTTTGATGATGGCCATTCTGACCAGTGTGAGATGATATCTCATTGTAGTTTTGATTTGCATTTCTCTAATGATGATGTTGAGCATTCTTTCATGTGTTTTTTGGCAATCTGTATATCTTCTTTGGAGAAATGTCTATTTAGGTCTTCTGCCCATTTTTGGACTGGGTTGTTTGTTTTTTTGATATTGAGCTGCATGAGCTGCTTGTAAATTTTGGAGATTAAGCCTTTGTCAGTTGCTTCATTTGCAAATATTTTCTCCCACTCCGAGGGTTGTCTTTTCATCTTGTTTATGGTTTCCTTTGCTGTGCAAAAGCTTTGAAGTTTCATTAGGTCCCATTTGTTTATTTTTGTTTTTATTTCCATTTCTCTAGGAGGTGGGTCAAAGAGGATCTCGCTGTGATTTATGTCATAGAGTGTTCTGCCTATGTTTTCCTCTAAGAAATTTATAGTGTCTGGCCTTACATTTAAGTCTTTAATCCATTTTGAGTTTATTTTTGTGTATGGTGTTAGGGAGTATTCTAATTTCATTCTTTTACATGTAGCTGTCCAGTTTTCCCAGCACCACTTATTGAAGAGGCTGTCTTTTTTCCACTGTATATTCTTGCCTCCTTTATCAAAGATTAAGTGACCCTATATGTGCATGGGTTTATCTCTGGGCTTTCTATCCTGTTCCATTGACCTATCTTTCTGTTTTTGTGACAGTACCATACTGTCTTGATTACTGTAGCTTTGTAGTATAGTCTGAAATCAGGGAGCTTGATTCCTCCAGCTCCGTTTTTCGTTCTCAGGATTGCTTTGGCTATTCGGGGTCTTTTGTGTTTCCATACAAATTGTGAAATTTTTTGTTCTAGTTCTGTGAAAAATGCCAGTGGTAGTTTGATAGGAATTGCATTGAATCTGTAGACTGCTTTGGGTAGTAGAGTCATTTTCACAATGTTGATTCTTTTTTTTTAATTTAAAAATACTTTATTACTAAAATATGCTAACCAAAATTTGACAATGCAGGTTTGCCACAAATCTTCAATTCGTTAAAAACAAACAAACAAAAAATGCAAGATCTCCGAAGTATAGTAAAGTGCAATAAAATGAAGTATGACTGTAACCCAATATCTGGAGAAAAATAGGTGCCTACAGGGAGAAAAAAGGCCATCATTTGCTTACCTGGTACAGATACTACCATATGCCATTTAAGCTAGTAAGAAGATTCAGCTAGAAATACTTAACAAATTTTTAAAGTTTATGTGTGGGTCACTGTTCTAGTGTGAAGTCCCTGATGCCTATAGGCATGGGGTGTTCCAAGCTTTTATAGGCTTTTCCTCCAGGAAACTCACCTGTTAACTGGGAAAATCAGGGAAAATCCTAAAAGAATTTTTACCATGGTGCTGGCTGGAGGAGAACAGCATTCTGCTTTCAAAATTCTATCCAGACATATCACCACACAATGTTGATTCTTCCAATGCAAGTGTGATGTGGCTGCTTCCCACTAGCTATCTATTTTACATTTCGTAGTGTATATATGTCCATGCCACTTTCTCTTTGTCCCAGCTTACCCTTCCCCCTCCCCATATCCTCAAGTCCATTCTCTAGTAGGTCTGCGTCTTTATTCCCGTCTTGCCTCTAGGTTCCTCATGACCATTTTTTTGTTTGTTTTTTAGATTCCATATATATGTGTTAGCATGTGGCATTTGTTTTTCTCTTTCTGACTTACTTCACTCTGTATGACAGACTCTAGGTCTATCCACCTCACTACAAATAACTCAATTTCATTTCTTTTTATGGCTGAGTAATATTCCATTGTATATATGTGCCACATCTTCTTTATCCATTCATCTGTCGATGGACACTTAGGTTGCTTCCATGTCCTGGCTATTGTAAATAGAGCTGCAATGAACATTGTGGTACATGACCCTGTTTGAATTATGGTTTTCTCAGGGTATATGCCCAGTAGTGGGATTGCTGGGTCGTATGGTAGTTCTATTTGTAGTTTTTTAAGGACCCTCCATACTGTTCTCCATAGTGGCTGTCTCAATTTACATTCCCACCAACAGGGCAAGAGGGTTCCCTTTTCTCCACACCCTCTCCAGCATTTATTGTTTGTAGATTTTTTTATGGTGGCCATTCTGACTGGTGTGAGACAAAATTCAACACCCATTTATGATAAAACCCTCCAGAAAGTAGGCATAGAGGGAACTTACCTCAACATAATAATGGTCGTATATGACAAACCCACAGCCAACATCGTTCTCAATGGTGAAAAACTGAAACCATTTCCACTAAGATCAGAAAGAAGACAAGGTTGCCCACTCTCACCACTATTATTCAACATAGTTTTGGAAGTTTTAGCCACAGCAATCAGAGAAGAAAAAGAAATAAAAGGAATCCAAATCGGAAAAGAAGAAGTAAAGCTGTCACTGTTTGCAGATGACATGATACTATACATAGAGAATCCTAAAGATGCTACAAGAAAACTACTACAGTTAATCAATGAATTTGGTAAAGTAGCAGGATACAAAATTAATGCACAGAAATCTCTTGCATTCCTATACACTAATGATGAAAAATCTGAAAGTGAAATTAACAAAACACTCTCATTTACCATTGCAACAAAAAAATAAAATATCTAGGAATAAATCTACCTAAGGAGACAAAAGACCTGTATGCAGGGAGATCAGCTTGGTACTTTGTGACCACCTAGAGGGGTGGTTTTATAGTTTTGTCTGGGTATATGCCCACGAGTGGGATTATAGTTTTGTCTGGGTATATGCCCATGAGTGGGATTGCTGGATCATATGGCAACTCTATTTTTAGTTTTTTGAACAACCTCCATATTGTTCTCCATAGGGGCTGTACCAAGTTACATTCCCACCAACAGGGTAGGAGGGTTCCCTTTTCTCCACACCCTCTTCAGCATTTGTTATTTGTAGACTTTTTAATGATGGCCATTCTGACCAGTGTGAGATGGTACCTCACTGTAGTTTTAATTTGCATTTCTCTAATAATTTATTACTATATTTAATTTGAATTTTAAAATATTCTCAGATTTGGCCAGTGGGAGTCACTTGCAGCTGGAATGTTATGTCCTTTTGACATGTCCCATGATTCCTTGAGCACATCCTGACCTTCTGGTACAACAAAATGTTCAGGTTCATCCGGTACTTTTCCCACCCCAGCCCAGAATAACCCACATCTCCTAGTTAATAATTTTTTAATGAGTTTTTATCCTGGTATATAACATAGTATGCCTACTACTAAATACCTAATATTATATAATATTTTATAGGAGAAAGAAATATAATTGAAATTTCTGCAATTCACTGTGTTCATGCAGTAAAAGTTATTCTTTACTAAAAATGAGAACTACGTTGACAGATGAATGGATAAAGAAGATGTGGTACAAATATGCAATGGAACACTACTCAGCCATGAAAAAGAATGAAATAATGTCATTTGCAGCAAAATGGATGCAACTAGAGATTATCATACTAAGTGAAGTGAGTCTGAAAGAAAAAGACAAATACCATATGGTGTCACTTATATGTGGAATCTAAAATATGACACAAATGAACCTATCTGTGAAACAGAAACAGAATCATGGACATAGGGAACAGGCTGGTAGTTGCCAAGGGGGAGGGGGCTGGGGAGGGATGGAGTGGGAGGTTGGGGTTAGCAGATGTAAGCTTTTATATATAGAATGGATAAACAACAAGGTCCTACTGTATAGCACAGAGACCTATATTCAATATCCTATGATAAACCATAATGGAAAAGAATATTTTTTTAAAGAATGTATATATATGTATAACTGAATCACTTTGCTGTACAGCAGAAAGTAACACAACATTGTAAATCAACTATACTTCAATTTAAAAAATATTGATAAAAATGAGGGCTAAACAACCCTCTTAAGTCCTCCTGCTATTTTGAGAACTGCCAGAAACACCTTTCCTGGGCCGTTGAGTACCGAGTAGCAAATGTTATGCCAGGAACTGGGAAGGGAGAAATATATTATACACACACCCCTTGTCCTGTAGCAACCCTGAAATGTGAAAAACAAATACAGGTAGGTAGGAAAGGTAAGTTCTCCATGAGGGAGTAAGTTTACCCGCCAGTGTTGGAGAAGCTTAAATTGGATGATAAGGCATGTGATACAAAGTGCAAAGGTATGGAAGTGAAAAAGAAAAACTATTTGATGTCAAATAGCTCTATGTAGAAGAAGAAGGGTCTATGTGACATTCAGGGAAGCAAAATAAATTTAAAATCTGAGGACAAATGCTGGACTCCATCATAGAAAAAGTAAGAATTTTTTCCTTGATCTAATGGATCACCATGGAGGGATTATATATGCAGGGAAGATATATTAACTAACTTTTGTATCTTGAAAGAATTATAGTCCCTATTGCAATTGTATTTTATATTTCAGGATAACATATTTTAAGTAGAGATTTTTAAAAACAACATTAAAAGAGGAACTGACCACAGAGTCTTTGCACAGAACTTTAAGCCCAGACTGAAAATGGCATATTCTATTACCAATGTTTTTGAATATTTAAAAAATTTTCCAGTTTCATTGAGGAATGGTTGACAAATTAAAAATTATATATACTTAAGGTATACAATATGGTAAGGTTGGTTTTTTTTTTTTTTGCGGTACGCGGGCCTCTCACTGTTGTGGCCTCTCCTGTTGCGGAGCACAGGCTCCGGACGCGCAGGCTCAGCGGCCATGGCTCACGGCCCAGCCGCTCTGCGGCACATGGGATCTTCCCGGACCGGGGCACGAGCCCGTGTCCCCTGCATCGGCAGGCGGACTCTCAACCACTGTGCCACCAGGGAAGCCCCCAATATGGTGTTTTGATATAAATATATTCTTTTAACTTTGACCTACCTAAGGCCCAAGTAGTGTCAAAAGCCCCAGAGGAAAGTTAAAATGTAGGATGGTTTGCACCTGTATGAAATGAAATCATCAGTGAGGTGTGCACATGAAGAACCCTATCCACTGTGTTCTGCTTGGGCCCTACGCCCTCGGCTTCTTTTAGATGGTTCTCAACCAGCGGTTCTCAAACTTGAGCATGCATCAGAATCACCTAGAGGGCTTGTCAACACACAGACTACTAAACCTCATAACCAAAAGTCTGGTGTAGGACCCGAGAATTTGCATTTCTACCAGTCTCTCAAATGATGCTGCTGGTGGTGGTCCAAGAAACATACTGTGAGAACCATTGTTCTAGAAGGTGGCTGTGGCAAACCCTATCATCATACACTTATGACAAGATTACTGTTGACGACACTCGTCTTTTTCATTAGGCTGATCCTCTGTCCAGTTTACACCTGTTGTTCCGGCATAATTATTAATGATGCCCCTTCCCATTCTAAAGTGTCCTGATTTGGATGATAAAGTATAAGGTTACCTCACCCATACTCCATAATGAGATCAAATTTGTTTTTGAAATTCAATTATCAGGAAACCTTTACCCTGGAAGAATTGTCACATTTTCTCCCTGTGGCCAATGTAAATCTTACAAACGACTGCGTTTCCTTTCCAGCTATATCTGATAGGAAGATAAGAAAAAAACTTCTAGCTCAAATTTAATTACTCTGCAGGACCATCAGGCCCAAATGCCTATAGTCCAAATAGATTCTAGTGCTGACTTTGTTCGTTCTGTCTATATCTTCTCTGACCTAAATTTATAGAGTCATACCTGGACATTTTACTACAGGGATTCTTTAATGCCCCCTAAAAACACTGGAAAAGCAATGGGTACAACAAACAAATACATGAATTAATCTATTAAATTAAAAACTTGGTTATTTCCTGCTGTTCCTGGGAAGGGGCTTGGGTCTGTGAAGTCAAAGCTGCAGAGAGGATGATGTGCAGGTACGTTGCAGAGATCAGATTCACCAGCCCGGAAACACCCACACTTCAGCTGGGGGCCACACCCTGTGGGAGACCCAGGGGGCACCACATTTCTGTGGCCACAAGCTGTGTATCTGTGACTGATATGATTGTGTGACACTTGGAAAAGGCAGGTTTCTCATTGGGACCAAGTGTACAACTATCGCCTCCTAAGTCGTTTAATATCTGTCCTTGCACCCTGATCCAAGATTTCAATTTCTAGAAAACAATCATGTATGTGCATGAAGATTTAAATGCAGGAATTTCACTACTGTGATGTTAATAGTCAAAACCAAAACTATCCTTCATAAATGTTAACTAACAGTATATTGGTTATAAAAATTATGATATATTCAAAGACTCAATATTATGCAGCTATTAAAATTGTATACAAAAATATTTGCTGACGTGGAAAAATACTTAAGTTAGAATACAGAGCAAAGAGAGAAGGTAACCAAACAATTCTAGTTTTCATTTAAATTAAATGTGCATGTATGAATATACTAAACACTCATGAACATAAACACCAAAGCTCAGAGCCAGAAAAAATATCTGAAAGCAAAAAAATCAAAATATGGGGCTTCCCTGGTGGCACAGTGGTTGAGAGTCTGCCTGCCGATGCAGGGGACACGGGTTCGTGCCCCGGTCCCGGAAGATCCCGCATGCTGCGGAGCAGCTGGGCCCATGGGCCATGGCTGCTGAGCCTGCGCGTCCGGAGCCTGTGCTCTGCAACGGGAGAGGCCACAACAGTGAGAGGCCCGCGTACCGCAAAAAAAAAAAAAAAAAAATCAAAATGTTAATAGAATTTAGTTAGGAGATAACAGAGGTCATTTAAATTTTATTCTTTCTACTTATTTGTAGTGTATAACTTGCTTTATATTTAGTTTTATTATACAAATAGTTATATTTGTAATAGTTACAAATATAACTGTATAATAAACAAAACTAAAATGAGTTTTGTCATATATACTGTCTTACTGACCACATGACCCTGAGCCCCTGTGAAAATGAGCCTGTCCCCAGAGGTGACAACATCCACAGGAAGGAGGGAACTGTGGGGCAAGGTCTGGTTCCCTCATCGTCTGCCTCTGTTTACGGACTCTCAAGGGGAACATTTTTTTTTTAGTCTTACCACTCGGCATGCAGGATCTTAGTTTCCTGACAAGGGATTGAACCTGTGCCCCCTGCAATGGAAGCTCAGAGTGTTAACCATTGGACCACCAGGGAAATCCCTTGAGGGGAACTTTTAGTGGGAAACTTGGTCTTGGCTATTGTGTGCTGAGGGTGGAAGGCACAGTCAGGAGACCAGGTTCCAGTCCACTGCTGTCACTCATAATCCCAGAGGCCTGGGCAAGTCATGTACCTTCTCAGGCCACTTTACTCATCTTTGAGAGGAGGAGGAAGAAGCAGAAGGGCCCTAGAGAGCGTGGTCACCCTACTACCCTGCCATTCTCTAAGTTCCAAAGAAAAGGGATTTTTCTGCCCTAGATCAGGATAGAGGAGAAATCAGCAAATCCCCAAGGATCAGGGGAAAGCAGGCTCTGGTAGAGATCAGCTGAGTGTATGCACAGAGCCAGTGAGGACTGAAGGGCCTGTGCTGGGCATCAGGGGGTAGCGTCTCCCTGGCTGGGGCCGGTGGTCACCCCCACCCACACCTCGCTCGCAGACACCCTGCAGGGAGCTGCCTCCCCCTCCTCTAGTCTGTGGGGCTGACCCGCTCATCCCACCTTTCCTCCATCGGCTGCATCACATTTTCCACTGAAACAGGAAGGGCTCTGGATGTGGGACACCAGCCCCATGGTGCTCACACATCAGGAGGATGGTGACCTGTCTCAGGGACACCAAGTCTGGAATTTGCTCCTCCTGTGACACACCTGCCCCTGTCCTGAGGCCCTGGTGATCAATATCAGGTACCTCATTTAATTTTCACTGCAACCTTGCCAGCTACCTGACAATGACTATCCTTAGGACCATTTTACAATAGAAGCAGCTGAAGCACAGTGAGGCTAAGTTGGTTGTCCCAAGGTCACACTGCTAGCAAGTAGAATGACCAGGAAATACTTAAGCCGAGGTCAGCTGACTCCAAAGTGCCCACACTTAGCCACTCTGTGATTCTAAACCCCATATGGGGTTGACTCTCAATAAACAATATTCCTATTTCCCATTGTCTTCAAAGTGCTCAGGCTGAGGAGAGGCAACATCTTGTGTGCATAAACTGATTGCATATTTCACTGCACATCCAGGGCAACCTACCTGTCCCTCCCTCTTCTGACAGAGATGAAAACTCAAACTCACCCTCCCCACCCACTTCTTAGACACTGGAAACCAGGTGTGCACCAGGACCTGCACTGAGCACACCGGGCATCACAGGCACCCCCAAACGTGCACTGTAGCCCACCCCCCAAGTAAAGCTGCACTGTCACCCACCACCACTGGAGGTTCGGAATTGGGTTTGTGGCCAGAGAGAACGGCTTAGGGGCCACCAAAGAATATTAAAATCTCTTGTTCTAAAGTTTTTAAACAAAACTCTGGATGGTGGGAGATGAGGGCAGGGCAGTCTCCTGGCCCCACCCAGATTCAGGAAAGAAAGAGACGGGGGATACAGGAACAGACAGAAAGAGGGGGATTTTGAGGACCACCCCACCTCAAGGAGGCGTAGACCGAGACAGGAGACTAAATGGGGAACAGAGAAGCACAGAGAAACTCTGAGATGCCCTGAAAAATATATTAGAGGAAGAGGTGTGTGAGGAATTCGTAGAGTGTCACCCTTGCACAGGGTGTTGAGTACAGGACCTCAGCTGAGCAGAGCTCAGCTGTCTACTCTGGAGCGTAGGTCAGTGGTGAGCGGGTCATGCTGGGTTGTCTGATGAAGCATCAGGGCCAGCAGCCCTGCCCGATTCTTCATGGCTGTGCGCACCTTGTGCTCCTGCTCAACCAGCTCTTCCAGCTTGAGCAACTGTGGGGGGGCAAGCATGAGAAGGGCCTTCTAGGATTCCATCCCGCCTCTCAGCCCCTAAGGGGCGTACCATGTAATGTACCATGTAACGTACCACGTAACGTACCATGCACACGCGCTCTAGGTCCACCTCGGCACGTCTCAGCTTCTCCCAGCAGTAGTGGTGATTGCACAAGCGTTTGGGGAGGCAACAGAAATTACCGGTGGGCTCAAAGACGTTTTTCACTAGTGGGCAACCGCACACTTCTTCATCCGGTACCTGTGGGGAAGAATGAAAGATGCTGAGGTACGTGAAGGGTGGCAAATGGAGGGTGATCAGGCAGGCAGGATGCAAGGAAGAGGGGAATAGAGGGCAGGCAGGCAGGAAGGAGAGGAATGGGGAGTGGTGACCTAGCAGGGGGAAGAGAGGAATTCAGTGATTAGGTAAAGAAGAGGGGGCCAAAGGGGGATGATCAATCATGGAGAATGGAGGAAGAAGTTAAGCAGGGATGTAAGAATGGAGGTGATCAGGCAGGAAGGACGGAAGAACAGAAAGAGATCAAACAGGAAGGAGAGGAAGGATGGAGGGGGGGTCTGACAGGGAGAAGTAGATGAATGAGGGTTGGTAAAGCATGGGGGAGGTGAGGAATAAGGCTGGGAGGGTGAAAGGGATGGGGGCTGATCAAACAGGGAAGAAGAAGGGATTTAGGACATGACAAGCAGTGAGAAGGCGATTGGGGAAGTGAGGCAGGGAGAATAAGAATGGAAGGAAGTCAGCAAGTGAGAAGAGAGGAATTGAGGGTAACCATGCAGGGAGGGAGGGGGGATTGTGGGGTGGTCAGGCAGGGGCTAGGAAAAGAAGGGAGATGAGCAAGCAAGGAGAAGGGAAGAATGGGGAATGGTTATGCAGTGAGGAGCAGAGGAACGGAGGCTGGTCAGGCAGAGGGAGAGAGAAATGTTGGGGTGCGGGGTCAGGCAAGGAGATTATGAATAAATAAACAGGCAGGGAGAAAAGTAAAACTAGAAAGTGATTGGGCAGTGAGGAGGGGGGTGTAGGGGAGGTCAGGAAAGGAGGAGGGGATACATAGGGATTGGTCAGGAGGCATGAAGGCAGTCAGGCAGAAGGAAGAAGGAATAGGAGGCAATCAAGCACTGGAGGACGAGAGGAAGGTGGTCAGGTAGGGAGAAGGGGAGGAATGGAGGGCGATGAGGTAGAGAAAGAAAAGTCTCACCTTGGGGTCCTTCGAGTGCTCAGGGCATAACACCTGGAGTCGCTTACAGTAGCTCTTACTCCGTGGGTCGTAAACATCACAGAAGAGCCTTGCGGTTCTGGGGAGAGGTGAAAGTGAGGTGCTAAGGGTCAGGAGGAGGCTGGTCCCACCCTGAACCCTGCCCACACTTTGTCCCCAACCCCACCTATACCCTGCCGCTAATCTGCCCACCTCTGTCTCTGAGCCTACCCACATCCTGCCCTTGATCTTGCCCACCCTGCTCCTGACCTTGTCCACATCGTGCCTTTGACCCTGAGCAGCACTCACACTCACCCCTCAATGCGAGTGGGGTACATGGACGTGAAGGGCGATTTGCGCTCATACTGGGGAAAAAAGAGTACAAATGGGAGGAACTATAGACACACACTGCATAACCTCCCATGAAAAAGCCCCAAACAACACATTTGCTCCCTGTGGACCCTACGCTCCTGTCTGCTCAGCCGATGTCTCCCCCTCACCAGTGGCTGATGCCCAAATCTTGGCCCCTTTACTGGGGGTGGAAGAAAAGCACAAATGGGTAGAGCCATGGATGTGTGTTGTATTGTCTTCTACAACAAATACCCGGGCACCAAACCTGCCCCCCTCCTCATGGACCCCACCCAGCCAAAAACACCCTTGCCCCATCTTCCCCCAGCCAATGCTCCAACCTTGGCGAAGCAGCGCTCCATGTGGCGCAGGGCAACCTGCGTATTGATGGGTTGCCCGCAGGAGACACAGAAGATCTGCAGGTTGACGCTGTTCCTGCCATGCTTGTCACTCTGCATAGGACAGTAGAAGGGCCAGTAAAGCAGTGCAGGGTGGGGATGGCAGGGCAAGATATCAGGCACCTTTCTGCTCCACCCCACCCATTCCCACTCACCTCTTCATCTTTGCACACAGCCTGCTGCTTGCCACGCTGAATGATGGCCTCAAGTTCATGGAAATGGCACTCTAAGTCCTTCAGGCGGGTGTGGGTGTCCTGCTGCTCACGGTGGATGCGCTCGAGCATTTTCTTGCCATGCTCCTCAGCAATGCAAGGGCTCTTCTGCCACTGCTGGATGCGCTTGGGCAGGATCGCATAGATGCGGCTGGAAGGGGAGACAGCAAGAATGGAATGCGTATGTGGGGGCATCAAAATAAGAAGAAATGGATGAGTGACCGAATGGTGGATGTTTAGGATAATGAATGGTAGATGAGTGAATGTTGGTGAATGTGTGCTTGGATGGTGGATGGTTGGGTGCATGGCTAGACAGCTGGGTGGGTAAGTGACTGTTGAGGGTGAATGAGTGGGTTGGTGGATGGAATGTGGATGGGTGGTTCAGCCGGTCGGTGGATGTAAGGGTGGATGGATAGGTGGATGAGTGGACGAATGGTGGAGGATGCATAGGTAGCGGGGTAGATGGACTTACAGCTGGCATAGATCATGCCCTACTTTATTCCCTGTTGCTTAACCTCCAGGTGCACTCACTCAGCTGCCAGCTTCATGCCACAGTCGTCCGAGCAGTACTTGGAGCCTGGCCGGGTGGGGTGCACACAGTCAGGCCCCAGGCACTGCCGCAGTGAGGCTGGGTGCTCGGCACCTGACTGCTCTGGGTCTTCTGACTTTTCCATGAGCTTCTGCTGCTTCTCCTTCTGTGAGACAAGAGTGGTCAAAGCAGGGGCAGGGGAATCAGTGTCAGCCCCCTAACCCTGTACTACTACCTTGCATTCTGCCCCCAACCTCTGCCTCCATGCCCTCCATTCCACCATTTCTGTCACCTTCCACTCCACTTTTTTCTTCAAATTCTTCCTTTTCTTCGTATCCATTGCCTGCTTCTGCAGTGCAGAATCTAGGAATGGGAAGTCCTCAGTGTCATTCATCCAGGGCTGTAGGCGAGAAAAATGCTGACAGGTCTCCCCAATTTGTTTCTTAAATGATCTCTGGACACTCCGTGCCGCCTCTCTCTTCATTGCTGAGCCTCCCTGCCTTCAATGTCCTTACCCTTCCACGCAGGGGCCCTGCCATACACTCATCAGGCTTTGATTGTCAAGAATCTCGTATATAAAAGTCCTGGTATAAGCTTCAGTACTGAGGCAGGTGCTTTTCAGACAACAGCTGGTGTATGGCCTCCTTTCCTGCCGATGGCATTGCCCCCACCTGGTACTTCTGGGACAGCTCAGACTTCTGTAGTTGAGGCAGGTGTGATCGAGTGAGCAGTTGTCAGGGGGACTATGGCAAAGTCTCTGAGAGTATCACAGTTAAGAACTGATGGGCAGATCCTCGCAGCAGCTCCATTCCCCCAACCACCCTGTGTCCTAGATTCACCAGAGACCAGGGATTATAAGTAGCGCTCCTGTGCTGATGGAAGGAGGGCTCTGGGTCAGCACTAAGTGGGTGGGGATGGGCTCACCCTGCCCCAACACTCCTGGCCTCACCCTCTGGCCACTGTGGCTGGGGCCCACAGCACCTGCCTGGATGCACTAGGTCTTGCCTGCCTGGGAATGACTGGCACCACCTGGCCCTGCTTGCCCACCTTATCCAGACACACTTGGCTAGTCCATCTGGCTGCATCTTGCCCAGTCGAATTCATAAGGCCCTGCATATCCACCCAGAAAAGCTAGACTCCACCTCCTTACACTTAGAGGGCTCAGCCTGCCTTGTCCACCCTCCAGGACACACCTGCTACCCTGCTTGCCCTACACCATGGTCCCAGACAAGCCTCCTCTGCCCAGCCGGCCCAGCCCCTCAGACATGCTCCGCCCACCTTTCTGTCCCGCCCAGTCTGCCTAGTCTCTCCAGGCTCCACATGCCTGACTCTGCCTTCTTGGACACACTCTGTCTTGCCTTAAGGCTCCCAGCCCTGTGGGTCCCATGCGCTGCCAGGCCCTGCCCGCCTCCCAGACTCTCAGCCTCATATACCCCTCCCCACTTCCTGTACATACTCTGCTCTGCCTTACCTCTCACATGCTGAGCCATGCCAAGCCCTGCCCCCTCCCCCACTTGCACGTGCCACGCTGTGCACTGTCTGCCCTGACTCACTCACCTAGAATAATTTGACAATCTTTATTCTGAAAACTACTCCTACCTGAACCCAGTAACGCCTGCTAAAATATATAAATATACAAATGTTTTTAAATCTTTGCATGCATTTGCACACACACGCAAATCATTACTCTCAAAGATTAAAAGAGCAAGCACACACACAAAGAATACACACGTTTTGGTTAAGACAGTTATCAACCAGAGAACACATACTAGTTTCGAGCTACAGATGCAATATTAATAAAAACTCACCCTGGCCTTAGTCTTAAAGGAAGTCTGAACACTTTCCAAGGAATAAGCATCACACAGGGCACAGAGAAGTCACGTTAGAAACAAAAGCCTTAACTTAGTGGCCTCTCCCGTTGCGGAGCACAGGCTCCGGACGCGCAGGCCCAGCGGTCATGGCTCACAGGCCTAGCCGCTCCGTGGCATGTGGGACCCCCCCGACCGGGGCCCGAACCCGTGTCCCCTGCATCGGCAGGCGGACTCTCAACCACTGCGCCACCAGGGAAGCCCAAACCTTAACTTTTGAAAATTGAAAAGGGATATCTAAACTCTGAGGAAAAAAATAATAACAACGGAAATTAGAAAATACTTAGAACTTAACGAAAACGAAAGCAATACATACCCAACTGTGGTCTCAGCTGACAATATAAGAAGACAGAAAATAATGATCTGAGCGATCAACTCAAATTCGAACAAGTCCCTATACTGACTCCAAAGCCACCCATTATCAACCCCCAAATCCCCTTCGACGACCCCCTCACCCACCCCTCCGTCTTCAAAGCCCTCACAAGATACCTCAGCGCCCGGAAGGCGCTACGCAGAGGAGAGCTTCAAGGCAGCTGAGATAAAAATGGCAGCAAAGCGACTTCCAGTCCGGTATCGAACTTAGCGCCACCCCTTCCCGAAAGTACTGTGTTTGCACTTGCTCCAGACCCTTAATATCCGAGCTGCTGTACAGCCCAAAGTTTGAAGCAAATGGTTACAGAGAAACCATAGTTACAGAGAAACCATAGTTACATGAACGGTGTTCTGTGCGTCATGAAGGATACACTAGTCTCTTTTGACGTCAGCGCCTCACTGTTTCACACATCCGAGTGATCTTCACCGCATTATTGTATGTGGCAGGAAAATTGATCCCTTTATCATTTCCAATTATTTTGAATAATTACATATTAGTACCATTTTACTATCTGCTATTTCAGTCATGAGGTAGGCAATGAGAAAAACAAAGAAAAACAAGTAAATCAGCTTTTAGAAGTCGAGAAAGTAGAAAAAGATTTATGGAAAGGCAGGAAAAATAGAAAGAAAAATGTAAGAAGGTAGTAATAAGTTCATATTTGAAATTTATACTTTATTACATAATCAGTAATAAAAAATTGTCAATGGGGTAAACTCTCCAGTTAAAGTCAGAGATTGTCATTTTGGATGAAAATTAACAAGTCTAGCCATATGCTGTTTATGCCAAACCTGGCAAATCATAAGGCTACAGAAACGTTTGAAATAAAAGGATGGAAGGAAATTTGCCAGGTACATGCTAATCAAAATAAAGCAAGGTCAATTATATTAATATCAGACTAAAAATACTAAGACAAAAAGTATTAATTGGGGTTCAAAGGGTCATTCTATAATGATTTGATTCACCATGAACATGTAAAAATCTTATATAATACATGATTAAATCCAATCTTATATAATTAAATCCAATCTTATATAATACATGATTAAAATGATGTGTAATGAAAATAAAGAAAAATATATTAGTAAAAGTAAAACAAAAGTAAAATAGAAAAAAACATTATCATTGTGAAAGATTACAATCACACTGCTCACCTTTCAGGACTCAGCTTTGGCATCACCGTCTGGGAAGCTCTCTCTGCTTCCTTTCCATCTGGATGACCAGCCTCTCTTCTGAATGAATTTGTGGACATAATTATATAGCAAGAATGTTTCTTTTATTTTAATCTTGAAATTAAGAAGTAAATGGAGGCATTGTCTGAACCCCTCACACCTGTTTTGTCACACCCATCTTCCTCAACTAGAAATGAAGGCAGGGACAATGTTGGTCTTGCTCACTACTGGTTGCGCAGTGCCCAGCATACACATGACACACAAGAGTGTCCAGTAGCCACTGATGATCAGGTGCCTTGCCTGGTGTTGTTGCAAAGTGGCAAATTACTGCAATTTATCTGGCTGCATATTATTCCTTGAAGATAAGAGCAAATAAATGCTGTAATTTACACTAGAGTTGCATCTAACTAATCATCATGTAGAAAAGCAAAGTTCAAAAATGTTAAGATGTTGCTGTTAAGAAGCTCTTGTCCTGGTTCGAGCCTAGCCTCTAAAGACAGTATCCCCTGCTAAATCTTCACAGTTTTTATCAAATCCAGTTTAGGGATTGGGGCAAGAGGTGAGAAATTCGAGCTGAACTAAGAAGTAGTCTGCGAGCTCTAAAGAAAGCATTACTACCTCTCTATGGCTGTGAATGTTTATAAGCACTACTTGTTTTGTCCCAGCTAAACTTTTAACTTCCCTTTGAGTTATTTTTCATCACTGTGGCTCATTCAAAGAATCTCGGACAGCGTTTTGCTCTTCACCTCTGACTTCAGACCTACCTCTCCAATATCTCCTGTCTCTTTACTGCTGATTTCTTTCATTCCCAGTTCCAAAGCCCTAGTTCAGGTTTCCTGTATTTTACATTATAATGAACTCCCACCTCTGACATGTGGCTGGCTAATCCATTTTGCCTCCAGGGTTGTCTTCCCAAAGGGCCACAGATGAAAAAATTATGTCACCATTCTCCTTGGGAATCTTCCCTGGATTCCCAGGGTATTCAGAATCAGTTCTCCACTCTGTGGTGTGCCCATCAAAGTTCTCTATGACAGGGCCCCACTTTCCTGTGATAGACAAATCCTCTTCCCAGGCCCTCCAGGTGTCAAACACTCAGGACATCCTGGATAGTCACTCTCTTGTCAATGCAGCATGGGCTTCCACATTCCAGGCCTTTGCTCAGGCTTGTCCTTCTCTTTTGCTTAGTCCTGCTCACCCTTCAAGACTCAGCTTTGGCATCACCATCTGGGAAGTTCCCTCTACTTCCTTTCCAACCAAGTGACCTGCTTCTCTTCTGAATGCACTTGTGGAAATAGTTATAATAGTGAGTGGTGTTCCTCTTATTTTAACCTTGGAATTATAAAGGATGGGGGAGAGTTGCCTGTACTTGTCTGTTTTGTATTTGTCTGCTTTTGCCTGTCAACTTTCTGCTTATCTTTCAACGTTAAGCTCAGGTGCCTGCCCCACTGGGAAGCCTTCCCCAAACCCCTTGCTCCTCCTTTTTCAGTTTTCTCACAACACCTCTGTCATTCTGCTTTGTGTCACTGTGTGGGTTGCAGGTTTCTCTCCTCTACTAGACAGTTAAGGCAATGCTGGAGTGTGAAGGACTCCCAGCACAGTGTTCCTACAACAGTTGTTGGTGATTCATATATTGGATATTATAAAAACCAAAGTTTTAAGGTTTATTTTAAGAAATAGTCTTCACAAAGTGAGAGAGTGGCATGGACATATATATACTACCAAACGTAAAATAGATAGCTAGTGGGAAGCAGCCGCATAGCACAGGGAGATCAGCTCGGTGCTTTGTGACCATCTAAAGGGGTGGGATAGGGAGGGTGGGAGGGAGGGAGACACAAGAGGGAAGAGATATGGGAACATATGTATATGTATAACTGATTCACTTTCTTATAAAGCAGAAACTAACACACCATTGTAAAGCAATTATACTCCAATAAAGATGTTAAAAAAAAAAGAAATGATAAAGGGAGTCCTGAAGGTTGAAATGAAAGGACAATAGAGAGTAACTTGATGCCATATGAAAAAATAAAGATCTCAGTAAAGGTAAATACATGGGCAATTATAAAAGGCAGAATTATTGTAACAATGCTGCATAACCACATTGTTTGTTTTCTACATGATTTAAGAGACTACTACATTTAAAAAAAGCAACTATTAATCTAGAAGCTACTATTATTATAACTTCGGTTTGTAACTCCACATTTTGTTATCTTCATAATTTGACAGGCTAATGCATTCTTTAAAAATTATTAGCTTAAGTTTTTGAACACACAATGTATAAAGAAGTAATTTTGTGAAATCAACAACTGAAAGACATGGGGATGGGGCTATTAAAGGAGAAATTTGTATATGCTACTGAAATTAAGCTGGTGTAAATTCAAATTAGAGTGTAATAACTTTAGGATGTTAAATGAAACCCCCATGGTAACCACAAAGAAAATTGCTATAAAATATACACCAAAGGAAATAAGAAAGGAATTTTAAAATTTCATTACCAAAAAAAAAAAAAAACCCAACAATTAAACACAAAGGAAGACAGTGTTGCAGGGAAGGAGGGACAGAAAGCTAAAAGACATACAGAAAACAAATGCCAAAATGGAAGTAAGTCCCCCCTTATCAGTAATTATTTTAATGTAAATGGATTAAACTCTCCAATCAAATGATAGAGATTGGCAGAAAGGATTTTTTTCAAAAAAGTGATCCAACTGTATGGGGTCTACAAGAAATTCATTTTAGATCCCCGAACACTAATAGGCTGAAAGTGAAAGTATGTAAAAGGTTATTCCATGCATAATAAACAAAAGAGAGCAGGGGTGGCTATACGAATATCAGACTAATAAATTTTTAGTCAAAAACTCTTGACAAGAGACAAGGAAGGACATTATATATTAATAAAAAGTTCAAAACAGTGAGAATATATAACAATTATAAACATTTACATGCCTAATAACAGAACATCAAAATATATGAAGCAAAAATTGACAGAATTGAATGGAGAAATAGATAGCTTTACAATAATACTTGGAGACTTCAATACTCTACTCGCAATAATGAATACAACAACCAGACAAGAGATAACTAAGGAAACAGAGGACATGAACAACAGAGTAAACAAACTCGATCTAACAGACATATACAGAACACTCTACCCACTACAGCAGAATACACATCCTTCACAAGTGTACATGGGACATATTCCAGGATAGACCACATGTTAGGCCACAGATTAAATCTCAATATTTTCTAAAAGTTAGATATCATACAGAGTATCTTTTCTAAAAACAATGGGAATGGGCATCATCAGAAAATCTACAAGCAACAAATGCTGGAGAGGGTGTGGAGAAAACGGAACCCTCTTGCACTGTTGGTGGGAATGTAAATTGATACAACCACTGTGGAGAACAGTATGGAGGTTCCTTAAAAAAACAAAACATAGAATTACCATATGGCCCAGCAATCCCACTACTGAGCATATAGCCAGAGAAAACCATAATTCAAAAAGACACATGCACCCAAATGTTCATTGCAGCACTATTTACAATAGCCAGGGCATGGAAGCAACCTAAATGCCCATCGACAATCAAATGGGTAAAGAAGATGTGGCACATATATACAATGGAATATTACTCAGCCATGAAAAGGAACAAAATTGGGTAATTTGTAGAGACGTGGATGGATCTAGAGACTGTCATACAGAGTGAAGTAAGGCAGAAAGAGAAAAACAAATATCGTATATTAATGTATATATGTGGAATCTAGAAAAATGGTACTGGTGAACCGGTTTGCAAGGCAGAAATAGAGACACAGATGTAGAGAACAAACGTATGGACACCAAGGGAGGAAAGTGGGGTGCGGGCGGTGGTGGGATGAATTGGGAGATTGGGATTGACATATATACACTAATATGTATAAAATAGATAACTAATAAGAACCTGCTGTATAAAATATAAGAATAAAATAAAATATTAAAAAAATAAAAGCAATGGGATGAAATTAGAGATCAATAACAGAAAGAAAACGGGAAATTTCAGAAATCTGTGGAAGCTAAACAACACACTTTTAAGCATCCAATGGATCAATAAAGAAATCACAAGGGAAATTAGGAAATACTTAGCGACAAATGAAAAAGAAAACATAACATACAAAAGCTTATGGAGGACTTCCCTAGTGGTGCAGTGGTTAAGAATCTGCCTGCCAATGCAGGGGACATGGGTTCAATCCCTGGTCCAGGACCATCCCACATGCCATGGACCAACTAATCCCATGCACCACAACTACTGAGTGTGCGCTCTAGAGCCCATGAGCCACAAATACTGAGCCCACGCACCACAACTACTGAAGCCCATGCACCCTAGAGCCCGTATACCACAACTACTGAGCCCGCGTGCTGCAACTACTGAAGCCTGGTGCCTGGAGCCCCTGCCCTGCAACAAGAGAAGCCACCAAAATGAGAAGCCTGTGCACTGCAACAAAGAGTAGCCCTTGCTTGCCACAACTAGAGAAAGCCTGTGCACAGCAACGAAGACCCAACACAGCCCAAAAATAAGTAAAATTAAGAAAAAGAAAAGCTTATGTGACACTGTGAAAGCAATGCTAAGGGATAATTTATAGCTATAAACACATTAAAAAACAAGAAAGATCTCAAGTCAACATCTAACTTTACAACTTAAGGCACCTGTAAAAGAGGAAAAAATTAAATCCAAAGCTAGCAGAAGGAAAGAAATAATAAAGATTAGAGATAAAATGAAATAGAGAATAGAAAAGTGATAGAAAAGCAACAAAACCCAAAGCTGATTCTTGAAAAGATCAACAAAATGGATAAACATTTAGCTAGATGGACTAAGAAAGAAACAGAGGATTCAAATTATTAAAATCAAAAATGAAAGTGAGTACATTACTACTGATTCTACAGAAATAAAAAGAATTAAAAGAGAGTACTCTGAGCAATTGTATGCCAACAAATTGGATAACCTAAATGAAATGGACAAATTCCTAGAAAAACAAAGCCTACCAAGACTAAACCATGAAGAAATAGAAAATCTGAAGAGACCAATAATTAGTAAAAAGATTGAATCGGTAATCAAAAATCTCCCAAGAAAGGAAATCTCTGGGCCTAATAGCTTTCCCAATGAATTCTACCAAACATTTAAAGAAAAACTAACATCATTCCTTCTCAAGCTTTTCAAAAAAAAATTGAAGAGTAGGGAATGTTCCCTAATTCATTCTATGAGGCCAGCCTTATGCTGATCCCAAAGCCAGACAGACACTACAAGAAAAAAAAATCCATCACAGACCAAAATCCCTTATGAACATTGATGCAAAAATAGTCAACAAACCAAATTAACAGCATATTAGGATTATACAACATGATCAAGTGGGATTTATTTCTGGAATGCATGGTTGGCTCAACATGAAAACTGAACAATGTAATACACCAACTGAACAAAATGAAAGGTCGAAAAGCCAAATGGTCATTTCAATTGATGGAGAAAAAGCATTTGACAAAATTCAACACTCTTTCATGATTAAAAAAAATATCAACAACTAGGAATTGAAAGAAACTACCTCAACATAGTAAGATTCATATATGAAAAACCCACAGAAAATACCATACTCAGTGGTATAAGACTGAAAACTTCCTCTAAGGTCAGACACAAGGCAAGGATGCCCACCTTTGCTACTTCTATTCAACATAATCGTGGAAGTCCTGACCAGAGCAATTAGGCAAGAAAAAGAAATAAAAGGCATATAAATTGGAAAAGAAGAAGTAAAATGATCTCTGTTCACAGATAATATGCTCTTATATGTAGAAAACCCTACATTCGATAGAGACACCAAAAAAATCCCCTGTTAGAACTAATATACAAATTCAGCAAAGTAGCAAGACATAAGGTCAGCACACAAAAATCAGTTGCATTTGTATGCACTAACAATGAACAATCCAAAAAGGAAATTTAAAAACCAATTGCATTTATAATATCAAAAGAAATAAAAATATTTAGGAATTAACTTAACCAAGGAAGTTAAAAGACTTGTACAATGAAAACTACAAAACATTTCTGAAAGAAAATAAAGACAGAAATAAATGGAAAAATAACCCATGTTCATAGATTAGAAAACATAGGTAAGATGTCAATACTGATCTAGATTCAATGCAATCCTTATCAAAAATCCCAATTTTTTTTCACACAAAAAAATCCTAAAATTCATATAGAATCTCAAGGGACCTTGAATAGCCAAAACAATCTTGAAAAAGAAGAACAAAACTGGACGACTCACATTTCCTGATTTCAGTATTACTACAAAGGTACAGTAATCAAAACAATATGGTACTGGCATAAAGAGAAACATATAAGCCAATGGAATAGAACACAGAATCCAGAAATAAACCCTTGTATATATGATCAAATGATTTTTGAGAAGGCTATCAAGACCATTCAGTGGGGGAAAAACAGCCATTTCAACAAATGGTGCTGGGAAAACTGAATATCCACATGGGAAAGAATGAAGTTGGATCCGTACCTAACACCATATTAAAAAAATAACTCAAAATGGATCCATGACCTAAATGTAAGATCTAAAACTCTAAGAACATAGGGCAAACACTTCACAACATTAGATTCAGCAATGGTTTCTTGGGTATGACACCAAAAGAATAGGCAACAACAACAACCAAAAAAATTTGACAAATTGAACTTCATGAAAATTAAAAATTTTTGTGCATCAGAAGACACTATCAGGGCTTCCTTGGTGGTGCAGTGGTTAAGCATCCACCTCCCAAAGCAGGGGACATGGGTTCAAGCCCTGGTCCAGGAAGATCCCACATGCCATGGAGCAACTAAGCCCGTGTGCCACAACTACTGAGCCTGCACTCTAGAGCCTGCAAGCCACAACTACTGAGCCCACGTGCCACAATTACTGAAGCCCGCACCTAGAGCCCAGGCTCTGCAACAAGAGAAGCCACCACAATGAGAAGCCTGGGCACCGCAACAAAGAGTAGCCCCGGCTTGCCACAACTAGAGAAAGACCACGCACAGCAATGAAGACCCAATGCAGCCAAAAATAAATTAATTAATTTTTAAAAAGACACTATCAATAGAGTAAAAAAGGCAACACACAAAGGGGTGAAAATAATTGCAAATTTTATATCTGATAAGGGATTAATATCCAGAATATATAGAGAACTCCTAAAACTCAACAACGAAACAACCCAATTAAAAAGTGGGCATGGGACTTCCGTGGCAGTCCAGTGGTTAAGACTTTGTGCTTCCAATGCAGGGGTCACAGGTTCAATCCCTGGTCAGGGAACTAAGATCCCGTAAGCTGCACAGTGCGGCCAAAAAAAAAAAAAGTGGACAGAGGACCTGAATAGACATTTTCCAAGGAAGACACACAGATGGACAACAGGCACATGAAAATACACTCAACATCACTAATTGTTAGAGAAATGCAAATCAAAACTACATGTAATACCGCTTCACACTCATTAGCAGAGCTACTATCAAAAAACAGAAAATAACTAGTGTTGGCAAGGATGTGGAATAATTGGAACCCTTGTGCACTGTTAGTGGGAATGTAAAATGTACAGTCACTAATGAAAAAAATATAACAGTTTCTCAAAAAATTAACAGTAGAACTACTATATGATCCAGCAATTCCACTTCTGGATATATATTCAAAAGAATTGAAAGCAGGGTCTTAAAGAGATATTTGTCCTCCCATGTTTATAGCAGCTCTTAGAAAGAGCAATAACTCCGTTCTACCTACCGGTACCGGGAATGTGGTCTTTTCAAGTCTGCCACTGAACTGGGGAGTTGGGGGTGGGAGTAGGGAAAGTTAAAATGCCACAGAACTTGCTGTTCGTACTGAGATTCAGTATATGTTCTTGATTAAATGCTTCCCAGGTAACTGAAAAACTTTGGTTAATTTCCAGAGTTGTGAAAAAGTTGATTTTGACAATATTGTGCCAGTTTTTTCATTGCTTTTTGGAAGGGTGAAATTTCAGGGGTCCTTACTCCTCCATCTTTGCTAATAGTGCTCCCTTTTATCCTTTTTTACATCTTTAGGACCTGCAGTGATTTCACCTCTGTCATTCTTAATCTTAGTGACTAGTGTCTTCTCTCTTTTTTTCCTGATCATTCTGGTTAGAGGTTTCACAATTTTATTGATCTTCTCAAAGAACTAGCTTCTGGTTTCATTGATTTCCTCTATTGATTTTCTGGTTTCTATTTCATTGATTTCTGCTCTGATCTTTATTATTTCCCTTCTTCTAATTACTTTAGATTTAATTTGCTCGTACAGCTTTTGTTTCTTAAGAAGGAAGCTGAGATTACTGCTTTAAGAGCATTCTTAATTTCTAATATAAATGCTTAGTGCTATAAATGTACCTCTAAATATTTCTTTAGCTGAATCCCCCTATTTTTATATGCTGTGCTTTCATTTTCATTTAGGTCAAAATATCTTATAATTTCAAGTTTTATTTCTTCTCTCATCTACAGATTATTTAGAAGTATGTAATTTAGTTTCAAAACATTTGGGGATTTTCCAGGGATCTTTCTGGTTTTGATGTCTAATTTAATTCAGTTCTGGTCCCAGGCCATACTTTGTATGATATGAATACTTTTAAATGTATTTGATTGGTTCCATGACCCTGAATATGGTCTATCTTGGTAAATGGGTTACATGCGCTCTTGTAAAGGAAGTGTAGTCTGCCGATATGCTCTATAAATGTCAATGAGGGCAAGTTGGTTGATAGTGTTATCCAAGTCTTCTATATCCTTACTTCTTCTCTTCTGTTTACTTATTCTAGTGATTATTGAGAGAAGGGTGTTGAAATATTGGACTGTAATTGTGGATTGATTTATTTCTCCTTGCAGTTCTGTCAGGATTTTCTTGACATTTTTTGAAGCTCTGTTATTAGGTCCCTAAACATTCAGGATTGTTATGTCCTTTTGATGAATTAACCCCTTTATTAGTACAGAATGAACCTGTCGAGAGAAAAACTGTGACTCTAAGAGTACTTAAAGATTTTACTCAACGGATGTGCATCAGTTAGAAACTTAAGAACGATAAACTTCCCAAGCTGAGGCAGGATTAATTTATATAGGGCAAGAAGGGCATATGACTGTGGTCTGTCCCAGGCTGCAATTTTTCTTATCTGTAACTGCTGAAAATTTGTGGTTCGAACTGTTGAGAGACTGTTCCAGTTTTCCATGCCTTCTTCTCAGGATCAGAGGTGCAATCTCATGCCTGCAGCTTTCAGAACAGTTTTTTTGAAACCTGTTTCTGTCATTCTTAAAGTTTTTCAAAGTTCAGGAGAAGAGGAGATTGAAAAAAGGAGGAGGGAAGAGAGAAGGGGAGATCAAGATGGCAGAGGAAGAGGATGCAGAGCTCACCTATACCCACAAACACATGAAAAATACATCAACGTGTGGAACAATTCTCACTGAAAACAAACTGGAGACTGGCAAAATGGCTGTAAAAATGATCCACACAGAATCAGCTAGGAAGGGAAGAGAAGCAATCAGGTCAAGACATGCACCCCTGAGAGAGGGCACAGAAGATGAAGGGGACTGCACAGGCTCAGAGGTCCTCCCTGGGGAGTGAGAAGTTCAAGCCACATATTGAGCACCCAGCCTTGGGGTCTGACACGGGGAAGACAAGAAACTGGAGCTGGTTTGAAAACCAGTGAGACTAATAGGAGGGCTGTAAGAAACCTACACACCACTCATGAAGAGCATGCACATGCTTGCTTACTCCCCGGAACAAGGGTGGGGAAGCATATTGAAACTACCCAGGACTCTGGCTGGTTTCCCATGACCAACCCAGCATGTGACCCAGCCTGAGCTAAGCCTCTGCTCTGGCCCCACTTGCTCCATGGTGCAGCTCTGCATTAGGGTGAGGGCTACCATGGCAGAGGGGAGTGCACAGTTGTGAGGGACCGAGCTGGCTCAGACCCAGCATGGCATCTAAACAAGGTGAAGGCAGCCATTGCTGGCAGTTGCAGGAATGGTCCAGAACAGTGACTGGTGCTGGCACTGCTACAGCCTGTGCCCTGACCCACACCAAGCACCTGCTCCAGCTCCTCTTGCTCCAGTACTGCTCCCCTTTGGGACAAGGGTGCCCGTGCTGGGAGACGGGAGAGCACACACTTAGAGGGAATGGAGCCAGCTCAGACCAGACTCTTAGGACTTATGCTCCAGCAACTTAGGACCCACCCCCACCCCTACCCCCACCCCCACCCCCAACAGGGTGGTGTTGGCCACTGAGCAGAGGAGAAGCCCTAGACCACATCTGGCCCTGGCTCTAGCCCCTCCATTTCCAGCCCCACCTTCTACCAATGTGATAGCTACCAGCACACTCTGGGGGAAGATGTGATTCATGCTCACTTCAGATCCAGCTCTCCCATCAAAGCCACTGGGCACATGAAGACAGTATTGTGATGCTCCCACACAAGGACCCTCCTTCAAGATTGGTATAGGTAACTATTTCACCTAATTTCATAGAGACAGAGGAAGTTAAGCAAAATGAGAAGGCAGAGGAATTTTTTCAGATGAAAGAACAAGAGAAAACCCCTGAAAAAACAACTAATGAAACAGAAATTATTTATTATTATTAAAGAGTTCAAAGCATTAGCAATAAAATGCTAACCGAATTAAGGAAACAGATATATGAACACAGTGAGAATTTTAACAAGGAACAAGAAAATATTAAAAAGAAACAGGCAGAACTGAAGAATAAAATAACTGAAATGACAAATACACTAGGAGGAATTAACAGCAGACTAGGTGATACAGAAGAACACATAACTGATCTGGAAGATAGAAAAATGGAAATCACCCAATTAGAACAGCAGACAGAAAGACAAATGAAAAAGAAAACGAAAGCAACATACGAGATCTACGGGATAATATAAAACATGCCAACATCCGCATTATAGGGCTTCCAGAAGGAGAAAAGAGAGGAAAGGGAATTGAAATGTATTTGAAGAAATTATGGTTGAAAACTTCTGAAACCTAAAGAAAGAAACAGATATCCAGGTACAGGAAGCACAGAGGGTCCCAAGCAAGATGAACCCATACAGACTCACACCAAGATATATCATAATTAAAATGGAAAAAGTTAAAGATAAAGAGAGGACTCTAAAGGCGGCAAAGAAACATGGAGTCAGTTACAAGGGAACCCCCATAAGGCTCTCAGCTGATTTCTCTTCAGAAACTTTGCAGGCCAGAGGGAGTGGCATGATATATTCAAAGTCCTGAAAGGGAAAAACCTGCAACTTAGGATACCCTACCCAGCAAGATTACCATTTAGAATAGAAAGAAAGATAAAGAATTTCTCAGACAAGCAAAAGCTAAAGGAATTCAGCAATATTAACCTCCCTAAAAGAAATATTGAAGGGTTTTCTCTAAAAAGAAAAGAAGCAAGAATCTATTGGAAAGGCAGATATATAAAAGGATTGATGATCACTTAAATAAGCCAGTACATAGATTAAAAAACATCAAAAAAATTTGTAAAAGCAATTGTAACTACAATTAACAGCAAAAGGATAAGCATGAACATGTAAAATAGAACATCAAAATCACAAAATGTGGGGGAGGGAAGTAAAAAAGTACATCTTTTAGAATGTGTGTGACCTTAAATGATTATCAGTTTATAGCAAGTAGATACAATTATGGGTCAACATATATGAATCCCACGGTAACCACAAATCAAAAATCAACAATAGATACACAAAAAAACAAAAAGAAAGGAACTCAGGCATACTACAAAAGAAAACCACCAAACCACAAAAAGAAAAAGAAATGAACAAAAAACTACAAAAAAATGAGAAAACAAGGAATTAAATGGTAATAAATACATACCTATCAATAATTACTTTAAATCTCAATGGACTAAATACTCCAAACAAAACAGGGTGGCTGACTGGATAAAGAAACAAGACCCTTCAACATGCTGCCTACAAGAGACTTCAGGGTGAGAAAACACACACAGAATGAAAGTGAGGGGATGGAAAAAGTTATTTTGTGCAAATGGAAATGACAAGAAAGCAGGGCTAGCAATACTCGTATCAAAATACACTTTAAAACAAAGGCTATAATGAAAGACAAAGAAGGGCATTATATAATGATAAAGGGATCAATAGAAGAAGAGGATACTACACTCGTTAACATATATGTGCCCAATACAGGAGCACCTAAATATGTAAAGCAAATACTGACAGACATAAAGGAAGAAATTGACAATAGTACAATAAGAGTAGGAGACTTTAACGCCCCACTGACATCAACGGGCAGATCACTGAGACAGAAAATCAATAAAGCAATAGAGGTCCTAAATGACACAATAGACCAGTTGGACTTAATTGATATCTACAGGGCACTACGTGCAAAGAAAGCAGAATACACATTCTTTTCAGGTGCAAATGGAACGCTCTCCAGGATAGATCACATACTAAGTCACAAAACAAGCCTCAACAAATTTACGAGGATAGAAATTATTTCAAGTATCTTTTCTGACCACAAAGGCACAAAGCTAGAAAATAACTACAGAAAGAAAAAGGGGGAAAGAACAAACACGTGGAGACTAAACAACATGCTATTAAAAAAAAAGTCAACAATGAAATCAAAGAGGAAATCAGAAAATACCTCAAGACAAATGAAAATGAAAACACAATTTTCCAAAATCTGTGGGATGCAGCAAAATCAGTTCATAGCAGTACAGACCATTCTCGAGAAATAAGAAAAATCTCAACTAAACAACCTAGCCTACCACATAAAAGAATTAGAAAAAGAAGAACAAACAAAGCCCAAAGTCAGAAGTAGGAAGGAAATAATAAAGATCAGAGAGGAAGTAAATAAAATAGAGATAAAAAAACCAAAAAGGTAAATGAAACCAAGAGCTGGGTTTTCAAAAGGATAATGAAACTGATAAACTTTTAGCCAGGCTCACAAAGAAGAAAAGAGAGAGGACCCAAATAAACAAAATAAGAAATGAAAGAAGAGAGATAATAATGATATCACAGAGATTAAAAAAATCATAAGAGCGGGCTTCCCTGGTGGCGCAGTGGTTGAGAGTCTGCCTGCCGATGCAGGGGACACAGGTTCGTGCCCTGGTCCGGGAAGATCCCACATGCCACGGAGCGTCTGGGCCCATGAGCCATGGCCACTGAGCCTGCGCGTCCGGAGCCTGTGCTCCACAATGGGAGAGGCCACAACAGTGAGAGACCCGCGTACTGCAAAAAAAAAAAAAATCATAAGAGAATACTGTGAACAGTTATATGCCAACAAATTGGACAACCTAGAAGAAATGGACAAATTTCTAGAAACATACAGCCTGCCAAGACAGAGTCAAGCAGAAACACAGTTTGAACAGACTGATCACTAGAAGTGAAATTGAATCTGTAATTAAAAAATATAAAACTTCCAGGAGGACCTTCAAGATGGCAGGGGAGTAGGACATGGAGATCACCTTCCTCCCCACAAATACATCTAAAATACATCTACACATGGAACAACTCCTAATGAACACCTACTGAATGCTGGCAGAAGACCTCAGACTTACAAAAAGGCAAGAACATCTCCACGTGGCTGGGTAGGGCAAAAGAAAAAAGAAAAAAACAGAGACAAAAGAGTAGGGACAGGACTTGCCCCTCTGGGAGGGAGCCATGAAGGAGGAAAAGTTTCCACACACTAGGAAGCCCATTCACTGGCAGAGATGGGGGGTGGCGGGGCGGAAGCTTCGGAGCTATGCAAGAGAGCGCAGCAACGGGGTGCGGAGGGCAAAGCAGAGAGAATCCCGCACAGAGGATTGGTGCCAACCACCACTCCCCAGCCTGAGATGCTTGTCTGTTCAGGGCAGGTGGGGGCTGGGCACTGAGGCTCAGGCTTCGGAGGTCAGACCCCAGGGAGAGGACTGGGGTTGGCTGCGTGAACACAGCCTGAAGGGGGCTAGTGCACCACAACTGAGGGAGTCTGGGAAAAAGCCTAGGCCTTCCTGAGAGGCAAGAGACCATTGTTGCAGGGTGCTCAAGGAGAGGGGCAATCCCACCATAGGAGCTTCTACCTACATGCACTCACAGACGGCAGGGCATCACCCATGCGAGCCGCAGCTGCTACCTAGGATCCCAGAGGCGGGCGCGACGGCTGCCGCTGCTGCTGCCGAGGGTCCCGGGAGCAAGTGCAGGTCACTGCTCACACCTTCCTGGGAGCCTGTGCTGCCCACCACTGCCAAGGGTCCCATTATCTGGGGCCAACTTCCCTGGGAGAATGCATGGCATGCCTCAGGCTGTAGCAACTTCCTGCTGGCCTCTGCCACTGCAGGCACTCCCCCCACACCCCAACTGTGACAGCTGTATCCCTCCCTCTCCCCGGCCTGAGTGAGCAAGTGAGCCCTAATCAGCCTCTGCTTTCACCCCTCTTGGCTGGGCAGGAACAGATGCCTGAGGGTGGCTGACAGGCAGAGGAAGGGCCAAAACCAAAGGTGAACTCCAGGGGCTGTGCGACCAAAGAAGAGAAAGGGAAATCTCTCCGTGCAGCCACAGGAGCAGCGGATTAAACCCCTGCAATTGGCTTGGTAAAACCTGAATCTGTGAAATATCTGAAGAGAAAACGAGTGTTCCCACAATCGAGGCTGTGGACTTTGGGGGCAACTGTGGACTTTGGAGACAAGTACATGCAGGAGTAAGGCCAGATCAGAGTCTGAGCTGGCCCCACAGTGCCACAGCAGGTCCAGAGACCTACCTAGAAGTATTGGAGGACCATTGTTTGGGGGTGCGCAAGGAGAGGGGATTCAGAGCACCGCCTAAACGAGCTCCAGAGACGAGCGTGAGCCGCAGCTATCAGTGCGGACATGAGAGATGGGCATGAGACGCTAAGGCTGCTGCTGCAGCCACCAAGAAGCCTGTGTGCGAGCACAGGTCACTATCCACACCTCCTCTCCGGGAGCCTGTGCAGCCCGCCACTGCCAGGGTCCCATGATCCAGGGACAACTTCCCCGGGAGAACACACAGCGCACCTCAGGCTGTTGCAATGTCACGCCGGCCTCTGCCACCACAGGTTTGCCCCGCATTCTGTACCCCTCCCTCCCCCCGGCCCGAGTGAGCCAGAGCCCCCTAATCAGCTGCTACTTTAACCCCATCCTGTCTGAGCGAAGAACAGACACCCTCAGGCGACCTACACGCAGACGTGGGGCCAAATCCAAAGCCGAACCCCAGGAGCCGTGCAAAAAATAAGAGAAAGGGAAATTTCTCCCAGCAGCCTCAGGAGCAGTGGATTAAATCTTCACAATCAACTTGCATCTCTGGAATACCTGAATAGACAACAAATCATGCCAAAATTGAGGCAGTGGACTTTGGGAACAGCTGTAGACTTGGAGTTTGCTTTCTGCATCTAATTTGTTTCTGGTTTTATGTTTATCTTAGTTTAGTATTTAGAGTTTATTATCATTGGTAGATATCTTTATTGATTTCGTTACTCTCTTTCTTTTTATATATATATTTTTTTCCTTTTTCTCCTTTTGTGAGTGTGTATGTGTATCCTTTGTGTGATTTTGTTTGTATAGCTTTCCTTTTACCATTTGTCCTAGGGGCCTGTCTGTCCGTTTTTTTTGCTTTTGGTTTTTTTTTTAGTATAGTTTTAGGGCTTGATATCACTGGTGGATTTGTTTTTTTGGTTCGGCTGCTCTCTTCTTTCTTTTTTCTTTTTTTAAAAATTTTTAATATTTTTTTTATTTTAATAACTTTATTTTTTCTTTCTTTTCTCCTTCCTTCCTTCCTTTCTCTCTTTCTTTCTTTCTTTCCTTCTTTCTCTCTCTCTCTCTCTCTCTCTCTCTCTTCCTCCCTCCCACCCTCCTTCCCTGCCTCCCTCCCTCTCTCTCTCTCTCTCTCTTTCTTTCTTTCTTTCTCCCTTTAAGTCTGAGCCATGTAGCTGACAGGGTCTTGGTGCTCCAGCCAAGTGTCAGGCCTGTGCCTCTGAGGTGGGAAAGCCGAGATCAGGACATTGGACCACCAGAGACCTCCCAGCTCCACGTAATATCAAACAGTGAAAGCTCTCCCAGAGATCTCCATCTCAAAGCTAAGAGCCAGCTCCATTCAACAACCAGCAAGCTACAGTGCTGGACACCCTACAACTAGCAAGGCAGGAACACAATCCCACCCATTAGCAGAGAGGTTGCCTAAAATCATAATAAGGTCCCAGACACCGCAAAACACCACCGGACACGGTTCTGCCCACCAGAAAGACAAGATCCAGCCTCATCCACAAGAACACAGGCACCAGTCCCCCCCACCAGGAAGCCCGCACAACCCACTGAACCAACCTTAGCCACTGGGGGCAGACACCAAAAACAACGGGAACTACGAACGTGCAGCCTGCAAAAAGGAGACACCAAACACAGTAAGTTAAGCAAAATGAGAAGACAGAGAAACACACAGCAGATGAAGGAGCAAGGTAAAAACCCACCAGACCAAACAAATGATGAGGAAATAGGCAGTCTACCTGAAAAGAATTCAGAGTAATGATAGTAAAGAAGATCCAAAATCTTGGAAATAGAATGGAGAAAATACAAGAAACGTTTAACAAGGACCTAGAAGAATTAAAGCGCAAAGAAACAATGATGAACAACACAATAAATGAAATACAAAATTCTCTAGAAGGAATCAATAGCAGAATAACTGAGGCAGAAGAACGGATAAGTGACCTGGAAGATAAAATAGTGGAAATAACTACCACAGAGCAGAATAAAGAAACAAGAATGAAAAGAATTGAGCTCCCAGCCCCGTCCACCCCGGCGGGTGAGCAGACAAGCCTCTCGGGCTGATGTTGAACTATCCTTGTGTCTCTGGAATAAACCCCACTTGATCATGACTTTTTTTTTTAACATCTTTATTGGGGTATGATTTCTTTACAATGGTGTGGATCATGACTTCTTTAGAACTACAAGCTCCTGAACTGCTTTCGTCCACTGATCTTCTTTCTAAGTTACAAGAGAAGACAGCTTTACCAAATCTTTTATTTCAAAACATTGAACTTCTGTTTTCCACCTTCCAAGGGTTTCCAGAAAGGAAGCAAAACCACAGACTTGTCAACTGTCAGAGAGTTTAGATACTTCAAGTTCTGAAAGTGAAGCAGAGAGTGAACCAGAACAAGTTTCTGGTTACAACAGACTACTTGCCACATTAAAGGATGTTTCCAAGGAAGATGAGGAGGAGGAAGAGGAAGAAGAAGACAGTGTTATAGATGAGACAGAAATGAATCTTGAAGATGGCGATAGTGACATCAGTGTGGAGGAAGAGACGGCAGTAGCGTCTACTGACATGCAGAAGAATGCGGCCTTACCTGCTGACCCTAAGGGAAAAGATGGGCACGGGCCACCTGGCACATCAGAGGAATCCCCAGAGGAGTTTACAGATGCAAAACATGAGTCACTCTTCAGCCTAGAAACCAACTTTCTCGAAGAGGAAAGAGAAGGCAACTGTTCTCTGAAAGCATTACAAGATCCATTTGCACAACATGTAAACAAAGAACTGAAAGAAAAAGAAATCCAGGCTGTTGCCACAAATCCCAAAACTACCCACCAGCTAAAATAGCCCATCCTGGGCCAGCTTGTCTTTTCATCCAGGTTTCAACAGTTGGAAACCGGAAACCTTTAAACCCCCAAAGGACATTGACTTAAAGTCACTTCATCTCCAGAAGCCTCTGGAATCCACCTGGATCAAGACCAACAGCCAGTTCCTCTCTGGTCCCCCAAATTCAAGTAGGCCCTTCACACCCCTCCAGAAAGAGCTCTTCTTAATTATGAATTCTTACCAGGACCTGTTCTACCCAGAAAGGACTGCCCTGAAGAATGGGGAAGAGATCCGCCACGTGTACTGCCTGCATGTGATAAATCACGCCCACAAAGCCAATGCCCAGGTGCTTACCAACAACAGCAGGTGCCGAAGCCAGAAACTTGGGGTGGGTGATGATGATGACTTCAGGGACCAAGGGCTAACGAGGCCCAAGGTGCTGATAGTGGTGCCATTCCAGGAAACTGCTTTGCGGGTGGTACAGCTCTTCATCAGTCTTCTTGAGGGCGACAGCAAGAAGAAAATAATTGTAGGCAACAAAAAGAGGTTTAATGGAGAGTATGGCTCAGATTCCGAGGAGAGACCACCCAACCTGAAGAGCCCTGAGGATTATGAAGCTGTATTTGTCGGCAACATCGATGACCAGTTCAGGACTGGAGTGGCAATACTGCAGAGAAGCATCCGACTTTATGCCCCCTTCTATTCGTCAGACATCCTCATTGCCTCCCCTCTGGGCTTGAGGACCATCATTGGTGGAGAAGGAGAGAAGAAGAGAGATTTTGACTTTCTGTCTTCTATTGAGCTTCTCATCATTGATCAAGCTGACATTTACCTGATGCAGAACTGGGAGCATGTCTTGCATTTGATGAACCACATGGACCTACTGCCCTTGGACTCACATGGGGTGGACTTTTCTCGAGTGCGCATGTGGAGCCTCAATAATTGGTCCAAGTACTATCGTCAGACGCTGCTGTCTGGGGCCCTGCAGGATGCCCAGATCAACTCTGTGTTCATCAAATACTGCGTCCATGGGCAAGGCCAGGTGGCTGTGAGGAACGTCCCGATGACAGGCTGCATCAGTCATGTCCTGGTGCAGCTCCCACGTGTCTTCCAGAGGATGGAAGCTGAAAACCTAGCTTCAGTGATTGATGCCAGGTTTAACTTTTTCGTCAACAAGATTTTGCCTCAGTATCGTGACGCAGTCATGTCTCACACGCTTATCTATGTCCCCTCCTACTTGGACTTTGTGCGTCTCCGAAATTACTTCAAGAAGGAGGAACTGAACTTCACTCATATCTGCGAGTGTGCCCAGAAGTCTGGTGTCTCCAGGGCCAGACACTTCTTCCTTCAAGGAGAGAAGCAGTTCCTGCTCCTCACAGAGCACTTCCATTTCTACAAAAGATACACAATAAAAGGCATCAGGAACCTGATTTTCTATGAACTGCCAACATATCCCCACTTCTACAGTGAAGTCTGTAACATGCTGCAAGCCACCACCAGAGGAGAGGAAGCTGCCTGGACCTGCACTGTCCTCTACTCCAAGTACGATGCCCAGAGGTTGGCTGCTGTGGTCGGGGTCGAGCGGGCTGCACAGATGCTGCAGTCCAAGAAGAACGTCCACCTCTTCATTACTGGAGAGAGATGAGAATTGGTTGGACAGGAAATGGTGTTTGGTGTGATATGTCATGCTTGGTTCTGTGTCACTTGGACCTGATTCTGATCACTTACACAAAGAAGGGCTGCAACAAGGAAGGAGCACCAGGCAGGTTCTTTTCAGATACTTCTTTCTCTTCAGATCATATATACCTGAAAAGTTCAGTGTAAACCAGATTTTGGTAAAACTCATCTTTCAGAGGTCAGGGGAGAGCTCATGGGACTCTGAGAAGTTGATAGAAGGAAACTTCTACTTGTGAATTTTTTTGGACGCCATAAATTCTTTTGTTGTGACTTCACCTCTAATTTATTACACTTGGTAAATTCTTAAAAAAAAAGAACGAAAAGAATTGACTCAATCTACACTACCAACTCTGCAGGGGTAGTGTGAAAGCAGCATAGACAATATGTAAACAAATGAGTGTGGCTGTGTTTCAATAAAACTTTATTTATAAAAACTGGTGGTGGGCCAGATTTGGCCTATGGGTTCTAGTTTGCTGATCCCTGATATAAAGAACTCTTAAAAATTGAGAAACATGGGCCTAAAAACCTCATTTTAAAAATGTGGGAGCAACCTAAATGTCCATTGACAGATGAATGGATAAAGAAGATGTGGTACATATATACAATGGAATACTACTCAGCCATCAAAAAGAATGAGATAATGCCATTTTCAGCAACAGGGATGCAACTAGAGATTATCATACTAAGTGCAGTAAGTCAGAAAGAGAAAGACAAACACCATATGATATCACTTATATATGAAATCTAAAACATGACACAAATGCATCTACGAAACAGAAACAGACTCACAGATGTAGAAAACAGACTTGTGGTTTCCAAGGGGGATGGAGGGTGGGGGAGGGATGGAGTGGGACGCTGGGGTTAGCATATGCAAGCTATTATATATGGAATGGATAAACAAGGGAAAAAATATTTTAAAAAGAATGTATGTATATGTATAACTGAATCACTGCTGAACAGCAGAAATTAACACAACATTGTGAATCAACTATACTTTAATACAAAACAAATTTAAAAAATGGGAAGACATGAATAGGTAATTCACAAAAAGAAAAAGAGATGTACGATGGCCACCAAATATATTTTTAAAGCTCAAACTTACTTACAATTAGCAAAATGCACATTAAAATAACACCAAGATGCCATGTCTCATCTATCAGACTGGTAAAAATTAAAAGTGTGACAATATGTTATGTTGGTGAGGCTGTGGGGAAAAAAGCACTCTAGTATATTTCTGTTGGGAACACAAACTGGTTTGATCCTTCTGGCGAGGAATTGGGTAATATCTAACTAAACTACATTTGTTCTTACCTCTTGAGGCAGCAATCCTACATCTAGAAATCCATCTTAAAGATCTCCAACAAAAGGAAGACTATGAATGGATATGGAATGATTTCATACTGTTAAATGAAAAAAGTGAAGCTTTAAAGAGTGTCTAGAAAGAAGGGGATATAAGAAGACATACATGTCCTTGCAAAAGAAATACAGGAGGATACACTTGAAACTAAAGAGCTCACTTACCTACATGGGATAGGTGGGAAAGGGACAGGATAGTAGGGACAAGGAGATAAGTGACGCTTCTCTGAATATACCTTTTTGTGTAGCTTTGATTCATGAAACCATACTGTTTCACATCCTCCAAAAAAATTAAAATTAACTACAATGTGGGGTGAACCCTAAATGACATATACACTAACAAATGAACATACCTATATTAAAAATGAATAGTATAACGGCACTGAAGAGGATGGGAAAGGAAAGAAATTAGCCTAAGTATTTCAGTTATCAGTAGAGGGCATAGAAAGACACTGGAGGAGGAAGAGACTTCTCTTCCTAACTCTGGTGTGCTGCTCTCACCAAGTTCCTGCAGCACCCATGGCTTCTGCAGTGCATCCCTAGGTGGACAGTAGCACCCAGCGGCCATAAGCATGTGGCACATCCCATAAACGTCTTCCCCCGTCATCCCAGAGGGCAGACTTCCATCAAGCCCTGCCAACCAGCTCAGCAAACTTCTCTGCCATCCAATGGGTCTTGGTCGTGCCCTTTCCAATTAGATCAAATTCTAAGCCGGGGTGGAGAGATGGGGAGTGGCCTCTTTCTCAGGTGCTTTATCTCAGCACTAGGGATAAAGGCTACTCCCTATATTTGCTATTCTTTGGAGTGCTCTTTACCTCTTAGTAGCCAATCTCCCATTCCTCCAATTCCCTGTTATAGTTAATTACTTATATTAAACATGCTCTCTTCAAACTCCTGTGTGATTTGTCTCTTGATTGGGCTCTAAGAATATACTAGGTAACACTGGAGTGTTCTGCCTAGTCAGTGAGCACATTTAGTGCCCAGATCCTGTTTCTCAATACCATTCTCCAATAAAAGGAGTTAGGGCTTCTTGGAGAAGTGCTTGAGTCCAGGGCTGGAGCAGGGAAACTACAAAATGAACCTGAAACATCTTGTGGTGCCAAAAAGTAAGAACGTACTCAAAAAAGGCAGGGCATGTCAAAAAGATACAGAAGCCAACCCAGAGGAGCTCCTAATGGCCAAAGCTAGAGATCTGAGCAACAAAACATAAACAATAGTATTGGATTATAACCCATGAAATAAAAATGAATATCCATAAGTCCATACCGGTATAAATACATGATTGAATAAATTAATAAATGGGAGAGATGAGACAGATAACTTGGAGAATTTCAAATAATGTGTGTAGATATTTCCCCGTCCAGGAGGTAGTGGTTAACATCCTCTCCCCATCCCTGGGTGTGCTTAGTGACTTGCTTCCTAAGACTGGAGTATAGAAAGGGGGTGGGGAGTAACTTTATAGTGGAGAAAGCTGGCAAACCTCTGCCAAGGGAGTGATCAAGGTTAACATTATTGGGGATAAGTCAGGTTGATAGCATGTACCCCTGATATGAAGTGATGAGAATGGTACTTCACTTCTGTGGTATTCTTCCCAAAATCTCAAACCCTAGTCTGGTAATGAGAAAAATGTCAGATAAGACCAACTGAAGAATGTTGTATCAATCACTTGACCAGTACTCCTAGAAACTGTCAAGGTCATCACAAACAAGGAAAGTTTGAGAAACTCACAGTCTAGGGGAAGCCAAAGAGACATGATGAATAAATGTAATGTGCTGTCCTGGATGAGATCCTGCAACAGAAAAAAAAACATTAGTTTAAAACCAAAGAAATGCAAATAAAGTGTGTAGTTTAGTTAACAGTAATGTACCAATGTTGGTTCCTTAGTTGTGACAAACATACCATAGCAATGTAGGATGTTAACGATAGGGAAAACTATCTTTGAGACTTTTCTATAAATCGAAAGCTATTGTAGTTTTTTAAAGTTTATTTAAACTTTAAACTTTATTTAAACTTTAAACTTTATTTATTTATAAGTTTATTTAAACTTATTTAGAAAAAAGGACACAGGAGCCAACCTGAAGGAGCTCCCAATAGCCACAGCTGGGACAATGTGAGCAACACAATAAATAATGCTAGTTCAGTAGCTCCCCCCTTATCCATGGGGGATATGTTCCAAGATCCCCAATGGATGCCTGAAACCACATATTGTACCAAACCTTATACATACTATTTTTCCCTATACACATACATACCTATGATAAAGTTTAATTTATAAGTTAGGCACAGTAGAGAATAGCCAAACTGCCAGCTTCACTACTCCTGCACTTTGGGGCCATTATTAAGTAAAATAATGGTTACTTGAACACAGTCACTGCTATATTGCAACAAACGGGTGGGATACACTGGATGAAGGGATGATTCACAGCCCCAGGCAGGACGAAGCGGGATGGCGGGAGATTTAATCACACCACTCAGAATGGCACACAATTTTAAAACTTATAAATTGTTGGTTTCTGGAATTTTCCATTTAATATTTTTGGACCACATTTGACCATGGGTAACTGAAACTGTGGAAAACTAAACTGCGGATAAGGAGGGGCCACTGTATTGGAGGATAACCCAGAGAATAAAATAAATATCCATGAGTCCATACTGATATAAATTAAAAAGTGAATAAAAAGACAATAAATAAGTGAGAGGGGAGGGACAGCTCTTTCTTAGAGAATAATCCCAATTAATAAATGTAGAAGGAATGAAGGAAATACAAAACCACTATTGGGCAAACACCACGGTAATAATTGTTGTAGGCAAGATCCACTGATAAATGCTAAAATTAGTGGGCAAAAGATTGAATAGCAACAGAATATTCGCATAGTCTCAAAGTATCTTCCCCAAGGTATTTATTAAGTACAATGCGAAAAATAGAAACTTTACAATGGAGAAACCAGCAGATATTACCTTAACCAAATGATCAAGTTTAACATCGACATCACGTACCTCCTCAAGAAGTGCACTGAGGACATTTCTGTGGCATTCTTGCTAAAATGCAAAACCACAATCTAATCATGAGAAAATAACAGACAAACCTAAGTTGAGAGACATTCTACAAAATACCTGAACTGTACTTTTCAAAAGTGTCAAGGTCATTAAAGACAAGGATAGACGGAGGAACAGTCAAAGTTTGGAGAAGATCTTGAAACAAAAAGAACACTAGTGGCAAAAATGGTGAAATTTGAATTAGGTCTATAGCTTATTTAACAGTATTGTGCTGGGGGAAAGCAGCTCTGGTGGGGATCAACTGAGCATGTGCACAGAGCCAGTGAGGACTGAAGGGCCTGTGCGGGGCATCAGGGGGTAGCATCTCCCTGACTGGGGCCGGTGGTCACCCCGACCCAGACCTCGCTCGCAGACACCCTGCAGGGAGCTGCCTCCCCCTCCTCTAGGCTGTGGGGCTGACCCTCCCATCTCACCTTTCTTCCATCGGCTGCACCACATTTTCCACTGAAACAGGAAGGGCTCTGGATGTGGGACACCAGCCACGTGGTGCTCATGCAGCAGGAAGATGGTGACCTGTCTCAGGGACACCAAGTCTGGAACTTGCCTCTGCCCTGAGGCCCTGGTGATCAATATCAGGTACCTCATTTAATTTTCACTGCAACCTTGTCAGCTACCTGACAATGATCATCATTTGGACCATTTGACAGTAGAAGCAGCGGAAGCACAGTGAGGTGAAGTCGGTTGCCCAAGGTCACACTGCTAGCAAGTAGAAGGACCAGGAAATACTTAAGCCAAGTTCAGCTGACTCCAAAGTGCCCATACTCAGTCACTCTGCGATTCTTTTTTTTTTTTTTTTTTTTTTTTGGCCGTGCCACGCGGCATGTGGGATCTTCCCCAACCAGGGATCAAACCCATGCCCCCTACATTGGGAGCGCGGAGTCTTAACCACTGGACCACCAGGGAAGTCCCTGTCACTCTGCGATTCTGAACCCCATGCAGGGTTGGCTCCCAATAAACAATATTCCTATTTTCCATTGTCTTCAAAGTGCTCAGGCTGAGGGGAGACAACATCTTGTGTGCATAAACTGAGCTTCTGCATGTTTCAGTGCACGTCCAGGGCAACCTACCTGGTCCTCCCTCTTCTGACAGAGATGAAAACTCAAACTCACCCTCCCCACCCACTTCTTAGACACTGAAAACCAGGTGTGCACCAGGTCCTCCAGTGATTGACGAACTCAGGAAAGTTGATCTCTGGTCACGTGAGGTCCCAAATCCCTGGGACCATGCCCCTGATTCCTCTGGCTGCCCATCATTTACTGACCAGCAGAAGCCACCTATGGTTGGACTACAGGGACTGCCAGAGGATACTTCAAAGTCCCCCGGTCACTGGCATGGCCCATGCTCCTCATACCATTAATCCATGATGACCACAGGAACCTTGAATAATGCCCAACACGGGCACACCAGTGCCACACCCCCAGCAGGCTTCCAATCATCCGTCTTCCCAGACTGCAAGTTACTGACCCGCATAGTTTCCAAAACTGACTTATGGAGCAGCTAAACGCTGACCATTCCTGAAAGATGTTATGGCTTTCATTCCAGAAGTCCCTCACAAAGCCACTGACCCTCCAGTCCCTAATTGCCTGGCTCTACATCCCCATAAACTTAGTGGCCTAAAAAAGCACACATTTATTATCTCATAGTTTATATGAGTCTGGAATCTGGGCACAGCTTAGCTTGGTCCTCTGTTTTAGGGTCTCTCATGAGGCTGCATTCAAGGTCTCAGCTAGGCTTGGGGCCTCATCTGATGGCTCAACTGGGGAAGGATCCGCTTCCAAGTTCACTTATATGGTTGTTTACAGGATTCAGTTCATGTGGGCTGTTGGACTGAGAGCCTCAGTTTCATACCGACTGTTGGTGAAAGGCCACCCTCAGTTCCCTGCTATACGGGCCTCCCCAACATGGCAAGTTGGTTCACTAAATCCAACAAGGGGGACAGCCTGTTAGCAAGACAGAAGCTACAATCTCTTGTAATCTAATCACGAAGGTGGCATCTCCTCAGTGTTAAAGGTATGCTATTTATTAGAAGCAAGTTACTCAAATGGAGGGAAGGACACAAGGCCATGAATACCAGGAGGCAAGGATCATTGGGAGCCATTTTAGAAGTTGCTTCCCATAGACCATGGAGAAATAAACAGCTTCAGACATTAAATAATATGAACACTATTCTACCAATTTACTCTATTTGAGGAAAACACTAAAGGAAGCATTCTAAATAAATGAATACTAAATCAGAAGATAGATCTCAAAATAACAGAGCAAGACAATGGTTAGCAATGACTGTTGTGGTAAAATACACACCCTCAAGTACACATTCATATAGCTATAGTTAAATTATGACAAATAAAGGGACGGGGGACTTTGAATAAAAATGTTAAGTAAGTTTTCTTGAAGCAGAATTGACTTAACCTAAGAAAAATATAGTCTTCATAAAAGCAGTTTAAATGTTTCTAGAAAAATCCGGAAATAATACTGTTCACCTTGCTGAGGCAAATATGGAGGATAGAGTATCTTTCTCTACCAAGAAAGGTTAATTATATTCTGATCAAATAATAGAAAAAACATAAATCATGCCTGTTAGAGAGGACCAAATATATAACTGGACAATTAGTAAACATAAAAATTACCAAACTAATGAGGTAAGGGGGGGGGACAAAACTGAACAGAAATGTCATAAAGGTGTTAGGAAGAAGAAGAGAATGAAAGTTATATTTAGGAAGTAGTAAAACTGATAATAAGGATAATATAATACAAAAAAATAAGGTTATCATCATTATACAAATTTAAATGGACTGAATCTCAAGACACAAATGTGGGATTAGAGCAAAAAATACTCTTATATGCAGCTAAAAGAAGTATATCTTAAACAAAGAGACAAATGCAAAATAAAGGTTTAGCCAAAGACACACCAGATTAGTGGCAGCAAAATAAAAGCAGCAGTGATGATGTACTTACCAAAGTAAATTCAAGGTCAAAAGGACTCAACAAGCAAAACAAAGAAAACACATAGTGGCATTGTGAAAAATGGCCAAAGATACATACTTTAGGATCCCCCCACCCACCTGCCAAAAACAGAACTATAAGGAGAAATTTGTTTTAAAATATAACATTTATTCTATCTTTTGATAATATAACAGATGGAGTAGACAAAAAGACAAAAAATCAGAGTAAAGAAATGTTAATCCTCAAACTAGATTGAAAAGTCCTAATGAGTAATCTGTACCTAACCGAGAATATAGTTTCTTCTCTTATATCCATGAAAGTTTTACAAAATTCAATTGAGTAATCTGGCCCACAGAGAAAATCTTGAGTAATGTTTACAAGTTCAGATTCAACAGGCTACATTCTCTGATCACAGTAAAACCATAATTACAAAGAAAGAAAGAAAAGATAACCAAACTACTTTAACCAGTTAGAAACTAAGAAACGTTCCTCAATAGCTAGGATCAAAGTGAGAAATCAATTCTGAAGTTGCACCTTTCACACCAGAGTTTATGAGACACAGCTACATTTAGAAAAAAGTGTAGAGTCTCAAATCCTTTACTATTAAAGAAAAGACTGGGAAACCAAAAAATAACCGTTAGGAATTTGACTCAAGAAGGTAGAAAAAGAACAAAATGAAGCAAACACATAGAAAAATGAAACACAAAACAAAAAAATCAAGGTGGCAGTTAATAAAAGCTTAAGTACATAAAGCTTAAGTATATAGTAAAAGCTTAAGTACATAAATATAAATTTAGGGAGTATAAATAAAACAAAAAGGTAAGCCTTTCTAATAATTGACTATATGGCTCAGCTCCTGGAAACTCTGACGAAGTTTAAAAGAAAAAAAATACAATACTAGTAATAAAAAAGGAGATATTGCACCAGATACGTAGTGCATTAGAGAACTAATATACTAGTTATCGTGGAATATGAGATATAAGTCTAGAGCAACATACTTAAACATTTAGGTGAAATATGTGAGTCCCCGGGTAAAAATGTAACAGTGAAAATTAATGAAAATATCCCTAAGGGGCCCGTGAATATAAAAAGAATAGGAAGAGTAGTTCAAGTCCATCATTTGAGACATACCAGTACCCACAGGCAGCACTGCTTGACACACCTCTACTGGCACAGGAGGCCTGGCTGGGGCTGGCAAAGGCAGATGTGGCAGAGGTCCCAGTCCTCTTCCGGCAACCCTATAGGCTTGAAATGGGCAGAGCCAGCTGGAAAGGGCAGACCCAGGGCAGGGTAGTGGGAGGAGGAGGACAGGACAGGATGGGCAGGTTTGTGGGGGAGACAGATAGACCAGGACTGGACTGGCAGGGGCCAAGGCTGACAGAAAAGGCCGGGACCTCGTGGTATGGTAAAGGGTGGAACAAGGTGAGTGGGGGCAGGGACATAATTGCTATGACACCCTGAACTCTCCTCAGTGTCCCAAAGTGGAATCACCAAGGAGGACTATCCCACACTCACCTATTCCCTCCATTGCAACGTTTCCCCAGCACCTCTGGCCTGGGGAATATTAACAATTATACAGAAGTTGGTCAAGGGACACTGATCAGGTGCCAACTACATATTTGATGGACTGGGATGGGGGACTTAGGAGAACAAGAGTCACTGGCATTCCCTTCATAAGATCACATCTCCGTTGACAGAAGAGGATGCACCGAGCACAGTGGGCATCACAGGCACCCCCAAACGTGCACTGTAGCCCACCCCCCAAGTAAAGCTGCACTGTCACCCACCACCACTGGAGGTTCGGAATTGGGTTTGTGGCCAGAGAGAACGGCTTAGGGGCCACCAGAGGATATTAAAATCTCTTGTTCTAAAGTTTTTAAACAAAACTCTGGATGGTGGGAGATGAGGGCAGGGCAGATCTCCTGGCCCAGATTCAGGAAAGAAAGAGACGGAGGATACAGGAACGGACAGAAAGAGGGGGATTTTGAGGACCACCCCACCTCAAGGAGGCGTAGACCGAGACAGGAGACTAAATGGGGAACAGAGAAGCGCAGAGAAACTCTGAGATGCCCTGAGAAGGATGTTAGAGGAACAGGTGTGTGAGGAATTCGTAGAGTGTCTCCCTTGCACAGGGTGTTGAGTACAGGACCTCAGCTGAGCAGAGCTCAGCTGTCTACTCTGGAGCGTAGGTCAGTGGTGAGCGGGTCATGCTGGGTTGTCTGATGAAGCATCAGGGCCAGCAGCCCTGCCCGATTCTTCATGGCTGTGCGCACCTTGTGCTCCTGCTCAACCAGCTCTTCCAGCTTGAGCAACTGTGGGGGGCAAGCATGAGAAGGGGCTTCTAGGATTCCATCCCGCCCCTCGGCCCCACTCAGTCTTGTAACGTACCATGCGCACGCGCTCTAGGTCCACCTCGGCACGTCTCAGCTTCTCCCAGCAGTAGTGGTGATTGCACAAGCGTTTGGGGAGGCAACAGAAATTACCGGTGGGCTCAAAGACGTTTTTCACTAGTGGGCAACCGCACACTTCTTCATCCGGTACCTGTGGGGAAGAATGAAAGATGATGAGGTACGTGAAGGGTGGCAAATGGAGGGTGATCAGGCAGGCAGGATGCAAGGAAGAGGGGAACAGAGGGCAGGCAGGAAGGAAGGAGAGGAATGGGGAGTGGTGACCTAGCGGGGGGAAGAGAGGAATTCAGTGATTAGGTAAAGAAGAGGGGGCCAAAGGGGGATGATCAATCATGGAGAATGGAGGAAGAAGTTAAGCAGGGATGTAGGAATGGAGGTGATCAGGCAGGAAGGACGGAAGAACAGAAAGAGATCAAACAGGACGGAGAGGAAGGATGGAGGGGGGGTCTGACAGGGAGAAGTAGATGAATGAGGGTTGGTAAAGCATGGGGGAGGTGAGGAATAAGGCTGGGAGGGTGAAAGGGATGGGGGCTGATCAAACAGGGAAGAAGAAGGGATTTAGGACATGACAAGCAGTGAGAAGGCGATTGGGGAAGTGAGGCAGGGAGAATAAGAATGGAAGGAAGTCAGCAAGTGAGAAGAGAGGAATTGAGGGTAACCATGCAGGGAGGAAGGGGGGATTGTGGGGTGGTCAGGCAGGGGCTAGGAAAAGAAGGGAGATGAGCAAGCAAGGAGAAGGGAAGAATGGGGAATGGTTATGCAGTGAGGAGCAGAGGAACGGAGGCTGGTCAGGCAGAGGGAGAGAGAAATGTTGGGGTGCGGGGTCAGGCAAGGAGATTATGAATAAATAAACAGGCAGGGAGAAAAGTAAAACTAGAAAGTGATTGGGCAGTGAGGAGGGGGGTGTAGGGGAGGTCAGGAAAGGAGGAGGGGATACATAGGGATTGGTCAGGAGGCATGAAGGCAGTCAGGCAGAAGGAAGAAGGAATAGGAGGCAATCAAGCACTGGAGGACGAGAGGAAGGTGGTCAGGTAGGGAGAAGGGGAGGAATGGAGGGCGATGAGGTAGAGAAAGAAAAGTCTCACCTTGGGGTCCTTCGAGTGCTCAGGGCATAACACCTGGAGTCGCTTACAGTAGCTCTTACTCCGTGGGTCGTAAACATCACAGAAGAGCCTTGCGGTTCTGGGGAGAGGTGAAAGTGAGGTGCTAAGGGTCAGGAGGAGGCTGGTCCCACCCTGAACCCTGCCCACACTTTGTCCCCAACCCCACCTATACCCTGCCGCTAATCTGCCCACCTCTGTCTCTGAGCCTACCCACATCCTGCCCTTGATCTTGCCCACCCTGCTCCTGACCTTGTCCACATCGTGCCTTTGACCCTGAGCAGCACTCACACTCACCCCTCAATGCGAGTGGGGTACATGGACGTGAAGGGCGATTTGCGCTCATACTGGGGAAAAAAGAGTACAAATGGGAGGAACTATAGACACACACTGCGTAACCTCCCATGAAAAAGCCCCAAACAACACATTTGCTCCCTGTGGACCCTACGCTCCTGTCTGCTCAGCCGATGTCCCCCCCTCACCAGTGGCTGATGCCCAAATCTTGGCCCCTTTACTGGGGGTGGAAGAAAAGCACAAATGGGTAGAGCCATGGATGTGTGTTGTATTGTCTTCTACAACAAATACCCGGGCACCAAACCTGCCCCCCTCCTCATGGACCCCACCCAGCCAAAAACACCCTTGCCCCATCTTCCCCCAGCCAATGCTCCAACCTTGGCGAAGCAGCGCTCCATGTGGCGCAGGGCAACCTGCGTATTGATGGGTTGCCCGCAGGAGACACAGAAGATCTGCAGGTTGACGCTGTTCCTGCCATGCTTGTCACTCTGCATAGGACAGTAGAAGGGCCAGTAAAGCAGTGCAGGGTGGGGACGGCAGGGCAAGATATCAGGCACCTTTCTGCTCCACCCCACCCATTCCCACTCACCTCTTCATCTTTGCACACAGCCTGCTGCTTGCCACGCTGAATGATGGCCTCAAGTTCATGGAAATGGCACTCTAAGTCCTTCAGGCGGGTGTGGGTGTCCTGCTGCTCACGGTGGATGCGCTCGAGCATTTTCTTGCCATGCTCCTCAGCAATGCAAGGGCTCTTCTGCCACTGCTGGATGCGCTTGGGCAGGATCGCATAGATGCGGCTGGAAGGGGAGACAGCAAGAATGGAATGCGTATGTGGGGGCATCAAAATAAGAAGAAATGGATGAGTGACCGAATGGTGGATGTTTAGGATAATGAATGGTAGATGAGTGAATGTTGGTGAATGCGTGCTTGGATGGTGGATGGTTGGGTGCATGGCTAGACAGCTGGGTGGGTAAGTGACTGTTGAGGGTGAATGAGTGGGTTGGTGGATGGAATGTGGATGGGTGGTTCAGCGGGTCCGTGGATGTAAGGGTGGATGGATAGGTGGGTGAGTGGACGAATGGTGGAGGATACATAGGTAGCGGGGTAGATGGACTTACAGCTGGCATAGATCATGCCCTACTTTATTCCCTGTTGCTTAACCTCCAGGTGCACTCACGCAGCTGCCAGCTTCATGCCACAGTCGTCCGAGCAGTACTTGGAGCCTGGCCGGGTGGGGTGCACACAGTCAGGCCCCAGGCACTGCCGCAGTGAGGCTGGGTGCTCGGCACCTGACTGCTCTGGGTCTTCTGACTTTTCCATGAGCTTCTGCTGCTTTTCCTTCTGTGAGACAAGAGTGGTCAAAGCAGGGGCAGGGGAATCAGTGTCAGCCCCCTAACCCTGTACTACTACCTTGCATTCTGCCCCCAACCTCTGCCTCCATGCCCCCCATTCCACCATTTCTGTCACCTTCCACTCCACTTTTTTCTTCAAATTCTTCCTTTTCTTCGTATCCATTGCCTGCTTCTGCAGTGCAGAATCTAGGAATGGGAAGTCCTCAGTGTCATTCATCCAGGGCTGTAGGCGAGAAAAATGCTGACAGGTCTCCCCAATTTGTTTCTTAAATGATCTCTGGACACTCCGTGCCGCCTCTCTCTTCATTGCTGAGCCTCCCTGCCTTCAATGTCCTTACCCTTCCACGCAGGGGCCCTGCCATACACTCATCAGGCTTTGATTGTCAAGAATCTCGTATATAAAAGTCCTGGTATAAGCTTCAGTACTGAGGCAGGTGCTTTTCAGACAACAGCTGGTGTATGGCCTCCTTTCCTGCCGATGGCATTGCCCCCACCTGGTACTTCTGGGACAGCTCAGACTTCTGTAGTTGAGGCAGGTGTGATCGAGTGAGCAGTTGTCAGGGGGACTATGGCAAAGTCTCTGAGAGTATCACAGTTAAGAACTGACGGGCAGACCCTCGCAGCAGCTCCATTCCCCCAACCACCCTGTGTCCTAGATTCACCAGAGACCAGGGTTTATAAGTAGCGCTCCTGTGCTGATGGAAGGAGGGCTCTGGGTCAGCACTAAGTGGGTGGGGATGGGCTCACCCTGCCCCAACACTCCTGGCCTCACCCTCTGGCCACTGTGGCTGGGGCCCACAGCACCTGCCTGGATGCACTAGGTCTTGCCTGCCTGGGAATGACTGGCACCACCTGGCCCTGCTTGCCCACCTTATCCAGACACACTTGGCTAGTCCATCTGGCTGCATCTTGCCCAGTCGAATTCATAAGGCCCTGCATATCCACCCAGAAAAGCTAGACTCCACCTCCTTACACTTAGAGGGCTCAGCCTGCCTTGTCCACCCTCCAGGACACACCTGCTACCCTGCTTGCCCTACACCATGGTCCCAGACAAGCCTCCTCTGCCCAGCCGGCCCAGCCCCTCAGACATGCTCCGCCCACCTTTCTGTCCCGCCCAGTCTGCCTAGTCTCTCCAGGCTCCACATGCCTGACTCTGCCTTCTTGGACACACTCTGTCTTGCCTTAAGGCTCCCAGCCCTGTGGGTCCCATGCGCTGCCAGGCCCTGCCCGCCTCCCAGACTCTCAGCCTCATATACCCCTCCCCACTTCCTGTACATACTCTGCTCTGCCTTACCTCTCACATGCTGAGCCATGCCAAGCCCTGCCCCCTCCCCCACTTGCACGTGCCACGCTGTGCGCTGTCTGCCCTGACTCACTCACCTAGAAGAATTTGACAATCTTTATTCTGAAAACTACTCCTACCTGAACCCAGTAACGCCTGCTAAAATATATAAATATACAAATGTTTTTAAATCTTTGCGTGCATTTGCACACACACGCAAATCATTACTCTCAAAGATTAAAAGAGCAAGCACACACACAAAGAATACACACGTTTTGGTTAAGACAGTTATCAACCAGAGAACACATACTAGTTTCGAGCTACAGATGCAATATTAATAAAAACTCACCCTGGCCTTAGTCTTAAAGGAAGTCTGAACACTTTCCAATGAATAAGCATCACACGGGGCACAGAGAAGTCGCGTTAGAAACAAAAGCCTTAACTTTTGAAAATTGAAAAGGCATTTCTAAACTCTTGGTAAAAAAAATAATAATCACGGAAATTAGAAAATACTTAGAGCTTAACGAAAACAATACATACCCAACTGTGGTCTCAGCTGACAATATAAGAAGACAGAAAATAATGATCTGAGCGCTCAACTCAAATTCGAACAAGTCCCCTTACTGCCTCCAAAGACACCCATTATCAACCCCCAAATCCCCTTCGATGACACCCTCACCCACCCCTCCGTCTTCAAAGCCCTCACAAGATACCTCAGCGCCCGGAAGGCGCTACACGGAGGAGAGCTTCAAGGCAGCTGAGGTAAAAACGGCAGCAAAGCGACTTCCGGTCCGGTATCGACCTTAGCGCCACCCCTTCCCGAGACTACTGTGTTTGCACTTGCTCCAGACCCTTAATATCCGAGCTGCTGTACAGCCCAAAGTTTGAAACAAATGGTTACAGTGAAACAATAGTTGAGTACACGCTGTTCTGTGCGCCATGAAGGATACACTTGTTTCTTTTGACACCAGTGCCTCCCTGTTTCACACATCAGGGTGATCTTCACCGCATTATTGTATGTGGCAGGAAAATTGATCCCTTTACCATTTCCGATTATTTTGAATAATTTCATATTCGTACCATTTTACTATCTGCTATTTCAGTCATGAGGTAGGCAATGAGAAAAACAAAGAAAAACAAGTAAATCAGCTTTTAGAAGTCGAGAAAGTAGAAAAAGATTTATGGAAAGGCAGGAAAATAGAAAGAAAAATGTAAGAAGGTAGTAATAAGTTCATATTTGAAATTTATACTTGATTACATAATCAGTAATAAAAAATTGTCAATGGGGTAAACTCTCCAGTTAAAGTCAGAGATTGTCATTTTGGATGAAAATTAACAAGTCTAGCCATATGCTGTTTATGGCAAACCTGGCAAATCATAAGGATACAGAAACGTTTGAAATAAAAGGATGGAAGGAAATTTGCCAGGTACATGCTAATCAAAATAAAGCAAGGTCAATTATATTAATATCAGACTAAAAATACTAAGACAAAAAGTATTAATTGGGGTTCAAATGGTCATTCTATAATGATTTGATTCACCATGAACATGTAAAAATTCCAATCTTATATAATACATGATTAAAATGATGTGTAATGAAAATAAAGAAAAATATATTAGTAAAAGTAAAACAAAAGTAAAATAGAAAAAAACATTATCATTGTGAAAGATTACAATCACACTGCTCACCTTTCAGGACTCAGCTTTGGCATCACCGTCTGGGAAGCTCTCTCTGCTTCCTTTCCATCTGGATGACCAGCCTCTCTTCTGAATGAATTTGTGGACATAATTATATAGCAAGAATGTTTCTTTTATTTTAATCTTGAAATTAAGAAGTAAATGGAGGCATTGTCTGAACCCCTCACACCTGTTTTGTCACACCCATCTTCCTCAACTAGAAATGAAGGCAGGGACAATGTTGGTCTTGCTCACTACTGGTTGCGCAGTGCCCAGCTTACACATGACACACAAGAGTATCCAGTAGCTACTGATGATCAGGTGCCTTGCCTGGTGTTGTTGCAAAGTGGCAAATTACTGCAATTTATCTGGCTGCATATTATTCCTTGAAGATAAGAGCAAATAAATGCTGTAATTTACACTAGAGTTGCATCTAACTAATCATCATGTAGAAAAGCAAAGTTCAAAAATGTTAAGAAGTTGCTGTTAAGAAGCTATTGTCCTGGTTCGAGCCTAGCCTCTAAAGACAGTATCCTGTAATGGAATAACTGAGGACATGGAAAGGAGACGTGACCCATGAGCCCCCCCCACCCAGCAAACTGGGGGCTGGCGAATAAGCCAGAACTGCAAACAGTCCTGATTGCTTTGAGCCCCCCTCCCCGGCAAACTGGGGGCATGCGAATAAGCCAGAGCTGTGAACAGTCCTGAATGCTTTGAGCCCCCCGCCCTCCCCCGGCAAACCGGGAGCCTGCGAAGAAGCATTGAGTGCTTTGGGCACTGATCCATGAGATGTCCTCAGTATAATCAGAGTGGTGGGAACGCAAGGAAATGTCCTTGTGCTACTTCAGTATAATCAAAATAATGGTGGGAACTTTGTGCTGCTTTTGCGCTCAAGGACGAAGCACGGCATGTTTTCAAGAAAGCCAATTATTGCTTGTATAATTAATAAAAACATAGGTTGCTGCTTTGGCATTTCTGAAATGTTAAGAAAACAAGTCTTAAAATGTAAACGTAGATAATGCTTTAATAAAAGCTGCCACAGCAGGACAGACGGGGCTGTTTTGCCTGAGCGAGCGGCAGCCCTCTACTGCTGTGCTTCGACACAATTCATCTCGTGTGATGAGCTTACTTTCGGCCCTGTCATAAGATAAACTACAACAGTATCCCCTGCTAAATCTTCACAGTTTTTATCAAATCCAGTTTAGGGATTGGGGCAAGAGGTGAGAAATTCGAGCTGAACTAAGAAGTAGTCTGCGAGCTCTAAAGAAAGCATTACTACCTCTCTATGGCTGTGAATGTTTATAAGCACTACTTGTTTTGTCCCAGCTAAACTTTTAACTTCCCTTTGAGTTATTTTTCATCACTGTGGCTCATTCAAAGAATCTCGGACAGCGTTTTGCTCTTCACCTCTGACTTCAGACCTACCTCTCCAATATCTCCTGTCTCTTTACTGCTGATTTCTTTCATTCCCAGTTCCAAAGCCCTAGTTCAGGTTTCCTGTATTTTACATTATAATGAACTCCCACCTCTGACATGTGGCTGGCTAATCCATTTTGCCTCCAGGGTTGTCTTCCCAAAGGGCCACAGATGAAAAAATTATGTCACCATTCTCCTTGGGAATCTTCCCTGGATTCCCAGGGTATTCAGAATCAGTTCTCCACTCTGTGGTGTGCCCATCAAAGTTCTCTATGACAGGGCCCCACTTTCCTGTGATAGACAAATCCTCTTCCCAGGCCCTCCAGGTGTCAAACACTCAGGACATCCTGGATAGTCACTCTCTTGTCAATGCAGCATGGGCTTCCACATTCCAGGCCTTTGCTCAGGCTTGTCCTTCTCTTTTGCTTAGTCCTGCTCACCCTTCAAGACTCAGCTTTGGCATCACCATCTGGGAAGTTCCCTCTACTTCCTTTCCAACCAAGTGACCTGCTTCTCTTCTGAATGCACTTGTGGAAATAGTTATAATAGTGAGTGGTGTTCCTCTTATTTTAACCTTGGAATTATAAAGGATGGGGGAGAGTTGCCTGTACTTGTCTGTTTTGTATTTGTCTGCTTTTGCCTGTCAACTTTCTGCTTATCTTTCAACGTTAAGCTCAGGTGCCTGCCCCACTGGGAAGCCTTCCCCAAACCCCTTGCTCCTCCTTTTTCAGTTTTCTCACAACACCTCTGTCATTCTGCTTTGTGTCACTGTGTGGGTTGCAGGTTTCTCTCCTCTACTAGACAGTTAAGGCAATGCTGGAGTGTGAAGGACTCCCAGCACAGTGTTCCTACAACAGTTGTTGGTGATTCATATATTGGATATTATAAAAACCAAAGTTTTAAGGTTTATTTTAAGAAATAGTCTTCACAAAGTGAGAGAGTGGCATGGACATATATATACTACCAAACGTAAAATAGATAGCTAGTGGGAAGCAGCCGCATAGCACAGGGAGATCAGCTCGGTGCTTTGTGACCATCTAAAGGGGTGGGATAGGGAGGGTGGGAGGGAGGGAGACGCAAGAGGGAAGAGATATGGGAACATATGTATATGTATAACTGATTCACTTTCTTATAAAGCAGAAACTAACACACCATTGTAAAGCAATTATACTCCAATAAAGATGTTAAAAAAAAAAGAAATGATAAAGGGAGTCCTGAAGGTTGAAATGAAAGGACAATAGAGAGTAACTTGAAGCCATATGAAAAATAAAGATCTCAGTAAAGGTAAATACATGGGCAATTATAAAAGGCAGAATTATTGTAACAATGCTGCATAACCACATTGTTTGTTTTCTACATGATTTAAGAGACTACTACATTAAAAAAAGCAATTATTAATCTAGAAGCTACTATAATTATAACTTTGGTTTGTAACTCCACATTTTGTTATCTTCATAATTTGACAGGCTAATGCATTCTTTAAAAATTATTAGCTTAAGTTATTGAACACACAATGTATAAAGAAGTAATTTTGTGAAATCAACAACTGAAAGAGGTGGGGATGGGGCTATTAAAGGAGAAATTTGTATATGTTACTGAAATTAAGCTGGTGTAAATTCAAATTAGAGTGTAATAACTTTAGGATGTTAAATGAAACCCCCATGGTAACCACAAAGAAAATTGCTATAAAATATACACCAAAGGAAATAAGAAAGGAATTTTAAAATTTCATTATCAAAAAAAAAAAAACCCAACAACTAAACGCAAAGGAAGACAGTGTTGCAGGGAAGGAGGGACAGAAAGCTAAAAGACATACAGAAAACAAATGCCAAAATGGAAGTAAGTCCCTCCTTATCAGTAATTACTTTAACGTAAATGGATTAAACTCTCCAATCAAACGATAGAGATTGGCAGAAAGGATTTTTTTCAAAAAAGTGATCCAACTGTATGGGGTCTACAAGAAATTCATTTTAGATCCCCGAACACTAATAGGCTGAAAGTGAAAGTATGTAAAAGGTTATTCCATGCATAATAAACAAAAGAGAGCAGGGGTGGCTATACGAATATCAGACTAATAAATTTTTAGTCAAAAACTCTTGACAAGAGACAAGGAAGGACATTATATATTAATAAAAAGTTCAAAACAGTGAGAATATATAACAATTATAAACATTTACATGCCTAATAACAGAACATCAAAATATATGAAGCAAAAATTGACAGAATTGAATGGAGAAATAGATAGTTTTACAATAATACTTGGAGACTTCAATACTCTACTCGCAATAATGAATACAACAACCAGACAAGAGATAACTAAGGAAACAGAGGACATGAACAACAGAGTAAACAAACTCGATCTAACAGACATATACAGAACACTCTACCCACTACAGCAGAATACACATCCTTCACAAGTGTACATGGGACATATTCCAGGATAGACCACATGTTAGGCCACAGATTAAATCTCAATATTTTCTAAAAGTTAGATATCATACAGAGTATCTTTTCTAAAAACAATGGGAATGGGCATCATCAGAAAATCTACAAGCAACAAATGCTGGAGAGGGTGTGGAGAAAACGGAACCCTCTTGCACTGTTGGTGGGAATGTAAATTGATACAACCACTGTGGAGAACAGTATGGAGGTTCCTTAAAAAAACAAAACATAGAATTACCATATGGCCCAGCAATCCCACTACTGAGCATATACCCAGAGAAAACCATAATTCAAAAAGACACATGCACCCAAATGTTCATTGCAGCACTATTTACAATAGCCAGGGCATGGAAGCAACCTAAATGCCCATTGACAATCAAATGGGTAAAGAAGATGTGGCACATATATACAATGGAATATTACTCAGCCATAAAAAGGAATGAAATTGGGTAATTTGTAGAGACGTGGATGGATCTAGAGACTGTCATACAGAGTGAAGTAAGGCAGAAAGAGAAAAACAAATATCGTATATTAATGTATATATGTGGAATCTAGAAAAATGGTACTGGTGAACCGGTTTGCAAGGCAGAAATAGAGACACAGATGTAGAGAACAAACGTATGGACACCAAGGGAGGAAAGTGGGGTGCGGGCGGTGGTGGGATGAATTGGGAGATTGGGATTGACATATATACACTAATAGGTATAAAATAGATAACTAATAAGAACCTGCTGTATAAAATATAAGAATAAAATAAAATATTAAAAAAATAAAAGCAATGGGATGAAATTAGAGATCAATAACAGAAAGAAAACGGGAAATTTCAGAAATCTGTGGAAGCTAAACAACACACTTTTAAGCATCCAATGGATCAATAAAGAAATCACAAGGGAAATTAGGAAATACTTAGCGACAAATGAAAAAGAAAACATAACATACAAAAGCTTATGGAGGACTTCCCTAGTGGTGCAGTGGTTAAGAATCTGCCTGCCAATGCAGGGGACATGGGTTCAATCCCTGGTCCAGGACCATCCCACATGCCATGGACCAACTAATCCCATGCACCACAACTACTGAGTCTGCGCTCTAGAGCCCATGAGCCACAAATACTGAGCCCACGCACCACAACTACTGAAGCCCATGCACCCTAGAGCCCGCATACCACAACTACTGAGCCCGCGTGCTGCAACTACTGAAGCCTGGTGCCTGGAGCCCCTGCCCTGCAACAAGAGAAGCCACCACAATGAGAAGCCTGTGCACTGCAACAAAGAGTAGCCCTTGCTTGCCACAACTAGAGAAAGCCTGTGCACAGCAACGAAGACCCAACACAGCCCAAAAATAAGTAAAATTAAGAAAAAGAAAAGCTTATGTGACACTGTGAAAGCAATGCTAAGGGATAATTTATAGCTATAAACACATTAAAAAACAAGAAAGATCTCAAGTCAACATCTAACTTTACAACTTAAGGAACCTGTAAAAGAGGAAAAAATTAAATCCAAAGCTAGCAGAAGGAAAGAAATAATAAAGATTAGAGATAAAATGAAATAGAAAAGTGATAGAAAAGCAACAAAACCCAAAGCTGATTCTTGAAAAGATCAACAAAATGGATAAACATTTAGCTAGATGGACTAAGAAAGAAACAGAGGATTCAAATTATTAAAATCAAAAATGAAAGTGAGTACATTACTACTGATTCTACAGAAATAAAAAGAATTAAAAGAGAGTACTCTGAGCAATTGTATGCCAACAAATTGGATAACCTAAATGAAACGGACAAATTCCTAGAAAAACAAAGCCTACCAAGACTAAACCATGAAGAAATAGAAAATCTGAAGAGACCAATAATTAGTAAAAAGATTGAATCGGTAATCAAAAATCTCCCAAGAAAGGAAATCTCTGGGCCTAATAGCTTTCTCAATGAATTCTACCAAACATTTAAAGAAAAACTAACATCATTCCTTCTCAAGCTTTTCAATAAAAAATTGAAGAGTAGACAATGTTCCCTAATTCATTCATAATTCATTCATAATCAGCCAGCCTTATGCTGATCCCAAAGCCAGACAGACACTACAGGAAAAAAAAAATCCATCACAGACCAAAATCCCTTATGAACATTGATGCAAAAATAGTCAACAAACCAAATTAACAGCATATTAGGATTATACAACATGATCAAGTGGGATTTATTTCTGGAATGCATGGTTGGCTCAATATGAAAACTGAACAATGTAATACACCAACTTAACAAAATGAAAGGTCGAAAAGCCAAATGGTCATTTCAATTGATGGAGAAAAAGCATTTGACAAAATTCAACACTCTTTCATGATAAAAAAAAAATCAACAAACTAGGAATTGAAAGAAACTACCTCAACATAGTAAGATTGATGTATGAAAAACCCACAGAAAATACCATACTCAGTGGTAAAAGACTGAAAACTTCCTCTAAGGTCAGACACAAGGCAAGGATGCCCACCTTTGCTACTGCTATTCAAAATAGTGGAAGTCCTGACCAGAGCAATTAGGCAAGAAAAAGAAATAAAAGGCATATAAATTGGAAAAGAAGAAGTAAAATGATCTCTGTTCACAGATAATATGCTCTTATATGTAGAAAACCCTACATTCGATAGAGACACCAAAAAAAACCCCTGTTAGAACTAATATACAAATTCAGCAAAGTAGCAAGACATAAGGTCAGCACACAAAAATCAGTTGCATTTGTATGCACTAACAATGAACAATCCAAAAAGGAAATTTAAAAACCAATTGCATTTATAATATCAAAAGGAATAAAAATATTTAGGAATTAACTTAACCAAGGAAGTTAAAAGACTTGTACAATGAAAACTACAAAACATTTCTGAAAGAAAATAAAGACAGAAATAAATGGAAAAATAACCCATGTTCATAGATTAGAAAACATAGGTAAGATGTCAATACTGATCTAGATTCAATGCAATCCTTATCAAAATCCCAATTTTTTTTCACACAAAAAAATCCTAAAATTCATATAGAATCTCAAGGGACCTTGAATAGCCAAAACAATCTTGAAAAAGAAGAACAAAATTGGACGACTCACAATTCCTGATTTCAGTCTTACTACAAAGGTACAGTAATCAAAACAATATGGTACTGGCATAAAGACAAACATATAAGCCAATGGAATAGAACAGAGAATCAGAAATAAACCCTTGTATATATGATCAAATGATTTTTGAGAAGGCTATCAAGACTATCAAGGCGATCAGTACTATCAAGGCTATCAGTGGGGGAAAAACAGCCATTTCAACAAATGGTGCTGGGAAAACTGAATATCCACATGGGAAAGAATGAAGTTGGATCCGTACCTAACACCATATTAAAAAAATAACTCAAAATGGATCCATGACCTAAATGTAAGATCTAAAACTCTAAGAACATAGGGCAAACACTTCACAACCTTAGATTCAGCAATCGTTTCTTGGGTATGACACCAAAAGCATAGGCAACAACAACAACCAAAAAAATTTGACAAATTGAACTTCATGAAAATTAAAAATTTTTGTGCATCAGAAGACACTATCAGGGCTTCCTTGGTGGTGCAGTGGTTAAGCATCCACCTCCCAAAGCAGGGGACATGGGTTCAAGCCCTGGTCCAGGAAGATCCCACATGCCGTGGAGCAACAAAGCCCGTGTGCCACAACTACTGAGCCTGCGCTCTAGAGCCTGCAATCCACAGCTACCGAGCCCACGTGCCACAATTACTGAAGCCCGCGCCTAGAGCCCAGGCTCCGCAACAAGAGAAGCCACCACAATGAGAAGCCTGTGCACCGCAACAAAGAGTAGCCCTGGCTTGCCACAACTAGAGAAAGCCCACGCACAGCAACGAAGACCCAATGCAGCCAAAAACAAATTAATTAATTTTTAAAAAGACACTATCAATAGAGTGAAAAAGGCAACACACAAAATGGGTGAAAATAATTGCAAACTGTATATCTGATAAGGGATTAATATCCAGAATATATACAGAACTCCTAAAACTCAACAACAAAACAACCCAATTAAAAAGTGGGCATGGGACTTCCGTGGCAGTCCAGTGGTTAAGACTTTGTGCTTCCAATGAAGGGGTCATGGGTTCAATCCCTGGTCAGGAAACTAAGATCCCGTAAGCTGCACAGTGCGGCCAAAAAAAAAAAGTGGGCAGAGGACCTGAATAGACATTTTCCAAGGAAGACACACAGATGGACAACAGGCACATGAAAATACACTCAACATCACTAATTGTTAGAGAAATACAAATCCAAACTACATGTAATACCGCTTCACACTCATTAGCAGAGCTACTATCAAAAAACAGAAAATAACTAGTGTTGGCAAGGATGTGGAATAATTGGAACCCTTGTGCACTGTTAGTGGGAATGTAAAATGTACAGTCACTAATGAAAAAAATATAACAGTTTCTCAAAAAATTAACAGTAGAACTCCCATATGATCCAGCAATTCCACTTCTGGATATATATTCAAAAGAATTGAAAGCAGGGTCTTAAAGAGATATTTGTCCTCCCATGTTTATAGCAGCTCTTAGAAAGAGCAATAACTCCGTTCTGCCTACCGGTACCGGGAATGTGGTCTTTTCAAGTCTGCCACTGAACTGGGGAGTTGGGGGTGGGAGTAGGGAAAGTTAAAATGCCACAGAACTTGCTGTTCGTACTGAGATTCAGTATATGTTCTTGATTAAATGCTTCCCAGGTAACTGAAAAACTTTGGTTAATTTCCAGAGTTGTGAAAAAGTTGATTTTGACAATATTTTGCCAGTTTTTTCATTGCTTTTATGGAAGGGTGAAATTCCAGGGATCCTTACTCCTCCATCTTTGCTAATAGTGCTCCCTTTTATCCTTTTTTACATCTTTAGGACCTGCAGTGATTTCACCTCTGTCATTCTTAATCTTAGTGACTAGTGTCTTCTCTCTTTTTTTCCTGATCATTCTGGTTAGAGGTTTCACAATTTTATTGATCTTCTCAAAGAACTAGCTTCTGGTTTCATTGATTTCCTCTATTGATTTTCTGGTTTCTATTTCATTGATTTCTGCTCTGATCTTTATTATTTCCCTTCTTCTAATTACTTTAGATTTAATTTGCTCGTACAGCTTTTGTTTCTTAAGAAGGAAGCTGAGATTACTGCTTTAAGAGCATTCTTAATTTCTAATATAAATGCTTAGTGCTATAAATGTACCTCTAAATATTTCTTTAGCTGAATCCCCCTATTTTTATATGCTGTGCTTTCATTTTCATTTAGGTCAAAATATCTTATAATTTCAAGTTTTATTTCTTCTTTCATCTACAGATTATTTAGAAGTATGTAATTTAGTTTCAAAACATTTGGGGATTTTCCAGGGATCTTTCTGGTTTTGATGTCTAATTTAATTCAGTTCTGGTCCCAGGCCATACTTTGTATGATATGAATACTTTTAAATGTATTTGATTGGTTCCATGACCCTGAATATGGTCTATCTTGGTAAATGGGTTACATGCGCTCTTGTAAAGGAAGTGTAGTCTGCCGATATGCTCTATAAATGTCAATGAGGGCAAGTTGGTTGATAGTGTTATCCAAGTCTTCTATATCCTTACTTCTTCTCTTCTGTTTACTTATTCTAGTGATTATTGAGAGAAGGGTGTTGAAATATTGGACTGTAATTGTGGATTGATTTATTTCTCCTTGCAGTTCTGTCAGGATTTTCTTGACATTTTTTGAAGCTCTGTTATTAGGTCCCTAAACATTCAGGATTGTTATGTCCTTTTGATGAATTAACCCCTTTATTAGTACAGAATGAACCTGTCGAGAGAAAAACTGTGACTCTAAGAGTACTTAAAGATTTTACTCAACGGATGTGCATCAGTTAGAAACTTAAGAACGATAAACTTCCCAAGCTGAGGCAGGATTAATTTATATAGGGCAAGAAGGGCATATGACTGTGGTCTGTCCCAGGCTGCAATTTTTCTTATCTGTAACTGCTGAAAATTTGTGGTTCGAACTGTTGAGAGACTGTTCCAGTTTTCCATGCCTTCTTCTCAGGATCAGAGGTGCAATCTCATGCCTGCAGCTTTCAGAACAGTTTTTTTGAAACCTGTTTCTGTCATTCTTAAAGTTTTTCAAAGTTCAGGAGAAGAGGAGATTGAAAAAAGGAGGAGGGAAGAGAGAAGGGGAGATCAAGATGGCAGAGGAAGAGGATGCAGAGCTCACCTATACCCACAAACACATGAAAAATACATCAACGTGTGGAACAATTCTCACTGAAAACAAACTGGAGACTGGCAAAATGGCTGTAAAAATGATCCACACAGAATCAGCTAGGAAGGGAAGAGAAGCAATCAGGTCAAGACATGCACCCCTGAGAGAGGGCACAGAAGATGAAGGGGACTGCACAGGCTCAGAGGTCCTCCCTGGGGAGTGAGAAGTTCAAGCCACATATTGAGCACCCAGCCTTGGGGTCTGACACGGGGAAGACAAGAAACTGGAGCTGGTTTGAAAACCAGTGAGACTAATAGGAGGGCTGTAAGAAACCTACACACCACTCATGAAGAGCATGCACATGCTTGCTTACTCCCCGGAACAAGGGTGGGGAAGCATATTGAAACTACCCAGGACTCTGGCTGGTTTCCCATGACCAACCCAGCATGTGACCCAGCCTGAGCTAAGCCTCTGCTCTGGCCCCACTTGCTCCATGGTGCAGCTCTGCATTAGGGTGAGGGCTACCATGGCAGAGGGGAGTGCACAGTTGTGAGGGACCGAGCTGGCTCAGACCCAGCATGGCATCTAAACAAGGTGAAGGCAGCCATTGCTGGCAGTTGCAGGAATGGTCCAGAACAGTGACTGGTGCTGGCACTGCTACAGCCTGTGCCCTGACCCACACCAAGCACCTGCTCCAGCTCCTCTTGCTCCAGTACTGCTCCCCTTTGGGACAAGGGTGCCCGTGCTGGGAGACGGGAGAGCACACACTTAGAGGGAATGGAGCCAGCTCAGACCAGACTCTTAGGACTTATGCTCCAGCAACTTAGGACCCACCCCCACCCCTACCCCCACCCCCACCCCCAACAGGGTGGTGTTGGCCACTGAGCAGAGGAGAAGCCCTAGACCACATCTGGCCCTGGCTCTAGCCCCTCCATTTCCAGCCCCACCTTCTACCAATGTGATAGCTACCAGCACACTCTGGGGGAAGATGTGATTCATGCTCACTTCAGATCCAGCTCTCCCATCAAAGCCACTGGGCACATGAAGACAGTATTGTGATGCTCCCACACAAGGACCCTCCTTCAAGATTGGTATAGGTAACTATTTCACCTAATTTCATAGAGACAGAGGAAGTTAAGCAAAATGAGAAGGCAGAGGAATTTTTTCAGATGAAAGAACAAGAGAAAACCCCTGAAAAAACAACTAATGAAACAGAAATTATTTATTATTATTAAAGAGTTCAAAGCATTAGCAATAAAATGCTAACCGAATTAAGGAAACAGATATATGAACACAGTGAGAATTTTAACAAGGAACAAGAAAATATTAAAAAGAAACAGGCAGAACTGAAGAATAAAATAACTGAAATGACAAATACACTAGGAGGAATTAACAGCAGACTAGGTGATACAGAAGAACACATAACTGATCTGGAAGATAGAAAAATGGAAATCACCCAATTAGAACAGCAGACAGAAAGACAAATGAAAAAGAAAACGAAAGCAACATACGAGATCTACGGGATAATATAAAACATGCCAACATCCGCATTATAGGGCTTCCAGAAGGAGAAAAGAGAGGAAAGGGAATTGAAATGTATTTGAAGAAATTATGGTTGAAAACTTCTGAAACCTAAAGAAAGAAACAGATATCCAGGTACAGGAAGCACAGAGGGTCCCAAGCAAGATGAACCCATACAGACTCACACCAAGATATATCATAATTAAAATGGAAAAAGTTAAAGATAAAGAGAGGACTCTAAAGGCGGCAAAGAAACATGGAGTCAGTTACAAGGGAACCCCCATAAGGCTCTCAGCTGATTTCTCTTCAGAAACTTTGCAGGCCAGAGGGAGTGGCATGATATATTCAAAGTCCTGAAAGGGAAAAACCTGCAACTTAGGATACCCTACCCAGCAAGATTACCATTTAGAATAGAAAGAAAGATAAAGAATTTCTCAGACAAGCAAAAGCTAAAGGAATTCAGCAATATTAACCTCCCTAAAAGAAATATTGAAGGGTTTTCTCTAAAAAGAAAAGAAGCAAGAATCTATTGGAAAGGCAGATATATAAAAGGATTGATGATCACTTAAATAAGCCAGTACATAGATTAAAAAACATCAAAAAAATTTGTAAAAGCAATTGTAACTACAATTAACAGCAAAAGGATAAGCATGAACATGTAAAATAGAACATCAAAATCACAAAATGTGGGGGAGGGAAGTAAAAAAGTACATCTTTTAGAATGTGTGTGACCTTAAATGATTATCAGTTTATAGCAAGTAGATACAATTATGGGTCAACATATATGAATCCCACGGTAACCACAAATCAAAAATCAACAATAGATACACAAAAAAACAAAAAGAAAGGAACTCAGGCATACTACAAAAGAAAATCACCAAACCACAAAAAGAAAAAGAAATGAACAAAAAACTACAAAAAAATGAGAAAACAAGGAATTAAATGGTAATAAATACATACCTATCAATAATTACTTTAAATCTCAATGGACTAAATACTCCAAACAAAACAGGGTGGCTGACTGGATAAAGAAACAAGACCCTTCAACATGCTGCCTACAAGAGACTTCAGGGTGAGAAAACACACACAGAATGAAAGTGAGGGGATGGAAAAAGTTATTTTGTGCAAATGGAAATGACAAGAAAGCAGGGCTAGCAATACTCGTATCAAAATACACTTTAAAACAAAGGCTATAATGAAAGACAAAGAAGGGCATTATATAATGATAAAGGGATCAATAGAAGAAGAGGATACTACACTCGTTAACATATATGTGCCCAATACAGGAGCACCTAAATATGTAAAGCAAATACTGACAGACATAAAGGAAGAAATTGACAATAGTACAATAAGAGTAGGAGACTTTAACGCCCCACTGACATCAACGGGCAGATCACTGAGACAGAAAATCAATAAAGCAATAGAGGTCCTAAATGACACAATAGACCAGTTGGACTTAATTGATATCTACAGGGCACTACGTGCAAAGAAAGCAGAATACACATTCTTTTCAGGTGCAAATGGAACGCTCTCCAGGATAGATCACATACTAAGTCACAAAACAAGCCTCAACAAATTTACGAGGATAGAAATTATTTCAAGTATCTTTTCTGACCACAAAGGCACAAAGCTAGAAAATAACTACAGAAAGAAAAAGGGGGAAAGAACAAACACGTGGAGACTAAACAACATGCTATTAAAAAAAAAGTCAACAATGAAATCAAAGAGGAAATCAGAAAATACCTCAAGACAAATGAAAATGAAAACACAATTTTCCAAAATCTGTGGGATGCAGCAAAATCAGTTCATAGCAGTACAGACCATTCTCGAGAAATAAGAAAAATCTCAACTAAACAACCTAGCTTACCACATGAAAGAATTAGAAAAAGAAGAACAAACAAAGCCCAAAGTCAGAAGTAGGAAGGAAATAATAAAGATCAGAGAGGAAGTAAAAAAAATAGAGATAAAAAAACCAAAAAGGTAAATGAAACCAAGAGCTGGGTTTTCAAAAGGATAATGAAACTGATAAACTTTTAGCCAGGCTCACAAAGAAGAAAAGAGAGAGGACCCAAATAAACAAAATAAGAAATGAAAGAAGAGAGATAATAATGATATCACAGAGATTAAAAAAATCATAAGAGAGGGCTTCCTGGTGGCGCAGCGGTTGAGAGTCTGCCTGCCGATGCAGGGGACACAGGTTCGTGCCCCGGTCCGGGAAGATCCCACATGCCATGGAGCAGCTGGGCCCGTGAGCCATGGCCGCTGAGCCTGCGCGTCCGGAGCCTGTGCTCCACAACGGGAGAGGCCACAACAGTGAGAGAATCACGTACTGAAAAAAAAAAAAAATCATAAGAGAATACTGTGAACAGTTATATGCCAACAAATTGGACAACCTAGAAGAAATGGACAAATTTCTAGAAACATACAGCCTGCCAAGACAGAGTCAAGCAGAAACACAGTTTGAACAGACTGATCACTAGAAGTGAAATTGAATCTGTAATTAAAAAATATAAAACTTCCAGGAGGACCTTCAAGATGGCAGGGGAGTAGGACATGGAGATCACCTTCCTCCCCACAAATACATCTAAAATACATCTACACATGGAACAACTCCTAATGAACACCTACTGAACGCTGGCAGAAGACCTCAGACTTACAAAAAGGCAAGAACATCTCCACGTAGCTGGGTAGGGCAAAAGAAAAAAGAAAAAAACAGAGACAAAAGAGTAGGGACAGGACTTGCCCCTCTGGGAGGGAGCCGTGAAGGAGGAAAAGTTTCCACACACTAGGAAGCCCATTCACTGGCAGAGATGGGGGGTGGCGGGGCGGAAGCTTCGGAGCTATGCAAGAGAGCGCAGCAACGGGGTGCGGAGGGCAAAGCAGAGAGAATCCCGCACAGAGGATTGGTGCCAACCACCACTCCCCAGCCTGAGATGCTTGTCTGTTCAGGGCAGGTGGGGGCTGGGCACTGAGGCTCAGGCTTCGGAGGTCAGACCCCAGGGAGAGGACTGAGGTTGGCTGCGTGAACACAGCCTGAAGGGGGCTAGTGCACCACAACTGAGGGAGTCTGGGAAAAAGCCTAGGCCTTCCTGAGAGGCAAGAGACCATTGTTGCAGGGTGCTCAAGGAGAGGGGCAATCCCACCATAGGAGCTTCTACCTACATGCACTCACAGACGGCAGGGCATCACCCATGCGAGCCGCAGCTGCTACCTAGGATCCCAGAGGCGGGCGCGACGGCTGCCGCTGCTGCTGCCGAGGGTCCCGGGAGCAAGTGCAGGTCACTGCTCACACCTTCCTGGGAGCCTGTGCTGCCCACCACTGCCAAGGGTCCCATTATCTGGGGCCAACTTCCCTGGGAGAATGCATGGCATGCCTCAGGCTGTAGCAACTTCCTGCTGGCCTCTGCCACTGCAGGCACTCCCCCCACACCCCAACTGTGACAGCTGTATCCCTCCCTCTCCCCGGCCTGAGTGAGCAAGTGAGCCCTAATCAGCCTCTGCTTTCACCCCTCTTGGCTGGGCAGGAACAGATGCCTGAGGGTGGCTGACAGGCAGAGGAAGGGCCAAAACCAAAGGTGAACTCCAGGGGCTGTGCGACCAAAGAAGAGAAAGGGAAATCTCTCCGTGCAGCCACAGGAGCAGCGGATTAAACCCCTGCAATTGGCTTGGTAAAACCTGAATCTGTGAAATACCTGAAGAGAAAACGAGTGTTCCCACAATCGAGGCTGTGGACTTTGGGGGCAACTGTGGACTTTGGAGACAAGTACATGCAGGAGTAAGGCCAGATCAGAGTCTGAGCTGGCCCCACAGTGCCACAGCAGGTCCAGAGACCTACCTAGAAGTATTGGAGGACCATTGTTTGGGGGTGCGCAAGGAGAGGGGATTCAGAGCACCGCCTAAACGAGCTCCAGAGACGAGCGTGAGCCGCAGCTATCAGTGCGGACATGAGAGATGGGCATGAGACGCTAAGGCTGCTGCTGCAGCCACCAAGAAGCCTGTGTGCGAGCACAGGTCACTATCCACACCTCCTCTCCGGGAGCCTGTGCAGCCCGCCACTGCCAGGGTCCCATGATCCAGGGACAACTTCCCCGGGAGAACACACAGCGCACCTCAGGCTGTTGCAATGTCACGCCGGCCTCTGCCACCACAGGTTTGCCCCGCATTCTGTACCCCTCCCTCCCCCCGGCCCGAGTGAGCCAGAGCCCCCTAATCAGCTGCTACTTTAACCCCATCCTGTCTGAGCGAAGAACAGACACCCTCAGGCGACCTACACGCAGACGTGGGGCCAAATCCAAAGCCGAACCCCAGGAGCCGTGCAAAAAATAAGAGAAAGGGAAATTTCTCCCAGCAGCCTCAGGAGCAGTGGATTAAATCTTCACAATCAACTTGCATCTCTGGAATACCTGAATAGACAACGAATCATGCCAAAATTGAGGCAGTGGACTTTGGGAACAACTGTAGACTTGGAGTTTGCTTTCTGCATCTAATTTGTTTCTGGTTTTATGTTTATCTTAGTTTAGTATTTAGAGTTTATTATCATTGGTAGATATCTTTATTGATTTCGTTACTCTTCCTTTATATATATATTTCTTCCTTTTTCTCCTTTTGTGAGTGTGTATGTGTATCCTTTGTGTGATTTTGTTTGTATAGCTTTCCTTTAACCATTTGTCCTAGGGTCCTGTCTGTCCGTTTTTTTTTTTTGCTTTTGGTTTTTTTTTTAGTATAGTTTTAGGGCTTGATATCACTGGTGGATTTGTTTTTTTGGTTCGGCTGCTCTCTTCTTTCTTTCTTTCTTTTTTTAAAAATTTTTAATATTTTTTTATTTTAATAACTTTATTTTTTCTTTCTTTTCTCCTTCCTTCCTTCCTTTCTCTCTTTCTTTCTTTCTTTCCTTCTTTCTCTCTCGCTCTCTCTCTCTCTCTTCCTCCCTCCCACCCTCCTTCCCTGCCTCCCTCCCTCTCTCTCTCTCTCTCTCTCTCTCTTTCTTTCTTTCTTTCTTTCTCCCTTTAATTCTGAGCCGTGTGTCTGACAGGGTCTTGGTGCTCCAGCCAAGTGTCAGGCCTGTGCCTCTGAGGTGGGAAAGCCGAGATCAGGACATTGGACCACCAGAGACCTCCCAGCTCCACATAATATCAAACAGTGAAAGCTCTCCCAGAGATCTCCATCTCAAAGCTAAGAGCCAGCTCCATTCAACAACCAGCAAGCTACAGTGCTGGACACCCTACAACTAGCAAGGCAGGAACACAACCCCACCCATTAGCAGAGAGGCTGCCTAAAATCATAATAAGGTCCCAGACACCGCAAAACACCACCGGACACGGTTCTGCCCACCAGAAAGACAAGATCCAGCCTCATCCACAAGAACACAGGCACCAGTCCCCCCCACCAGGAAGCCCGCACAACCCACTGAACCAACCTTAGCCACTGGGGGCAGACATCAAAAACAACAAGAACTATGAACCTGCAGCCTGCAAAAAGGAGACACCAAACACAGTAAGTTAAGCAAAATGAGAAGACAGAGAAACACACAGCAGATGAAGGAGCAAGGTAAAAACCCACCAGACCAAACAAATGATGAGGAAATAGGCAGTCTACCTGAAAATAATTCAGAGTAATGATAGTAAAGATGATCCAAAATCTTGGAAATAGAATGGAGAAAATACAAGAAACGTTTAACAAGGACCTAGAAGAATTAAAGCGCAAAGAAACAATGATGAACAACACAATAAATGAAATACAAAATTCTCTAGAAGGAATCAATAGCAGAATAACTGAGGCAGAAGAACGGATAAGTGACCTGGAAGATAAAATAGTGGAAATAACTACCACAGAGCAGAATAAAGAAACAAGAATGAAAAGAATTGAGCTCCCAGCCCCGTCCACCCCGGCAGGTGAGCAGACAAGCCTCTCGGGCTGATATTGAACTATCCTTGTGTCTCTGGAATAAACCCCACTTGATCATGACTTTTTTTTTTTAACATCTTTATTGGGGTATGATTTCTTTACAATGGTGTGGATCATGACTTCTTTAGAACTACAAGCTCCTGAACTGCTTTCGTCCACTGATCTTCTTTCTAAGTTACAAGAGAAGACAGCTTTACCAAATCTTTTATTTCAAAACATTGAACTTCTGTTTTCCACCTTCCAAGGGTTTCCAGAAAGGAAGCAAAACCACAGACTTGTCAACTGTCAGAGAGTTTAGATACTTCAAGTTCTGAAAGTGAAGCAGAGAGTGAACCAGAACAAGTTTCTGGTTACAACAGACTACTTGCCACATTAAAGGATGTTTCCAAGGAAGATGAGGAGGAGGAAGAGGAAGAAGAAGACAGTGTTATAGATGAGACAGAAATGAATCTTGAAGATGGCGATAGTGACATCAGTGTGGAGGAAGAGACGGCAGTAGCGTCTACTGACATGCAGAAGAATGCGGCCTTACCTGCTGACCCTAAGGGAAAAGATGGGCACGGGCCACCTGGCACATCAGAGGAATCCCCAGAGGAGTTTACAGATGCAAAACATGAGTCACTCTTCAGCCTAGAAACCAACTTTCTCGAAGAGGAAAGAGAAGGCAACTGTTCTCTGAAAGCATTACAAGATCCATTTGCACAACATGTAAACAAAGAACTGAAAGAAAAAGAAATCCAGGCTGTTGCCACAAATCCCAAAACTACCCACCAGCTAAAATAGCCCATCCTGGGCCAGCTTGTCTTTTCATCCAGGTTTCAACAGTTGGAAACCGGAAACCTTTAAACCCCCAAAGGACATTGACTTAAAGTCACTTCATCTCCAGAAGCCTCTGGAATCCACCTGGATCAAGACCAACAGCCAGTTCCTCTCTGGTCCCCCAAATTCAAGTAGCCCCTTCACACCCCTCCAGAAAGAGCTCTTCTTAATTATGAATTCTTACCAGGACCTGTTCTACCCAGAAAGGACTGCCCTGAAGAATGGGGAAGAGATCCGCCACGTGTACTGCCTGCATGTGATAAATCACGCCCACAAAGCCAATGCCCAGGTGCTTACCAACAACAGCAGGTGCCGAAGCCAGAAACTTGGGGTGGGTGATGATGATGACTTCAGGGACCAAGGGCTAACGAGGCCCAAGGTGCTGATAGTGGTGCCATTCCAGGAAACTGCTTTGCGGGTGGTACAGCTCTTCATCAGTCTTCTTGAGGGCGACAGCAAGAAGAAAATAATTGTAGGCAACAAAAAGAGGTTTAATGGAGAGTATGGCTCAGATTCCGAGGAGAGACCACCCAACCTGAAGAGCCCTGAGGATTATGAAGCTGTATTTGTCGGCAACATCGATGACCAGTTCAGGACTGGAGTGGCAATACTGCAGAGAAGCATCCGACTTTATGCCCCCTTCTATTCGTCAGACATCCTCATTGCCTCCCCTCTGGGCTTGAGGACCATCATTGGTGGAGAAGGAGAGAAGAAGAGAGATTTTGACTTTCTGTCTTCTATTGAGCTTCTCATCATTGATCCAAGCTGACATTTACCTGATGCAGAACTGGGAGCATGTCTTGCATTTGATGAACCACATGGACCTACTGCCCTTGGACTCACATGGGGTGGACTTTTCTCGAGTGCGCATGTGGAGCCTCAATAATTAGTCCAAGTACTATCGTCAGACGCTGCTGTCTGGGGCCCTGCAGGATGCCCAGATCAACTCTGTGTTCATCAAATACTGCGTCCATGGGCAAGGCCACGTGGCTGTGAGGAACGTCCCGATGACAGGCTGCATCAGTCATGTCCTGGTGCAGCTCCCACGTGTCTTCCAGAGGATGGAAGCTGAAAACCTAGCTTCAGTGATTGATGCCAGGTTTAACTTTTTCGTCAACAAGATTTTGCCTCAGTATCGTGACGCAGTCATGTCTCACACGCTTATCTATGTCCCCTCCTACTTGGACTTTGTGCGTCTCCGAAATTACTTCAAGAAGGAGGAACTGAACTTCACTCATATCTGCGAGTGTGCCCAGAAGTCTGGTGTCTCCAGGGCCAGACACTTCTTCCTTCAAGGAGAGAAGCAGTTCCTGCTCCTCACAGAGCGCTTCCATTTCTACAAAAGATACACAATAAAAGGCATCAGGAACCTGATTTTCTATGAACTGCCAACATATCCCCACTTCTACAGTGAAGTCTGTAACATGCTGCAAGCCACCACCAGAGGAGAGGAAGCTGCCTGGACCTGCACTGTCCTCTACTCCAAGTACGATGCCCAGAGGTTGGCTGCTGTGGTCGGGGTCGAGCGGGCTGCACAGATGCTGCAGTCCAAGAAGAACGTCCACCTCTTCATTACTGGAGAGAGATGAGAATTGGTTGGACAGGAAATGGTGTTTGGTGTGATATGTCATGCTTGGTTCTGTGTCACTTGGACCTGATTCTGGTCACTTACACAAAGAAGGGCTGCAACAAGGAAGGAGCACCAGGCAGGTTCTTTTCAGATACTTCTTTCTTTTCAGATCATATATACCTGAAAAGTTCAGTGTAAACCAGATTTTGGTAAAACTCATCTTTCAGAGGTCAGGGGAGAGCTCATGGGACTCTGAGAAGTTGATAGAAGGAAACTTCTACTTGTGAATTTTTTTGGACGCCATAAATTCTTTTGTTGTGACTTCACCTCTAATTTATTACACTTGGTAAATTCTTAAAAAAAAAAGAACGAAAAGAATTGACTCAATCTACACTACCAACTCTGCAGGGGTAGTGTGAAAGCAGCATAGACAATATGTAAACAAATGAGTGTGGCTGTGTTTCAATAAAACTTTATTTATAAAAACTGGTGGTGGGCCAGATTTGGCCTATGGGTTCTAGTTTGCTGATCCCTGATATAAAGAACTCTTAAAAATTGAGAAACATGGGCCTAAAAACCTCATTTTAAAAATGTGGGAGCAACCTAAATGTCCATTGACAGATGAATGGATAAAGAAGATGTGGTACATATATACAATGGAATACTACTCAGCCATCAAAAAGAATGAGATAATGCCATTTTCAGCAACAGGGATGCAACTAGAGATTATCATACTAAGTGCAGTAAGTCAGAAAGAGAAAGACAAACACCATATGATATCACTTATATATGAAATCTAAAACCTGACACAAATGCATCTACGAAACAGAAACAGACTCACAGACGTAGAAAACAGACTTGTGGTTTCCAAGGGGGATGGAGGGTGGGGGAGGGATGGAGTGGGACGCTGGGGTTAGCATATGCAAGCTATTATATATGGAATGGATAAACAATGGAAAAAAATATTTTAAAAAGAATGTATGTATATGTATAACTGAATCACTGCTGAACAGCAGAAATTAACACAACATTGTGAATCAACTATACTTTAATACAAAACAAATTTAAAAAATGGGAAGACATGAACAGGTAATTCACAAAAAGAAAAAGAGATGTACGATGGCCACCAAATATATTTTTAAAGCTCAAACTTACTTACAATTAGCAAAATGCACATTAAAATAACACCAAGATGCCATGTCTCATCTATCAGACTGGTAAAAATTAAAAGTGTGACAATATGTTATGTTGGTGAGGCTGTGGGGAAAAAAGCACTCTAGTATATTTCTGTTGGGAACACAAACTGCTTCAATCCTTCTGGCGAGGAATTGGGTAATATCTAACTAGACTACATTTGTTCTTACCTCTTGAGGCAGCAATCCTACATCTAGAAATCCACCTTAAAGATCTCCAACAAAAGGAAGACTATGAATGGATATGGAATGATTTCATACTGTTAAATGAAAAAAGTGAAGCTTTAAAGAGTGTCTAGAAAGAAGGGGATATAAGAAGACATACATGTCCTTGCAAAAGAAATACAGGAGGATACACTTGAAACTAAAGAGCTCACTTACTTACAGGGGATAGGTGGGAAAGGGACAGGATAGTAGGGACAAGGAGATAAGTGACGCTTCTCTGAATATACCTTTTTGTGTAGCTTTGATTCATGAAACCATACTGTTTCACATCCTCCAAAAAAATTAAAATTAACTACAATGTGGAGTGAACCCTAAATGACATATACGCTAACAAATGAACATACCTATATTAAAAATGAATAGTATAACGGCACTGAAGAGGATGGGAAAGGAAAGAAATTAGCCTAAGTATTTCAGTTATCAGTAGAGGGCATAGAAAGACACTGGAGGAGGAAGAGACTTCTCTTGCTAGCTCTGGTGTGCTGCTCTCACCAAGTTCCTGCAGCACCCATGGCTTCTGCAGTGCATCCCTAGGTGGACAGTAGCACCCAGCGGCCATAAGCATGTGGCACATCCCATAAACGTCTTCCCCCGTCATCCCAGAGGGCAGACTTCCATCAAGCCCTGCCAACCAGCTCAGCAAACTTCTCTGCCATCCAATGGGTCTTGGTCGTGCCCTTTCCAATTAGATCAAATTCTAAGCCGGGGTGGAGAGATGGGGAGTGGCCTCTTTCTCAGGTGCTTTATCTCAGCACTAGGGATAAAGGCTACTCCCTATATTTGCTATTCTTTGGAGTGCTCTTTACCTCTTAGTAGCCAATCTCCCATTCCTCCAATTCCCTGTTATAGTTAATTACTTATATTAAACATGCTCTCTTCAAACTCCTGTGTGATTTGTCTCTTGATTGGGCTCTAAGAATATACTAGGTAACACTGGAGTGTTCTGCCTAGTCAGTGAGCACATTTAGTGCCCAGATCCTGTTTCTCAATACCATTCTCCAATAAAAGGAGTTAGGACTTCTTGGAGAAGTGCTTGAGTCCAGGGCTGGAGCAGGGAAACTACAAAATGAACCTGAAACATCTTGTGGTGCCAAAAAGTAAGAACGTACTCAAAAAAGGCAGGGCATGTCAAAAAGATACAGAAGCCAACCCAGAGGAGCTCCTAATGGCCAAAGCTAGAGATCTGAGCAACAAAACATAAACAATAGTATTGGATTATAACCCATGAAATAAAAATGAATATCCATAAGTCCATACCAGTATAAATACATGATTGAATAAACTAATAAATGGGAGAGATGAGACAGATAACTTGGAGAATTTCAAATAATGTGTGTAGATATTTCCCCGTCCAGGAGGTAGTGGTTAACATCCTCTCCCCATCCCTGGGTGTGCTTAGTGACTTGCTTCCTAAGACTGGAGTATAGAAAGGGGGTGGGGAGTAACTTTATAGTGGAGAAAGCTGGCAAACCTCTGCCAAGGGAGTGATCAAGGTTAACATTATTGGGGATAAGTCAGGTTGATAGCATGTACCCCTGATATGAAGTGATGAGAATGGTACTTCACTTCTGTGGTATTCTTCCCAAAATCTCAAACCCTAGTCTGGTAATGAGAAAAATGTCAGATAAGACCAACTGAAGAATGTTGTATCAATCACTTGACCAGTACTCCTAGAAACTGTCAAGGTCATCACAAACAAGGAAAGTTTGAGAAACTCACAGTCTAGGGGAAGCCAAAGAGACATGATGAATAAATGTAATGTGCTGTCCTGGATGAGATCCTGCAACAGAAAAAAAAAACATTAGTTTAAAACCAAAGAAATGCAAATAAAGTGTGTAGTTTAGTTAACAGTAATGTACCAATGTTGGTTCCTTAGTTGTGACAAACATACCATAGCAATGTAGGATGTTAACGATAGGGAAAACTATCTTTGAGACTTTTCTATAAATCGAAAGCTATTGTAGTTTTTTAAAGTTTATTTAAACTTTAAACTTTATTTAAACTTTAAACTTTATTTATTTATAAGTTTATTTAAACTTATTTAGAAAAAAGGACACAGGAGCCAACCTGAAGGAGCTCCCAATAGCCACAGCTGGGACAATGTGAGCAACACAATAAATAATGCTAGTTCAGTAGCTCCCCCCTTATCCATGGGGGATATGTTCCAAGATCCCCAATGGATGCCTGAAACCACATATTGTACCGAACCTTATACATACTATTTTTCCCTATACACATACATACCTATGATAAAGTTTAATTTATAAGTTAGGCACAGTAGAGAATAGCCAAACTGCCAGCTTCACTACTCCTGCACTTTGGGGCCATTATTAAGTAAAATAATGGTTACTTGAACACAGTCACTGCTATATTGCAACAAACGGGTGGGATACACTGGATGAAGGGATGATTCACAGCCCCAGGCAGGACGAAGCGGGATGGCGGGAGATTTAATCACACCACTCAGAATGGCACACAATTTTAAAACTTATAAATTGTTGGTTTCTGGAATTTTCCATTTAATATTTTTGGACCACATTTGACCATGGGTAACTGAAACTGTGGAAAACTAAACTGCGGATAAGGAGGGGCCACTGTATTGGAGGATAACCCAGAGAATAAAATAAATATCCATGAGTCCATACTGATATAAATTAAAAAGTGAATAAAAAGACAATAAATAAGTGAGAGGGGAGGGACAGCTCTTTCTTAGAGAATAATCCCAATTAATAAATGTAGAAGGAATGAAGGAAATACAAAACCACTATTGGGCAAACACCACGGTAATAATTGTTGTAGGCAAGATCCACTGATAAATGCTAAAATTAGTGGGCAAAAGATTGAATAGCAACAGAATATTCGCATAGTCTCAAAGTATCTTCCCCAAGGTATTTATTAAGTACAATGCGAAAAATAGAAACTTTACAATGGAGAAACCAGCAGATATTACCTTAACCAAATGATCAAGTTTAACATCGACATCACGTACCTCCTCAAGAAGTGCACTGAGGACATTTCTGTGGCATTCTTGCTAAAATGCAAAACCACAATCTAATCATGAGAAAATAACAGACAAACCTAAGTTGAGAGACATTCTACAAAATACCTGAACTGTACTTTTCAAAAGTGTCAAGGTCATTAAAGACAAGGATAGACGGAGGAACAGTCAAAGTTTGGAGAAGATCTTGAAACAAAAAGAACACTAGTGGCAAAAATGGTGAAATTTGAATTAGGTCTATAGCTTATTTAACAGTATTGTGCTGGGGGAAAGCAGCTCTGGTGGGGATCAACTGAGCATGTGCACAGAGCCAGTGAGGACTGAAGGGCCTGTGCGGGGCATCAGGGGGTAGCGTCTCCCTGACTGGGGCCGGTGGTCACCCCGACCCAGACCTCGCTCGCAGACACCCTGCAGGGAGCTGCCTCCCCCTCCTCTAGGCTGTGGGGCTGACCCTCCCATCTCACCTTTCTTCCATCGGCTGCACCACATTTTCCACTGAAACAGGAAGGGCTCTGGATGTGGGACACCAGCCACGTGGTGCTCATGCAGCAGGAAGATGGTGACCTGTCTCAGGGACACCAAGTCTGGAACTTGCCTCTGCCCTGAGGCCCTGGTGATCAATATCAGGTACCTCATTTAATTTTCACTGCAACCTTGTCAGCTACCTGACAATGATCATCATTTGGACCATTTGACAGTAGAAGCAGCGGAAGCACAGTGAGGTGAAGTCGGTTGCCCAAGGTCACACTGCTAGCAAGTAGAAGGACCAGGAAATACTTAAGCCAAGTTCAGCTGACTCCAAAGTGCCCATACTCAGTCACTCTGCGATTCTTTTTTTTTTTTTTTTTTTTTTTTGGCCGTGCCACGCGGCATGTGGGATCTTCCCCAACCAGGGATCAAACCCATGCCCCCTACATTGGGAGCGCGGAGTCTTAACCACTGGACCACCAGGGAAGTCCCTGTCACTCTGCGATTCTGAACCCCATGCAGGGTTGGCTCCCAATAAACAATATTCCTATTTTCCATTGTCTTCAAAGTGCTCAGGCTGAGGGGAGACAACATCTTGTGTGCATAAACTGAGCTTCTGCATGTTTCAGTGCACGTCCAGGGCAACCTACCTGGTCCTCCCTCTTCTGACAGAGATGAAAACTCAAACTCACCCTCCCCACCCACTTCTTAGACACTGAAAACCAGGTGTGCACCAGGTCCTCCAGTGATTGACGAACTCAGGAAAGTTGATCTCTGGTCACGTGAGGTCCCAAATCCCTGGGACCATGCCCCTGATTCCTCTGGCTGCCCATCATTTACTGACCAGCAGAAGCCACCTATGGTTGGACTACAGGGACTGCCAGAGGATACTTCAAAGTCCCCCGGTCACTGGCATGGCCCATGCTCCTCATACCATTAATCCATGATGACCACAGGAACCTTGAATAATGCCCAACACGGGCACACCAGTGCCACACTCCCAGCAGGCTTCCAATCATCCGTCTTCCCAGACTGCAAGTTACTGACCCGCATAGTTTCCAAAACTGACTTATGGAGCAGCTAAACGCTGACCATTCCTGAAAGATGTTATGGCTTTCATTCCAGAAGTCCCTCACAAAGCCACTGACCCTCCAGTCCCTAATTGCCTGGCTCTACATCCCCATAAACTTAGTGGCCTAAAAAAGCACACATTTATTATCTCATAGTTTATATGAGTCTGGAATCTGGGCACAGCTTAGCTTGGTCCTCTGTTTTAGGGTCTCTCATGAGGCTGCATTCAAGGTCTCAGCTAGGCTTGGGGCCTCATCTGATGGCTCAACTGGGGAAGGATCCGCTTCCAAGTTCACTTATATGGTTGTTTACAGGATTCAGTTCATGTGGGCTGTTGGACTGAGAGCCTCAGTTTCATACCGACTGTTGGTGAAAGGCCACCCTCAGTTCCCTGCTATACGGGCCTCCCCAACATGGCAAGTTGGTTCACTAAATCCAACAAGGGGGACAGCCTGTTAGCAAGACAGAAGCTACAATCTCTTGTAATCTAATCACGAAGGTGGCATCTCCTCAGTGTTAAAGGTATGCTATTTATTAGAAGCAAGTTACTCAAATGGAGGGAAGGACACAAGGCCATGAATACCAGGAGGCAAGGATCATTGGGAGCCATTTTAGAAGTTGCTTCCCATAGACCATGGAGAAATAAACAGCTTCAGACATTAAATAATATGAACACTATTCTACCAATTTACTCTATTTGAGGAAAACACTAAAGGAAGCATTCTAAATAAATGAATACTAAATCAGAAGATAGATCTCAAAATAACAGAGCAAGACAATGGTTAGCAATGACTGTTGTGGTAAAATACACACCCTCAAGTACACATTCATATAGCTATAGTTAAATTATGACAAATAAAGGGACGGGGGACTTTGAATAAAAATGTTAAGTAAGTTTTCTTGAAGCAGAATTGACTTAACCTAAGAAAAATATAGTCTTCATAAAAGCAGTTTAAATGTTTCTAGAAAAATCCGGAAATAATACTGTTCACCTTGCTGAGGCAAATATGGAGGATAGAGTATCTTTCTCTACCAAGAAAGGTTAATTATATTCTGATCAAATAATAGAAAAAACATAAATCATGCCTGTTAGAGAGGACCAAATATATAACTGGACAATTAGTAAACATAAAAATTACCAAACTAATGAGGTAAGGGGGGGGGGACAAAACTGAACAGAAATGTCATAAAGGTGTTAGGAAGAAGAAGAGAATGAAAGTTATATTTAGGAAGTAGTAAAACTGATAATAAGGATAATATAATACAAAAAAATAAGGTTATCATCATTATACAAATTTAAATGGACTGAATCTCAAGACACAAATGTGGGATTAGAGCAAAAAATACTCTTATATGCAGTTAAAAGAAGTATATCTTAAACAAAGAGACAAATGCAAAATAAAGGTTTAGCCAAAGACACACCAGATTAGTGGCAGCAAAATAAAAGCAGCAGTGATGATGTACTTACCAAAGTAAATTCAAGGTCAAAAGGACTCAACAAGCAAAACAAAGAAAACACATAGTGGCATTGTGAAAAATGGCCAAAGATACATACTTTAGGATCCCCCCACCCACCTGCCAAAAACAGAACTATAAGGAGAAATTTGTTTTAAAATATAACATTTATTCTATCTTTTGATAATATAACAGATGGAGTAGACAAAAAGACAAAAAATCAGAGTAAAGAAATGTTAATCCTCAAACTAGATTGAAAAGTCCTAATGAGTAATCTGTACCTAACCGAGAATATAGTTTCTTCTCTTATATCCATGAAAGTTTTACAAAATTCAATTGAGTAATCTGGCCCACAGAGAAAATCTTGAGTAATGTTTACAAGTTCAGATTCAACAGGCTACATTCTCTGATCACAGTAAAACCATAATTACAAAGAAAGAAAGAAAAGATAACCAAACTACTTTAACCAGTTAGAAACTAAGAAACGTTCCTCAATAGCTAGGATCAAAGTGAGAAATCAATTCTGAAGTTGCACCTTTCACACCAGAGTTTATGAGACACAGCTACATTTAGAAAAAAGTGTAGAGTCTCAAATCCTTTACTATTAAAGAAAAGACTGGGAAACCAAAAAATAACCGTTAGGAATTTGACTCAAGAAGGTAGAAAAAGAACAAAATGAAGCAAACACATAGAAAAATGAAACACAAAACAAAAAAATCAAGGTGGCAGTTAATAAAAGCTTAAGTACATAAAGCTTAAGTATATAGTAAAAGCTTAAGTACATAAATATAAATTTAGGGAGTATAAATAAAACAAAAAGGTAAGCCTTTCTAATAATTGACTATATGGCTCAGCTCCTGGAAACTCTGACGAAGTTTAAAAGAAAAAAAATACAATACTAGTAATAAAAAAGGAGATATTGCACCAGATACGTAGTGCATTAGAGAACTAATATACTAGTTATCGTGGAATATGAGATATAAGTCTAGAGCAACATACTTAAACATTTAGGTGAAATATGTGAGTCCCCGGGTAAAAATGTAACAGTGAAAATTAATGAAAATATCCCTAAGGGGCCCGTGAATATAAAAAGAATAGGAAGAGTAGTTCAAGTCCATCATTTGAGACATACCAGTACCCACAGGCAGCACTGCTTGACACACCTCTACTGGCACAGGAGGCCTGGCTGGGGCTGGCAAAGGCAGATGTGGCAGAGGTCCCAGTCCTCTTCCGGCAACCCTATAGGCTTGAAATGGGCAGAGCCAGCTGGAAAGGGCAGACCCAGGGCAGGGTAGTGGGAGGAGGAGGACAGGACAGGATGGGCAGGTTTGTGGGGGAGACAGATAGACCAGGACTGGACTGGCAGGGGCCAAGGCTGACAGAAAAGGCCGGGACCTCGTGGTATGGTAAAGGGTGGAACAAGGTGAGTGGGGGCAGGGACATAATTGCTATGACACCCTGAACTCTCCTCAGTGTCCCAAAGTGGAATCACCAAGGAGGACTATCCCACACTCACCTATTCCCTCCATTGCAACGTTTCCCCAGCACCTCTGGCCTGGGGAATATTAACAATTATACAGAAGTTGGTCAAGGGACACTGATCAGGTGCCAACTACATATTTGATGGACTGGGATGGGGGACTTAGGAGAACAAGAGTCACTGGCATTCCCTTCATAAGATCACATCTCCGTTGACAGAAGAGGATGCACCGAGCACAGTGGGCATCACAGGCACCCCCAAACGTGCACTGTAGCCCACCCCCCAAGTAAAGCTGCACTGTCACCCACCACCACTGGAGGTTCGGAATTGGGTTTGTGGCCAGAGAGAACGGCTTAGGGGCCACCAGAGGATATTAAAATCTCTTGTTCTAAAGTTTTTAAACAAAACTCTGGATGGTGGGAGATGAGGGCAGGGCAGATCTCCTGGCCCAGATTCAGGAAAGAAAGAGACGGAGGATACAGGAACGGACAGAAAGAGGGGGATTTTGAGGACCACCCCACCTCAAGGAGGCGTAGACCGAGACAGGAGACTAAATGGGGAACAGAGAAGCGCAGAGAAACTCTGAGATGCCCTGAGAAGGATGTTAGAGGAACAGGTGTGTGAGGAATTCGTAGAGTGTCTCCCTTGCACAGGGTGTTGAGTACAGGACCTCAGCTGAGCAGAGCTCAGCTGTCTACTCTGGAGCGTAGGTCAGTGGTGAGCGGGTCATGCTGGGTTGTCTGATGAAGCATCAGGGCCAGCAGCCCTGCCCGATTCTTCATGGCTGTGCGCACCTTGTGCTCCTGCTCAACCAGCTCTTCCAGCTTGAGCAACTGTGGGGGGCAAGCATGAGAAGGGGCTTCTAGGATTCCATCCCGCCCCTCGGCCCCACTCAGTCTTGTAACGTACCATGCGCACGCGCTCTAGGTCCACCTCGGCACGTCTCAGCTTCTCCCAGCAGTAGTGGTGATTGCACAAGCGTTTGGGGAGGCAACAGAAATTACCGGTGGGCTCAAAGACGTTTTTCACTAGTGGGCAACCGCACACTTCTTCATCCGGTACCTGTGGGGAAGAATGAAAGATGATGAGGTACGTGAAGGGTGGCATATGGAGGGTGATCAGGCAGGCAGGATGCAAGGAAGAGGGGAACAGAGGGCAGGCAGGAAGGAAGGAGAGGAATGGGGAGTGGTGACCTAGCGGGGGGAAGAGAGGAATTCAGTGATTAGGTAAAGAAGAGGGGGCCAAAGGGGGATGATCAATCATGGAGAATGGAGGAAGAAGTTAAGCAGGGATGTAGGAATGGAGGTGATCAGGCAGGAAGGACGGAAGAACAGAAAGAGATCAAACAGGACGGAGAGGAAGGATGGAGGGGGGGTCTGACAGGGAGAAGTAGATGAATGAGGGTTGGTAAAGCATGGGGGAGGTGAGGAATAAGGCTGGGAGGGTGAAAGGGATGGGGGCTGATCAAACAGGGAAGAAGAAGGGATTTAGGACATGACAAGCAGTGAGAAGGCGATTGGGGAAGTGAGGCAGGGAGAATAAGAATGGAAGGAAGTCAGCAAGTGAGAAGAGAGGAATTGAGGGTAACCATGCAGGGAGGGAGGGGGGATTGTGGGGTGGTCAGGCAGGGGCTAGGAAAAGAAGGGAGATGAGCAAGCAAGGAGAAGGGAAGAATGGGGAATGGTTATGCAGTGAGGAGCAGAGGAACGGAGGCTGGTCAGGCAGAGGGAGAGAGAAATGTTGGGGTGCGGGGTCAGGCAAGGAGATTATGAATAAATAAACAGGCAGGGAGAAAAGTAAAACTAGAAAGTGATTGGGCAGTGAGGAGGGGGGTGTAGGGGAGGTCAGGAAAGGAGGAGGGGATACATAGGGATTGGTCAGGAGGCATGAAGGCAGTCAGGCAGAAGGAAGAAGGAATAGGAGGCAATCAAGCACTGGAGGACGAGAGGAAGGTGGTCAGGTAGGGAGAAGGGGAGGAATGGAGGGCGATGAGGTAGAGAAAGAAAAGTCTCACCTTGGGGTCCTTCGAGTGCTCAGGGCATAACACCTGGAGTCGCTTACAGTAGCTCTTACTCCGTGGGTCGTAAACATCACAGAAGAGCCTTGCGGTTCTGGGGAGAGGTGAAAGTGAGGTGCTAAGGGTCAGGAGGAGGCTGGTCCCACCCTGAACCCTGCCCACACTTTGTCCCCAACCCCACCTATACCCTGCCGCTAATCTGCCCACCTCTGTCTCTGAGCCTACCCACATCCTGCCCTTGATCTTGCCCACCCTGCTCCTGACCTTGTCCACATCGTGCCTTTGACCCTGAGCAGCACTCACACTCACCCCTCAATGCGAGTGGGGTACATGGACGTGAAGGGCGATTTGCGCTCATACTGGGGAAAAAAGAGTACAAATGGGAGGAACTATAGACACACACTGCGTAACCTCCCATGAAAAAGCCCCAAACAACACATTTGCTCCCTGTGGACCCTACGCTCCTGTCTGCTCAGCCGATGTCCCCCCCTCACCAGTGGCTGATGCCCAAATCTTGGCCCCTTTACTGGGGGTGGAAGAAAAGCACAAATGGGTAGAGCCATGGATGTGTGTTGTATTGTCTTCTACAACAAATACCCGGGCACCAAACCTGCCCCCCTCCTCATGGACCCCACCCAGCCAAAAACACCCTTGCCCCATCTTCCCCCAGCCAATGCTCCAACCTTGGCGAAGCAGCGCTCCATGTGGCGCAGGGCAACCTGCGTATTGATGGGTTGCCCGCAGGAGACACAGAAGATCTGCAGGTTGACGCTGTTCCTGCCATGCTTGTCACTCTGCATAGGACAGTAGAAGGGCCAGTAAAGCAGTGCAGGGTGGGGACGGCAGGGCAAGATATCAGGCACCTTTCTGCTCCACCCCACCCATTCCCACTCACCTCTTCATCTTTGCACACAGCCTGCTGCTTGCCACGCTGAATGATGGCCTCAAGTTCATGGAAATGGCACTCTAAGTCCTTCAGGCGGGTGTGGGTGTCCTGCTGCTCACGGTGGATGCGCTCGAGCATTTTCTTGCCATGCTCCTCAGCAATGCAAGGGCTCTTCTGCCACTGCTGGATGCGCTTGGGCAGGATCGCATAGATGCGGCTGGAAGGGGAGACAGCAAGAATGGAATGCGTATGTGGGGGCATCAAAATAAGAAGAAATGGATGAGTGACCGAATGGTGGATGTTTAGGATAATGAATGGTAGATGAGTGAATGTTGGTGAATGCGTGCTTGGATGGTGGATGGTTGGGTGCATGGCTAGACAGCTGGGTGGGTAAGTGACTGTTGAGGGTGAATGAGTGGGTTGGTGGATGGAATGTGGATGGGTGGTTCAGCGGGTCCGTGGATGTAAGGGTGGATGGATAGGTGGGTGAGTGGACGAATGGTGGAGGATACATAGGTAGCGGGGTAGATGGACTTACAGCTGGCATAGATCATGCCCTACTTTATTCCCTGTTGCTTAACCTCCAGGTGCACTCACGCAGCTGCCAGCTTCATGCCACAGTCGTCCGAGCAGTACTTGGAGCCTGGCCGGGTGGGGTGCACACAGTCAGGCCCCAGGCACTGCCGCAGTGAGGCTGGGTGCTCGGCACCTGACTGCTCTGGGTCTTCTGACTTTTCCATGAGCTTCTGCTGCTTCTCCTTCTGTGAGACAAGAGTGGTCAAAGCAGGGGCAGGGGAATCAGTGTCAGCCCCCTAACCCTGTACTACTACCTTGCATTCTGCCCCCAACCTCTGCCTCCATGCCCTCCATTCCACCATTTCTGTCACCTTCCACTCCACTTTTTTCTTCAAATTCTTCCTTTTCTTCGTATCCATTGCCTGCTTCTGCAGTGCAGAATCTAGGAATGGGAAGTCCTCAGTGTCATTCATCCAGGGCTGTAGGCGAGAAAAATGCTGACAGGTCTCCCCAATTTGTTTCTTAAATGATCTCTGGACACTCCGTGCCGCCTCTCTCTTCATTGCTGAGCCTCCCTGCCTTCAATGTCCTTACCCTTCCACGCAGGGGCCCTGCCATACACTCATCAGGCTTTGATTGTCAAGAATCTCGTATATAAAAGTCCTGGTATAAGCTTCAGTACTGAGGCAGGTGCTTTTCAGACAACAGCTGGTGTATGGCCTCCTTTCCTGCCGATGGCATTGCCCCCACCTGGTACTTCTGGGACAGCTCAGACTTCTGTAGTTGAGGCAGGTGTGATCGAGTGAGCAGTTGTCAGGGGGACTATGGCAAAGTCTCTGAGAGTATCACAGTTAAGAACTGATGGGCAGATCCTCGCAGCAGCTCCATTCCCCCAACCACCCTGTGTCCTAGATTCACCAGAGACCAGGGATTATAAGTAGCGCTCCTGTGCTGATGGAAGGAGGGCTCTGGGTCAGCACTAAGTGGGTGGGGATGGGCTCACCCTGCCCCAACACTCCTGGCCTCACCCTCTGGCCACTGTGGCTGGGGCCCACAGCACCTGCCTGGATGCACTAGGTCTTGCCTGCCTGGGAATGACTGGCACCACCTGGCCCTGCTTGCCCACCTTATCCAGACACACTTGGCTAGTCCATCTGGCTGCATCTTGCCCAGTCGAATTCATAAGGCCCTGCATATCCACCCAGAAAAGCTAGACTCCACCTCCTTACACTTAGAGGGCTCAGCCTGCCTTGTCCACCCTCCAGGACACACCTGCTACCCTGCTTGCCCTACACCATGGTCCCAGACAAGCCTCCTCTGCCCAGCCGGCCCAGCCCCTCAGACATGCTCCGCCCACCTTTCTGTCCCGCCCAGTCTGCCTAGTCTCTCCAGGCTCCACATGCCTGACTCTGCCTTCTTGGACACACTCTGTCTTGCCTTAAGGCTCCCAGCCCTGTGGGTCCCATGCGCTGCCAGGCCCTGCCCGCCTCCCAGACTCTCAGCCTCATATACCCCTCCCCACTTCCTGTACATACTCTGCTCTGCCTTACCTCTCACATGCTGAGCCATGCCAAGCCCTGCCCCCTCCCCCACTTGCACGTGCCACGCTGTGCGCTGTCTGCCCTGACTCACTCACCTAGAAGAATTTGACAGTCTTTATTCTGAAAACTACTCCTATCTGAACCCAGTAACGCCTGCTAAAATATATAAATATACAAATGTTTTTAAATCTTTGCGTGCATTTGCACACACACGCAAATCATTACTCTCAAAGATTAAAAGAGCAAGCACACACACAAAGAATACACACGTTTTGGTTAAGACAGTTATCAACCAGAGAACACATACTAGTTTCGAGCTACAGATGCAATATTAATAAAAACTCACCCTGGCCTTAGTCTTAAAGGAAGTCTGAACACTTTCCAATGAATAAGCATCACACGGGGCACAGAGAAGTCGCGTTAGAAACAAAAGCCTTAACTTTTGAAAATTGAAAAGGCATTTCTAAACTCTTGGTAAAAAAAATAATAATCACGGAAATTAGAAAATACTTAGAGCTTAACGAAAACAATACATACCCAACTGTGGTCTCAGCTGACAATATAAGAAGACAGAAAATAATGATCTGAGCGCTCAACTCAAATTCGAACAAGTCCCCTTACTGCCTCCAAAGACACCCATTATCAACCCCCAAATCCCCTTCGATGACACCCTCACCCACCCCTCCGTCTTCAAGGCCCGGAAAGCGCTACACGGAGGAAAGCTTCAAGGCAGCTGAGGTAAAAACGGCAGCAAAGCGACTTCCGGTCCGGTATCGACCTTAGCGCCACCCCTTCCCGAGACTACTGTGTTTGCACTTGCTCCAGACCCTTAATATCCGAGCTGCTGTACAGCCCAAAGTTTGAAACAAATGGTTACAGTGAAACAATAGTTGAGTACACGCTGTTCTGTGCGCCATGAAGGATACACTTGTTTCTTTTGACACCAGTGCCTCCCTGTTTCACACATCAGGGTGATCTTCACTGCATTATTGTATGTGGCAGGAAAATTGATCCCTTTACCATTTCCGATTACTTTGAATAATTTCATATTCGTACCATTTTACTATCTGCTATTTCAGTCATGAGGTAGGCAATGAGAAAAACAAAGAAAAACAAGTAAATCAGCTTTTAGAAGTCGAGAAAGTAGAAAAAGATTTATGGAAAGGCAGGAAAATAGAAAGAAAAATGTAAGAAGGTAGTAATAAGTTCATATTTGAAATTTATACTTGATTACATAATCAGTAATAAAAAATTGTCAATGGGGTAAACTCTCCAGTTAAAGTCAGAGATTGTCATTTTGGATGAAAATTAACAAGTCTAGCCATATGCTGTTTATGGCAAACCTGGCAAATCATAAGGCTACAGAAACGTTTGAAATAAAAGGATGGAAGGAAATTTGCCAGGTACATGCTAATCAAAATAAAGCAAGGTCAATTATATTAATATCAGACTAAAAATACTAAGACAAAAAGTATTAATTGGGGTTCAAAGGGTCATTCTATAATGATTTGATTCACCATGAACATGTAAAAATCTTATATAATACATGATTAAATCCAATCTTATATAATTAAATCCAATCTTATATAATACATGATTAAAATGATGTGTAATGAAAATAAAGAAAAATATATTAGTAAAAGTAAAACAAAAGTAAAATAGAAAAAAACATTATCATTGTGAAAGATTACAATCACACTGCTCACCTTTCAGGACTCAGCTTTGGCATCACCGTCTGGGAAGCTCTCTCTGCTTCCTTTCCATCTGGATGACCAGCCTCTCTTCTGAATGAATTTGTGGACATAATTATATAGCAAGAATGTTTCTTTTATTTTAATCTTGAAATTAAGAAGTAAATGGAGGCATTGTCTGAACCCCTCACACCTGTTTTGTCACACCCATCTTCCTCAACTAGAAATGAAGGCAGGGACAATGTTGGTCTTGCTCACTACTGGTTGCGCAGTGCCCAGCATACACATGACACACAAGAGTGTCCAGTAGCCACTGATGATCAGGTGCCTTGCCTGGTGTTGTTGCAAAGTGGCAAATTACTGCAATTTATCTGGCTGCATATTATTCCTTGAAGATAAGAGCAAATAAATGCTGTAATTTACACTAGAGTTGCATCTAACTAATCATCATGTAGAAAAGCAAAGTTCAAAAATGTTAAGATGTTGCTGTTAAGAAGCTCTTGTCCTGGTTCGAGCCTAGCCTCTAAAGACAGTATCCCCTGCTAAATCTTCACAGTTTTTATCAAATCCAGTTTAGGGATTGGGGCAAGAGGTGAGAAATTCGAGCTGAACTAAGAAGTAGTCTGCGAGCTCTAAAGAAAGCATTACTACCTCTCTATGGCTGTGAATGTTTATAAGCACTACTTGTTTTGTCCCAGCTAAACTTTTAACTTCCCTTTGAGTTATTTTTCATCACTGTGGCTCATTCAAAGAATCTCGGACAGCGTTTTGCTCTTCACCTCTGACTTCAGACCTACCTCTCCAATATCTCCTGTCTCTTTACTGCTGATTTCTTTCATTCCCAGTTCCAAAGCCCTAGTTCAGGTTTCCTGTATTTTACATTATAATGAACTCCCACCTCTGACATGTGGCTGGCTAATCCATTTTGCCTCCAGGGTTGTCTTCCCAAAGGGCCACAGATGAAAAAATTATGTCACCATTCTCCTTGGGAATCTTCCCTGGATTCCCAGGGTATTCAGAATCAGTTCTCCACTCTGTGGTGTGCCCATCAAAGTTCTCTATGACAGGGCCCCACTTTCCTGTGATAGACAAATCCTCTTCCCAGGCCCTCCAGGTGTCAAACACTCAGGACATCCTGGATAGTCACTCTCTTGTCAATGCAGCATGGGCTTCCACATTCCAGGCCTTTGCTCAGGCTTGTCCTTCTCTTTTGCTTAGTCCTGCTCACCCTTCAAGACTCAGCTTTGGCATCACCATCTGGGAAGTTCCCTCTACTTCCTTTCCAACCAAGTGACCTGCTTCTCTTCTGAATGCACTTGTGGAAATAGTTATAATAGTGAGTGGTGTTCCTCTTATTTTAACCTTGGAATTATAAAGGATGGGGGAGAGTTGCCTGTACTTGTCTGTTTTGTATTTGTCTGCTTTTGCCTGTCAACTTTCTGCTTATCTTTCAACGTTAAGCTCAGGTGCCTGCCCCACTGGGAAGCCTTCCCCAAACCCCTTGCTCCTCCTTTTTCAGTTTTCTCACAACACCTCTGTCATTCTGCTTTGTGTCACTGTGTGGGTTGCAGGTTTCTCTCCTCTACTAGACAGTTAAGGCAATGCTGGAGTGTGAAGGACTCCCAGCACAGTGTTCCTACAACAGTTGTTGGTGATTCATATATTGGATATTATAAAAACCAAAGTTTTAAGGTTTATTTTAAGAAATAGTCTTCACAAAGTGAGAGAGTGGCATGGACATATATATACTACCAAACGTAAAATAGATAGCTAGTGGGAAGCAGCCGCATAGCACAGGGAGATCAGCTCGGTGCTTTGTGACCATCTAAAGGGGTGGGATAGGGAGGGTGGGAGGGAGGGAGACACAAGAGGGAAGAGATATGGGAACATATGTATATGTATAACTGATTCACTTTCTTATAAAGCAGAAACTAACACACCATTGTAAAGCAATTATACTCCAATAAAGATGTTAAAAAAAAAAGAAATGATAAAGGGAGTCCTGAAGGTTGAAATGAAAGGACAATAGAGAGTAACTTGATGCCATATGAAAAAATAAAGATCTCAGTAAAGGTAAATACATGGGCAATTATAAAAGGCAGAATTATTGTAACAATGCTGCATAACCACATTGTTTGTTTTCTACATGATTTAAGAGACTACTACATTAAAAAAAAGCAATTATTAATCTAGAAGCTACTATTATTATAACTTTGGTTTGTAACTCCACATTTTGTTATCTTCATAATTTGACAGGCTAATGCATTCTTTAAAAATTATTAGCTTAAGTTTTTGAACACACAATGTATAAAGAAGTAATTTTGTGAAATCAACAACTGAAAGACGTGGGGATGGGGCTATTAAAGGAGAAATTTGTATATGCTACTGAAATTAAGCTGGTGTAAATTCAAATTAGAGTGTAATAACTTTAGGATGTTAAATGAAACCCCCATGGTAACCACAAAGAAAATTGCTATAAAATATACACCAAAGGAAATAAGAAAGGAATTTTAAAATTTCATTATCAAAAAAAAAAAAACCCAACAACTAAACGCAAAGGAAGACAGTGTTGCAGGGAAGGAGGGACAGAAAGCTAAAAGACATACAGAAAACAAATGCCAAAATGGAAGTAAGTCCCTCCTTATCAGTAATTATTTTAATGTAAATGGATTAAACTCTCCAATCAAACGATAGAGATTGGCAGAAAGGATTTTTTTCAAAAAAGTGATCCAACTGTATGGGGTCTACAAGAAATTCATTTTAGATCCCCGAACACTAATAGGCTGAAAGTGAAAGTATGTAAAAGGTTATTCCATGCATAATAAACAAAAGAGAGCAGGGGTGGCTATACGAATATCAGACTAATAAATTTTTAGTCAAAAACTCTTGACAAGAGACAAGGAAGGACATTATATATTAATAAAAAGTTCAAAACAGTGAGAATATATAACAATTATAAACATTTACATGCCTAATAACAGAACATCAAAATATATGAAGCAAAAATTGACAGAATTGAATGGAGAAATAGATAGTTTTACAATAATACTTGGAGACTTCAATACTCTACTCGCAATAATGAATACAACAACCAGACAAGAGATAACTAAGGAAACAGAGGACATGAACAACAGAGTAAACAAACTCGATCTAACAGACATATACAGAACACTCTACCCACTACAGCAGAATACACATCCTTCACAAGTGTACATGGGACATATTCCAGGATAGACCACATGTTAGGCCACAGATTAAATCTCAATATTTTCTAAAAGTTAGATATCATACAGAGTATCTTTTCTAAAAACAATGGGAATGGGCATCATCAGAAAATCTACAAGCAACAAATGCTGGAGAGGGTGTGGAGAAAACGGAACCCTCTTGCACTGTTGGTGGGAATGTAAATTGATACAGCCACTGTGGAGAACAGTATGAAGGTTCCTTAAAAAACAAAACATAGAATTACCATATGGCCCAGCAATCCCACTACTGAGCATATAGCCAGAGAAAACCATAATTCAAAAAGACACATGCACCCAAATGTTCATTGCAGCACTATTTACAATAGCCAGGGCATGGAAGCAACCTAAATGCCCATTGACAATCAAATGGGTAAAGAAGATGTGGCACATATATACAATGGAATATTACTCAGCCATGAAAAGGAACAAAATTGGGTAATTTGTAGAGACGTGGATGGATCTAGAGACTGTCATACAGAGTGAAGTAAGGCAGAAAGAGAAAAACAAATATCGTATATTAATGTATATATGTGGAATCTAGAAAAATGGTACTGGTGAACCGGTTTGCAAGGCAGAAATAGAGACACAGATGTAGAGAACAAACGTATGGACACCAAGGGAGGAAAGTGGGGTGCGGGCGGTGGTGGGATGAATTGGGAGATTGGGATTGACATATATACACTAATATGTATAAAATAGATAACTAATAAGAACCTGCTGTATAAAATATAAGAATAAAATAAAATATTAAAAAAATAAAAGCAATGGGATGAAATTAGAGATCAATAACAGAAAGAAAACGGGAAATTTCAGAAATCTGTGGAAGCTAAACAACACACTTTTAAGCATCCAATGGATCAATAAAGAAATCACAAGGGAAATTAGGAAATACTTAGCAACAAATGAAAAAGAAAACATAACATACAAAAGGTTATGGAGGACTTCCCTAGTGGTGCAGTGGTTAAGAATCTGCCTGCCAATGCAGGGGACATGGGTTCAATCCCTGGTCCAGGACCATCCCACATGCCATGGACCAACTAATCCCATGCACCACAACTACTGAGTCTGCGCTCTAGAGCCCATGAGCCACAAATACTGAGCCCACGCACCGCAACTACTGAAGCCCATGCACCCTAGAGCCCGTATACCACAACTACTGAGTCCGCGTGCTGCAACTACTGAAGCCTGGTGCCTGGAGCCCCTGCCCTGCAACAAGAGAAGCCACCAAAATGAGAAGCCTGTGCACTGCAACAAAGAGTAGCCCTTGCTTGCCACAACTAGAGAAAGCCTGTGCACAGCAACGAAGACCCAACACAGCCCAAAAATAAGTAAAATTAAGAAAAAGAAAAGCTTATGTGACACTGTGAAAGCAATGCTAAGGGATAATTTATAGCTATAAACACATTAAAAAACAAGAAAGATCTCAAGTCAACATCTAACTTTACAACTTAAGGAACCTGTAAAAGAGGAAAAAATTAAATCCAAAGCTAGCAGAAGGAAAGAAATAATAAAGATTAGAGATAAAATGAAATAGAGAATAGAAAAGTGATAGAAAAGCAACAAAACCCAAAGCTGATTCTTGAAAAGATCAACAAAATGAATAAACATTTAGCTAGATGGACTAAGAAAGAAACAGAGGATTCAAATTATTAAAATCAAAAATGAAAGTGAGTACATTACTACTGATTCTACAGAAATAAAAAGAATTAAAAGAGAGTACTCTGAGCAATTGTATGCCAACAAATTGGATAACCTAAATGAAACGGACAAATTCCTAGAAAAACAAAGCCTACCAAGACTAAACCATGAAGAAATAGAAAATCTGAAGAGACCAATAATTAGTAAAAAGATTGAATCGGTAATCAAAAATCTCCCAAGAAAGGAAATCTCTGGGCCTAATAGCTTTCCCAATGAATTCTACCAAACATTTAAAGAAAAACTAACATCATTCCTTCTCAAGCTTTTCAAAAAAAAATTGAAGAGTAGGGAATGTTCCCTAATTCATTCTATGAGGCCAGCCTTATGCTGATCCCAAAGCCAGACAGACACTACAAGAAAAAAAAATCCATCACAGACCAAAATCCCTTATGAACATTGATGCAAAAATAGTCAACAAACCAAATTAACAGCATATTAGGATTATACAACATGATCAAGTGGGATTTATTTCTGGAATGCATGGTTGGCTCAACATGAAAACTGAACAATGTAATACACCAACTGAACAAAATGAAAGGTCGAAAAGCCAAATGGTCATTTCAATTGATGGAGAAAAAGCATTTGACAAAATTCAACACTCTTTCATGATTAAAAAAAATATCAACAACTAGGAATTGAAAGAAACTACCTCAACATAGTAAGATTCATATATGAAAAACCCACAGAAAATACCATACTCAGTGGTAAAAGACTGAAAGCTTCCTCTAAGGTCAGACACAAGGCAAGGATGCCCACCTTTGCTACTTCTATTCAACATAATCGTGGAAGTCCTGACCAGAGCAATTAGGCAAGAAAAAGAAATAAAAGGCATATAAATTGGAAAAGAAGAAGTAAAATGATCTCTGTTCACAGATAATATGCTCTTATATGTAGAAAACCCTACATTCGATAGAGACACCAAAAAAAACCCCTGTTAGAACTAATATACAAATTCAGCAAAGTAGCAAGACATAAGGTCAGCACACAAAAATCAGTTGCATTTGTATGCACTAACAATGAACAATCCAAAAAGGAAATTTAAAAACCAATTGCATGTATAATATCAAAAGGAATAAAAATATTTAGGAATTAACTTAACCAAGGAAGTTAAAAGACTTGTACAATGAAAACTACAAAACATTTCTGAAAGAAAATAAAGACAGAAATAAATGGAAAAATAACCCATGTTCATAGATTAGAAAACATAGGTAAGATGTCAATACTGATCTAGATTCAATGCAATCCTTATCAAAATCCCAATTTTTTTTCACACAAAAAAATCCTAAAATTCATATAGAATCTCAAGGGACCTTGAATAGCCAAAACAATCTTGAAAAAGAAGAACAAAATTGGACGACTCACAATTCCTGATTTCAGTCTTACTACAAAGGTACAGTAATCAAAACAATATGGTACTGGCATAAAGACAAACATATAAGCCAATGGAATAGAACAGAGAATCCAGAAATAAACCCTTGTATATATGATCAAATGATTTTTGAGAAGGCTATCAAGACTATCAAGGCGATCAGTACTATCAAGGCTATCAGTGGGGGAAAAACAGCCATTTCAACAAATGGTGCTGGGAAAACTGAATATCCACATGGGAAAGAATGAAGTTGGATCCGTACCTAACACCATATTAAAAAAATAACTCAAAATGGATCCATGACCTAAATGTAAGATCTAAAACTCTAAGAACATAGGGCAAACACTTCACAACCTTAGATTCAGCAATCGTTTCTTGGGTATGACACCAAAAGCATAGGCAACAACAACAACCAAAAAAATTTGACAAATTGAACTTCATGAAAATTAAAAATTTTTGTGCATCAGAAGACACTATCAGGGCTTCCTTGGTGGTGCAGTGGTTAAGCATCCACCTCCCAAAGCAGGGGACATGGGTTCAAGCCCTGGTCCAGGAAGATCCCACATGCCGTGGAGCAACAAAGCCCGTGTGCCACAACTACTGAGCCTGCGCTCTAGAGCCTGCAATCCACAGCTACCGAGCCCACGTGCCACAATTACTGAAGCCCGCGCCTAGAGCCCAGGCTCCGCAACAAGAGAAGCCACCACAATGAGAAGCCTGTGCACCGCAACAAAGAGTAGCCCTGGCTTGCCACAACTAGAGAAAGCCCACGCACAGCAACGAAGACCCAATGCAGCCAAAAACAAATTAATTAATTTTTAAAAAGACACTATCAATAGAGTGAAAAAGGCAACACACAAAATGGGTGAAAATAATTGCAAACTGTATATCTGATAAGGGATTAATATCCAGAATATATACAGAACTCCTAAAACTCAACAACAAAACAACCCAATTAAAAAGTGGGCATGGGACTTCCGTGGCAGTCCAGTGGTTAAGACTTTGTGCTTCCAATGAAGGGGTCATGGGTTCAATCCCTGGTCAGGAAACTAAGATCCCGTAAGCTGCACAGTGCGGCCAAAAAAAAAAAGTGGGCAGAGGACCTGAATAGACATTTTCCAAGGAAGACACACAGATGGACAACAGGCACATGAAAATACACTCAACATCACTAATTGTTAGAGAAATACAAATCCAAACTACATGTAATACCGCTTCACACTCATTAGCAGAGCTACTATCAAAAAACAGAAAATAACTAGTGTTGGCAAGGATGTGGAATAATTGGAACCCTTGTGCACTGTTAGTGGGAATGTAAAATGTACAGTCACTAATGAAAAAAATATAACAGTTTCTCAAAAAATTAACAGTAGAACTCCCATATGATCCAGCAATTCCACTTCTGGATATATATTCAAAAGAATTGAAAGCAGGGTCTTAAAGAGATATTTGTCCTCCCATGTTTATAGCAGCTCTTAGAAAGAGCAATAACTCCGTTCTGCCTACCGGTACCGGGAATGTGGTCTTTTCAAGTCTGCCACTGAACTGGGGAGTTGGGGGTGGGAGTAGGGAAAGTTAAAATGCCACAGAACTTGCTGTTCGTACTGAGATTCAGTATATGTTCTTGATTAAATGCTTCCCAGGTAACTGAAAAACTTTGGTTGATTTCCAGAGTTGTGAAAAAGTTGATTTTGACAATATTTTGCCAGTTTTTTCATTGCTTTTATGGAAGGGTGAAATTCCAGGGATCCTTACTCCTCCATCTTTGCTAATAGTGCTCCCTTTTATCCTTTTTTACATCTTTAGGACCTGCAGTGATTTCACCTCTGTCATTCTTAATCTTAGTGACTAGTGTCTTCTCTCTTTTTTTCCTGATCATTCTGGTTAGAGGTTTCACAATTTTATTGATCTTCTCAAAGAACTAGCTTCTGGTTTCATTGATTTCCTCTATTGATTTTCTGGTTTCTATTTCATTGATTTCTGCTCTGATCTTTATTATTTCCCTTCTTCTAATTACTTTAGATTTAATTTGCTCGTACAGCTTTTGTTTCTTAAGAAGGAAGCTGAGATTACTGCTTTAAGAGCATTCTTAATTTCTAATATAAATGCTTAGTGCTATAAATGTACCTCTAAATATTTCTTTAGCTGAATCCCCCTATTTTTATATGCTGTGCTTTCATTTTCATTTAGGTCAAAATATCTTATAATTTCAAGTTTTATTTCTTCTTTCATCTACAGATTATTTAGAAGTATGTAATTTAGTTTCAAAACATTTGGGGATTTTCCAGGGATCTTTCTGGTTTTGATGTCTAATTTAATTCAGTTCTGGTCCCAGGCCATACTTTGTATGATATGAATACTTTTAAATGTATTTGATTGGTTCCATGACCCTGAATATGGTCTATCTTGGTAAATGGGTTACATGCGCTCTTGTAAAGGAAGTGTAGTCTGCCGATATGCTCTATAAATGTCAATGAGGGCAAGTTGGTTGATAGTGTTATCCAAGTCTTCTATATCCTTACTTCTTCTCTTCTGTTTACTTATTCTAGTGATTATTGAGAGAAGGGTGTTGAAATATTGGACTGTAATTGTGGATTGATTTATTTCTCCTTGCAGTTCTGTCAGGATTTTCTTGACATTTTTTGAAGCTCTGTTATTAGGTCCCTAAACATTCAGGATTGTTATGTCCTTTTGATGAATTAACCCCTTTATTAGTACAGAATGAACCTGTCGAGAGAAAAACTGTGACTCTAAGAGTACTTAAAGATTTTACTCAACGGATGTGCATCAGTTAGAAACTTAAGAACGATAAACTTCCCAAGCTGAGGCAGGATTAATTTATATAGGGCAAGAAGGGCATATGACTGTGGTCTGTCCCAGGCTGCAATTTTTCTTATCTGTAACTGCTGAAAATTTGTGGTTCGAACTGTTGAGAGACTGTTCCAGTTTTCCATGCCTTCTTCTCAGGATCAGAGGTGCAATCTCATGCCTGCAGCTTTCAGAACAGTTTTTTTGAAACCTGTTTCTGTCATTCTTAAAGTTTTTCAAAGTTCAGGAGAAGAGGAGATTGAAAAAAGGAGGAGGGAAGAGAGAAGGGGAGATCAAGATGGCAGAGGAAGAGGATGCAGAGCTCACCTATACCCACAAACACATGAAAAATACATCAACGTGTGGAACAATTCTCACTGAAAACAAACTGGAGACTGGCAAAATGGCTGTAAAAATGATCCACACAGAATCAGCTAGGAAGGGAAGAGAAGCAATCAGGTCAAGACATGCACCCCTGAGAGAGGGCACAGAAGATGAAGGGGACTGCACAGGCTCAGAGGTCCTCCCTGGGGAGTGAGAAGTTCAAGCCACATATTGAGCACCCAGCCTTGGGGTCTGACACGGGGAAGACAAGAAACTGGAGCTGGTTTGAAAACCAGTGAGACTAATAGGAGGGCTGTAAGAAACCTACACACCACTCATGAAGAGCATGCACATGCTTGCTTACTCCCCGGAACAAGGGTGGGGAAGCATATTGAAACTACCCAGGACTCTGGCTGGTTTCCCATGACCAACCCAGCATGTGACCCAGCCTGAGCTAAGCCTCTGCTCTGGCCCCACTTGCTCCATGGTGCAGCTCTGCATTAGGGTGAGGGCTACCATGGCAGAGGGGAGTGCACAGTTGTGAGGGACCGAGCTGGCTCAGACCCAGCATGGCATCTAAACAAGGTGAAGGCAGCCATTGCTGGCAGTTGCAGGAATGGTCCAGAACAGTGACTGGTGCTGGCACTGCTACAGCCTGTGCCCTGACCCACACCAAGCACCTGCTCCAGCTCCTCTTGCTCCAGTACTGCTCCCCTTTGGGACAAGGGTGCCCGTGCTGGGAGACGGGAGAGCACACACTTAGAGGGAATGGAGCCAGCTCAGACCAGACTCTTAGGACTTATGCTCCAGCAACTTAGGACCCACCCCCACCCCTACCCCCACCCCCACCCCCAACAGGGTGGTGTTGGCCACTGAGCAGAGGAGAAGCCCTAGACCACATCTGGCCCTGGCTCTAGCCCCTCCATTTCCAGCCCCACCTTCTACCAATGTGATAGCTACCAGCACACTCTGGGGGAAGATGTGATTCATGCTCACTTCAGATCCAGCTCTCCCATCAAAGCCACTGGGCACATGAAGACAGTATTGTGATGCTCCCACACAAGGACCCTCCTTCAAGATTGGTATAGGTAACTATTTCACCTAATTTCATAGAGACAGAGGAAGTTAAGCAAAATGAGAAGGCAGAGGAATTTTTTCAGATGAAAGAACAAGAGAAAACCCCTGAAAAAACAACTAATGAAACAGAAATTATTTATTATTATTAAAGAGTTCAAAGCATTAGCAATAAAATGCTAACCGAATTAAGGAAACAGATATATGAACACAGTGAGAATTTTAACAAGGAACAAGAAAATATTAAAAAGAAACAGGCAGAACTGAAGAATAAAATAACTGAAATGACAAATACACTAGGAGGAATTAACAGCAGACTAGGTGATACAGAAGAACACATAACTGATCTGGAAGATAGAAAAATGGAAATCACCCAATTAGAACAGCAGACAGAAAGACAAATGAAAAAGAAAACGAAAGCAACATACGAGATCTACGGGATAATATAAAACATGCCAACATCCGCATTATAGGGCTTCCAGAAGGAGAAAAGAGAGGAAAGGGAATTGAAATGTATTTGAAGAAATTATGGTTGAAAACTTCTGAAACCTAAAGAAAGAAACAGATATCCAGGTACAGGAAGCACAGAGGGTCCCAAGCAAGATGAACCCATACAGACTCACACCAAGATATATCATAATTAAAATGGAAAAAGTTAAAGATAAAGAGAGGACTCTAAAGGCGGCAAAGAAACATGGAGTCAGTTACAAGGGAACCCCCATAAGGCTCTCAGCTGATTTCTCTTCAGAAACTTTGCAGGCCAGAGGGAGTGGCATGATATATTCAAAGTCCTGAAAGGGAAAAACCTGCAACTTAGGATACCCTACCCAGCAAGATTACCATTTAGAATAGAAAGAAAGATAAAGAATTTCTCAGACAAGCAAAAGCTAAAGGAATTCAGCAATATTAACCTCCCTAAAAGAAATATTGAAGGGTTTTCTCTAAAAAGAAAAGAAGCAAGAATCTATTGGAAAGGCAGATATATAAAAGGATTGATGATCACTTAAATAAGCCAGTACATAGATTAAAAAACATCAAAAAAATTTGTAAAAGCAATTGTAACTACAATTAACAGCAAAAGGATAAGCATGAACATGTAAAATAGAACATCAAAATCACAAAATGTGGGGGAGGGAAGTAAAAAAGTACATCTTTTAGAATGTGTGTGACCTTAAATGATTATCAGTTTATAGCAAGTAGATACAATTATGGATCAACATATATGAATCCCACGGTAACCACAAATCAAAAATCAACAATAGATACACAAAAAAACAAAAAGAAAGGAACTCAGGCATACTACAAAAGAAAATCACCAAACCACAAAAAGAAAAAGAAATGAACAAAAAACTACAAAAAAATGAGAAAACAAGGAATTAAATGGTAATAAATACATACCTATCAATAATTACTTTAAATCTCAATGGACTAAATACTCCAAACAAAACAGGGTGGCTGACTGGATAAAGAAACAAGACCCTTCAACATGCTGCCTACAAGAGACTTCAGGGTGAGAAAACACACACAGAATGAAAGTGAGGGGATGGAAAAAGTTATTTTGTGCAAATGGAAATGACAAGAAAGCAGGGCTAGCAATACTCGTATCAAAATACACTTTAAAACAAAGGCTATAATGAAAGACAAAGAAGGGCATTATATAATGATAAAGGGATCAATAGAAGAAGAGGATACTACACTCGTTAACATATATGTGCCCAATACAGGAGCACCTAAATATGTAAAGCAAATACTGACAGACATAAAGGAAGAAATTGACAATAGTACAATAAGAGTAGGAGACTTTAACGCCCCACTGACATCAACGGGCAGATCACTGAGACAGAAAATCAATAAAGCAATAGAGGTCCTAAATGACACAATAGACCAGTTGGACTTAATTGATATCTACAGGGCACTACGTGCAAAGAAAGCAGAATACACATTCTTTTCAGGTGCAAATGGAACGCTCTCCAGGATAGATCACATACTAAGTCACAAAACAAGCCTCAACAAATTTACGAGGATAGAAATTATTTCAAGTATCTTTTCTGACCACAAAGGCACAAAGCTAGAAAATAACTACAGAAAGAAAAAGGGGGAAAGAACAAACACGTGGAGACTAAACAACATGCTATTAAAAAAAAAGTCAACAATGAAATCAAAGAGGAAATCAGAAAATACCTCAAGACAAATGAAAATGAAAACACAATTTTCCAAAATCTGTGGGATGCAGCAAAATCAGTTCATAGCAGTACAGACCATTCTCGAGAAATAAGAAAAATCTCAACTAAACAACCTAGCTTACCACATGAAAGAATTAGAAAAAGAAGAACAAACAAAGCCCAAAGTCAGAAGTAGGAAGGAAATAATAAAGATCAGAGAGGAAGTAAAAAAAATAGAGATAAAAAAACCAAAAAGGTAAATGAAACCAAGAGCTGGGTTTTCAAAAGGATAATGAAACTGATAAACTTTTAGCCAGGCTCACAAAGAAGAAAAGAGAGAGGACCCAAATAAACAAAATAAGAAATGAAAGAAGAGAGATAATAATGATATCACAGAGATTAAAAAAATCATAAGAGAGGGCTTCCTGGTGGCGCAGCGGTTGAGAGTCTGCCTGCCGATGCAGGGGACACAGGTTCGTGCCCCGGTCCGGGAAGATCCCACATGCCATGGAGCAGCTGGGCCCGTGAGCCATGGCCGCTGAGCCTGCGCGTCCGGAGCCTGTGCTCCACAATGGGAGAGGCCACAACAGTGAGAGAATCACGTACTGAAAAAAAAAAAAATCATAAGAGAATACTGTGAACAGTTATATGCCAACAAATTGGACAACCTAGAAGAAATGGACAAATTTCTAGAAACATACAGCCTGCCAAGACAGAGTCAAGCAGAAACACAGTTTGAACAGACTGATCACTAGAAGTGAAATTGAATCTGTAATTAAAAAATATAAAACTTCCAGGAGGACCTTCAAGATGGCAGGGGAGTAGGACATGGAGATCACCTTCCTCCCCACAAATACATCTAAAATACATCTACACATGGAACAACTCCTAATGAACACCTACTGAACGCTGGCAGAAGACCTCAGACTTACAAAAAGGCAAGAACATCTCCACGTAGCTGGGTAGGGCAAAAGAAAAAAGAAAAAAACAGAGACAAAAGAGTAGGGACAGGACTTGCCCCTCTGGGAGGGAGCCGTGAAGGAGGAAAAGTTTCCACACACTAGGAAGCCCATTCACTGGCAGAGATGGGGGGTGGCGGGGCGGAAGCTTCGGAGCTATGCAAGAGAGCGCAGCAACGGGGTGCGGAGGGCAAAGCAGAGAGAATCCCGCACAGAGGATTGGTGCCAACCACCACTCCCCAGCCTGAGATGCTTGTCTGTTCAGGGCAGGTGGGGGCTGGGCACTGAGGCTCAGGCTTCGGAGGTCAGACCCCAGGGAGAGGACTGGGGTTGGCTGCGTGAACACAGCCTGAAGGGGGCTAGTGCACCACAACTGAGGGAGTCTGGGGAAAAGCCTAGGCCTTCCTGAGAGGCAAGAGACCATTGTTGCAGGGTGCTCAAGGAGAGGGGCAATCCCACCATAGGAGCTTCTACCTACATGCACTCACAGACGGCAGGGCATCACCCATGCGAGCCGCAGCTGCTACCTAGGATCCCAGAGGCGGGCGCGACGGCTGCCGCTGCTGCTGCCGAGGGTCCCGGGAGCAAGTGCAGGTCACTGCTCACACCTTCCTGGGAGCCTGTGCTGCCCACCACTGCCAAGGGTCCCATTATCTGGGGCCAACTTCCCTGGGAGAATGCATGGCATGCCTCAGGCTGTAGCAACTTCCTGCTGGCCTCTGCCACTGCAGGCACTCCCCCCACACCCCAACTGTGACAGCTGTATCCCTCCCTCTCCCCGGCCTGAGTGAGCAAGTGAGCCCTAATCAGCCTCTGCTTTCACCCCTCTTGGCTGGGCAGGAACAGATGCCTGAGGGTGGCTGACAGGCAGAGGAAGGGCCAAAACCAAAGGTGAACTCCAGGGGCTGTGCGACCAAAGAAGAGAAAGGGAAATCTCTCCGTGCAGCCACAGGAGCAGCGGATTAAACCCCTGCAATTGGCTTGGTAAAACCTGAATCTGTGAAATATCTGAAGAGAAAACGAGTGTTCCCACAATCGAGGCTGTGGACTTTGGGGGCAACTGTGGACTTTGGAGACAAGTACATGCAGGAGTAAGGCCAGATCAGAGTCTGAGCTGGCCCCACAGTGCCACAGCAGGTCCAGAGACCTACCTAGAAGTATTGGAGGACCATTGTTTGGGGGTGCGCAAGGAGAGGGGATTCAGAGCACCGCCTAAACGAGCTCCAGAGACGAGCGTGAGCCGCAGCTATCAGTGCGGACATGAGAGATGGGCATGAGACGCTAAGGCTGCTGCTGCAGCCACCAAGAAGCCTGTGTGCGAGCACAGGTCACTATCCACACCTCCTCTCCGGGAGCCTGTGCAGCCCGCCACTGCCAGGGTCCCATGATCCAGGGACAACTTCCCCGGGAGAACACACAGCGCACCTCAGGCTGTTGCAATGTCACGCCGGCCTCTGCCACCACAGGTTTGCCCCGCATTCTGTACCCCTCCCTCCCCCCGGCCCGAGTGAGCCAGAGCCCCCTAATCAGCTGCTACTTTAACCCCATCCTGTCTGAGCGAAGAACAGACACCCTCAGGCGACCTACACGCAGACGTGGGGCCAAATCCAAAGCCGAACCCCAGGAGCCGTGCAAAAAATAAGAGAAAGGGAAATTTCTCCCAGCAGCCTCAGGAGCAGTGGATTAAATCTTCACAATCAACTTGCATCTCTGGAATACCTGAATAGACAACAAATCATGCCAAAATTGAGGCAGTGGACTTTGGGAACAACTGTAGACTTGGAGTTTGCTTTCTGCATCTAATTTGTTTCTGGTTTTATGTTTATCTTAGTTTAGTATTTAGAGTTTATTATCATTGGTAGATATCTTTATTGATTTCGTTACTCTTCCTTTATATATATATTTCTTCCTTTTTCTCCTTTTGTGAGTGTGTATGTGTATCCTTTGTGTGATTTTGTTTGTATAGCTTTCCTTTTACCATTTGTCCTAGGGGCCTGTCTGTCCGTTTTTTTTGCTTTTGGTTTTTTTTTTAGTATAGTTTTTAGGGCTTGATATCACTGGTGGATTTGTTTTTTTGGTTCGGCTGCTCTCTTCGTTCTTTTTTCTTTTTTTAAAAATTTTAAATTTTTTTTTATTTTAATAACTTTATTTTTTCTTTCTTTTCTCCTTCCTTCCTTCCTTTCTCTCTTTCTTTCTTTCTTTCCTTCTTTCTCTCTCTCTCTCTCTCTCTCTCTCTCTCTCTTCCTCCCTCCCACCCTCCTTCCCTGCCTCCCTCCCTCTCTCTCTCTCTCTCTCTTTCTTTCTTTCTTTCTCCCTTTAATTCTGAGCCATGTAGCTGACAGGGTCTTGGTGCTCCAGCCAAGTGTCAGGCCTGTGCCTCTGAGGTGGGAAAGCCGAGATCAGGACATTGGACCACCAGAGACCTCCCAGCTCCACGTAATATCAAACAGTGAAAGCTCTCCCAGAGATCTCCATCTCAAAGCTAAGAGCCAGCTCCATTCAACAACCAGCAAGCTACAGTGCTGGACACCCTACAACTAGCAAGGCAGGAACACAACCCCACCCATTAGCAGAGAGGCTGCCTAAAATCATAATAAGGTCCCAGACACCGCAAAACACCACCGGACACGGTTCTGCCCACCAGAAAAACAAGATCCAGCCTCATCCACAAGAACACAGGCACCAGTCCCCCCCACCAGGAAGCCCGCACAACCCACTGAACCAACCTTAGCCACTGGGGGCAGACACCAAAAACAACGGGAACTACGAACGTGCAGCCTGCAAAAAGGAGACCCTAAACACAGTAAGTTAAGCAAAATGAGAAGACAGAGAAACACACAGCAGATGAAGGAGCAAGGTAAAAACCCACCAGACCAAACAAATGATGAGGAAATAGGCAGTCTACCTGAAAAGAATTCAGAGTAATGATAGTAAAGATGATCCAAAATCTTGGAAATAGAATGGAGAAAATACAAGAAACGTTTAACAAGGACCTAGAAGAATTAAAGCGCAAAGAAACAATGATGAACAACACAATAAATGAAATACAAAATTCTCTAGAAGGAATCAATAGCAGAATAACTGAGGCAGAAGAACGGATAAGTGACCTGGAAGATAAAATAGTGGAAATAACTACCACAGAGCAGAATAAAGAAACAAGAATGAAAAGAATTGAGCTCCCAGCCCCGTCCACCCCGGCAGGTGAGCAGACAAGCCTCTCGGGCTGATGTTGAACTATCCTTGTGTCTCTGGAATAAACCCCACTTGATCATGACTTTTTTTTTTAACATCTTTATTGGGGTATGATTTCTTTACAATGGTGTGGATCATGACTTCTTTAGAACTACAAGCTCCTGAACTGCTTTCGTCCACTGATCTTCTTTCTAAGTTACAAGAGAAGACAGCTTTACCAAATCTTTTATTTCAAAACATTGAACTTCTGTTTTCCACCTTCCAAGGGTTTCCAGAAAGGAAGCAAAACCACAGACTTGTCAACTGTCAGAGAGTTTAGATACTTCAAGTTCTGAAAGTGAAGCAGAGAGTGAACCAGAACAAGTTTCTGGTTACAACAGACTACTTGCCACATTAAAGGATGTTTCCAAGGAAGATGAGGAGGAGGAAGAGGAAGAAGAAGACAGTGTTATAGATGAGACAGAAATGAATCTTGAAGATGGCGATAGTGACATCAGTGTGGAGGAAGAGACGGCAGTAGCGTCTACTGACATGCAGAAGAATGCGGCCTTACCTGCTGACCCTAAGGGAAAAGATGGGCATGGGCCACCTGGCACATCAGAGGAATCCCCAGAGGAGTTTACAGATGCAAAACATGAGTCACTCTTCAGCCTAGAAACCAACTTTCTCGAAGAGGAAAGAGAAGGCAACTGTTCTCTGAAAGCATTACAAGATCCATTTGCACAACATGTAAACAAAGAACTGAAAGAAAAAGAAATCCAGGCTGTTGCCACAAATCCCAAAACTACCCACCAGCTAAAATAGCCCATCCTGGGCCAGCTTGTCTTTTCATCCAGGTTTCAACAGTTGGAAACCGGAAACCTTTAAACCCCCAAAGGACATTGACTTAAAGTCACTTCGTCTCCAGAAGCCTCTGGAATCCACCTGGATCAAGACCAACAGCCAGTTCCTCTCTGGTCCCCCAAATTCAAGTAGCCCCTTCACACCCCTCCAGAAAGAGCTCTTCTTAATTATGAATTCTTACCAGGACCTGTTCTACCCAGAAAGGACTGCCCTGAAGAATGGGGAAGAGATCCGCCACGTGTACTGCCTGCATGTGATAAATCACGTCCTCAAAGCCAATGCCCAGGTGCTTACCAACAACAGCAGGTGCCGAAGCCAGAAACTTGGGGTGGGTGATGATGATGACTTCAGGGACCAAGGGCTAACGAGGCCCAAGGTGCTGATAGTGGTGCCATTCCGGGAAGCTGCTTTGCGGGTGGTACAGCTCTTCATCAGTCTTCTTGAGGGCGACAGCAAGAAGAAAATAATTGTAGGCAACAAAAAGGTTTAATGGAGAGTATGGCTCAGATCCCAAGGAGAGACCACCCAACCTGAAGAGGCCTGAGGATTATGAAGCTGTATTTGTCGGCAACATCGATGACCAGTTCAGGACTGGAGTGGCAATACTGCAGAGAAGCATCCGACTTTATGCCCCCTTCTATTCGTCAGACATCCTCATTGCCTCCCCTCTGGGCTTGAGGACCATCATTGGTGGAGAAGGAGAGAAGAAGAGAGATTTTGACTTTCTGTCTTCTATTGAGCTTCTCATCATTGATCAAGCTGACATTTACCTGATGCAGAACTGGGAGCATGTCTTGCATTTGATGAACCACATGGACCTACTGCCCTTGGACTCACATGGGGTGGACTTTTCTCGAGTGCGCATGTGGAGCCTCAATAATTAGTCCAAGTACTATCGTCAGACGCTGCTGTCTGGGGCCCTGCAGGATGCCCAGATCAACTCTGTGTTCATCAAATACTGCGTCCATGGGCAAGGCCAGGTGGCTGTGAGGAACGTCCCGATGACAGGCTGCATCAGTCATGTCCTGGTGCAGCTCCCACGTGTCTTCCAGAGGATGGAAGCTGAAAACCTAGCTTCAGTGATTGATGCCAGGTTTAACTTTTTCGTCAACAAGATTTTGCCTCAGTATCGTGATGCAGTCATGTCTCACACGCTTATCTATGTCCCCTCCTACTTGGACTTTGTGCGTCTCCGAAATTACTTCAAGAAGGAGGAACTGAACTTCACTCATATCTGCGAGTGTGCCCAGAAGTCTGGTGTCTCCAGGGCCAGACACTTCTTCCTTCAAGGAGAGAAGCAGTTCCTGCTCCTCACAGAGCGCTTCCATTTCTACAAAAGATACACAATAAAAGGCATCAGGAACCTGATTTTCTATGAACTGCCAACATATCCCCACTTCTACAGTGAAGTCTGTAACATGCTGCAAGCCACCACCAGAGGAGAGGAAGCTGCCTGGACCTGCACTGTCCTCTACTCCAAGTACGATGCCCAGAGGTTGGCTGCTGTGGTCGGGGTCGAGCGGGCTGCACAGATGCTGCAGTCCAAGAAGAACGTCCACCTCTTCATTACTGGAGAGAGATGAGAATTGGTTGGACAGGAAATGGTGTTTGGTGTGATATGTCATGCTTGGTTCTGTGTCACTTGGACCTGATTCTGATCACTTACACAAAGAAGGGCTGCAACAAGGAAGGAGCACCAGACAGGTTCTTATCAGATACTTCTTTCTTTTCAGATCATATATACCTGAAAAGTTCAGTGTAAACCAGATTTTGGTAAAACCCATCTTTCAGAGGTCAGGGGAGAGCTCATGGGACTCTGAGAAGTTGATAGAAGGAAACTTCTACTTGTGAATTTTTTTGGACGCCATAAATTCTTTTGTTGTGACTTCACCTCTAATTTATTACACTTGGTAAATTCTTAAAAAAAAAAGAACGAAAAGAATTGACTCAATCTACACTACCAGCTCTGCAGGGGTAGTGTGAAAGCAGCATAGACAATATGTAAACAAATGAGTGTGGCTGTGTTTCAATAAAACTTTATTTATAAAAACTGGTGGTGGGCCAGATTTGGCCTATGGGTTCTAGTTTGCTGATCCCTGATATAAAGAACTCTTAAAAATTGAGAAACATGGGCCTAAAAACCTCATTTTAAAAATGTGGGAGCAACCTAAATGTCCATTGACAGATGAATGGATAAAGAAGATGTGGTACATATATACAATGGAATACTACTCAGCCATCAAAAAGAATGAGATAATGCCATTTTCAGCAACAGGGATGCAACTAGAGATTATCATACTAAGTGCAGTAAGTCAGAAAGAGAAAGACAAACACCATATGATATCACTTATATATGAAATCTAAAACCTGACACAAATGCATCTACGAAACAGAAACAGGCTCACAGACGTAGAAAACAGACTTGTGGTTTCCAAGGGGGATGGAGGGTGGGGGAGGGATGGAGTGGGACGCTGGGGTTAGCATATGCAAGCTATTATATATGGAATGGATAAACAATGGAAAAAAATATTTTAAAAAGAATGTATGTATATGTATAACTGAATCACTGCTGAACAGCAGAAATTAACACAACATTGTGAATCAACTATACTTTAATACAAAACAAATTTAAAAAATGGGAAGACATGAACAGGTAATTCACAAAAAGAAAAAGAGATGTACGATGGCCACCAAATATATTTTTAAAGCTCAAACTTACTTACAATTAGCAAAATGCACATTAAAATAACACCAAGATGCCATGTCTCATCTATCAGACTGGTAAAAATTAAAAGTGTGACAATATGTTATGTTGGTGAGGCTGTGGGGAAAAAAGCACTCTAGTATATTTCTGTTGGGAACACAAACTGCTTCAATCCTTCTGGCGAGGAATTGGGTAATATCTAACTAGACTACATTTGTTCTTACCTCTTGAGGCAGCAATCCTACATCTAGAAATCCACCTTAAAGATCTCCAACAAAAGGAAGACTATGAATGGATATGGAATGATTTCATACTGTTAAATGAAAAAAGTGAAGCTTTAAAGAGTGTCTAGAAAGAAGGGGATATAAGAAGACATACATGTCCTTGCAAAAGAAATACAGGAGGATACACTTGAAACTAAAGAGCTCACTTACTTACAGGGGATAGGTGGGAAAGGGACAGGATAGTAGGGACAAGGAGATAAGTGACGCTTCTCTGAATATACCTTTTTGTGTAGCTTTGATTCATGAAACCATACTGTTTCACATCCTCCAAAAAAATTAAAATTAACTACAATGTGGAGTGAACCCTAAATGACATATACGCTAACAAATGAACATACCTATATTAAAAATGAATAGTATAACGGCACTGAAGAGGATGGGAAAGGAAAGAAATTAGCCTAAGTATTTCAGTTATCAGTAGAGGGCATAGAAAGACACTGGAGGAGGAAGAGACTTCTCTTCCTAGCTCTGGTGTGCTGCTCTCACCAAGTTCCTGCAGCACCCATGGCTTCTGCAGTGCATCCCTAGGTGGACAGTAGCACCCAGCGGCCATAAGCATGTGGCACATCCCATAAACGTCTTCCCCCGTCATCCCAGAGGGCAGACTTCCATCAAGCCCTGCCAACCAGCTCAGCAAACTTCTCTGCCATCCAATGGGTCTTGGTCGTGCCCTTTCCAATTAGATCAAATTCTAAGCCGGGGTGGAGAGATGGGGAGTGGCCTCTTTCTCAGGTGCTTTATCTCAGCACTAGGGATAAAGGCTACTCCCTATATTTGCTATTCTTTGGAGTGCTCTTTACCTCTTAGTAGCCAATCTCCCATTCCTCCAATTCCCTGTTATAGTTAATTACTTATATTAAACATGCTCTCTTCAAACTCCTGTGTGATTTGTCTCTTGATTGGGCTCTAAGAATATACTAGGTAACACTGGAGTGTTCTGCCTAGTCAGTGAGCACATTTAGTGCCCAGATCCTGTTTCTCAATACCATTCTCCAATAAAAGGAGTTAGGACTTCTTGGAGAAGTGCTTGAGTCCAGGGCTGGAGCAGGGAAACTACAAAATGAACCTGAAACATCTTGTGGTGCCAAAAAGTAAGAACGTACTCAAAAAAGGCAGGGCATGTCAAAAAGATACAGAAGCCAACCCAGAGGAGCTCCTAATGGCCAAAGCTAGAGATCTGAGCAACAAAACATAAACAATAGTATTGGATTATAACCCATGAAATAAAAATGAATATCCATAAGTCCATACCAGTATAAATACATGAGTGAATAAACTAATAAATGGGAGAGATGAGACAGATAACTTGGAGAATTTCAAATAATGTGTGTAGATATTTCCCCGTCCAGGAGGTAGTGGTTAACATCCTCTCCCCATCCCTGGGTGTGCTTAGTGACTTGCTTCCTAAGACTGGAGTATAGAAAGGGGGTGGGGAGTAACTTTATAGTGGAGAAAGCTGGCAAACCTCTGCCAAGGGAGTGATCAAGGTTAACATTATTGGGGATAAGTCAGGTTGATAGCATGTACCCCTGATATGAAGTGATGAGAATGGTACTTCACTTCTGTGGTATTCTTCCCAAAATCTCAAACCCTAGTCTGGTAATGAGAAAAATGTCAGATAAGACCAACTGAAGAATGTTGTATCAATCACTTGACCAGTACTCCTAGAAACTGTCAAGGTCATCACAAACAAGGAAAGTTTGAGAAACTCACAGTCTAGGGGAAGCCAAAGAGACATGATGAATAAATGTAATGTGCTGTCCTGGATGAGATCCTGCAACAGAAAAAAAAACATTAGTTTAAAACCAAAGAAATGCAAATAAAGTGTGTAGTTTAGTTAACAGTAATGTACCAATGTTGGTTCCTTAGTTGTGACAAACATACCATAGCAATGTAGGATGTTAACGATAGGGAAAACTATCTTTGAGACTTTTCTATAAATCGAAAGCTATTGTAGTTTTTTAAAGTTTATTTAAACAATAAAAAAAAGGACACAGGAGCCAACCTGAAGGAGCTCCCAATAGCCACAGCTGGGACAATGTGAGCAACACAATAAATAATGCTAGTTCAGTAGCTCCCCCCTTATCCATGGGGGATATGTTCCAAGATCCCCAATGGATGCCTGAAACCACATATTGTACCGAACCTTATACATACTATTTTTCCCTATACACATACATACCTATGATAAAGTTCAATTTATAAGTTAGGCACAGTAGAGAATAGCCAAACTGCCAGCATCACTACTCCTGCACTTTGGGGCCATTATTAAGTAAAATAATGGTTACTTGAACACAATCACTGCTATATTGCAACAAACGGGTGGGATACACTGGATGAAGGGATGATTCACAGCCCCAGGCAGGACGAAGCGGGATGGCGGGAGATTTAATCACACCACTCAGAATGGCACACAATTTTAAAACTTATAAATTGTTGGTTTCTGGAATTTTCCATTTAATATTTTTGGACCACATTTGACCATGGGTAACTGAAACTGTGGAAAACTAAACTGCAGATAAGGAGGGGCTACTGTATTGGAGGATAACCCAGAGAATAAAATAAATATCCATGAGTCCATACTGATATAAATTAAAAAGTGAATAAAAAAACAATAAATAAGTGAGAGGGGAGGGACAGCTCTTTCTTAGAGAATAATCCCAATTAATAAATGTAGAAGGAATGAAGGAAATACAAAACCACTATTGGGCAAACACCACGGTAATAATTGTTGTAGGCAAGATCCACTGATAAATGCTAAAATTAGTGGGCAAAAGATTGAATAGCAACAGAATATTCGCATAGTCTCAAAGTATCTTCCCCAAGGTATTTATTAAGTACAATGCGAAAAATAGAAACTTTACAATGGAGAAACCAGCAGATATTACCTTAACCAAATAATCAAGTTTAACATCGACATCACGTACCTCCTCAAGAAGTGCACTGAGGACATTTCTGTGGCATTCTTGCTAAAATGCAAAACCACAATCTAATCATGAGAAAATAACAGACAAACCTAAGTTGAGAGACATTCTACAAAATACCTGAACTGTACTTTTCAAAAGTGTCAAGGTCATTAAAGACAAGGATAGACGGAGGAACAGTCAAAGTTTGGAGAAGATCTTGAAACAAAAAGAACACTAGTGGCAAAAATGGTGAAATTTGAATTAGGTCTATAGCTTATTTAACAGTATTGTGCTGGGGGAAAGCAGCTCTGGTGGGGATCAACTGAGCATGTGCACAGAGCCAGTGAGGACTGAAGGGCCTGTGCGGGGCATCAGGGGGTAGCGTCTCCCTGACTGGGGCCGGTGGTCACCCCGACCCAGACCTCGCTCGCAGACACCCTGCAGGGAGCTGCCTCCCCCTCCTCTAGGCTGTGGGGCTGACCCTCCCATCTCACCTTTCTTCCATCGGCTGCACCACATTTTCCACTGAAACAGGAAGGGCTCTGGATGTGGGACACCAGCCACGTAGTGCTCATGCAGCAGGAAGATGGTGACCTGTCTCAGGGACACCAAGTCTGGAATTTGCCTCTGCCCTGAGGCCCTGGTGATCAATATCAGGTACCTCATTTAATTTTCACTGCAACCTTGTCAGCTACCTGACAATGATCATCATTTGGACCATTTGACAGTAGAAGCAGCGGAAGCACAGTGAGGTGAAGTCGGTTGCCCAAGGTCACACTGCTAGCAAGTAGAAGGACCAGGAAATACTTAAGCCAAGTTCAGCTGACTCCAAAGTGCCCATACTCAGTCACTCTGCGATTCTTTTTTTTTTTTTTTTTTTTTGGCCGTGCCACGCGGCATGTGGGATCTTCCCCAACCAGGGATCAAACCCATGCCCCCTACATTGGGAGCGCGGAGTCTTAACCACTGGACCACCAGGGAAGTCCCTGTCACTCTGCGATTCTGAACCCCATGCAGGGTTGGCTCCCAATAAACAATATTCCTATTTTCCATTGTCTTCAAAGTGCTCAGGCTGAGGGGAGACAACATCTTGTGTGCATAAACTGAGCTTCTGCATGTTTCAGTGCACGTCCAGGGCAACCTACCTGGTCCTCCCTCTTCTGACAGAGATGAAAACTCAAACTCACCCTCCCCACCCACTTCTTAGACACTGAAAACCAGGTGTGCACCAGGTCCTCCAGTGATTGACGAACTCAGGAAAGTTGATCTCTGGTCATGTGAGGTCCCAAATCCCTGGGACCATGCCCCTGATTCCTCTGGCTGCCAATCATTCACTGACCAGCAGAAGCCACCCATGGCTGAACTACAGGGACTGCCAGTGGACACTTCAAAGTCCCCCAATCACTGGCATGGCCAGGCTCTTCATATCACTAATCCACAGTGATGACCACAGAAACCCTGAATAATGCCCAACACAGGCACACCAGTTCCACACTCCCAGCAGGTTTCCAATCATCCATCTTCCCAGACTGCCAGTTACTGACCCGCATAGTTTCTAAAACCGAAACTATGGAGCAGCCAAACACTGAGCTTTCCTGAAGGATGTTATGACTTTCATTTCAGAAACCAACTCATTGCCCTTCATGGATGTGCATAGCAACATTATTCATAATAGCTCCAAACTATCCAACAACAGGTGACTAGGTTAACAACCCTGGTACATCCATACAATGAAATACTATTCAGCAATAAAAAGGAACAAAAAAACTGATACATGCAACAGCATGGAGGAATCTCAAAAGCAATATGCTGTGTAAAAGAAGCCACAAAGAAAAGAGTACAATCTGTATGATTCCATTTACTTGAAGTTTAGAAAAGCAAAACTAATCTATTGTGATAGAAGTCAGAATAATGGTTACTAATGGGTGGGGAGGATTGACTGGGTAGAGATCATGATGAAACTTTCTGGAGTGATAGAAATATCTTGGTACGGGTTGAGGTTACATGGGTCTATATATTTGTGAAAACTCAACACCCTACATACCCTAAGATGGTAGCATTTTATTGTATGTAAATTATACCCCAATAAAGAAAATAATCAGAAATACTGTGGGAATGTTTATTTTGGATCTGTTTGTACCAGCAAGATAGTTACTTGTATGCACGTCTATGTAAAATCTGCTGGATACTGACTCTTGGGAAAAGATCTGCTGGGAACCAACGGAAATGGAGATCATGGGAAGAGACTGACAAACAGCTCCCACTGTTCCACCTTACTGCAGCCCTCTCTCCTTGAGTGAGGATTTTTCTTGCACACAAACCAAGTAAGTTGTGGGGAACCATGCACCTCAAAAAGTTCACGAGATGAAATGTCCTCTCAGTTACTGTAGGAGGCTTTCCAGTGTCATTCATTCAGCACATATTTATGGCACTAACCCTGGTCCAGGCATTGTTGAGGTGTGAGGAAGACAGCATCAAACAAAATGGAGGGCTTCCCTAGTGGCGGCGCAGTGGTTGAGGGTCCGCCTGCCGATGCAGGGGACGTGGGTTCGTGCCCCGGTCCGCGGGGATCCCACGTGCGGCGAAGCAGCTGGGCCCGTGAGCCATGGCCGCTGAGCCTACGCGTCCGGAGCCTGTGCTCCGCAACAAGAGAGGCCACAGCAGTGAGAGGCCCGCGTATCGCAAAAAAAAAAAAAAATATATATATACAAAAAACAAAAAAAACAAAATGGATCCATCCCCTCTACTCAGGCAGCTATCACTCAGTCCCCAACGCCTTCAGGTGAGACTTCAGGCAGGGAGAGGACCACAGAGGAAGATCCCATGGGTGCAAACGTTAGAAAATTAGAATCTGTCAAAGCATCAATATGCTTGGGAAAAACAGACCTATGCCTCTTGGAAAAGATGTGGGTTAGTATTATTCTGAGGTAAATCCTGTGTTCTAAGTTTTGTTGTTTTTTAAAAAACTTTTCTTTTATTGAGGGATAATATACACAGTAAGGTATATAATGTGCTCACATATTAAGTGTACAATTTGATGAGTTTTGACAACTCATTCAAATCAGAATATAGAATAGTCCCCAGAAGTCTCCCTCATGATACTTCTGGTCTATACACCGCCTCCAACCTGAGGTAACCACTGACCTTCTTTATGTCACCATGGACTAGATTTGCCTGTTCTGGAGTTTCAGGTAAACATACAGTACAGAGGCATGCATATGGAGTTATAGAGTGATATGGAGTTTAGATATATGGGGTCACACAGTATGGTCTTTTGCGTCTGGCTTCCTTCACTCAGCATAACACTTTTGAAACTCATTTGTATTGTATGTCAGCACTTTTGCTTCTTTTTATTGCTGAGTAATTAGCCACTGTATGGATGTATCACAATTTGTTTATCCATTCACCAGCTGATGGATATTTGGACTGTTTCCTGTTTTGCCCTATTACGAATGAATTCTAAGACTTACCAGATGCATTATAACTCCATCCTTGACTTATTTCTTGCATTATAGATGGTCGGGAGGAAAAACAGGAAGCCCAAAGTCACTGAAAGAGAAAGAAAATGCAACTTGGAAAGGAATGTGGTTGTGAAGCTGGCCATGGTCCTCATGGCTAATACAGGGTAGCTAGAAAGATAAACTAATAAAAAAGTTTCGACAGGGTTTTAAAAAAATTTTTTTACCAACTTCAGGAAAGGAGAGTGAGAGCTTTCCAGAACAAGTCCCCCCAACAAGGTGTCAAAGTGAAGGGATTTCTGCACACCACAAAACAGGGCTTTTCTGTGATATATTATGGGTAGGTTGGACAGGGAGAGATCCTAGGTCCAGTTACATGTTCAGCTGATGAGAATAGAAAATGTTAGGAGAAGACAAAGAGGCAGAGGACCTAGGCATGAGCATTCCAGATCCCAATTAGGGCATAATTATGTTCAGTCTTTCCCAGAGCTTATGGGACATAACTCTTGGGGTGGCAATGAGGAAGAGAGAAAACACTTGGAGTACCTCATCCTACATAATTGGCCACAAGTGAACGTAGTGTCCACATTCTGCTATGATAAATATGTCATTCCTGTTGCACATATTATGAAAACTTCATGTGACAGCTCTGTTTTCCATGGCCCAGGGCACTCATAAGCCCCTCACAGAATAACAGTGACCTGCTGAGAGCCTAGAAAGGTAATGGGATTTGGGAAGGGAGATCCCGCTGAACCTTGGCATTTCATCTAGGCAGAACCAGTGATGGAAGTGATGGGCAGAAAAAACTTTCCAACACATGCACTATATAGTTTATTCCCAACTATATCCCCAAGGGATAAAGATTTTTATTGCCGTTTTACTAATGAGAAAACTATAGCTTATAACTGAACCACTTTTCTGTACACCTGAAACTAGCATAACATTGTTAATCAACTGTACTCCAATATAAAATTAAAAGTTTATAAAAATAGGACTACCATATGACCCAGCAATCCCACTACTGGGCATATACCCTGAGAAAACCATAATTCAAAAAGAGTCTTGTACCACAGTGTTCATTGCAGCACTGTTTACAATAGCCAGGACATGGAAGCAATCTAAGTGCCCATTGACAGATGAATGGATAAAGAAGATGTGGCACATATATACAATGGAATCTTACTCAGCCATAAAAAGAAACGAAATTGAGTTATTTGTAGTGAGGTGGATGGACCTAGAGTCTGTCATACAGAGTGAAGTAAGTCAGAAAGAGGAAAACAAATATCATATGCTAACACATATATATGGAATCTAAAAAAAATAAATGGTTATGAAGAACCTAGGGGCAGGACAGGAATAATGTAATGATGCAGATGTAGAGAATGGACTTGAGGACACAGGGAGGGGGAAGGGTAAGCTGGGACGAAGTGAGAGAGTGGCATGGAGTAATATATACTACCAAATGTAAAATAGATAGCGAGTGGGAAGCAGCTGCATAGCACAGGGAGATCAGCTCGGTGCTTTGTGACTACCTAAAGGGGTGAGATAGGAAGGGTGGGAGGGAGACGCAAAAGGGAGGAGATATGGGGATATATGTATATGTATAGCTGATTCACTTTGTTATAAAGCAGAAACTAACAAAACATTGTCAAGCAATTATACTGCAATAAAGATGTTTAAATAAATAATAAAAGATAAGGAAACTGAAATAAACAAATAAATAAAATTAAAAGTTAAAAAAAGAAAAGGAAACTATAGCTTAGAGAGATTAGATTAACATGTCTGAATTCACATAAATTCTGTGGTAGAGTCAAATATCTCTCAGCGCAGGAGTGATATCTGAAGGTGCTCAGTAGAGACATCTCGTCTGAGTTGTCCCCCGACATCCTAGCCAAGTACAAGTGATAGTTGAGAGCAGTAATGTATGATATACATTAGATTTCTTTTCTTTTTCCCTACTAGTACTATCAACTTCTGTCTTGTATGTCTTGAGACTATTTTTTTCATTTTTAAAAAATTTTATTGAAGTACAGTTGATTTACAATGTGTTAATTTCTGCTGTACAGCAAAGTAACTCGGTTATACATATATATATTCTTTTTCATATTTTTTTCTATTATGATTTATCACAGGATATTGAATATAGTTCCCTGTGTTATGCAGTAGGACCTTGTTGTTTATTCATCCTATATATAATAGCTTGCATCTGCTAATCCCAAACTCCCAATACTTCCCTTCCCCACCACCTTCCCCTTGGCAACCACAAGAGACTATTACATATTAATGCGTATGATTTTAGAATTAAAACTTCTTAGTGAATTGAACTTTTTATCATTATGCAGTTATTCTCTTTATTTTTAGTATTTTTTGCCTTAAAGTCTGTATTGTCTGCTATTAATATAACCACACCATCCTTTGACTTTCCACCTTTTCTGTCCTTATGTTTTAGATGTCTCCCATAAACAGATGGTAACTTGCATTTTTTATCCCAGTGACAAAATTTAATCTTTTAGCTGGCGAATTTCTTCTATTATATTTATTGTGATTATTAACATATTTGCATTTATTTCTACCATCTTATTGCATGCTTTCTATTTGTCTTATTTTTTCTATAGTTTTTAAAATTTTATTTTTGGTTGCGTTCAGTCTTCATTGCTGCACGTGGGCTTTCTCTAGTTGTGGCGAGCGGGGGCTACTCTTCGTTGCAGTGCATGGGCTTCTCATTGTGGCACCTTCTCTTGTTGCAGAGCATGGGCTCTAGGCATGTGGGTTCCAGTAGTTGCAGCACACGGGCTCAGTAGTTGCAGCATGTGGGCCCTTAGAGTGCGTGGGCTCAGCAGCTGCGGTGCTTGTGCTCTAGGGCGCGTGGGCTTCAGTAGCTGTGGCACAAGGGCTCAGTAGTTGTGGCTCGTGGGCTCTAGAGCACAGGCTCAGTAGTTGTGGCGCAAGGGCTTAGTTGCTCCATGGCATATGGGATCTTCCCGGACCAGGGATAAAACCAGTGACCCCTGCCTTGGCAGGTGGATTCTTAACCACTGCACCACCAGGGAAGTCCCTTTTCTATTTTTGTTTGTTTATTTTTCTTGCTTTCTAGCTCTTTTTTAAGACCAAAGTTTTTTTGTTCTCAATTTTCTATCATTCCATTTTTCCTGCTCTGACTTGTAAGTTGTTCATGTCTATTCTTCTAAAGGCTATTTGAACTATTAAGCATCCATAACTACATAAATGTCTGTGAGTATTTTTACCTATATCAAAATAGTACAAAGGACTAGAAAATTTTAAATCCAGCCTGACTTTTCACCTGTTTACAAAAGGCACAATAAAAACCTAAATTTCCAGAAAGATTGAAAGTAAAAGAATGGAAAAAGTAAACATGGTTAAAATGGCACATTTTATGTTATATATATTTTACCACAATAAAAAAGAATGGAGATGTACCAAATAAACAATAACAAAAAAGCTGATATAGTATATTGATACTAGACAAAACAGACATTAAGGGCAAAAAGAAATGCTGTCTTTCCTGACTGTCTCCAATTCCTGTCCTTCCACTTTCTCTCTAATCCACTCCAATCAAGATTTTGCCCCTATCACTACTTAGACAAAGTCACCAATGACCTTCACAATTTTCAGTCCAAAACTAATTCCTCATCTTACCTGACCCTATCAGTATTTGATAAAGTTGATCCCTCTCTTCTTGAAACATGTTAATCACTAATTTCCTAGATATGATTTTCTTATTTCTCCACTCTCCCAGTCTCCTTTACATGTTACTCCTCATCTCCCCAAGCTGTAAAAGTTGAAGTACCCCTGGGATCAGTCCCCAGATCTCGTCTCTTTCCTATCTATACTCACTCTCTAGGTGATAACATCTAGTCTCATGGCTTTGAGTACCACTTATAGGCCCAAGACATTCAAATTTATATCTATAGCTTTACCTCTACATCCAGACTCATGGAAAACTGCACACAGACATTCTCCACTTAGATGCCATCTAGGCATGTCTAATTTAACATGTTAAGAACCAAACTCCTTTCTCCTCACCGCTGCCACCCATGCCTACTGTTCTCACAGCCTTTCCCCTTGAGGAACTAGAAACTATGATATTCTGATTTGCTCATGTCAGAAATACTTAGCTGCTACTTTTGTGTCATTTTTTACTTCTTTTTTTCTCTCACATACCACATCCAACCCATCAGAAAATATTGTCAGTTCTATCTTAAAAATATATCCAGAATCTGACAACTGCTGCCACCCTAGTCCAAACCACTATTATCTCTCACCTGGATTTCATAAAAGCCTTCTAACTGGTCTTCCTGCTTCTGCCTTCATCCCTCTATAGTTGATTCTAAACATAATAGCCATAATGATCCTTTAAAACCATATGTGATATCATTGATATCTCTGCTCAGAACCGTCTAATGGATCCCCACCTCACTGAGAGTTAAAAGGCAAAGTTCTTATGGCAACTTATAAGGCCTTATATGGTCAGGACCCGCTACATCTCTGATTTTACTTCCTTCCACCCTTGCCTTTATTTGCTCAAATTCAGGCTCACTGTCCTCCTTGCAATTGCTGGAACACCCCAGCCCAGCTTCAGAAACTTTGCTTTCTCAATTCACTTTGGTCTCTTTTCAAATCCCTTAACTGGGAGGTTTTCCTTGCCCATCCTCTACAGAATATTAACCTCAACCTCCCCACTCTCTATCTCCCTCTGCATCCTCTTTCACTGCATTTACTGGTTTATCATCCAACTACTCCCACCCCACCCCACCCCCGGCACTATAATGTAAGCACCATGAGGGCAAGATGAATGAATGAAAATTCACTGTTAGTGCAAAAAGATGATTGCTACATAAGAATAAAAGGAACAATTAACCAGAAAGAAATGAAATGTTCAAACTTCTTTGTACTTAGTAACACGGCCTCAGGAAAAAGAAAAGAGAAAAAGATATCAAGATTACAAGGAGAATTTAACAATCCATAATCATAAAAGAAGATTTGCAACACATGTCTAGCAGCAAGTGACAGGTAGAAATAAAAATTCAATAGTACAGGGCTTCCCTGGTGGTGCAGTAGTTGAGAGTCCGCCTGCCGATGCAGGGGACACGGGTTCATGCCCCTGTCTGGGAAGATCCCACATGCCGTGGAGTGGCTGGGCCCGTGAGCCATGGCCACTGAGCCTGCACGTCCGGAGCCTGTGCTCCACAACGGGAGAGGCCACAACAGTGAGAGGCCCGCATACCACAAAAAAAAAAATTCAATAGTACATATCATACTTGAAAACACATTTAAGTGCGTTTAACACAAGCACAATCTAATAGACATATATAAGAAGTTTTGTAATAAAATTATAGAATATACATTTTTTCAACTACACATGGATACTTTTTTTAACCTATTCCGGGGTTTTATTCAGCTGTGATAGACACCATCCTACACACAAAATGGTGACTTAAACCGAAAGCAAGTTTACTTTTATCATGTCACAAGAAGTGCAGAAATAGGCAGTCTAGGATTGATGCAACCACTCAAAGATGGCATTGTGGAGCCAAGATGTGTTTTTTGTAACTCCATCCTTAGCCTGTAGTTTTAATCCTTGTCATGGACCAAATATTTGTGTCCTCCCAAAAGTTGTATATTGAAACCCTACCTCCCAATGTGATGGTATTAGGAAGTGGGGCCTTTGGGAGGTAACTAGGATTAGATGAAGTCATAGGGTGGAGCACTCATGAATGGGATTAGTGGCCTTATAAGTGTCACAAGAGAGTTTGCTTCTTCTGGTCCGCTCTCAACCATGTGGGGATACAACTAGAGGTTGACAGTCTGCAACCCAGAAGAGGGGTCTCACCAGAACCCAATGTGCTGGCACCCTGATCTCAGACTTTTAGCCTCCAGAACTGTGAGAAATAAATATCTGTTGTTTATAAGCCACCCAGTTTATGGTATTTTGTTATAACAGCCTGAGCAGACTAAGATAATCCTTGTGGCTATAAAAGGGCTCCTCCAACCCTAGGCATTGAGCCTACTTTCCTGACAGGAACAGTGGGAAGAGGCAAAGAGAAAATTGTGAAGAGAGTAAGCCTGATGACACACTTCCCTTTTCAGGAGTTTCTTTGAAGCACCACCCAGTGATTTTTTTAAAAAATTTTTATTGGAGTATAGTTCATTTACAATGTTGTGTTAGTTTCAGGTGTACAGCAAAGTGAATCAGTTATACATATACATATATCCACTTTTTTTTTTTAGATTCTTTTTTTTTTTTTTTTTTGCGTTATGTGGGCCTCTCACTGTCATGGCCTCTCTCGTTGCGGAGCACAGGCTCCGGACATGCTGGCTCAGCGGCCATGGCTTATGGGCCTAGCCGCTCTGCGGCATGTGGGATCTTCCTGGACCAGGGCACGAACCCATGTCCCCTGCATCGGCAGGTGGACTCTCAACCACTGCGCCACCAGGGAAGCCCTTTTTTTAGATTCTTTTACCACCCAGTGATTATGCCAACTTTCCACTGGCCAGGACTATGGATTTTAGGCTGCAAAGAAATGGCTGGGATAGAAATTATATTTTATAGTACATGTTACTAAGCTAAGAAAAATCAGGGTTTCCTAAGCACAGAAGAAGGGGAGAATGGATAATAAGTAGTTAGAAGTATTTGCTACTTTCAGCTATGACAGAAAACAAGTCCCAACAAATATCAAAGAATCAATTTAATAAAGGCAGTGTTCTTTGTACAAAATTTGATGTTACAAAACAAAAATGTTATTGAAATATCCACATACTAATATTACATAAAATACCGGTAAATAATCCACGGATCACTTAAATTGCCATTGTGGAGATTTGATGATATTTATAATGAACCCTTAATGCAAATGCTATATAAGCCTTGTGTGATGTAATGAAGGACTTAGTTAAAGGGACACTTATAGTCTTAAAAGTTTACATTGCAAAAGAACAAAAATTAATGACTTTAGTGGTCCACTCTGAAGATGAGACACTGACAAAGGCAATTACATATCCATAATATTTATAAAGTCTTGCTCCCATTTTAACTCCTTTTATGCACAGTAAGTGAAAACATCCACAGTTTCCCTCCAGCATGAGTCCTCACATGTTTCCTAAAGGAAGAATAATCACCAAAGGCTTTCCCACAGAACTTGTGTGGATGGAAAGAATCAATAAACAATCTGTAATAGGAATAGAAAAGAGTTTCATTTGAGCCAAACTGAGAACAATAGCCTGGGAGACACAGATTCAAGAAGCACTGAACTGTGTTCTACAGGACTACAGAATGGGAGAAGGGGGTGTTATAATGGCAAAAAACACAAAATTTCATAAGTTGTTTGTTAAGAATTAGGATTGGAGCTAGCAAGAACTAAGTGTGCTTGTTAAGTAAGGATTTGTTGGGGTCTGAAATGGTTGCATAGTTACAAGAGACCTTGAAACCATAAGGTTGCAGCTGGCAGCTGCTAGCAGGATATTATTTTGAGGACGGCTGGTGGTGTCCTTGAGTCTGACACAGTTCAGAAAATTCAAGTTCTCAGTGATGCAGGAATGTGTCTGAAACCACATCCACAGTGGCCACTTAGCTTCATTTTGGATTCCTGAACCACAGTTACTCCATTTTGATTTTTAAATGCATTCTTTTCTTTAATGGTTAAAACAGATATACAATGTATGTTTGACAGGCCACAAAACAGGCTGTAATAATTAATATAAATTTAAGTTAAATCATGTATAAGCTAGAACGACTTCCACATACCTCAACATGTGAAAATTTCTTCCATCACTTGCATTCATAGAGGTTTCTCCCCAGTATGTATTATCCTGAGCTCTCAGACGGAAGTCTTTTCTACATTGATTATACTCATAAGATTTTTCTCCAGTGCAATCTTCATGTGACTCCTAAGGGAAGTAGAACAACTAGAGACATTTTCAGGATAACTTTCATAGAGTTTCTCCTCATTATATATTCTCTTCTGCTGTTTAAGGTAAGAGTTTGTGCTGGAGGCTTTCCCACATTGATTTCACTCATACCATTTGCTCTTCTGTGAATTCTCATGTATGCCTTAATGGATATACTTACACCAAAGGTCTTTCCACACAGAATTTATCCAAAGGATTTCTCTCCAGTGTAAGGGTTTTTTTTAATAAATATTAAAAATTTATTTATTTTTGGCTGTGTTGGGTCTTTGTTGCTGTGCATGGGCTTTCTCTAGTTGCGGCAAGTGGGGGCCACTCTTCATTGCAATGTGTGGGCTTCTCATTGCAGTGGCTTCTCTTGTTGCAGAGCATGGACTCTAGGTGTGGGCTTCAGTAGTTGTGGTGTGTGGGCTCAGTAGTTGTGACTCGCAGGCTCTAGAGTGCAGGCTCAGTAGTTGTGGCACACGGGCTTAGTTGCTCCAAGGCATATGGGATCTTTCTGGACCAGGGATCAAACCCGTGTCCCCTGCACTGGCAGGTGGATTCTTAACCACTGCGACACCAGGGAAGTCCCTCTCCAGTGTAAGTTTTCACATGCTTCCTAAGAGAAGGGAGATCCCTGAAGGCTTTCCCAAAGTCATTGCATTCATAGATCTTTACCCTGGTATGTATTCTCCTGTGCTGAGTAAGGTTAGTCCTCATGTTGGAATTTCAAAAGAAATATTATATTAATTGGGTTTCTCTCCAGAATACACTCTCCTGTTAATGAAGAGATGAGCTATGACTGAAGAAATTCTTCTATTCATTACCTTCATTGGAATTCTCCCCTTCTGTTATATATACAGTGGACATTATATTTTTTAATGATTTCCTGTGGGTGTATATGGTTCCTGCCTTAAGTTTTTTTCTTTTTCAGGTTGAAAGGGTAACTCTTCTGCAATAAGGCTCTATCATGCTCATTATCTTCATATGGAGATTTTCTGATAATTGTTTAAGGCTGAATTATTTTATAAACACTCAATATCTGAGTCAAATTAATGGAAATATGTATGTATGAATTCCCAGTGAAAAACATGTTTTGAGCTAAGTTAATAATATTTATAGTATCTTTCCTGAGATACTGCTTTCTCCTGTGTGAATTCCACTTGCCTAAATGAATTTCCCAGTTCTTAGATTGCATATTAGTTTCCTGTTGCCTCTTTAAGAAGTTACTACAAATTTAGTGGCTTAAAACAACACAAATTTTTAATCTCACAGATCTGGAGGTCAAAATCTGAAATCAGTTTCACTGGGCTAATGTCAAGGTGTTGGCAGGGCTGGTTCTTTCTGGAAGCTCTGAGGAAAGAATCTGTTTCCTTACCTTTTTCAGCTTGTAGTGGCCACCTGTATTCCTTGAGTATGGGTCTTTCCTCCATCTTCAAAACCTGATTCTCTCATCACATTGCCTTCTCTTCTGTAGTCAAAACTCTCTCAGCTTCCCTTGTATAAGGACACTTGTGATTATATTTAGGGCCCACCTGGATAGTCCAGCATAGTCTCTCTGTCTCAAGATCCTTAGCTTAATCACATCTGCAAAGTCTTTTTTGCCATGTAAGGTAACATTCACAGGCTCCAGGGATTAGGACCTTGATATCTTTGGGGGTGCTATTATTTAGCCTTCCACACATGGCTTTTCTAATTCAGGGCCTTTTCAATATTCTCTTAATGTAAAGGACAAAGAATCATCCCTTGTGACTCTTACCATGACAGTTCAGGTCATTGCATGGCTGTTCCCCCAAACATCTCCCACTGAAAAGTTGACCCTGGGTGTTTAAGTAAACTCCCAATCAGAAACAAATTTGACAAATATTTAAAATGTGGAGAAAGAAACACCAGAATAAAGGTTTAGAAAGTCAACATGGGGGGTCAAAAGGTATAAACTTCTACTTATAAAATAAATAAGTCATGGGGATGTAATGTCCAAAAAAGTCAGTACAGCCAATACAGCTTTCTTCCAAATTCAAAATACAGACCCTTAATTGGAAAAGAATGCAATCATGAGCAAAGACATACTTTGAGAACTTTGGCTATATGAACGTGTTGGCAATTACAGGGATAAGGTGTAGACGTTTAGTTAATTTGCTAACAATAATTCTATGACAATTGAGACTGATGTTGACAAAAAGAAGTTATTATCAGAAATCCCCAGTGGAGGGACTTCCCTGGTGGCGCAGTGGTTAGGAATCCGCCTGCCAATGCAGGGGACACGGGTTCAATCCCTGGTCCGGGAAGATCCCACATGCCACAGAGCAAGTCAGCCTGTGCGCCACAACTACTGAAGCCCGAGTGCCTAGAGCCTGTGGTTGTCAACAAGACAAGCCACCGCAATGAGAAACCAGCACAACACAACAAAGAGTAGACCCTGCTCGCCACACTAGAGAAAGCTCACGTGCAGAAATGAAGACCCAATGAAGCCAAAAATAAATAAATAAATTTATTTTTAAAATTAAAAAGAAAGAAAGAAATCTCCAGTGGAGAGAAATTAAAAGCCCATATTAAGTGCAGAGCCCTAACCACTGAACCGCCAGGGAATTTGCTAAAATATTAAAATTAAAGAAGATAAATAGGTCTTTCTCTGGGATTTCTGTGCTGAGTTTGCATGGTTAATGTCCTATTCATGGGAAAGAGTACATGAAGTGGGATGACTGTATAGAAAATAAGACCTTCCATGAAACAGCTGCCAACATTTTCACCCTCAGGGATTATAAAGATAGGCAAGTGTGAATGTGAGAGCAGCAAATGAGCATACCAAATCTCTCATCAATCAAATAAAAGTCTTTAAAAAGGATCCCAAACTCAAATATCCATTCTGTGCTTCTAATATACTGAGGATCTCTGATCTGAAACTCATGCCCAAGCTTAGATACATATTTAAGGAATCCCAAGCATTTTAACCATGGAGGAAATAAAAAGTCAGTAAAAAAGTACAGGTCTTCATTTTCGTTGGGAAGTCATTAGACAATAAGCCTCATGATGGCAAGGATCATTTTTGTCTCATGTACTGGTGTTTTCCCAGTCCCAAGCCCACATCCTGGAACAGAATACATGCTTAAGAAATACTTGCCTCATAAATGACTAAGCGAAGGAATGATGCCATCTGTGCATATTGTCACCAGATTGCTGTAGTTCCTCAGCATCACATCTCTGTATAAGTCACGCTGAATGAGGTCCAACAGATTCCACTCCTCCCCAGGGGAAGTCCATAGCCATATACCTGAAGACTGCTGATTTTAGTAAAATCATACAGATTCTGTCTTAGTGAGATACTATATCCTTTAATGTTCATATGAGGACGAATGAGGTGATAGCCCTGTGGTATGAAGACCACATTCACAGGAAATTGAGATGGGTCTTCTCCCCTTAAGGCTCAGTGTCCACACTCACTCCCAAAGCAACCATATCCAGTCTCATGACTCTAATAGCACCTCTAACACATGCCTTAGCTTATATTTCTAATACTAGAGTTCCTCCAAACTGATTCCTCTCTTTCTCCAACACTGAGCAGAGTCCCAAGAACAATGTAGGCATGAGCAAAACACTCAGTAACTGAAAAATTATTTCCCCACTGAGAACATGGATCTCTTGAGGCAAAGACATTTTATCTCATTCTGTAGTGTCCACCGTAGCACTCAGCAGAATGTGATGCCCAGGGGAGGGCATGTCAGCCCAGGCGAAGAGTTGAATGGGAGCATTTCTGTGTAGTCCCCCCTACCCACAAGCAGCCCAGAGACCTGACAAAACATGATCAGGAACCCAGGCAGTTATTGCTGCAGTCTGTTTTAGGAAACTCCTAGCCAGGCAAAGGAGAAATGTCTACCTGGTGTCTGCTTTTTGAAAACGAATGAAATTCCTACTCACCTGTGAAAAATTTGTCATCAACCCAGAGCCATTATTTTCTCCCCTTGTGTCTCTTCAGGAGACAGGCAGGCTAATGAGACAGTGGAATCAAGAGAATACAGGCTTCTTACATTTCATAGTCACAAGCCTGGATGCTTCCACATACACTAATTTTGAGCTCCTCCTCTCTCCTTACACAGTTACACACTGCTGTCAGGGTATAAGAATTCAGGGTAGTCATGTCTCACCCAGCACCAGAAAAGAGGACTCTGGATGGCAGGCAGGGGGAGAGGGAATTGGATGAATGTGTCAAAAGGTACAAATTTCCAGTTGTATGATAAATACTAGGGATGTAATGTACAACATGATTAAGATAATTAACAATGCTGTATGTTATATATGAAAATTGTTGGGAATTCCCTGGCAGTCCAGTGGTTAGGACTCTGTGCTTTCACTGCCAAAAGCCCAGGTTCAATCACTGGTTGGGGAACTAAGATCCTACAAGCCACATGACATGGCCAAAAAAAAAAGTTGTAAGAGAGTAAATCCTGAATTCTTATCACAAGGAAAAAACTTTTTTCTTTTTCTTTTATTTTGTATCTATATGAAATGATAGATATTCACTAAGCTTATTGTGGTAATCAATCACAGCAACATGTTTTTGGATCCATCTGTTAGAGTAATGGAAATAAAAGCAAAAGTAAACAAATGGGACCTAATAAAACTTAAGAGCTTTTGCACAGTAAATGAAACCATAAACAAAGTGAAAAGAACCTACAGACTGGGAGAAAATATTTGCAAACAATGCGACTGACAAGGGATTAAATTCCAAAATACACAAACAGCTCATAGAACTCAATAACAACAACAAAAAATACACCCCAAAATCAAAAACTGGGCAGAAGACCTAAATAGACATTTCTCCAAAGAAGACATACAGACGGCCAATCGGCACATGAAAAAATGCGCAAAATCTTTAATTATTAGAGAAGTGAAAATCAAAACTACAATGAGGTATCACTTCACACCAGTCAGAATGGCTGTAATTAAAAAGTCTACAAATAATAAATGCCAGAGAGGGTGTGGAGAAAAGGGAACCCTCCTACACTGTTGATGGGAATGTAAATTGGTACAGCCACTATGGAGAACAGTATGGAGGTTCCTCGAGAAACTAAAAATGGAGTTGCCATATGATCCAGCAATCCCACTCCTGGGCATATACCCGGACAAAACTATAATACAAAAAGATACATGCACCCCAATGTTCATAGCAGCAGTATTCACAATAGCCAAGACATGGAAACAACTTAAATGTCCATCAACAGATGAATGGATAAAGAAGATGTGGTATATATATATACAATGGAATACTACTCAGTCATAAAAAAAGAATGAAATAATGCCATTTGCAGTGACATGGATGGATCTAGAGATTATCATACTAAGTGAAGTAAATCAGAAAGAGAAAGACAAATATCATATGATATTACTTATATGTGGAATCTAAAAAAAATGATACAAATGAACGTATTTATAGACTCACAGACATAGAAAACAAACTTATGGTTGCCAAGGTGAAAGGGAGGGAGGGATAAATTAGGAGTTTGGAATTAACATATGCACACTACTATATATAAAATAGATAAACAACAAGGACCTACTGTATAGCACAGGGAACTATATTCAATATCTTATAATAACCTATAATGGAAAAGAATCTGAAAAAGAATATATATATGTACATCAACTATATTCAATAAAAAAATTTAAAAACTTATTGTGGTAATTATTTCATGATGTGTGTAAGCCAAATCATTATACTGTACACTTTAAACTTGTATAGTGCTGTATGTCAACTATATATCAATAAAACTGGAGTGGGACTTCCCTGGTGGCACAGTGGTTGGGAATCCGCCTGCCAATGCAGGGGACATGGGTTTGAGCCCTGGTCCTGGAAGATCCCACATGCCGCGGAGTGGCTAGGCCCGTGTGCCACAACTGCTGAGCCTCCGCTCTAGAGCCCGTGAGGCACAACTACTGAGCCCATGTGCTACAACTACTGAAGCCTGCGCGCCTAGAGCCAGTGCTCCAAAACGAGAGGGGCCGCTGCAGTGGGACGCCCACTTGCCGCAACTGGGGAGAGTCCACGTGCAGCAACGAAGACCCAACACAGCCAAAAATAAATAAATAACTTTATAAAAAAAAAAACTGGAGTAAAAAAAGAAAAGAGGACTCTGGGCCTTGCTGCCCATGAGGAAGAGATTAACAGTTCCAGCTTGAGAATATAGCTGGCCAGGTCAACTTCATTCCCCCTTGATCCAGTGGAACCTGGAGTCCTGTATTATCACCAATCATCAACCAACAGTAATGCGACCTAAATCATTAGCTATCTCATGGCAGTGGACCAGACCACACATGGGAAAGTCTTTTAAAATGTAAAGTGCTCTACTATATTCATATTAATTGTTAAGTGCCATTTACTGAGGACTCACTGTGTGCTGGAGATTGTCCTGAGAACTTTACCTGCATTTGTCCATTTAACTCATAATTCTGCCAAGTACATATTATTCCTCCCATTTAATAGCTGAGGAAATTTGGGCACAAAGATGAATATTAACCTAAGACAGACAGGGTTATTAACATGCCCAATGGGAAAGTGGCTGAATTAGGATTTGAATGCAGGTCTGTCTGTCTCCAAAGGCTAAACTCTCCTAACCACTACATTTCTATAAAAAGAACCATAAAGTTTTGGAATTATTGGGAATGTTATGATTCCTTAACATAACTAGGAGATGGTTATACAATGTTGCTAATTCATGTGTGGTGTGTGGACTAGCAGCATGACCTGGGAACCTGTTATATAAGTGAAGAATCTTGAGCCCCAACTCAGACCTCCTATGTAAAAATGAGCATTATCCTGAACAAGATGCTCAGGGGTTTCCGGTGCATGGTTGAATTGGAGAAACACTAGGGTAGAACTCTGCTGGTCACCATAAATTACTAGCAAATGAAATGGTCTATTCCATTCTGATGTTCTGGAGCTCCTCCTGCTGGCAAAATACCTGTGTTTCAGGCCCCACTGCCTGCATTCAGGCCTTTACCTCTACTAGCTCATTTATTAAATTCAGAACTTGCTACACTGAGGCACTGAGGATTCATCAGTGAACAATCACAAATCACAGCACACATGGAGAATTTACAATCTACTGGTGGAAGGCAGAGATTAAACTAATAATAAATTATATATTGGATGATATTAAGTTCTGTTGGAAAAACATGCCAAAGACACGCACACAGCCAAAAGTATTTGTATTGAGAAGCACGACTGATTTTGAGCCAGATAAGATAAATAATTATCTTTCTGAGCAGAAAGGTAAATAACTATTTCATAGAGCACTATAAATTGAGACCTGGTTTGCTCAGAAAAATGTTATTGGGGACTTCCCTGGTGGCGCAGTGGTTAAGGAGCTGCCTGCTAACGCAGGGGACACGTTTGATCCCTGGTCCGGGAAGATCCCACATGCTGCGCGGAGCAACTAAGCCCGTGCACCACAGCTACTGAGCCTGCACTCCAGAGCCCACGAGCCACAGCTACTGAGCCCACGTGCTGCAACTAGTGAAGCCCGCACGCCTAGAGCTGTGTTGCACAATTAGAGAAGCCATCGCAATGAGAAGTCCGAGCACCACAACAAAGAGTAGCCCCCACTCACTGCAACTAGAGAAAGCCCACGTGCAGCAATGAAGACCCAACGCAGCCCAAAATTTTTTTAAAACTGTTACTGAAACACCCAAAGCATTAGAAAGAACTAGAATGTCATGGTTTTTCAAAATCTCAGGAGAGATTTCTGATGTTGGTCTACTTCAACTTACCCTAACCAGGAGATGCTGTAATCAAATAGTTCTTGGCCCCCTTCATCTGTAGAGAGCAGAACTTAGGTCTCCGCCTGAGATGTAAAGAGGCAGGGCAATGAGGGTCTAAAGAGTCCCCAAGCCAAAAATACGTTCTATTGTCATCACTCTCTATATCCATACTAAAATCTAATCAAGATAAAAACATCAGACATATCCAGATTGGGGGACATTCTATAGAATACCTGGCCAATAGTCCTCAAGACTGTCAAGGTCATGAAAAACAAGGAGGGAGTAAGAAACTGTCATAGACTAGAAGAGATTGGAGAAACATGACAATTAAATGCAACGTGGTGCCTAGATTGGATTTTAGATCAGAAAAAGAACATTAATGGAAAAGACTGCTGAAATCCAAAAAAAAGTTTGGAGTTTTACTTAACAGCAATGTATCACTGTTGGTTTATCTGTTTTTGACAAATAAACCATGGAAATGTAAAATCTTAATAATGGGGAAAATTGGGCGAGAGTTATACAGAAACTCTTCACACTATCTTTACAACCTTTCTGTAAATCTAAAATTATTCTGAATTAAAAGTTAAATAAAAAACAACCCTCAGTTCAAATACTGGCAAAAGGTTGATACTTGTTGAAGCTGGGTGGTAAGTACAAGGTGAAGTCATTTTATTCTTTTCTTCACTTTAAAGTATGTATGAGAATATCCATAACAAAACTATTTTAGAGAAAAAAGCTCATTCTGATGCTTTGAAATATTCCATAAAGCAAACACGTCACAAAATGATTTAATAAAGAAAGGAGAGAAAAGGCATCCCAAATATAGACAACAGTCACTTTAAAAGACTTACAGAATATTGTAAACAATTATGCATTAATTCAAAACGTAGTTGATACTACCTGAATCTGCACACCAATCTTAGCATTATTAAAGGCAGGATGACAGACATTGTCAGTCAACAGGAGTATATGGCAATACAAAGTACACAACGTAGATAGCCTCATCCACCAGAGAGCACACAGCAAAAGCAAAAACTACAATCCTGCAGCCTGTGGAACAAAAACCACATTCACAGAAAGATAGACAAGATGAAAAGGCAGAGGGCTTTGTACCAGATGAAGGAACAAGATAAAACCCCAGAAAAACAACTAAATGAAGTGAAGATACTCAACCTTCCAGAAAAAAAATTCAGAATAATGATAGTGAAGATGATCCAGGACGTCAGAAAAAGAATGGTGGCAAAGATCGAGAAGATGCAAGAAATGTTTAAAAAGACCTAGAAGAATTAAAGAACAAACAAACAGAGATGGACAATACAATAACTGAAATGAAAAATACACTAGAAGGAATCAGTAGCAGAATAACTGAGGCAGAAGGATGGATAAGTGACCTGGAAGACAGAATGGTGGAATTCACTGCTGCAGAACAGAATAAAGAAAAAAGAATGAAAAGAAATGAAGACAGCCTAAGAGACCTCTGAGACAATATTAAATGCATTCGCATTATAGGGGTCTCAGAAGGAGAAGAGAGAGAGAAAGGACCCGAGAATATATTTGAAGAGATTATAGTCGAAAACTTACCTAACATGGGAAAGGAAATAGCCACCCAAGTCCAGGAATCACAGAGAGTCCCAGGCAGGATAAACCCAAGGAGAAACATGCAGAGACACATAGTAATCAAACTGACAAAAATTAAAGACAAAGAAAAATTATTGAAACCAACAAGGGAAAAATGACAACATACAAGGGAACTCCCATAAGGTTAACAGCTGATTTCTCAGCAGAAACTCTACAAGACAGAAGGGAGTGGCATGATATACTTAAAGTGATGAAAGGGAAGAACCTACAACAAAGATTACTCTACCTGGCAAAGATCTCATTCAGATTCAATGGAGAAATCAAAAGCTTTACAGACAAGCAAAAGCTAAGAGAATTCAGCACCACCAAACCAGCTCCACAACAAATGCTAAAGGAACTTCTCTAAGTGGGAAACACAAGAGAAGAAAAGGACCTACAAAAACAAACCCATAACAATTAAGAAAATGGCAATAGGAACATACATATCGATAATTACCTTAAACATGAATGGATTAAATGCTCCAACCAAAAGACACAGGCTCATTGAATGGACACAAAAACAAGACCCATGTATATACTGTCAACAAGAGACCCACTTCAGACCTAGGGACACATACAGACTGAAAGTGAGGGGATGGAAAAAGATATTCCATACAAATGGAAATCAAAAGAAAGTTGGAGTAGCAATACTCATATCAGATAAAATAGACTTTAAAATAAAAAATGTTACAAGAGACGAGGAAGGACACTACATAATGATCAAGGGATCAATCCAAGAAGAAGATATAACAATTATAAATATATATGCACCCAACATAGGAGCACCTGAATATATAAGGCAACTGCTAACATCTATGAAAGAGGAAATCGACAGTAACACAATAACAGTGGGGGAATTTAACACCTCACTTACACCAATGGACAGATCATCCAAAGAGAAAATCAATAAGGAAACACAAGTTTTAAATGACACAATAGACCAGATAGATTAAATTGATATTTATAGGACATTCCGTCCAAAAACAACAGATTACACTTTCTTCTCAAGTGCGCATGGAACATTCTCCAGGATTGATCACATCTTGGGTCACAAATCAAGCCTTGGTAAATTTAAGAAAATTGAAATTGTATCAAGCATCTTTTCTAACCACAACGCTATGAGATTAGAAATCAATTACAGGGGAAAAAAACGTAAAAAACACAAACACATGGAGGCTAAACAATACGTTGCTAAATAACCAAGAGGTCACTGAAGAAATCAAAGAGGAAATAAAAAAATACCTAGAGACAAATTCCAATGAAAACACAACAGTCCAAAACCTATGGGATGCAGCAAAATCAGTTCTAAGAGGGAAGTTTATAGCAATACAATCCTACGTCAAGAAACAAGAAAAATCTCAAACAAACAATCTAACCTTACACCTAAAAGAACTAGAGAAAGAAGAACAAACAAAACCCGAAGTTAGTAGAAGGAAAGAAATCATAAAGTTCAGAGCAGAAATAAATGAAATAGAAACAAAGAAAACAATAGCAAAGATCAATAAAAGTAAAATCTGGCTCTTTGAGAAGATAAACAAAAATAGATAAACCATTAGCCAGACTCATCAAGAAAAAAAGGGAGAGGATATAAATCAATAAAATTAGAAATGAAAAAGGAGAAGTTACAACTGACACTGCAGAAATACAAAGCATCTTAAGAGACTACTACAAACGACTATATGCCAATAAAATGGACAACCACGAAGAAATGGACAAATTCTTAGAAAGGTATAACCTTCCAAGACTGAACCCGGAAGAAATAGAAAATATGAACAGACCAATCACAAGTAATGAAATTGAAACTGGATTAAAAATCTTCCAACAAACAAAAGTCCAGGACCAGATGGCTTCACAGGCGAATTCTACCAAACATTTAGAGAAGAGCTAACACCCATCCTTCTCAAACTCTTCCAAATAATTGCAGAGGAAGGAAGACTCCCAAACTCATTCTATGAGGCCACAATCACGCTGATACCAAAAACAGACAAAGACACTACAAAAAAAGAAAATTATAGACCAATATCACTGATTAATATAGATGCAAAAGTCCTCAAGAAAATACTAGCAATCAGAATCCAACAACACATTAAAAGGATCATACACCATGATCAAGTGGGATTTATCCCAGGGATGCAAGGATTCTTCAGTATACACAAATCAATCAATAGGATACACCATATTAAAAATTGAAGGAGAAAATCCATATGATCATCTCAATAGATGCAGAAAAAGCTTTTGACAAAATTCAACACCCATTTATGATAAAAACCCTCCAGAAAATGGGCATAGAGGGAACCTACCTCAACATAATAAAGTCCATACATGACAAACCCACAGCAAACATCACTCTCAATGGTGAAAAACTGAAAGCATTTCCTCTAAGATCAGGAACAAGACAAGGATGTCCACTCTCACTACTATTATTCAAAACAGTTTTGGAAGTCTTAGCCATGGTGATCAGAGAGAAAAAGAAATAACAGGAATATAAATTGGAAAAGAAGAAGTAAAACTGTCACTGTTTGCAGATGACATGATACTATACATAAAGAATCCTAAAGATGCTACCAGAAGACTACTAGAGCTAAACAATGAATTTGGTAAAGTTGCAGGATACAAAATTAATGCACAGAAATCTCTTGCATTCCTATACACTATGATGAAAAATCTGAAAGAGAAATTAAGGAAACACTCCCATTTACCATTGCAACAAAAAAAATTAAATACCTAGGAATAAACCTACCTAGAGAGACAAAAGACCTGTATGCAGAAAACTATAAGACACTGATGAAAGAAATTAAAGATGATACCAACAGATGGAGAGATATACCATGTTCTTGGATTGGAAGAATCAATATTGTGAAAATGACTATACTACTCAAAGCAATCTACAGGTCCAATGCAATCCCTATAAAATTACCAATGGCAGTTTTACAGAACTAGAACAAAAAATCTTAAAATTTGTATGGAGACACAAAAGACCCCGAATAGCCAAAGCAGTCTTGACAGGAAAAAATGGAGCTGGAGGAATCAGACTCCCTGACTTCATATTATGCTACAAAGTTACAGTAATCAAGATAATATGGTACTGGCACAAAAACAGAAATATAGATCAATGGAAAAGGATAGAGAGCTTAGAGATAAACCCACACACCTATGGTCAACTAATCTATGACAAAGGAGGCAAGGATATACAATGGAGAAAAGACAGTCTCTTCAATAAATGGTGGTGGGAAAACTGGACAGCTGCATGTAAAAGAATAAAATTAGAACACTCTCTAACACCATACACAAAAATAAAGTCAAAATAGATTAGAGACCTAAATGTAAGACTGGACACTATAAAACTCTTAGAGGAAAACGTAGGAAGAAGAACACTCTTTGACATAAATCACAGCAAGATCTTTTTTGATCCACCTCCTAGAGTAATGGAAATAAAAACAAAAATAAACAGATATGACTTAATGAAACTTAAAAGCTTTTACACAGCAAAGGAAACCATAAACAAGACAAAAAGACAACCCTCAGAATGGGAGAAAATATTTGCAAATGAATCAATGGAGAAAGGATGAATCTCCAAAATATATAAACAGCTCATGCAGCTCAATATTAAAGAAACAAACAACCCAATCCAAAAATGGGCAGAAGACCTAAATAGACATTTCTCCAAAGAAGACATACAGATGGCCAAGAAGCACATGAAAAGCTGCTCAACATCACTAATTATTAGAGAAATGCAAATCAAAACTACAATGAGGTATCACCCCACACCAGTTAGAATGGGCATCACCAGAAAATCTACAAACAACAAATGCTGGAGAGGGTGTGGAGAAAAGGGAACCCTCTTGCACTGTTGGTGGGAATGTATATTGATACAGTCACTATGGGGAAGAGTATGGAGGTTCCTTAAAAAACTAAAAATAAAATTACCATATGACCCAGCAATCCCACTACTGGGCATACCCAGAGAAAAGCATAATTCAAAAAGATACATGCACCCCGATGTTCATTGCAGCACTATTTACAATAGCCAGGTCATGGAAGCAACCTAAATGCCCATTGATAGACAAATGGATAAAGAAGATGTGGGAAAAAAAAAAAGATGTGGTACGTATATACAACGGTATATTACTCAGCCATAAAAAAAGAATGAAATTGGGTCATTTGTAGAGATGTGGATGAATCTAGAGCATATCATACAGAGTGAAATAAGTCAGAAAGAGAAAGATAAATATCATATATTAACGCATATATGTGGAACCTAGAAAAATGGTACAGATGAACCAGTTTGCTGGGCAGAAATAGAGACACAGATGTAGCGAACAAATGTATAGACACCAAGGGGGGAAGTGGCGGGGGGGTGTGATGAATTGGGAGATTGGGATTGACATATATACATCAATAAGTATAAAATGGATAACTAATAAGAACCTGCTGTATAAAAAAATAAATAGAAAAAGAAAGTACACAACACCCCTATGAAGCAAGACAAAAAAAAAATTCAAGCTAAATCTAATCCAGCATCTAGATCTAGCTCATGTTTACAAGAAATACTACAAAGAATGGGAGAAAATTTAAAACGCATTATGATGAAAATAGTCAGCTGAATCCAGGTTGTGAACCGTTGTACAGGGCAAATAATAATTCTCCACCAAATCGATTTCATTAAAGAAGTGAGAGGACTGCTATGACTTGAGACATAACAGCCAAATACAAGGTGTGAACCTTCTTCTATACCCCTGCCTTATTCACTCCGGATTATTTTGAAGAAAATTGCAGACATACTATTATTTCTTCTTAAATATTTTTAATGTTACTTTCCCAAATAAGAATGCCTTTGAAAATAATTATTGTAATATCATTACCACATCTAAAAATCTGACAATTCCAGATTAATGGCAAGTATCCAGTGTTCAAATTTTCCCAGTTGTCTCATATATATTTTAATGAATTGTTTGAATCAGAAAGTACATATGGCTCATAGATTATAATTGGTTGATATATTTCTTAAATTTCTTCATCTATATGCTCTTCATTTACCTCTTTTATCCCTTCTTGCATGTATTTGTTGATTAAAAGAGATAGTCTTGAAGAAGTTCCAAATGAATGTATTTGGAATGAATTTCCAATTGCACTCCAGGGTGTTATTTTACATGTTCCTCTGTTCCCTATATTTCTGGTAAATCAGTGGTTAGGTCTAAAGTCATATCTTCGATATCTCTTGAGTTCAGTTCCAGACCACCACAATAAAATGAATATCGCAATAAAGCGAGTCACCTGAATTTTTGGTTTCCCAGTGCATACAAAAATCATGTTTAGGGCTTCCCTGGTGGTGCAGTGGTTGAGAGTCCGCCTGCCGATGCAGGGGACACGGGTTCATGTCCCGGTCCGGGAAGACCCCACATGCCATGGAGTGGCTGGGCCCATGAGCCATGGCCGCTGAGCCTGCGCATCCGGAGCCTGTGCTCCACAACGGGAGAGGCCACAACAGTGAGAGACCTGCATACCGCAAAAAAAAAAAAAAAAAAAAAAAGAATATCCATGAAGAAAGATAATTATTTTTAAAGGTACCAAATGAAAATTTTGGAGTTGAAAAGTACAATAACTGAAATGAAAATTTCAGTATAGGATCTCAAAAGCAGATTTGACCTGGTAGAAAAAAGAATCAGTGAATTGTAGATCAATAGAGGTTGTCTAACTTGAAGAACAGGAAAAAAAGAATGAAGAAAAATGAAGAGAGCCTCAGAGACCTATAGGACAACATTAAGTGTACAAACATACCTGTAATAGGAGTCTCAGAAAGAGAAGAGAATGAATAGGGAAAAAAATATTTGAAAAATAATGTCCACTTACTTCCTAAATTTGATGAAAAACATTAACCTACTCATCCAACAAGCTCAACAAACTCTAAGAAGGGAAAACACAAACAGATCCACACCTAAACACACCATAGTTAAATTGTTGAAAGACAAAGAGAAAACCTAGAAACTGACAAGAAAAAAATCACACAAAAAAGGAATCACAATACAATTAAAGCTGACATGTCATCAGAAACAATGCAGGGCAGACGGCAATAGAATAATATTTAAAGTGCTGAAAGAAAAACACTGTCAATCAATAACTCTATATCAAATATGTGCTTCAAAATGAAGGCAAACTATCTCTGCCCATTCATGTCATTGTAGTTTCAGAGGAGGCTGAATGGGAAGCCAAGATTTTCATTCCCACTCTGCAGTAATGAAGCTACACCCCTTGTGATGCCCCAGACACCTAGACACTCCGTAAGGAACCTGGACTCCCACACCCAGCAGTAACAAAGATCTTACCCACTGGTGTCAATGGAGGCCATGTGGGAAGCAGCAATGAGACCCTGACCCCTTCCTAGCCAGGGCAGTGTCAGCAAAGGCCTAGTGGGTAGTATTAACTCCCACCTCTACCCAGCAATAATAAGGTACCCCCACCAGGGTATCAACAGAGGCTATGGGGGGAACTAGGACTTTGACCACTACCTGGCAGTAATGAGGCAATACTCCCTTTTTGCTGTCAGCACAGTATCTCATATCATAATACCCACAAGTGAAGGATGCAATGGAAAATCACTCGTAATACCAAGAATGAGGAAAATCCTATGTTGAATGAAAAAAACAAACAACAGATGCCAACACCAAGACAATACAGATGTTAGAATTATCTGACAAGGATTTTAAAGCAGCCATCATAAAAATGCTTGTTACGAACACACTTGAAACAAATGAAAAAACAGAGAATCTAAGCATAAGCAAAGAAACAAAAGATACATAGAAAACCCAAACAGAAATTTTATAACTGAAAAATACAATAACTGAATTTAAAAAGCTCAATGGATGGGTTCAAAAACAGAATGGAGAGGACAGAGGAAAGAATCAGTGAACCCGAAAATAGAACAATAGAAAATACCTAATCTGAACATCAGAGAAAAAATAGATTGAAAACAATGAGTAGAGCCTCAGGGACCAGTAGAACATAAACTCCAACATTTGTGTCATCAAAGTCCTGGAAGGAGAGGCGAAAGAGGGCAGGGCTGGAAAAGTATTTGAAAAAGTAATGCCCGAAATTTTGCCATATTTGGTGAAAAATATAAACCTACAGATTCAAGAGGCTGAGCAAACTCTAAACAGAATAAATCTAAAGAAACCCATGCCTGGACATACCATTGTCAAACTTCTGAAAAACTAAACACAAAAATTCTTGAAAGCAAAGAGAGAGAAACAATACTTTATATGTGTGGGAAAACAATTTGGATGACAGTGAATCTCTCATCAGAAAACGTGGAGACCAGAAGGAATTGGCATAACATTTTTCAAGTGATGAAGTAAAAAAAAATGTCAACCAAGAAGTCTTTAACCAGCAAAAATACGCTTTAGGAATAAAAGGGAAATCAAGGCATTCTCAGATGAAAATATCTTAGAGAATTTGTCACCTGCAGACCTACTTTGAAAGTATGGCTAAAGGAAATCCTTGTAACAGAAAAGTAATGAAAAAAGGAATCTTGGAGCACCAGAATGGAAGTCAGAACAACTGAAGGAGTAAAACAGGGGTAAATAAAATAGAGTTGATTTCTCTTGAGTTTTCTAAATCATGTTTGATGGTTGAAGCAAAAATTATAATATTGTTTGATGTGGTTTTCAATGTGTGTAGAGGAAATACTTAATATTATAAAAGGAGGAGGATAAAGGGACTTAAATGGATGTAAGGACTTTACATTTTACTCTACTGGCAAAATAGGGGAAAATGTGGTATATACACACAATGGAATATTATTCAGCCATAAAAAGGAATAAAATACAAATAAAATACAAATAAATGTTACATAAAAATGAATAAAATACAAATAAATGTTAAATGAATGAACCTTGAAAACATCATGCTAAATGAAAGAAGCCAGATACAAAAGCTCGCATATTGTATGTTTCCATTTATATGAAATGTCTAGAATATGCATCTCTACAGAAACAGGAAATAAATTTGTGGTTGCTTAGGGCTGGAGTGGACTGAAGAATGGGCACTTTCTTCGATTTGGGGTGATGAAAATGTTTGAAAATTAAATTGTGGTGATGTTGCACAACTCTGTGAATATACTAAAAACCATTGAATTGTACATTTCAAATGTGTGGATTTTATTGCATATGAATTATATCTCAATAAAGCTGTTTTTTAAAGCATCGTAAACTTAAGTGTAAAACATAACACTACAAAACTTTTAGAATAAAATATAGGAGAAAATCTTTGGGAGCTAGGCTTGTGAAGATATAACACCAAAAGCATGATCCAAAAAGAAAAATAATCAATAACTTGGACTCCAAAAATTAAAACCTTTTGCTCCACAGAAGACCCCATTAAGAGGACAAAAAGACAATTGGAGAAAATATTTGCAAACCATATGTATGACAAAGGATTTGTATCTAGAGTATGTAAAGAACTCTGAAAATTCAAAAGATTTTTTTTAAAAAAAACAAAACCAAGCCAATTAGAAAATGAGCAAAGGATGTGAAAAGACATTTCACCAGAGAGAATATACGAATGACAAACAAGCACAGGAAAAGATGTTCCACATCTTCAGCTATCAGGGAAATGCAAACTAAGGCCACAATGAGATATCACTACACACCTATTAGAATGGCTAAAATTGTTAAAATAGTGACAACACCAAATGCTAGAGAGGATGCAGATAAACTGGGTCACTCATACATTGCTGGTGGGACTATAAAATATTACAGCCACTCTGGAAAATAGTTTGGCAGTTTCTTAAAGAAATTCAACATTACTACCATGCAACCCAACAATAGCATTCCTGGACATTTAACCTAGAGACATAAAAACTTAAATCCACACAAAAATATGTACACAATTGTTCATAGCAACCTTATTAGTAATAGCCAAAAATTGGACACAGATGTAAAGGACAAATGTATGGATACCGAGGGGGAAAGGGATGGGATGGGAGGAATTGGGAGACTGGGATTGACACATATACACTATTGATAATATGTATAAAATAGACAATTGAGGGGAACATACTGTATAGTACAGGGAACTCTACTTAATGCACTGTGGTGTCCTAAATAGGAGGGAAATCCAAAAGGGAGGGGATATATGTATATGTATATGTATGGCTGTGCAGTAGAAGCTAACACAACATTGTAAAGCAACTATACACCAATAAAAATTAATTTTAAAAAACAAAAACAAAAATTGGAAACAACCTAAATGTCCCTCAATAGGTGAATGGTTAAACACCCTGTAATACATCCATACCATGGAATACTACTCATCAACAAAAAGAAGGAGCTATTGATACCTGCAAAACTTGGATGGATCTCCAGGGCATTATGCTGAGAGAAAAAAAATAAAGCTCAAAAGGACACATACTGTATAATTCCATTTATAAAACATTCTCGAAATTATAGAAATGGAAAACAGATTAGTGGTTGCCAGGAGTTAAGAGATATTAGGAAGGGGTGGTGTGTGACTATGAAAGGGTAGCATGAGGCAGATAATTTCAGTGAGTGAATATTTTTGTATCCTGATTGTTGTAGAGGTTATTGAATCTGCACATGTAATAAAACAGCATAGAACTATCTATATACACACATCATACTGATGTCAGTTTCCTTTGTTCAATATTGTACTATAGTTATGTAAGATTTAACCATTGCAGGAAACTGGATAAACGTGCACAGGACCTCTCTGTGATATTTCTGCAAATTCTAGTGAAACTACAATTATTTTAAAATTTCAAAAATTTAATGAAGACAAAGTACATTTCTAGAGAAACAAAGACTAAGAGAATTCTTTGCTGGGTGGTCTGTCTGGCTTACAAGAAATCGTAAAAGAAGTTTTAGAATTTTATTTGTAAACTTTATTATTTTGAGGCCATGTTGTTGGGTACATACAGGTCCTGGATTATAACTTTCTGGTGAATAGTTCATGTTCTCTTGTACAGATGTACCTTAATTAGACCCGTCCACCATTGATGGACATTTAGGTTGTTTCTAATATTTTGCTAATACACACGATGCTGCCATGCATATTCTGGTTGTACTTCAATACATAATGGTGCTAATATACCTGTAGGATAAATTCCTAGAAGTGGAATTTCTGGATCAAAGAGTTAGGTGTACTTTAAACTAGTTAAAGATATTCTAGATGAAAAAGTTCTGGAAATGGATGGTGGTGATGGTTGCAGAACAGTGTGAATGTACTTAATGCTACTGAAGTACACTTAAAAATAGTTAAAATGGTAAATTTTATCTTAGGTATATTTTACAATAAACAAAATTTTAAAAATTCAAATATATATATATTCCTCTGTTTACGCCCCAAACAGCATGTAACAATATTTGCTTTCCCACATAGCTGTCAAGTGCGGCCAACGTGGAGATGAGCCTGTCAGACTCCTCTTCAAGAAAGGACTCATTGCCCAGCTTCGAGAGGTATGGTTACTTGAGAGTCTCCAGTTGTTAGCTCTGCTGCGGTTCACCTCAGCTTTAGTGCCAAGGTCCCACTATCCCCAGCCAATTACTGAGCAATGAGGTGGTTCAAAGTGTGAGGCAGGACTCCTCTAACAGGTAATCTTTGCTCTGGAGCTCCTCGTTCGGCTAGCTGCAAATTTGTCAGGCTGGCATCATGGTCTGACAGCTTCCAATCCTGCCCAATCTTCCTTCCCCCCTTTTTCTTTCACAGGTGTTACTGCCCAATAAACCTGCACTTCTAACTCCATCTCAGCATCTACTTCCCAGAGAACTTAAGCTGTGACACCAACAGTATATAGCTGACCCTTGAAGAACACAGGGTTTGGGGTGCTCCCCATAAGAATCCACATATAACTTTTGACTTCCCTAAAACTTACCTACTAATAGCCTACTGTTGACCAGAAGCCTTACTGATAAGGCAAACAGTCGATAAACACATATTTTGTATGTTATATGTATTATATACTGTATCGTTACAATAAAGTAAGCTAGAGAAAAGAAAATGATATTAATAAAATCATAAGAAAGAGAAAATACATTTATAGTACTGTACTGTATTTATTGATAAGTTTAAATCATCTGTTTACAAGATGAATCGTCTGTCAGTACCTACATCAATATTGCCTTATATGATACAAAGCACTGTAGGGACTTCCCTGGTGGTCCAGTGGCTAAGACTGCACGCTCCCAATGCAGGGGGCCTGGGTTCGATCCCTAGTCAGGGAACTAGATCCCACGTGCTGCAACTAAAGATCCCACACGCCACAACTAAGACCCGGTGCAGCCAAATAAATAAAGAAACATTAAAAACAGAACACTGTAGATGTTATCTGTATTACTAACACTAGACATCAAAAATGAAAAGATAATGTGAAAAAGATATTCATATTTATTTATAGTTATGTTTCATGCATTGATAGTGAAGAAGCACAATATGATTGCTTTATGATAGGCTAGTATAACTGATACAATTGTTTCACAGTAGCCTAGCCTATACACTAATAAATGAATCATTATAAAATTTTTATGGCATACAGTATTTGTCATATTCATAATACAATATTAGAAACACTGTTACTTTTTTATTTTTACTTTTTAAAAATTTTTTAATTAATTTTTATTGGAGTATAGTTGATTTACAATGTTGTGTTAGTTTCTGCTGTACAGCAAAGTGAATCAGTTATACATATACATATATCCACTCTTTTTTAGATTCTATTCCCATATAGGCCATTACAGAGTATTGAGTAGAGTTCCCTGTGCTATACAGTAGGTTCTTATTAGTTATCTATTTTATATATAGTAGTGTGTATATGTCAATCCCAATCTCCCAATTTAGAAACAAGTTTACTGTTAAAAAACCAACAGTTACCTGTGATTATAGGCTGATACTCAGTTTCTCCAACTGAGAGAGGAGAGAGGAATACTGTATGGTAATGTTATTCTTTGAAAGCAAAGTTATAAAACAGTAAGAAAACTAACACTATTAGTTTTATATTTATATCACTCATCTTATGCCTGTGTAGGGATAGACCAGTATCTACATATATTTTACACATTCATGATATACCTTTTTCTTAATTTTTTCAATATTTCTAGGCTACATGTTTCATCTGCAAGTTTTTTCAAATTGTCGCAAATCTCCAAAAAATTTTCCAATATATTTATTGGACCCATGCAGATCAAACCCTAATCCTGTTGTTCAAGGGTCAACTGTATTACAAATCTTTCTGGTCTTTTCCAACCTGATAGATGAAAAACAGCATTTCATATCTTTATCTTGCATTTCTCTTTTATGACTTAGGATGAACACATTTTCATGTATTTAAAAGTGATTCGTGGGACTTCCCTGGTGGTCTAGTGGCTAAGGCTCTGTGCTCCCAATTGCAGGGAGCTCAGGTTCAATCCCTGGTCAGGGAACTAGATCCCAAATGCATGCCGCAACTAAGAGTTTGCATGCCACAACTAAAGATCCTGCATGCTGCAACTAAAGGTCCCGCATGCTGCAACAAAGATTGAAGATCTCGTGTGCTGCAACTAAGACCCGGCACAGCCAAATAAATAAATAAATAAAATTATAAATAAATAAAAGTGATTTGTATATCTATGAATTGTCTCTGTCTAGTTCCTTTTAAATTATTGGCCTTTTATATTGATTTGTAAGAGCTCTTTATATATTAAGTAAACTAGCCATTGATTGTATCTCTTGCAAATTTTTCTTCACATTTGTCATTTGGCTTTAAGGCTTTTTAAGTTAATCATGCATACATTAATTTTATGCACACAATGTATCAATATATTCTCTCATGACTTGAGAATTTTATGTCATGATTAGAAAGGACTTCACTCTGAGAGAATAATAAAAGATTCTTCCATTTATTTCCTTCTAGCACACTCATAGTTTTATTTTTACATTTAAATCTTTAATCCATCTGGAATTCATTTTAGTGCAGGAAGTGAAGGAGAGTTCTAATTTTATAGTTTCCTGCTGAGTGCCATGAAATATTTCCTTCTGCTGATGAACTGGTATGCTTTTCCTTCATAAACAATACAAATCACATAACTGATGAAAGAAATTTTCACATTCTGACTTACTTCACTCTGTATGACAGACTCTAGGTCTATCCACCTCACTACAAATAACTCAATTTTGTTTCTTTTTATGGCCGAGTAATATTGCACTGTATATATGTGCCACATCTTCTTTATCCATTCATCTGTCGATGGACACTTAGTTTGCTTCCATGTCCTGGCTATTGTAAATAGTGCTGCAATGAACATTATGGTACACGTCTCTTTTTGAATTATGGTTTTAAGTCAGAAAGAGAAAAACAAATACCGTATGCTAACACATATATATGGAATCTAAAAAAAAATGGTTCTGTTGAACCTAGGGGCAGGACAGGAATAAAGACGCAGAGGTAGAGAATGGACTTGAGGACACGGGGAGGGGGAAGGGTAAGCTGGGACAAAGTGAAAGAGTAGCATTGACATATATACACTACCAAATGTAAAATAGATAGCTAGTGGGAAGCAGCTGTATAGCACGGGGAGATCAGCTCCGTGCTTTCTGACCACCTAGAGGGGTGGGATAGGGAGTGTGGGAGGGAGACGCAAGAGGGAGGGGATGTGGGGATATATGTATACATATAGCTGATTCACTTTGTTATACAGCAGAAACTAACACAACATTGTAAAGCAATTATACTCCAATAAAGATGTTAAAAAAGAAAAAGAAATTTTCACATATTGAGGTATAGGGAAGTCATCCTGGCATATACATAAGTTAACTTGAATTTTATGCTAACTAAAACTGCCTGTGGCCTATCAAACTTATATTGTGCATCTGCTTTAATTATTAGGGAAAAGGGTGCATTGACCAGCAGTAAAAAATGTCCATGTTAAAGATAAAGATTAAATGCCTCCCCTCCTGGGTTGCCAATGGTTGTATTCCAATGTTTAAGACGCCCTTCCCAGGTGTCAAGGCTGTACTGACTCATTCTGTACGTGCTGATCTGTTTCTTTTTTTTTTAACTTTGAAGGAAGTATCCCTGACTTGTTTGATGTTCTTTCTTCTGACATGATATAAAACCAAGCTTCTCCGGAGCAGTTCCTCAGAGTTATCTGAGAGAGACTGCCTTCCAGGCTAGAGTCCTCAATTTGGCTCAAATAAAACTCTTTTCTATTCCTATTATATTTAGATTGTTTAATGATTATTTTCATCGACATAACTAACCCAATTTCCTTTTTGCTATGGCTGTGGGAAGATCAGAGAAAAATTCACAGCTATGCACAGATGTGAATTTCATACCTACTTCCCAATCTTCTTTGATGTTAATCTTTTACTTGCTTTATATTTTCTGTGATCCTACCTTTACTTTTCAATTTAATGGGATGTATTTTTATCAGGTTCCAAATATCCAGTGGAAAATAAAGTAGGTAGTGAATGAACAAATGAGCTATAACTCACCTGGGCCTCAGTTATTTCTTACTCTTCTTGGGTAAAGGCAAAGGCAGAGATCTCTAAGTCAGAGCTGGGGGAGGTTAGGGAATAGGAGGTTGGACGGGAGGAAGAGAAAATATAAATAGAGATATAAGAGCCTCATATCTCCCAGAAGCCTGAAAACGCCCACCCATAAGCCAGTAAGAGGTCACAAGTTGAAGCCAGGGAGGCCCGTGTGCTTATTATAGTCCCAACCTATGTATTGGTGACTGACATGATTGTATAGAGCTAGGATTGGCAAACTTTTTCTGTAACGGGCCAGATAGTAAATTCTTTAGAATTTTTAGGCCATATGGTCTCTTTGGCAACTACTCAACTCTGCCATTGTAGTGATGACAAATTGAAATTATAATGGAGTAATCACAGTTCAGACATACAAAAAATGGAGTCAGGCAGCTGTTGGGGATCTGGTCTCAGACACATCCCTGCACCACTGAGAACTTGAATTTTCTCTGAACTGTATCAAACTCAAGGACACCAGGGGCCCTTTTCAAAACAATATCTGCTAGCAGCTGCTACTTGCAACCTTGTAGTTTCAAAGTCCCCCCTTGCCGAGTTTTATATCTTGTCAGAACAAAGAATATCAAACAGGTCAGGGTTACATTCCTTCAAAGTTAAAAAAAAAAAAAACAGATCAGCACATGCAGAGCAAGTCAGTATGGCCTTAGCACCGGGGAAGGGAGTCCTATCACTGAAGGAGTACCAGCATTGGCATCCCAGGAAGGGAGGCATTTAATCTTTATCATTAACATGGATATTCTTTACTTCTGGTCAATGCGCCCTTTTCTTTAATAATTAAAACAGATGTACAGTGTAAGTTTGATAAGCCACAAACAGGCTGTTTTGTTTTAGTAAGCATAAAATTCAGGTTAACTCATGTATAAGCCAGAATGACTTCCCCATACCTCAATGTGTGAAAATTTCTTTCATCAAAGTAAATGAATGAGTGTGGCTATGTTTAAAACTTTACTACTATTGGCATTTTTCACAGAACTAGAACAAAAAATTTCGCAATTTGTATGGAAACACAAAAGACCCCAAATAGCCAAAGCAATCTTGAGAACAAAAAAAGGAACTGGAGGAATCAGGCTCCCTGACTTCAGACTATACTACAAAGCTACAGTTATCAAGACAGTATGGTACTGGCACAAAAACAGAAAGATAGATCAATGGAACAGGATAGAAAGCCCAGAGATAAACCCATGCACATATGGACACCTTATCTTTGATAAAGGTGGCAGGAATGTACAGTGGAAAAAGGACAGCCTCTTCAATAAATGGTGCTGGGAAAACTGGACAGGTACATGTAAAAGAATGAAATTAGAACACTCCCTAACACCATACACAAAAATAAGCTCAAAATGGATTAAAGACCTAAATATAAGGCCAGAAACTATCAAACTATTAGAGGAAAACATAGGCAGAACACTCTATGACATAAATCACAGCAAGATTCTTTCTGACCCACCCCCTAGAGTAATGGAAATAAAAACAAAAATAAACAAATGGGACCTAATGAAACTTCAAAGCTTTTGCACAGCAAAGGAAACCATAAACAAGACCAAAAGACAACCCTCAGAATGGGAGAAAATATTTGCAGATGAAGCAACTGACAAAGGATTAATCTCCAAAATTTACAAGCAGCTCATGCAGCTCAACAACAAAAAAACAAACAACCCAATCGAAAAATGGGCAGAAGACCTAAATAGACATTTCTCCAAAGAAGATATACAGACTGCCAACAAACACATGAAAGAATGCTCAACATCATTAATCATTAGAGAAATGCAAATCAAAACTACAATGAGATATCATCTCACACCAGTCAGAATGGCCATCATCAATAAATCTAGAAACAATAAATGCTGGAGAGGGTGTGGAGAAAAGGGAACCCTCTTGCACTGCTGGTGGGAATGTGAATTGGTTCAGCCACTATGGAGAACAGTATGGAGGTTCCTTAAAAAACTACAAATAGAACTACCATATGACCCAGCAATCCCACTACTGGGCATATACCCTGAGAAAACCGAAATTCAAAAAGAGTCATGTACCAAAATGTTCATCGCAGCTCTATTTACAATAGCCCGGAGATGGAAACAACCTAAGTGCCCATCATCGGATGAATGGATAAAGAAGATGTGGCACATATATACAATGGAATATTACTCAGCCATAAAAAGAAACGAAATTGAGCTATTTGTAATGAGGTGGATAGACCTAGAGTCTGTCATACACAGTGAAGTAAGTCAGAAAGAAAAAGACAAATACAGTATGCTAACACATATATATGGAATTTAAGAAAAAAAAATGTCATGAAGAACCTAGGGGTAAGGCAGGAATAAAGACGCAGACCTCCTAGAGAACGGACTTGAGGTTATGGGGAGGGGGAAGGGTGAGCTGTGACGGGGCGAGAGAGAGTCATGGACATATACACACTAACAAACGTAGTAAGGTAGATAGCTAGTGGGAAGCAGCCGCATGGCACAGGGATATTGGCTCGGTGCTCTGTGACAGCCTGGAGGGGTGGGATAGGGAGGGTGGGAGGGAGGGAGACGCAAGAGGGAAGAGATATGGGAACATATGTATATGTATAACTGATTCACTTTGTTATAAAGCAGAAACTAACACACCATTGTAAAGTAATTATACCCCAATAAAGTTGTTAAAAAAAAAAAAAAAACTTTACTACTGGACACTAAAATTTGAATTTCATATAATTTTCACATGTCACAAAGTATTCTTCTTTTAACTTTTTTTCAAGCCTTTAAAAATTGTAAATAGTATTCTTAGCTTGCAGGCAGTAGGAAAACAAGGGTCAGCAAACTGGGGGCCACAGTGTGCTGACCTCGATGTAAAACTTGGATGAGGAAGTTTGTTATTGGGAGTAGGTGTACAATTGTCACTTAACACTTGCTTTACAATACAGTGACCTCCTTTAGATCAATAAATTACAGTTCTAGAAATTTGTCACAAGAAAATAAACATGGTTGCACACAAAATTTTGAAAGCAAAGACTGTTATCTTATCCTGGATTATAACAATGAAAAAAACTGGACACATCCAAACATCGAGGAACAGAAGACTGGATCAAAAATCTGAGGCCATCCAAAAGACAGAATGCTATGCAGCCATGTCAACAATTATTGCGTGGTCTGAAACGAGAGAAAGCAAATGCTATCAAATATTAACATTTGGTGAATCTAAGTGAAGGCTATATTGGTGTTCAGTGCCCACTTTTCTGTAGGTTTGAAATGTAAAAAATAAAGTTGGAAACATTTTTAAAAAGAAAAAAAATGTTTTGGGGGGAATGTAAGTTAATAGACTTGCACAAACCCATCTCCAGCTCATCAGAACTCTGTGCTCTCCATGTTAAGTAAAGATAATAAATGTAACACTTTTTTTCACAAGAAAATGGTATAGCTTAACTCGATAATATTTGTCTAACTACCTAGTGTCTGTTTTGATCAAACTAAATGTAATTGTAACCATATGTAACATGAGAAGATTTACCAAAAAATTTTTTAACTCACAATACTTCCTTTGCAATCATCTTGTTCTAAGGGCAAAGAAAAGCTTGATTTGCTCAGGTTTTGAGTATTTGAAACAAAGCTTGCTTAAAAGACACATAAACCCGCAAATTATCTGGGGAGACTTCCCTGATAGGGGTGGGTGCTCTAGGCCCTGAAGGTGGGAATATCATTTGGGGGATCCAGCATCCAGGTTCTCCTCCAGGCTCAGGCTTGGACTTACTGGGTTAGATGCTATTATTTGAAAATTTAACGTGGGAAATAAATCCATTCGGTAATTTGAGCGCTTAAAAATAAAGTAATAAAAAGCTTACACATTTAAATAAAAACATAGGAACTATTTCAGCTACAGGATAACCTGTCTTGGGCAGAGGACTTCAGCGACCCTCCATTTGACGCCCCTATTAAATGACGTGATTAGACATAGTGCATTGTCAATCTCTTCTTGAACCTCAGTTAGATTTCGGGCCATAGAGCTGGAGTCATCAAAGGTGCATTTTAGAAAAACTGTCTCCTTTTAAAAACGTTTTTTTAATGCTCACAGTCATCTCCATTATCGGGAGTCAAACCCAAACTTCCCGTGTGAAAAATCAAAATCCAGGGCGATACAAGGATGTACTTTCCTTTTTACAGACCAGATCCATGATCGATTCTAGCCCGTCTGCTTCTGAAGCTCGGACTTATTTATGTATTTATTTATTTATTTTCAACACCTTTATTGGAGTATAATTGCTTTACAATGGTGTGTTAGTTTCTGCTGTATAACAAAGTGAATCAGCTATAGATATACATATATCCCCATATCTTCTCCCTCTTGCGTCTCCCTCCCACCCCAATCCCACCCCTCTAGGTGGTCACAAAGCACCGAGTTGATCTCCCTGTGAAGCTCCTACTTTTAAATACTAAACGCTTTACTCTCTCTACTTCCACCTGTGCGTCCCGCTTCCTCCGGAACCCTCCAAATCCCATTAAACCTCACCCCCACCAACCACGCACTGTCCTCATAGGCTCCGCGCTCAGTCCCGGTTCCCACCCTCTGCAGCCTTCCTTAATCTCATCGGATTTTGTAAAGCCCCGCCCTTCTCTTCTCTCACGCGTTTTCTTCCGTTCAGGACCATCCCACACCACCTGGTTATTTGGTTGGCCAGCACCCTCGTTGTACGTCATTTACCCGCGCCACCCGGAAGCTAAGGTTCTTACCAACCCTTCTTTTTGCCGGCGGCTCTCAGGTAACGGCCGTGTTTGGGTGTGCCTGTGTGACCGGGTCCCAGAGTTGGGAGGGGCAGAAGGCTGAACCCCCAGTTTGAGCCGGATGACCCCACTCCTAACGTTGAGAGGGTGCAGATGTACTGTGCTTGAGAGCAAACTGAGTGGTTATCGTGGTCTTCCCCCTCCTCATTCCTCAGGAGCCCATCATGGCGACGCCCCCTAAACGGCGGGCGGTGGAGGCCACCGCGGAGAAAGTGCTGCGCTACGAGGCTTTCATCTCTGACGTACTGCAGCGGGACCTGAGGTGAGTGACAGAATAGGGGGCGGGGCGCTTGGAGCGGTGCACGTGGTGAGCGGGGCGTTCGAAGTCAGGGCGTATCCTTCTGATTGGTGGGTGAGGCGTTCGGAACCCGGCCCCGCGCGCCTTTCGAGGGGGTAGGAGGGGCGATATCCGGGGTGCGACGGTGGGCGGGAGAGGGAAGACATGGCGGTCTTAATGGAAGGTGTGTCCGCGCATGCGCGGGTTCAGATGGCGTTAAGGGTTACGAGCGAGTTTTCAGGTTCGAATCCTGACTTGGCCGTTTCGTTTTACGTGTGAACACGTTGTACCTCACCTCGAGTTTCTGTGCCTCAGTTTTCTCATCTGTGAAATGGGGAAGTTAATGCAACCTTCCTCATGTGGTGGTTTTGAGTTTTCAGCGTGTTCAGTCCTTGTAAAGGATTTAACTTGGATACTAGAGGCTCAATGAGTATGAAAAATTATTATTCCTATCATTATTAATCTGAGGAGGAAGTAGAGTTTTCAGGTCTAGGATTATGAGCATCCTAAAAGGGATGGAGGATTTTTTTCTAGGGTGAGAATAGGGTATCCTGATTGGAGGGAGGCATTGGGAGTAGAGTGAAATAATACTAATAAATAATAGCTAACACATATATAGAGCTTCTTGTTTGGCAGGCACTATTCTAAATGCTTTTTGGTAAACTCATTTAATCTTTCTAATGACTCTGTGAGGTAATACTCGTTATTCCTATTTTAAAGATGGGGAAATTGAGTTCCAAAAAGGTTACTCACTTGCCAAAGTCTCACAGCTAGTAAAATGGAAAGCCTGGATTCAAACCGAAGTAGTCTGACCCAGAGTTCAAATCTTGACTTCTGCACTAAAACACCTCTTTAGGACATGGTGACATGAGAGTCTCAGAGGGTCATGATATGAGGTATTCCAAGAGAGACAGGGTTTCCTCTTGGTCACCATTTTACTCTTGTCCCATTAGAAAGGTGCTGGACCATCGCGACAAGGTATATGAGCAGCTGGCCAAATACCTTCAACTGAGAAATGTCATTGAGCGACTCCAGGTAAAGGTGCCAGGGTTAGGTACAATCTTTTTGTGGGCAAAGGAGGGGGAAGAGAGGAGATACCCGAGACCAAAACCTGTCACCTAACCTAAAACTTGGCCACTGATCCCTACCTCTTTTTCCCCCGGCCCCACAGGAAGCTAATCACTCGGAGTTATATATGCAGGTGGATTTGGGCTGTAACTTCTTCGTTGACACAGTGGTGTGAGTGTCTACCCACCCCTCTGAGCCCACAGGGTTCAGCTTCCCCTTTCCTTCATTCAACAAAAATTTTTTTTGAGTATTTGCTATGTACCAGACACTGCTAGGTGCTGGAGATGTGACAGTAAATAAGATAGGACAAAATTCCTGCCCACCCAGAGCTTCAATTTGGGGAAGGTGGGGGAGAGGGGAGTAAAAAAAATCTCAAACTGTGTGGTGTGCTAAACAGTGATAAGAACTTCCCCGCTTCCTCTAACCACTGTTTCCTTAGCCCAGACACTTCACGGATCTATGTGGCCCTTGGATATGGTTTTTTCCTGGAGTTGACACTGGCAGAAGCTCTCAGGTTCATTGATCGTAAGAGCAGTCTCCTCACAGAGTAAGTCCATTGCATGAGGATAGTGCCTAAAAAGCACTACCATTTGCCACACCCTTCTTCCCCCTTTCCCCATGGCTGCCTGGGATGATACTTAGGAACCCATCTCCCCTCCCCCTCAGAGCTAGGGCTGAGTAAAATGGGGATGCAAAGCTTAGTCCCAGGTGTAGAACATAATAAGCACTGATAAATGGTCTTTGTATTGTTCACTCACACAAAAATTTATTGGGCATCTGCTGTGTGCCAGGCTCTGTGCTTGGTGGTGGGGAGGCAGCAGGGAACAAGACAAAAGGGTTCCTTGAAGGCTTACCTTCTAGAAGGCTTACCTTCTAGAAGGACTAACTGTTACACATCAGCACAGTTTTGACCAGATCCTGGAGGTCTCAGCCTATAAATCAGAAACAATAAAACAAATTACCTCTGACTTCACCTGCTAATTTTCCTGCTCATCCACTGTGCTCTCACCACACTAACCTTCACAGGCTTCTTTAAACACCCTCAGAATGATCCCACCTCAGCGTGATTGCAGGGGCTCTTCTCTCTGCCTACAGCACTCTTTCCCCAGGTACCTGCATTGCTTCCCTTCTCCTTATTCAATTTAAGTCTTGCTTAAATGTCACTTCCTCAATGAGGCTTTCTATAACCTAACTTTAAAATTGCAACCCCTGGCACTCCTGATTCCCCTCCCTTGTTCTACTTTTTCTTTTTTTCCCTAGCACTTATGACCTCCTAATGTTTACTGTGTAATTTACTTCTTTACAATGTTCATTGCCTCCTCGCATTAGGATATAAGCTTTGCAAAGAGAGAGATTTTCTCTATATCCCAAGTCACTAGAATAGCACATAGCACATAGTAGGCACTCTGTTGAATGAATTTAAAAGCATATGCTGGAAATAGATTTAAGTGGGGATTGAAGCAGATCTCTGTTGGTGGTGATGGGGAGGTAATGTGGGGATAAAGGATGGGCTCCAGTTGAGTTTAAGGTTCTGTGCAGGGAACGGGAATTGGGAGTGTGGACGGGAGGTCTGAAATGTGGCTAGGGAAGGCCTCCCAGAGGAAGTGACATTTGAGTCACTTGGTTGAGTGAACAAGCCATAGGGCTCTCTGGGGAAGAGCATTCCTGGCAAGGCAACCAGTGTACCTGCCATGTTAGGAGGAGCTGCCGAGAATGGTGAGCATTCACTCACTCAGAAGGAGTGAGTGAGGGGATGCTGAGCAAATACACTTAGATTAACAACATCTCACAAGTGTGAACCCCACCGATCTAAGATTCCTTCTAGGTTATATTTCTCTTTATTCCTACATTCATTTCTTCCAGAGTTGCCTCCCTTAGGTTTCAGTAATTCTTCTCTTTTCAAACCTTTTCAGGATTTCAGTGTCCGTAGACCCAAATGAGCCTCAGACCCACTGGGATTTCTAAGTCTTACTGATCAGGCCAGTTGGTGAATAGTTTGGTCGAGGGACCTGGTTTCATAGGCCAATGCAATTCTGAACTTGGTGGCCATTTAGACCAAATCCAATTTTTTATGACAAAGCTTTCCTTGTTATGACACAGGATTCCTGAGCCTTTCAAATAGGTTTTAATTTTATGAAACTTGATGTCTTTCCCCAAAATGAGGTATTTGTCATTGCCTGCCCCCTGTCTGGTCTTTCTGATTTACTGACCTGGTCTATTAGTGTGATGAGAAATGTGAATCTCTTACTACTTTATGATAATTAGTAGGACTCCATAGTAATTGAATCTTTCTAGGAGATGAAGATTTGAGTCTGTGTAGCTCGCTCTCTTCTTTAAAATACTTGGTTATTCTGGACACATTTTAAAGTAACTTTCTTTCAGGTTATTTTATGTAACCGAAATGGCCTATCAGTCCTTCCTGTTCTTAGTCTGTTTCTTTGAGGAGTGGGAGGATCAGGTCTCTGTGTACATTCTTTCTGATTACAGAGAAAGGAGTACACATCCATACCCATAAGCAGACATGATTATAGAAGAAACAGAATAACCATATGACTATTAACACTGCCTTATATACTAATCAGTAGCAATAAATTAAACATATCCCTTTTGTGTTACAACTAGCATTTGGTGAACTTTATACTTTTCTCCTCCTTTTTTATTTTAAGCATTGAAACCTTTCACAGACTAAGCTTGTACATTGAGTGCCTACTATGTGCCACATACTGTTTTTGTTCCTGAGGATACAGCGGGAAACAAGGCAGACCAAATCTCTGCCCTTACGCAGCTTACATTCTAGTCAGGGAAGACAGACAGTAAACAAATAAGTAAAGGATGTAGTATGTCACAGGTTGACAATGTTGCAGAGAACAACAAGGATTGGAGGTGAGAAACATTGCCTCTGAGGGAGCAGTTGCAATTTTAAATAGAATACTTGATTGGATGTGGGGTGTGAGAAAAAGAGAGGAGTCTAGGTTTTTGGCTGAGCAACTAGGAGGATGGAATTGCCATTTTATGAGATGGAGCAGATTTGGAGGGGAAGATCAGGAGTTCAGTCTAGGACCTGTTAAGTGTGAGGTGCTCGTTAAACACTGAAGTAGATTTTCTGAAGATGTAGTTAAAACTCCTCAACTCGGGAGAGAGGGCTGCATTGAAAATATAAATTTGGGAGATAGTGATATATAAATGGGTTCATACTATTTTTTCCCAATTTGACATCCTATGTTGTTGCCTTCTACTTTTCTTAACAGTATTTTGTTTCCTTAAAACACTCCTACACTGACAGATAGCTCAGCCAATAAAATCCACATTCCTATCATGATATCAAGACCCTGCATGATCTAGCCCCTTCCTACCTCTTGGATTTTATCCTGTGCTTCTTTCCTTCCACCATTCGCTTAATTTCTAACACTGGTCTCCTGACAGCTCCTCAAAAAGCTCTTTCCTGCCTCTTGGACTTTTTGTGGAAAAGACCGTCTTACTGTTTAACTCCTACTCATTCTTCAGAAAGGCCTTCCTTGATCCTTTGTATCAATTAGGATTCTTTTGGGTGAGACTGGTCCCAGTTGGCATAGATATAAGGAATTGACTAGTTCACATAACTCAACAGTCCAGAGCCAGAGTGGTTTCAGGCAGCTCCAGCTTCCCAGTTGCTTAGGCCTTGGTGTCTTTCTTAAGTCCTCTCTCTCGTACCCAGCATCCTCCTTTGGTAAATCCTGTTGACTCTACCTTCAAAATATATCCCAAATCCAATCATTTCTCATCACCTCAACTGCTGCTGCTGTGGTGTGAGTCTGCATCTCTCACCTGGACTATTTCAATAGCCTCCTCACGGGGCTTCCTCTTCCACACTAGCTGTCCTTATCCCTAGTCAGTTCTCCGCACAGCAGCCAGATGGATCCTCTTAAACCCTAGTTGTTTCATATCCCTTCTCTGATCACAGTCATCCCCTGGCTCCCATCTCACTTAGAGTAAAAGCCAGAGTCCTTACCATGGCCTGGCAGCTTTTACATGATCTGTCTCCCCCACTTCCCTCTGTGACCTTACCTCCTACACCCCACCTTCGCTTATTTTTCTCCACCCATGCTGGCCTCTTTGCTGTGCCTCAGACATGCCAGGTACACTCCCACCTCAGAGCCTCTGCATTTGCTGCCCCTTGTGTCTGGAACACTCATCCTCCGTGTATTCACATGATTCGCCTCTTCATTTTAAGTCTACTCAACTGCTTCTCAGTGAAGCCATCCCTAAGCACTCTAATTAGAATTACAGCCCCCATGCCTGCACTCCTTATCCTCTCTTATCATTTAATTTTTTTTATTGTACTTATAACCATCTGACATACTCCGTGTTTTATTCCATCACTGTCCTTCTTAATGAGAATTTGAGCTCCACGATGCTGAGATTTTTGTTTGTTGTGTTTGCTGCTGTCTCCCCAGTACCTAAAACGACCCGGCAGAGAGTAGACGTTCAATAAATGTCTCTGAATCTGTGCCGTCCAGATGGCAGCCAGGCATCTCTGCATAGGAGCAGGTCAGGTAATCGGATGTCCTACCACCTGCCGTGTGGAAGTCATCCATGATGTAGGTAGTTCCTGAAATGATGAGGAAGCATCATCCTCATGATCATAAGTGGGGCCCACTTTGCCCTTTCTTGTTTCTTTTCTCCAGGCTCAGCGACAGCCTCACCAAGGACTCCATGAATATCAAGGCCCATATCCACATGTTGCTAGAGGTGAGAGCAACTCACCCCATTCCCAGACACTATCTCCAAATGTTTAGGGCGGTGACCTGAGGAAGAGAGAGAGCCAGAGATGGGAAGTACCATCTTTCCCCCTAAACTGGAGTCAAATTGGAGCCAAGCTGGCTCGGAGGGAAGGGAGTTCTGAGCAAGCCTGGGGTGGGGCCTGGACCCAGGCTCCATTCAGTCTTTTCTGTTCTCTTTTTCAGGGGCTTAGAGAACTACAAGGCCTGCAGAATTTCCCGGAGCCTCACCATTGACTTCTTCCTACCTCCCCTGACATTAAAGAGCTTGAATGTCTTTGAGTCATATGGCCCTTCTTTCCCCCCTTAACCCTTGCTGTTTGCGAAAGTGCCCTGTTTCTAAAGCACAAAGTTACTAGGAGGCCCAGAGATCCAGTCTGTGTGGAACCTTTAAAAACCACTGAAGTCCCGTCTTCATCCTGTCCCCTGGCAGAATGTGCCACTTGACTTTCTGATTTGCCCTCTATACCATCGCCTTGACAATCTGGGCCCCCACCTGACCCTTCCATTTCTTTTCCTGTACAATACTCTCAATTACCTTAGAGAATGGGCCGATTCAGGGTGGAGGTTTGTTCCCCAAGGCAGCCTTTCACTCCTGGCCCTAGGGTTTACCCTTCTCCCACACCCCAGTCGTTTCTCAGGTACCTTAAATTACACCCACACCCGTCTAGGCCCAACCTTGGCGTTGCCCCAGCTTCTAATTATCAATAGTTCCAGCTTCCAGCAATGGGCCTAGGGCTGGTCCAGCCCCTATTCTAGGTTGAGTCCAGCTTCCGCCAATCGATGCAGAGCCTGATTCCACTGCTTTATTACTGGCCGCAGCTCGACCCGCCCCCGTAGGCATTTAGTTTCCGCCACTCAACACTCCTTCGCTTGTCTGGCAGCTGCTCGGTTCTAAATTCGTCTTTTCTAGCCAATCACTACAGAGTTACCCTGCCCGCCTACGCAGAACCCTGGCCAGACCTCCTCCCTGCGGGCTGCTACGCCTGTGTACTTCTATACAAGTCCCGCTTCCGCTGATCTGCGTAGAGTTTGGCACCTCCCCGTTAGGGGTTCTGGCAGCTAAGAGTCCCTCGGCCGCCAATCAGCAGAAAGCAGGGCCTAACCACCCCTATCCTCGGACGCTGGCTGTCTTCCATCAATCCCATATAGGCCAATCAGTGCGAGGCAGGCGTCCCCCGAACCTTGTCTGTCGCCCTTGGCCTATCAATCTGTCTTGAACCAATCAGTGTGGAGCACCGGCGGGGCCGAGCACGCCCCCTCGGAACCCAGGCGGCCATCTGCGTTCCATCAGTTCCCCTCGGGCCAATCACAACATAGCTCTGTGGAGCAAGGCCCGCCTCCCCAGCCCTGGAAGCCGCACCGTTGATCCACGGTACTTTGGCCAATCAGCGAACAGCGGAACGTTCGGCTCCTCCTTCGTGGGCCCACGTGAGCAGTGGGGAAACGCAGGGGCGGCTTCTAGGTGCTGTCGCCGCCACCACCGCCACCACCGTCGCCTCGGAACCCGGGCCTGGGGGGCGGTGGGGCCGCGCATGGAGCCCCCGCCCCCCGGAGCTGCCAACACCGCCGCTGCGCTACACACAGGTGAGCCCGGGGCCTGGAGGGTGGAGGGCCCGGTCCGTGACCCTACGTATCCTTCCCGCCCCCGCGCGGGGGGATGTGGCTTGGCCCGTGGCCTGCTGGTGTTCGACTCCCCACCACCACCACCTCGGCTGGTGGACCTACCTGTGCCATTGTCCCCTCCCTTTGGCCCTTTGCCCCGTAGCTTAACCCCCCCTTCCTGTTTTATAATGGGTCGGTCTGCGTGCTTGAATTTCTCCCCACCCCACCTTACAGTAGACTCGGCCGTGGGCTTGCCCCAGATCCCCGCTTATAGGGAACCAGTCTCTGGCAATGTCCACCTCCTTGACAGTAGGTGCGTCTGAGTGTTTGTATTCTCCTGTCCTCAACTTTCAGGGGCCCCGTCTGTGGCCTTGTTTTTTCATCCCTACTGTTCCTGTAGTGAGTCAATCCGTAGCGTTGTACCCCCCCCGCAACAGTGAGTTAATCTGTGAATTTGTATTCCTGCCTCCAATCCCCCAATGCATCAGTCTATGGCTTTATCAAACACACACACACACACACACAAACACACACACACACACCATTTTACAGTGGATCAGTCTAAATGCTTGTTTTCACGTCCTCCTGCTTATCAGCCCATTGCCCTGTCCTCCCTTTTTTGTAGACTGTCAGTCCAGTCCTTGGGCTTCTTCTCCCTTCCTTTTACTAGTGGGTCAGTTTAGTGCTTTATATCTCCCCATTTTCAGTAGCCCAGTCCATGGCCTTGTCCCCCTCTCCTTTTAATCAGTCTGTGGGGTGGCTTTTCTCCCTCTCCACTATTGTGCATGAGTCAATGTGCTTTTCTTCTCTCCTTGCCCCTAGTAAATAAGGTGAGCCTTTACACACACACACACACACACACACACACACACAACTTTGCAGTGGATCTGTTCATTGGCCTTCCTGCCACCCATGTGCTTGCATTCACACCCCTCCAGTATACCCTCCTGTGAGTCCAGTGCTTTGTAATCCCTCCAGGAGGGTCAGACTGTGCTTTTATTTCCCGCCTCCTTTCCTTGTGCTGCATCAGTCTGTGGCCTTCCCTGCCACCTTCCCTCCTTAATAGTGGATCAGCCTGTGTGCTTGTTGAACCCAGGACTTTTTTACTCTAGAACACACCCTCTCATATACACTCTTAACCACTAAGACATCTTGCCTCCCTCCAGTAAATGAATACATTAGTGATAGTGATAATGCCAATAGGAGCTAACACTTACTGAGCACCTACTGTGTACCAGGCAAAATGCTGTATGTTAATGAGCTCATTTAATCCACCCTATGAGCTAGGTACTGAGGGAAGTTTGGCATAGGGAGGTTAAATACCTTACACAGAGGTGATCAGTAGGTACCAGGTTAGGTTACCCCTCAGAACATAGGATAACTTTTTTTTTTTTTTTTTTTTGCGGTACGCGGGCCTCTCACTGTTGAGGCCTCTCCCGCTGCGGAGCACAGGCTCCGGACGCGCAGGCTCAGTGACCATGGCTCACCGGCCCAGCCGCTCCGCGGCATGTGGGATCTTCCAGGACCGGGGCACGAACCCGTGTCCCCTGCATCGGCAGGCGGACTCTCAACCACTGCGCCACCAGGGAAGCCCCCTAGGATAATTTTTGAGGCTTTCCTCTCTCACTACATCTCACCTCACGCGAGGCCCCACTCCTTAAAAACCAAATTAGTTCCCATCTCCATGCTTTTGTTTTTGCTGTTCCCTCTGCCTGCAGAGCTGTCTCCATTCCACACCTTGTCTCAGCACCCATCCACCCCCGATCCCAGCAGCTATGTGACCTTAGTGGCTTAACCACTTTCTCTCTGCACCTCTCTCCTCACTGGTTAAATGGGGGAATCAGAACTAGAATACCCTCCAATGTAAATAAAGAATACCTGTGAGTTAATAAAACAAGTAACTTCTCTGGCCTTACCTCCTATGCGCCGCCCCCCCCAACTCTGTTCCAGCCACACTGGCCTCCTAACTCATCCTCAAAAACACCAGGTGCGACCCAGCCTTGGGGCCTTTCCCTTGGCTATTTTTTCTGCCCAGAACACTCTACCCCCCTCTCTGTGTGGATCCTTTCAGGGCTCTGTTCAAATGTCAACCCGTCCCTGACCATCTGAACCTGCACAGCCAGCAGGACTTAGACCCCTTCTCTGCTTTATTTGTGTCTTTGCCCTTTATCACTGTCAGGCACACTGTATATTTTACCAGTTTGTCATATTTATTGTCTTTCCCCGTTAGAATGGGAGTCCCATGAGGGACTCTTTTTGTCTGCTTATTTACTGCTGGGCCTCCAGCACCTAAAATTCTTATCCAGTACTTGATAAGAATTTATTGCACAAATGAATGGAAAAATATAATATCAGATAAATCAGGGTAGGGGGCAGATGGAGATGAAGAGGGCATAAGAGAGCTAGTTAAAAGAGGCTGGTTAGTTGGGACTATTCATTCAACAAACACTTACAGAGCACCTACAGAGCACCAGGCATTCTAGGTTCTGGGGATATGGGAGGGAACAAAACAGGCAGAAATTCCTGCCTTTGTGGAACAGACATTTGCTAAGAGTGCAGACTGTATAAATAAATAAGTCTAGTTAGTATGTTAGACAAGTGGTAAGGAGGAAAAGTGAAGTAGGGAAGGTAGGAATAGAGTATCAGGGTGGTTGAAATCTTAGGCACAGGGCAGGCCTCACTTAGAAGGTGCTTCTTGAATTAAGGCCTGAAGGAGTTCAGGAAGGGAGCCATAATGCCTAGGGAAAGAGTGTACCAGGCAGAAGGAACAGCCGGTGCAAAGGCCCTGAGGTGGGATTGTGCCTGGCATGTTCAAGGGCCATGAAGGAGGCCAGAGTGGAGGGAGAGGTAGGAGGCAAGGTCAGAAAGGTGGTGGGAGCCAGATGGTGAGGCCATGCTGATACATAAGATTGTGGGGGAGGGGCTGGGGAGGAAGAAGAGTGTCACGCCAGCTAATTGTAACATTTGAGTGTCTGCTGTGTCCCAGAGATAACTTTTCTAAGTCCTTTACATACACTGACCTTTAATCCTCACAAAGGCCTTTGAGAGTAGGTGTATCTTGCAGATACTTTACTTTGAGGGTGACATATCCCCCATTTTACAGGTACAGAAGCAGAGCCAGAGAGGTTGAGTAACTCGCTCAAGGTCACACAGCTAGAACAGGACAGGAGTACGAGGCTGGAGACCCAGAGAGAAGAACACATTTGCAAGGACAGACAGGTTATTCGACACATTGGATCACACAGAGGAAAAACTAATTCTGCCTAGGAGATACCAGAACTTGATGATGTGTGTAATAAAGGGTTCATCATGTGTGGGGAAGGGGGAAGGGCACTCCTGGCAGGGAGAACAGCACATACATATTTTCAGAGATGGGAACTGGATTAACTCAGGGTGCCCATGCCAAGCTTGGGCCCACCTTAGAGCCTTTGTGCACACTGTTCCTGTGCTTGAAGCACCCTTCCCACAGATGTCAGCATGGCTTGCCATCTCCCCTCCTTCAGATCTCTGCTTAAATGTCACTTCCTCAGGGGAGCCCCCCCGCTCACCCTGTGTAAATTAGCATTCCTGTCCCCCTGTAGGACCTTACCCTTCTGTTTTGCTCTATAGAGAGCTGGTGGAGCAAGGTGTCCAGGATCACTGCCTAGTGCCAAACTGCCTGGGTTTGAACCCTGGCTCTGCTAAATTCCAGCTGTGTGACCTTAGCCAAGTTACTTTACTTCTCTGTGCCTCCATTTCCTCATCTGGAAAACGGGAGAGTAATAATAATGCCCACCCATAGTGTTGGTTTGAAGATTGAATGAGTTAAGTGACTAAAATGGTTTGCAGTACACAGTAAGGGCTCTGTGACTGGTTCCTATTTTTTAGATTAGTATTATTCCTGGCATACACGTAGGTATCTCACAGGGCCTCTGAGACTGACCATCTCCAAAACTGACCTCCTGATCTCCCCTCAAAACCTGCTCTCCCACAGTGCTGCCATCTCAGGTGATCAGGCCACAAACCTAGAATCACCTTTGGCACCTCTCTCACTCCACCCCACCCCCATCCTATCTGCCAACAAATCCCGTTCACTCTGTCTTCAGATTTTATCCAGAACTCAGCCACTTCTCACCAGTTCCACTGCTGCCACCACCATCTCTTACGTGGACTATTGCAGTGGCCTCTTCAGCCCGTACAGTTGGTTCTTCTTACAAGAGCCAGAGGGATCCTGTTAAAATCCAAATCACAGGCTGTCACCCCTCTATTCACAGCCTTCTCATGGCTCCTGTCTCACTCAGAGTCAATGTCAAAGCTCTTCCGGGGCCCGAAAAAGCCTTACTCAGTCTGGCCTCTGCTGCCCCTCTGTTCTCATCTCCTGCTACTTTCCCGTCACTGCCTTCTCTCCGACTACGCCAGACTCCTTTCCCTTCCTCTGACCTGACAGGCTCTCCAGCTTCAGGGCCTTTCACCCTGACTATTTCCTCTGCCTGGATGGCTGCTCCCCAGGTTGTCACAGACCTGACGCCTTCACCTCTCTTAGGTCTTTCCTCAAATATCACCTCCTCGTAACTACCCTCCCCTGACTACCCTTTCAAAAATAACAACTCCTTCCCTGCTTCGTTTTGTTTTTTTTTTCCCCCGGAGCTCTTATCACCATCTGACATATTCTTGTTTATCTTGTTTCTTGTCTGTCTTCCCCACTAAAATGTGAATTCCGCCAGAGCAGGGATTTTTGACTGTTGTATTCACTGCTGTATCCCCAGCACCTGGCCCACAGTAGGCCCTCCAAAAATGCTTGCTAAATGAATGAAATAAAGAGAAGTAAACACATCTGAGTGAGGCATATGACTAGAACTCTTATTAGGGGTCACGTGGGAGATGTGATAATAAACAAAATACAAAACCCCATGTGCTGCTGAGGCTTGAAGCCAACCGTCAGGTTTCACCTTAAGTAAAAGATTCTGTGGCTGCTGAAAGGAACTGGTAAAATTGCCTGTTGTCGCCACCAGGAGTCACACTGGTCTCTTTGTGCCTCTGAAACAAACAGGCCTTCCAAATAAAAACCCAGCAAGGTCTCTGATGATGGGACTCTGATCTGGACACTTCGTGGCCTTGTGACTTACATAATTGCCTAAAATTGTGTCTGCAGAATGAACTTCAGAATGAATAGCTCAGACATAAGAGGATCAGACTGTATTTCATTACAGATTAAAGACTCAAGCTATAAATAATAGAGGGAGGTTCTTTGAAACCTTCCGATTTGGAAGGTCTTATTCTTAACCCAACAGTCCCAACAGCTGGGTGAACAGTTGATTGATGAAAGCTCATTCCTTAAGGAAAAGGAACTTCATGTTTATTTCCAATTCACACTCAGCAAAGGGAGCAGTTATGGGGTGGGTGGGGGCGCCAGGAGGGTCCTGTTCTCTGCTCGACATGCTGAGGGAGCAGTCAGTGCAAGGGGCAGTTTAGTCTAATGGTTGAAAAGATCAGACACCTGGAACTTGGCTGCCTGCGTCCAAATGCTGGCTCTGCCACTTAGGGCTGTGTGGCCTGTACATGTCATTTAGACATTTTGTGCCTCCGCTTCCTCATCTGTAAATTAGAGATAATAAGAGTACCTATTTCCCAAAGTTGTGATGAGAGAGAAATGAGTCAATAGCTATAAAAATAGCAATCCAGGTCTACATGCCCTTATCTAAAACCCTTGGGGCCAGATGTGTTTCACAATTTTGAATTTTTCAGATTTTAAAAAGGTGACAAGGTATACATACAAGATGTTACATAACACCCTTAGTGGGCTCTGTAATCAGCCACATTCAGATTTCTGCAGCAAGATAGATGTATGAACAGTCACACCAAGTGAGGATCAGTGAAGACCACAAAAGGCCTTATTTTGTTTCAGATCAGGTTTTGGCATAGCAGATAAGGAATTATGAACAAATTAGAAACTAATATTTCATAAGAGCTTATCATACCCCAGGCACAGTATATTTAATCTGTACGATAACCCTACGAGCTAGGTGGTATTATTATTATCCCTATTTTACAGATGGGAAAATTGAGCACAAGAGGTTAAAGAACATGCCCAGTGTCACACTGCTAATAAGTAGCAGAACCAGGATTCCAGCCCTGGCGGTCTGGCTCTGGAGGGGCTGATTGTCCAGTAGGCCATATTGCCTCTGATTGGTACAATGCCTGGCATGTATTTAGCACTCAGTAAATGTTCATTATTGCTGTTGTCAAGAAGGAGAACACAGAGGGACAGAGACAGGTCAGAGGAGCGTGGGATGGAGAGACAGAAGAGAGCAGACATTCAGTGTCAGGAATTTTCATAAAGGCAAGGCCCTTGGGGCTGGTAACTGAACAATGGAGAAGACTTCTAGGCAGAGGAAGGGAACCCAGCATGAAGTTAACAGCCTTTGCGAGGAGCTGGCAGAAGGAACCTCCTGGAAAACTTAATATTTGATGTGGTAGAAGATGCAAATGAAAATGTTCATGTGAGGGGCCTTATTCTAGTTTTCTATTCGTGCTGTAACAAACTATAACAAACTTTTAACTGCTTAAAACACAAATTATTCTCTTAGAGTTCTGGAGGTCAGAAGGCCAGCACAGGTCTCACCAGGCTAAAATGCAGGTGTTGGCAGGGCTGTATTCCTTTCCAGAAGCTCCAGGGGATGATTCATTTCCTGTTCGTTTAGGTTGTTGGCAGAATTCAATTCCTTGAGGTTGTAGGATTTGTATAAAATAAATAGGCAACAAGGGTATATTGTAACCACAAAAAAAAGTTCATGTGATGAGATTGAGCTCACCCAAATAGTCTCTAGCTTAAGGCCCATAACCTTAAATTCACCTGTAAAGTTCTTTTTGCCAGGTAACATAATATACTCACAGGTTCCAGAAATTAGGATGTGGACATCTTTGGGTGAGGGGCATTATTCTGTGTATCACAGTCTGCCCTCTGGACCCCAGAGGTTCACATTTGTCCCACACGCAGAAGACATTCACGCTATCCTAGTATCCCCAGAAGTCTCATCGCATTACAGGAGTCGTCCAAAGCCAGGCTGAGGGCGTTCAGGGAATGGTGGTGGCAGTTGGAGACAGAGGTGGAGGCAAGATGGCAAGAAAGGAATCCACCTCCTGCTGACCTCTTCCCCTTCCTGTGTCTGCAACCTCTCAGCTCTGAGCTTTCTGCCCTCCAGGTACCCCTGGGATGGCGTGAGCGCTTGCGCAGCAATGGACCCTTCTGTGACGCTGTGGCAGTTTCTGCTGCAGCTGTTGAGAGAGCAAGGCAATGGCCACATTATCTCCTGGACCTCCCGGGATGGCGGTGAGTTCAAGCTGGTGGATGCTGAGGAGGTGGCCCGGCTCTGGGGGCTGCGCAAGAATAAGACCAACATGAATTATGACAAGCTCAGCCGGGCCTTGCGGTACTACTATGATAAGGTAAGGTGTTTGAGACTAGGGCCAGGAACCCCACCCACTCGCCTGTGCCAAACATTTAAATCAGTTATGTCATTTTCTTGCCTAAATTGATAGAGCTCTAACTTTGAAAACGATATTAAAATTTACCATTTCTTACCCCATCCTCTGGTACTCTTACACGAACATGGGGGCCCCTAAGCATTTATCTCAGTTGTTTTATTGTATTTTATTTTAGCTTCGACTAGAACCTTCATAGCACCATTAACACTGACCCCCTACTCACTCCACTCTCTCTGAGATACCCAAAGTCCTGCTGTCGCACTGTGCCCCGCACGACATTTCATCTTCTCGCCTTATTCCTCTGGCCAAAACTTTTGAAAACTCTATTACTAATGACTCTTCCTCATCCTGGGCCAGTCCTGGGTTCCCCCAGTTATTTCATAATCTGCTCTTATCCCAGAATAAGAATTCTAGAATATCCTTATTCTTAGAATCAAAGCCTCCATGACAGCATTATACTAACCTTTCCTTACCTTATTCTCCAGGACCCTCAACATTTTTATCAATTCTTTTTATCTCTCACTCTGTTAGCTAAGACCTCCAAAACAACATGTATAATGCCTGCTCCACACCCCATCCTCTTGTATTCCCAGAGCAACACTGGTCCACTCCAATATTTATATCAATTATTTTATCACCTTATTCCTATAGCTAAAATTATACATTTTCCTTATCTTATCCTTTCAGACTCCCAAACCAGTGCTAGATACCCCCCCATATTTATACCAGTTATTTCAGTTTCTTATTTCTTTTTTAAAAAAAATATTTGTTTATTTATTTCTTTTTAATAAACCTGCACCGGGTCTTAGTTGTGGCATGCAGGATCTTCGTTGCTGCGTGCGGGATCTTTAGCTGCAGCATGTGGGATCTTTAGTTGTGGCATGCGGGCTCTTAGTCGCGGCATGCGGGATCTAGTTCCCTGACCAGGGGTCGAACCTGGGCTCCCTGCATTGGGAGCGTGGAGTCTTAACCACTGGACCACCAGGGAAGTCCCGTCAGTTTCTTATTTCTTTACCTGAAACTTCCAAAACAGTATTTTTCATCTTCCAGTTTTATTGTGATATAATTGACATGCAGCACTGTATAAGTTTAAGGTGACAGCATAGTGATTTGACTTACATACAGCAAGAAATGTTCATCATGATAAGTTTAGTGAACGTCCATCATCTCATATAGATACAAAATAAGAGAAAAAGGAAGAAAAAATCTTGTGATGAGAACTCTTAGGATTTACCCTCTTAACAACTTTCATATGTAACATACAGCAGTGTGGATCATATTTATCATGTTGTACATTCCATCCCTAGTACTTCTTTTTCTTATAACTGAAAGTGTGTACCTTTTGACTGCCTTCATCCAATTCCCCTTCCTTTCAACCCCCTTTGAAACTTCCAAAACAATATTAATGAACCTCCCTTTTCATTCCTTTTCTGAGAAACACAAACCCACCCTGTGATATACATGAACAACACTTAAGATGTTCCCAGGGTGCTCTAGTGCCCTCCAGATACCTCTTGTCCCCCAGAACAGCCCTGGACCTGTGCTGCACACCCTTAACTCATTTATAGCATTTATTCCATTTTTATATTTTAATCCTTTAGCTCAAACCTCCAAAACAATATTAATAATGAGGCTGCCCCACTCTGTACTCTGAGACCACCAGAATATCCCTGAGACCCTCCAGACCTGTCCTGAAATACCCCAAACGTGCTCTGTGACCCACCCAAGCCAGCCTTAAGATTCTCCCAATATTTATACCAGTATTTTAAATTCTTGTTAGTTGCCATCAGTGACTTCATTTTCCAATTGCCTCAGCTTAAACCTCCCCAATAGTATTAAGAATGAGGCTCCTCATCCTGTCCTCCCTGATGACCTTGCCCTGTTCCACGTCTGTGTCAAGAGCTTTAAATAATCCTGTAATAATTCATGTTTATTAACAATTCATCACCACATTCTTCTACATTCATTTAGTCTCTTCCAACATTTATTATCAGTGACTTCATTTTCCTGTCTTACTGCATAAACTAGACTCCAAAACTGTCCTGGCAGCCAGCCCCAGGGCCTGGCCCTGTTAGCCCACAGACACTCCCGGTTTCTGGAGCCAGGAGGAAAGCCTGCTCCTGGATCTACTCCCCTACGTGGGCCCCAGTGTGGAGAGGAGCCTGTGGGTGTGGCTTTGTGTATCTGAGGTGGGGGTGGGGGAATTGGACAGATAGAGATGAAGAGAGTGTGACAGAGGGAGACTTGGAGGGGGATGGACAGGAAGGAGATGTGGAGGGGAGAAGGGCATTAGACTAAAGGAAGGATTATGGGTGGGGGGGGACAGAAAAGGAGGAGAAGCTGGGGGAGAATACAGAGAGGGGAATCAGGTTGGGGGAGAGTGGTAGAAACTGGAAGAGAAGGGAGGAGACCCCAAATTAGATGAGTGAGCTGTGAAAGAAGCTGGGAGGGGGAACCTATGGGGAGGCAGACACTGAGGTGGGACGGTGTATATGTAAAAGGACAGGAGAGGGGCACGAGGAAAGAAAGGCACTATAGGAGACACACCCTTTCACCCCCTCACCATCCACACCCTCCCTGGCCCTTTCTTCTAAGACCCTCTATCCTGTCTCCCCCTTCCCAGAACATCATCCGCAAAGTGAGTGGCCAGAAGTTCGTCTACAAGTTTGTGTCCTACCCTGAGGTCGCGGGGTGCTCCACTGAGGACTGCCCGCCCCAGCCTGAGGTGTCTGTCACCTCCACTGTGGCAAATGTGGGCACCACAGCTGTACACGCCATCCCCGGGGACACTGCCTCTGGGAAGCCAGGCACACCCAGGGGTGCAGGAGTGGCAGGCCCAGGCGGTTTGGCACGCAGCAGCCGGAATGATTACATGCGCTCGGGCCTCTATTCCACCTTCACCATCCAGTCCCTGCAGCCGCAGCCACAGCCACCCTCTCATCCTCGGCCTTCCACAGTGCTCCCCAACACCGCCCCTGCAGGAGCAGCAGTGCCCCCCTCGGGGGGCAGGAGCACCAGTCCAAGCCCCTTGGAGGCCTGCCTGGAGGCTGAGGAGGCCGGCCTGCCTCTGCAGGTAAGGACTAGAGTATGGAAAGTCAGCAAGAGGAGGGATGTACAATTCCCAAGTGAGGAGGGGGCTGGGAGGAAGGGAGACATAAACGTCCTATTAAAGGAGATATAGTGGAAGGAGGGACACAGAAGTCCCCTTGGAGAAAGGGATGGGGAGGAAAGCTATGCAAAGCCTTGGAAGGAAGAAGGAAATTAAGCACACGACAATTAGTAGTACACCCAACATGTAGCAGGTGTCCTGAATGTGTCTGCTTAATGCACTGGTTCTCACACTTTTAGCACTCATCAGAAAGCACCTGGAGGGCTTTTTAAGCCACAGATTTCGGGGGGCCACCCCCCAGAATGTCTGTTTATGTGGGTCTGTGGATGGGTCTGAGAGTTTGCACTTTTAACAAGTTTCCAGATGAGGCGTATGCTGCTGGTCCATAAAGCAAATTTCTGAGAACCACTGCTTTCGTGAATGGGGGCAGTATCTCCTGGTGTCCCGCCCCTAAGCTGTGCCGCTATCAAGTGTCTCACCCCTCCCCTGCCCCCAGATAGGAGGACCTACTCCAGAAGGAGCCCCACTTCCTTGGCAAAGTCCCACGTCTTGTTGGAGGACCTGCTCCCACTACCAGGTCCTGCTTTCCAAGGGAAATAATTGGCTTCACTACCCCAGCAATCTTTAGGCACCCCCTCTGCACTTGTTCCTCTTCCAGGTCATCCTGACCCCACCCGAGGCCCCAAACCTTAAATCCGAAGAGCCAAATATGGAGCCTGGGTTGGGCCGACCACTGCCCCCAGAAGTCAAAGTGGAAGAGCCCAAGGAAGAGTTAGAAGCTGCAGCCACTGGGGAGGCGGGGTTTGTCCTGGAAGCCGTCAAGGCGGAGCCCTTTGAGCCCAAGGCCGAGCCAGAAGCCCCTCCCGCGGAGGGCGTGCCAGCCCGGCTGCCTGCGGTCGTTATGGAAACTGCGGCGCCGGTGGGCGGCCTTGCGGCTTCCACAACTTCCAGCACGGAGAACGCCCAGCCTCAGAAGGGTCGGAAGCCCCGGGACCTGGAGCTTCCACTCAGCCCGAGCTTGCTGGGTGGGCCGGGACCCGAACGGACTCCAGGATCGGGAACTGGTTCCGGTCTGCAGGCGCCAGGCCCAGCGCTGACGCCTTCCCTGCTACCTACGCACACATTGGTGAGAGCCTTTGAAGGGGCGGGGCTGGCACCTGGAATGAATGGGATTGGGGCCGGGTGGTGGTGGGAGGAGTTAGACTGCGAGGGCCAATACGGTTACCTCTGAGTGAGTGGGAGGGTGGAGCCTTCGAGTGGGGTTGGCTGCGCGGAGAGACGGGGCTTGATTGCTACAAGGCGAACGAGCCTGCAATGCCGAGGGGTCGGGTCCCCAAAAGAAGGCAGATCTGGGGAGTTCTGTGGGCAGGGACTGGGGGGCCCGAGAGGCTTTCTGCAGGAACTGTTTCTGGGTTGGAACATAGCTTGAGGAACCTAAGCGGGGCTTTGGGGTCTGGGATTTGCTTAGCGGGTTTCCTGTGAGGTATGCAGGTGGGGGATAAGAGTTGGAAGTTGACCCTGAGCTACTGGGATGGTGAGGTTTGAAAGCGGCATGTGGGTGGGGTCTTGTAGGTGGTCTTGCCCAATGAGGCTGGGATGGGCCCTCAGGAGTTAGGAGGGGTTGTCTGTGTAAAGCTGGAGAGCTGTCACGGGCATGGCCTTGGTAGTTATGGTCTAGGCCTGTGCTCTTCTGAGGAGTGATCTCATAAGTATGAGTGGGAAATCTGGCGGGGCTGGAACCAAGTTCCTTTGGTTTTCCCACACCTGCCCTCTTGCTCACTTGCGCCCTGACCACCCCTTCCCCACAGACCCCGGTGCTGCTGACGCCCAGCTCGCTGCCCCCCAGCATTCATTTCTGGAGCACCCTGAGTCCCATTGCACCCCGTAGCCCGGCCAAGCTCTCCTTCCAGGTAGGATCAGCTCCCCCCATCTCGGAAAGGGTGAGAGACCCTAGCACGGTCCCAATCCATGACCTCTCCCTATTTTTGTCCCCAGTTTCCGTCCAGTGGCAGCGCCCAGGTGCACATCCCTTCCATCAGCGTGGATGGCCTCTCAACCCCCGTGGTGCTCTCCCCAGGGCCCCAGAAGCCATGACTATCACCACCACCACCACCACCCCTTTCTGGGGTCACTCCATCCATGCCCTGAACTTCTCTCCAGCCAGCCGTCTCAAGGAGAAACGTAGTTCAGCTGACAGACTCGTGCTGTGGTCGTGGTTGGGTGGGGATTCTTAGGAAAAAGGATCTCTCAGTAATCCTTCCACAGAAAACATACAACTTCTCTTTTCTTGGTCAGTCCCCCAGTGGCCGCTCTTACACGTCTCCTACTGCAGTGGTGGGGACGGTTTATTTATTTATTTTTTGAAGGCCACTGGGAAGAGCCTGGCCCAACTCTTTCGTTGGGGGGGGGGCGGTTGGCGAGGGCATCTCCCCCATCTCCACATTTTTTCCCCAAGGTGAGATAGTCAGGGTCTGGCTTGAGAAGGAACTTTCTTTATTTATTTCTCAGGCTGCCCTTGGGGAGCTGAGGGAGCCCTGTCTCCATTTTGGGGTGTGGGTAGAAGAGCTAGATTGCTGTAGTTTATTATTCCTGGCCCTCCCCAAGGGTCCAGGAAGAATTTTTGCTGTTTAACATTTTGGGAGTTTTGGCCAAGGAAGACTCACACCCTTGGGAATGGGAATTTCCACCTCCCCGGCCTTTCTCTCAGACAGCTTGTCCTTTTTCAGCCACCTTTTTTGGCCGGGGAGGAATGCCCCTTTTGTTGTTCTTCCCCTGAGAAGCCATTCCTGTGTCTGCCAAACTCCTGGGGTCCTGCCTGTTACCTCCCAATGGAGGGTTTTTTTGGGGAGTGGTTCCCGTCTGGGGGGCCCCCTCCAACCAGTACTCCAGGTCTCCCTGTCCCCCACCCCCTGCCATTTTGATAGTATAATCTATTTTTAAACAGGGCTTTTCAATAGGGGAGAGGGAGGCATCTCTTCCTATATCTGAGATAGGGTGGGTGGGAAGGAAGGGATTTGGGGGGGGTCTTCCTGCCACCCCCAAGTGTTTATTTTTGATACCAAACATGTATTTTCAGCTCCCTCCCAGCCCCCCAATTTCCTGCGGGCGGGTACAAAGGACCCTTTAAGTGTCCCTGGAGTTGGGAGGGAGGAATGAGGGACATAAAGCCTGTCCTGTGTGAATTCCAGGCTGGAGAAGGGCGGGTTCAAAGGACTCCTGGGTTCACTTCCCGTCAGCACCGGCCCAGCCTGGGCCTGGGGACCTGGGGGTTGGTGATTTGGGGGACGGTGCTACACCTGTCTCCACTGTTTGTTTTACTTCCCCAAAAATGGATCTTTTTTTCTAAGAGTCCCAGAGAATGGGGAATTGTTCCTGTAAATATATATTTTTAAAGGTGATGCTGGAGACTGCTAGCATTTTTTTTCCCCTAAAGCCGTTGGGAGTAACTGTGTGCAAAGGCGTGACTATGTGAAAGGCGGTGAGGGTGTGAGATTGATCGTGAGAGCGAGAGAGCATAGTGGTGTGTGTCCGAAACAGTGGTAGAGACTGTAGATTGGCAACCAGGTGTGTGAAAAAGAGAAAACTCTGGAAAGCTGTGATTGCGCACGTTCGTTTGTGAAGCCATGTGTTGAGAGAGTGGAAGTTGTAACCACAAACTTGACATTGTGCCTATGTGAGAAATCATGGCTGGGTGGCAGAAAACCACTGTAAGACTGAATGTGAGTGATTAAGGTACTATACGAGAAACTGGTGGTGTGTGTGAAATAATGTTTATGAGAAGGAAGTGGGGACTGCGCATCAGTCACTGTTGAACAGGCTGATGGTGAGCAAAACAGACTGAGTAACCAAAACGTGTGAGAGCCGGTATGAGCACGAAAGTGCCATAGAGATCGTCAGGGACCGTGCCGTAGGTAAGGAACTTCACTGTAAGTAAGCGGGTGACTCAGCGTTTGGGAGATGGCTTGTGCATGAAACTGTTCACGCAAGGCTGTTGGATCAACTAAAGTAATGGGAGTGCATGTGTGAGAGGCTGATGGTATGAGAGAAAATGTCTGTGAGGCCAGATGGGTGCCTGAGATGAAAGACACCAGAATACGCAATTGTGTGTATGAAAACCATTCCTGTGAGACTAAACTAGCAAAGACTGCGTGAGAGACTGAGAAAATGTGGCTGCGACTGGAAGAGCGTGAGAGGCTGTAATTTGTGTGTGTGTGTGTACGTGTGTGGGTGTATACCTGAGCCTAGTGGCAGATTGATTTGCAGTTACTACTCCAGTCTAGCCCACAGGTTCAGGGACTCTGTAAGAGAAAATGATGGTGAGACTGAGTGAGCGAAAGTAAGCTAGAGACCACCTCACTGTGAGTGAGAGGCGATGAGTAAAAAAGAAGGAAGTCAGTGCCGCTGGAGAGAAAACTGATGACTGAGCAGCATGTGAGAGTGTGAAAGGTTTCATGAGAGACTGTAAACCAGAGACTACATGCTGGTGAAAGAGAGAAAATGGAACAGAGTAAATGAGACATAGAGACCATGTGATCAGTATGTGTGGGAAACCGATGAGGCTGTAATTGTGTCTGAGGGTACACAATACACTGGCTGGATGCAGCAGATGAGGGTGTAAACGACTAAGACGGGCCATGAAAGGCTCTGTGTGTGAGACTTACCGAGAGCCTAGTAACATTGGTGAATTAGTGACAACAGGATGTCAGAGGCTGAGTGAGGGCAAGTGACCGTGACACTGATTAGGTGACTGAGAGTGAGAAAACGAGTGACTGAGAGTGTCTGAGAAACTGTGTGGGTCTATAAAACTGCAAGAGACTTTATTAAAGGATGTAGAGCAAGGACTGGACATGTTGGAAGCTGCTTGCAAAGAAATGTGAGACGAGGCGACTAAGACAGTGTCTGAGACGCTGTGCGATTGTGTGTGTGTGTGAAACTCTTACCATAGTGACTCTGGGTGTGCAGAATGGGTGTGAGTGTGAAGAGGGGAGAAAGAGTGATTGTGGGTGTGGGTGTGTGCACGAGAAACTTCCAGAGAGACCAGTGGTGGCTATAAATCACTAACCATTTGTGTATGTGAGAAAATGACGGCCCTTGTGAGCGGTGGAAACATCCTATCAAAAGGCGTGACTCCGGGGGCTTCCCTGGTGGCGCAGTGGTTGAGAGTCTGCCTGCCGATGCAGGGGACACGGGTTCGTGCCCCAGTCCGGGAAGATCCCCCATGCCGCGGAGCGGCTGGGCCCGTGAGCCATGGCCGCTGAGCCTGCGCGTCTGGAGCCTGTGCTCCGCAACGGGAGAGGCCACAGCAGTGAGAGGCCTGCATACCGCAAAAAAAAAAAAAAAAAGGCGTGACTCTGTGTGGATCTGCAAAACTGACCCGTAAGGGTAACTGTGGTCTTGGCCGAAGGAGACCATAGTAAGACTGGGGGCCAATGACAGTAAACAACTCCCTGAGTGGCTGGGAGAGGCTGTGCATTTGAGTATGTATGTAAGCTTGTTCGTAAGAGACTATAGTAGAGAGAGACTGTAAATTCAGAAGTGTGTGTGTAAATATGCAAAAAAAAGAAAAAGAGAAAATGACTGAGGCTGAATTCGTGTGTGAGAGCCCATGGATGGAATGTGCCAGGCCTAGGGGAAAGCCCTCTTCCATCTGTCCTCTTCCTCCTCAGGCCCCTGGGCTGGCTTCTCCCAGTTCTCCAAAACGTGAAATGCTGGAGTTTGCCGGGGCTTTGCCTGGGCTTCCCTTCCTTCTTCTCACAAGCCAAGCCCTCTCCAGGTGGTCTGGTCCAGTCCCGGCACTTGAGACACTACTTCTCCCTGCCGTGATGCTCGCATTTTTACCTCCAATCCAGATTATTCATCTTCACGCTTATCAGAATCTCTAAAGCTCTGTTTATTGCATTTATTTACTCATTCAGCAGAGGTTTATTGAGCACTTACTGTTTGCTGGTGCCCATCCAGGACCTCCAGACACAGCAGTTAACAAAACCAAACACAAATCCCTGCCTTTGTGGAGCTGGCATTTTAGTGAGGACAACAGACAAACAAATACATCATATTAGGTGGTGTTGCAATGATTACATGAGATACGACTCAGTCTTTGTTTAAATAAGAACTCTGCAGTGATTTTATTGCCCAAACGTGTAGGAGAAGATGAAAGTGGTGACAGTCCTCTTCCCAAGGGAATCCAGTGAGTAGGTATACAGTTTAGGAACAAAGGAAGTATCGATTATAACATTATTACCAGGGCAACAGGTGATTAGATAAAGCAGCCAACCAGAATTACAGGTTTCTTGGGGAGTTTGTTTTCATAGGATAACCACTGATGTCTGAAGTCCTAGAAGCATAACAAGACCCCTTTGTTCAAAGCACACTTTCAAAGACAGGCTCATGTTATCAGGAAACAGTACATCTGTAACGGATACGAATGTCAACACACCTTATCACCCATGAAGCAAGACCAGTATTCTTGAGAAAGTTCTGTTTTAACGCCTGACCAAATCAAATCCTTCAACCTTGTTTTAATTTGCAGAATGGTGTTCCTCCTTGGATGCAGGGGAAATGAGACATTGCCTTCCTAATTCTTAGACTCCTTTTTGTTGATTAAAAAGATTCCTGTTTTTATTTTATTTTATTTTATTTGCGGTACGCAGGCCTCTCACTGTTGTGGCCTCTCCCGTTGCGGAGCACAGGCTCTGGACACGCAGGCTCAGCGGCCATGGCTCACGGGCCCAGCCGCTCTGCGGCACGTGGGATCCTCCCAGACCAGGGCACGAACCCGTGTCCCCTGCATCGGCAGGCGGACTCTCAACCACTGCGCCACCAGGGAAGCCCAAGATTCCTGTTTTTAAAGCAGGCTCTGGAATTTCACTCATTAGGCCTTACTTAAAAAAAACAAAAAAGGCTCTGTGGAGCATGGAAAATGGGCTGCATTGGAATTAATTATTAAGAGAAGGATTATGAAGAATAATTTTTCTACATGAGATCCACAAAGAAAAGTAAAGGGTCAGGAACTAGAATGATGGATCTTAAAGTGTGGTCCCCGACCAGCAGGATCAGTGTCACCTGGGACGTTGTTAGAAATTCACATTCTTGAGCCCCACCCCGGACCTACAGAATCAGAAACTGGGGTGGGGCCTGGCAATCTGGATTCAACAAACCTTCCAGATGATTCTGATACACATATAGGTTTGAGAGCCACTGGCATAGAGAATGAGAGGTGCCCTACAAAAAGCTGAGGAAGGCTTCTGTGAGGGAGGTGACATTTATTGTCTGCCTCTTTTAGAGCATAAATCCCTTGAGGGCCAGGATTTTGGGCTGTCTTGTTGTCTGTTCCAGCCAATGCCCAGAACAACTGGCACCCAATAGTTGCTCAGTAGATGTTGCATCAGTGTATTTAACAAACAGCACCTGCTGTATGCCAGGCACTGGGCTAAGGACTTTTAAAAATCTTAACTCCCAGTCTTCGCAACATACCCTAACATGCCCTGTGTATGGAGTGGGGCAGGGTGGCAGGTGTTACCTACCCAAGATACTTGATGGAACATGGCCAAGCCAACCATCCCCTTCCTTGGGCCCTGAGGGTGTCCCCAGCTGGCCCCTGGGGCAGTGGATATACCCAGTTCAGTCCTTCTGAATTCTCCACCCCATACTCTTGCCACTTCCCCTTCTCACTTCCCTTGTGCTGACCTCCCCTCCACATTGCTGACCACAAAGAACCTCACTTTTAGGAAAGAGGAGGGTGGTGGTGAAGTCAGGATGGAGGATGAAGTAGTTACCTCGATGCCCACTCCACCCCATGAGGAGGGACACGCTAAGCATGCCACGCTCACTTCACCCTTGTTCAACACCCCCGTGAGGTTGGCGCTGTCATTGTGGTAGAGGGCGTGCATTTTACAGGTGGAGAAACTGAGGCTCAGAGGTTCAAGTGACTTGCTCAAGGTCACACAGCGAGGGAGTTCAATCTTGCTTCCAACTTCCAGGCTCCACTTCCCCCTCAGTAAGAATTTGTCCAAAGAGCATTGATTGAGTGCCACTGGGCTGCTGGGCGGGGCCTGGGGTGCTGGGGACACAGTGACAAACAAAACAGACCAAGCATGAGGCAGGAAGTAGGGAGGGGAGAGGAGAGGAGGAAGCTCAGGGACCGGTAGCAAGGGAGAGGTCGGAGCTGAAGAGACCTGCACGATACCCTCCCCTCCCCGCCACCCCCCATCACCACCACTGCCCTTCACCCTCCTAGTTCCTCCTGCCCCTGGTTCCTCTTTCCCACTGACTCTAGGATCAGATAAGCCCACATAAAGCCGGACCTCCTTTCTGGCGGGGCTGCAGGAGTACAGTGCCCAACATGCCCACCCGAGCGCAGGCCCATCGGTTACTGCTGCTACCGCTGCCGCTGCTGTTGCTCACCCTGCCAGCCACAGGTGAGTGGGTGGGGGCCCAGCTGGCCCCCAGGGGTGCCTGGGCCCTCCCACACTCCTGACCGTGCTCCCCCAACCCGTTACAGGCTCAGACCCTGTACTCTGCTTCACCCAGTATGAAGAATCCACGGGCAAGTGCAAGGGCCTCCTTGGGGGAGGTGTCAGCACGGAAGACTGCTGTCTCAATGCTGACTACGCCTTCCAGGAGCTCGGCAGCAAGCTCTGTATGGCGTGCAGGTTAGGGGGAGTCTGGGGTTTGAGGGGGGCAGAAAGGACTGTCTGCAGGGCGACCCAGAACTTGGGCTCTGGCCTTCTCGGAGATTCTCAAGCGTGGCTCCAAGGCCCTGATCGTGACCATGGCTCCGGGTCTCTCAGCCTTGGCTCTGTTGACATTTGGGGCCAGAAAATTCTTTGTTGTGAGGGCTGACCTGTGCGTTGCAGGATGTTTTGTAGCATCCCTGACCTCCCACTAGATGCCAGTAGCAACTTGCAACAACTAAAATGTCTCCAGACAGGTAAAAATCATCCCGAGTTGAGAACTGCCATGGCTTACATGTATTGAGCGCTTCCTGCATACCAGAAGCATTGTGGGTGGGGTGCAGCTCAGGTATTTCTGAAGGTAGCTCAAGTCCCCAGATGGTGATGACAGCTCATACGGAGCATTTACTGTATACAGACACATTGCTGGAGGGGGAGAGTTTGGGCAGTTCTGAGAGCAGCTGCAGCTCCCTAATTATAACGACACTTCATATTCATTGAGCACTTCCAGCATACCAGATGCATTGCAGAGGTTGGGGGTAGCCAGAGGATTTCTGAGGGTAACTCTAGTCTCCTAATCGTGATGCCAGCTTACGTGTACTGAGCCCTCTCTGTATGTCAGACATATTTTCTAACTCTTTACTGTATATATCCCAGGTACACCATGGGGATGGGGAGCTTGGGGATTTTTGAAGGCAGCTCTGGGCTCCTGGTTGTCAACAGGTCCCATCTGTCTAGCATTATGCCGTGCAGGGGCTTGGACCTGGGGTATTTCTGATGGGGTCTCTGAGCTCATTGGGATGATGGCTCCTATTTATTATGCACTTCCTGTTTGCCTGCTACCGTGCATGGCTGTGGCCTGGTAGGCTTCTGACAGCAGTTCTGGGCCCTTAGTCCTTGTACTTGTTTACTGCGTGCCTGGCACTGTCCTTGGGGGACTTCAAAGGGTAACTCCAGGTTCCTGATCATGAAGGTAAATGATATTTAAGTATTTGCTGTGTGCCCACCTCCTCCCCAACATCACGAAGAGGTAGATACTCTCATCACTCCATTCCACATACGTTTATCCCGCACCCCTGTCTGTGCCTACCCACCCTCTGTGGTCCCATACACCATCCTTGTCAGAGCGTGCCAGGATGGGACATGTGCTTCTCTCTGCAGGCTCCCACAATGGTCACCGTGGTCCGAGTGGGCCCCCTGCTCAGTGACCTGCACGGAGGGCTCCCAGCTGCGGCACCGGCGCTGCATAGGCTGGGGCGGGCAATGCCCCCAGAAGGTGGAGCCTGGGACCCTCCAGTGGCAGCTGCAGGCGTGTGAGGACAAGCCGTGCTGTCCTGGTGAGAAGGAGCAGCAAGGCGGGCGAGCGCTGTCAGTTACCCGGCACTGGGAACTATCAGGGCAGAAGCCCTGAGGGTGGGAGTGTGCTTCATGTTTGTGAGGTCGAGGAGGAGGCTGGCGTGGCTGAAGGAGAGTGGTGGCAGGTGAGGTCAGAGGGGGACTTATCCCTGTGGGCCACAGTGAGGATGTTGGCTTTTACTCTGAGTGATGTAGTGATGGTGGAAAAACATGATCTGACTTGAGTTGTGACAGATCCCTCTCACTGTCAGGACGACAGACTGTATGTGGTGAGTAGTGAAGCAAAGGGACCACTGTGAAGGCTACTGCAATAGTCCAGATGAGCAATGATGGTGGGCCAGGTGTGGCAGAAACAATGGGCACAGGATTAGCTGATGTGGGATACATGAGGAAGCCTGGACCCCTGAATGACACCACCACCTCCATCTTGTCCCCCTCTTTTCTCTCCTACAGAGATGGGCGGTTGGTCCGACTGGGGGCCCTGGGCATCTTGCTCTGTCACCTGCTCTAAAGGGACCCGGATTCGTCGTCGAGCATGTGATCGCCCCACCCCCAAGTGTGGGGGCCACTGCCCAGGAGAGGCACAGGAGTCAGAGACCTGTGACACCGAACAGGTCTGCCCCAGTGAGTGAGGGCAACCACAGAGCAATGATGTGGGCACCCAGGGTGGGTCTGGGGGTTACAGCAGAGAACTTCCAGGGTGGGAGGACTTCAGCATGCATGACCACACTTGGCATCTCCCCACCCCCACCCCATCACAGCACACGGGGCCTGGGCTGCTTGGGGCCCCTGGGGCCCCTGCTCAGGCACCTGCCTCAATGGACCCAAGGCATCTGAGGAGAGACGAAGCCGCACATGCTCTGCACCTGAGCCCTCCACGCAGCCTCCTGGGAATCCCTGCCCAGGGCCATCCTCTGAGCAGCGGGCCTGCACCGGCCTGCCACCCTGCCCAGGTACTCGGGGATGAGGCCTCTGACACTCTGCTCTTGATTTAGGCACAGATGCTCTGCCATTTCAAGGGACAGCGATCTGAGACCGTGTGACCATGGAGCTCTTCGTTTGGGGGCAGTCCGTCTCAAGGGTCTAGGGGCTGAGGGGGGAGATTGAGGTGGCCTTTCTCCTCACTCCTGTCTCCCCCAACAGTGGCTGGTGGCTGGGGGCCATGGGGTGCTGTGAGCCCCTGCCCTGTGACCTGCGGCCTGGGTCAGACCCGGGAACGACGGACATGTGATCACCCTGTGCCCCAGCACGGGGGCCCCTTCTGTGTCGGTGATGCCACCCGGACCCACATCTGCAACACGGCCGTGCACTGCCCTGGTCAGTACCCCAAGATGCACCATTTCTGTGCCTAAGCCCCCCACCCGTCTCTGCTGCCCAGTTCCCGCTGTTAATACCTTGTTCCTGTCTCTAATTCCTCCATTCCTGGCTCCGATGCCTTGGTTCCAATTCTGATCCCCCTTTCCCACATCTGATCATTCCCACCCCGTCTCCCAGCCCCCATTCCTTCCTCTGAACACCCTTGCTGGCTCCTTTCTTTGGTGCAAGCCCAGCTGCCCCCATCTCTGCAGTGAACGGAGAGTGGGAGCTCTGGGGGGAGTGGAGCACCTGCATCCGCCGGAGCATAAAACACATCAGCTGCCAGGAGATCCCAGGCCAGCAGACCCGCTCCAGGCTCTGCAAGGGCCGCAAGTTTAATGGACAGCGATGTAGCGGGGAACAACAGGATATCCGGCACTGCTACAACATCCAGCGCTGCCCCTGTGAGTGCCCCCAGAGACCATGCTGTGAGCGTGCGGCAGCCCGTGCAGGGACAGGGGCTTTCTGACTCTCTGCCACAGACCGCATGTCCCTGCAGCCTCTCTCTCATCACCCCACCAAGACCTCTAATTCTGACTCGGGAACCCCTCCCCTCCTGGCAGGGAAAGGCTCCTGGTCGGAGTGGAGTACCTGGGGGCTGTGCATGCCTCCGTGTGGACCCAACCCCAACCGCACCCGCCAGCGCCTCTGCAAGGCCATGCTCCCCGACTTCTCGTGAGTGAGGGGGCAGTGTGCCTTGGAAGGGGTCTTGATATTGATATGTCAGCAGTCAGGGTGGGAGAGTTGGCCACCCCCAACCAGGGCTTCCACCACTGGGTCCATAGGTGCCTTGTCTGGCCGAGTGCCATCTCCCAGCTGTAGGAAGAGGGGAGAAACTAAAGAAGAAGCTGAGAAAGAGGATGTTGAGGGGAGAATCAGTAGCCTCCGTGCTCTTCAGTGACTCATTCAGTCACTCAGCCATTCTCCCATTCACTCCATCCTTCCTGTGTCCATGTGCTCTGCCCCCTCAATTACCCAAGCTTTGACTTGCTCGTTCAGTCACTCATGCCTCCATTCACTTTCTCATTCCCTCAGTCACCCGTGCCCCAAAGCACTCTAAGGCCTTTTGGGTAACAACAGTTGCAGACACACAGAACCCAGATCCCATGGATTCCCCCACGGGATCCAGGTCTGCTGGGCCCTGACAGAAGGCATCTGAGAAATGGTTGGTGTGTGGAAAAGGGACTGCCACCTCAGTCTGGGTCCAGGAAGCTGACTGGGCCTCCCCTGGCAGGAGGGGGTTGGGGAAGGCTTTCCCACCATCAAAACTGTGTGAGCAGAGTCCTGGACACAGGTGATCAGCCGCCCGAAGTGTTTCCAGGTGGCCAGGGTGGCCCAGGTGTTGGAGAGGGTTAAAACACTGACTTATCCCTTCCCTATTTCCACATGCATCAAACTACTAGATTAAGTGGCCTCTTCCCAACTCGTGGAAAGCCTGCCATCTGGTCTCTGGGTGTGGGGTGTAGAGTGGGTCCAGAAGATGAGTTAGGGGTCTTGAATGGAGGCATGAAGGGCTTGACAGAGGGAGGGAATGAATGGAGAAAGGACTGATGGAGAGAATCGGAATGGGAGTGAGTGGAGAGCTTGCCTAGTGGGACAGATAACCCAGGCAAAGACCATTTTGGACATGCGGCTTTGAATAAAGTGGAAGAGAGAACTAGAGATTGACTTGGGGGCAGGGATTTGTGCCTAACAGCAAGGCTTGAATGCCAGGGCAAGGCATTTGGGATTTTTCCAGTGGGCAATGGGGAAATAAGTAAAAGGTTTTAGAGGTGAGAGAAGGTAGCTCATATCAACAAATAATTACCAGCATTTATTGAGCACTTATTGTGTACCCGACATGACTCTGAGCACTTTACCTGAATCAACTCATTTATACTTACTCAGCCCAGTGAGGTGGGTATTACAAGTATTCCCATTTTTCAGATGAAGAAAACTGGGGTACAGGGGAGATAAAGAAATTGCCCAATATCTCACAGCTTAAAAATAAATAGTGTTGGGCACACAGTAGGCACTCAATAAGAGTTTGTTGAATGCATTCTTGCCTTCCCTGAGCTTCTCGCCTTCATCCCCCGCCCCTAACGCACCAGGCCCACCGTTACCACGGTCGAAGGTCAGGGTGAGAAGAATGTGACCTTCTGGGGGAAACCGTCGGCATTGTGTGATGTGCTGCAAGGGCAGAAGGTGGTGGTGGAGGAGAAACGGCCATGTCTACACGTGCCTCCCTGCAAAGAACCCTGAGGATGAGAAGCTCTAACATCTCTCTCTTCCACTCTGACCCCCTGACCTCTCAGACTTCAATAAACCAGTCTCTTCCCCAGGAGTGGGGCCATGGCATCTTCTAGGCCAAAGAGCGCAGCACAGGCAAAGTCGCAGTGGCCTGTGGTGGAAAACAGTATTTTCCACGGTGTGACAGGAGTGAAGGCGAGTGTCCGTTCCTGCTGTAGCCCTGATATCTGCCCCTCTTCCCCGCAGTGCCCCGGGTCACCCAGCACGTCCCTCTGCAGAGTCCCGATTTACGAATTACGGGCTTCCTGATTGGCTACCCTCCCTGGCAGGCACTTTCTGATTGGTCGGAGTGCTTGTTTTCCATCTCCCCGCTCCTAAAGCTCCCTCCGCTGGCGGATTCCGCGTCATTTGGCAATGAGGCCTGGCAGGGGTTGGCGCCCAACTGAGCGGAACACCTGCACCCACCCACTCCCAACAGCCCAGCTCCAACGCTGCAATTAGCGGCGACAAATAGCTCCCGCGAGGCGGGGGGCGGACCGAGGAAGTGCCTACGAGGTGCTTTGAGCTGGGACAGGGGCAAGGAGAAGCTAGAGTCAGCATCTGCCAGGAGGAGCCCCCCAAGACACTCAGACACATTCCTTTAGCATTTGTTCATTCATTCAACACTTATTAGCATCTACTGTATACTAGAGCTAAGTCTGGGCATCGGGTGGAGGAGGGCTGGTAGAAGGGGAGGACATCTAAGCAAGGGAACAGACTAGAATGGGTGATCCTTTCATTCGAACATTTTATTCAACACTTACCAACGCCTACTGTATACTAACAATAGCGCTGGACATCATGGGGGATGGGGAAGAAGAGTCAGAGCCGTATGTGTCTCCACAGTGAAGGGAACAAACCCAGGCTGCGTGCCTGGTAGTGTTTTAAGACTTTCCATAGCATGAATTCATTTAATCCACAATGAACATATGAGGTCAATATTATTATCCTCATTTTACCAAGGAGGAAACAGGCACAGATAGGTAGTGGGCTGGACGTTTTTGAAACACCATGTCAGGAGCAGAGTTTAGGACTTTGTCCTATGAGTGGAGGGGCACCTCTGTGTGGGGGGCTTCAGATGGGAAATCTGTGACACCTGGAGTCTGTCAGGGTGCTCACTTCTCTGGGTCGATTTTCCCTCGTGTAAAATGGGTCAACTGATGGATTGGGGTGAAGATGAAATCGATGGATATTCGGTTATCTTGGAAGGAATGAGCCTAAGTGAGGGGTTCCGGTGCTACTGCCAGGGTATGAGAAAAATATGTGTTTATAAGAAAGTGGAAATTTGGCTCTATGTGTGCTTTATGAGGCACATATCTCTGTGAATGTGTGATATGCAGACCTATGGGTCTGTGCAGGAATTAAGTGTATGTGGAGTGCGTGTGAAGTTACAACCGTGTGCACATAACAATGTGTAAGTTATAGGAGTGTGGGTGTGTGTGCATGCTCATTAAAGTGGCATGAATATGTATGTGTGAGTTATAAACATGGGTACAATACTGATTACGAACATATGTCAAGTGTGTGTGTTTCAGAGTCATTGCTCACCAATGCACAACAAAGAAACACATTCTTGGAGCCCCTTCTGTATGTGCCTTCCTGTTGGAGAAGATGAAGCCAGTACAGAGGAGCCTTACCTCTGCCTCAGGGAGTTGAGACACTCCTTGGGTGGGGGTCGGGGGAATCTTCGTTCTTCTGCGAAACAGTCTACAAAAAAATTAATTTCTGGAAAATGAGCCACCTGGAGAAAGGGAATGACACTGGGGGACATGAGTACTAGGAACCTGGCAATGGGGCTACTGGGAAGAGGCAGACTGGAGACAGATTCCTAAGGAGCCCAACTTCTCACTCCCAGAGGAGCCAGAAAGATCTGTAGACCTGCAGCTGCTCCCATCCCCCAGAGAGGGCACCACGGGCCCAGCAGAGCTTGTTTGCTTGTGTTACTGAGCAAAAACTGGGGAGCACATACTTCAAAATGTTGGGAGATACCCAGTTTCCGGAGAGCTCCCCATTTGGGGAACACTGGGATATGGGATGCCAGAGAGGGTATCCATGAGAGGGGGAAGGAATGGCCAAAGCAGAGGCCTGCAGGTGGACTGAAGCTGGCTGCGATGGAGGAGGGAACAGAGACAGTGGACTGTGAGAGCCTAAGGGAAGAGGGGACTTCCTGGAGACCTAGGCAAAAGATGATCCTTGAGAGAGAGAAGGAAAGGACATTCCTGGCAGAGGTCACAGCACTCCCCCACCCCCACCCTCTTAGAGTTGGGTCGGGTGATCATTTTTACAGATGAGGAAGCCAAGTTTCAGAGGCCGGTAAGTTACTTTCTTAAGAGTATAGTGGAGGCCCAGTTTGAACCCAGGCTCTCCGACTCCAGACCTCACACCATGACCTTGTTTAAACAGGCCAAAGCTTTAATGAATGAAGAATGTATAAATGAATAAGTGGATGATTCACTTGAAAATCCTGATGGCACAAGGGACTCTAAATCTGCCTACTTCTTGCCATATCTTCTTCCGCCTCACTTGGTCCACCATTATCGCTCACCAGGGCCCACAAGGCCCTGCTCCATCTGGTCCCTGCTAACCTCTCTGACCCCATCTCCTGCCACAATCTCCCTCACTCACTTTGTTCCAGCCACACTGACATCTCTTTCTGGCACATTCTTAAAAGAAAGTAACAAATGTATGGATCACAAAGTGAGCATGACCCTTTGGGAATGAATTGGAGTTTGTGGATTCCATCTGTAAAATGGAAATCATATTACCCGCCGCATAGTATTGTAGTGAGGGTTGGGTACAATCGGTCAACAAATGATTATTTTTAAATGGATTTGTGTTTTCATTGTAGTCAGGATCTTACAGGAGCTTCCACAGCCCACCTCTGCCCAACCTACAAGGATCATTTGCTCACGTGGCAAACACTATTTGGCACCTACAGTTTGCATACCCTAGGATGGGTCTGCCTCTGTCTGTGGAAAGTTCTCTGGTGCAGAGGAAGATGGCCTTGGGCACTGACAATGCCAGATGGTTATTATCGTGGTTTTTGACTGTGTCCAGGGCAAACGGATGGGGACCTATAGGCCAAGTGTGTGTGTAGGGGGGTGAGGTGGGGAGGTGAACACACATCAAGGCTAGAGCTTCAGGAAATGTGCCTGTGTGGAGATCTAGGTTTGTCCATGATTGTCTGTGGGTGTGTTTTGTCTCGGTGTGCATGCTCATGTGAGTTTCCCTGGGTCTCCGTGTGTCCGAGTGGTGCCTGTGTGCGTGTTTAGGCATATTTGCATGCATGTATGCATGCATGTCCATGACTGTTACCCTGGGCTTGTGTGTCTGTATAGATACCTAGATCGGTGTGTTCTCTCTCTGCACATGCCTCCGTATGTTTCCTTACTTTTGTGTGTGTCTATGTTTCTCCACATATGTGGCATTCCCTGTATGCCTCCAGCCCCTCGCCCAGCGCAAGCGTATGTACTCCCCACAAGTGTCCACGTCCCCCTGTCTGATGCTGTCTACACCACCCCCGCATGCATCTCTCTGCCTAGCTGAGCCTATGTGGACGTGGGAAACTGATCTCGCGGAGTACTGCATGTGACCCCCAACCCTCGCCGTGAGGGGGTTATTTCTCTACTTTTGAGTCTCCGGGTCTTCCCACCCCGCCAAATGCCTCCTGTGGTGAATATCAACACTGGAAACCGAGTATCTGCGGAGGGTCCTGTGTGTGAGTGCGAGTGCGTGTGAAGACCAGGATGAGGCGGGGTGGGGGCATGCCTGACGCACCCACCCGGACCCTCCGGACAAACACCCACCCCGCCCCCACTCCCCAAATTGCGCATCCCCAATCAGAGGCGGGGGAGGGGAGACAGGATGCGGCGTGGCGCTTGCGCAATGACGCCTTCAGCACCACGGACAGTGCCTTCGCCCCCGCCTGCCGGCGCGCGCCACCGCCACCCCAGCCCTGAAGGCGCGCTGACGTCACTCGCCGCTCCTCCGCAAACTCCCCTTCCCAGTCGCCTTGGTCGCGTCCGCGCCGCCACCGGCCCAGCCGGACTGCACCACGCGGGGCGCGAAAGAGGGGGTCACGGGCGCGACCATCCGCGCTGCGGCGGCGGCGGCGACTCAGCTCTGCCTCAGTCTGCAGCGGGCAGCGGAAGAGTCGCGTCGTGCCTGAGAGCACAGCTGTGCTCCTGGGCCCCGCGCGGTCCGCCCCCGCGGTCCTGACCAGACTGCTCCTAGGACCCCCTGCCCCGCGTCGCAGCCATGAACTACCTGCGGCGCCGCCTGTCGGACAGCAACTTCATGGCCAATCTGCCAAATGGGTACATGACAGACCTGCAGCGCCCGCAGCCGCCCCCGCCGCCGCCCGCTGCCCCCAGCCCGGGAGCCACGCCCGGTCCTGCGACCTCCACTGCTGAGAGGGCCTCATCGGCAGCCCCCGTGGCCTCTCCGGCTGCCCCTAGCCCCGGGTCCTCTGGGGGCGGTGGCTTCTTCTCGTCACTGTCCAATGCGGTCAAGCAGACCACGGCGGCCGCGGCCGCCACCTTCAGCGAGCAAGTGGGCGGCGGCTCTGGGGGCGCAGGCCGTGGGGGCGCTGCCGCCAGGGTGCTGCTGGTAATCGACGAGCCCCACACCGACTGGTAAGCCACTGCTGTGGACGTCCCCCCGCGGTTCTGGGTCCCCAGATCATTCCATCATGAGCAATTATCGAGCGCCGCTTGTGTGCCCCGTGCCTGGCCCCCTCGCCCAAACCCTTTTCCTTTAAATTATTATGCGAAGCGCTTCATGTGTGCCCCGCCCTTGCCTCCCCCCTCCCCCCACCCAGACCTTCTAGATCTATACAGGGAGCAGTTATCGGGCGCCTGCTGTGTGCCTCCTTCCCAAAAGCCTTGACTTCAGTATATCCTGTGAGCAATCAAGAGCCCGATGTGCCCTGCACCCCGAACCCGTGCCCAAAGGTCTTGTCCTCTAATGGATCTTGTGAGCATTTATCAAGTACCTGGAGTGTGCCTCAGTGGGAGCCCTTCCTCAAGGCCTTTGGCTTACGTGAATTTTGTGAACATTCGTTGAGAGCTTGATATGTGTCTTGTCCCCCTCGGTCCTTGCCCTAAGGCCTTCTCTGATCTTGTGAGCATGTATCCAGAGTGCGCTATGTGCCCGCAACCCAGCCCTCACCTCAAAAACCTTTTAAACTATTCACTAAACACTGATTGAGTGCCTGCTGTGTATCCCATCCCAGATTCTCGCCCAAAGCGTTGCCTTTAATGGATCCTGTGAGCCTTTATTGAATGCCTTCTGTGTGCCCCAACTCAGTCCCCCTCTCTAAGAGCCTATTTCTCCAAAGGATCTAGGAAGCATGTATTAAGTGCCTGGTGTATGCCCCACCCCAAGCCCCTTCCTCAAACATATTTTCCTCAAATGAGTTCTATGAGCATTTTTGAACCTTCTGTGTGGGGCTAATCTTCAGACTCTCTGCTCCAAATCCTTTTCCTACAACGGATCTAGAAAGCATTCATTTGAGTGCCTCCCTTATCCCCTGTTCTCAAGCTACTTCTTCAAAGACCTTTCCTTTGGTGGACCCACTTAGCATTTATCAACTGCCTGATCTAAAGGTGTGAGCCTTCTCTAAAGGCTCTTTCCTTCATTGTATTCAGCAAGCAATTATTGAGTGCCTGCTGTTTACCTCACCCCAGACCCTTTTCCCAATGCCTTTTCCTCCAGTGGCTTCAGTCTGTATATATTGAGCACCATCTGCATGACCCAACCTTAGACCTTCTCCATAAAGGTCTTTGCCTCCAATTAATAGTGATCATATATCTGCACTTACTGCGTGCACCGTTTCAATCTTTCTTTCCAAAGACCTTTTTAAAAAATCACTCCTGGAGCATCTGTGGCACACCCACTGTGTGCCTGATTCTGTGCCTTCTCCATAAAAGCCTTTCCTCCCAAGAATGGAGAATCAAGCTTACATAAATCAAGTTACTGTATCCCCATTCCCCTTCCCCCAAAGACTTTTCCTCCAATGGATCCAATGATGATATGCCCATCTCTAGCCACCCCCTTCCCCAAAGACCTTTTCTTTTAATGGATCCAGTGAGCATTTAGTCATTGTCTGCCAGGTGCTCGATTCTAAATCACCTTCCCCCAAAGGCCTTTTCTTCTAATAGCTCCTGTGAGCATTGATGGAGTGCCTTCTGTGTGTTCTATAGTCACACCTCCTCCCCAAAGTGCCTTTCTTCCAGTGGGTCCAGTGAGCACGTATGCAGTACCTGTCGTGCGTAGGAAGTAGATTCCCCTTCTTTACTCCTAGGATAACCTGTGCCAATCATAAAGCCTCTCCCCAGGGTCCTTTCCTTCAATAAATCTAGAACCAAATTTAGAAGGGTTACCCTTTTCCCACTCCCTTCAGTATCGCTAGGATTCCCTCTCCCAATCTTAAGTCTATACCCCAAAGGGCCTTTTTTTCTATTTAAGCCAGTAAACACTTACTGAGCACCTACTATATAAGAGCCATTCACAACTTCCTCTTGCCAAGCTTGGAAGTTCCTTCCCTTGTCTCAAGAGCTCTCTCTCCAGGGGTCTCTTTCAGCCTGAATTTATTGAGTACCACCTCTTTACTGGTTAGTCACCCCTCTCCCCAGGAGCCCTTACCCAGAAGCCTTTGGCTCTATTCAGAGCTCTCTCTATTTATTCATTCTACAGATATTTATTGCATACTTTCCATGTGTAAGAGTATGGGAGGCATTTACTAAGCACTACTATATACTAGGATGAACCCTCCTCAGTTCCCTTTCCTTCTAATCCCAACCACCAGCTGTATTCTCCATACTTTCTCCTCCACTCAGCCCCAACAATCTTTTAATGAACACTTACTGTATACTACTGAGAACCCCATATTCAGTGCCTCTTCTCCCCCTCCTGTAGCCCTAACTCCCCCTTCGACAATCTCCACCCTGCCTTTCACACGACACAACCGAAAGCTCATGATGTGTACCTACTATTTTCTGACTAGGTTCCCTCCCCCACATAGTAGCCATCTTCCCAACTGCCCTTTTCCCCCAATTAATCCAAAAAGCATTTATCACTCTTTTACTGTGTCCCGTTCAAACAACGACATTCCTCTCCCTGCAGCAGACTCCTCCACTCTCTTCTCCCTCAATCCATAAAGCATTTATTGAACACATGTTCTAATTCCTTCACTAACACCCACTCACACAGATGCCATCTTCCTGGCTAAATTTGCTCTATTGAAGTCAACAAACCTTAATGAAGCCCCTGCTGTATATTGGTAACCACCCTCCTTTTGACTTCCCTTCTTCACTTCGACCCTCCAGGCAGGTCCTTTGCTGCCTTTTCCTTCGTTCCATCAAACAACTCCAGTGTTTTCCACTTTTTTCTTCTAACTTGTCTAGCGAGCATTTATTGAGCATCTGCTGAATTCTGTGAACAATTCTTCCCTTCCACTTCTGTATCCCAAAAGCCCTCCTTTATCCCAGCAGCCACTCCAGTCTTTTCTTCCAGTCAACCTAGCAACCATTTATTTAGTGTCTGCTATAGGTGGGGTGGGATGGGCAAAGGGAGAGAGCCTGTGTACGCCAGGTTCAGTGTGAGGAACAGAGACCTCTGCATCACCAACTTGCAGACATTCAGAACCACGCAAGCTTAGGGATTTCAGCCTGGAATAAAGGAGGAGTTGTGCAAACTCTGTAATGGATTGTACACCTAAGTACAGTCTGATGCCTTTCCCACCAAACCTCACCACTCTCATTCCTTCCTGGGTCTTGAGTCCTGTGTGGTTTAAAGTTGCAGACTCAGTTGAGACTTGTCACCTCTTTTTACAGATAATTTAGTCCAGTGTTTTCTCGGCTGTGGGTCACCTCTTGGCTTGTGACCAGCATTTCATTTTCTTCATGAAATGAAAGTAGAACTATGATAAATAATAATATTGATACATGAAAATAGTAAGAGTATATTGCACATAGTAAGCACAATTAATATTTAGTGAAACTGAAACTGTTACTCCAATAAGAAATGTAATCAATAATGTATACCATATATATTATGTATATTCTCTAATACATTTGTTATATAATGAGTTTATAGTATATAATACATATATATGTGTATGTTTTTCTTCATGAAATGGAATAGAATAGGAAATATCAGACTCCATTGCAAATACTAAAGGTAATTATTTACTGAAACTTTCATTCTAATATATGCATATTTATACACATTCTAGGTAATGTAACACATAATATATAATATGCAATATGTTATATAAGACATCCTATATTAAATTTTCTGTACATTATATGTCTTATATAATATATATTACATATATAGGATGGGTTATTATGTAAATATGTATATGGTGGGTTATATATTTCTTCTTGTGGCTTCTTTTCTTAGACTTTCCTGGAAGCAGACCCTGAGACTCTGATATTTGTGTGCAGATTGATCGGAGAGAGCTCTTGGGAATAACACCTGTTGCAGGGGAGGAGTGGGGGAAGCAGGATTTGGCAGAAGGAAAGGCTGAGCTCTGATGCTTCACAACAGTTGTCCCAGCTGATCATCTGGGGAGCTCTGGAGCTGGGATGACACTTCAGAGTTGTCCCAGTTGAGATGGGGTGGCCAGGCTTTTGTAGTCCTGCATCAGTCAGTCATTGGCTGCAGGCTGCCCTCTGGGAGGAGGCATAATCTTGCGGAAGGTGAGTCCCTGCTGCAGAGGGCAGTTCCCAGGGACGGACAGCACTGTGAGCCTTCAGCAGCAGGTATTCCCAGAAGCTGGGGGACAGATGTGACAAGAAGGAGGAGTGTGAAGATCTGGGTGGAGCGCACAGCCTACCCCCTGGACTGCTCAGATTCACTTGCTTTTTAGAAGTAAGTTCACCCATCTGGGAACAGCGTTTCCAGGATTCTAATTGATCTTGTTTTCTGGGGGACACTTGAAAGAGCACAGTTAGTTGGACAAACTACAGCCTCCACTGCCATAGTTGATAAATGTGGCATAAGTAAATGATGCATTGTTTCCTTCCTCTACCTCACATTCTAGATTCCCCTCACCCTCGGCTAGCACCCCTCCTTGGTCTCAGTGGCTTATCTGGTGAGTGATCCATTCCCTCATCCTTGAGGGATCCCTGAGCTCTTGCTCCCCATCCCCTCAGGCTGTGGCTGCTGTACTCGTCCATTTGCCATCAGTGTTAAGCAAGGAGTACTGACAGATGCCCAAGCAGATCACCTGGGGGCCAAACGTGTTCCTCCCTGCCCCCACTGTGTAACAGCAGCCCTATCTCCTCCTGATGATTAGGGTCACGTGCCCCTGCCAAGACAGTGACTCGTGTTCCGTTCCGTTGGCATGAGAAGCCTGAAGTGTCCAGGTAGCAGTCAAGGCTTAGAAGGTAATGGGATTCTTGCTGTGTCCCCTGGTAGCAGTGTTCCCCCTTGGAAAACCAGGACCTCTAACCTTGCAGAACCCTGAGTGAACAGGAAGCACACATTCCAAAAGTGGATCACTGGAATTGATGGTAAGCTGGGCCACTCCTACTTTCACCTCCAAGCCCCCAGACCGGTGTATTCTACCTCTAAAGAGCACAGCACAAACAACAGATTTAGCGTGTACACTGTGTTTTGGAGGATGGTATCCCATTCCTGCACGGTATCACCTGCAAGCTTAGGTCTTAGCTGTGGCTACACCAGGTTGTTCTTTCACTCTATCAGGCCAGCAGCTTCTGGGTGGTGCGGTATATAATGTCATCAGTTGATTCCATGGTCGTGGGCTTACTTTTGCACCTCCTTTGCTGTAAAGTGAGTCCTTCAGTTTGATGCAATGTTATGCGGGATCCCATACTGGTGGATCAAATATTATGTAAGCCCTTGGACAGGGATGCTGGCTAAGGTCCTGTAGTCAGGAAGGGCAAACCCATATACAGAATATTCCAGTCAAAATCAGTCATTACTCTTTCCCGAGTGGAAGGAGCCCAGTGTAGTCAGTTCGCCATGGAGTGGCCGGTTGGTCTTCTTGAGGGATGGTGCTGTGTCAGGGACTCAATATTGGTCTCTGGTGCTCAGAGGTTGGTCATTCAGCAATAATGCCATAGGCCTCACATGCTGCCTCTATCTCTGTTACCCTTGCCACTTCATACGTGTGCCCATCTGCCAGCACTGGCTGATTCTAGAAGCTGGCTGACGTCATTTGGCTGAGTCATTCTGTCTACCTGGTTGCTTAGTGCCACTTCCAGGGTGGATGCTATCTGGTGGGTGTTAACACACAATACAAAGATCTTCAATCCTCACTCTGTTTCATCTCCACTCCCGTACGTCCACCCACATTTCGGTGTCCCAGACCTCCTCTTCCTGATCTTCCAATATTGTTCATTCAAGGCCTCTGTCTAATCAGCCAAGCCATTTACCACTGCCCATCAGTGAATATGTATTCGAATCTTGGGTCACTTCTCTTTCCCCACAAAATAGATGACCAGGTGCACAGCCCAAAGCTCTGCCCATTGGGAGCTTTGCCACTGTTTTTCAAGACCACTCCGAGTGGGGCTATAGCATCGTCACTGTCCATTTTTGGCTTCCACCCACGTACCAAGCCAACCCATTTGTGAACCAAGCTTAGGCTTTTTCTTCCTTCATCTGCTGGTTGTAAGGTGTTCCCTTAGTGAGCTGAGGGAGGCACTAACACAACAGTGTGGATGACACGGGCATCCGGGTTACTTGCTCAGGCAGCTTGCATGGTCCTGCTGGGGTCGATCCTGGCTCCTGGGCCCATCTGACTTCATTACTTGGTGGGCCTGGCAGGACCCAGCTCATAATAGGCACCAGGATACGTGGTTCCTTGGTACCCCACGGTCAAGCATTCTGTCTCTCTCAGGGCCCAGTACTGCACCAGGATTTGTTTCTCAAAAGCGGTGTAATTCTCTGCTGCAGATGGCATGGCCTTGCTCCAGAACCCCAGGGGCCTCCCACTCAGGCATCCCATAAGCTCCACACTACATTTTCCTCACTATCCAGTATTGTAGGATCTGTCAGATCATATGCCCTGAGTGGCAAGACTGCTCACACTACAGCCTGGACCTGCTCAGGGCTGGCAGCCTTACGTGTCACCTGAAATATGGATCGGAACAGCATTTCCAGGTGTGGAATACGCTGCCTCCAAAACCTAAAGAGACCTCTCCTTTGGACCTGAAGAGGCCTTCCTCATGGTGGAAGGTGCAAGATGCAATGCTTTGCGTGATTATTTGGAGGGGCTGTCCTGGCATACCTTGGCCCACTGAATCCCTAAAAATCGCACTAATGTGGCAGGACCCTGAGTCTTTTCAGGGTTTATCTCCCACCCTCTGGAGTGCATGTGTCTTATCAAGGCAATGTGCTAACCATCTCTTGCTCATCTTGGCCAATCAATATGATGTAATCGATATAGTAGTCCAGTGTGATATTCTCTGGGATGTACAGGTGGTCCATGTCCTCTTGGACTATATGATGACATAGGGTGAGAAAGATAACATAGCCCTATGGCAAGACCATCAATATATATTGTGGTCAGTCCCATATGAGTGTGAAATGTCTCTGATCCTCTCTTCTGATCAGGATAGAAAAGCAGTCATTCACTAAATCAGTGCCCACCTGCTGTACCTGAGATCCTTTAATTTGCTCCAGCAATGACAGCATGACCAGTACAGCAGCTTCAATCAAGGCTACTACTTGGTTGAGCTCACAGTAGTCTACATTCTTTAGGATCCGTCCAGCCTCCTCAGGGCCCAAACTGGTTAATTCAGTGGAGATATTATGGGACTAACACCCCTGCGTCCTTTAGCTCTTTCAGAGGAGCACTAATTTCCACCATCACCCCTAGGATAGACACAATATTGTCTTTGATTTACAGTTTTGATCAGGGGAGGTGGGTATAATTTCCGAGGCATCCATTTGAACTTCCCCACTACCATAGCTCTGCCCCGGCAGGCCAAGGAACTCGTGTAGGGGTTCTGAAAACTACAGATATGTCCATTCCAATTATGTATTTGTGAGCTGGGGAAGTGACCACTAGGTGGACCTGTGGACCCAACGTACCCACTGTGAGCAGGACCTGGGCCAGGACTTCATTTATGACCTTATGTCCACTGTGCTTCTCAACATGGCTGGTGCCACTCTCACCAACATATTCCTCACTTTGTAAGTTGGGTATATCCTCTGGGCCCTCCCATAGAATAGAGTCAGCTGGTTGGTCTTCCAGACTTAAGTAGTGTATCTACTCTAACACATCTGCTCCTCTGAGCCCTTTGATCCTTTCCTCCACAATCTGCCATGGAAGTCTGGTATTTCTGCTTCACTTGGTGTGGGCCACTGTTTTTTCCAAGCTACCACAAGTCATCCAAAATTGTATCAGCAACATTTCCTGGAGTCGTTGCCACGGTTTTAAGTTCTGTGTCCTGGGAGAGTGCTCCAAGTTCATGCTTCACTCCCTTGGTCCACTGTCCTCAGCATCCAGTCCCAGGCATGCTTTCCCAGCTCCTGCTGATACATGTTAGCCAGATTCTTCAGCTTCTGTGTATCATTCCTTTCCTTCCTTTGCAAGCTTAGAACCTCTCCAGTCAGGTTGTGCTAGGATTTGACCCTGTTTGTTGATCTGGTTGCCGAGAGGGGAAGGGAAGTTGATTCTGAAAGGGGTAAGAATTGTTTTATAAGACACATGCTTCGTTCGAGGCCTCTGCATTATTGTCAAGCAAAGGGAAGTTTCTGTATTCTAACAAGGAATGGGCTACTCCAGCAGACCCAGTGGGTTCAGGTGAATCTGTAAGTTCAAGGTGTTACACGCATCTTCCCAGATATCCCCATCACAATCTCAGGGCTCCACTCCTGTCCTTTTAGGGCCCTGAGCATGGCATAGGAGATGTACTGGGCCTGAGAATTCAACCTTCTCTGAAGTTCGACTACACTTACAGTTAAGTCCTAAGTCTGATCTTCTCCTCTGTCTGCCCTCTGGTTGCAGAACATTGGGGTTTCCTTAAGTACAGCCAAGGAGGTCTTCTGCCTTTTACATTTTGCTTTGAATTGGTGATTATTCACACTGAGCATGTCATATCTTTCTTCAGCTAATCAAGGGTGTTTAGCGAATAGTCACCCAAGTCTGGTTACCATTTCCCTCACACCTCTCTAGTACCAGGAATATTTCACCAGCTAGTGCATTCCCTTCCACTAGTATCTCATTACAGTCCACCATCAGTTAAAGTTACTTCTGCTTCAAAACCCCATAGGCCTGCACTATAATTCTCCCACTCAGGAGAATCAACTCCACACTGCATCTTTTCTCACTACAGACATCTCCAGTATCATAGGGTTTGCCAGATCATATGGTTCAAGTGGCATCCTGCTTGCACCACAGCGCAGACATGTCACAGGGCGCTTTGTGTTGCTACAGCACATCAGGGACTATTGTGCTCCACCCCCACAAATGATGCTTCGTTATTGCCTGCTGGCCGCTGGGTGGCCCGGCTCCAGAAAGGCAGTAGAGTCTTCTTTGTAGTTTGACTTCTCTGGCCCACTGTTTTAGATTGGGGTCTCTGAAAACAGATTTTGAGACAGAGAATTGCACGCACAGGCTTATCGGGGAGTGCCTTTGGAATCAGCACCTGTAAGGAGGGCAAGGTTGAGCAGAGGGAGAAGTGGGTCCCCAATGCGGTTGCATCCAAGGCCTCAGCTGATCCTAAGGGGGAGCTCTAGAGCTAGGATGGTCCTTCAGAGTCAGCCTATATTGAGGCAAAGAGGCTGCCCTTTGTACTCACTCATAGACCACATATCAGCCATGGGCTGCCAGTACGTAAGTATAACCTTGGCCAAGGAAGTTCCCTGTGACAGAAGACAATTCCCAAGGGGACACAGCTGTGATCTTTCAACAGCTGATATTCAGGGTGCATTGACCCTGAAGAGGAGATCTGAGCAGAACACCACAGTATCCACTACATTTATGGTCAAAAAAGTTAAAAAAGTTTTTTAAAAAAGTGATATATATCATATATATATACCACAGTATCCACTACATATACGGTCAAAAAGTGATATATATATATCACTTTTATTTATTTATTTATTTATTTTTCCATTCATCTAATTTTTTTTAAAAAAATTTTTATTGGAGTATAGTTGATTTACAATGTTGTGTTCGTTTCAGGTGTACAGCAAAGTGAATCAGTTTTACATATACATATATCCACTCTTTTTTAGATTCTTTTCCCATATAGGTCATTACAGAGTACTGAGTAGAGTTCCTTGTGCTATACAGTAGGTCCTTACTAGTTATCTATTTTATATATAGTAGCGTGTATATGTCAATCCCAAATTCCCAATTTATCCCTCCCCCCTTTCCCCCTGGTAACCATAAGTTTGTTTTCTACATCTGTGAGTCTATTTCTGTTTTGTAAATAAGTTCATTTGTACTATTTTTTTAGATTCCACATATAAGCGATATCATATGATCGTCATCATTTTCTACATGAAAAATGCACAGGTCTAAGAGATTCTCTTCCAACATCTGTGAGGGGACAGTGTCAGTGATGGAGTAGGGGGTAGGAGGGAAGAGGGAGAGAGAGGAGAAAATAGCTGTGCTTGGGGTCTTAGGGGTATGTCAGTGAAATCACTAGGGCCGGTTGTGCTGTGTATATCAGAGATCCTGATTGTGTGCATGTAGGCAATCCCAGGAGTGGCTCCTCCCCTCAGCCTTCTTCTATGGGAAACCTGATTGGGGATGAGCTTCTGTCTGTGGAGAAGTCTGTCAGGAAGGAATCCTGGGCCTGGGGGAGAAGCCCATATGGGAATGGGCCCAGGGACAGTGACTTAGCAGTTCGTGATGTATCTACTGCTGTTCCTACGCCTCTCCGATCCTGTGGCTTCCCCTCATCCTCAGCTGCATTCCTCCTCACCCTCATCATGGCTGACTCTGGCTTCTGTAGAACCCCCACCAGCCTGCACCCTTCAATCTGCTCCTCCTTTTCTAGTGCAGCTGCCCACTCATGGCTGCTGTGTCCCTCTCAGTGCACAACCACACGTGGTGAATGTGTTCTTCCTTGGGAAAGGGCTAGAGAGCAGAGAGATGCTTCAGGCCACACAAGCAGACATAGGTGCTGACACATACCTGGGCACACTCCATATATATATACCCCCTAAGGTTCTTTACCATTTACAAACCTCCATGCAATTTCAAAGTATGTTACACTTTACAAAGCACTCCTTGTTTTGCAAAGCTTTTCAGATAGCAGTGTGACAAGCAGACCATACTTTGGGAAATGCCTGCTCTCTGTGTTTTAAGAACTTGTTTTATAGTTTGCAATCTCCTTTGACATTTACATACCTCCACAAGGATTACAACAGACTTCATTGTTCACAAAGAACTGTTAGGTTTTTCAAAGTATTTCAACAATTATAAATCACATTATAGTTTCTCTAGTGGCACTGGAGGGGCAAAGGGGTCAAAGGACCAGCCTGGGTTTCGTCTTCCTGAGATTGGAGCATTGACGGATGTGCTCTGCTTTTCCTCTTCAGGGCGAAATACTTCAAAGGGAAAAAGATCCATGGAGAAATTGACATTAAAGTAGAACAGGTTAGTTGGGGCAGGTGGACATGGGGGTCAACTGTCCAGACTGCAAACTGAGTGGTCTTTTTTGTGTGATGTGCATGAATCCCTGATTTTTTTTCCTTCCCAGGCTGAATTCTCTGATCTCAACCTCGTGGCTCATGCCAATGGTGGATTCTCTGTGGACATGGAAGTCCTTCGGAATGGGGTGAAGGTTGTGCGGTGAGTGTAAAAAGGTTACCTTGGTATTATGGGGGAGGCAAAAGGGCTCCCTTAGAGCTGAGGGAGAGTCCCTACCTCCCCTCCCATCCTTCTGTGAGCAAGAACTTAGGCACATTGCAATAGCCAACCTAAGTATCCATCAACAGATGAATGGATAAAGAAGTGATACACACACACACATACACACACACACACACACACACACACACACACACAATGGGATGTTATTCAGCCATGAGAAAGAAGGAAATCCTGCCATTTGTGACAACATGGATGGATCTTGAGGACATTATGCTAAGTGAGATAAATCAGACAGAGAAAGAGGAATACTGTATGCTATCACTTATATGTGGAATCTGAAAGAGCCAAACTAATAGAGACAGAGAGTAAAAAGGTGATTGCCAGAGGCTGGTGGGTGGGGTGGAAGAATAGGAGAGATGTTGTTTAAGAGTACAAACTTGCAACTGATAGATAAATAAATCCTAGAGATCTAATCCACAGTACGGTGGATACAGACAACAATATTGTATCATAATCAGCAAACCTGCTAAAAGACCAGATCTTAATTATTCCCACCATGAAAAAAGAAATAATTATGTGACATGGTAGAGGTACTAACTAATGCTACAATGGCAATCATATTATAATATATAAATGTATCAAATCAACATGTTATACACCTTAAACTTATAGAAGAATTGACATATAACGTGCCAATTATATTCCAATTTTTAGAAAAAGAACTTAGGCACAGAATGTAAGGAGATAGCTTCTCTTGTGGAGAAGAGCCAAGGATCCCAGAAGACCACAAGCCAAACTTTTCAGTTATTGGATTGGCCAAAATGTTCGTTCGTGTTCTTCCATAACATCTTACAGAAAAATCCAAACGAACTTTTTGGCCAACCAAATATTAATTCAACAAACATTTCTTGAGCATCTACTGCATGCCAGGTGCTGCTCTCAGCATTTTACATTCAACAAATATTTATTGAGTATCTATTGTGTGCCAGGAGCTGTTGTACATACTGAGGTCCTGGCAGTGAACAAAACAGACCCCAAAAAAGACAAAATAAAAACCCTCTGCTCGGGGCTTCCCTGTTGGCGCAGTGGTTGAGAGTCCGCCTGCCGATGCAGGGGACACGGGTTCGTGCCCCAGTCTGGGAAGATCCCACATGCCGCGGAGCGGCTGGGCCCGTGAGCCATGGCCGCTGAGCCTGCGCGTCCGGAGCCTGTGCTCCGCAACGGGAGAGGCCGCAACAGTGAGAGGACCGCGTACCGCAAAAAAAACAAACAAAAAAACCCCTCTGCTCTCGTGAAGCTTACATTCTACTGTGGGATACACACAATAAACAAATAAAGAAGGAAATGTCAAAGTGCTCAGAAAAAATATCAGCAAAGGGATATAGGGATTGGTGAAGGGATTGGGGAAGGGTCTGCAGTTTGGTTGGGGGTAGACCAGTAGTGTGAGAGACATTTGAGGAAAGACTTGAAGGAGGTGGAGGAGTGGGGCATGTAGAAATCTAGGGAGGAAGCGTTTCAGGCAGAGGGAATAGCCCATGTAGAGGCCCTGAGGCTGGAATTTATTCTGGGCAGCATCCTTCGTGGACAGAAGTAGTCTGAGAGATTGTGACTGGGAGCTGTGAGAGCTGAGCGGGCAAGTTGCAAGCTCACCTTGGTGAGGAGAGGAGCAGGCAGGAAAGGCTTAAGAGGGCCACCAGATGAGGAAAGGGTAGGAAGGGCACATGTGGTGGAGGGAACAGCTTGTGTATGTGGCTGAGGTGAGAAACCACTGTGTAGTTTCTAGGAGCTGTGGAGATTTCAAGACTTGACCTTTATTCTAAAGGTGGTGGGGAGCTTCTGGGAGGACCATCTACACTCTACCCTTGCCACCCCAGGTCTCTGAAACCAGACTTCGTGCTGATCCGCCAGCATGCCTTCAGCATGGCACGGAATGGAGACTACCGCAGTTTGGTCATTGGGCTGCAGTATGCCGGAATCCCCAGCGTTAACTCTTTGCATTCTGTCTACAACTTCTGTGACAAGCCCTGGGTGGTAAGTGACAGAAGGGTGCTACTGGCAGAGGGAACAGCTCATACATGCATGCGGGAGCTTGAAACCACTGTGATCTGGGGGAACGGAGGAAGTTTGGAAGCTTGGAGTCCCAGCTTGGAGACTCCCTCCAGGTAAAGGGACTTGCTGACCCGTCTCTCCTGCCTCTCATAGTTCGCTCAGATGGTTCGACTGCACAAGAAACTGGGGACAGAGGAATTCCCTCTAATCGATCAGACCTTCTACCCCAATCACAAAGAGATGGTGAGTCTGGGGAAAGGGAGTGAGCTGGAGGGAAAAGCATCGTGCCTATTGCAATAGTATTGCCAATGGATGTATTACCAGTGGTATGCTATCAGAGAGTGCAGCCGGCACATGCACATGGAGGGTGACGTTGCTTCGTGATACGGTTTATTACTACCAGGAATTTACTGTGTAGTTACAAGTGTGATTAAATCATTGATCCTGTTATAGTATCTATTCTCACCAGTATTAAAAAACTGATTTCTAGTGTAAATTAACAGAATTAATGTAATGATTCAGATTATGGTGCTCACTTCGGCAGCACATATACTAAAATTGGAACAATACAGAGAAGATTAGCATGGCCCCTGCGCAAGGATGACACGCAAATTCATGAAGCGTTCCATAATTCTAAGATCCCACATGCCTCACGGCCAAAATACCAAAACATAAAACAGAAGCAATATTGTAACAAATTCAATAAAGACAAAAAAAATGATGCACATCAGATTATGTTACATATACAAATCAAGTCATTGTTACTAACGTTACCAAATATTCCTCCTGATAGAAATGTTAATAGTGTTTCAAATTAGGATTGCCAATAAAAATTATCAGTAGCAATGTTAAAAATTAGATTGTATACAAATAGAAAATTGGATTGTTGGCTACTTTTACCACAAATATAATCACTAATATTATAAATTATAACCAGTATTACAAATTACTGTTATTGATAAAAAATTGTGAGTGCCAATGTTATGAATTAAATTATAGTTCCTAATAGAATTTGAGTAATTATTACTAGTATCATTGAAGATTATAACTATTATTACAAATTATTATCAATATTATAAATTATGCTCTAATATAAATTATAAGTCCCTGTTTTGAATTATATTATACTTAATAATAAAAATTGTATTACCATTACTAATATCATCAAATATTACAACTAAGATTACAGTTTATTACAGTGTTACAAATTAAGATCATCAATATAAATGATTAGTGCCTATGTTGTGAATTAAGTTATAATTACTAAAAGAAATTAAACTATTAGTACAAACATTGTAAAGTACTGTTACAAATTACTGCCAATGTTACAAATTAAGATTACTAATATAAATTATGAGTACCTATGTTTTGAGCTATCCTACAGTTACTAACAGAAGTCATTATTAATATGGTTAACATCCAATTGATATCATAAATAATTACTAATATTAAAGTTACGTTTACTAGTATAAGTTATGAGTACCACAGTTATGAATCAGGTTTTAGTTACAAATAGAAATTGGAAAAAAAAAGAAATTGAATCACCATTACCAATGCCATCAAGTTTTATAACTAATTTGACAAGGTTTTTACAATGTTACAAATTATGTTTACTTATATAAATAAACATCACCAGTTTTATGAATTAAATTACAATTAAATATCAATATTGACCCAGCTTTACCAACTTAAATAAACATTGGTACTAATGTTAAAAATTCTTACAAGTATTACAAATTATGGTCACTGATATAAGTCAACAGTACTATGAATTAAGTTTACTAACAGATGAAGATCAAATCATTAGTTCTTAGGAAACCAAGTTTGTTTATCATTATTATTATTTTACATTCACTGAGAGACAGTATAGCTGACTATGGTTAAGAACATGGACACTGTAGTCAGAATTTCTGTATTGTAATCCTAGCTCCACAACTTATTAGCTTCCGAACATAAGAAATGTTAGTTAAATGCTCTGTGCCTCAGTTTTCCCATCTGTAAAATATGGCTAATAATAGTTCCTGCCTTACAGAGTTAATGTGAGAATTAAATTATTTAATGAACATAAAGTGGTTACAACAGTGCATCTGACATTTATTAACTGCTACCTAAGTGTTGATGAAGTTCCCTTCTATTCTTTATTTGTTGAAGTGTTTTTATCATGGAAGGATGCTGGACTCTGTCAAATGCTTTTTCTATGTTTATTGATATGATACGGCTTTTTGTCCTTTATTCTATGAATATGGTGTATTACATTAATTGATTTTCATGCAAATTGAGTCACACTTGCATTCTTCGGCCAGATCCCACTTGGTCTGACATATAATCCTTTTTATATGCTATGGGATTCAGTTAGTATTTTGTTGAAAATTATGGTATCAATAATCATAAGGGATATTGATCTGTAGTTTTCTTATGATGTCTTTGTCTGGTTTTGGTATCAGGGTGATAGTAGCCTCATAGAATGAAATGGACAGTGTTCCCTCCTCTTCTATTTGTAGGAAGAGTTAATGAAAGATTAATGTTTATTTTATTTTTAATTTTTTAATTTTTTTTATTTTTTTGCTGTGCCGTGCTCATGTGGGATCTTAATTCCCTGACCAGGGATCAAACCCGCGCCCCCTGCAGTGGAAGCATGGAGTCTTAACCACTGGACCTCCAGGAAAGTCCCTAGTGTTAATTTTATTTTAAATGTTCGGCATACTTCACTGGTGAAGACATCTGGTCCTGGGTATTTCTTTGTAGGAAGTTCTTTTGTTTTTTTAAATACTAATTCAATCTCTTCACTTATTGTAGGTCTATTCAGATTTTCCATTTCTTCTTGAATTAGTTTTGGAAGTTTGTGTCTTCCTAGAAATTTGTCCATTTCAACTAGGTTTTCTAATTTGTTGGCATAGAATTGTTCATAGTGTTCTCTTATAATCCTTTTTATTTCTTTAAGGTCAGTAGTTATGTCTCTTTCATTCCTGATTTTAGTAATTAGTTTTCTCTGTTTTAAAATCTTAGTTTAAAAAATAAATAAATAAATAAATAAAATAAAATCTTAGTCTAAAAGTTTGCTTATTTTGTTGATCTTCTCAAAGAACCAACTTTTGGTTTCATTGATTTTCTCTATTGTTTTTCTATTCTCAACTTCATTTATTTCCACTCTAATCTTTATTACTTCTTTCCTTCTGCTTTCTCTGGTGTTTGTTTTTGTTTTTTGTATAGTTTCTTAAGAAGATTAGGTTATTGATTTGATATCTTTCTTATTTTTAAATGTAGATGTTTACAGCTAAAATTTCCCTCTAAGCAATTTTTGTATGTTGTCTTCATTTTCATTCATCTCAAAGTAGCTTCTAATTTTCATGGTGAGTTCTTCTTTGACCCATTGGTTATTTAGGAGTGTGTTGTTTACTTTCCACATATTTGTGAATTTCCCAAATTTCCTTCTGTTATTGGTTTCTAATTTCATTCAGTTGTGGTCAGAGAACATACTTTGTATGTTTCAGCTCTTTTACATTATTGAGATTTGTTTTGTGGCTTAACATATAGTCTGTCCTCGAGAATGTTCTATGTACACTTGAGAAGAATATTTATGCTGCTGTTGTAGGATGGAATGTTCTATAGATGTCTGTTAGGTCTAGTTGGTTTATAGTGGTGTTTGGGTCTTCTCTTTCCTTGTTTATCCTCTGTCTAGTTGTTTTATCCATTATTTAAAGTGAAGTATTGAAATCTCCAACAATTATTGTTTTTTTGCTTTTTTTTTTTGGCTACATTGGGTCTTTGTTGCTGTTCATGGGCTTTCTCTAGTTGCAGCGAGCGGGAGCTACTCTTCATTGTGGTGCGTGGGCTTCTCATTGCAGTGGCTTCTCTTGTTGCAGAACACGGGCTCTAGGCACACGGGCTTCAGTAGTTGCAGTGCATGTGCTTAGTAGTTGTGGCTCATGGGCTCTAGAGTGCAGGCTCAGTAGTCGTGGTGCACGAGCTTAGTTGCTCCATGGCACGTGGGATCTTCCTGGACCAGGGATTGAACCTGTGTCCCCTGTATTGGCAGGCAGATTCTTAACCACTGTGCCACCAGGAGAGTCCCAACAATTATTATTGAACTGTCTATTTCTTCCCTTCAGTTCTGCCTGTTTTTTTTGTTTCATGTATTTGGGGCTTTGTTGTTAGCATATATGTTGACAATTGTTATATCTTCTTGATGAAATGACCCTTTTATCAGTATAAAATGTCCTTTTTTATCTCTAGTAACAATTTTTGTTTTAAAGTCTATTTTATCTGATGTTAGTATAGCCATTCCAGCTTTCTTTGGGTTACTATTTGCATGGTAAATCTTTTTCCATTCATTTACCTTCAACTTATTTGTATCTTTGAATCTAAAGTGTGTCTCCTATAGACAGCATATAATTATGTCATGTTTTTCATCTATTTTGCCTATCTCTGCCTATTAATTGGAGTGTTTAATTAATTTACACTTAATGTAATTACTGATAAGGTAGAATTTATGCTTGTAATTTTGCTATTTGTTTTCTATATTTCTTATGCCTTTTGTGTTCCTGTATTCCTCCATTAATGCATACTTTTGTGTTAAATAGCTATTTTCCTGTGTGCCATTTTAATTCTCTTGTTGTTTCTTTTTCCATGTTTTTTAAAAAATTATTTTCTTTGTAGTTTCCCTGGGGATTACAATTAACATTTTAATTTATACCACTCTCATTTTAATTAAAACCAATTTAATTTCAATAGTATTAAGAAAATCTTTGCCTTTTTATAGCTCTATTCCCTCACTCTGCCTTTGTGCTATTATTGTCATACAAATTACATCTTTACACATCATATGCCCATGAATATAGACTTATAATTATTGCTTGATGCAGTTATCTTTTAAATCAGATAGGAGGAAAAAAGCATTACAAATAAAAAATGCATTCACACTGTCTTTTATATTTATCTATGTAGTTACCTTTACAGGTGCTCTTTATTTCTTCATGTGTATGTGAGTTACTGTTTAGTGTCATTTCATTTCAGCCTGAAGGATTCTCTTAGTATTTCTTGTAGGAGAAGTGTGCTAGTGACAGATTATCTAAGTTTTTGCTTATCTGTGAATGTCTTAACTTTTCCTTCATTTTTGAAATATAGTTTTGAAGGATATAGAATTCTTAGTTGACAGTCTTTTTCTTTCAGTGCTTTGAATAAGTTGTCCCACTGCCTTCTGGCCTCCAAGGTTTCTGATGAGAAATCAGCTGTCAGTCCTACTGAAGATCCTTTGTATGTGAAAAGTCACTTCTCTCTTACTACTTTCAAGATTCTCTCTTTGTCTTTCACTTTTATAGGTTTGTTTATGATGCGCCTAGATGTAGATCTCTATGAGTTTATCCTATTTGAAGTTCAGTGAGCTTCTTGGATGTACAGATTAATCTTTTTCTTCAGATTTGGGAGGTTTTCAGCCATTATTCCTTCAAATATTCTTTATTTCACTTTTCTCTTTTCTCTCTCCTTTTAGGACTCCCAATATGTGTGTGTTGACATGCTTGTGGTGTTTCACAGGCCCCTGAGGCTCCAGTCATTTTGGTTATTGTTTTCTTTCTGCTCCTCAGATTGGATAATCTCAGTCGGCCTATCTTCAAATTCACTGATTCTTTCCTCTGCCAGCTCAAATCTACTGTTGAGCCCCTGTAATGAATTTTTCATTTCAGTTATTGTGTTTTTCAATTCCAGAATTTCTATTATTTTATAATTTTTATCTCTTTATTGATAGTTTCTGTTTGTTAGAACACCATTCTTATACTTTCATTTAAATATTTAGACATGGTTTCCTTTAGTTCTTTGAAAATCTTCCAAGTAGTTGATTTATAGTCTATTAATTCCAACATCTGGACTTCCTCAGGGACAGTGTCTACTGACTGCTTTATTTTTCTGTGTTTGGGTCATACTTTATTGTTTCTTCGCATGTCTTATAAATTTTAGTTGAAAACTGAATATCTTAAATAATATAATGCGACAACTCTGGAAATCAGATTCCCCCTCTTCCCCAAAGTTTGCTTTTGTTTTTCTTTGGGGGTTTTTTTAGGGACTTTCTTGAACTAATTCTGTAAAGTCTATATTCTTTGTCATATATGGTCATTGAAGTCTCTACTTTATTAGCTTAGTGGTCAACTAATGATTGGACAGATATTTCTTTAAACACTTGGATCTAGTAAGTCTCCCAGCCTTTGCTGATGAGCTCTGAGGGCACGTTGGGGCATGCCTTCAATGTTCAGGCAGGCTGTTTACAACTTTGCCTTAACCTTTACTTCCTGCTTGTGCAGAGCCTCAAGGTCAGCCAGAGATCCTAGGCATGCACACAGCATTATGCATATTTATGGCTTTCTAGATTCCTAGGAATATGTCAGAACTTTTCAAAACCTCCTATGAACATCTTATTACTCAGATTTTTCTGTTAAGTTTTGGCCAGCTTGTTGATTGTCTTAACTGTAGTCGTTGCCTCAAACAGCTGCTGTGTTAAACAATTGCTGCTGATTATTTTTGAAAAGCACCCCCAAGAAAAACTGTTCACACCAGGTGAATTCTGAGTCAGGTCAAATAGACAAGTCCTGTGAATGGAGTTTTCTGGGGAAGTGCCATACAGGTCAAATAAAGATAGTTTCTGGGAATGGGGCTTTGGAGGAACTCCTACCCTGTTCTGCTTCCTCCATTGGCTGCTAGCCAGCCTGCTGTGGTTTCATCAGAATTGCAAGGGTGTTGATTTTAAAATCTGTTGTGGAAGTGGGAAGAAGAGAATGGGAACAGGAAAAGTTCAAATGCCACAAAACTTACTGTTCTTAGTGAGATTCAGCCTTTTTCTTCAATAAATGCTTCCTGAATTATTGTAAACCTCTGGTCAGTTTCCAGAGTTCTGATAAAGTTGATTGTGGCAATTTTTACCAATATTCTCATTGCTTTTATGGAGGAGAGGATTTTTATAGGCCCTTACTTGGCATTTCGGCCAACGTCACCTCCAGGCATATCTTGTTCTTTCACAACCCTAGGATAACGGTATTTCAAAGCCAGGATCTGGGAGCTAGATGTACTCATTGCTACTGGAATGTCCTTGCTTCTAGATCCTCTCATTGTGCAGAGCTTAGGAAATTTCATTATATATATATGAAATATATATATATGAAATTTTATATATACATATATATGAAATTATATGAAATGTGTTCATACTGATACTTTTTGGGGTTTTTTTTTGGCTACACCATACGGCTTGTGGGATCTTAGTTCCCCAACCAGGGATCAAACCTGGGCCCCCAGCAGTGAAAGCGCCAAGTCCTAACCACTGAACTGCCAGGGAATTCCCCTGATACTTTCTATTTTTTTTTAGAATTAAATTGTTTTATTTCTTTGTAATAAACTTATCAACAGTAGTGTGAGCAGTGACTGCCTTCTTTTCATGGCATACCTGATGACAGGGAGCCTACATTATTTCTATGCTTTGTAAATTGTCATCCTCCTTGCCAAGTTTGGATCAGCCTTCCACATTGGATCCTTTGTGTTTCCAATGTCATGAAATTCCCCCAGAGTTTTGTTAGTCTGAAATTTCCTGGCTGTGTCACTTCATCTGGGACTTCTTCAGAGTTTACTTCACACACTTTCCTCCTTCCTGCATCTCTGGGAGACGGGGGGATGTGAGCCTGAGAGGAACAGAAGTCATGGAGAGAGGGTCGCCCTTGACTGGTTCAAGATCACACGCAGGAAAATGGAGGGAGAAGGGTCTGAATTTACACGCCTTTTATCCACAGGAGGTGCCTCACCACATTGTCTCACTGTGCAGGTTGGCTCCACTGAAGGAGAAAGGGCGCAGATCAGCAAGTCACTGGAACAGCAGGAGGGAAGCATTCCTACCAGTATTAGTGTGGTGTATCTGATGAAAACTGTTTTTTTCATTCTGGGCAGAAACTCACAGGATCCTGGTGATCAGCAATCAGTTGGACCAGGGAATTGGGAGGAGTTTCTTCTCTTTGAGCTGGGATCCCCGATACTTTCAATTCTAATCCGACACAACATAGGGTTCCTTCTAGCCTTCCCCCTTTCTATATTTATATTTCTCTTCTCTAACATTGAGAACCCTAGCTTCCAGCATCATCAATATATTTACTCATTTGCTCAATCCTACAATACACAGAAAGTATTTTTAGAATTTCAACACCCGTACCACTGTGAAAAACAACTGCAGTAAGGTATAGCTTGAGATTTGTTTGCCCTTTTTATGTCTTTAGATGAGGATATACAAAGTACTGTATTCAAATGTTACATGGTCTAGTTCATTTTGTCATTCAACATGGTTATATTACTCATGTTATTTCAAATATAGTTTGTTTCCCTTTATATTAAATTTTAGGTTTTTTCCCATCTATACTGACTTAATTTTATGCATTTAAATGTAATATGTTAGCATGATTCCAAAAGTTAAAATAAAAGGCATACACAGATAAAATTTTAAACCTACAGGAAATGGATAATTTTCTAGGGAAACACAGTTTACCAAAATCGACCCCATTTGAGCTTAACAGGTCAATTTCCATAAAAGCAATAAAGTTATTAAGGAACTACCCCCTAAAAAAGCATCAGGCCCAGATGGTTTCACAGGGGAATTCTACCAAACTGTTAGAAACCAGTTAATCCCAATGCCACATAAATTGTTACAAAGAACAGAAAATGAAGAGAAACTTCCACATTATTTTTCTAAAGCAATTATAACATTGATAACACAAAAAGGAAAGCATAGACCATTTTCAATCATAAATATCAATGCAAAAATCCTAAATAAAATATTAGCAAACAAATCCAGAACTAAATTAAGAAAATAAGATAGCATAACTGTGTAAGTAAGTTTCCTTCTTGGAATGCGAGGATGGTTTGTTATAGGTAATGTATTAATATAATACAACATATTAATAGATCTGAGGAGAAAGTCATATGATCATTTCCATAGATATTTTAAAAGCCTTTAACAAAGTTCAGCACCCATTATGATAAAATCATTCAAAAATAGAAATCAACTCATGCCTTCTTAACATAATCAAATTTGTATACTTCAATCTGAAAGTTATTATCAACTTAATAGGACAACCTTGAAAGCATTTCCACTAACGTGAGGAACAAAGCAAGGTGCCCACTGTCTCCATTCCTTTTCAACATTGTACAATACTTAGAGGTATTAGACCAATGCAGTTAGACTAGGCAAAGCAATTATAGATGCAAGAATGGGTAAAGAGGATGTAAAAATGTCTCTGTTAATAGATGATATGATAGTATATCTGGAAATCCCCCAGAGAACCAATAACAAATTCAAACAATAAAATAACTTAATAACATAGCAGAATATAAAGTCAACATACAGAAATCAGTAGTTTTCATATACACAAACAACCAGATAGAAGAGAAAACCCCATTTAAGGTAACAACAAAAAAGATGATAAAGTATTTCAGGATAAATTTAGCAAGGGGTGTGCAAACTTATATGAGGAAAAGTTTAAAACACTCCTGAAAGACTCAAAGGTAGACTTACACAACTGGAAAGGCATTCCTTATTTGTGGATAGGATTAATTAACATCATACAGATGTCAGTTCCCCTTCTTAGGTCTCTATTTTTAATTTATAAATATAATGTGATCCCCCAAAATATACCTATAAGCTGTTATCTGGAGCTGGACAAGTTGATAGTAGAGTTCATATGGAAAAGAAAACATGCAAGAATAGCCAGGAAAACCCTGAAAAAGAAGAGCTATGAGAGGGGACTAGCCCTACCAGCCTACAAGGAGTTTAATGCATTTGCCAGCAAACATTTTATGAAGCTTTTCTAATTTAAACAATATGATGCTGACACATGAATAGATAGACTAACAGAGTAAAAGAAGAAAAATTAAAAACCCAGATTTAGATCCATGTACATATGGAAATTTAGTAGATGATAAAAGTGGCAAGCTTTGTTTTTGACATTTAAGTTCTTCATCCATCTGAAGTTGATTTTCTTTTTCTGTTTCTTTTTAGCATTCTTACAAACATCTTTATTACATGTTTTCTTTAACGCTTCTCTACATGCATTACAGAGGGGTCATCACATCCATTCACTTACATTACACTGTTCTCAATGTAGCAATCAAGTAGCACTCTTCCAAACATCTTTATTACATGTGTTCCTTGAAATTGATTTTCACATACAGTGTGAGATAGGTAGGGATCCAGTTTCATCTTTTTCCTTATAGGCAACGCTTTTTTCCCCACTGATCTGGTATGCCACCTCCGTCATATCCTAAAATCCTATATATGTGTGGGGTAAGTTCAGGACTCTCTGTTCTACTCCATCGGTCACTTTCTCTATACCTGTTCCAGTGCAGTACTGTCTTAATAACTATATTTTCTCATTAATTCCTGATATCTAGTAGGGCAGATGCACCTCCTGGCTGTCTGTAGCTGTGCAGAGGCTATTTTTGTCAAGGGACAGAAAGAACAGGACTTCAGAGGCCAGGAAGAAGACAAAGTTAATGGTGGGTAATGGTGGCGAGTGGTGGCAGAAGCATTAGACTTCCCACAGGCCAGCTTGCCTCCCCTGTTTCCTCTTTTGTCCCCAACCCCACTGTGCAGCATGGAGGGGCAAAAGCTAGGCCTGGATTTGTGGGAGCAGTCCTGCGCCACCCCGTACTTTGAAGCTGGAAGACACATATCAGGACTCTGGCCCCCCTACCCCATCTACTCCCATCCAGTTTGGAGACCACCAGGAATCCTCAGGGATACTCAGCTCAATGTGTCTAAATAGTCACCAGTCAGGGGTGGGGCACAGGGAAGATCTTGTGAAGCACAGTTTGACTTCTTTTCACCCCGACTTTCCTAGCCTGGTGATCTACTTACATCAACTTGGTCATGCAGACCTAGAGGGTGGGGTGCTATGGGAATAAGGACTTCCCTTCCCTTGCTACCTACACTCCGGGTGATTTGTGGCTCAGCAAATATTTGCAGAGGGTTCATGATGCGACGGGTGGAGTCCAACACCAAGGTCTCTCTGGATCCAGTCCCCTCTCTGGGCCCAGGATTCATGGTCCCTGTGCTATGAGGAAAGAGAGGGTGCCTTGGGGTGAGAATCAACAGGGTCAGGGATGTGGGGATTGTGTGAAAAGAGAGAGAGCAGGAGTGAGGGAGCAATTGAAGTAAAGAGCGAGGGAGATATGTCAAGAGGCTGGGGGTTTCTTTTTCTTTCCTTTCTTTTTTTTAACTTATTATTTTGTTATTGAAGTATAGTTGACTTACAATATTATATTAGTTTCAGGTGTGGAACATAGTGATTCACAATTTTTATTGATTATACTCCATTTACAGTTATTATAAAATATTGGCTATATTCTCTGTGCTGTACAGTATATTCTTGTAGCTTATGGGGTTTTGTTTTCAGGGGCCAATTTCATTGAGGTATAACAAGTTTGGAAAAGGGGACATATCATAAGTGTACAGCTCATTGAATTTTCACAAAGTGAACACACTCCTGTCTTCTGCACCCAGATCAAGAAACACAACACAAACCAGATAGATCCCTAGCACAGTTAGAAGCTGGTGGTCTTTGGGAGGCTTGAGGGGGTGGTGGGGGGAGGTTGATGGGCTTAGATTTGTTTGTGATGTTGAAGGAGGTGAAGCGTCCCCAGCCCACTGTGGCTGAAGAGAAGTCTGGGTCCAAGGCCAGAGGCTGTTGTACAGGAAGATTCAATAGCAGATATCAGGTCACCGGGGAAGGCAGCCAAGTTCATGGCTTCATGTTCTTCTTGCCAGTGCTCAGATAAACAGAGGTCCCTCCACGGACACTGTGCAAGGTTGGGACTCAGGTATGTGGCTTTGCGGGGGTGGCAGGGAGGCACCTGGGGGTGGTTGGGCAGGGCACTCCTCCACTCGCTTCTCCTCATAGCTTCTGCTCCTGGAAGAGAAGGGCCACAGACGCTAAGGATAGGCAGGGGAGCCAGGGACCCAAGAAAGGGAATAGCAAACAGCGAGGAAACAAAGAGGAGTGGGGAGCAGAGAGGAAAGAAGAGAGCGAGAAGAGGGCACAGCAGCGGGGGGAGGGATAGAACACAGAGAAGGAGCAGGGGAAGGAGATCAGGAGAGGAAGTAGGGACCAGCAAACAGGAACAGGGAGCAGAAAGAACAGGGCGGAGCTGTGGCTGCAGGCATACCTGAGGGGCACACTCAAGGCCCGGGCATCCTTACCTGTAGATATTCAATATACCTTCCTGATATACTCCTCCCCGAGCCCCTTCCAAGGCTACACAACTCAGTGCAGGTTCCCAACCCTCAAAGAGCCTAGAGGGGATGGATGCCATATCCTGATGGTCAGTAAAGTGTGGACCAGATGTCATTTGGCTGAGACAGATTGTGATCCCCAGGTGGTCAGTCCCAAAGATCCAGGGCATTATGGGTCAGGGACAGAATTTGCTGTGGTTGGCTGAAATCAGGAGCACAGTATCCTGAGGTTGGGTGTATTTGGTGGAAGAATGCCCCAGGGAGGGACACTTTGTTCCAGGGCTGGGACAGAGCCAGAAGTCTGAGGATGAGGAGTCCACGCAGGGTGGGGACAGGCTGGCTGACCTGAGATAGAAGAAAACTTCTCCCCATGGATGTCACCACCACTGTTCTTGGTGGGTGTGTAGATAGATACAACCACATTGCTCTTTATATTTGGGTACTTTCATGACCCAGAGTTTCAGGACCCCTTTCAGAATGTTGATTGTCTGTGAGGGGGGAAAAGAGAGAGGGACACTGGGACTGAGGAGCATTTATGGGGTGAGGGGCTGGGTCTTAGTATCGCATCATTAGATTTTGGATCTCAAAGACCCACCCTATTCCCTCAGTCAGAGCAAGGTAGGGGCTTGTATTTTGGTGGGGAGGTGGGTACAGGGAAGAGGTGAGCAGGGAGCCCTGGTTACTTGAACTCATAATGCCTCATGGTCTCAGTGAGAAGACCCAGGAATTAAGCCACAAGGACTAAGGATGGGAGAAATGTGTCAGGGGACCCCTTGGGGTTCAAACATTCAAGATTTTCCCTGTCCCCAAGACTCTTGGGAAAAAAAGGGTTTGCAGAGCAGCTACCATCCAGGTTCAACCACCTCAAGGGGCTTTATCCACCCTTCTGGAACCTCACTGTGAGTCCCTGCGTCGGAGGCTTCTCTGAGGTCTACCCAGACTTACCCACGTCTGAGTTACAATAAACAGTATGAGGGCCAGCCCAAGGGTGGTCAGGGACAGAGCCAGGAGCAAAGCAGGGACCAGCAGGAAGTCGGAACTCATGGCAAGGACCTGGAGACACAGTAGGGGTGGGGGGAGTTGAAGCATGACTTTTCCCTGGCCCAGCTCACCCCCAATCAAGAGAAGATTCAGGGAACATTTAATTAACACTACTACTTTCCAGGGGCCTGGGGTCAGGGGAGGCCCCATGGTGTGGTGGCGGGGAAAGGACACTGAGACTGGGCCTCTGGTACCAATGGCCCCACGTCCATTCATCAGAGCTGTAGCTCTCCACAGAGGTTCAGCAGGAGGCCCAAGCTCGGTGGTGGATAAATAGTCAACAACAGGGAGGTGCGGCCTGGGCATTCCTGCCCATTTGAACCCTCTGTTTTACTCTTATAAGAGATCATGTCTTCAGCCTTCTATTGGAGTGGGGATTGGTATTTGGGGTGTGTCTGGGGTTCTCACAGCTTCTCATGCAGACTTTCAACTAATCTCTTTTTTAAACTCCACCTTCACCCCTACATCCAGAGAGAACTTGTGCCCTGATCATTTCCTTTGGTGGGCGCTCTACAGTATAACTGGGGTTGGTCCTCAGATTTCACCACTACTGGCATAGTAAGTGTCCAAGGCTGGAGAGTGAGACGTAGGTGTCAGTATTGATAAAAAGGAAGGGTTGTTCGTATAGAAATCTACCTCTTCATCTGTCATTGGGGGGTGTGGAGAGATGTTTCAACATATAGGGTAATATATTGGGAGCTGTTCCAGCAGGGAGATTTTCCAACTAGAGATATCTAAGGATGGGGAAATGTGTCAATGGGGGGAGTCAATCAAGAGGAGCTATATGGATGGATGGGGTTTTATGAATGGAAAGGTTTTAAAGTGGGCTTATCAATGAGGTAGATATCAGTGGTGGGTATTTCTGAATAGGAAGATTGACAATGAGAGCATTTTGATGGGCATGTCTGAATGGGGAGATATGCCAGTAGAACACATGGGAAGATTTGTCAATAGAGGTTGTCAATGAGAATTATGTCATAGAAAGGTATTTATGAATAGAGAGATTTGTCAACTGAGTGGTCATAGGAGATATGCCAATGGATTAGGTAATGATGAAGAGAGATATTTGTCACTGGGGTCCATGAGTGGTGATAGATTACTGCTGGGTATTTGTGAATGGGGATATTTGTCAATGGGGGGGTCTTCAATGGAGATATGTCAATGGGATATTTATGAATAAAGAGGGTAGCTCAACAGAGGTATTTGTTAGTGGGGTATTTGTGAAAGAGGTATTTGTACAATGAAGAGAGGGGACTTTTCAAAGGAAACATTTACCAAGGGCTTAGAGATTTGTCACCTGTAGTTTTGGCAACAATAGAGATTTATAAATGTGGTGATATGTCCACAGTGAGAACTTTATAGTGGGGAATGTTATCACTGGGGAAGGGGTTGTCCTCAGAAGTCTTTTTAAATGTTGGTATTTTTAAGTGGGGTGAGTTGCACACTGGGAAGCAGTGTAAAAGTTTCATAGTAATAAGAAAAAACAAATGAGCATATTAAATATTTGTAACATCTGTGGGGGAGATTATCAGGATCACGAGTTAAACTAAAGTTTCCAGGGTGCATTCAATTATTACTACTGATATTATACATCATTTCCAATATTGTAAATTATCATTCCTGACATTTAATGTAATTTTCAATATTGTAAATAATCATTAGTGAGAAGAATGATCACTACTAAAGTTACACATTAAATTACATTTATCTTACTACTACTAACTAATACTTGTAAGTGCTATGTGCCTAACACAGTTCCAGGCACTTTACACATAAAGTTACATTGTCCCTAGGAGTTAGGCATTCGTTTTATACCAACTTTACAGATATGGAAACTGAGGCATAAAGAGGTAATATGATCTCCCCAAGGTCTCAGAGCTAGTATATGGAAGGGGCAGGATTTGACTGCAAATGACCTGGCTCTAGTGTTTAGGCTCTTAACCACTACACTACACTGCCAGTCTAGAAATTAAAATCACTGTTAGTAATCTTACACAGGAAGTTATTGTTATGAGAGTTTCATGTGTTTTGACCCCCCCCAAATACCCAATGAATGAATGCACCCATTAATCATCCTCCAACCCTAGCACAGACCTCGGAAGGATTCTGGGTAGGGACTGTGAGACCCATTTTTCAGGGAGAAGTACTGAAGGTTGGGTGAGGGTAGGGCCAGCCCCCAGGCTACCCATGGAGCTGGACCCCATGCCACACCCCCTCAGCATTGGTCCCAGGGTGCTCCCACCAGGTCGTCTGACATAGGTTTGTTCCCAGACACTACACAGGGACACTGCCTGCTGAGTGGTAGTTCTTTATTGCATTGTCTTGGAGAAAGAAAGGCGGGAGTGGGAATGGGGGTGAACACTGTGCAGGCTTCAGCTTCTGCTGGGGGCAGGATTCAGGCCATCCGGGGCCGCAAGGACTGCCAGGTGCACAACCCTGGCTCCCGGGGCAGGCAGGCAAGGTGGCGGCTCTGGAAGCCCTTGTCAGAGCCTGTGAGGAGCTGGTCCGTCCACAAGCAATGAGTGTCACTCTGCAGTTTGCAGGGGATGGATGAACAGGGAAACACCTGGAGGAGGGGAGGGAGACACATCTCTGAGGGCTTCTCCTCCTGCCCCTACCTCCCCTCCAGAGGATAACTTTCTGCTCCTCAGATTTTAACTTGGAGCTGCTGGGGAGACCTGGTGTCACCCCACCTGGGTACAGACTCAAGAACACTCCCTCCCATTGTGGGGAACAGTCATTGGGCTTGAGGAGGTGACAGCAATCCAGGGAAATGATCAGCTTCCCGGAATGGTGTTGCGGGAACAGTCAGGCAGGTCTCCTGGGGACCTGTCCCATTGGATAGGGAACAGCTGGCAGTAGCAGGGAACAATCGGTGGGCAGGAAACTTAAGCATAAGGAGACGTGGGGCTCAGAGATAGTCACTGGGGTCAGAGGACATTCAGGGCCATCAGGGAGCAGTCTTGGAACAGAGTGGCCGAGCAGTCACAAGGGGGAGTCAGAGGGACAGGAAGCAGCCAGAAAGTCCAGGAAACAGCGGATTCCCAGGTATCAGACACAGGGCAAAGGAACAAGCAGAATGTCCAGGGGAACAGTCTCAGATTTGAGGGAACAGCAAGAGAGATCAAGGACATCCCTAGGGTTTGGGAAGCAGCCATAGGGACAAGGAATAGTCAGAGGGAACCAAAAACAAGCCGTGGTTTGGGGAAGACCCCAAGGACTGCTCTCCAGGCGGCGGGCAATGTCCAGGGACTCACTGTGCATTCCTTACAGCCAGCAGCATAGGTCTTGGTGAAGCCCCGGCGCTGAGCGGAGCTCAGACTGTTCCAAGGAGCCACGAAACTGCACGTGGTGATGTACAGGTTCCCGTTCAACAGTTGTCCTGCGTGGGTGGGGGCGGGGGGGTCAACAGGCAGATTCTGATTGGCTGGGCCAGGGACAGAGTGGCGCCAGATTGGTGTCCCAGGACCACAGACCCCGCTGGACAAAGCCCCAGCCTTCTGATAGGCTGAAATTGGGGCGGTCCCCATTTCAACTGGGACCATTCCCACAGAGCCTCCCCTCCCTCTTGCAGTTGCCAGGCAGCAGCGGAGGAGTGGCGTGGCACAGGGCGATGGGGCGGGGCCTCACCGGCTATGAGAAACTCCTCACTGCGGTTCTGGGACCTGTGGGAGTATCCGCAGACGCTCTCTGTGGCGGCGGTGTAGATGAACCGGATGTCAGAGGCATCCCCCAAGGCGTTGAACCCTTTGAACATCTGTCAATGGATGAGGGGAAGAATCTTTTACTGACATAATCCTCCCACTCCACATTCTTCCCTGAAGTCGTATAGCACTCTGATATCACAGCTAATTTCCTCGCCAAACCAGTGGCCAAAGGCTTTTATTTTGACAGGGAGGAAGATTTTAGGAACTGCTGGGGGAAGGGGCAGGAGGGATACCTTGGTCATCTTGATCTCGTAACGCTGGTATGAGGTGGTCTGGTTGACTTCTGCAGTCCCCACAAACTTGGCCCTGATGACTGCAGGAGAACAGGGGAAAAAAACGAGTAAAAGGGACTGCATGAGCCAATAAGAATAATCACAATGATAATACTAGCAAAGCACATACTTAAATAGGGATTGCTGAATGCCGGACAGCACCCTAGTGACTTATGCATTTGTTAATTGCTTCATCTGTATGTTGGTGCCTACTGTTAGCCAAGCACTGCTTCAAGCCTTTTTTCACATATTCATCATGTGTTCGTTCACTCAACAAATATTTTGGAGTGCCTGCTCTGTGCCAGGCACTGTTCTTGGTGTCAGGGACATAACAGTGAACAAAACACAGAAATCCGTTCCTTGTGGAGCTCACATTCTAGCCAGGAGAAGAGAGACTAAACACAAGCAAAATAATTAAGTATATAGGAAGTTAGATGGTATTGTGATGGGGAACTTCAGAGCTGGGTGAGGGGATCAGGAGTAGTAGGGGACAGGGGCTCAAGTTTTGAACAGGGTGGTCAGGGAAGGCCACCCTGAGAGGGTGACATTTGGATATCCCCATGTGGATACCTGGGGGGACGGGTATACCAGGCAGAGGAAGTAGACAGTACAAAGGCCCTGAGGTGGGATTGGGCCTTGAGTAATCAAGAAAGTGTGGGGGTGGCAGAGCGGCTAAAGCAGAGTCAGTGTGGGGCTGAGTGGAATTGTTCTAGAGGTAGGCACCATTGTGAACCCCACTGGACTGAGAGGGAAACCGAAGCCCAGAGTGTGTGGGTAGGGCGGATACACTCACCGAGGTCGGAGTTGCAGAAGGCCATCTGTGGGTGGGGTGGGACGCAGGTACAGGCTCGGCTGGGGGCTGTCAGCCACAGCAGCAACAGGATGCCAGAGGCCAGGGGTGCAAAGGGGGCCATGGTGCGTTCTGTGGGGGTGGGGAGGAGGGTTCAGAGGGCCCCCAGCTCAGCCGATCCATGTACCTGGGCAGGCCTCCCACCCCATTCTACCCACACACACACCGGGTTGGGGAGTTTGGGGATTTTAAGGGGCTTGGGGATTTGAGAGCCCAGGGGAGTCTAGGGGGGTAGGGAGTCAGGAGAGTTTAGGAGTTGTGGAGTTTGAGGGATTTAGGGGACTAGGTGAGTGGGGGAGTTATGGGGCTTTAGCGTTTGGGGAATAAGGGGGCTGGGGAGTTTGAGAATTTAAGAGTGTTGAAGAAGTCGGAAAGTGGGGGGCTGAGGAATTTGGGCTTTGGGGAGCTGGAGGAGTTTTCGGGGAGGCTGGGAGTTTGGGGGTTGCGCATATTGAGAGGTGGAAGAGGTGGGGGAGTTGAGGGAAGTTGAGGAATTTGGAGGAGGTTGGGGATTTAAGGAGTTGACGGAGTTTGGGGGCTTAAGGGAGTGGGAGTGTCTGAGGGATTTGGGTTCAGAGGAAGCTTTGAGTTTAGAGATTTGGGAGGCTGGGGGAGTTTAGGGAGCATCAGGGGTTTGGGTTGCTGGGGGACAGGGAGGGAATTTAGAGGAGTTGGCAGCTTGGGAGGCATCTGATGTTAGGGGCTCATGGCTTTCGGGGAGCTGAGGATGGATGTCAAGGGTTCAAAGGAATTTGGAGTGTCGGGATTGGGGGAGCAGTTCCAGGCCCCCACCCTCTTCCCCTGGACCAGCCTAGGCTCCCAGTACCCGCTGGCCAGGCTGAGCAGCCGAGTATCATCAGGCAGGAAAGCTCCAGCCCAGTTCCAGGCCCTGCGGGCCGCCCAAGCCCCTGCCTACCTCTGGTGTAGCCTCTCTGGGCGCTGGGTCTTCGGCGATGGCGGCAGGGCCGGAGCAGCGGAGGATAAATATCCAAGCGAGGGGCGGGGTGGCAGCTGGTAGGAAACCACAGGCCTCCAGGCTTCCTGGATGCATTACTCATCCGCCCACCATCCGTGGAGGCCAAGGGGCGGGCCCTGGGCTGCCGAAAAGGAGATGCACCCTCCTCCTCTCCCTCCCCCTGAGCCTCGCCCTGACCATCCCCCTCCCCCATCTCCACGTCAGGCACCAGTCCCTCCAGGCGGTCTCACGGAGGGCTTACAGGCCGGATTCCACCCAGTGCAATTCCCTAAAGACTCCAAAATCTATCCGATCACCCACATTCCCGAAAATCCCCATGGCTAAAGCCCAAATTAGTTCATTCCTTCAATAAGAATTTCTTGTGCACCTACTGTTTTGGGGGGGGGCGGTGAGCGGCAGAGCAAACAAGTAGAAGCAGTGAAGGGAGATAGGGCAGGTGAATGGAGGAAGGATACAAGGTGGGGAAACTGAGGCACAGAGAGGTTAAGTGATTTATCCAAGGTCACAGTTAATAAGTGGCAGAACTGGGATTGGAATTCAGGAGGCCTGGATGGAGCCAGAGCCTGGGTCTTACCCCTTCTCAAAAAAAAAAACAAAACACAGGCAAATAGTCCGCATTTATATAGCACCAAGTACCGGGCGGCACTCGGCATAATTTATCTCACTTAAAGCTTACGATAAGCCTCTGAGATGGTTATCGGTATTATTCCCATTTCCCAGATGAGGCATAGAGGAATTGAAGAACTTTCCCAGGACCACAGGGCATGGCTGGGATTTGAACCTAGGCTAACTGGCACCAGGATCTTAACCCAGGCTGGGCACAGTCCTGGCAAGCCGGGAGGTTGCTGGTGAATGAATGGGCATTGGGGTGGGGGAGTTGAATGGTGGTGAAAGAGGCCAGTGAGTCAGTAGAAAACTGATCCCCTCCCATCCTGCCCTGCCCCTTCCCCACCAACCCTCCCACGCCCCTGGTGGGGGTCAGCCGTGAGGCAATCTCTGTCCACCAGCTTCCAGATGCTGCCTGAATCTTCCCTGGGGTCCTGGGAAAGGGCTCTGAGGGCCGATTAACATCCTTGGTTAGGTCAGGGAGGACAGGCCAATAATAATAATGATGACGGTAGTGATGATAGGAGCCACTTATGGAGCGCTTACTGTGTACTGTGCCCTGAAGCCTTTGTGTAGTTCTCTCATCCAATCCCCATTACCCCCTTGCTAATTAAGCTTGATTAACTCAGAGTGGTGAGCACAACCATCACCACCAACACTACCACCACAACAGAAACTACCGCCAGCACTATGAAGTGCTTACTATTACTATGCATCAAACACAGCTCTAAAATCTTTGGAAGTACTTTATCTGTCAGTCAATCCCGATTACCTCCTTGTTAATTAATATTGGCTAACCTAGGGATATTAAACCAATAATAATAATAGTACCCAACACCTTTTGAGGATGGAGGCTTCCTGTGTGCCAGATACTGTGCTAAGCATTTTGCCCAAAATAACTAATGTGTTCCTCACAACATCTGTGAGTTAGAGACTGTTCATGTTCTCATTATACCAATGAGGAAAATGAGATACACAAAGGGGTCAAGTGATCTGCCCAGGAAGGAGAGTGAAGAAGTGACTCTTTGGGGGGGCGGGCAGGACCAGGTAAGGGGGAAGAGAAGTAAACCAGGAATCTGGAGAAGCTGATTGTGAAAGTGGGGAATGAGAGTGAATGAGACGGGGGCTAAGTTGGTGGTGGGTGCAAAGGGGAAGTCCTGCTGCAGCATCATGACTTTGAAACCTGAGTCAGCACAGAGTTTTGCCCACTGTCTACATGTGAGGGGTTATGTGGACCCGGGTTATTGTGCAGGTTTTGAAACTGGTGGGGTTTCATGGATGGGTGTCCGGCTGTATGGCCACCTGGCGAGCTGGATGGGTTTGGGGGGCGTGGGGTCCAGCTGGGTGTGCACAGCAGACACCTGGCAGTCCCCACACACACCAAGTGCTTGGGCCTGATTGTACCCTTTATACAGATCAGGAAACTGAGGCCCAGAGAGGGTTAAGTGACCTGCCTGGGGTTGAACATGGCCTTAGGAAGAGGAGAGGCCAAGATTCAAACCTCGGGTTGGCCAGGGGATCCCAGTATTCAGAGCTCACTGCATGCACACATGTGTGGGCACACGCATACACATATACACAGTGTTGTGTTCAGGCTCAGGTCCAGAGAAAACAAGGAAGGTTTGTGAAAAGAGCCTAAAAACCTTGGGGCGGGGGGCGGTGTGCATGTGTGCTTGCACACAGTTTCCTGCTGTGTCTCTGCCTCTGAGGGTTGCGTGTGTGCCTTTAGGTGGTGTGTGCCCCTCTGTGGTGTGTGTGTGTGTGTGTACTTGAGTGTACCTGAGCCCAGTATGGTTTTTTTGTTAGTGTTTTTTTTTTTAATTGTATTATTTATTTATTATTTTTCGCTGCATTGGGTCTTCGCTGCTGCGCGTGGGCTTTCTCTAGTTGCAGAGAGCGGGGGCTACACTTCGTTGCGGTGCATGGGGCTTCTCATTGTGGTAGCTTCTCTTGTTGCGGAGCATGGGCTCTAGGCGCACGGGCTTCAGTAGTTGTGGACGCAGGCTCAGTAGTTGTGGCACACGGGCTCAGTAGTTGTGGCACGTGGGCTCAGTAGTTGTGGCACACGGGACTTAGTTGCTCCGCGGCAATGTGGGATCTTCCCGGAACAGGGCTTGAACCCGTGTCCCCTGCATTGGCAGGCGGATGACTAACCACTGTGGCACCGGGGAAGTCCCAAACCCAGTATGTTTTGTGCTGCTTCTGGAGTTGTGCCTGCCCATGTAAAACAGGTCTGGGTTGCGAATGGAATTGAGGATGTGCTGTCACCTCTGTGAGCTGTGTGTGTGCCTGTGTTACGTCACCTGCCATTTCAGCCTGGTTTCCCTGGAATGCTAATCAGAGCATCCCGGTAACAACTCAGTGCCTCTCAGCGCCCCATCCTGACGCCAGTCATTTGGGAAATGAGGAGGGTGGGGGGGCGTGCAGAGGAAGGGTGAGTCCTGAAGGCCAGTTGGTCACCCTGACCCTGCGGGCTTCCTGTGCCTGTCGGGAACTGGGAACCGCCCCCGCCCCCAGCAGCCCCTCTGGGGATGCCATCCTCTACCCTGTCACCCCTGTCCGCACAGAGGAGGGAGGGTGAAGCCCTGCATGTTCATCCGTGTATGGTGGCGCTGGGGTCGGCCAACTAGGCCCCCTCTACTCCACCCAGGGTTGGGGGAGACGAGGTATCCCCATGCCTGAATGTGAGTGTGTGTGCATGTACACACCCCGGGGTGTTGTCCATGTAATTAGGAGGCTGTGGGTGTCTCTGGTCGTGTGCACGCCTCTCCATCTGTATATATGGCAAGGCACGTTTTTTGTGTGTGCGTCCCTACGTACACTTTGCGTGTGCCCAGGAGTATGAGTCTCTGTGTTGTGGGTCTCGGTGGTTTTGTGAATACCTAGAAGTGTGAATACCTGGAAGTGTGTATACCTGTCCATGTGCTGTGGGTCCTTCTGTTTGTTGTGTGTATGCCTAGGAGCATTGCATGTGTATCTGTCAGTGCTGAATATGTGCCCATTTCTGTTGTGTGTGCCTGTCAGAGTTGTGTGTGCCTCTGCATTCTGTGGTTATGCCTCTGAGGGTTGTTCGTCTCTGTGTTGCATGGATAACCTTCGTGTTGTGTGTCCCTCTGTTACGTGGATTTGGGTGAGAGGAGGAGGGCTGTGTGTATGTCTCTGCCCAAAAGTGTTGATTGCGCGTCTACGAGTGTTGAGTGTGTGCTGCTGGGCTGGATGGCTGGCTGTGAGGGTCTCTGTGCAGCCAAACAGCAAGGCATGCTCCGGAACCGGTGTCGGTGGTGGATCTTTCCATCGCGTGGGTCTCAGCATGTGTGGGAAGCTCTGGGTTTGGCTGTGTAGATCTGAGTTCTGAGGGTTTGTGTGTCTCTGCGTTGTGTATGTGTGTGGAGGAGACACACACAAGGCCTGGCTGAGGGGTCCAGTTGCTACATGCTCGCCACTACACCCCCACGCACGCACATGCACACTCACTTCTCTGTCATCCATTCACTGTAAAAACAAACTTTCCCTTTTCTGGAAAAGTCCCCCACCCCTATCCCACGCCTCTTCCCAGGAAAGCAGAGGCGGGAAGTCTGGGACTTGTGGGTGGTGGAGGGAGGGATAGGCAGGCAGGGCTCTGGGTTCAATTCTGGGCTCCGGGGTATTGTGTGACCCCCAGCTGGTGGCTGGCTGTCTCTGACCCACCTCTTCTGGGAAAATCGCTCTCAGTGTGGCTCCCACTGGATGGGCTCCCCTCAGCACCACCCCCAGCCATGGCTGTCAGCCCTCCTGCCCTGACCATGCTCTCCCTTTCCACCCTACCAGCTCAGCAGCACAACGTACCCTGTGGTTGTGAAGATGGGGCACGCACACTCTGGGATGGGTAAGGTAAGTCCTCGGGTGGGCTTTGTATGTGCGTGCTTGTAAATGATGCATGTTCCTGGCATCGTGCGGATATAAGTACAGGCATACCTCGTTTTATAGCACTTCGCTTTATTGCGCTTCACAGATACTACATTTTTTTTTTTTTTTTTTTGCTGTACGCGGGCCTCTCACTGCTGTGGCCTCTCCCGGTGCGGAGCACAGGCTCTGGATGCGCAGGCCCAGCGGCCATGGCTCACGGGCCCAGCCACTCCACGGCATGTGGGATCTTCCCGGACCGGGACACGAACCCGTGTCCCCTGCATCGGCAGGCAGACTCTCAACCACTGCGCCACCAGGGAAGCCTGATACTACATTTTTTTTTTTACAAATTGAAGGTTCGTGACAACCCTGCGTTGTCAGATGATGGTTAGCATCTTTTAGCAATAAAGTATTTTTAAATTAAGGTATGTACATTGTTTTTCTTAGACACTTAGATGTATTGCACACTTAACAGATTACAGTATAAACATAACTTTTATACGCACTGGGAAACCAAAAAATTTGTGTGACTTGCTTTATTGTGACCTTCGCTTTATTGCGGTGGTCTGGAACTGAACCCACAGTATCTCCGAGAAGGTAGGCCTGTTAGAAGTATATTGTGTATTCAGTGCACACAATAATTCTGTATAATTGTGTGTCCTTTATCTATTTGTATTTTTCCTCATATTCTTACATTTTGGTGGCCCAATTTTCTATCATGTGTTCAGCCAGTTTTGTGTGTCCTGTTATTTTGTTAGTGTATCCAGCACTGTGTCTGTATATTAGGCAGGCCTCTGTGTTGAACACACACTACATCATCTTTTATATTCAAGGGTCTTGGGGTCCTGTATGCTGTCCATCCGATTTTGTCTGTATGTCCATAGAAAGAAGACTTGTAATTTGTATGTTTGAGTGTGTCCATGCTTCTGTATGTTTATATATTGTGTGTACAATTGATTTTGTATGGGTGCCCACATGCATATACTGTATATACACACAATTTTTCCCACAGCTTTATTGAGATATAATTCACATACCATACAACTTAACCATTTAAAGTAAACAAGTCTAAAAATCGGGTTTTGTGTGTTCACAGAGTTGTAGACACCCAATTTGGTGTCTGTGTGTACATGTAAAAACCAGGAGACCCAGAATTAATGCATGCTTGAGTGCCTTGGGGTGTCCACCGAATTTCTGTGCACTCACCTCACCTGTGTCATTTGCCCTAAGGCACCCCAACTGCCGCCCCCTCCTGACCGGGCCCTGCTCCCCACCCCACTCCCACAGGTCAAGGTGGACAACCAGCACGACTTCCAGGACATCGCAAGTGTCGTGGCACTGACCAAGACATATGCCACTGCCGAGCCCTTCATTGATGCCAAATACGATGTGCGTGTCCAGAAGATTGGGCAGAACTACAAGGCCTACATGTGCGTAAGGAGACCAAGGCCTGGGTAGGGGTCCCCTGCCCTGCCTTGTGCAGCCCAGGCCCCCCAAGCCTCTCTCCTGTCTCCTCTTACTCTCCAGGAGGACGTCAGTGTCAGGAAACTGGAAGACCAACACCGGCTCTGCGATGCTTGAGCAGATTGCCATGTCTGACAGGTGGGCGGCCTGAACTCGGGGGTGGGGGGTAGAAGTGTGGCCGCCCAGACCAGGCACTGACGGGCTGCCTTGCCTTGTGTCTTGGCAGGTACAAGCTGTGGGTGGACACGTGCTCAGAGATCTTTGGGGGACTGGACATCTGCGCAGTGGAAGCACTGCATGGCAAGGACGGAAGGGATCACATCATTGAGGTAGGAGCACCCCAGAATTTTGTGGGGGCACAGAGGGGGGAGCAGGTGCAGGGCAGCAACACTGTGAAGCACGCCAGGGCCTAGAAAGCCCTCAGCGAATGGCAAAATGTAAAACTGTAAAGTGCCTTGTGAACCAGGACATCCCTGGCAAATGGCAAAATACTTACTAAATTCTAAACTGCTCTGTGAACTTGGACATCTTTAGTGAAGGACAAAACACTTGTTAAGGTATAATGTCCTCTGTGAACTGAGACACTCTGGTGAATGACCAAGCACTTAGTAATCTTTAAAGTGTTCTGTGAATTTGAACTTGGCCAACAGCAAAGTACTTTGTAAGCTATAAAGAACTTTATAGAGAGTGGCGGTTGATACTAAAGCATTCTGTAAACTGTAAAGTACCTTAGGAAGGTACTGCTTGGTGAACAGCAAAGTACTTTATAAAATTATTTTAAAGAGGAGCTCTGTAAACTGGGAAATCCTCGTTATTGAAGCAAAGCGCTTTCAAAATTCTAAAGCTCTTTATAAGCAGCAGTGTCCCCGGTAAACAGTAAAGCAATTTGCAAACTGTAAAATACCTTAAAACTTCTGAGTGCATGGTAAATGGTAGCACTTTATACATGGTAAAGCATCTTGTAAACAGTGGTGCCCTTTGCAAAGCACTTTCCAAAGTCTAAACACACCATATATGTAACAGTCCTTTGTAAAGGGCAAGGAGCTTTGTAAACTGTAAAGTACCATGTAAACCACAGAGTTCTTTGTAAAACACAGAGCACCTAGCAAACTATAAAGCAGGGATTGGCAAACGTTTTCTGTCGAGGCCAGACGGTGCATATTTTAGGCTTTGTGGGCCATACAGTCTCTACTGCAGCTCCTCAATCTGCAAGAGCAGCCACAGACAATATGGCAAGAAAGTAAGGGTGGCTGTGTTCCCATGAAACTTGGTTTATGGACAATGAAATTTAAATTTCATATAATTTTCACGTCATGAAATCTTTTGATTTTTTTTTTCAATCATTAAAAAATGTAAAACCCATCCTTAGCTCCAGGGCCTGGGGCTGCACAGAAACAGGTGCTGGGCCGGATTTGGCCGGTAGGCCTTCATTAGCTCACCCCTGCTAGTTATGTCCTAAGCTGTAAGGTATCTTGTAAAAGACAAGCCTTCCCCACACTGCGTAATAGGTGCTTCTCATACTGAAGCTGGTTTCCTGGGCAGCCGCCAGTCATACCTTTTCCCAACTTACAGCACTTCGTCATCGTCACCCTCCCGTGCACTTCCTGCTTCTCTCCTCACTGGATCCCTTCTCCTCCCCCAGGTGGTGGGCTCCTCCATGCCGCTCATCGGTGACCACCAGGATGAAGACAAGCAACTCATCGTAGAGCTTGTGGTCAACAAGATGGCCCAGGTCCTGCCCCGGCAGCGGCAGCGGGATGCCTCTCCCGGCAGGGGCTCCCACAGCCAGGTCAGGCCCCTGGCTCTGGCCCTTGGAGGCTAGTGGTGGGCAGGCCAGCCCTTGGTCATACTGTGTCACAGAGCTGATAATCAGAAGGCTAAGGGCATCGCCATGACGCACCCGTGTCGCAGCAGTTACCAACTATTTTAAAAAATGATAAATAGCTGCTACCATGACTTCCCTGAGTGCCTCCTGACCCCTCCCCTGGGAATGAGTCCCGCACCCCACAACCTGCCATCCCCTCAGCTCAGCCACAAATGCGGCAACACCCAGCACACAGGGAACCCATGTCATTCTGATTGGCTGATGCTCCACCGGCTGGTAACTATTTTTAACCTCTCCTGCTCCACTCCTCTGCCGCAGACTCCGTCCCCAGGGGCCCTGCCCTTGGGCCGCCAGACCTCCCAGCAGCCCGCGGGGCCCCCAGCTCAGCAACGACCCCCGCCACAGGGTAAGTGAGGGGCCAGCTTCCTCGGCCCCGACCCCGCCGGCAGCCCCCCACCTCTCACTTGCTTGCTCTCACGTGTGCACTTTCTCTCTGTCCCTCAGGCGGCCCTCCACAGCCGGGCCCAGGCCCCCAACGCCAGGGACCCCCGTTGCAGCAGCGCCCGACCCCGCAGGGCCAACAGCACCTTTCGGGCCTTGGACCCCCAGCTGGCAGCCCCCTGCCCCAGCGCCTTCCGAGTCCCACATCAGCGCCCCAGCAGCCTGCGTCCCAGGCCACACCGCTGCCCCAGGGTCAAGGCCGCCAATCCCGGCCAGTGGCGGGAGGCCCCGGGGCACCTCCAGCAGCCCGTCCACCCGCCTCCCCCTCTCCCCAGCGCCAGGCAGGCCCCCCACAGGCTACTCGTCAGACATCGGCCTCTGGTCAGGCTCCGCCAAAGGCCTCAGGGGCTCCACCGGGTGGTCAGCAGCGCCAGGGCCCACCCCAGAAGCCCCCAGGCCCTGCCGGCCCCACACGCCAGGCCAGCCAGGCGGGTCCCATGCCCCGCACTGGGCCACCCACCACGCAGCAGCCGCGACCCAGTGCCTCCGGCCCTGCTGGACGTCCCACCAAGCCACAACTGGCCCAGAAACCCAGCCAGGATGTGCCACCACCTGCCACTGCCGCTGCCGGGGGACCCCCACACCCCCAGCTCAAGTAAGGGGACCCCACAGCAGCCCTCGCCTTGCTGCTCACAGAATGCGCTCCTGCACCTGGAGGGCAGCCCCAGCTCCCAGGCTCCTCAGACCCAGGTCCTGTACACGGCTCCTGAGAGCTCTCTCTCCAGTTCCAGTCTGGGCCAGACCCCTCCCAGTTCACAGAGGCTCCTGCCCTCCATCCCAGAGAAACCCCCTCTGAAGTGCAGAATCCTCCCAGTAGGCCCTGGGAAAGACCCCCAGCCCAGCTCCTCTCGGCCCACCCCAGGCGCCTTGCTGACCCTCCTTCAGTACTTCCCTGCCAAACCCATCCTCCTTGTGCCCCACCTGATTCCCCCCAGCCGAACCCACAAACTCCTCCCGGCCCAATCCACAGTCCTCCTATGTTACTTCACTCTTCCCAGTCGTCCTCATGCTTTTCCTACAGTCTAGGCTCCCTTCTAGCCCATCTCAGTCTCCTCCCAAATCACACCATCCTCTCTGCCTCTTCTGGTCCATTCCAGACCTCCTCTCTTAGCTCAGAAGTCTGTCCTGCCCCACCCAACTGCTCCCCCTTAGATTTGCCCCTTCCAGCCTGTCCTTGGTCCAAGCACCACCACCCCCTTTTCTGGACTCCTCACCCTTACACTGGAAACCTCCCTGCCCATCGTCACCTTTATATCAAACTCCTCCCAATCTAGGCTAGAATTATAAGAGAAGATTCAGCCCAGAACTCTTCCCATCAATCCCAGGCTTCTTCACCTTGGATCCAAGTCCTCCCAGCCTGGCCCAGGGCTCCTCCATTCGTCCTGAGAATCCCTCCAGGGTCCAGGCCCGTGCTGGGGGGTGGGAGGGTCACAGGCACAGCCCCAGGACCAGAGGGGCAGGGCTGGGGCCGGGCCTGGGGTAACGTTGTGTTTCTCTCCCCCTCCTCCCTTCCTCTCCCCCCTTCCTCCCACGCCTCCACCTTGTTTCTCTCTAGCAAATCCCAGTCTCTGACCAATGCCTTCAACCTTCCAGAGCCAGCCCCGCCCAGGCCCAGCCTTAGCCAGGACGAGGTGAAAGCTGAGACCATCCGCAGCCTGAGGAAGTCTTTCGCCAGCCTCTTCTCCGACTGACACCCCACCCTGAGAGCCCCCAAATCCCTGGGCAACCCCTGTCTGGGCCCTGAATCTATTTCTCACTTTTGGAATCTCATCCCTTGAGAAGCCCTCTCCTGGATCGCCAAGATCCCTCTTCTCACTCCTCAGAATGCCCAAGTCCCTGGGGAAACCTCACTCCCGGTCCTAAATCCAGTTCTCATGTTCAGAATTCCCAAGTCCTTTCAAAAACTGAGACCTACTTCTCAGTTCTAGAACCTCCAAATCCCTGAAGACCTCCACTCCTGGTGCCCTCAGAGTGCATTTTCCTTTCTGGAAGCTCTCCCAAACACCAGGCAACCCCTCCCGGAGCCCTGAAATTCCTGGAAAACCCCACTCCTGGTACCAGAGCTCTCAAGCACACCTTGTTCCCCATCAAAATTTCCCAGATCCTTAAGAAACCCCTACCTTTGAGACCCTTTCTATGGATCTCCCATCTCTGGAGATCCACCTCTTCACCTGCCCCCACCCAGCTCCCCAAGGATTTCCCTTCACCCCCCCCAACCAACCCCACTCAACACACTGGGAGCTCCTCCCACTGCTAGGACCCCTCAGTTCCCCAGGGACCCCTGCCCCACTCTCCTGCCTCTGACAGCTGTCTTAAATATGCAAACTCCACCCATCCTCCCAGAATCCTTTGCACACAGGCCAGCGGTCCCCCACTTCCCCACCTTTGCAGTGATGTCTGTGTCTGTGACTGACGTGGCCTCCTCTCGTGCCGTGCTTGGCATATGTGGTCCTCGTTCATCGTGCCGCCTGTGGTGATGCGTGCAGTGGCGCTGTTTGTGTGGTCCGCACCTCCCCCCAACCTCCAACCCTTGCCTGGACTCACCCTCACCCCTCAGCGGCTCTGAACCCCATGAGAAGAGTCGGGAAGAAAAATAAACAAGCAAAGGCCCAGCAGAATTCTGTGCTTCTTGGTGAAGAAAGAGGGGAGTCCTTGAATGGTGGGAGACAGAGGGGACCCCCCAAATCCACATGGGGTGCTGGGGACCCCAAAATCCAGTGGAAGGCACATCAGGCACAAATTCCAGAGAGGTTCTGAGTGGAATCCCTGCCACAAATCCCAGCCGTTGGAGATGGAGGAGCTCCCGAATTTAGAAGTATCGCCAAAGCCAAGAGGAAACCGAATTATGGAGGAGGCAGGGGTCTCGGTCTTCGAGGGTCCCCCAATTCCAGAGGAACTTGAAAAGTACATGGGCACCCCCTCATCTCCCAGGGCAGGGATGGGGGATCCTGAGGCAGTAACGGGGCAGAGACAGACATTGATTGGTTGGTGGGCAGGGCTCCTTGGCGTGGCAGGTTGAGATTGGCTCCCTGGTGGCTGGGGGTGGGACCTAAGGCACAAGGCGGGCTGCGCTGAGTAGGCAGGCAGGCAACTCATCAGCCTGGGTACGGTGCAAGGAGGGTTCGGAGGCACTCCGCTCAATCTTGGGGAGTGACCGCTGCAGCAGCTCAATCGTGGCCAGGATCTGGGGGCAGGGGCGGGTGAGGAAGGGTGTCCAGATCCGCGTGGGCACCCCGACACCCCCAGACCCCAGCCTAATGGGGAAGCACACACTCACACACATTGTACACCTCGGAGCCTTGAACACAACACAGTTCACATTCACACCTCAGAGTCCTTCTCCTCAGAGGCTCCCTCCCCAGGGTGTCCAGCCCTCCTCCTCGGCCCACCTGGGGGAAGAGGGGCCGCTCCTCCCGCTGGAACTTGAGGCAGTCAGACAGCAGGCGCCTCATGGCCTTGGGGCAGTTGCTGGAGATTTTGCTGAGGTCCGGGGATAGATAGCCACGGCCCACCATAAAGATAATCTGGGAGGGGAGACAGGAATGGGGTGATCTGGGGGTCTGGGCTGGGAAGCCCAGGGAATTCTGGGTCTTGAGGGACCTGGAGGGCTCCTTTTAGGAGAACTGGGGTATTCTGGGTATTGGGGCCCAGGAGATTGTGGGTATCTTGTGGATCTAAAGATTCTGGGTCTCTGAGGACTTAGAAGGATTCTTTGCTTACAAAACAGAAGGATTTAAGCTTGGGGGAAGTCAAGGACTGTAGGTGTCCGGGGCCCAGATGATTATGGGTCCACAGGTTTCTAGGGGGCTTAGGGGCCTAGAAAGTACTGAGTCTGGGGGAAACATGAAGTTCTGCGTCTGGAGGAAGCTAAAGGATTCTAGCTCTCAGTAGTCTGTATTTCTGTAGAGGTCTGGGGCCTACAGGACTATGGGTCCACGTGGTCTGTACGACTGTGAGTGCTCAAGACCCAAAGACTATTGGTACGTGAAGCCTACAGGATCCTGGGTTTCTGAGGGTCTGGGAGATCCCAGGCCTTGAACCTGGAGAAATGTCTGGGGCCTAGAGTACTGTGGATGCAAGGGCCCTGAAGTCTGACAGATACCTAAGGCCTGAATGGTTGTAGGTATCTGTGAGGATTCCAGAAGTACAAAGGGATTGTTTCTGGGAGAAATGGGATTCTGGGCTTTGGGGACTTTGGAGTGTTTGAGTAACCAGGCCAGAGGACTGTGTGTGTCTAGGGATCCAGAGGGCTTCTGGGCTTTTGGGGGCCTAGGGGGATTCTGGGTATAAGGGATTCAGGAGATTCTGGACTTTGAGGACCCAGAGGAGTAGATGTGGGTGAAGGAGGGAATTCTGGGTACGGAAGACCCAGAGGAATCTGGGAATCCTCAGCTCAGAAAACTTGGGGTTTCTGGGGGAAGTGTGGTGTTCTTGGTCTATGCAAAGGTGGAGATCTGAGGTTTGGAGGCTGAAGGGATCCCTTGGCCTGGGAGATAGCAGGTGTAAGGCATGGGGCTCACCTGGTCACGGCTGCCAATGTGGCTGTAAGGCAGCGAGCCGGTCATGAGCTCGTAGAGCACAACCCCATAGGCGTAGACATCCGACTGGAAGCTGTAGGGGTTCGGGTCCTGCATACGGATCACCTCAGCTGCCTTCAGTAGGCCGGACCGGGCAGGAGGAATGTGGAGGTCAGCAAATGACTGGCCCATAGGCCCAGGGCCCACCAGCCACACTGGGTGTAACTCAGAGCCACCCACACGGGGTGAAGCATGAGCAGTCCAGACACCCACACCTCGGCGCGCAGGCATCCCCGGCCCCACTCGGCCTCCCACATCCTAGCCCAGCAGCCCATGTCCCTATATGCCCCCAGTCCAGCCTGGCCCAACTCACCATCCATAGCACAGAGCCCGAGGGCTGCTCCAAAGGCTGGGCGCCACTCCACCGCGTCTTCACTGTGGCCAGGCCGAAGTCCCCGATCTTCACCGTGAGCCCCTCGTGTAGGAAGATGTCCGCCAGGGTCAAGGGCCACTACAGGGACTCCCAATAGCCAGGCTTCTCGCCCTGACTGGGAGGCTCTCGTTGACACCTCCACGCCAGTCATGCCTCTAACCCTGACCAGAAGCCCCGCAATGTCACACAAACTAGCCACAACCTTGACTTGGGTGGGGAGCTCCAATGAATGCCCCCTACACTTGGCCCTCCTGTGACTCCTGACTAGGAAGCTCCTCTAATGGCACCCACACTCACCATGCCTGTGACACTGGTCAGGAGCTCCCCCTAACACCCTCCACAGCTGCCGCTCCTCAGACCCTGACCAGAGTCCCAAAGAACAGCACCTGAACCAGTCAAAACCCTGACTCCTGACCAAGAGACTCCCATTGAAGGCCCCTCACCAGCCACAGCTCTGGCACCTGGCAAAGGGAAATGCCACATGTGCCCCTCCCTGTTTGCCCCCAGAAAGCCTCCCACAAGAGCCATCCCTCTAAGCTCTCATCCTGTTTGATGCCCCCCACCCAAGCCCAGCCCTCAGAGAGGGACATGTAGATACTGTTAGACTTGAGATCTCGGTGGATGATGTTCTTGGCATGGAGGTAGCTGTTGGGGTACAAGCAGGTGTCAGACTGTCTGGGGGCTACCTCATCTCCCCACCCCCAGATCCCCCAGCCCCCTCCCTAGTCCCTGGGCCAGGACGCTCACTCCATGCCCTGGGCAGTCTGCCGGGCCACATCAATGAGCTGGACCATGTCGAAGCGTGTGTCGGCCACGTGCAGGTGGTGGTAGAGACTGGAGCCCTCGCACCACTGTGTGATGATAGCAAATCCCGGCCGGGTCATGAAGCCCATGAACAGCAAGATGTTGACGTGACGTGTCTTCCTGCAGGCAGGGCAGAAGGTATCAGGGCAGGGAGGGTAAACAGCAACTTCCTGAGCATTGGGAATGGCGCTGTTCACTGCTGCCTTCTGCCATCATTCCCACCCTGGCTTTCAGGAGGCTCAGGGCCAGACTATGGCCAGATTCAATGAAGTTGTGAGACATGTTTGCTGGGCTATGATTCCACGCTGGGCGCTTATGTCCTGGGCTTCCTCATCCATGTCTCCCAACAAAAGCAGGAGGGAGAGATTACCCCTCACCCTCTACTGACCAGGAGTGTCTTAATCATCAATACCTGCCATACCTCTGACCAGGACCATGACCTGAGCCTGTGACCATTTGAGATGAGAAATGGTCATCAGTGATATATCAACATAATATTGATAAATGCTGGGTAAAAATATCAGTGATGTGTGACTATATCCTGTTAACCATGAGAGGCTTAGAGGTAAAGAGCTTGGGATTTGGACTCAAATTAGATCCTAAGTTCCAATCCAGGCTTCCCTGGGTACTCACTGTACAATCTCAGGGAAGACACTTAACTTCTCTGTGCCTCATTTTCCTCAACTGAAAAACTGTGATAATTCTGTGAGGTACCTGACAGGGGTGTTGGGAGGAATATGTGAGTAAATAACCTGTAAGGTGCTTATTAGAACAGCTGAACACAAGCAAGCACCCTGAAAATATCACTGTCCTTGCTGTTATCACTACTGGGTACCTAGGTTACCTGACAGAAACTCTGTCCTGTATGAATGGAGCCACCCTCATTTAGAAGAAAACTTTCATTCCTTATAGAAGTATTAACTGCAGTTACGATGGTAACTTACACGCAAAGAACATCAACAACGCTCTGCAATTTTGCTCACAGCGCGTTAGTATTCTTCACAGCAGTTAGGTTATAGTTTCAATACGAACACAACGCAAATTCACAGCCCACTCCAATCATTGCCATTTCATAGAGAGGAGCAGAGACTGAAAATTTCCTTACTGTGGCATCCATTATGAGGATGAGTATTAAAATAGCACAAGGAATTATGATAACGTCAACTCTGCAACATAATTGTGCCCACTTGTCAGAGGGGAAAGCCCACACTGGCAACCCCAGGAGTGGTAGGAACTAGGGTAGCAAAAAGGGAGCGCCAGGGTTTCTTAGCACAAATGAGTTAATATAGTATGAATGATATATTAGGTAGAGCAACCACAATCATTAATCAAACAATGATTAAATTATGGTTCTGATTATAGTTCTAATACTGTTCTTTAAAGTACAGTATTGTTATAATTAATAACAAGAAGGCAACACAATAAACATATACTAATGATGCAGAACAAGCAGACGAGAGGCAAGGATGCCAGGCTGCCTGGTGATGCAGTTAACTCACATTATGCTATTGATGTAAGTACCACAGTAACACTGGTGATACCCATTTCACAGCAGACAACTGAAAAGACCCACATTTTGGAGGCAGAGCCATTAATTAATATCAGTATTTACACAAACACAAACACCAATGTGACTAGAGGTCCTCCAAACATACCCCTTCCCAGAGGGGAAAGGGGCTTCTCTGATAGAGAAGAAACTTACCATTATGGTTATAACACCACACAAACACAGGGGATGTGCAGGAAATGCCTTCAGTACGGCCTTTACCCAGAGAGGCACCAAGGCGGTGCCCACCGCCCCTGCCCCCATCCCTGCGCGCGAGCAATCTCACCTGAGCACCTGCATCTCGTTCTTGAAGGCCTGGGCCTGCTCAGCTGTGGGTTGGGCCACCTTGAGCACCTTCACGGCCACATCGCCGTGCCACCGCCCACGAAACACGGTCCCAAACGAGCCCGTCCCGATCCTCTTCAGCAGCTGCACCTCACTGGGTGGCACCTCCCAGTAATAGCCCGAGTCCCGGTACCCCAGATTCTTCTGCGGGCCACAAGGGCGGCATCTCAGGGGCCTGCCCACACCCCTCATCACTCGGCCTGCAGTGCCCCCACCAAAGGTGCCCCCTGGAGCTCACCACTTTCTTCTTGTCATCGGCCAAGGACTTCCGCTCCCGCTGCTCTGACGGGGACTTGGAATGTGGGGACTTCCTCCCCGAGGACATGCTGGCTGGGCTGGGGCTCCCCCGGGGGGTTCCATCGCCACCACCTCTATTCCCGGCAGCTGCAGTTGCGGAGAGGATGTGAGTGGAGCCGGGTGGGGTGGGGTGGGGGACTCAGGGTGCAGGTAGCGGGGGGCTCACCGTCAGTGTTGAAACTCTGGGCAGGGAGCTGGAAGAAGAGGGCTGGGCGTCAGAGAGAGGACATGGAAGACAACAGGAATGGCCCTCCCCTCTGCCCGGTGCTCCCCTGTGACCTCCCGCCTCGACACCAACCTGGATGAGGCCGGAGTCCATGGGGGCCGTGGTGCTGACCATGTGGACGTTGGGGGTGGATGTGGAGCGGATGCGCTGGAGGGGGGCGTTGGCCGGGGCAGGGAAGGGGAAGTGCTTGGGGTCGCGGTGCTGGGTGCAGGAGCTGGCAGGGGAAAGGTTGTGAAATCACTGTCGAGTGAATGAGAAAACCAGTAGAGCTGCCACCACCGCCCACACCCCGCCCCGTCCTAAGTGTGTGTTTAGCTCACACAGAGTAAACGTCCACTGTCATTACTATTATGCATTTGTTCAAGAAGCATTGACTGAGTGCCTGCCATGTGCCAGATACCACTCTAGGTAGTGGAAATAAAACTGTGGACGAAACAAATAAAGGTTCTACACGCATGCTGATTTGAACTGTACTAAAATTTTTAGATTAAAAAAAACCCAAAGAAACAAAAAACAAATAAAGTTTCTTGCCCTCATGGGGCTGACTGCAGCAGGAAAAAAGAGAAATAAAAAACAAAGAATATTTAATATGTCCAATGGTGACAGGTGCAATAAAGCAAAAACTAAAGCAACATAAGGAGACAGGAAGTGTCCCTGGTGATGTCAGGAAAGGCTTCTCTGAGCAAGTGACATTTGAGCAAAGACTTAAAGGAAGGACAGCAAGCCATGCAGATAGTGGGGGAAGAGCAATATATAATATTGTATAACTATATGTACTATTCAAATATATTATGTATTATATAACATACAGTATGTTATCTATATTAAAATTACAATGCTTTACACATATTATAATAATGTTATATGTTATACATACACATCTGTTATACATGATATATACTAAATATATTATAATGTTACAAAAATATTTCTTAATGGTCCCTTCACTATCCTGAAATGCTATTTATAGATAATTTATTCACATATACCCATAATTAAAAATAATATAATGCTCTAACTTTACTATTTCATACATTACATAAAAATGTTTGATGTTCTACATTATATGAAAATATTATCAACATAACACATAATACAATAGCATAAATATATCATATAAATATTGACATTATAAAATATAGATATATAAAATGCATATCATATGAACATGATATATTAGAGCAATAATATATTTCAACATTGAAATTGAAAGGGAATTTACGATAAAATAATATGTATTTCAAAGTGGACAGGCTTGAGCATGGTTATAATGGAAGAATTAACTAAGTAGTTAGATGCATATATATATAGATATATATTATAATTAATAAGAACTTATCTTATACCAGATCTTGTTCTAAGCATTGGACATGTCTTAACTCATTTAATCCTCACCAGAACCCTATGTGGTCATTATCTGCTCTTTACAGATGAGAAAACTAAGGCCCAGAGAGATTAGGGGAATCACCCAAGGCCCCAGAGCTCCATGCCCTTACTCACACTTGTAGGTGCTAAATAAATGTTCATGGAGTAAACAAATGAATTAAGTATGGCTTGTACTCTACAGAGGCCTCCAGATCTTTTTCTTCTGACAGCAGCCCTTCAGCTAAGGCGTTCCCTACCTGGGACCCTGAGGGGTGAGTGGCTCATTCAGGGGGCGGTTCGAGGGAGCCTCATGCTGTCTGGAGCCTCCGGACAAATCCTGGACACTGTGGTAGAACCTTGAGGGCATTCAGGGTGTAAAGCAAGGGAACATGGGTCAGCTGTCTGTAAGAGCCTTGTGGCTGGGCCTCTGTCCTCCCCATCCCCCTGCCCACCCCAGGCCAGGCTCACTGTCGGCGGTTGGTACTCATGTCAACACAGACTGTGGGGACCTTGGAGGAACAATGCTGGTGGAACTTGTATCCACAGGTTTGGCAGCGGAAGCCATGGAACAGAAACTTAAGGCAGAAGTCACAAAAGACCAGGCTGAAGAATGTCTTCCGTACCTGCTGTCACAGAGTAGAGAAGATTGAGGCCTGGTCAGGGACCCTCCCGCCACACCCACGGTCTGCCCCCAGTTTCTACCCTGCACTCACAAAATTGTGCATGGTCAGGGGGACGTCTTCGAGGACCTCCACAATGAGCTCCTCGCCATCCAGGGGTGCAATGGCTGTGTCCCAGGCGGTGACTGTCTTTCGACTGCAGAAGGCATGGAAGGGAGTGAGTGGGAGGGTGGATGGGGCCATGGGGAAGAAGGGAACCCCCCAAAAGTCCCTCCAAGCTTGCCATCCATGCAATAATAGATGGCATGTTTCATTCTCAGTACAGCAACTCTAGGAACTAGTACTATCCTTGTCCCCATTTTACATATGGGGAAACTGAGGCTCAGGGGGATGAAATGACTTGTCCAGAGCCACAAGGGATTGTAAGTGGCAGGACAGTGCGAAGAGTCCATGCTCTTAGCCACAAGACGAGGAGCAAATGAGACTGAAGAAACAACTAAATCTTAGAAGTCCTGAGCAAGCCCCCAACAAAGCAGCTGGTGAGGCACTGAAATAACAAATAAAAAGCAATGCGTGAATTGAATACAAAAAAGTTAAGGAACTCTAAAACAGAGGAATAAATGGAAGGTCAGCGAGGCCCACACAGCAGACAGAGAACAAGGAAACAGAGGAAGGAGAGGGCTGACAAATTGATAAAACAGTGAAAGATGAAACAGATGAATTCCGGGAGGACATGACGGAGCACGGTGAGGATTTGGGGTGCAAGAAGAAAATGAGCTGCTGACCTTACAGGCCAATAAACTAATGAAGTAATGAGACAAAAGCTGGATGCACTCACGGAGTCACCGAATGAAGGGAAGACTAACGGAGACTGCACAGCAGAGTGGAGAGTCCCATGACTCTGAGGAGGGGCTGGAAGGCTGCGCGCCCAGTTGGAGGTGGCAGTGCCACACTTACCCCTTGATGAGCCGGTAGACCACACAGCAATCCTGATTGAGTCCCCGCACCTTGAGGGCCTTGTCTAATGAGTCGTAAACACTCATGCCATCCCGGACAGTCACCTGTGTGTGTGTAGATGTGAGGAGTCAGCTCTCAGTGGAGTCCCCAGCTGACTCTCCCAGCCCTTGTCACCTTTCTGATCCAAGATTTACAACCGGGTCCATGCCTACCCCTTGCCAGTTTTGCTCCCGTCAGACTCACCACCGTGCGTTGCTTGTTGGGCAGGTACACTTTGACGGTGCCCACCGCCCGGGATGGCTCGGCCCCGTTGGCAGGGGGGCCCCGTGGTGGCTCCATGGAGCCTAGGACTTTGTCAAGACGGGCTAAGGTGGGGCTGGGCAGGTGCCATGGGGCTCCTAGAAGACAGAGGTAAAATTCAGAGGTCCCATAATGATGGTCTGGAAGCAAAGTGGCAGAGGACAAAAATTCAATCTCCCAGCTCCACGTCACCCCTTGTAGCCTAATTTCCACACAGCCCAAGGGATCCAGTTCCTCCTCTGCTCAGCCGCTCCTGTTGTCTGTCTCACACTTAAGTGCCAAGGTCTCGGATTCACTGCGTAGGGCGGGGTGGGGTGGGGGGTAGGACATAGTGAGAGGTACACACACTGTCCCGGAGGGCACAGGAGCACGTAAGTCTCCGTGCTAGGGACTAACGGGGAAGTCAGCACGCACTGCACTGGGGCCTGTCAGGTACGTAATGGACATGAACAGGCTGCCCTGGCTTTCTAATGGAGAAGGGGGTTCAGATGCTGTGGTGTGGGGTGAGTCACAGATAGGGTGATGGGGAACTAACAGAGGATCATCAGATACTGCCCTTAGTTTGAGGGAAATGGGAATTGCACCAAACAGTGTTCGTAAGGGCACTGTGGGCATCCCAAAGCCCTGAACTGTAATGATGGTAGGTTCATGGATACTGTGTTAGGTGGCTAATGGGAGTCACCAGACTATGATGGGGAGTTCATAGAGGCTCAGCAGACACTACGCTGCGGGGAGATGTAACAGGGGTCACTAGGGACTGTAATGGGTAGAAGAGTGGATAATGGGTGTCACCAGACACTGTCATGGGGGAAAGGAGGGTAATGGAGCATCACCAGACATGGTTGAGGTGAGATAAATGGGGGTAAGGCGCGGGTGGGGCGGAGGGCGCTCCAAAATTCTCCCTGACAACTAATGAAAGGGTCGCAGTTATATTACTGGTGATAATGGAAGGAGGTTGGGGAGGGTTAAAGAGGAGGAATGGGGGAATCCTCAAACATTCTCCTAGTGAGCTAGACATTGATCCAGAATAAGGAAAGCGAGAAGTGAGCTTCATCTTCACGCATTCCCCGTTGTCGGTAAGCAAGGGTCATCAGATACCTTAAGGAGGTTAAGAGGGACTGCACATGACAAGACACCACAACCCAAGCCCCATTCGGCCTGACCCCGCCCACCGAGGGCCTTCCAGCTCTGCGCAGGCGCGCTGCCACACGCGACGGGCGAAACCATCCCCCGCAGCCTTGCACCCCTATTCCAGTCTACCCCCCCCCCGCGTTGTCGAAGATGGTCTCACCCCGGGTCAAACCACTCCTCCGGTTCCGGGCGGGGGGCATCGGGGCCCAGGCGCAGCCATCCTGGAGCTGAGCTTTCGGTCCCGGCTCCCTACCCGAGCCCAGCAGTCTCTCCAGAAACCTAACCCTGCCGGGCCTGCCCTCACCTGTCACGCCGCTACAGCCGCCGCCGCCTCCATCTTGGGCCTGTCTTCTTGTTTCCTTACAGAGTCCGCCTCCACCGCCCCTCGGGCTTTGGCTATTGGCTCCGGAGGACTCAGCCCTCCATTCTTATTGGATTAGGGTCACGCCTGTCAAGGCAGGACCGGCGGAATGTGGGTCGTGTTCCGCATTAGGAGGGGCTGCCTGAAACGTCAGGGTCCAGGGCAAATTCGCACGTCCTGACTCGCGCAGGCGCAGTCGGGAGGAGACCAGCGTTCCATGGGCTTTAACCCCAATCGTGCCGTAGTGGAATCAAGCAGGGTGGTTTTTTTTGTTTTTTTTTTTTTTTGGTCACCTGGGGCTGACTTTAGGGATCCCCGAATTTGGGCGGAGGATCCTTAAGCGTCCTTTTTGCTCCAGTGTGACCCAGCGCCCTAAGTACCCATTTGGGATTTTCCTATGTCTCAGTTTTACCGTCTTTGAAATGGGTTAGAATCAGACCAAATATCTGCAAAGTTTTCCAATTCTAAGAGACTGTAGTCATAGCCCTTGATAACAGCGAGTCTCTAGTGTGGCCGTGGCTGTGGCTCTAGGAGTAGCGGCCTGCTGTTTGGGGAGGCTTCCTTTAGGAATGGAGTTGATAAGGATTTTGAAAGACTAATAGTAGAAGGTCAGGGGAAATTGTGGACCTGGAGTAGGGCATAACTCAGGGAAGAGGGTGGAAGTATCGTAGGGTAGACACAAAGTTTTTAAAAGTTGAAGTTTTCCTGGTGTCACAAGTGAAAGAGACTTTCCATCCTCCCTTTTCTTGGAGTATTTCCTTCAGAAAACGTGTAAATTTTTTCTCCGTACCTTCAAGATATATGTAACTCTTAAAAAAAAAAGCTAAATAGGCCTCCAGCCAGTTTTACAACTCAGGAATGTTGTTCTTGAGGGCCTGGGAGCCATCTCTTTGAAATGTAAACGTCAGCAGAGATAGTGCCCTATCTCCACGACCCTAGGAATTTGACCTAGGAGGCTGGTTCCAAGTCGTCACCTGCTTGTCAAAGAGATATGTGTTTTATTCTTCCTTTGCCTAAAGGCAGATAGCTACACCGATTACCAGGGAATTTGAGATGACCTGTGTGTAGTAAATGGTGCTGTCAAGTTCTCTTGAGGGCAAGTTATCATCTGTCTTAAGAACATGTATGCAATGGGTTGTATCTGCCTGGCTATATAAAAGGATGAGGTTTCTTTCCTTCTCTGAAATCTGTTCAGTGAATTGCTTGTGATGCACATCACGAGCTGGTTTAATGCTTATTCGACAATAAAACTATTTCGTTCTTTTCTACCTTTGTTGAGCGAATTCACTGGGTTGGCACAAGATTTTATTTTTAATTATTCCCCAACAGTATGAACGCGGCCTGTTGTGCTTGAAGTGACTACCTTCTCCCATTAGGAGCCTCAGCATTCCTCTGCGATGAAATGGGAAAGATCAGGGAAAGGGCATTATGTGAGGGGATCTCAACATGCTTCAACTTGTATTTACTGAGGACTTTCTCTGTCTATAAGGAGAGAGACAAATGTACAGCTTACTGGGCTGCCATATAACCTCCATTTCCCATCACCCCTCTTCTATTCAGATCTTCATTAAATGGCTAAAATTAAAAAGACTGACAATACCACGTATTCATGAGAATGTGGAGCAACTGGAACTTTCATATGTTGCTACTGGGAGTGTAAAATGTTACACCACTTTGAAAACAGTTTGGCAGCTTCATATAAAGTAAACAGACATATCATGCAATCCAGCAATCTCACTCCTAGGTATTTACTCCAAAAAAAAAAATAAGAAAACGTATGTCCAATGGTGTGCTGGTAAATGTTTACCAACCAGCTCTCCGGGGGGGGGGAAAAGCTCTAATTTGTAGTGATTGTCAACTATGGTGTAAATACTCCCATCATGGCTTATTTCAAACTGTGTACTAATATGACGTCAGAGAACCAGAGTTGAGAAGAGATTTGCAAAATTGGCTCTGGTGAGCCAGCCACAGCATGCTACCGCAATATGTCCACACAAAAAACTTGTGCTCAAATGTTCACATTAGCTTTCTTCATGATAGGAAAAAAACTGGAAACATCCCAGGAGTCCAACAACATAAGAATTGACAAAGAAACACAACAATGGGATCATGGAATACTACTTAGCAAATGAAAGGGACAAACTACTTCATATGTTTGTGAAGTTCATAAGCACAAGGTTGAGTGAAAGAAGCCAGACACAAAATAGAAATACTGTAATTATTCCATTTGTATGAAATTCTAAGCCAGGAAAAATAATCTGTAGTGAAGGAAATCAAACTAGTTGTTGTCTTGGGGGAGAATGACTGGGATGAGCATGAAGGAATTTTGGAGGTTGATTGGGCCGTTCTCTATGCATTTGTCAAGATTCATTGAAGTCTATACTGAAAATGGGCATATTTTATTGTATGTAAAATGTACCTTGATTTTTTAAATGCATGGCAAAAAATGGCTTCAAACGTAATTCTGAATACTTGATTTCTTATGAATTCTTATTGATTAGAGGATTTAAAAAACAAATTATCTATTCTGAAATTGGATCCCTGGACCAGGCATGCCTGTCTCCCAGTGCAGGAGCCCTGGCGGCCACCTTAGCGCCACGTGGGGTAAGGAACAACTCCAGCTGGAGCTCAGTGAGGGGCTCCAAAATGCTCACCAGGAGAAACAATAATTTCATGGATGGGGATAGTGTATTTTAAATTTCAATTCATTTAAATATTATTTAATTTGATTAAAAACTTTAATTTCTAGGCAGTATTTGAAGACAGATTTCTGACTCCTTTGCACAACGTTTATAAAAAGATGAGCAAAAAAAAAGATGAGCAAAATCTCAGGGTAAGCTCACTGCACAGTGCTGTGTGGAGAAGAGGAAGCATGGGGCGGGGGGATGGGGGATTGGGGGGGGCGAGGCTCACTCAAAGGCAATCCGTTCTCTCCAAAGACTCATAGACTCACTCAAAACCCATCCCAACTAACACGACTTCAGCCATGTACCTCACAGGTACCTGACAAGCCATGAAGGCCATTAAAGGGATTTGGGTTTTTAATCATCATCATCACATTAAAATCATCAGAAGCACCATGTATTAAAACAAAAATTAAAACCCAGACTAGCTGATTATGGTTTTCAGACATCACCCTCGAAATTATCCACCTAAAACTTTTAAAAGATTTTAAACTCGTTGTTGATTTTTGTTAGTGTTGATTTTAAATTCTGAGAAACATTCAAAACCTGAAGTGTTCACCGACTGCTGTTGTAAGGCTACCCATTTTACAGCTGAGCAAATTGAGGTTCAGGCTGCCCTTACTGGAGAGAGGTGAGGGAGCCCCAGGAATAAACGTTTGGTTAACAAAAAATGTTGAACAAGGATGAAAGCCAGGGACACCTCCTTAAGGAATCTTGGATCTACCCCAGCAGTCCTGCGTGCCTGAGGCTCCCCTCTGAAACCCGCCACTCCCATTTCCCAAGGCCACTGCTCGCCCCCGTGGCCGCCAGGTTAACGCCACCTCTGAAACCCCATCACCCTGCCTCCCGCTCAGCAACCCATTACAGGAGAGATGACTGCGGGAGGGGACTGCGTATACACATTTTGCTGAGTGACAAACCAAGACTTAGCCGGGAGTCCCACAGTCCTGGCTCAGCGCCCTCAATTATCGGCTCCTCTAGGCCACTGCAGTGGTCTGCAGGGAGTCACTCTGAGCCCAGGTGGTCTTTGGGCCGTCCCAGCCAATGAGAGGTGGTGCAGGCCTGAGACTTGCTGCAAACCAGCTTTAATGTTGCTCTTAGATGAGTGCCAGTGCAACTGTAATTGTTCCATCTAAAGCAGAGTGTGGAAGTTTCCATTTCTGAATATTTCTTGAAGACATTTTTAATATACAACCCAGGGGTCAGAAGTGTGGGAAATTTGCAAGTGAACCGAAACACTACCTGTAACATTAATATTCCTTATTAAAAAGTCTGTCCTACAAGATGCATTGGGTGGTAATTTGAATTTGCTATCCCTGTGATCCAAATGGATGAGAAGCATACCATTAAACCAACAGACAGGGTTCTTTTGTTTTAAATTAATTTTTTTTAAGTTCCTTATATGTTAAATATGATACTTCCATGTTTTCATAAAACGCGCGGTTTTGTATATTTTCAGTTTCCAAACTCAAGGACCAAATGAGTTAAAAAAAAAAAGAAAAAGTCAACTATTTCTCAATAAAGCTGGGGGAAAAAAGAAAAAAATAATTAAACCAAATAACAGGTCCTGTAATTCTGTTATTAAAGTTTACTCTGATGAGGAAATCCTTCGGTGGCTATGTTTATTTCTTAGAAATAAAGCAAAACTCGAATATGAAAATATTTAATAGTCAAACAAAGGGATCAATATAAACCTACAAACTGATCAGTGGAACCATCTTTGAAATGCCATGAACAGTGACACACACCTCTGGCCCTCCCTGGGCCAGCTCCTTTGGTAGGGATTGCAATTCAATATGTTCAGCAATTATTTTAAAATTTTTAATTAAACAAACAAAAAGCAATTTCCCCAAAGGAAGTGATTCTGAAATGTTTGCTTTTGGTTTTGATCAGAAATGCATTTGGTAAAAAATTTCTCAAGGTTAACATATTTATTCCAAGCACATGTACACTGACCCACAGGTCCATCAAACGTGAAAAAAAAAGTTTAAAATCTGTTGGTTTACTTCACATATATTCAATAAATTTTTATTCAATTTGTAAAACCATTGTAAATGAGATTTCAGACAAATATGCCCCAAATAAATTTTCACTATTTCTGGATAAATGACCCACATGTGGTCTTTGCTATATCATTCTTCATATTATATATGTATTATATTTAGTCCTTTGTATATATAAAAATTCCTCATAGTTTTTGGGCCGCCCACATACATGTTGTGTACCATCATGTAGTATGAGAAAATCAATTCTGAAGTTACCCAGAATGTCTTAAGAGTTGACCTTTTGTCTAGTTAGAGTGTGTGAGTATCCCCATGTCCTGCTATGTAACTGTGTGACCTTGGACGAATTGTTTCCTTTCTCTGTGTCTCGGTTTCCTTATCTTTAATATATATATTTTTAAATACTTCCATCATAGGGTGGTTGTAAGATTCTGTGAACTAATCTATATCAAACTTTACACAGTGCCTGATGCATAGTGGCTGTGCAGTAGCTGTTAGCTATTCCTATTATCACTATCATCACCACTGATATTAATAAAGTATCAAAGCAAAGATCTATGTCCCTTGGCAGAACTTGATGTATGATCCAAGTTCAAGGACACTGACAGGATTACGAGAGATTAAACATCTCAAAGAATCCAATACGAAGGCTAGTTTCATTTCAGAAGGCTCATTCCCAGCACTGACAGATGTTTTAGCAATCCTGGTGGCCTGCAGGTACCCAGCTTCGCCAGCCAGGGCTATGGCCTTGAGGAGCTCTGCTCCTTTTTTTCCCTTTCCTTTCCCTTTCCCAGATACCCTATGAAGTTCCCTGTTATCCTAATTTTCTGGGGGTTTTGTCAAAATGAGTATCAGATTTTGTGAAATGCTTTTCTGCATCTATTTAGATGATCATATGGTTTTCTTTTTTACTTTGTCATTGTGGTAATTGTGGTGAATCACACTAATTGCTTTTCAAATGTTAAACCAATTCTGCATTACTGGGATAAATCCCACTTGGTCACAATGTATTATCATGTTAATATATTATGGAATTCGATTTGCCAAAAATTTGTTTAGAAATTTTATATCTATATTACTGAGGGATATTGGTCTGTAGTTTTCTGGTAATGTCATTGTCTGATTTTGGTATGAGGATAATGCTGGCTTCATAGGATGAGTTGGGAGGTATTGCCACCTCTCCAATTTTGGGGAAGAGTTTGTGTAGAATTGTTATTATTTCCTCCTTAATATTTGGTAGATTCACCAGTGAAGCCACAGCCTGAAGTTTTTTGTTTTTTGTTTTTCTGTAGAAACATTTTAAACTACAATTTCAATTTCTTTAAGGCTAATCAGATTATCTTCTGGAGTGAGCCTTGGTAATTTGTGTCTTTCAAGGAATTTGCCCAGTTCATCCATGTTGTCAAATTTATTACCATAAAGTGGTTCATAATATTCCCTAATTATCTTTTTTAATGTCTGTAGAATCTGTAGTCATGTCACCTCTTTCATTCCTGATTTTGGTAAGTGGTGCCTTTTTTTCCTCATCCTCATTTTTTCCTCATTTTCCTCATTTTATTGATCTCAAAAAGACAGCTTTTGATTTCATTGATTTTCTCTATTGTTTTTCAGTTTTCTGTTTCATTGAGTTTTGCTTTGATCTTTATTAATTCCTTCTGTCTGCTTACTTTGGATTTAATTTTCTCCTCTTTTTCTAGTTGCTTAATGTGGAAGCTAAGCTCATCAATTTGAGATCTTCTTTCCTAATATAGATATTTCCTCCTAAATACTGCTTTAGCAGCATCCCACAAATTCTAAGATTTTTAAATTTTTCTCTTGATTTCTCTTTGATCCATGGGTTATTTAGTTTCCAAATAATTGGGGATTTTCCAAGGATCTTTTTGTTATTGGTTTCTGCCTGCTGCATCTGTCCATTTATGAGAGAAAGGTGTTGAAGACTCCAACTACAATAGTGGATTCATCTGTTATTGGTTTCTAATTCAATTTCATTTTGGTCAGAGTACATACTTTGTATGACTTTAATCTTTATAAATTTATTGAAATTTGTTTTATGGCCCCAAATATGGTCTATATTGGTAAATGTTCCATGTGCACTTGAGAAGAATATATTCTGCTGTTATTGGGTGGATTGTTCTATAAGTGTCAGTCTGGTCAAGCTGGTTAGTAGTGTTGTTATAAACTGAATTGTGTTCCCCACAATCATATGTTGAAGCCCTAACCCCCAACATGACTATATCTGGTGACAGGGCCTTTAAAGAGGTAATTAAAGTTCAATGAGGTCATAAGGGTTCGTCTTAATCCAGTATGACTGATGTCCTTTTAAGAAGAGGGATAGTCACCGGGAGCACACACACACACACACAGAAAAGACCATGTCAGGACACAGTGAGTAGGTGGCCATCTGCAGCCAAGGAGAGAGGCCTCAGGAGAAACCAAATCTGCCAACACCTTGATCTTGGACTTCCAGCTCCCAGGACTGTGAGAAAATAAATTTCTGTTGTTTAAGCCACCCAGTCTTTTTTGTTATGGCAGTCTGAACAGAATAATACAGTGTTGTTCACATCTATTATATCCCTGTTAATTTTCTGCCTACTTGTTCCCTCAGCTTTTGAAAGAAGGGTATTGAAATCTCTATTTCTTCTTGCAGTCCAATCAGTTTTTGCTTCATGTATCTTGATCCACTGTTATTAGGTGCATAAATGTTTAGGATTGTTATGTCCTCTTGATTAATGGGCTACTTTATCATTATGAAATGACCTTTTCTGTGATATATTCTTTGCTCTGGAATCAACATTGTGTGATATTTATATAGTCACTCCACTAGTGTTCACTAGTATTAGCACAGTGTATCTGTTCCCACTCTTTTACTTTTAACCTATTTCTGTTTTTATATTTAAAGCGTTTCTTGTAGGAAGCATATAGTAGTGTCTTGCCTTTTTATCCAATCTGACAATCTGTGCCTTTTAATTTGGATGTTTAGACCATTTATGTTCAGTGTGATTATTGATATGGTTAGGTTTGAGCCTATCATCCTGCTATTCATTTTCTGTTTGTCCCGTCTGTTCTTTGTGCCCTTTTATCTCTTTTTCTACCATCTTTTGGATTGATATTTTTATGATGATTCCATGTTATCTCCTTTGTGGACTTATGAGCTATAACTGTTATTTTAGTGGTTGCTTTAGGTTTCATAGTAAGCATATTTAACTTATCATAGTCTACATTCAAGTTACGATATACCACTTCATATATGGTATAAGAACCTTACAATAGCATACTTCCATTTCTACCCTCCTGAAACTTATACTATTGTTGTCATGCATTATATTTTTACATGTTATAAACCCCATAATGCATTATTATTATTTTTGTTTAAACAGGCAATTTTTTAAAGAGATTAAATATACAAAATCTTATATATTTACATATGTAGTTTCCAAGGCCAGTGTTCATCATTCCTTTGGGGTTTTTTAAATATTTAATTTATTTATTTGTTTTTTGGCTGCATCGGGTCTTAGTTGCGGCACACGGGATCTTTCATTGCTGCGTGCAGGCTTCTCTCTAGTTATGGCATGTGGGCTCAGTAGTTGTGGCATGAGGGCCTAGTTGCCCCGTGGCATGTGGCATCTTAATTCCCCAACCAGGGATTGAACCGGCATCCCCTGCATTGGAAGGCGGACTCTTAACCAGTGGACCACCAGGGAAGTCCCTCATCATTCCTTTGTGTAGGTCATGATTTCCATCTGTTATCATTTGCTTTCTGCCTGAAGGACATGCTTTAACATTTCTCATGCTGCAGGTCTACTAGTGATTAATTCTTTCAGCTTTTCTATATCTGAAAGCACCTTTATTTCTCTTATTTTTAAAGTTAAGGTTTTTTAAAACTTCATCTTGACATAATTGTAGACTCACAGGCAGTTGTAGGAAATAATACAGAGAAGTCCATGTACCCTTTTCCAAATTTCCCCCAATGGTAACATCTCGCAGAACTGTAGTACACTATCACAACCAGGAGATCTTCTCAACTCAAGGAGTCTACTGGGCTTCATCTCATTCTCTGACGCTTTGCTGGGCATGGAAACTCTCTCAAGGCAGTAAGCTGGGGCAATCACAGGTCTCATCTTGTTTATGTTCCATATCTCAGGGATCATTGTCCTTCATTGCCTGATATCCAGTGTCTTAAAAAACCATTGTTTCATTTATATTGTCCACTGTCATTTATATTGTTTAATTTATTTTGGTTCTTTCAGATGGGAGGTTATATCTGTTACCTGTTACTTCATCTTGGCTGGAAGCAGAAGTGCCTGCTCCTTTTCTTAATGACTCCACGCAATCCCCCAAACCAAGACCTTGGGTGCTTTTTCCAAAATAATGATATAACTCTGGCTAAAGTCTCTTTAAAAGCTGCTGTTTCCCTGAAACTTTTGGGGTTTGTTTGTTTTTTTCACAGTGGCAGACGTTTTGCTACACACAGCATCCTTCCTCTTGAAAAGGCCTGTCTGTTATTCCTGGATTTAATTCTAGGTTAGCAGTTAAATGCTTAATATAGAAATAGTCTAGGTATACAATATGCTTCAGCACAATATTTCTGTCAATCAGATATTTTATAGGAAACATAAATACCTTCAGGCATAGAGAGAATATTCTCTGAGCCTTCTGAAAAAATTTTACTATGCTGTGGAATTCCATCTTTAGCTTTAATATTTAAAGAGATTTTACCAATATATTTATGGGGAACAAGTACATCCAGTACATTCAGCTCGTTATTTATGGAAGAGAATGAAGGCATCTTCACCATATGTTATGGAGTGAATGTTGCGTCCCCTCAAAATTCACATGTGTGGCTAACCCCCCAGTGTGGCTATACTTAGAGATGTGGCCTCTAAGGAAGTAATTACGGTTAAGTGAGGTCATAAGGGTGGAGCCCTGATCTGATGGATTAGTGTCCTTAAAAGAAGAGACATCAAAAAGTGCTCACGAGCTTTCTCTCTCCCTCTCTCCATCTCCCTCTCTCTCTTTCTCTCTATCCCTCTCTCTCTCTTCTCTCTCCCTCTTTCCCTCTCTTCCTCCCTCTCTCCTTCTCACTTCCCTCCCCTTCACAAAGAAGAGGTCAGGTGAGCACACAGTGAGATGGCAGCTGCCTACAAATCAAGAGAAGAGGTCTCAGAATGAAATTTACTTTGGGAGCAGCTTGATCTTGGACTTCCAGCCTCCAGAACTGTGAGAATTAAATTTCTGTTGTTTAAGCCACCCAGTCTGTGGTATTTTGTTATGGCAACTCCAAAAGCTAAATACACCATATTTCTCATTCAAGGATAAGGATCTGGGAACATTTCTTTCCTCTAGATTACACAACATTTTTGTCTCAGTTTCATGTTCTCAACAACTATGTGAGCAAAGATGATGTTAGCAAAGGGCATGGAAGGAAAATATTCAAAACATCTTCTTATCAGCGTTCCCTTGAGAAATCACTGAAAAATAACAATTCTTGGCATTCAGAAATGCACACTCACTTGAAAATATTTACAATTTTATAGATAATGCCTAACTTTCCAGTCTAAAGGTCATTCTGTCTCATGCGAAACCTCTTCCAATGCAAAAGGAAAAAGAGATGTCTTAAGGCATTAATGTAGAGTGAGGTGCCCAAAGGTTGAGACAGTCTAGGCAGAGGCTGGTAAACATGAAGTTGGAACAAGTAAGGAGAATAAGACTCCCTTTCTTCCCTCCCTGGTCCTAAGGATGAGGGGGCTAAAATTGCCAGGGACAGAATGAGGGGGCCTAGACCCACCCTTCCCAGCAGGGCCTAGCCTAGCTCTCTAAACCTGTGTCCACTCCTTTATTCCCAATCTTGCTCCTAAAACAATGTAATTTGCATTGTAATACTAGAAGAAATTTAATTGATGCTAAAAACGGTGCCAAAGCTTTTAAGAATGCCATAGAAGGGTGAGTTTCTTTTAACCTTTTTTTCTTTAAAAGTTCAGGCTCCCATGAGAAATGGTACTTCTTAATCCTGAAGAGCAGTATTGGCCCTGTTAGGCCCTAGGACATCTAAGATTCTTCCTGTAACCCATCAACACCTAATGCTTTGTTGTCACTGTCTACCTCTCTCTCTCTGTCTCCCTCTTTCTCATTTTCTTCGCGCAAGTTATTTTCTATCTTAAAGTTTTTAAGGCTCTTAAAACCAGCAATTGCTAAACCTAGCAACCTCTGTTATACCAAGTGTTTCCTAAGGTGCAGGCCCTCTAGTGGCACTGCTGAAAGATTTCAACAGAGACTTAGTCATTTATACTGCACTAAAAATGTCTATTTCAAAAAGATGCAGGGCGGGGAGGTATAAATTAAGGGTTTGGGATCAACAGATACACACTACTATATATAAAATAAACGACAAGGACCTGCTGTATAGCACAGGGAACTATATTCTGTATCTTGTAATAACCTATAATGGAAAATAATCTGAAAAAGAATATATATATGAATATATGTGTGTATATATATACATATATATGTATATATATATAACTGAATCACTTTGCTATACATCTGAAACTAACACAAGGTTGTAAAAGGATGCAAATATTTTGCTCTGAGTTCAAATATTTCTGTTCAGATTAATCTTAAAATTTATGTCACACTAAAGTATAAGAAACAAAAAAAGCTAAGATGGTAAAAAAACATTTCATCCTCAATATGAAGTTTTAATTCAGATAAAATTCTTACATTTCTAGATCACCAGATTTTTTCTTTTCTTTTTCTTTCTTTCTTCTTCTTCTTCTTTTTTTTTCCCAATTAATGGGCAGGTTTTCAGGTTTAATCCAAGAATCTGAGTGCCTTAGTATTCGTACAAACTAGTTGAAATCTAAGCTGAGTTAAAGGATTTTTTTCCATTTATATCTTCAAAATGCACACGTTTCACAGTAGGCCGAAGCTTTGCAACTTGAGGTGTAGTCTAGCTGTATAATATTAGCTATGTTATATATAGAAGTTTGTTGAAACCATATGCCTTGAAGCCAGAGACTCATCCATCTGACCTGGTAGTTGCAATGTTTGTCATTTCCTTTAAAACCTGACAGCATAGGCAGCAAGATAGGAAGGTGGTATTGCAGGTGGGGCTCTTTAACAAGCAGACCCCACGATGGAGTTTAGTGTTCAGACTGTTTGTTCTGGAATGTTCTTGGTATCGGCGCATGTGGAGGGGAGGTGCAGAGGCCAGACTGGACAGAGGGACATGTCGAGTTGTTACGTGCAGTCCCTAAGATAGTCTTAGCTGATTACACAGGAAAGCTCTGGAGATAGGTTGGCCCATCAGAGATTTCCCAAGCTGGGCTGAAGGTAGCCAGGCCTTTGTGCCCCCATCCCCATCCTGCATTGGTCAATGACTGGGTGGGGACCACCATGGGAGGGCATGGCCTTGTGCAAGGAGCCTCTCTGAAGGGACTGATGGCTGAGGACTGCGCTCCCAGTGCTCCCAGCAGCTGGGTCCACAAGTCCTTGCTTGAAGGGGGATCTAGGTACCACATCAGAGTGTCTACCATTGGTGGGTTGGTTTTTTCTCCCCTAGCTTTATTGAAGCATAATGGACAAAATAAAAATTATATGTATTTAAGATGTACAACCTGATGATTCGATATACCTATACATTACAAAATGATTACCACAACCAAGCTATTTAACACAGGTATCACCTCACAGAGTTGGCATTTTTTTTAATAGTGAGAACATTTAAGATTTACTCTCTTAGGAAATTTCAGGTATATAATACAGTATTATTAACATAGTCACTATGCTGTTCATTAGATTCTCAGAATTTATTCATAACTGTAAGTATGTACCTTTTGACCAACATAGGTGGGTTGATTTTAATTGACACCTAGGACAACAAGTTGTTCTAACTGAGAATTCCCACAGCAAGGACAGTGAGCTAGCATTTGTTCGGAAAGGCCTCACTCTGGTTGTTCATCTATATTATCTCTGATCAACACTTGAAGCTTTGCTAATTTGTATAATGAACATTTAAAATGTCTTTTCAATTGCAAAATTAGTGATTGTTATTAGCTTGTGAATGTTAAAAATGGGCTTTCAATGGTCAGATTACTGAGGTTCAGGATATATACACCAACTGAACTATTTAGGGAAATCCCTGCACTGGCATAGATTAAGCTGCAGCCAGCCTATCCTGAGGGATGGCTCAGACAGACATGTATTTGCACCTCTGTGTCATAGAGAGTACATATCCTTAATGTCATTAGATAATGCCAAGCTGTTTCCTATAAATGTGCACCTTTTACAGTTCCATCACACTTTAAAATACTTGACAATCTGTTGGATGTGTAGTAACATCTTATTGTGGTTTTAATTGACAATTTCCCTACTACTAGTAAAATAGAACCCTTTTTCATATGTTTATATACCATCTAAATTTCCTCAATTATGAGATGCTTGTATAGACCCTTTTCATTTGGGTTGCCCGTTTTTATATTGATTTGCAAAAACTCTTTTCACCTTCTGGATAAGAGAACTTTCATAGCTATGTTACAAATACTTTCTCTCATTCTGTGGCTTGTCTCTTTATTTTAATTATAGTATAATTTGATGGACAAATTTCTTAATTTAATAGAGTAAAATAAATCACACTTTTCATTTTAAGTTTTGTGATTTGAAGTTTTTGTTTAAAAAGAAATTCCTTACCACCAAGTCATGAAGCTATCCCCATGTCTTATCTATTAAAGGATTTATAGTTCTGCCTTTCTTATTTAGCTATAATGCCCTGTTAGTTGATGTTTAGTGGATAGTGTGAAATAGGGAACCAATTTCAGCCTTTTTCCATGTAGATACACAATTGGCCCAGAGCCACTTATTGAAAAGGCCTACCTTCCCCATTGCTCTGTAATAACACCTTGATCATAGGTCAAGGGTCTGTATTGGACATACTGCTATACTTTCCATTCAACTTCATTTATTTGCTTGCCTATCCCTGCACTATTACCACATTGCCCTAATTTATATACATTCTGACATCTGGTGGAACAAGTCTTCCAAACTTGCTTTTCTTCAAAATGATCATCTACACAATCTAAGCCCACCTCCAGCAGGTCCTAAAGCAAGAATGCATACACACACACACACACACACACACACACACACACATACGTATACATATATATACACACATATATATATATTCATATATATACATATATGTATATATATTTAAAAGTTATAAATCAAACTAAACATTTAAATAAACATGTTGTCTCTTCCAATCTTGACAAATAAACTTCATAATGACCAACTACAGGTTTTTTACTTTTAAAAAATTAGTTTTAAATTTACAGAATAGTTGAGCATGGAGTTTCATATACCCATGGCCTCCACATCCCTACTGGCACTGGTACAAGTTTCCCCTATTACTAACATCTTGCATTAATGTGGTACATTTGTTACAAGTAATAAATCAATATTGATACATAGGTATAACTAAAAGTTATAGCTTACATTAAGGTTCACTCTTTGTATTATATAACTTTATGGGTTTTGACAAATGCATAATGATATGTATCTAGCATTATAGCATCATACTTGGTAATTTCACCACCCTAAAAATCCCCATGTGTCACCTATTTATCCCTTTCCTCCCTTACCCTGAACCCTAGGCAACCACTGATCTTTTATTGTCTCTAGAGTAGTTTTGCCTTTTCCAAAATATCACATACTGGGTATCATACAGTAGCCTTTCAGACTGGCTTCTTTCACTTGGCAATGTGTGTTTAAAATTCATCTATGTCTTTTCATGGCTTAATAGCTCAGTTATTCTTATCACTGAATCACATTCTATTATATGAATGTACTATGGTTTGTTTGCCTATTCACCTAGAGAAAGACAGTTTGATTCCTTTTAGTTTTTGGCAGTTATGAATTACAGATGCTAAAAACATCCACGTGCAGGTTTTTTTGTCTGTGGACATAAGTTTTCAACTCAATTGGGTAGTATGGTAAATCTATGTTTACCTTTGTAAGAAACTGCCAAACTGTCTTCCAAAGTGACACCATTTTGCATTCCCACTAGCAATGAATGAGCATTCCTGTTGTTCTGCATTCTCACCAGTATTTGATGGTGTCAGTTTCTGGATTTTAGCCATTCTAATAGGTATGTAGTTGTGTCTCACTATTGTTTTAATTTGCAATTCCCTAATAACATATGATGTTGGGTATCTTCTCATATGCTTATTTGTCAACTATGTATTTTCTTTGTTCTTTATTCTGCTCAGGTATTTTGCCCATTTTTAACTGAGGTGTTTGTTTTCTTATTGTTGAGGTTTAAGAGTTGTTAGTATATTTTAGATACAAGTCTTTTATCAGATATGTGTTTTTTAAATATTTTCTCTGAGTCTGTGGCTTGTCTCTTCATTCTCTTAACAGTGTCTTTTGCAAAGCAGAAGTTTTAAATTTTAATGAAGCCCAACAACGATTTTTTCTTTCTTTTTTAAAATATTTTATTTATTATTTATTTATTCATTTATTTATTTATTTTTGGCTGTGCCCAGTCTTCGTTGTGGCACATGGTACCTTTAGTTGTGGCATGTGGGCTTCTTAATTGTGGCATGCATGTGGGATCTATTTCCCTGACCAGGGATCAAACCCGGGCACCCTGCATTGGGAGTGTGGAGTCTTACCCACTGGACTACCAGGGAAGTCCTCCATTTTTTCTTTCATGGATTGTGCTTTCAGTATTATATTTTAAAGCTCACTGCTAGGCCCAAGGTCACTTAGATTTTTCTCCCATGTTATCTTCTCGAGGTTTTATAGTTTTGCATTTTACACTTAGGTCTAAGATCCATTTTGAGTTAATTTTTGTGAAAGGTATAAGGACTGTATCTAGATTTTTTTTTTCTTATTGATATCCAATTGTTCTGGCACTATTTGTTGCAAAGACTATCCTTTCTCCATTGAATTGCCTTTATTCCTTTTCCAAAGATCAATTGACTATATTTGTATGGGTTTATTTCTGGAATCTCTATCTATTCTGTTCCATTGACCAATTTGCCTATGCTTTCACCAATACCACACTATCTTAATTAATGTAGCTTTATATTAAGTCTTAAAGTTTGGGAGTCAGTCTTTGACTTTGTTCTTCTTCAGTATTGTGTTGGCTATTCTGGGTCTTTTGCCTCTCCATATAAACTTTCGAATCAGTTTGTCAATATCCACAAAATAACTTGCAGGGATTTTGATTAAAATTGTGTTGAATCTATAAATCAAGTTGCAGAGAATTGACATCTTAACAACATTGATTCTTCCAATCCATGAACACAGAATATCTCTTCATCTATTTATATTTTCTTTGATTTTTTCATCAGAGTTTTGTAGTTTTCCTCATATATATTCTGTCTGTATATTGTTAGGTTTATGCCTAAGTACTTTTTGATGTTAATGTAAATGGTATTGTGTTTCTAATTTCAAATACCAATTGTTCATTGCTGGTACATAGAAAAGCAATTGACTTTTATATATTAATTTTATATTCTGTGACCTTGTTTAACTGCTTATGAGTTCCAGGGTTTTTTTGTTGATTCTTTGGGATTTTCTACATAGACAATCATGTCATCTGTGAACAAAGAGTTTATTTCATTTTTCCCAATCAGTATAACTTTTACTTCCTTTCCTTACTGCATTAGCTAGGACTTCCAGTACAAAGTTGAAAAAGAGTAGTGAGAGGGGACATCCTTGCCTTGTTCTTGATCTTAGTGGGAAAGTTCTAGTTTCTCACTCTTAAGTATGATGTTATCTGTAGGTTTTTGTAGATGCCCTTTATCAAGTTGAAGAAATACCCCTCTGTTCCTATCCTGCTGAGAGCTTTTATCATGAATGAGTGTTGGGTTTTGTCAAATGCTTTTCCTGCATCTAGCAATATGGTCATATGATTTTTCCTCTTAGGCTGTTGATGTGATGAATTACATTAATTGATTTTCAAATATTGAACCAGCCTTACATACCTGACCTAAATCCTACTTGGTCATGGTGTATAATTCTTTCCTGGATTCAATTTGTTAATATTTTGTTGAGGGTATTAGCATGTATGTTTATGAGAGACATTGGTCTATAGTTTTCTTTTATTGTAATGTTTTTATTTGATTTGGGTATTAGGGTACTGATGATCTCGCTGAATGAATTAGGAAGTATTCCCTCTGCTTCTATTTTCCCGAAGAGATGTTAGAGAATTGATGTCATTTCTTCTTTAAATGTTTGGTGGAATTTGCCAGGGAAACTATTTGGGCCTGCTGCTTTCTGTTTTGGAGGGTTATTAATTATTGACTCAATTTCTTTAATAGAAAGAGCCTATTCAGATTATCTCACTTAGTGTGAGTTTTGGTAGATTGTGAGTTATTTTGTTTGTTTGTTTGTTTTGTGGTACGCGGGCCTCTCACTGTTGTGGCCTCTCCCGCTGCGGAGCACAGGCTCTGGACGTGCAGGCTCAGCGGCCATGGCTCACAGGCCCAGCCGCTCCGCGGCATGTGGGATCTTCCTGGACCGGGTCATGAACCTGTGTCCCCTGCATCGGCAGGCGGACTCTCAACCACTGCGCCACCAGGGAAGCCCGGTATACCGATTGTGTTTTTTAAAGGATTTGTCCGTTTCATCTAAGTTATCAAATTTGTGGGCATAGAGTGATTCATAACATTCCTTTATTACCCTTTTAATGTCCATGGGGTTGGTAGTGATGGTCCCTCTTTCATTCCTAATATTAGTAATTTGTTTCTTTTATTCTTTTTTTCTTAGTCTGGCTAGAGATGTATCAATTTTATTGATCTTTTCAAAGAACAAGCTTTTGGTTTTGTCATTTTTCTCTATTGCCTTACTGTTTTCAATCTCATTGAATTCTGCTCTAATTTTTATTATTCCTTTTCTTTTACTTGCTTTAGGTTTATATTGCTTTTCTTTCTCTAGTTTTTAAAGATGGAAGCTTAGATTATTGATTTTAGATCTTTATTCTTCTCTAATATATTCATTTAATGTTATAAATTTCTCTCTAAGCACTGATTTTAAAGCATCCCATAAATTTTGATAAGGTGTTTTTTTCATTTAATTCAAAATACTTTAAAATTTCTCTTGAAAATTCTTTTTTTTGACCCATGTGTTATGTAGAAGTGTGTTTTTTAATTTGCAAATATTTTGTCATTTTCTAGCTATCTCTGTTATTTGCTTCTATTTTAATCTGCTGTAGCCTGAGAGTATACTTTATATGATTTCTGTTCTTTTAAATTTGGTCAGGTGTGTTTTGTAGCTCAGAACATGGTCTATCTTGGTGAATGTTCTATGTGAGCTTGAGAAGAATGTATATTCTCCTGTAGCTTGATGAAGTAGTCTAAGATGTCAATTAGATCCAGTTGATTAATGATGTTCAACTATGTCCTTACTGATTTTCTGCCTGCTGGATCAATTACTGGTAAAAGGGTATTAAAGTCTCAACTATAATAGTGGATTTGTCTATTTCTCATTGCAGTTCTATCAGTTTTTACCTCATGTATCTTGATGCTCTGTTCTTAGGAGCATTCACAGTAAGGATATCTTCTCACAGAGTTGACTCCTTTATCATTATGTAATGTCTCTCTTTGTCCCTGATAACTTTTTGTGCTCTGAAGTCAGTTTTGACTGAAATTAATATAGCTTCTTCACCTTTCTTTTGAATAGTGTTAGTTTGATTTATCTTTCTCCATCCCTTTACTTTTATTCGTATGTATCTTTATATTTAAAATGAGTTTCTTTTAGACAACATATGGTGGAGTCTTGGATTTTTTCATCCATTCTGACATTCTTTTAATTGGTATATTTAGACCATTCACCTAAAAGTGATTATTGAAGTAGTTGGACTAATACCTACCATGTTTGTAATTTTTGTATATGTTGCACTTGTTCTTTGTTTCTTTTTTTAAAATATTCCCCTTTTTTTTCTGCCTTCTCTGGTTTTAGTTGGGCATTTTATATGATTCCATTCTCTCTCTTTCTTCACATTATCAATTATGCATCTTTTTAAAATTTTATTTTAGTGGTTACCTTACAGTTTTCAATATATACTTATAACTAGTCCAAGTCCACTTTCAAATAAAGCTATAGTGCTTCACAGGTAGTGCAGGTACCTTATAAGAGTATTTCCAATTTTTCCTTCCCATCCTTTATAGCATTGCTGCCATTCCTTTCACTTATTATTCATGCTTTAATCACCTAATACACTGTTGCTATTATCACTTTGAATAGTTATCTATTAGATAAGAATAAGTAAAATATTTTCTTTTGACTTCATTTATTCTTTCTCTGATGCTCTTCATTTCTTTATGTATATCCAAATTTGTGACCTATATAATTTTCCATCTCTCTGAAGAATTTCTTTTGACATTTCTTGCAAGTCAAGTATACTGGCAACAAATTCCCTCTGTTTTTGTTTACCTGATAAAGTTTATTTTTCCTTCACTTTTGAAGGACAATTTCATTGGATACAGAATTCTAGGTTAATGGGTTTTTTCTTTTGAGGTTTTGAATATTTCACTCCACTCTCTTCTTGGTTGCATGGTTGATGATATGCCTAGGTATAAATGTTTGGGAGTATTTATCCTGCTTGGTAGCCTCTGAACTTCCTGGATTTGTGGTCTGGTTCATATCAATAAATTTGGGAAATTCTCAGCCATTATTATCTCAAATATTTCTTCAGCTTCTTTATTCTCCTTCTGATATTCCCATTACATTTATCTTACATCTTTCATAATCGACCTACAGTTATTGCATATTCTGTTCTGTTTTTCTCACTCTTTTTTTTCCTCTTTGCATTTCAGTTTGGGAAGTTTCTATTGACATCTCTTCAAGCTCACTGCTTCTTTCCTTGGTCCTGTCCAGTCTACTGATCAGTGTGTCAAAGGAATTCATTTCTATTACAATGTTTTTGATTTCTAACATTTCCTTTTGAGTCCTTCTACAGTTTTTATCTCTCTGATTACATTACCTATCTGTCCTTGCATGTTGTCCACTTTTTCCATTAGAGTCCTTAGCATGTTATCAGAGCTATTTTAAATTCTTGGTCTGATCATTCCAAATCTATGCCATATTTGAGTCTCGTTCTGTTGCATGTTTTGTCTCTTCAGACCATGTTTCTTCTTGCCTTTTAGCATGACTTGTAATTTTTTTGCTAAAAGCCGTACAGATATAATGCGTAATTATACTCAGGAACTGAGTTAGACACATCTTTAATGTGAGGTTTTATGTTGCTCTGGCTAGGAAGTAAGCTGTGTTTACAGTTTGTTGTAGCTTCAGGTTTCAGTGTCTTCAATTTCCTCTAGTGTCCTTGTTTTACCTCTCCTGCTGCCTTTGGGTTTCCCTAGAAACTTCTTCTTAAATGGAGACTAAGACTCGAAGTTCTTTCAGCTTAATTCACTATTATTAAACAGGAATGCTGTTCATGTGGTGGTTAGGTGTGGGAGGAAGAGAAACATTCTATGATCATATGATTAGGTCTCTGTCTTTTAGTGCCCCTGTGCCCCTGACCTGTGACATACACAAGTGTTTCTCAGCTCTCCCCCACAACCCTTAGTTGAGACACAAAGCCTGGATGGGACTAAAGTTGGGTAATTTCCCTTCCTCCAAGTTGGATAAGGCTCTGGCAAAGACTTTTCCATTGTGGGGTAGTTCTTCGCTATGGGATTAACATTATGGGAGAACATTCTGGGGTTATTTCTGAATGGTTACTTTTTGCCCTCCCCTGGCCAAACACAAATTATTTATTTGCTCCAGTGGCTTCTGCTTCAGGTAAACTGACTTGAATTCTCTGTATTCATGGGTCTCTCCAGTTTGGGGGGTGGAAGTTTGTCCTGTGACTTCAGTTCTCTGATGGATCTAAGAAAAGTCATTGATTTTCAGTTTGATCAACTTTTTTCTTGTTGTATGAGAGAGATGTCTTCCAGTTCTTACAGGTTGGAACAGCTGTAGTTTTATTATGACTGAAATTCAGCAAAATATTATAGGTGACTAAATGTAATTATCATTGCCCATATGTATTCTGTTGATGGATAGCTGATATTTGGATGAATACTAAAATATGAATTCACATAAAATGTTTAAATTATTACATGTACCTTCCATATAATTTATCTTCCTTCATTTTAGCAAAAATACTAAAATCAAGATTTTGTGAAATTTTGGTTGTATTGATAGTAATGAACGAAAGGAATAAAAATAAAATGCAATTGAAATAAGTGTACAAAATTTTATGTATATTCCATCACAATATAAATTAAATGAAATAAGAAAAACTTTTTTTACATTTAAAATTATTTGCTTCAAAAATACTCAATATTAACTGTTAAAAGGAAAATGTAAATTATAACTGACAAATTATAAATAAAGAGCTTTAATGCGCATACAAATCTTGATTTCTAAATTTCATTCCCCATTAAAAGGAACCCGGGGAAGGGGAAACAAATGAAGTTGAAACATCTTGTTGTGCAATTAAGTAAGGATGTGCTCAAACAATGATGAAGACGTGTCAAAAGGACACAAAAGCCAGCTTGCAGAGGCTCCCATGGGCCAAATATGGGATCATTTGAGCAAATATGGGATCATATGAGCATCAAAATAGATGCTCATCGTAATAGATTATAACCATTTAAATAAAATAAGAATCCATGAATCCATACTATATATATAATCCATGAATCCATACTATATAACATATATATTATGTGTGTATATGTGTATATATATATATATATGTTATCTTAGTCTGTTTGGGCTGCTAAAGCAAAATACCACAGACTGGGTGGCTTACAAATAACAGAAATTTATCTCACACCATTCTGGAGACTGGAAGTCCAAGCATGGGTGCCAGCATGGTTGGGTTCTGGTAAAGGCCTTCTTCTGAGTTACAGACTGCCAACTTGTCTCTGTGTCTTCACTCGGTGGAAATGAAGCGGGAGCTCTCCGGGGTCTCTTTTATTCCATTCATGAGGGCTCCACCCTCATGACCTAATCATCTCCTAAAGGCTCCATTTCCTAAAACAATCACATTGGGTGTTAGGTTTTCAACATATGAATTTAGGGGTATGCAAACATTCAATCTATACCAGGTGCCTTACATTAGAAAGCAATTATTAAATGTAGAAAAATAATGACAGAGTTAGAAAATCATCATTTTAAACCATTCTTGATTTAGGCAAGAGTAATCAATGAATACTAAATGGGAGGGGGGGACTTTTAGTCTACAAAATATCCTATTCATCATCAAAGTGTCTCCCTACAAGATGTTTATTAATTAGGAAGAGACAAACAGTAACTTTATAATAGAGAAACCTGGCAATCATCACCTTACCCATGTGATCAAAGCTAATATTGCAACAAATATATTGTTCCAGATTAAAAGTAGCTAAAGGGCTTCCCTGGTGGCGCAGTGGTTGAGAGTCCGCCTGCCGATGCAGGGGACATGGGTTCGTGTCCTGGTCCGGGAAGATCCCACATGCCGCGGAGCGGCTGGGCCTGTGAGCCATGGCCACTGAGCCTGCGCGTCCAGAGCCTGTTCTCCGTAGCAGGAGAGGCCACAACAGTGAGAGGCCCGCATACCGCAAAAAAAAAAAAAAAAAAAAAAATTAAAAAAAAAAAGTAGCTAAAAAGAATTTGACAATTAATGCAATGTGTGATTCTGGATTGTATCCTGGACCAGGAAAAAATTGCTTTAAAAGGCATTATTAGGAAAATTGGCAAAGTTTGAATAAGGACTGAAGATTAGATAATATTTGTATCAATGTTAAATTTCCTGAATTTAATAACAGAATTGTGATTTTTGTAAGAAAATGCCCTTGTTAATAGGATATACACTCTGACGTATTTGATAAAATTTTAATATTTGTATTTATTCGTATTATACTGAAAGTAAATATAAGATTTCAGGCAGGTTATTATTACTTACAAGAATAACTACATCACTTTCCCTTTGCCCCATTCCTTCCCCCTTCTGGGGCAATGCATTCAGAGCCAGATGGACAGACCTGCAACACAGGGGTTGGACTCTAAGGGAGGCGCACCAAAATTAGGAATCTTGGAGCTTATATAGGAATAAGACAGCTGCCCAGCCACTTCCTTTCTAAGAGAGACAGAGAGAACCCATTGCACCATAGTCCCAGTCTTTCAGAATCCTCTGGAACGTAAACAACTGGCTCTGGGTTTCATCTCACTTTGAAATGTAAACACATACCTTTGGGATGCCAAATTTCTCCCTATGATTTCCTACTATCTATTCACCCTTTAGCTTCCAAGTCTTGTCTTTTAGCCCAAATTTCTTTTCTCAGAAAACCCTAACTACGCAGAAACATGAAAATATTTTCTTTACAGTCCCACAGAATTTAAGGGTAAATGGAAATCATGCCGAAATATTATATGTACAATTGGAGGGGATGGAAAGAGAGAAGGATAAAGCAAATGGGACAAAATGTTAACAAGTGAAGTATCTGGATGAAGGGTATACAAGAGTTCTTTGTACTATTCTCACAAGTTTTCTGTTAAGTTTGAAATAATTTCAAAATAAACATTTAAAAATGTAAAATAGAAAGCAAACTTATGGTTACAAAAAGGGAAAGGGAGAAGAGGAGGGATAAATTAGGAGGTATGGGTTAATGGATGTAAACTACAATACGTAAAGTAGATAAGCAAGAAGGATTTACTGTATAGCACAGGGAACTATATTCAATACCTTGTAATCACCTATAATGGAAAATAATCTGAAATATTTATATCTATATCTATATGTATATAACTGAATCATTTTACTGTACACCTGATTTACATGTTGTAAATCAACTATACTTTGATTTTTAAAAAGTAAAATAAAATATAGTGGGAAAGAGAAGAAAGACCCCATATCAGAACTAGAGAATGCTTACAAACCTACTTATTCTATAAGTACAGTTCACTTACACATACATGGGACTTCCACGTCAGCAGGTTTGGCTCAAGGGTTTCCCGGTCCTTCCTTCCTGGTGCCCACAGTTCAGCAAATGACCTGGTGGTATCTGCAAGGAGTTTGATAAGGGCACGCATCCAAGAATACTGAGGAAGCCAATGTCCAGAGGGCAGAAGCCAGTTGCAGTGGGGGGAAGAAGATCTCCCTGAAGAATAGTTAGACAGTGAAATCTAAAAAATAAAACAAACAAATGAATACAGCAAAAGAGAAACAAACTCACAGATATAGAGAACAAACTAGTGGTTACCAGTGGGGAGAGGGAAGGGGGGAGGGACAAGATAGGGGTAGGGGATTAAGAGGTACAAACTACTATGTATAAAATGAATAAGCAACAAAGATATATTGTACAGCACGGGGAAATATAGCCATTATTTTACAATAACTTTAAATGGAGTATAATCTATAAAAATATTGAATCACTATTGTACACCTGAAACTAATAAAATATTGCAAATCAACTATACTTCAATTTAAAAAAAAAAGAATAGTTGGAGAACTTAAGAATGAAGGAGGCCTAGCTAAGTCACAGTTGGAGTTGGGGAGATAGGGGACCTACCTAGAGGGGATAAGATAGTAACAGTTCTAGTTTCCTGATAACAAGGGCTTGTGATCTAGATTAGTGAGGCAAACCTTTTTTGTGGGTTTGATGGGGGAGCCGTTCAGGGTGTGAAAAGTGCTTGGCACATAAAAGGAATCTAAATATTTGTGGAATAAAAGAGTAAATGATCCTTTAATTCAAAATATACTTTAATGACAGAAAGTCATCAGACAGGGTTTTCCCCCCTCCTTGAAATCGAGATAAAAACAACAGCAGTTTTTAAACTTTGTTTCTGGAAAAGAGATCCATTCCTTCTTCAAATAAGTATATTCTTCTACTTTTTTTCGCTAAAAGGATAAAAATGACCAATTAGATAAAGGCTAAATGAATCACTTTCATGTACACCACTTTATACTGTTCTAAAAACTCTTTCAGTAAAGATTGCTTAAAGTTGCTCCAGATGGTTTTGTTTTGTTTTGTTTTGTGGGTTTTTTTGTTTTGTTTTTTTGGCCGCATGGTGGGATCTTAGCTCCCCAACCAGGGACTGAACCTAGGCCCCTGAGGTGAAAGCACTGAGTCCTAACCACTGGCCTGCCAGGGAATTCCCAAAGTTGCTCCAAATGTTTAGAATCTTTTTGATAAACATTATTTACTTCCTATCTCTTGCTTTTTCATTCTTCTATATTTTCCCGTTTTGAAAATGGAGTATTCAAAACAAAAGAACTGCACAAACTGTAAAATCCAGGAAAAAAAAGAATGTAGCAAAATCGTCCATAATCTCTTCGTTAATAACCATTGTTTACCACAGTGATGTATTTCTTTTTAATGTATTTTTCCTGAGCGTTTATGTTATATGTCTGTATATCTTTCAAATACATTTTTAAATTAAAATAGGAATCTTAGGGGAATAAAAGCTGCAATATAAAACACTTGCATGGCAATTCACATAATAGGGATACTTTTCTGAGCTGCTAGTTATTCTTAGAAACCATTTCTTCTGCCTCCTTGGTCAAATAAGGAAGTGCAGACACCATCTGTTGTTCGCTGAACAGCTGTAACTGGAAGCTGATAGTCCCGTGGGTGGTGTGTGGGAGGTAGGAACCCTCATTCCTGATTCCCTAACTGGTGTCTGCAGCGTCTTCTATGTATGCCTGATTGTGGCTCAGAACACAGAGCCCTCTGCTGGGCTATGTGCAAAATTCCATCCAGGGAACTTTCTGGAAGGAAAAAAGCCAAGGAGAAGGTAGGGAAAAATTTTTCTGAGAACCAAAGAAAACAACTAAGTATACATTTGATTTTGTATACAATTTGGAAACTGCTTGGAAGATACAATATTTATATCATGAAATTAGAAATCTAATTTTTCCTCTCCTTTTTGTTAGCAACACCTGAGATGTATTGGTGTGTTAAGTTTATTTATTTTTTTAACATCTTTATTGGAGTATAATTGCTTTACAATGGTGTGTTAGTTTCTGCTTTATAACAAAGTGAATCATATGCATATATCCCCATATCTCCTCCCTCTTGCGTCTCCCTCCCACCCTCCCTATCCCACCCCTCTAGGTGGTCACAAAGCACCAAGCTGATCTCCCTGTGCTATGCGGCTGCTTCCCACTAGCTGTCTGTTTTACATTTGGTAGTATATGATACGTCCATGCCACTCTCTCACTTCATCCCAGCTTACCCTTCTCCCTCCCCGTTTAAAAGTTAACTACTAACATGGTGCATTTTATCATCACTCTGAAAAGCAAAACTATGTAATTTTCAACATCTATAACTTTATAGTCTTCAGAATCTGAATTACTTTTTAAAAATATTAAACTTCATATCCACCTGTGGGTGGTGTAAAAAACTTATGCTCCATGACTCAGCAGTTTTCTTTTCAGAATCACTTATCTCCAGCCACTTGCTGGAGTAGAGGAAGTCATGAAAGCATTGGATTAGGTGCTTTGAAACCCTTTGATAAGAATCTCTAGGCGTTATAAGTGTTGGTATAGGCTTACTCTTTGTTCCTCCTATAACCTAGTTAGTTAAGATATTAACAAAAGAGAAGAATACAAAAGAGAATACATTATAGATTTCCATATAATGAGATACTTACACATTCATTAAAACAAAGGCACTGATTTGGAAAGATGCCTTTATTTTATTGCCTAGTGAATAAAAATAAGTTGCAGAGCAATAATTATTCACTGATCTCATTTTTTGTTAAAAAAATTACGTTGGTATAAGAATAGCAAGATGTCCAGAAGCACACACAAATAATTATATTTTTAGGAGGCTTAATTTATCAATATTTTTTCTTTCATGACATCTGATATGTCAATTATAAAAATATTCAGCCTTGTTTTAATTTATCACTTTCAAAGACTTTTTCTTTCCTTTAGTTTTCTTTTTTTTTTTCTTTAACATTTAAAGCTTCAAACCAGATGGAATTTCTTTTCTGGTACAAGGAGAAGACAGATCTCAAGTTTTCATTTTTTTTCCCCAAATAACTACCAGATACCCTAGAAGTATTGGAAATATTTCATTTATTTTTTATTTTAAAATCTGCAGTCTTATAAGTAGTGAGATACAGAGAAAGAAAATGCCATAGAACAGGTAATTAAAATAATCACTACCAAAAATAGAACCCTGTCAGGACATTACTTGAATAGGGAAAAGTCACAGCGCCTGGAAATCATGATACATGCTATTTTGACATCAAAATCTCCAAGTTGGTAGGGAAGGAAAAGGTTTTCATTGCCTTCATCTTAAGTTTATAAGAGAAGAGTTGTTTAAAATATTAGTAGTACAAGTAAATTTTGCTCTCTGGCTTTGAGCCAACAGAATGTAAGACAGCTAACTGAAATATGTGTTTCTTTTATCCATTTGTTGGGTAAAACAATATTGCTGAACATACACCACTCACAACAAATGGACTCAAAATGGATTAAAGACTTAATTTAAGACCTGAAACCATAAAACTCCTAGAAGAAAAGATGGGGGAAAAGCTCCTTGACATTGTTCTTGGCAGCAATTTCCTGGATATGTCAGCACAAGCAACAAAGGTAAAAATAAATAAGTGGGACTATATCACAGAGAGGAAACCATCAACAGAATGAAAAAGCAACCTATGGAATGGGAGATGATATTTGCAAATCATTTATATGATAAGGGGTTAATATCCAAAATATACTAAAAACTTAAACAGCCATGAGTAAGAAGGACTTTTTGTGATGACTTGGATGGACCTTGAGGGCATTATGTTAAATGAAATAAGCCAGACAGAGAAAGACAAATACTGAATGATATCACTTATATGTAGAATGTAAAAAAGCCAAGCTCAGAAACAGAGAGTAGAGTGGTGGTTATCCAGAGTTGGGGGTAGGAAAATGGAGAGATAGTGGTCAAGGAAGCACAAACTTCAAGCTTTAAGATGAACAAGTTCTGGGGGTTCTAATATACAGCATGATGAATATAGCTAATGATACTGTTTCATATACTTGAATGTTGCCTAGAAAGTTGATCTTAAATGTTCTCACCACAAAAAAGAAATGGTAACTATGCAACAGGATGGAGGTGGTACCTAACACTATGTTATGTGCCGGTTGTTGACTGAAGAAAAAAGCACAACCTGAAAGTTATGAGTTATGTGTTATTCAGGGACCTTACTGAGGACTATAGCCTGGGACGCAGCCTCTCAGATAGCTCAGAGGAACTGCCCCAAAGAGGTAAGGGAGGAGCCAGGATATATAGGAGTTTTTTGTTAGGGGGGAAGAAAACATATAATCAAACATCAAAAGATTATGATTAACCAGAAAAACAGACATCTCAAGTTAATTATTTTAGTGCTTTTCTATGTATGGGAAGATGCAAGAATCTAGATTCATTGAAATTATTCCTTAGATATGCATCTTAACTATCTAGGGCCACTGTCCTGTTTTTCTCCATCCTGAATTCCCCTCAAGGCGCCCCCGTGGTGGTGGATGCAGTGGCTGAGGCTAGATGGCAGGCAACATTTATTGTTTCCTGGAATGCCAGGCAACATTTTTTGCCTGCACAATTATATCTCAATAAAGCTGTTAAATTAATTAATTAATTAATTAACTAATTTAAAAATATTGCTGAACAGGTTTGGATCACTATGAAGATTAAACTGTGGACTGTATTCTCAGACACTTTAGCTACATTTACTCATATGATATTGAATATACTAGTTACAAATCATTTTTATATGTATAATAAGGAAAAGAATCCTTTTCTCATTAAATGGGTTTCACAGTATTGGAAAATCTCCAGTATTGGATTAATAGCACAATGATACCACCTCTGGTTCTTTATGAGGTTTTATTCATGAGGCTGAGCATCTTTTATGTGATTATTTGCCTCTTTTCTCAATTGCCTGCTTAAATTTCTTACTCTTTTTTCTATGTAGTTGTCCATCTTTTTTCTTAAGGATACTTTATATTCTGGATACTAATCCTTTGTCCATTATATGCATAGAAAATATCTTTTCCTGGTCTGTGTCTTTTCTTTTCACTTTTTTTTTCTTTTCACTTTTTGATGGCGTGTGTCAGTGAGAAATTAATCAGTCGATCTAAGAAAGAAATGGAAATTTTTGTTCGAGCCAAATTTGAGGTTATAACCCAGGAAGAGCATCTCAGAAAGCCCTGAGAACTGTTCTGCCAGTTCAAAGTCAAGGCACAGTTATATAAGTTTTTTGAGACAGAGGGTTGTACATCAAATGACGTATTACTGACAGTTTACATAATCCAGATCTAAGCAGCATCGTGGTGGGTCATGTACCCCTTACAAGATCAAGAAGGAATGTTACCTTTTTTTTTTTTTGCGGTACGCGGGCCTCTCACTGTTGTGGCCTCTCTCGTTGCGGAGCACAGGCTCCGGATGCGCAGGCTCAGCGGCCATGGCTCACGGGCCCAGCCGCTCCGTGGCATGTGGGATCTTCCCGGACCGGGGCACGAACCCGTGTCCCCTGCATCGGCAGGCGGACTCTCAACCACTGCGTCACCAGGGAAGCCCAGGAATGTTATCTCTTAAGGAGTTGTCTTGTTGGTGCTAGGAGAATATTGCTCTTTATGGTTGAGCAGGTACTCCTGCTGATGGGGCAGATCTGGTAGATGCATAATGCAGATACACAATGCACAGTGGGGGAAGTGAGGAGGCCAAAGGGCAGAGAAGATTTTTTTGTTTAAATCTCTCTTGTCTTGCCATAAAAATATGGCTTTTATTTCATATGTGTTTAGATGAATAATTTTATTTTGCTTTGTTTTAATAGTTTTTATGTGAAACTATCTCAAGCATACAGAAAAGTTCCAAGTAAATAAAAGTAACTTTTTTCTGAACTGCTTGAAAGTATGTTCCAACCTGATACCCCATCATCCCCGAATACTTCAGTGTTTTCTACAAACAAGGACCATCTCCTACATAACCATAGGACAACCAACAAAATCAAGAAATTAACATCCCTACCATCTAATCCTCAGACCCCATTCAGGTTTCACCTATTGTCCCAACGGTGTTCATTATAGCAAAAGAATCCAATTGGGGATTATGTTTAGCCTTTAGTTTTCATATCTCTTTAGTATTCTGCGATCGGGAATAGTTCCTCAGTCTTTCTTTATCTTTCATAACCTTTTGAACATTACAGGGCAGTTATTTTGTAGAATGTCCCTCAATTTGGATTTGTCTGATGTTTTCTCATGATTAGACTCAGGTAATGAATCCGTCAGGGATAGCACAGAAGTGATGCTGTGTCCTGAGTGCATCCAATCAGATGGCATATAATGTAAATTTGCCCTGTAACCAATGATACTCACTATGATCACTTGATTAAGGTGGGTCTGCCAGCCTTCTCTACTGTAAAGTTACTCTTTTCCCCTTTGTAATTAACACGCAATTTATGGAGAGGCACTTTGAGATCATGTAAATATCCTGTTCCTCATCAAATTTTCAATGTATTCATTTATATCAGTATGGACTCATAATTCCCTATTTTATTCTATGGGTTATAATCTTACTGTTATTTATTTTTGTTTTAAAAATTTATATTATTTTTATTATACAAATTAGGATAAATATGGAGAAGAATGAAGTAATAAAAAAAAGCAAATCTGAAGTCATTCAAATGATTACATAGATGTTAGTTATCCCCAGAGCATAAATAGTGAAATTCTCATGAGTTAAATATTCATGTGATATGATTTTATGGAATTATTTTAAGATGTCAACCTAGTATTTCTTTAGCAATGTCAGAAGTTGAGCATATCCTTCCTAGAATAAAAATAATAACAAACCTTTGGGTGCTAACTATGTGTCAGTTGCTGTTCTAAGTGATTTGTGCATATTAATTCATCCACATTTTACAGTGAGGAAACTGAGGCACAGAGGAAGTGAGTAACTTAGACAGGGCTGTAGATCTAGTATGTGGAAGAGTCAAGATTCTAGCCCAGGTAGTGTGGCTCTCGCCACCAAGTGCTTGCTTGTTCTTCTCTTCTGCCTCCAGAAAATTTCCTCCTTCTTTGCCTTATTCTCACTGCCCTCTGTCATTACATTAGATCATTACTACTTTGTCGCCATAATCTAAACCAGAGATACACAGCTATCATGTGTGAGCTGTGCATTTTTAAAAATGAAACTTTTTTAACTTCGAGATCACTGTAGAATCGCATGCAATTGTAAGAAATAATACACAGAGAACCTATATATCCTTTATCCAGTTTCACCTAATGGTAACACCTCCCAAAATGACAGTACAATATCATAACCAGGGAATGAACATTGATACAATCCACAGGATCTCTCCTGCTACCCTTTTACAACCACACCCACTGCCCTTTCACCCTCCATCCCTTCCTCCATGACCCTAACCCCTGACATTAATTTGTTCTCTATCTCTATCATTTTGTCATTTCAGGACTGTTATATAAATGGAATCATATACTATATGACTTTTGGATATGGCTTTTTTCACTCAGCACAATTCCCTGGAGATTCATTCAAGTTGTTGTGTGTATCAACATTTTGTTCCTTTTTATTGCTGAATAGTATTCTAGAGTATGGATATACCACAGTTTGTTTTCCCATTTACCTGTTGAAGGACATCTGGATTGTTTCCAGGTTTTCACTATAACTAATAAGGCTGCTATGAACATTCATGTACAGGTTTTTGTATGAACAGAAATTTTCATTTGTCTGGGATAAATGCCCAAGAGTACAACTGTTGGGTCATTTGGCGATTGCATGTTTAGTTTATATGAAACTGCCAAACTTTTTCGGAGTGCTTGTAGCATTTTACATTCCCACTTGCAATGTATGAGTAATGCAGTTTCTCTGCATACTCGCCAGCATTTGGCATTATGATTCTGCATTTTAGCCATTCTGAGTGTGTAGTGATAGCTCATTGTGATTTTAGTTTTCATTTCCTTAATGGTTAATAATGTTGAATATCTTCTCATGTGGTTATTTGCCATTGTGTATCCTGTTCAGCAAAATGTCTCTTTATACCCTTTGCCCATTTTCTAAAGAAATTGTTTGTTTCTTTAATGCTGAGTTTTAAGAGTTCTTTATTCTAGCATATTATTGGATCGTGTTTTTTAATCCACTCTGCCGATCTCTTTTAATTGATGACTTTAGACCATTTATATTTGAGGTAACTATTCATATGTTAGAGTTTGTTTGCCATTTTAATATTTATTTCCTGCTTGTTTCCTCTGTTTCTCATTCTCTTTTCTTACCTTCCTGTGGGTTACTTGAGCATGTTTTGGATTCCATCTTGATTTATTTATAGTGTTTTGAGTGTACTGCTTTGTATAGATTTCTTTGAGTATATCTCTTTGTATAGATTTCTTAGTGGTTGCTCTAGGTAACCAGTAGGTATGTAACTTATCTACTGGTATCAATGTTTACCACTCTGAACGAAGTGCAGAAACCTTATTTACTTTACCTTCCCCACTTTAAAAATATAATTGTCTTGGGCTTCCCTGGTGGCGCAGTGGTTGAGAGTCCACCTGCTGATGCAGGGGACATGGGTTCGTGCCCCGGTCCGGGAAGATCCCACATGCCGCAGAGAGGCTGGGCCCGTGAGCCATGGCCACTGAGCCTGCGCATCCGGAGCCTGTGGTCTGCAACGGGAGAGGCCACAGCAGTGAGAGGCCTGCGTACTGCAATATATATATATATATATATATATATATATATATATATATATATATAATTGTCTTAAATATCCCCTCTACATAAATGAGGACCACATCAGATCCTACAAGAAACTCACTTCAAATACAATGGCATAAGTAGATTGAATATTAATCTTTAAAAAGGCAGCAGTGGCTCTATTAATATCAGATAAAGTAGACTTCAGAGTAAAACAAACAAACAAACAAAAAATAACCTTACTAGAAACAAAGAGGGACATTGCATAATGATAAAAGGATCAATCTACCAGGAAGAAATGACAATCCTCAATGTGCACATTTCAAACAAAAGAGCCTCAAAATACCTACAGGCCTCCATGTAGGTGGGTGGGACACAGACTGACACCATCTCCTTACCTCTGTGTGTGGGTGTAAGCTCACTTGCCTTCTGGGTCCTGCTGACCTCAGAGGTGAGGGGAATGGGAAATCCTGATTAGAACTAACCGGTACTGCCTTGTTTAGTCTGTGGATGCTAGGTGAGGCGGAGGCGCTGAGGGGTGGGGTGGAATACCAGCTCCCTGCTCTCCTGATGAAACATGGTAGTGTTGGGGGGGATGTTGATTTTTCCATTGCTGTTTGGCGGGTGTAGGGCTGGTATTGTCTAAAAGGTTTTTCTGTTGTTAAGCCACCCTTTGCCCCGACCTTTGGCGAAACAGACTTTCTTCGTAGCTTTTTTTTTTTTTTTTTTTTTTTTGTCTGTGCCTGTTGGCAGTTCCAGATTGGAGGCTTCTGGAGCCCCGTGTCCAGGATTTATGAGCGGCAATAAGGAAGCTGAGGAAATTCACTGCTGTGTTATTCCTCAAGTCCTGAGGTCCCTAGACCATCTATCTGCCTTCTTTCCACCTTCCAGAGTCTTCCTTTGCTTATTTGTTGTTTTGTGTACAGGGGGTTTTAGTTGTAAGAGGGAGGGTTTGCGAGGGATGGCCTACTCCCTCTTGACCGGAACTGGAAGTCGTTATTTATTTCGGGGCTCAAACTGTCCAAACTTGGCCCAGTGAGAGCCCCTTCAAGCTGCCTCCTGTATCATTCTATGTCCCCGTTATTCTCTGAGCAATTCACTACTTTCTGGCGCAAGATGTTCTAAGCACATCTTGTACTTTCCCTGCTCCAGCCATAGAATAAGCCATTTCTTCGAAGAACCCTGTATCCTTTAGCAGAGAGTGGTAGTATTTAGAAACCATTAACGATGAGGGCTAGCAGACACTCTCCTCATCCCTCCGGGACTCCAACACTCAGCTTTTCCCGAACGAAGATGTGTGAAGGACAAAGTAAGATGTGCCTCTGATCACAGTAAATGCCCCTCTTGCAGCACCTGAGGTCCCCACCAGGCGCTCAGTCACCCTGGCTTTGGTCGCTAAGAAGGTATGAGCTTGGCTCTAGGGGGATGAGCTTGCACTTTGTCAACTACAGACAAAGCTGGAGAGTTCGGGAAAGACCTAAAGGCTGAACCAATGAACGCCTTAGTTTGCTGGGGGGTGGCGGAGGGCGGAGGGCGGGGACAGGTTACATATGCAAGGAGACTGCTCGAGGGATTGATTGGTGCGTTGCGCCGGGTCAGGAGTTTGCAACCTGTCAAGCCACTGCCGGCTGTTGGGCCCAGAGGGATCTGACTGGGAGCAGCCAAGAACGCTGGCCCGGAACCTGCTCCCGCCGTGGGCGCCCTGTCACCCTCTCCAGGATCTTCCCCTCTTTCGGCCCCTCTGCCATACTTCTCTCCCAGCCTCTCGGTCTCCGGCTTCTCCGCCGGCTCTTTAGTCCTTTCCAGGTCGCCTCCTGCCCTTCCCGATTGCCTGCCCTTTCGAGACTATGGGCGCCTCTCATTGGTGCTGCTTTAGCCGCCGAGACAGGCTGGGACGCGCCTGGCTGCGCAGCCCAGGAGGCGCCTTCTCTGCACTTGTTCCCTCGGCAACAGGGGCGGGGTTTGTGGGACCTCAGGGAGCTGCGGGGACATTGAGTTAGTCCTTAACCTCTAGTTAATAAACGGGAGAGTATTGAGGGCTTACTAAGTGCCGGCCACCATAAAAGTCCGGTCCTTTAAGACCTCATGAAGTCTCATGTAATTACCCGCATTTTCTTTTCTTTTTTTTAAGCTTTATTAAAGGATAATTGACATACAAAATGAACATATTTAAGGTACACATCTTGATGAGTTTGGATATATGCATACATCAGTGATACCATCACCACAAGCAAGGTACTAAACATATCTATCACCTCTAAAAGTTTCCTTGTGTTCTTTTGTGGGTTTTTTTTTCCTTTGGTGATAGGAACATTTAACATGAGATCTAGACTCAGTATAGTTTAAAGTGTACAGTGCCTTATTGTTACTTACATACGGTGTATATGGTTAACTATATATTGGTACTGTGTTATACAGATCTCTAGAATTTATTCATCTTCCATAACTGAAACTTTATATCCATTGAGCAACAATTCCCCATTTTCCCCTCCTCTCAGCCCCCAGCAACCACCATTCTATTCTCTGCTTCTATGAGTCTGAGTTTTCTTTCTATGAGTTTACTTTACATACTCATATAAGTGGAGCCATGCAGTGTTTATCCTTCGGCAACTGGCTTATTTCACTTAGCATAAATTCCTCTAGGTTCATCCATGTTCTTGCAAATGGCAGGATTTCCTTCTTTATTAAGGCTGAATAATATTCCACTATATGCATATACCACATTCTCTTTATCCATTCATCTGTCATGAGTGTTTGGGTTGTTTCCATGTCTTCAGTATTGTGAATAATGCAGCAGTGAATATGGGAGTGCAGATATCTCTTTGAGATCCTGATTTCCATTCTTTTGGATATATACCCAGAAGTGGGATTGCTGGATAATATGGTAGTTCTATTTTTAATATTTTGAGAAACCTCCATACTGTTTTCTCTAGTGGATGCACCATTCTACATTCCCATCAACAGTGTACAAGGGTTTCAATTTCTCCACATCCTTGCTAGTACTTGTTTTCTTTTGTTTTGTTTGATAATAGTCATCCTGACAGGTGTGAGGTGATATCTCAGTGTGGTTTTGATTTGCACTTCCCTGATGATTAGGGATGTTGAGCACCTTTTCAGGTACTATATATATATATATATATATATATATATATATATATATATATATGTCTGGTGGCCATTTGTGTGTCTTCTTTGGAGAAATATCTATTAAAGTCCTTTGCCCATTTAAAAACTGGATTATTTGGGTTTTTTAAAAAAAACATCTTTATTGAGATATACTTGACATACAATAAATTGCACATATTAGAGTGTACTGTTTGCTAAGTTTGTTGTATACATCAGTGAAACCATCACCACAGTCAAGAGCGTGAACTTATCCTTTGCCCCCGAATTTTCCTCTTGCCCCCTTTTTATTCACTCCTTTCTTCTCCTCTCTGTTCCCACAATCCCCCAGGCAACCACTGACCTGCTTTCTGTCACCATAGATTAGCTTGCGTTTTCTAGAATTTTATATAAATGGAATCATATGATATGTACTCTTTTTTGCATAAGTTCTTTCATGCAACTCTATTATTTTGAGATTCACCGATGTCATTGTGTGTATCAGTATGAATTCCGTTGTATTGCTGATTAGTGTTCTGTTGTCTGGCACAGTTTGTTTATTCATTCACCGAGATATTTGGGTCATTTCCAGTTTGGGTTGTTACAAATAAAGTTGCTGTAAACATCTGTGTTCCAAACGGTATATAATAGCTTTATTACTCTGATCATTCTTGTGGGTTAACATGTAAGACTTAGCATTTGAAGGACAATATCTAGTTTATTTACAACATCTATTTTAACACCATGCACAAATATTTTTTGTAGAAGTTTTTTATGATGTTACAAATCAAGTTTAGAAACCTTTTACAAATAGATCATTTTTGAAAGTCACTGGAGTCATTAACGTATCAGAATGGTATTTTTGAAGTGAGGCATGGTAGGGGTGATAGAATCACTCCCATGGCTCCTGGGACACTGATTTTTCTTACATCTCTCTGAGTTGCTCATTCAACGTTTTATTCATCAAATAATTATTGGACAGCTACTCTGTACCAGACATTGTTCTAGGTAGCTGAGTAGATAGCAGTGAGCAAATCAGAGTCCCTTTTCTCATGGATCTAACATTCCCATGGAAGGTAGCTCCTCCTTGGAATTATTTATTTTTGCTGGTAATGTTGTTTCTTTTTTAAAAATTTTTAAATTGAAGTATAGTTAATTTACAGTTGTGTTAGTTTCAAGTGTACAGCAAAGTGATTCAGTTATATATATGTATATATATATATATATATATATATATATATATATATATATACTTTTTCAGATTCTTTTCCATTGTAGGTTATTACAAGATATTGAGTATAGTTGCCTGTGCTATATAGTAGGTCCTTATTGTTTACCTATTTAATATATGGTAGTTTGTATATGTTAATCCCAAACTCCTAATTTATCTCACTCCAACCCCTCCTTGGAATTTTTTAATGAACTTCTCATACTAAGCACCGTCCTTATACCCTTATACATGGTTTCCCCTAGGCTTCTGTTCTTGACCCTCTATCTTTCCTCTGCTTTCCTTGGGCGATCGCTTCCTTGCTCATTACTTTAAACTTCCACCTACATGCTTCTCACTACCAAATGTATGTCTCCAGCTCTGATCTCTCTTCTGCTTGACTGATGGGAATGTCCCACAGATCTTTTGAGCTTAATGTATCTAGCATGATCTTGTCACCTTACAGTCCAATCTTCTCTACTCCCCTTCCCCCCATCCTCCTCCTCTGGTACTGATACCCAAATAACCCTGAAATGGAAGTACTCCAAACCTGGAAGTTGAACTCTCCTTCCCCTACATTTCATGAAACAGCAAGACTTGTGGATTTTACATCCACAAATGAATTCTGTCCTAGCCCCTCTATTTTGTCTGTCCTTCCACAGTTCAAGTCCTAGGCTCCTAATCTATTCTCCCCTTTTGTTATGGGCTAAATTGTGTCCTTGCAAAATTTGTATGTTGAAGTCCTAAGCCCCAGTACCTCAGGATGTGATCTTATTTGGAGATAGGGTCTTTACAGAGGTAATCAAGTTTAAATGAGGTCATTAAGGTGGGCTCTAATCCAATATCATGTCCTTATAAAAAGATGTCCTTATAAGAAGGGGAGATTTGAACACAGAGACATGTACACGGGGAGAACACCATGTGAACATAAAGCCAGAGATCAGGGTCATGCTTCTACAAACTAAGGAACGCCAAAGATTGCCAGCAAACTACCAGAAGCTGGGCAAGAGGCATGGAACAGATTCTCCCTCACAGCCCTCAGAAGGAACCAACCCTGCTGATACTTTGATCTTAGACTTCTAGCCTCTGAGACAAAAAGTTTCTGTTGACAAGCCACCCAGTTTGTGTTACTTTGTTACCGCAGCCCTAGCAAACTCATACATCCTTCTATTTTGGATCTCTGTCCTATTCACTGTAAACACTGCAGCCGGGAGGAATCAAATCTGAAGACAAATATTCCCATGTCATTCTCCCGCTAAAAGCCATTCACTAGCTCTTCCTCATCTCCAAAAAGTGGTCCAAACTTCTTCAAGTGGAGTTCAAGGGTATTCATACTCTGACCCCTCCTAGCCCCAACTGCCCCATCTTTCAAGCCCTCTTGCTCCCCCACCTCAGCCTTAAGCATCTGCTTTTCGGGCTCTTCACCACCTACTATTGGTTCCTGCCCCTGGGCTTTTATCCCTGTGGTTCTTTCTGCCTGTAAATTCCTCCATGTTTTCTTCTGTTGGTTCATTCTTATTCCTTCAGTACTTGGTATTTCCTTTCGGGGGAAAATGCTCCCCTTCCCCATGCCTGATGCAAACCCCTGTCTTACTATAATATTGAAATGATCTCGTTAGCAGCCCTGCCTTCCCATGAAGAGTGTCATCTGAAGGGTAAGGCGTGTGTTAGCTTCATCTCCGTACTGTTGGGACCCCACAAAATTCCTGCATGATACCAAGTAGAAACTCATTAAAACTTAATTGAACAGAACTTAAAAAAAAAAAAACAACCCAGTAGATATTCCAAAGATAAAGTGGCAAAGGGCCTGAACAAAAAATTATTAAGGTGACTTAAAGCTATGGGAAGGGCTTCCTGGTTGGAGCAGTGGTTAAGAATTCACCTGCCAGTGCAGGGGACTCGAGTTCGAGCCCTGGTCCAGGAAGATCCCACATGCTGTGGTGCACCACAACTACTGAGCCTGTGCTCTAAAGCCCACAAGCTACAACTACTGAAGCCCGTGTGCCTAGAGCCCATGCCCTGCCACAAGAGAAGCCACCACAATGAGAAGCCCGCGCACCGCAACTAGATAAACCCCGCATGCAGCAACGAAGACCCAGTGCAGCCAAAAATAAATAAGTAACTTAATTAATTAATTTTTTAAAAGCTATGGGAAAATGTTCACCTTACTTAGGAACAAAGAAACTAAAATGAACACAATCATAAAAAATCATTTTCAAATATCGAAGTAGCATTAATGAGAAATAATGATACGCAGCACTGAAGATGGAGTAGAATGCAGGTTGGAAGTAGAAAACAACTCACTTGGAAAGAAATGAACATTTCCTTGACAGGTGAATAAGAAACCTTAAGGAGGATTATGCCCTTGGGCCTAGTAATCCCTCTTCTATGGGAAAAAATGGAAAAAAACAGGAAAATCTTTCCAGATGAAAGTGATTAGCTCCTGCTCTTTACTACCTCATCAGTGTTCATGTCCTAGTCTGGCCCTGGGTAGGCCATGAAGAGAACACCTAGAATGAGAATTAGACCAATGTGACACTCAGCCTTCTCTGTTGGCCAATGGGTCAGGGAATATATGTGGAGTGTGTGTGTGTGGGTACTTTCTTTTGTCTTCTTTTTTTAAAAATTTTATTTAAGTATAGTTGATTTACAGCGCTGTATTAATTTCTACTGTAGAGCAAAGTGACTCAGTTATACATATACATATACATATTTTCTTTTCCACATTCTTTTCCATTATGGTTTATCATAGGATACTGATTATAGTTCCCTGTGCTGTACAGTAGGAAGGGGGGAACCTTTCTTTTTATTTATTTAAATTCATGAACTTATTTATTTATTTTTTGGCTGCATTGGGTCTTCGTTGCTGCCCGTGGGCTTTCTCTACTTGTGGTGAGCGGGGACTATTCTTCATTGGGAAGCACGGGATTCTCATTGTGGTGGCTTCTCTTGTTGCGGAGCATGGGCTCTAGGTGCGCAGGCTTCACTAGTTGTGGCACGTGGGCTCAGGAGGTGTGGCTCGTGGGCTCTAGAGCGCAGGCTCAGTAGTTGTGGTGCACAGGCTTAGTTGCTCCGTGGCATGTGGGATCTTCCCGGACCAGGGCTCGAACCAGTGTCTCCTGCATTGGCAGGTAGATTCTTAACCACTGTGCCACCAGGGAAGCCCAAGACCTTTCTTTTTGATTGTGGGGGGCTGAGTAAGGAAGAACCAAGGAGAGAGGCCCAGGATGCAGCAGCTCATGTTGCTACACTGAACCAGCTTCCCTAGTGAGAGCTGGGGAGGGGTCCCAAGTACCAGCCTGGCCTCGGGCTGTGGGGGCCGTTGTCACTCACAAGGGGGTCAGGAAGGTCCAGAGCCAGTTACAATGGAAGCCCTCCTGGAAGGGGGGGAGTTGTCAAACCTGGGTCTTCTCCAAGCCACACTGGGCTCTGAACCCTGGGTATAGCCGCACCAGAAGCTTCCAGTTAGGCAGGATTTCCTCCCCTATCAACCTGGTACAATCTCCTGGACCAAAGGAGAAGGAAGCAACCAACTTATGGGCACATTCCTCCTCCTGGCAGAGACACCTGGCTTCTGGGAGTGGGCTCTCAGAGTGCGCGGGTGCTGACTTGGGGGCCATAATCCCCCAGATAAGACCTGCCTCTTCCCATGCACTTCTCATCCATGTTCTCCCCAGATGGGGCCATGGTTGCCTTCGGCACAAGATGCTGACTCCTTCAGACTGTCAGCAGGAGGACAGATCTACTGTACCTCCAGTTCCTCGAGGAGAGAGCTGCTCTTTTTCCTGGAGTGTGTTTCCAGAACAAGTCACAGGGGGCTAGCATGCAGTAGACACTCAGTACATGATGCTAAAGAAATATCTCTGGGATATGGACCCTCACCCTCGAATACCCCCTCTTGCATTGTAAGCCATAATTTTGGAGTGGAAGGTGCCCTAGAGCGGAAAGTGTTGTGGGGGGGATTATGGCGGGTCTCAGACAATCTCTGGTACTCCCTGCGCTTACACTCCACTGAAGAGATGTTGAGGTTAATTCCACTCCTGGGTATATATCCGAAAAAACCAAAAACACTAATTAGAAAGGTACAGGCACCCCAATGTTCATAGCAGCATTATTTACAATAGCCAAGATATGGAAACAACCTAAATGTCCATCAACAGATGAATGGATAAAGAAGGTGGGGTACATATACACAATGGAATACTACTCAGCCATAAAAAAGAACAACACTTGCAGCAACATGGATGGACTTGGAAGGCGTTATGCTAAGTGAAATAAGTCAGAGAAAGGCAAACACTGTGTGATATCACTTATATGTAGAATTTTAAAAATACAGGAAGCTAGTGAAGATCATGAAAGAGAAGCAGACACAGATATAGAGAACAAACTAGCGATTATCAGTGGGGAGAAGGAAGAGGGGAAGGACAAGATGGGGTAGAGGATTAAGCGGTACAAACCATTAGGTATAAAATAAACTACAAGAGTGTATTGTACAACATGGGGAATGTGGCCACTATCTTATAATAACTATAAATGGAGTATAAAAATTATGAATCACTATATTGTACACCTGTAACTTTTATAATATTGTACATCAACTATACTTCAATAAAAAATAAACAATTTTTAAAAAGAGAAATGCTGAGGTTACTGAGGCATCATGGGTGAATCCAAAGGGAGAGCTGGGCCAGAGACCTAAGAACTCCATCAGCCTCCATCTCCTCTGGCTACCTTCTGAAAGATCTCCCCTCTCTTTGCCTCCATCCTCCTTCTCTGGTTCCCCCCTCCCTCTGTCTTTCTCTTTCTCTCTCTCCTCCTCTTTCTTCGTTCCTTCCATACTTTGTCTCTAGACCTCATTCATTCTTTCATCTTCTGCATCTCTCCTTTCCTCCCTCCCTCTTTTCTCTCCTCCTCCTCCTTTTTTTTTCTTTTTTAGAGACAGGGGTCTGGGTGGCAGTTTCTATTTATTTATTTATTCATTTATTTATTTGGCTCTGTTGGGTCTTAGTTGAGGCATGCGGGATCTTTGTTGCCGCGTGCGGGATCTTTAGCTGCGGCATGCGAACCCTTAGTTGTGGCAAGTGGGATCTAGTTCCCTGACAAGGGATGGAACCCGGGCCCCCTGCATTGGGAGCGCAGAGTCCTAGCCACTGGACCACCAGGGAAGTCCCCTCCTCCTTCTTCTTTACCCTCTTCTCTCTCTCTCCCCCTCCTCCATTCCTTCCATACTTTGTCTCTAGACCCCATTCTTTCTCCTTCTCTATCCCTTCCTTCCTCCCATCCATGCATCCATCCTCCTTCCTTCCCTCCTTCTGGCCTTAGTGAAGGGATGAGCACTCCTTAGGCCCCCTGGATAGCTCAAGTTTGTGTTGTTGTGTGAAAGAGCATGGTCAGGTTGGGAGGACAAAACTTGAGCTGGGAGATACGGCAGTCTCTGCCTCCTGTTTCCCGACATCCACTTCACTCCCTGTGTTTTAAAACCTCATGCCAGAGTGAGACTTTTTCTGGGAAGAGGAGGTAGTTGGGAGGCTGCCAAGGTAGGGTGAGGGGCCACTGCGGCAGGAGGGTGAGGGTCTTGAGAACCTCTCAGAGAACAGGCAGAGGCTTCCACAGCAACCCTCACCCTTGGAGGGAGCCCTTGAATGGCAGAAGGGTGTGTCGGCCTGGCTAACTTGGTCACCTCCCGTGCTCCCTCGCCTCCAGAAGCCCTCTCCAGAGCTGAAAAGGGCATGGTATCCCTCTGGAAGCTTGCTGTAGTATCAGGAGCCAGGACAAGGCCTTCCTCCTGGCCTACACCCACAGAGAGCACCCATGGGCCTGCTTTCCGACAGAGTCTATCCCAGGGAGGGAAAATGTGGCAACCCAGCACTTATTTGACACCTACTGTATGCTGGGCACCATGCTGGCTGCTTTTCTCTAGCCTAATTTCAAATTCACAAGAAGCTTACAGGGGATGCGTGTACCTGCCTCCCCACACCTCTTGCCTTAAGTCTTCATCCCCTCTCACCTGGATTACGATTTTTACTTCCTAAACTGTTCTCTTTGCTTCCAGACTTTTGTTTTGTTTTATTTGTCTTTATAGATAAGGTTACAGCATTTCAAACTTTATTCAAACACACCAGTGGTGACAAAGAGCACCAACAAGTGACAGGCACGGTTGCTAATGTGGTCAAAGGGCAGGAGGGAGCTCAAGAAAGCCTGTTGGTCCCTGCCCCTTCCTCCCCCTACATCTTGCTGTCACTTTTGACATCAGTTAAACACAGGCAAGAAACAAAATCACTTTCAAGAAGGCTGGGCTCCACTTCATTACCAAGAAGACCTTCAGGCTCTGAGGAAAAGCAGAAATTAGAGAGGCCAACCTGCTCCCTGCCCTTGGCCTGCTCCATCCACATACCACGGTTACCCAGGTCCTGGCTGGGACTTGGGACAGAGGAAAATCCAGGGAGACACTCTCCACCTGGCAGTACTGGGAAGCTGGAGAGACTGTGGGTCAATGACCAGATGAGATGCCCAAACCAACAGGTGGAACTCTGGGTGGTTACCAGCTTCTTCTGGGGGAAAAAGTCATTCAAGAAAGAACAGCAACTTGCTTCACACATGGCTGGGGTAAAATACCTTTGCAGAAATCCTAACCAATGACTCATCCATCCTCAGATCCCCAGAGCACTGAAATATTTACAAATTGTCATTGGGTTGCAGTGAGGGGGAAAAACTTGGTGAAAACCTGTCCTCTAAAGGCAGAAAGAAGGAATTCCCTGGCGGTCCAGTGGTTAGGACTCCGCGCTTTCACTGCCAAGGGCGCGGGTTCAATCCCTGGTTGGGGAGCTAAGATCCCTGCAAGCCACGCGGCGTGGCCAAAAAATAAAATAAAATAATAAATAAAGGCAGAAAGATCATCTATGTCTGTTTCTCAGGGTACTGAGTTCAGGTCCCAACACCAGTCCCAAATGCTCGCTTCCAAATGCTCCCCCGAGATGCCCCTTCCACACTGCCCCAACACAAGCCTGACACAGATTTGGGCTGTGTGAGCTGGGACCTAGGGCCACTACACACCTGCTTCCTTTACCAAGAGAACCCCGCCCCTCTTTGTCTAACTTGGCAAATCCCCGCTCACCATTCACAGCTTGGTTCTAAGGTGACTTCCAGGGAGTAACATTTTCTGGTCCCCTCATGACCAGTTCTTCCCAGCTTCCCCTGTTCATGCTTCCTGACTGCACTTGGCTGTAATGTCATCTTCCTCCTTCGTCCTCTGACCTCCTTCTTATTCCCCTGACCTCCTTCTTATTCCCCTTTGTATCCCAACTGCCTGAGAGCTCTCCATATACTTGGTGAATGTGTGGCTAGAAGGATAAATGGGAAAACGTGTGCTTTGTGAGGTCTGGTCACGTGTCTAAACTCTGCTATCTAAGCTGTGTGAATGAATCAGTATCCAGACTGGAATCACTGGCCTCTAGTGTTTGCAGCTCTCCTCTCCACCTCTTCCTCCTGTTGAACTGGCTCTGCTTGGGAGGTCTGTGGAGTCCCTGGGGGTAGCAGCTGGGTGGGTTCTGGAATCAACCTTCATGGCTGGTCGCTGGGAGTCATCCCCTGCTTGGAGACCATTCCTAGCTGGCTTGGGTCAGACCATCTGGTCCCTGGTCTGGAAGTGCAGGAGCGATAGCCTGGTCCAAGCACAAGAGGCACACAGAGGCATGTAAGTGGGGATTCTGGGTGAGATGGGATGCTCATTGAATCCCACTTGGGGCGACTAGAGACTGGGTTTGTGGAGGGTCGCTGAGGTCCCTCCTGGCCCCACATGGATTGACTCAGCCTAGGGGCTGGATCAAGAGAAGGCCCTCAGGCCAGGGGCCCGGTTCGGATTTGAGGTTATTCTGAATCGTAAAGGAGGGGAGTGTTGATTCCTGGCAGCTCGAGCTGTAGACACCCGCAAAGGGCGTGGGGACGTGGCTGCCTCTGTCCTCCACAAGCTGTCCTGCTGTCTTGAAGTGTCACCATTGGGCATTTCCAGGGTTCTGGGCTACAGAGTTGTGACAAAGATTCTCCCCTTGACCAAACTCCGTTCAGGCGCCCCTGAACTTTTCCACTAGCCCTCGACTTTTGGGCTTCTGTGTTCCTCTCTGCATTGTCCAATTTTAGCAAGAATCCTGCTAAGTCAATTTAGCCAGAATTCCCCATTCTCCATATCTGATCACCCTGGATAGCTGATCTGGTTCCTCATCCTCCACCATTCCCCAGGTGATGTCTGATCACTCGCTGCCCTCAGCAAGAATCCTGTTGGATGGATTTAGCTAGAATTCCACCTTACCCCTGACATTTCCTCTTAGTAATTTTCCATCCACCGATACACTCCCGCCCCACTGCTCCTGGCGATAACTTCTCACTTGCCCATTCTGTACTCAGAATTCAACCTGGTTCTATAGTGAGGTCTCTTTTCCCCTCTTGCAATAGTCCTTAATAAAATCTGTTTTTACCACTTTAACTACTGTCCAGCTCTGCTTTGTCTTTGACAATGGCAGGTCTCCACCCCAGAGACCCCAGGCCCCTGACCCTTGTGTCCCACTTCCTCCCCCGCAGGAGGGGACTGTGGAGGTCAGGGCTGTGCAGTCCCCATTGCACCCCGGTTCGGTCCTTGACAGCACCTCCTCCTGGGACCACAGAGAGCGAGAGACCAGGAACCGCAAGGAGGGGCCCCGAGCCCTTGGGGCAAGCGGCCACCGCTCAAGATTAATCCTCTCCCGCGCTGGGAGGGGCCTGGGCCCCGTCGCCATTGGTCTCAGCCCGCCGGAGCCCCATGTCGGCCTGCTCATCCCCTTGGGTCTAAAGGAAGCAGCTAGTTCCGCAAGGGGCTCCTCGGGTTGGGAGCCCTAAAAAGCGAAAGACTGGAGACGGACAGGGGAGGGATGGATGAAAGAAAAGCTGTGCAGAAGCAAAATGGAGGAGGCAGCGGCGAACGGGAAGAGAACCAAAAGCAGCAGCCCTTTGCAGGCTCACAACGCGAACGGCAGGGGGCGCCAGAGACCGCCCAAGGCCAAGGCCAAGTGCTACTGCGGCAAAGCGCCCGCCTTGTTCTCCAAGTGCTACTGCGGCAAAGCGCCCGCCTTGTTCTCCGCAGTATGGGGGCTGGCCTCCTCTTTCAGGTTCCTGGCCGCTCCGCCCCGATCCGCAGCCGCTGCCCTGGTGACTGTCGTGCGCAGTCACGGAGCGGCCTCCGCTCCCCCGGACCAGGGTTCTTAACGTGAAGGAATAACCTTCCTCTCTTCCTCGTCCCCTCCTCCCCCGCACCACACTCCGTCCATCTTCTCTTCCATCTTCTCTATGTTTATCTTCTTTTGTTATATAGATGATGCATTTATAGATAAATAGATAGAGATGTGTGTGTGTAGATATTTATCCAAGCGTTATTTGTAAAAAGGGAAGCATTTGAAATAACAGTTGGGGAATAATAAATTAAGGAAACCAAGGGTGGACAGTCTCTTTTAAAAATATTGTGAAACCTTTAAAACTGTTGTTTATCAGGACCATGTAACATCATGGAAAAATGATTTTCATATAATAGTAAAGTGAAAAATGCAAGATGCATAGGAATCACCATGTTAAAATGTTAACTATACACAGAAAGGGGATGACAACCAAAATTCCCCCCCAAATATGAATAATGGTTTTCTACAGGTACGGTAATGCTTTTCCAGCTCTGTGGCTGGGCAGGAGGGGGAGCCTGGGCAGGGCTTGAGTTGGGCAGAGGGCTCCTCAGTGACGCCTTGTCAGCTGTCCCCCAGGTCCTTGGATCTACCCCTACCCGTCTCTGCAACCGCTGTTTTCTGCTCCCCTTCCCCTGTGCCCAGGTAGCCCTACCTTAAGATCCCCACCTCCTACACACCCCAAACTCCAAATCTTACTTTGCAGGCTTCTTGAAATAGTCTCCTGTTAACATTTCTCTGCTCAAAATATTTAAGAATTTCTCAATTAATCTAATGAATTGAAGAAATTTATCCATGCTTGACTTTGGAAGCACTCACATTTTGGCCCTGACTTAGGGTTTCCCATTAACTGCTTCCCCATCCGTATATCTATCGAAGGGGGCAGTTTTCCACTGCCCAATTCCTCCTCGCCTTGCTGATGGTGCTCAGCAATCCATGCCCCTGGGCCCTGGGCCCTGAGCCCTGATGGGCAGTGCAGAGCACCTGGATGTGTTAACAGAAGCCTTTCTGTAATAGATGGGATTGAAGTAAAAAGACACACCAATAATGTGCCGAGTACGCATGGGGGTTTAATACAGTCATCCTTGGATAACTTCAGGGGATTGGTTCCAGGACCTCCATGGATACCAAAATCCTCAGATGCTCAAGTCCCTTGTATAAAATTGCTTAGTGTTTGCATGTAACCTACACATATTCTCCCGCATACTTTAAATCATGTCTAGGTATTACTTATAATACCTAATACGATGTAAATGCTATGTAAATAGTTGCTAGAGTGGCAAATTCAAGTTGTGCTTTTTGGAACTTTCTGGAATATTTTGCCAAATATATATATATATATATATATATATATATATATATATATATATATATAGCCACACCCCACAGCATGCAGGGTGTTCGTTCCCTGACCAGGCATCAAACCCGTGCCTTCTGTAGTGGAAGCACAGAGTCCTAACCACTGGACCGCCAGGGAAGTCCCTTGAGTATTTTCAATCTTTGGGAGAACCCACAGATATGGACAGCCAACTATACATCTTTGTGGAATACAATACAGTATACATTAAATGGCCACCGGTATGTTAAAATATCAGCAAACTGACAAGCAAGGTTTTAAAATACACATTGAATTTTCAAAGTGTACAATACACATTATACTCATTTTCTGGCACTGCCCAGGCTATAGCCCCTAAAGGTAAATTCCATTTGAGTATATCAGGCCTAGGATGGCAGGTGAGGAATTCGAATTCAGTCCTGACCCAGTGCTCCCCACGCCGGTGCAGGAAGACAAACTTAGCATCGCCTGTCCAGATATGAAGGGGTGCTCAGTCTTCACCCTTCTAAACCACTGGGTCAGGCAAAGAGGGGTCTCGTGCTGTGCCCGGGACCTACAGCTCTGGCTGCAGTGGGGCTGAGCCAGACCTCCTGACTGAGCTTCTGGAAGAGTCGCCTTTTTCCCCAAAGCACACTTGCCTCCTGGTCCTGTGCTTCCTGGGGGATGGGGCGGAAGCAGCCGCAAAATAAACTGGGGGAGTGGCGGTGAGAAACAGAAGCCATTCCTATTTGATTGTCCTCACTCCCCTTCTCCCTAGTCAGATCCTCTTCTGTGTTCTCTGCACCTGACACGTCCTTCTCTTCCAACTTGTCACGGTGACTGGAATAAATGGAGGGATGAGTCAGGACCTGGCAGTGCCAGAGGAGCTGGAAGGGAGGGGCTGGGTCTCCGGCGCAAACACTTCCTGTTACAAATTCGACCCCTGACTTCAACTGCTAGACAGGTGGCTGGGAGGAGGAGACCGAGTGGTCAAGAATCAACATCGGTCATTTTTTCTCCTCCCCCCAGCTTTCTTTGGCTGATATTTTTGCCCTCTGTCCCAGGCTGACCTGACACTCAGTTCCAATGTCCCAGCCCCACCAGGACCTCTGTCCCCACCCTATCCACTGCATGCCAAATTCTGATCCAGAATATTATTAGGATGTGAAACATGTATCTCAGAATCTAGAACACATGGCATTTCTCTAATTGTTAAAGTTAAAATTGAAATGGCATTTTTGAGGCCTATCTGTTTAAGAGAAGGAATCTAACATACATCTGATCATTGTTATGTCCTTTACCATCCCAGTTTCTTATCATTTTTAATATAATGTAGGGTTTATGGTTCATACAGTTATCAATATACTATATAATACATTTATATAATAATCATATTTTGACATTTGGTTTTATAACTGGATTTAGAATTTTATAAACCATGATTATGTCTAACCTGCTTCAGGCCTCATTGCCAGGCTCTGCCAGGACCAGCACTCTTCAGTAGAAAGATTTTGCAAGCCACATAAATAAATTTTCTTGTAGCCACTTTATAACAAGTAAAAAGAAACGAGTGAAATTAATTTTAAGAATACATTTCATCTAACCCAATATATCCTAAATTATATCATTTCAACACGTAAACAATTTGAAGTTATTAATGAGATATTGTACATTCTTTTTTCATACTAAAATCATTGAAATCCCGCATGTATTTTACACTTCTCAATTCCTGTGACTAGTGGCTACTGTATAAGACCGTGAAAGTCTATGAATTCCCCATTCTTTCGTAGGCAGGATGAGGAATCTTGAATTAACGTAATGGGAAGATGAAGCACTGGCATATCATTTTCAATTGTGTCATCTTAGAGAATAAGCATGTCTAGTCATAGAGTCAAAATAGTCACAATTTTTCTTTCATACAGTGTTTTGAAACAAAAAGAATAGCCGCTGTATATGAACTATGTCGACTATATCTAATTGTCGTATTAATCATCTTAATAACAATGACCACTTATTAAGCATTCACCTCATGCCAGCTTATGTGTGTTTTATGGGCCTTCTGGAAACACATTGTTAAGAACATGTGGCTCTGGAGACAGACTGCCTGTGGATTAATTTTTTTTAATTGAAGTATAGTTGATTTACAATGTCGTGTTAGTTTTGAGTGTACAGCAAAGTGATTCAGTTATATATATATATATATATATGTATTCTTTTTCAGATTCTTTTCAGATTCTTTTAGGTTATTAGAAAATATTGAGTATAGTTCCCTGTGCTATACAGTAGATCCTTGTTGATTTTCTATTTTATATATAGTAGTGTTTATGTGTTAATCCCAAACTCCTAATTTATCCCTCCCCCCCTTTCCCCTTTGGTAACCATTAGTTTGTTTTCTATGTCTGTGGGTCTGTTTCTGTTTTGTAAATAAGTTCATTTGTATCTCTTTTTTTTTCAGATTCCACATATAAGCTATATCATGTGATATTTGTCTTTCTCTGTCTGACTTAGTTCACTTAGTATGATAATCTCTAAGTCCATCCATGTTGGTACAAATGGCATTATTTCATTCTTTTTTATGGCCGAGTAATATGCCATTGTATATATGTGCCACATCTTCTTTATTCATCTGTCACTGTGGATTAATTTCGAATCATTTACTTGTGTAACTTTGAATAAGGACATAGACCACTCTAATTCCGTTTTCTCACTTGTAATATGGGGACAATAATAATGCCCACTGCATGGTCGTTGTGAGGATTAAATGAGGTAATCCTTATCAAGCCCTCACCCCATTGCCTCACTCAGGCAGCCCTTCAATGCATGTTCACCTGCTACTATTACTATCCTACTCAGTCCTTATGATAACCACGTCAGGTAGATATTATTACTTCTATTTGAGAGGTGAGGAAACTAGGATTAGGTAGCTTTTCCAAGGTTATAGAGGCTGTTAGACAATGAAATTGGTTTTAAAAACCTCTGTTACCCTGACCCAGAATCCAGGGTTTTAACTCCCATGCTACACCCTCATCTCAATTCTCCTCATGAGCTACATAACTAAGGAATTAGTTACATACCATTTGGGATCCATTCAATAGAGGCTTCTTACAAGGTTTTAATATAAAAACTGAAGATAAATACGTAATTGCAGAACTTTTGGTGACCAAACGACTCCAGAAATTAAATAGAACAATTTTAAGTAATTTTTATTGGCAGGACTTTTGAAACATTTTTTTAAAAATGTGAATGGCTGTATAACTTTTTCTTCTCATTCATCAATTGAAGTCGATTGATTATAAATAGAGTAAACAGAACAGCATAAAACTTTTTTAAAAGGCATCTGGGGCTTCCCTGGTGGTGCAGTGGTTGAGAGTCCGCCTACCGATGCAGGGGACACCGGTTCGTGCCCTGGTCCGGGAAGATCCCACATGCCACGGAGTGGCTGGGCCCGTGAGCCATGGCCGCTGGGCCTGCACCTCCGGAGCCTGTGCTCCGCAACAGGAGAGGCCACAGCAGTGAGAGGCCTGCGTACTGCAAAAAAACCCCAAAAAACAAAAAGCCAAAAACAAAAAAGGCATCTGTATTCTCATTACCCTGATAAAAATCACCAGACTTTGTAGACTGACAACAGAGAAATAGACCAAGAGAGAGGGTACATATAGGGATGGAAGTGAAGAGATTTTGTGTGTGTGTGTGTAGATATTTAAATATCTAGACCAGAGGATTCTGGAAACTGCCTTCCTGTGTGTCGTGGTCGGCCCTTCTCTGACTCGACCAGGTTTGGAGTTCGATTAAGTGGCAGGGGATGCTCAGAGCTATGTGATGAGCCTGAGGTGGGCAGCCCATGGGAAGAGGGGGCAAGGCTGGAAGATGCACTGCAGAGGCCATTGGGAGGGACTGGGCTAGTCTGGGTCTGGCTGGGGAGCAAGTGGCACCTGAGATCCCCACATGCACTTGCTGTCTGGGGACATCAGGTCCCTGTGAAGTGACCTGTGTTTCATGTGTTCACATTCCGAGTTCCTGGCAGGCAGCCCTTGGTTCAATCTGTCTCTCTCCCCTCCCCACTATAAGCTATTGGCTAGTCCTTGAGGGATCCTGGTTTTCAGATCCATGGTACTATACACCTTCTGTGGCTTTTCTACCACTGCCCACACTTTTGCCATTTTCTTAGTCCTCTTGAAGTACCCAGTTTGGGGGTGCCATCTGTGTTCTGCCAGGACCCTGACTGGCAGGACAGAAATATCCTAAAAGTATTTTTCTTATTCACATTCCCTTTGCATGTGCATATCTATTTTAGTATATTGTGTTGTCATGATGCAACTCTTTTTTCAGGTTCTACATTTTCTACTGCACTATTTAACATATGTGTCCTGAAAGTGTGCCCTGTGTCAATGACGTGTACTGACCCAAGATGCTCTGGAGAATACCATCCTCATGGCCTTAGCCTTGGAGGAAGTACCCAAGTCCTGCATGTGAGAGCAGCTGGCATGAGTAGAGGGCCTTTTGCTGGGACATCTCATAGGAGTTTCTGTTTCCCCCAGTCCTGTGGAGCTCCTGCAATCAAACCCCACTGGCCTTCAAAGCCAGATTCTCTGGGGGCTCCTCTTCCGGTTGCTGGACCCCCAGGCTGGGAAGCCTGATGTGGGGCTCAGGACTTTCACTCCCGTGGGAGAACTTCTGTGGTATAATTATTTTCCAGTTTTTGGGTAGCCCACCCAGTGGGCATGGGATTTGATTGTACCCTCCTACTGTCTCGTTGTGACTCGCTGTCTACGGATGTCAGGTATCTTTTTTGGTAGGTTCCAGCGTTTTTTTGTCGATGGTTGTTCAGCAGTTAGCTGTGATTTTGGTGTTTTCGTAAGAAGGGGTGAGCTCACATCCTTCTACTCCGACATCTTAAGACAGTGTATCAGGACATCTCATAGGAGAACCACAAGATTATGGTCTCTTGGGAATTCCCTGGTGGTCCAGTGGTTAAGACCCCTCGCTTCCACTGCAGGGAGTGCTGGTTTAATGCCTGGTTGGGGAACTAAGATCTCACATGTCATGTGGCGTGGCCAAAAAAAAAAGATTATGGCCTCTTGTGTTCAGACTAGCTTTGAGAATTTCAGCATGAAAATGAGGTGACGTCATCGGCTTCCATGTTTTAATTGGCATCTCTATACCAGCCATCACAAGATTTATATTTTCAGCCCATTCCTTTTTTTCTCAGCTTCAGTCTCCTTGATATTGTTATTTAAATATTTTGCTGCTTTTACAGCAACATTAACCTCATCTAGCTACTAGGATGTAAGGCCCAGAGGGCAGGGTCTTTGTTTTGTTTTGTTTGTTGTTTTATTCCTGTACAGTCAACACTTATGGTAGTCACCCAATAAAAATTTGAAAAAATAAATATATTGTTCTTTTTAGCTAAACAGTATTAGAGTATGTTGCTATAACATAATTTACTTAAACAAAACTGTATATACAGCGTTTTCCATACTTAGGGGTCTATTGTGAATAATATTTCCATTAAATTTTATGCCTATAGTTTTTAGTGATATTGAGTAATTCTTTTTTTTTTTTGGCTGCATTGGGTCTTCATTGCTGCATGTAGGCTTTCTCTAGTTGCAGCGAGTGGGGGCTACTCTTCACTGCAGTGCCATTGAGGTAGCTTCTCTTGTTGTGGAGCACGGGCTGTAGGCAAGCGGGCTTCAGTAGTTGCAGCACGCGGGCTCAGTAGTTGTGGTGCACAGGCTTAGTTGCTCCTCAGCATGTGGGATCTTCCTGGATCAGGGATAGAACCCTGCACTGGCAGGTGGATTCTTAACCACTGCACCACCAGGGAAGTCCTGATATTGAGTAATTCTTTTTTTTTTTTTTTTTTTTTTGCGGTACGCGGGCCTCTCACTGTTGTGGCCTCTCCCGCTGCAGAGCACAGGCTCCGGACGCGCAGACTCAGCGGCCATGGCTCACGGGCCCAGCTGCTCCGCGGCATGTGGGATCCTCCCAGACCGGGGCACGAACCCGTGTCCCCTGCATCGGCAGGCGGACTCGCAACCACTGCGCCACCAGGGAAGCCCAAATGCTCTTCTTTTAAGAAGTTACATTGCTAGCTTCAGAAGAAAGGGGAAAAAATGGATCTTTACCGTCAAGCAGGCACTCCCATCTTTTTAGGTGCTCTGGTTAATGTGTAACGCAGATGTACACTGCACATTAGGGAGGGAGGGAGGAGGCCCAAACAACACACAGAGGGAATTTGATGTTTAAGTTTTCTTGTCCTGCCTTTAAAATATCAATTTAATTTCATCACCCCTGTTATTAACATTTTGCATTAGCGTGTTACATTTGTTACAATTCATGAGCTAAGGCTGATACCTTATTAACTAAAGTTCCGTGGTTTACTTTAGGGTTTACCCTTTGTTTTGTGAAGTTCTATGGATTTGGACAAATGTATAATAACGTATCCAGCATTACAGTAACATACAGAATAGTTTCACAGCCCTAAAAATCCCTTGTGCTCCACCTATCATCCTTCTGCCACCACATGAAACTCTGGCAACCACCGATCTTTTTACTATCTCTATAATTTTTAACATTTTTTTATTGTGATAAAAAGCCATAAAATTTACCATCTTAACCATTTTAAGTGTACAGCTCAGTAGCGTCAAGTACATTCACATTGTTGTACAACAGATCTCAAGAACTTTTTCATCTTGCAAATTTGAAACTCTGTACCCATTAAACAGCAACTTCCTATTTCCCCCTCCCCCAGCCTCTGGTTAACCACATTTCTACTTTCTGTTTCTAGGAATTTGACTAGTTAAGATACCTCATAAAAACGGAATCAGGCAGTATTTGTCTTTGCACATTTTGTTGATCCATTCATCCATCAGTGGACATGTGGATTGCTTCTACTGCTTAGCTGTTGTGAATAGTGCTGCTCTGAACACGGGTGTACATGTCTTTATTGTTTTGCCTTTTCCAGAATGTTGTAATCATACAGTATGTAGCCTTTTCAGACTGGCTTCTTCCACTAAGCAATATGCATTTAAGGTTCCTCCGTGTCTTTTCATGGCTTGATAGCTCGTTTCCTTTTATTGCTGAATAATATTCTATTGTGTGGATGTACCATAGTTTATTTATCCATTCACCTTTTGAAGGACATCTTGGTTGCTTCCAGTTTTCAGCAATTATGAATAAAGTTATTGTAAACATCCCTAAGTTTCAGTGTGGACATAAGTTTTCAGCTCATTTGGGTTAATATTAATACCCAGGAGCACAATTCCTGGGCCATATGGTAGCACTATATTTAGGTTTGCAAGAAAATGCCAAATTCTTCCAATGTGGCTGTACCATTTTGCATTCCCACCAGCAAATGAGAGTTCCTGTTGCTCCACATCTTCACCAGCATTTGGTATTGTCAGTATTTTGGATGTTAGCCTTTCTGATAGCTATGTAATGGTATCCCACTATTGCTTTAATTTGTAATTCCCTATGATGTTGAGCATCTTTTCATATGTGTATCTGCCATCTGTATATCTTCTTTGGTGATTAATATTCTGTGGAGGAATCAGTGATGGGAATATGTAGGGGGTGTGTGTCAGTGATTAGTAGACTTTAGACTTCACTGTGCAAGAATCTATGCAGCTATTTGCTGTCTGTTGGGTCAGAGGTAGGAGTCCTTGGATATCAGGTTTTAGGTGCCTACTGGGTCGATGATTTGGGATCTGTTGATGTCAGGGGTTGGGGGTCTGTAAGGGGTAGGAAAATGGAGTTCTCTTAAAGCAACTGAGGGCCTGTAAGACTTGTTGATTGAGGGAAATGTGTAGGTGAATGATTGGGAGGCCTACGGAAGTCAGTGATTGTGGTTGTCTGCAAAGTAGTGATTGGGGGGTAGCGTCTGGGATGTGGATTCTCTGGGGATCAATGGTTAGGGCCTATATGCCTAGTGACTGCAATGTGACTTATGCCCTCTATGATCTGTGTGGGGCCTTATTCTTATGAAATTCACACCTCTTAGTGATTCATTGTTGGTAATTAAGGGGTTTGAGGGTCAAGCAAGTGGGTTTCCTGGGGGACATAGATAGAGGCAGTTCTGGATCAGTATTTGTTAATCAACAACAGTTTCTGGTATTGCTAAGCATGTGATACAGTGATTCGGAGCCTTTGGAAATCAGCAGATGGAACATTTTTGGTGGTTATTTTTATTGGGTGTATAGTGAGTCAGTGATTCACAGCTCAACAATGTCAATGATTACATCCCTAGGATTTAGTTATTGAGAAATAGAATGTGTAACCCCTGTTAGGGCTCAGGGCAAGCTGCCCCAAGATATGCCTCAATGGCATACTGATTACTCTGAATTAAAGTTACTTGAGAAATGGCTGATGCAAGAGGGATACTCTGACTCTCCTTTTAGTTTCCCTGAAAGCAGGAAATAAATCTCCCATGTGAAAGGTACACTCCCTGCATCTGGAGGTAGAAGAACCCCCTTATCACCAGAGACAGGGAATTTGGGCCAAGAAATCTATACAAACAAACCTCGTTACTTCTTTAGTTTACTACCCCAAGACCAGACTCTATTTAGATTCCTTACTAATTAAGCACCCCAAACCTAACTTTCTTTGTCTTATCAATTCATCCCAGAAATTCCTCAGAGAAATTTGTTTATTTGTCTAAAAAGTGTAAAAGCTATTTCAGCCACTTCTTATGTCCTATTTCTATAAGACCTCTGAGTACGTGAATTAAAAGTTGTTTCTTTTTCTCCTGTTAATCTGTCTTATGTCCATTTTATTATTAGTCCAGTCACAAAAACTCAAGAGGAATAGGGGGAGAATTTCCCCCTCCCCGACAGCCCCAAACATCTAGAACAACTTCTCTACTGTGGGGGACCATACTGTGCATTGTAGGTGTTTAGCAGAATCCCTGGCCTCCTCACCCATTAGATGCCAATAGCGCCATCACTCTCTCATTGTAAAAACCAAAAAGTATTGCCAGACATTTGCCGAATGGCCCTTGGTGGTGTTGGGGGAAGCAAAATTGCCCCTGTTGAGAGTCACTGGTCTAGAAATAAGGCCAAAGAATGGCACTGCATATAAACGATTAAACTCACCTAATAATGATAGAGAATCTCAGATTGGATAGACGAACAACATACAGCTATGTCCAATTTAGAGCGGAGACACTTAATATGAAATGGAAAGCTTGAAAATAAAAAAAATGGGGGACTTCCCTGGTGGCGCGGTGGTTAAGAATCCGCCTGCCAATGCAGGGGACGCGGGTTCGATCCCTGGTCCGGGAAGATCCCACATGCCGCGGAGCAACTGGGCCTGTGCGCCACAACTACTGAGCCTGTGTTCTAGAGCCTGCAAGCCACTACTACTGAGCCCACGTGCCAGAACTACTGAAGCCCGCACGCCTAGAGCCCGTACTCCACAACAAGAGAAGCCACCGCAATGAGAAGCCCGCGCACCACAAGGAAGAGTAGACCACACTCGCCACAATTGGAGAAAGCTTGCGTGCAGCAATGAAGACCCAAAGCAGCCTAAAATAAATAAATTTCTAAAAAAAGAAAAAATGGAAGAAGATTGTTTGTTTGTTTGTTTTGTAAGCACACTGGGTCCGGTTATACAGTTCACTGTTGCCCTGCACATCCCAATTTGGGGAAGTGACTGGATTTCTAGAGGTTAAAGGTCATGGGAATTCAGTTCTGAACTACAGAGGAAGCTAACGGTGGGGCATAGTTGATTCAGAATGAATGTGTGGTTGATGGGAAAGAGTGGAGTCTTTTAGCAGATGTTTTGAGGATGTCTGTGAAGAGACAAGCATCCCTGCCCCAGGGAGGTTTTGGGCTGGTGGCAGGTAGCCTGCTTTCTTCTATTATTTTTGCTTATATAAAACTTAAGGCAGACATTTGCTTCTGGCAGGATGGAGTAAGGAGTTGACAAATCTCCCCCAAAAGCAACTCTAAAAGCTGAGGGGAAAATGGTCAAAACAACCATTTCAGTACTCTAGAATTCTACCAAACGCATTCTGTAAATTGTTTTATGCATTAAAACTGCTCAACACAGTGCAGTTTGGGTGGTTTTTTCCATTGTGGCTCCTTCCTCTGGCACTGTTGGTGCAGTAGTTCAACCAGGGCAGGGCAGCCCAGGAAAACAGCAAGCTTCATTGCAGCTGCTGGAGATGGCTAACAGGATTTGGAGCATGGTCAGTTTAAGTGGCTATCTCAGCAGCAAGCAAACCTAGGGGGCCAGCAGAGCCATTAGTAGGACCTGACAGCCTGTCTGGGGCAAGTAATGGACTGGTCTGTTGGGAATTTAACAAGATCTGGTTGATGAGATATCTACAGGGAGCTTGACAAACTATCTTAGGCAGACTGGAGCCTTTGCACGTGTGCAGAAGAGATCAGAAAAGACCCAAACCCTATCCACTTATCTCTAGGTTACTGAGCCTATGTATGCAAGAGGAGACACGAGCAAGCCCAGAGAGAAATAAAAGCCAGGACAGACTAGTAAAAGGCCTGATGTTTGAATGGCTTGACATGTTTTTGCACAACCTCTGATCAATCTTTTGCTGAATACTGAGCAGTACAGACATGGGGGGTGACCCCTAGAAAACCAGTCTTAATTATTAAAAAAAAAAATCTGAGCAGAGACATCCATGGCTGCACAACTGCGGGGAAGACAGACTTTACAGATTTAGCTCAGCTATAAAAAGTGGACAAAATGCATGGACCAGCTATCTGAGGGCTCTGAAAAGAGAGGCAGGAGGACTGGGGAGAAGACCAGAATCTGAGGTACCGCTGAAACGGTGGTGAGTTTACCATTTTTCTTCTTCCAGTGTTCTCCAGCCTGAATAAATGCAGGTTGAAACTGGAAGTGGGCACTGCACAGCAGAGAGAGATGCAGGAGAAGTCTCTTAGTTTTGGCTTGAGCCTAATGCTCAGAGAGTGTGGAAATCCCCCACTATTTTTATTTTCATTTTATTTTCTCTGGTCTCCTGTGTCCAGGCCCCTAAGCAATTTCACAGTGGCATCAGCAGTGGCCAAAGACCTCTGAAGAGCCAAAACCGAGGGAGGGGAAACTTCCTCTCCAGTAGGTGGAGCTGTGGTCCCAGGAGGGTGGGGCCTCCCTCGTTCCCTAGAGGAAAGAACTGGGTAAAGCGACCCCCCAAAATAATTTATGAACTCCAGGGGTCAGTAAACTTTTCCTGGAAAGAGCCAGGCAGTAAATATTCTAGACTTTGTATACCACACAGTCTCTGTCACAACTACCCAACTCTGCCATTATAGCAGGAAAGCAACCAATGCATGAACAAACGAGTGTGGCTGGTTTGAATAAAACTCTATTTACAAAAACAGGCAGTTGGTGGGTTTTGGGTCATGGGCTGTAGTTTGCTGGCCTCTGCCATAGAGGAAGGAAAACTTATGTGCACAGCAAAACCTGTCTGTCCACGAATGTTTATAGCAGCTCTATTCATAATTGCCCCAAACCGGAAACAGCCCAAATGTCCTTCAATGAGTGAATGTATAAACAAACTGTGATACATTCATACAAGGGAATATACAAACTATGCTGAGTATTGCTACTCAGGAATAAAAAAGAATGGACCATTGATACATGTATCAACATGAATGATTCTCCAAGTATTACACTGAGTGAAAGAAGCCAGACTCAAAGATTACATACTATAACCTGAGCAAATTTTCCTGGTGATTCCATTTATATGGCATTTTGGTAAAAACATAACTATAGGGACAGAGAACAGATCAGTGGTTGTCAGCAGTTGGGATGAGGGGGAGGTTTGATTATAAAGGAACAGCATGAGGGAGTTTTTTGGGTCTTGAAACTGTTCTGTATACCGATTTCAGTGGTGGTTACATGAATCGATATATATGTTAAAACCCACTGAACTATACACTAAAACAAACCATTTATGCAAATTTTAAATTAATATTCTTCCATGTGGAAATAAAAATAGATTCCAGAAAGACTAAAGTGCTGACTATAAAAATGTTAGAAGATAATATAGAACATTATTAAATAATCTCAAATCTTAGATATAAAATACATATACCATAAAGGGAATATTGACAAATATTACCACACTTAAGTTTAAAATTCTTGCACAATAAAAGATCATAAATAACACTGAAAGATAAGCAACTAAAGAATATTGAAGATTAATATCCAGAATAAAGAATTCCAGTCAATCAATAGGAAAAAATTTTTGAAAACCCAATAGAAAAATGGGTAAGTTATATGAATAGGCAATTTATAGAAAAAGACACACAAATGTCCAATAAGCTTAGGAAATTTATGCTGAACCTTAGAGAGATGCAATAGTATTTAGAGACATGCAAATTTAAACAAATATAACTTTTGGTTTTGCTTAATCTAAAGGTTGATAGTATCCAACAATGAAGACAGAGTGTGTAATTGGCAGGGTCATCCACTCATAAACATAAACTGGTTCTGGTTTTTTGGAGGATAGTTTGGAAGTTTTATTAAAATTAATACTGCCCCTTTGTCCTAGGAATTCTATTCCCAGAGATTCATTCTCCTAATAAAATATCCACATGTGTACTCATAGAATTATGTACCAGGGAATTTGCTGAGTGTTCCAGTGAAAAATGGAAGTTCACTGATAGCCTGAGATAAATATGTCTTAGAGAGATTTCCACATCATATCAATTGGAAGTCTCTTTAACCCATATTTATTTCAAGCTACATTTTTAATGGAAAAGCAATTTGCAGAAAAATAAGAATATTCCTATAAAAGGAAAAGCACGACTGAACTATATATTTTTCTATGTACAATGTATATGTAAATGCATAGAAAATAGTCTGGAGGGATATCCAGTAAACTGATCCATGGCAGTGACCTCTGGCATGGATTCTAGGATTGGAGTAGGTGGTCAAGTGTAGGAGAGTCATTCCTGATTGGAGCAGGTCAGAAAGCTGTAGGAGAGATTTCTTCAAACAGATGGAATGAATAACCTACTTTTATTATTTGAAAGAATGGACTCTAGCCAGACTATCTGGATTTAAATCTCACTGCCACCACTTACTTGCCTGTGCTTTGGGGTGATGTGAGATAATAGAAAATATGTGTTGGTCTCTGCCCCCAGGTCCTGGCACAGGGCTCCTGAAACCCTTGTAATTTCCTGGGTGATAGGAAGGTCTTTTGTTCTAATGAGGTGACTCTAGGTGGGCTCCTGGATAGGGACTGGTCACCAGAAATACCAAACCATGATTAAAAGCTTGGAATTTTCAGCCCTAACCCCCCATTCTCATGAGAAAAGAGAAGGGCTGGAAATGGAGTTAATGATCGATCATGTCTATGTGATAAAGCCGCCATAAAATCCCAAGGGGTTCAGAGAACTTCTTGGTTGGTGAACGCATGGAGATTTGGGGAGAGTGATGGGCCCTGAGAGGGCATGGAAGCTCTGTGACCTTCCCACATACCTTGTCCTACACATCTCTTCCAAATGCACATACAAAAGATGTTCATTTGTATCCTTTTATAATCAATTAGTAAACAGTAAGTAAACTGTTTCTCTGAGTTCTGTGAGTCACTCTAGCAAATTAATCGAATTCAAGGAGGTGGTTATGGGAATCTGTGATTTATAGCGGATGGGCCAGAAGCACATGTGACAACATGGGGATTTTGACTGGCATCTAAAGTGGGGCAGGGGGTGGGGGCAGTCTTGTGGGACTGAGCCCTTAACCTGTGGGATCCGACACTACCTTCAGGTAGATAGTATTAGAATTGGGTTAAATTGTAGAACACCCAGCTGGTGTTACAGAGGATTGTTTTGCGGGGGCGGGGGGGAAGCTCCACACATTTGGTGACCAGAGGTGTCAGAAGTGAAGTGTTCTGTGTGAGAATAAAGGATACACGTGGGAGGAAGAGGACGGGGTTTTTCCCTTCACAGAAGAGGGACGACTGGGTGGTTTTTCTGACACAGTCGGTACGTGGTAGAACTAAGTGTCAAATGAATCTGAAGGGTGAAGTGTTCTGCGTGAGAGAAAAGGGGACACACATGAGGGAGACTGTAGGTTTTACCTATATAGGTGACTTTACTTAAATTTTCTGTGCTTCAGTCTCCCCAAGTATCAAAATGGAGAAACTCAGGTTACCTTTCTCATCAGGTGATTGTGGGGTATGTGTGGAGTACCCAGAGCAGTGCTGGTTACTTAAGTTTTTGCTGTTATTATTATCACGTAATATGTGGAATATGCTGATAAAATTTACACAGCTGGAAAGGATTCTGAGTTCAATCACTGGTAAGCATACAGAAAACTAAGCCAGACAATTATTAGCTGTAGGAAAAACCAAAAGATGAGCAGGAAATAAAAATAATCAAACTACAACATGGCTCGGCTGTGAATAGTTTAATAGTCGAGATAATAAATACTGACCATAGATCTAAACAAATGACACAACCAATTTAGGAGTGTGGAACTTGGGAAGTGAGTTGCATGAAAGATGGCTAGATCCTTATCTTCCATGGTGGAAAGACAAAAGATAATGCCTGCAAGAGAAAGAACTAGCAATATAGGTGTGTAATTTAGAGATGGGGAGGTAATGCCAAAGAATCAATAAATGAATTCAAAGTAGTCTCCCCTTTGAGGAGCTGGAGAAGGGCGGAGGAGTCAAGGAAATGCTTCTCTTTTTTTTCCTGGTAACCGGCCTTGTAGAAATTTTTACTAAACGCAAGTGTAACTTTGATATAACGTATCACTAATTTCTGTAAATCTGTAGCTGATTTAATTTCATTTTTTGCTAAGTCTTCTAGTTAGATCAAAGACAAATTTACCGTTTGAACTTGTCCTGGTGTTGATATTCTACCCTCTCCATATTTTCCCGATCCTAAATTTTATTGTTATTTTGGCCATTCTGCTATACAGAATCTTAGAAAAATCCTAAAATTCAAACAAACGAACAAAGGCAATAATAAATCGATGAAGAAGTGATAAATCACAGGAACTTGTTCATTTCTGTCCATGTCATGTGACACCAGCCACATGGTGCTCACGCAGCAGGAGGATGGTGATCTGTCTCAGGGGCAGTGATTCTGGAATCTGCTGCTTCTGTGAAACCATCTGCCCCTGCCCTGAGGCCCTGGTGACAGGTTAGGGCCATCTCCTCACTGAATTCCTGCCCCTAGAGCCCTCTCCCTCCTCACCTCACACACGCTGTCATATCCCTCTGCAGCCAGTGCTGGGGACCACTGGGGAGACCTCCAGTTGTCTGGCATCTTCCTGATGGGCTGCAGTCCCCAGCCTCTCTTGCCGACAGCTTCGTTCTTCCTGGGAGCCTGAGGCCAGGCAGGCTTGTGGACTCAACCAGAGCTTCTGGGGCCAGAAGGAAGATCCTGCAGCCTTCACTACAGGGTCTGGCCCAGGGGCTCCACAGAGACTCTGAGAAACCTGGAAGGACAGTGTCCATGTGGTCAGTCATTCAGCATTCACCCCACAAAATTTAACCATGTACTGGATAGCAGATGGTGTCAAGGAATTACTAACTTTGTTAGGTGTCATAATGGGTTTGTGGTTATGCTAAAGCAAATAATATTTACCTATTAAAGATATATACTAAAGTATTTATGGGTGAAATAATAATGTCTGGGATTTTCCTTAAAAATACTTTAGCAAGGGCAAGGTGTATTGGTGTCTGCAACTCACGTTGCAGTGCCTCAATAGAGAAGATGGATGGGCCTGGGGCTTGGACCTCAGAAGGAGCAAGCAGCTGAGAGCTAGAGCTTTCAAAGCCAAGTTTGGGGCATCTCCCCAAATGTATACCCCACTCAGCCTTCATCAAATTTGAGAAACTAAGTGCACCTGTGGTTTGCTTGTCCCTGGCCCTGATGCCATGTGCCAAGGGCAGGCTTCTGGGGTGGTGGTGATGGTCACAGTCCATCTCATTCCCCAACAGTCTTCCCTGTGGGTACCAAAAGGTAGTATTAGATCTGTACTCCCTAACCGGAGTGGAGGCCAGTGTAACCACTGGCAGGATCCAGAGTCCACATGTTGCTCTGGAAAGTGGGCAGCTGGGGCAGGTGGGTGAGTAGTGCCGGGCTCTGCCTTTTACTGCCTCAGACTTTGGGCCTGTCCCTTTTCTTTGGCCTCCTTGGTCTCCTCGGGCAAAATAGAGGTGGTGAAAGCAGATGAGTTCTGGAGCATTCCCCACTCCCAAACTTGGGCAGCTTTTCTAGGCTTCCAGCAGATCCCAGATGAAGCCCAACAAAGGAGGAGTGATGAATCCTTTTTAAAGAAAGTGCATCTCAACCCACCTGCAAGTGTGGCCCCTTCAGAGCAGATGCATCAAGAGGCCAGCTGGCGTCCTGCAAGGGTGCTATTTCTTCACGCTCCTTCCAGATAGATCTTTGGGGGCAGGTTCAGAGTGGATGAAAATGAGCCTGTGCCTTCCTTGTCCCAGGTTGTGAACGACCCACCTCATTTACACACCCTGCATCCCCCTGACTGAGCAGGACCTTTGGCAGAATCAGGTAGATGTGGTGTCAGCAAGGACAGTCAGAGCACCTGTTGGCCCCCCAGCTTTGCCACCTAGTTGTTCTCTGGATTCTGGCTGGGCTGGAGCGCAGGAATTTCAGGTTGTGCTCTGGTTAGGAGAGACATGTTGAGCCCTAACACTAGGACTGCAAAGAGGAGTAAGATGTGCCCTGAGCCCCAGCGAAACTTGTGGACTAGTGAGAGAGATGATCAAGGCGACAGGACAGTGCTGTGATGGGAGCACAGTTGCAGGTTTCACCCAGCCCTCGGGGATGGGAGGCTCCTGGAGAAGAGGGAGCAAGGAGCTGGGGTCTGTGGGGCAGGCCTTCCCCTCCACTCACCCCACTGAGGACCTTATCAGGAGCAGCCCACCCGCCACTGGGCAGGCTCAGGAAGGGTGGCTCAGTGAGGCTGTGCCTGGGGGTGCACAGGCGCTCTCCCATGTCACCATCAAAACCTGCCATCTGGTGATGTCTGATGCTGGCAGGTGTGGGTCTGAAGGCCACACCTGGGTGTGGGAATGCGAAGTTCAGGACTTGTGGCTTGGAGGCCCCATGATCTGGCTTCTTGGCTCCTTCCACCTGCTCTTCCTACCGCCTTCCTGTTGTCCTCTCACTGGTCGGGGCGCCTCCATCCTGAGCAGAGGGTGGGGTCTGTTACCAGGCTCTCCATGTGGTTCTGGTACTCAACCCAGGGCAGCGACTGCGAGCCTCACCCTCACAGGACCCTGTGAGCAGAATAGAGCTGGGCCCAGGGGATCAGTGCACACAGCAGGGCTTGGGTTCGAATCCTGGCTCTGCCACTTGGCCACTGTGTGAGCTCCTCGCTGTGCTGATGTCTCTGGGTCTATTTCCCCATGTGTAAGATGACATAACACACCTACCTATTGGGGCTGCCCCGAGGATGAAATGAGCCAACCCCCTTAGCACTTGGCATTCCCGGGTGTGCCTTCAGTGTGTGTTTGCTGCTGCCGCTGTCTGCTGAGACATCTGACTCGGGTCTCTTCTCCCATTCCCAATGACATGGGGTCTTTTACAGCTTACATCTACAATTTGTAATGTTTACAAATATTAAAATCCCATCCACTCTCAAAAGAAAAAGATGGATTGGTGGATAGAGGGATGGAGAGATGTTAACTAATATAACAAAATGTTATACAGTTAAAGCAAGCTATTGAAAAGTAAATATAACAAAATGTTAATTGTAGAATCTAGACAGTAAGTACATGGGTATTCATTGTACACTTCTTTGAACTTTTCTGGATGTTTGAAATTTTTCATAATAAAATGTTGGGGGAAAAACTCTAACAAACAAGAGTTCACAGAATATATGAAACAAAAATGGCAAATTGATGATAATTGTTAGAGCTGTGTAACAGTCCATAGGTGCTCATTATGCCATTCTGCCTTATTTTGTGTATGTTTGATACTTTCCAAATTACCAGGATTTTACAAAATTTTACTGGGATGAAACTTGAGGACATTATGCTAAGTGAAATAACCCAGTCAAAAAGAAAAATACTGTGTGATTCCACTTATATGAGATACCTAAAGTAGTCAAATTCATAGAGACAGACAGTAGAAAGGTGGTTGCCAGGGGTTGGGAGGGGGTGGAGTTGAGGCATTGGTGTTTAATGGGTACAGAGTTTTAGTTTTGCAAGATGAAAAAGTTCTGGAGATTGGTTGCACAATGATGTGAAAATACTTAACACTACTGAACTGTACATTTACAAATGGTTAAGATGGTAAATGTTCTGTGTATTTTACCACAATTAAATTAAAAATATGTTTTTGATTTACTGGGCAACTATATTGTGGGGGCACTTGATCTAGGTCTAGAATTGAAATTTATTAATTTTACTCTAGATAAAATATGCAAAACTCAGTGAATATCGATTCTACGTTTTAGTCAGTGTGCAATCCTGGAAATACCATTGAAATTCTGAGTAAAATTAATAAATTTCAATTCCAGTTCTTCCTCTTTTTATGTGTGAGAATAGAAAGAAGTTATTTCATTTTCACTTACCTTACCTTAAAGATAAGTGTGAAAATTCTTCTCGATAAATCAAAGATATTTTTAGACAAAGACTACAGAGAATTTACCATCAATGTTCTGGACTTGAGGAAAATATTCAACAAAATTCTCTAACCTTAGAATAGAAATCTCAGAATAGGAGGAAAACAGTATCAAGCAATGACTTTTGCAACATAAGCATAAAATGGAAGATGACTGGGCATTCAGGATAAATATTCCCTACTATAAGGGAAAAACCAATAATAGTCCAGGGCTTGCATATTTTTTAAAGTAAAATAAAATATAGATACAAAAGGCCATAGACACAAAAGTATAGCTTAATGGGTTACAAGGCAAACACCCTTGTAACTGCTACTGAATTCAAGAACTTTGTCACTCATCCCAGAAGCCCCAACCAATTTCAACCCACCAACCATTACCCTGACTTTATAACAATTACTTTCTTGCATTTGTTTATCATTATATCACACAAGTACACATCCTAAACATCGTAGTTTAGTCTTGCCTGTTAAAAAAATTGTTAGGTTTTTAAAAATATTTATTTATTTTGGCTGCACCGGGTCTTAGTTGCGACATGTGGGCTTCTTAGTTGTGGCATGCATGTGGATCTAGTTCCCCGACCAGGGATCAAACCCGGACCCCCTGCATTGGGAGCATGGAGTCACACCCACTGGACCACCAGGGAAGTCCCAAATTGTTAGGTTTTTAAAATCTCTTTTACTCTCAAGTTTTTCACTCAAGTCTGGATTTTCCACAGTCTAGATTTGAGTAGTTGCACACGTGTGGTGCAGTGTATAGAAAACCTACATTACTCTTCCTACATATGTCTCCTGTACTCTCACACTACTGCCACACTCACACTTCTGACCCCAGATATGTGGGGTTTTTTTCCCACACCAAGCAATTCTCTGCAACACCAGCCAGATGTCCTACAATTTAAATCAATTCTGACACTATCTACCTGGAGATACTGTCAGATCCCACAGGTTAAGAGCTCAGGCCCAGGAGACTTCAGATGCCAGTCGCAAGTCCAAGCTTCTGTGCTTCTGACCAACCAGCTATGGATTGGAGGTTCCCATGACCCCCTCCTCGGATTCGATTAATTTGCTAGAGCAGCTCACAGGAAACCAGTTTACTCACTGCTTACCAGTTTATTTTAAAAGGATATGATAAAAGATACAGATGAACAGCCAGATGGAAGAGATGTGTAGGGCAAGGTATGTGTCAAGGGGCGCTTCCCTGCCCTCTCCCAGCACCTACACATGTTCACCAGCCTGGAAGCTCTCTGAACCCCATACTTTTGGGATTTTTATGGAGGCTTCATAACATAAGCATGATTAATCATTAACTCCATTTCCAGTCCCTTTCCCCTCTCTGGGTAATGCAGGGTAGGGCTGAAAATTCCAAGCTTCTAATCATGACTTGGTCTTTCTGGTGACCAGCTCCCAGCCGAGAGCCTAATTAGAGTCACCTTATTAGAACAAAAGATACTGCTGTCACCGAGGAAATTCCAAAGGATTTAGGAGCCCTGTGTCAGGAACCAGGGTCAAAGACCAAATATTAGAACATAAGATGCTCCTAGTGCTTTTATCACATAGGAAATTACAAGGGTTTTTGGAACTCTGTGCCAGGAACTGGGGACAGAGACCAATATATTTTTTTTCTGTTATTTCACATGTAGTTCAGCATATTTCTCTGTATTCTGTTTCCTGCAAACTGACAGCTGAATGCAGAGGCCAGTCTGGTTCGAGTTTGATCTCTTTAGCAAGACTTCAGGTAGCGGCGTGTCCTCTCATCAGGGGCACATAATGTCTGGTTGTCATTCTTTTTGTGATGTTAGCAGCTGAGATGCTCAAAGCCTAGATCCATTCGATGGTGGTTGCAAAATGGTGATATTCAAATTATAACAATTCTTTTTCATTTATTAGTTGCAATACATTTTATAGAGATGCTTTCACTCACCTGTCATTTGGTTACTGATGCTACAGTTCATATAGGAAAGGCAGGACAAATGCTTTATTCTTTTCCTTTTATTTACCAGTTTTCAAGAAAATGACTTGGTTTCCTATCATCCTCGAAAAGTTACTACTTTATTAAAGATCATTCTGTCCCATTTGTTTATTTTTGTTTTTATTTCCCTTATTCTTGGAGGTGGGACAAAGAATTAATCTCCAAAATATACAAGCAGCTCATGCAGCTCTATATCACAAAAACAAACAACCCAATCCAAAAATGGGCAGAAAATCAAAATAGACATTTCTCCAAAGAAGACATACAGATGGGCAACAAACACATGAAAGGATGCTCAACATCACTAATCATAAGAGAAATGCAAAGCAAAACTACAATGAGGTTTCAACTCACACCAGTCAGAATGGCCATCAACAAAAAATCTACAAACAATAAATGCTGGAGAGGGTGTGGAGAAAAGGGAACCCTCCTGCACTGTTGGTGGGAATGTAAATGGATACAGCCACTATGGAGAACAGTATGGAGGTTCCTTAAAAAACTACAAATAGAACTACCATATGACCTAAGAGTCCCACTGCTGGGCATATACCCTGAGAAAGCCATAATTCAAAAAGTCATGTACCACAATGTTCATTGCAGCTCTATTTACAATAGCCAGGACATGGAAGCAACCTAAGTGTCCATCGACAGATGAGTGGATAAAGAAGATGTGGCACATATATACAATGGAATATTACTCAGCCATAAAAAGAAACGAAATTGAGTTATTTGTAGTGAGGTGCATGGACCTAGAGTCTGTCACACAGAGTGGAGTAAGTCAGAAAGAGAAAAATATCACATATTAACACATATATGTGGAATCTAGAAAAATGGTACAGATGAACCGATTTGCAAGGCAGAAATAGAGACACAGATGTAGAGAACAAACGTATTGACACCAAGGGGGGAAAGTGATGGGGTAGGGGTGGTGGTGTGATGAATTGGGAGATTGGGATTGACATATATACACTAATATGTATAAAATAGATAACAAATAAGAACCTGATGTATAAAAATAAAATTAAAAAAAGATGTGACACATGTATACAATGGAATATTACTCAGCCATAAAAGGGAATGAAATTAAGTTATTTGTAGTGAGGTGGATGGACCTAGAATCTGTCATACAGAGTGAAATAAGTCAGAAGGAGAAAAACAAATACCGTATGTTAACGCATATATATGAAATTTTAAAAAGCGGTACTGGGCTTCCCTGGTGGTGCAGTGGTTGAGAGTCCGCCTGCCAATGCAGGGGACGCAGGTTCGTGCCCTGGTCCGGGAGGATCCCACATGCCGTGGAGCGGCTGGGCCCATGAGCCATGGCCGCTGAGCCTGTGCGTCCAGAGCCTGTGCTCCGCAGCGGGAGAGGCCACAGCAGTAAGAGGCCCGCGTACTGCAAAAAAAAAAAAAAAAAAAAAAAAAGCGGTACTGATGAACCTAGTGGCAGGGCAGGAATAAAGACACAGACTCAGAGAATGGACTTGAGAGCACGGGGGGCGGGGAAGGGGAAGCTGGGATGAAGTGAGAGAGCATCACTGACATATATACACTACCAAATGTAAAATAGATGGCTAGTGGGAAGCTGCTGCATAGCACAGGGAGATCAGCTCGGTGCTTTGTGTCCACCTAGAGTGGTGGGATAGGGAGGGTGAGAGGGAGGGAGACGCAAGAGGGAAGAGATATGGGAACATATGTATATGTATAACTGATTCACTTTGTTATAACGCAGAAACTAACACACCATTGTAGAGCAATTATACTCCAATAAAGATGTAAAAAAAAAAAGATCATTCTGAATTCACCAATTTAAACAGATTAGATGGGTTTCAGTCAAATTGCAATTATTATCTTCTCAAAGCTCAAATTGTCTCGTCTATGGCCAGTGGGAGACTCCTGAAGCTGGCTCCCGGGCCTTTGACCATGACCCTAGTAGGCCTTGAACACGTCCTCTCCACCTGTTATGATGACAAGATTCCAGGGTCATCTCGTACATTTCCAGTCGCAGCTGTTTTTCCAAGAAATGCTGGTTTCTTTTCATGAGAAATGTTTCAAGGCCACAATCTGGGTGCCAGGGTTGCTCATTACTACTGAGTTGGTCACTGTTTCTAGGCCTCTTCAGCAGACAGATGCTAAAAAAGGGCACACACACGTACACACACACACACACACACACACATTTTTTTAAAAATAAACCATCTTGTGAGATCATACTGATATTTGCAATTCAAATTCAGGAATACAGGTTGGTTTCTTGGTTTTTTGTTTGTTTTTACTTAACCTCTTCTATTGTATCTGTCTCTCCTTTCTTCCACACCAAAAATATAGGTTCTCGGGCTTTCCTGGTGGCGCAGTGGTTGAGAGTCTGCCTGCCGATGCAGGGGACACAGGTTCCTGCTCCGGTCCGGGAAGATCCCACCGGCTGGGCCCATGAGCCATGGCCGCTGAGCCTGCACGTCCGGAGCCTGTGCTCCGCAACAGGAGAGGCCACAACAGTGAGAGGCCCACGTACCGCAAAAAAAAAAAAAAAAAGGTTCTCAAAGATAAAGAGGATGATAGAATCAGAATATCTCATAGTTATTCATGTACTCTATCCCACTGTGTTCCCAGGATCACCTCACATTTCATGACTTGCTAGAAGGACTGACAGGGTTGAGCATATAATTGTATTCACAGTTAAGTTTTATTACAGCAAAAGGATATGTGACAGAATAAATGGGCAAGGGGAAAAGACACAGACAGAGTCTGAAGGATGCCATGCACAGGCTTCCTTATGCTGTCTCCCTCCCTCTGTGGATCGCATAGAGCTCGCTGTTCCCTAGCAACAAAAACACAGCGACACATGTGTGATGTTTCTGCCCAGGAGGCCATTAGAGACTCAGTGCCCAAGGTTTTTACTGGGGGCTGTCGCTAGGCACTCTCTGCCTAGCATGCATCAAAATGCCAGACTCTTAGAAAGAAAGCAGATGATGTAAACCGTGCTGTTTGCATAACAGACTGGGCAAGTGAGCCATCCTTATCAGTTCAGGAACAGTGGGAATGCTCCCCAAATGCAAGTTTCCAGCCAAGGGCCAACTTTGCAAGCAGGCCTTTCAAAGGATAGCAGTTTCAGGCCTGCTCTGTTAACCCCTTTCTGGCTAGTGCACCCTTTGGCCCTTGACCAAGACAACTTCACAGCAAAATTATCAGTAGGACCTCAGGCAGCAGGATAAGATCAACCTGTGGTATAGCCTCAGTTATACCTTCTAGAGGTCTTAGATTTCACCAGTTAAAATAAATCCCATTAACCAAAAAGATCTATCTTAGAAAGCCAAGTGGCTTCCTTAAATCTCTCTCTCTCCTTTTTTTTTTTTTTTTTGGCTGCGCTGGGTCTTCATTGCTGTGTATGGGCTTTCTCTAGTTGTGGCGAGCAGGGGCTACTCTTCGTTGCAGTGTGTGGGCTTCTCATTGAAGTGGCTTCTCTTGTTGCAGAGCAAGGGGTCTAGGCGCGTGAGCTTCAGTAGTTGAAGCATGCGGTCCCTAGAGCGTGCAGGCTTCAGTAGTTGCGGTGCACGGGCTTAGTAGTTGTGGCTCGTGGCTCTAGAGCGCGGGCTCAGTAGTTGTGGCGCACGGGGCTTAGTTGCTCCGCGGCATGTGGGATCTTCCCAGACCAGGGATCAAACCCATGTCCCCTGCATTGGCAGGCAGATTCTTAACCACTGCGCCACCAGGGAAGTCCTTAAATTTTTATATGAACTTTTTCTGGCCTGGCTCATGGCAATGATTCAGGCACAGCACACTGTGCTTAATAAGCTGAAGCTGACCTGAAAGTTTTCCAGGCTGAGGTTGTGTAGGGATATTCAGGGCTCTCACGCAGGAACTGCAGTCCCAGAGGGCACACGTCGCACCGCTGGAAACAAAGAGCTCACAATTGTTAGGTCACTCCGAACAGGATATACATCAGGCAGGCAGTGCAGCTCCCCAGGGTCCCAATGGGGCCTCCCACCCAGGGACCTTCCATCTAGAACTCCCTGTCCAATATGAATAATTCATTTGAGGTCTTGGTCTCAGGACAGACATTAGTAAGACAGAACGAGCTAACAGGGTCCCCGGTGTGGACTCCCAACTTGGAGCCTCCCGCCCAGTCCAATCCAGATAATCCAGTTTAGTCCTTGGTTAGAGGGACTGCCTGAAGGCAGCTGGTTTCCATCATTTGGCCTATCCTGTTCATCCCTCTTGTGAACTACAGCTGGAGGTGCCCAGTGGGTAAAGTGCAGGAGCTGGGGCCACCCCTGCGGTCCCATAGTCTGAGCTCTGTCAGGTGTAAAGAGGAGACTCAGCAGACAGTTTGCATTCAAAGTGCTCACAGCAGCTTGGAAAGGAAACACCGTGGGGCATCTTTCTTCAGGAAGAAGGGAAAGCTTCCAGGAGCAGTTCAGAAAAACAAAACTCATTAATGCCCTCTCTACTCCCAGGCTTTTTCTATATTTCTCCACGGTTGTGACATCAGTGTGTCTCATTCAGTAATCATAATCTGACATTTCCCAATCACTCTCCTCCAGACCTTTTGTCTGGAAGGGCTCTATGCAAGAAGAAAACCCATTTTCCCAGGAAAACATTTTTATACAATTTAACCAGAAAGACACATCACTTTCAGGAATCCCTCAGGAAGAATCCTTAACTTTCCATTGTTTTTCAAAATGGGTTCGGGTAACCTCCCACTCCTTTAACCTTGAACATTTCCCCAGTGAGTAACCTAGATAAAAAGCAATCCCTTGCCAGGAACAGCTGCATTTAATAATCAAATGCCTTCTCAAGTGTGTGTAGCAAGAGAGAGATGAAGGAAGTAGAGTCAGGCTATCAGTTCATTGGTACAAACTGCAAATCTTTTGGAAGGTGGAATACAGCAACTCAACAGCAGTGAGACATCGCCAAGCAGGGGCGCGAGTCCCATCTGTGAGGAGTTGGGGGGAGGGGTCACACTCCCTGTGCTGTCCTTGCAGCTTTCAACAGTAACCACAAGTTAGCCCCACAATTATTCTCTGTACCAGAGATATGGAGCCCATGGGCAGCTCAGTTTCAGAGAACAAGCCCTTTCCCGTCAGCATTTGTATCATGATCAAATATCATATTCACTCAGCATCCATGATATTTTAGTAGACACCCACGGAGGCTGTCTGAAATAGACAACCATTCCAGAATATGAGTTCTGTTCTTCGAGATGCGCTTTCAGTTCAGCACAGCACACAGTGAGGCTGAAACAGCTGCACAAGACAGTTTCAGGTTTCAGCTTAGAGTCAGGCCCGGGGAATTAGGATCTGTGAACCCAGGACTTTTTAGAAGCCAGCGGCTTTTCTTCAGTAGCAGCAAAGACGAGACGAGGAAGGGCCAGACAACTGTGTTCTCAATCTAAGTGACAAGCAAGTCTTTCTTAAAAGCCCCCCCCCACACACACACCTTTTTTTTAGTAGAAGTGGTTAGGATGAACATCATTATCATTTTTTAAAATTTTAAATTGAAGTATAGTAGATGTACAATATTATATGTTACACTTGTACAGTATAGCAATTGACAATTTTTAAAGGTTATACTCCATTTATAGTTATTATAAAATATTGGCTATATTCCCTGTGTTGTATAGTATATCCTTGTAGCTTATTTATAACTAATAGTTTTTATCTCTTATTCCCCTACCTCTGTACTGCCCCTCCTCCTTCCCTCTCCCCACTGGTAACCATTAATTTGTTCTCTATACCTGTGAGTCTTAAAAGCCCTTTTTAAAACTTGAAGTATAGTTGATTTACAATATTGTGTTAGTTTCAGGTGTACAGCAAAGTGATTCAGTTATATATATATACATATTTCTCAGATTATTTTCCATTAGAGGTTATTACAATTTATTGAATATAGTTCCCTGTGCTATACAGTAGGACCTATTGTTTATTTATTTTATATATAGTAGTATGTACCTGTTAATCCCAAACTCCTAATTTATCCCTCCCCCACCCCTTTTCCCCTTTGGTAACCATAAGTTGGTTTTCTATGTCTGTGAGTCTGTTTCTGTTTTATATATAGATTCATTCCTATTATTTCTAAAAGCCCTTTTTATCTTGTCACTTTTAGAGTCCAGACAGACTCACTCAGAAATATGTACACTGGGCTGGAAAACCAGCGACCTCTAGAGGCCAGACAGTTCATTTCCACAAGAGTACACTAGCAAACTAAAAGCTGGATTTCAAATCTCCAAAAGTACGTTTCTATCTGGAGATTGCATCTATTTTCATGTTGTCTCCCTTTTCCCAGAGGCTCCAATAGGTAAAAATCATTCATTACTGGGTCTTTTTCTCTTTTCAATAGTCAAAGAGTTTAAATTGCAATCGCAAAAAGCAAGGGAACTATGATCCACTAACATTTTTTGTTTTTCCTTTGCAGCTTTCCCTGTCAGGATGATCTGTCTAGCACTGATGAACTGAAGCATATAACATTTTATATTAACTTTTATCATATGCCTGGATACGATAGCCATAAATACAAAGTGTTTTAAAAATTCCCCTCTTGGACTTGGAACGTATTATGCTTAGTGAAATAAGTCAGACAAAAAAAGACAAATGCTATATATTATCACTTATATGTGGAATCTAAAGAATAAAACAAACGTGAATAGAACAAAAAAGAAGCAGATGCACAGATATGAAGAAGAAACTCGATTACCAGTGGGGAGAAGGAAGGGGGGGAGGGGCAAGATAGGGGTAGGGGATTAAGAGGCACAAATTACTATGTATAAAATAAATAAGCTACAAGGATTTATTGTACAGCACAGGAAATATAGCCAATATCTTATAGTAACTTTAAATGGAGAATAATCTATAAAAATTTTGAATCACTATGTTGTACCCCTGAAACTAATACTGTAAATCAACTATACCTCAATTTTTTTAAAAGTGGGAAAAGGAAATGATCAGACCACACACACATAAAAACCCCCTTTTCCTTCAAACTGTAAAATCAGCATTTATGGGGTTAACATTACAGCTGCCTAGAGAGCCAGGCTGCAACTTAAGGAGGGGCTGCAGTGGAGCTGAGGCAGATGCTAAGCTGAAGAAAAACTAGAGTATCTTATTATTGTTTCTTTCACTCAGTTATTTTTTTTCTCCTGGTTTATCTAAAGCCTTGCTTCAGCCCTGGGACCTGATTTAGCTATTTTCCTTCCACTTTAAGGAGAGAGCAACACAAACTTTTTTTTTTTTTTTTTTTTTTTTTTTTTTTTTGCGGTACGCGGGCCTCTCACTGTTGTGGCCTCTCCCATTGCGGAGCACAGGCTCCGGACGCGCAGGCTCCGGACGCGCAGGCTCAGCGGCCATGGCTCACGGGCCCAGCCGCTCCGCGTCACGTGGGATCTTCCTGGACCGGGGCATGAACCCGCGTCCCCTGCATCGGCAGGCGGACTCTCAACCACTGCGCCACCAGAGAAGCCCACAACACAAACTTTTAACATTTTTGGTACGCCCAAGGCCCGCCTTCAGGAATTTGGGGACACTTCCCCTCCTACCTGAAGGAGACAGCAACTACAAACTGATTTTTTATTGTCTTTAGCTCATACAAAGCTCATTTGGGCAGAATATTAGGGCCATTTCGCCTCCCACTTGGAGGAGAGAACAAAAACCAAAGCCATCAGCTGAGCTGCTCTTTTTCCTCCTTTTAACCAGCGTAGCCAAGAACAGCCAGGGGGATGGAGCAAGCCAACTCCTATGGCTGGATTTATCATTCTTCAAATTCCAGAGGGAATTTGCCTCTCACAAGAGATGGCAGCTCAGTTGCTGCAGGTAACCCCATAGCCATCCAGTCACCAGGATTTTGTCACCCCCCCATCCCTTTTTCTTTCTTCTTCCTAAGGAATGCTGTAGCCATATTTCAGTGAGTCAGCATTGTTCTAATTGAGTCCCACTACTGCCACCACATCCAATGATTCGCTGCAAGAACTCATAGGACTGGGGATATAGTTGTATTTGCAGCTAAGGTTTACAACAGCAAATAGATATGTGGTAGAATCAGCAAAGGAAAAAGACACAGGAAGATGCCATGCACAGGTTTCCTTATGCTGTCTCTCTCCCACAAGGGGTCATGCCGATCTTGCTCTTCCCTCAGCAACAAAAACAAGCAATACGTGCGTGCGTGATGGTTCCGCCCAGAGAAGCCAATTAGAGACTCACCGCCCAATATCTTTACTGGGACTTAGTCACCAGGCACCCTCAGCTGAGTATTTACCAAAATTCCAGATCCCCAGAAGGAAAGCTGATGTTTGACACAAACCACACTGTACAAACAGTCTAGGCATAGTGAGCCACACTTTTCAGTTAGGGAATAGTGGAAACTTTCCTGAAATCCAAGTTCCCAGACTCCAGCTAAGGGCAAACCTTGTGAGCAGGTCTTTCGAGGGAGAGCAGTCTCAAGTCTGTGATGTTAACCCCTTTCTGGGCACACAGGCATTATTCAGTCTCAGAATAACAAGACTAATACCACCACCACTGATATAATTACCAAGAATAGTTTATTTAATTAAAAAATTTTTATTGGAGTATAGTTGCTTTACAATGTTGTGTTAGTTTCTACTGTACAGCAAAGTGAATCAGCTATACATATACATATATCCCTTCTTTTTTGGATTTCCTTCCATTTAGGTCACCACAGAGCATTGAGTAGAGTTTCCTGTGCTATACAGTAGGTTCTCATTAGTTACCTATTTTATACATAGTGTACCTGTCAATCCCAATCTCCCCGTTCATCCCACCCCCTTTACCCCCCAAGAATAGTTTAAAAACATGAATATATTCTCACTATTCTCTCCCAATTTTTTCATGGTTGTACTATATCTACATTACCTGAGCCATTACATTTTTAAAATTATTTATTTATTTATTTTTGGCTGAATTGGGTTTTGTTTCTGCACCCGGGCTTTCTCTAGTCGTGGCAAGCGGGGGCTACTCTTCGTTGCGGTGCGCGGGCTTCTCATTGCAGTGGCTTCTCTTGTTGCAGAGCATGGGCTCTAGGCACACCGGCTTCAGTAGTTGTGGCGTGTGGGCTCAGTAGCTGTGGCGCATGGACTTAGTTGCTCTGCGGCATGTGGGATCTTCCTGGAATAGGGATTGAACCCGCGTCCCCTGCATTGGCAGGTGGATTCCCAACCACTGCACCACCAGGGAAGTCCAGCCATTGCATTCTAAACTCTCCCTTTGAACTGTTACTTGGTCTTAATTCTTTGTTTTTTTAATATTTATTTATTTAGCTGCGTTCGTCTTCGTTGGGGACGTGGGATCTTTCCTTGCGGTGCACGGGATCTTGCAGCGTGCAGGCTTCTCTCTAGTTGTGGCATGCGGGTTTTTTCTCTCTCTAGTTGTGGTGCGTGGCACGTGGGCTCCAGGGCACATGGGCTCAGTAGTTTTCGGCACATGGGCTCTCTTGTTGGGGCACTCGAGCTCACAGCTGTGGCTCGAGCTGTGGCATGTGGGCTTAGTTGCCCCGTGGCATATGGGATCTTAGTTCCCCAATCCCCAGTATTGCAAGGCAGATTCTTTACCACTGGACCACCAGGGAGGTCCCTTATTTGGTCTTAATTCTTAGTTCAGTGTTTACCGCCTGTCCTTACATCAAAGACTCTAATCATTTTGGTTTTCTGAAGTTTGTTCTTTAATAGATTTCTTGGGAAGAACATATGAGGACAATATTCCTTGAGTTCTCGCATGTCGATAACATTTTGTCCATGTACTTTATGGTTGAAAGACAGTTTTTCTTGGTAAAAATTCTTGGCTCACATTTTCTTTTTTTTTTTTTTAATTAATTAATTTATTTTTGGCTACATTGGGTGTTCGTTGCTGCATGCAGGCTTTCTCTAGCTGTGGCGAGCCAGGGCTACTCTTTGTTGTGGTGTGCGGGCTTCTCGTTGCAGTGGCTTCTCTTGTTGCAGAGCATGGGCTCTAGATGCGCGACCTTCAGTAGTTGTGGCATGCAGGCTCAGTAGTTGTGGCTCGCAGGCTCAGTAGTTGTGGCTCGCAGGTTCTAGAGCGCAGGCTCGGTAGTTGTGGCGCACGAGCTGAGATGCTCCACTGCATGTGGGATCCTCCCGGACTAGGGCTTGAACCGTGTCCCCTGCATTGGCAGGCAGATTCTTAACCACTGTGCCACCAGGGAAGCCCCTTGGCTCACATTTTCTTTCCTTGTTCTATGTTAAATGTTACTCCACTTTATTCTGGCAGGAAGGGTTGCTATCAAAATCTGATGACTATTTAATTTTCTTTCCCTCATAAGTCACTTGCTCTTTTTGTCTAGATGCTCCAAAGATCTTTATCTTTAAAGTCAAATAATTTATGAGAATATGACTTAGTGGTGGTAGTTCTGGGTGGATATTCTCAGGTACACGGTATACTCTTGCAAATAATTTTTTCTGTACCTCCCACCCCCCAGAGACACCAACTACGTATATATTAGGCAGCTTGATTTTATCCCACAGCTGATACTCTGTTCATTTTTCAGTCTTTTTTCCTTCTACATTTCAGTTTGGATAGTTTCTATCACTATGCCTTCAGATTCACTAATCTTTTCTTCTGCAATGTCTAATCTGATGCTACTTCTAGCCATTCATTTTTCATTTCAGATACTGTAGTTTTTCATCTCCAGAAGTTTTATTTGGACCTTTAAAAAAACTTCCATAAAAGCAGTAAGAATGAGCATTCCTGCCTCCTTACCAGCTTGAGGAGGAAAGCATTCACCATTTAGTATCACGTTATGGATAGATTTTTCTGTGGATGCCCATTAGCAAGTTGAGTGAGTTTTCATCATTTTTAGTTTACTGGGTGTTTTTGTATCATAAATGTGTGATTTTGTAAAGTCTTTTTTAATATATCTTTTGATATGACCATGGTTTTCATTCTTTATTCTGTTAATATGGTGAATTATATTATATTAATTGGACTTTGGATGTGTAACTGACCTTGCATTCTTAGAATAAATCCCACCAGACCATGATTAAAAAAAGAAAAAAAGCTTCCATGTCTCTACTTAATATGCATAATCTAGGATTTTGAACATTGGAATAGAGTTATAATGACTGTTTTAATGTTCTTCACTACTGATTCATAATCTGTGTCATTTCTGTGTCAATTTGATTTATTTTTCTCCAAATCATGTGTCCTATGTTTGCCTGGTTCACTGCATGCCTTGTTATTTTATTAAATAATTTGTATTTATTTATTTATTTACTTTTGGCCATGTGGCATGCAGGATTTTAGCTCCCAAGCCAGGGATCGAACCTGTGCCCCTTACAGTGGGAGTGTGGAGCCCTAACCACTGGACAACCAGACAATTCCCCATGCCTGGTTATTTTTTACTGGATGAAAGACACTGTGAATTTTACCTTGCTTGGGGCTGGATATTTTTGTATTCTTATAAATATTGTTAAGGTTTATTCTGGGACACAATTAATTTATCTGGGAATAGTTGGATTTTTTTCAGGTCTTGCTTTTAGGCTTTATTAGGCAGGGTCAGAGCAACATCTAGTCTAGGGCGAATTTTGTCCCCACTACTGACCTTCTAAGTACTCTACTTGATTCCCTGTGAATTATGAGGTTTTCCACTCTACCTGGTGAGATCAGGAACTATTCCCAGTCCTCTGTGAACTCCAAGGATTATTCTCACTAATCCCTTCTGGTGGTTCTTTACCCAGCCTTGTGTAATTTCCTCATATCCATGAGCTGAGGAGTACTTAGTCAAAAACTCAAGCAGGACCCTCTGCAGATCTCTGGAGCTCTTTTCATCTCTATGTAGCTCTCTTCGCTCCAGCGAGCTGACTTGTGAACTCTAGCTTCCTTGGTCTCCTTGAACTCCCAGGTCCATCTCCTTAACTCAGGACGAGTACTGGGCTCTGCCTGAATTCCCCCTGTCAGTGTTATGACTGGAAACTCTATCCAGGCTGAGGCATTTGTAGAGCTCACTTCATTTGTTTCCCCTTTCTCAAGGATCACTCTTCTTCATTGCCAGATGTCCAATGTCTTGAAGACCATTGTTTCATACACTTTTTCTCATTATTTTAGTTGTTTCAGATGGGATGGTAAATCTGGTCCCTGTTACTCCATCTTGGCCAGAAGCAGAAGGAAGTCTGGTGTTCTCTCTTAGTATGCAGTTTTAACTTTTTAAAAATTATTCTAGGTTTTCCAGAACTATAGTTTTTAGTATTTGTTTTGTTCCCTTGGTCTGGTTTTCTTTTACAGGGACTTCTATGGTATATGAATTGGATCTTCTTTTTCTACCTTCAGTGTTTGTCACTTGTTCTCAAATCTTTTTCTTTCCTTCTTTCTTTCATTCTTTCTTTCTTTCTTTCTTTCTCTTTCTTTCTTTCTTTTTCTCTTTCTTTCTTTCTTTCTTAAAGAAACATTTTCCTCCTTTTTGCCTTCTATTTCCCTTAAGCCATCATGTGTTATGTTTATTTGCTTCATGTTCCTTATAGTTTAATCTTCTATTCTGAAATGACTTTTTCTTTTCTCTCCAAATATTTCCTGAGATCCATCATGTTATTTCTGAATTTTTCTAGTACTTATTTATGCTATTCTTTTATTGCCTTGCACCATTTTCTTAATGTCTTTTAGCTTGTTCAAAATAGCTGGCTTGGACTTCCCTGGTGGTGCAGTGGTTAAGAATATGGCTGCCAATGCAGGGGACACGGGTTCGATCCCTGGTCTGGGAAGATCCCACACGCAGCGGAGCAACTAAGTCCATGCGCCACAACTACGGAGCCTGCACTCTAGAGCCCGTGCACTGCAACTACCGAGCCCACGTGCCTAGAACCTGTGCTCAGCGACAAAAGAAGCCACCACAATGAGAAGCCCGCGTACTGCAAGGAAGAGTAACCCCTGTTTGCCTCAACTAGAGAAAGCCCGCACGCAGCAACAAAGACCCCCGATGCAGCCAAAAATAAATAAAATTTTAAAAAAATAGCTGGCTCAGGAATTCCCTGGCAGTCCAGTGGTTTGCGCTCTGCACTCTCACTGCCGAGGGCCTGGCTGGGTTCAATCCCTTGTTGGGGCTCACAAGAGGTGAGGCAAAAAAAAAAAAAAAAAAAAGCTGACTATAGCTTTGATGTGTTCTGTAAGCGTGAGTTTCAATCATGCTTTCATCGTCTCTAAGGTTGATATTCTACCGCTTATTCTTTTATCCTTATATCAACATTATATGGGATTTGCCTTCTGTACATTTTTGTTGCTCTTCTTTATAAGAAATTAGTTTTCCTGAACTTTTGGAAGGAGGTGGGGTTCAGGGTAGCTTCTCAAATGTCAGAGCTCCCTCTTCTGTTGTTTTTGCATAGTGCTAAAGATTATGGCAACTTGTTTCTGAGATTTCTTGACTCTATTCCCCTACTTTTACCTGGACATTCTCTTTCCTTATTGAGGTAGACCGAATAATGGCTCCCTAAAAGAAATCCATGTCCTAATCCCTGAAACCTGTGAATGTTACCATATGGCAAAAAAAAAAGGACTTTGCAGATGTGATTAAGGATTTTGAGATGAAATTATCCTGTATTCTCCAGGTGGGCCCTATGACAAGTATCTTATAAGGGAGGCAAAGGGAGATCACACAGTTTGAAAAGAAGGAAATATGACCATGGAGGCAGAGATTGGAGTGATGGGGCCATAAGCCAAGGAATGCCAGCAGCCACCAGAAGCTGGAAGAGGCAAGGAATGGATTCTCCCTTAAAGCTTCCAGAGGGAGCATGACCCTGCCAATGCCTTGGTCTTGGCCCAGTGATACTGATTTGGGAACTCTGGCCGCCCAAACTGTGAGAGAATAAATTTCTGTTGTTTTAAGCCACTAAGTTTGTGATAATTTGTTCCAGCAGCAATAGGAAACTAATGCAGAGTTTGGTGACAGAAGAGGGGTGTTGCTGTAACAAATATCTAAAAATGTGGATGTGGCTTTGGAATAGTGTAGTTGAATACTATGTAGAGGCTGGAAGAATGTTAAGGAACATGACAGAAAAAGCCTCAATTGCTTAAAACAGACTGCTGGTTGAAATATAGATGCTGAAGTCACTGCTGGTGAAGGCTCAGAAGAGGTGAGGAATGCTGGCAACCTGTGGATAGAGCAGGACCTTGCTGAAACTTTGATTTTGGCCGTGATGCTGATTTCAGACTACTTACCTCCAGAACTGTGAGAGAATAAGTTACTGTTGTTTTAAAACACAGAGTTTGAGGCAATTTGTTACAGCAGCCATAGGAAATGAATACACTTACTCTCTATTGTTCTAACCTGTTCAATTTTGATTTTACCTTCAGAAGTTTCTCCTCAGTGTAGATCCCTATCCTGGAAGAGAGCCCTAGTGGATCAATGTACAATAAAGGATTAACTCAGCAGGTCTGGGTTGTCCAAACATTGCATGTCCCAAAGGAAGGTTTGGCCCTCGCCCAGCTCCTGGTAGACAACCTCTAAGCCCTTGGCATAGTCCTCCTGTTAAGAATATCTTTGTTTACCTGAGTCCATGAGCCATGCCATAGAGTTTACTCTAAAGCTGTAATTTATGGTGGAGGTCTTGGGCCAACCAGAATCAGCTCGAACTTTGGAGAGACTGAGCAACTAAGGTCAGCTCTGTCCATGTGATTGACTCCAAATAAAAACTCTGACACCAGGACTCAGGTGAGCTTCCCTGGTTGGCAATATTTCTGTGTGTTACTCCACATCTTGTTGGGAGAATTAAGCACTGGCTAGATGACTCCTCTGGGAGAGGAGAATTGGAAGCTTGCTCCTGGTCCCTCCTGGACTCTGCCCCATGTGCTCTTTACCATTGCTGATTTAAATCTCTATCCTTTTGTTGTAATAAACTATAACGATGAGTATAACCACTCTGCTAAGTTCTCTGAGTTCTTCTGGTGAATCATTGAACCTGAGGGTGGTCTTGGGGACCCCCAAGCACAGTCAGTCTTAAGAGTTCACAGGAATTAGGCTGCTCCAGCCCCCTCAGACTTTACTGCAGACCCCTTACATTCACTTGTTAATGGATAGGGTAAAATGCTTCTCAGTTTCAGCTGCTGAATTCAAGTTGGCATACCATCCCTGTTGACTGTTTTGGCATTCTCCTATTCTCAGGCCTGTCAAGTGCCCCTTAATTCGCTCTGCTTTTTCCTACACAGATAACTATACCATGCAGTTCTTGTGGCTACTGGTGACCTGTCCTCACCCACAGGTATTTTGAAATTCATGGATATTTCGGCTATTTATTGCTGTGGAACTAAACTGCACCAAAACTTAGTGGCTTAAAATAATAACCATTTTATTGCTCACGATTCTATTGGTCAAAAACTTGGGCAGGGCTCAGTGGGGATGGCTCCATTTCTTCCCCATATGATGTCTGAGGCAACTAGAAAGGGGTTGGAGGATCCAAGATGCTTTCAACACATGATTGGGACCTTGGTGCTAGTTTTCAGTTGGGGCCTCAGTTCTTATGCACATGGACTCTTTTATAAAATGGTGTCTCAGAGCCTTGGTCTTCAGAAAGATAGGACTTTTTTACAGGGTGTCTAGGTTCCCCTCTCACTAAAGCAGAAGTTCAAGGCCTCTTAATGTCTACACTCAGAAGCCCCAGAATGTCATTTCTACTGCATTTTATTGGTGAAACAGAACATAAGGCCAGCCCAGACACAAAGAATGAAAAAATATACTCCATATCTCAATGGCAGGAGTGGCAAGCACTAATGGGGATGGAAATATCGTTGGCAGTCATACCTGCAGAAAATCTACCATGCTGGGGATACTGTGTCACCTAGTTTTGTTGTGAATATTATCTATGGGTTTTGACGCTGCTATCTGGTTGCTGTTTGCATGTTGGCATGAAGAGAGATTTAAAAACTGCTCAGCTGCCACCATATTCCCAGCATCCATTCTAATTTTTAAAAAATCATCTCAGAAAAGAACAGAAATTTTGGGTGAGGGTCGAGTGAAGAAGTAAAAACATTCTAAATGGTACATTCTCCTAAGAAATTAGGAGTAAATGAAAGTAACGCGTGTGTGTGTGTGTGTGTGTGTGTGTGTGTGTGTGTGTGTGTGTGATGGACCAATAGAGAAAATTTGAATCATGTTTTTAAGTAATAGAAGGATAATCACCAGCAGAATTGATAAGCAGAGTTGAACTTCCAAATTACTAGGGGAGGAAGAAGAATGAACAGAAACTTGACAGAGATGGCAAATGTAAGGAAATTGAAAAGGAGTATCAACAACAAAGTCGAAAAGGGAAACAGTCGATTGAAGACACAAAATTGAGTATATCATTAACAAATGAAATCGATTGGGTTCTCCTATACAAGACTGTGAAATAGGGTTAAAAAAACAAGAGTTATGCATTGTTTCCTAAATGTACATTTGAAATAAAGAGGCAAAACTAAACACTATGTAAAGATACATCAGGTAAATGCAAGCAGAATAAAGGAGGTCAGATGATATAATTATCAGGTTAAACTCCAAGGCCAAAAGCATTCAACAGATTTTTAAAGAGACATTATGTAATAATAAAGTATACATTAGATGAAGATATAATATGTATAAACATTTATACAAACACAAATAACACCAGAAAAAATTCATAGAAAAGGAACACATTTTTTTTTCTTTTTTTTTTTTGGTACGAGGGCTTCTCACTGTTGTGGCCTCTCCCGTTGCGGAGCACAGGCTCTGGACGCGCAGGCTCAGCGGCCATGGCTCACGGGCCCAGCCGCTCCGCGGCATGTGGGATCTTCCCGGACCGGGGCACGAACCCGTGTCCCCTGCATCGGCAGGCAGACTCTCAACCACTGCGCCACCAGGGAAGCCCAGGAACAAAATTTTATTTATTTTTTGGCTGCATCGGCTCAGTAGTTACAGTGCGCGGGCTTAGTTGCCCCGCGGCATGTGGGATTTTATTTACCCGACCAGGGATCGAACCGGTGTCCCCTGAGTTGCAAGATGGATTCTTAACCACCACGGTTAAGAATCCATAATTTATAAATTTTAAATTCATAATTTATAGTGGGAGGTTATACCTCATTCAGAGTATGATAGATCAAGCTAACAAAAATAGTTAAAGGTAAGAAAGATCTGAAAATTATAATCAATAAGCTACATTTAAAAGACATAAAAAGCAATTTGTATCTTACAAGCAGACTCTCTACTCCTATGTCCTTGCAACATTAAAAAACATTCAATTGTCTAACTTTGCCTCAGAGAAATGATTGATATATTTTTTAAAAGTAGGGCTTTGGCAGATCATATTCTCTGATAGAGCCAACAAAAACAGAAATAAATTAAATATCACCATAACATCTTAACCAGCTGAAAATTAAGAAATACTTTCCAAAATAAATCAGGACTAAATGGGTCTACAGAGTCCAGTTCATAGAGAAAGATGGAAGTTTCCCAATTTATTTTTTAAAAGAGAATAATTTTAATACCAAAACTGAAATATATTGCTCGAAAAAGAAGATAACTAGAGACAATATTTCATGAATATAGCTAAACTTTTCTAAATAAAATATCCGCATATCAAATAAATCCAGATATGTTTTGAGAAAAAAAATACACCATAACCATTAAGATGATTCCAGGAATGCTAGTATGGTTTAATATTTGTAAATCAATCGATATACTTCATTACACCAACACTTTAGAAAAGCCATGTAACACTATTAATTGATATAAAAAAGTATGTGATACAATTCATTAGCCATTATATTAATAATAAAAACTCAAAATAGAAATAGAAGGAAACGACTTAAAATTGACAAAACCATTTTCCAAAAATTGCCAGAAAGCTTTATACTAAATGGTAAAATGGATAAAATGATTTCCATTAAAAGTGACAACACCATAGGGATGCTCTCTATCACATCTATTACTCAACATTAATTTGAAGGTTCTAGCTCAGCATTGTCTGATACAACTTTCCACAATGATGACGTGTTCTATATAGAGAGAGCTGCCTAATACAGTAGCAACTAGCCGTATGCTGCCATTGAGCACTTGAAATGTGGCTAGGTGTCTAAGAAACTGAATTTTAAATTTTATGTAGCTTTAATAAATTCAAATTTAAATAGCCATGTAAGCTTAGTGGTTACCATATTGGATAGCTAATTCAGTGGAAAAAGAACTAATGACATCAAATAGCAGATAAAAGAGAATATTAACTAAATCTAATATGATTATACAATTAGAAAACCTAAGAGACTATACTAAGAAGCTACCAAAATTGGTAGGGAGTTTTGATAAGGAGCTGAATATAAGATAACATTTTAAAAATAGGTCTTTTCTTACAATACTAGCAGTTAGCAGACAGGATTAGCAAAAAGAAGTCTTAACAATAACAATAAAAGTATTATAAATATCTAAGAATCAATTTAACCAAACAAGATGATGGACTTATAAGAAGAAAACTATGAAATATCATTGAAGCATACAATACAAGACATAATCAGAGACAGATCAAATCCCTAGATACAAAGGCTTATTATAATAAAGAGCATTAACTCTCTCCAAACTATTAATATATTGGGTTGGCCAAAAAGTTCGTTCGGGTTACCCAATAATACAATTCCAATCAGAATAACAATAGTTTTGTTTTGTGGAGGGTTTTGTGGGGTGCGTAGCATTCATTTTGAAACTTCATAAAATGATTCTAGGAACTTCAGAGTTCCTAGAAAAATAGATCTGCAAGAACAAAAATCCTTTGAAATCATATAGATTATAGAGACACAATAGAGTTCAGATCAAGCTAAATATATTTGTGACCTTATATGACAGAAGTGACATTTAATTCAGTGCCTATAGGGCAGTAACTTCCATAAACCGTGCTAGCTGATAATGTTGGATTTTACCTGAACCCTGTGATTCTGGTAAATAGTGAAGGTTAAGAAATTCCCTTACTCTTTTTTTTTTTTTCATTTATTTAGTTTTGGCTGCGTTGGGTCTTCGTTGCTGTGCGTGGGCTTTCTCTAGTTGTGGCGAGCGGGGGCTACTCTTCATTGCGGTGCGCGGGCTTCTCATTGTGGTGGCTCCTCTTGTTGTGGAGCACGGGCTCTAGGCACATGGGCTTCAGTAGTTGTGGCACTCGGGCTCCGTAGTTGTAGCTCGCGGGCTCTAGAGAACAGGCTCAGTAGTTGTGGCGCATGGGCTTAGCTGCTCCATGGCATGTGTGGGATCTTCCTGGACCAGGGATTGAACCTGTGTCCCCCGCATTGTCAGGCGGACTCTTAACCACTGTGCCACCAGAGGGATCCTCCCTTACTCTTTTGTGCTCTTGTGTGTTACTCTTTGCTTACTGCAAAGAACCTCCCTTCCCTATATGACTTTGGACTCACAGGCGCCCCTTGTTTACCTGTGACATGACCAGACACAGACCCTCCAAATTCTCATTCTTTTCCTTAAAAACATTCATTAATCTCAACAAAATGCTTGTTAGCCAAAATTTAGCCAAACTTCTCTCCTTCCTACAGGTTCCTGAACTCTGCTTGCCCCCAAGCCTGAGCAAGCACAAAAAATGTGGAATGTGCCCCTCTTCTCAGCTTGTCCTGGGAATCAGCTGACCACAGTGGGCACTTTCCTGTCAGACCCCATTAGTCATTCCCTTGTTTGTGCAGCTTCTCCTCCACAGATTCTGCTTATCTTGGCTTGCCTCCTCCTTACCCTATCTATAAACAAAAAGCCTTTTTCTGTTCGGTTTTGAGATGCTTGCAGATTTCTGAGATGGGAATTTTCTCCCTATTGCAGTAGTCTTTCTTTCTAATTAGTCTCTCCCTATCTAATTCTAGATTTGTTTTTATTTGATGCAGCAACAGTGAAGCTTGACCTTGATCTCATACCATATACCAGAATAAATTTCAACTAGATTAAAAGTTAAAGTAGAAAAATTTAAAACAATAAAAATGAAATAAATGTTAGGACTATCTTTTTAGGACTACCTGGAATGGGGACCATACAAGACAGGAAATACAGAAGCCAGAAAAGAAAACTTATTTTTGATGAAAAAATACATTTTTCTAATTAAAGATCAAAGGACAACTACAAATGCAAAGGGCAAAAAGAGTTAGGGGAAAAATATTGCAATGCCACTAACTAACAAAGACTTAATATCCCTAGTGTACAAAGAGCTACTACAAATTGATAAGAAAAAGACAAATCACTCCAAAGAAAACTGGACAAAGGATATGAAGATTTGCAGAAGAGAAAATCTAAATGGTCAACAAACAGAAAAAGATCTTCAGTTGCACAAGTAGTCAGGAAAATGCAAATTAAAGCAGTTAAATTAGCCCTCTGATTGGCAAAAATTAGAGTATCAACATTCAGTGCTAGAGAAGATTTGCCTTGATGGACTCATATTTTGCTGGTGGGAGTAGGAAATGTTAAAAATCTTTTGGGGAAGTTATTTGGCTGTATCTATTCAACAACACAATAGCCTTACTTGTATTTAATAATAAAACTTAAAAATATAGGAAGCAAAAATTGACTGGTGAAATGAAACCCTGACTTATCAATACAGTGGGAAATCTCAGTAACTCAGGGAGCAAGCAGAAGAAAATCATCAGGAATGATATACACATTTAAAAGAAATTTTATTGGAGTATAGTTGATTTACAGTGTTGTGTTAGTTTCAGTTGTACAGCAAAGAGGAACAATATACACATTTTTAACAGCCCAACTAACAAGCTTGAACCAATAAACATATACGCTAAACCCAACTATTGGAAAATATATGTTTTTTTCAATCAAGAGATGGAACATTTTTGAAAACTAGGCCTGTACTTGAACCTTAAGGCAAATTTCAACAAATTTCGACTCAACATCATTCAGACAACATTCACAGATCACAGTGCAATTAAGTTAGAAATCACTAACATCGAGATTAACTTTGTGTTTGAGGAAATGAAAAATGGTGTTAGGAACTGTAAACTTTTCTGCACTCCCTCTAAGTTCCTTCTTTAATCATTAAGTATGAGAACAGGATACAACAGAATGAGATGGGCCAAATCAAAAACAGCTCCCTTCAGCAGCATTCCACCTGCGGGCCAAAGCCCACCAAACTTGCAGGAGACACTGCGCAGGGCTGTTCTTGTCGCAGCAGCCTGAATAAAGTCACCATTCCCTTGACATTTGAGTCTCGGAGAATTTTTGCATGTTCGACACTGGACTTCTAAATAATTCTTGGATCAAAGGGGGGAAAATTACAAATTAGCACTTGAAACTGAACACTAATGAAAATGCAACAAATCAAAACTTGGATCTTTGGAAAAGAAGTTTAAACTTCATGCTTCTATAAGGAAACTGGGAAGGCTGATTACTCGAGTTTTTAAAAAATTGGATGACGTGCCCCACCACTGATGTCACAAGCCCCCCCCCACACACCCAGCTCAATGGCTCCCTGCACAGATGCTTGGTTTCTGGCGCTCAATCACCTCAGCTCCCTGCGCCCAGAGTGGTTAAACTCTCGCTGCGGGCGACTTCCGCTTCCTGGCCTAAATCTGACACGTACTATTCCCCCCGTGGCAACTACCCAGGGTCGGTGACAGCCAGAGCCGGGCGATGCCCCCAGCCGACGGGTGGACAGAGGCGCCGTCAGGTGGGCACGTAGCGGCGCCCCGGGCCCTGCCGCCGCGAGCCGCCTGCGCCGATCGGGGGCCGTTCCGCACCCCGAGAAGTGGAGCGGCGGCTGGGGCGGGGGCCGGTCAGTGTCTGGGCCGGTGCCTTGGAGGTGTCTTTCTAGCTAGGAGCGGGGAGAGGGGCAAGGGGGTTGCAACGCGCGAAGATGCCGCGACTCCCCGGGGATACGGCCTGAGGGCGGGGCCCCGAGCACAGAGAAGGGAAGGCGCCAGGCCCGCGCCTCGGGGTAATGGTGGAGCATGAGGCGCAGGAGGGAGGAGTCCGGGATCTGCAGCCGGATCTGCTGGGCCCGATCGGCTCCCGGGAAGCCCCACCGGGGAAGGTCTGGCGGGGGCCCGCTGGCTCCGGCGCAGCAGAAATGCCCACCCTCCCAAGATGGCGACTCCCGGAGAGACACTCCCAAGGGGACAGCCATGTTAGTGGCCTGACAAAGTCACTAAAGAAAATCGGCAAGCCCGCCTCTCCTCCGACACACACAGACACGCACACGCACTGACACCTCGTGAGTGCACCCAGTGTAATTGGGGGCTAACGGCCGCTTCCGCGCCGACACTAAGCATGTGCGGTGCGAAGTCCAGAAACGTGGGAGTCCCGCAGAGGCAATTTCAATACTTCTGGCTCCGGGACTGAGTTTAACAGAGGCGGCGATTTAGGGCCAGTAAAACGTTGACATAATTATGGGGGTGTTACGACATGGCTTTCGGGCTCAGTGATGGTACTCTGTGGGGTGAGTGATGGGGCTTCTCTGGAGTCACTTAGGAGGAGGTGCGTAGTGATAGGGGTTTGTGGGTGAATGGTGGGGGCAGTAGGGAAAGTAATAGGTAGTCTGTGGGGTGAGTATTGGGGGGTCTGTGGGGTCATAGTGATGCAGGGTCTATAGGGTGAGCAGGGGGTATCGGTGAGGTGAGCGATGAGGAGTCTGTGGGGTGAGTGATGAAGATCCCCGGAGGCCACTGATGGGGTATGTGGAGTAAGTGACTGGGTCTGTGGGATAAGCGATGGAGGTTTGTGGGGTGAGTGGTCAGGCGTAAGTGCAGTAAGGAATGGGGACTGTGGTGTGAGTGATACAGTCTCGGAGGTGTGATGTGTGCTCTTTGGGGTTAGTGCTGGAGTTCCTGAGGGGCGAATGATGGGGGTTCTGTGGGGTGTCATAGGGGGTTAGTGGGGTAAATGATGGAGGGGTCTGTGAGATGAATGATGGGAGTTCAGTGAGGTAAGTGATGAGGGTCTTTGAGGAGAGTTATGGGTGGTCTGTGGAATGAATGATGGAGAGCCTGTGGAGTGAGTAATGGAGAGTGAATGAGTGAGTGAGATGGAGAATTTTTGAGGTGAGTGATGAGGGCCGCGGGATGAGTGTTGCAGGGTCTATGAGGTATATGATGGGGTTTATTGGGTGGATGGTCAAGGTTTCTGTGGTGTGAGTGATGGAGCTCTGTGGGTGGTCTTAGGATTGAGATGGGATTGTTTCAAAAACCTACCTTTGACCTTCTTGGTCCTCCTGTATCTTTGTTTTCTGTGTCATTAGTTTCTGCCCTTGATTTCATTGTTTCTTTTCTTTGGGTTTTTTCTTTTATTCTTATTTTTAAATTCCTAAATTGAATGCTTATCTCATTAATATTTAATCATTTTCTTTTACAGTATAAGCATTAAGTTCATGAATTTTTCTCTAAGAACACTTTAGCTCCATGTCACAAGTGTTGATATGTAACATTTCCACCACAGTTTATTAATAATATTTTCTAATTTTTGTTGTGTTTTTCTCTCTGATCCCTTAGTTATTTAGATATGAGATTTTCATTTCCCAAAAAGTTGTAATTTTTGTTATTGATTTCTAAATTATAGCCAGAGACTGTCATCTGAGTGATTATTTAGGTGCAGGAATGGATGTTCCTTGAAGTGGATGGTATGTACTGAAATTTAAGTCCAAAACTTTTGTAAAATTGCAACTCCCACCAGCAACATATAAAAGGGCTCATTCCAAAATCATCTCCCACACTGAATGTTGCTGCACTTTTTAATTTCTGCCATTCTGAGGGCCAAACACAACAGTATGTAGCTTACCTTGATGTGCATTTTCCTGACACCTGGTGGCTGAATATCTTCTCATATTTATTGGCCTTTGAAATGCATTTTTAAAAATTTTCATATCCTTTGGTCTTTATTTTTTCCTTTATGTAGTTTGTCTTACTAATTTGTGGATATTAACCTTCTGTCATTTATTGTAATTTTTTCCCTTTATCTCTCTTTATATCTTGATTTTTGAAAGGTGTATTCACATATAATTAGAAAAAATAATTATCTGATTAGGTAATTTTTCCTTAACAAGTTCTGAATATCGTGTTTTGCCTAGTGGGTTCTCGCTGTTTTGTGCTTAAATAAATACATGTTTTAAATTTAAATTTTTATTGTTTTAAAGTTAAATTGTAATCCAACTGGAAAATTCTGGTGTGTGGTGTGAGACGAGATCAAAGTTTCTACTTTCCATTTGGATAGAAAATTTGCCTGCGCCAATCATTTAAATAAATAGCCTTTTCTAACTCAGTTAAATGCCACTTTTGTCACATAAATTCCCAAATGTATATCATTCTATTTCTGAACTCTGTTTTTTCTTCTGATATATGTATCTACTCCCTTTCAAAAAATTGTTTTGACTTTAGAAATACTTTTAATATTGAATAGTGCTAATCCCCTCACTGTTCCTTTTTTTTTTTGGTTGTTTTCTTTAATCTTTTTTAGCATTTATTCTTCCACATGAATGTTAAAAACATTTTATTTCACTTCAAAAGCAACCATTAAAACTATATTTTATAATTTTCTTCTTATAGATTCAGAACCTTTTTTGAAAAGTTCATTCTTAAATATTTTAAATTTGATATCATCACAGTGAATAGCACATTTCTCTATTTCCATAGAAAAATTATATAAATTAAAAATTTTTTATTTCTTTTTTGCATATTATTTCTTATCCAATCCAGTTATCACATTCTCATGTGAATTCTAGTTGCCTTTTATGGTCTCTTAGTTTTCCTAGATATAACATCATGTCACATCCAATTAACAATGATACTCTCTCTTCCTTTCAAATATTTATTCTGATTACTTCATCTTCTCCTATTGCATTAGCTAGAGCTTTCAGAACAATGTTGAATGATACTTGATAGAGGGTATCCCTATCTTGTTGCTAATTTGAAAGTGAAGGGTATTCATTCATTCATTCAACAAACATTTGTTGAATACCTTCACCTTTCCAGATACTGGGTTTGAAATCCTGCATGGCCACTTACTAGCTACATGATCTTTTTTTTTTTCCTAACAGCTTTATTGATATAATTCGCCTACCATAAACTTCACCATTTAAAGCTTACAATTCAATGGTTGTTAGTATATTCAAGGAGTTGTGCAAACCACTGTCATAATCCAATTTTAGAACATTTCATCACCCCAAAAGGAAACATTGTACTCATTCTTCATTCCCACCCCATACCTCCAGCTGCAGACAGCCACTAATTTACTTTGTTTCTATAAATTTGCCTATTCTAGACCTTTCATACACATGGAATCAAACAATATATGATCTTTGGTGACTATCTTCTTTCACTTAGCATGTTTTTAAGATTCATCCGTGCTATAGCTTGTATCAGTGCTTCATTCTTTATTACTGAATAATATTCCTTTGTATGGATATACCACAGTTTGTTTATTCATTCATCAACTGATGGACATTTGGGTTGTTTTCACTTTTTGGCTACTATGAATAATGTTGATGTGAACATTTGTGTACAAGTTTTTGTGCGGACGTATGTTTTCATTTCTCTCAGAAGTGGAATTGCTAGATCATATGGTACCTTTGAAGAACTGCCAAACTGTTTTTGGCATTTTACATCCCACAGCAATATATGAAGATTCCAATGTGTCATATCCTCATCAACACTTAACAAGTCTTTTTTTTTTATTCTAGCCATCTTAGTGGGTGTGAAGTGGTATCTCATTGTGGTTTTGATTTCTATTTCCCTAATGAATGTTGAGCAACTTTTCATGTTTGCAATGGACTAAATGTTTATGCGCCCCTCCCATTCTATGTTGAAATCCTAAACCGTGGTGTGATGGTATAAGGAGGTGAGGCCTTTGGGAGGTGATTAGGTCATGAGGGTAGAGCCCTCATGAATGGGATTAGTACCCTTATAAAAGAGACCTCAGAGAGCCCCCTTCCACCTTTTGCCATGTGAGGACACAACAAGAAGATAGCCATCTATGAATCGGGAGGCAGGTTCTCACCAGACACCCAATCTGCTGACGTGTGAGCTTGGATTTCCCAGCCTCCAGAACTGTAAGAAATAAATGTTTGCTGTTTAAGCCACCCAGTTTATCGTAGTTCATTACAGCAGCCTGAACACACTAAGACAATATGTTTAATTGACCATTTGTATGTCTTCTCTGGAGAAATATCGGTTCAAATTATTTGCCTATTTTTTAATTAGATTATTTGTCTTTGTATCATTGAGTTGTAAGCATCCTTTATATATTCTGGATACAAGCCCCTGGTCAGATATGTGATTTGCATATATTTTCTCCCATTTTATGGGTGTCTTTTCACTTTCTTGGTGGTGACCTTGTAGCACAAAAGTTTTTAATTTTTATGAAGTCTAATTTATCTATTTTTGTTATTGTTGCTGTGCTTGTTTTTAAACATCTTTATTGGAGTATAATTGCTTTACATTATTGTGTTAGTTTCTGCTGTATAACAAAGTGAATCAACTATACATATACATATATCCCCATATCCCCTCCCTCTTGCGTCTGCCTCCCACCCTCCCTATCCCACACCTCTAGGTGGACACAAAGCACCGAGCTGGTCTCCCTATGCTATTTGGCTGCTCCCCATTAGCTATCGATTTTACATTTGGTAGTGTATATATGTCCATGCCACTCTCTCACTTCGTCCCAGTTGCTTGTGCTTTTGATGTCATAGATGTTTCTTTCCCCATTGAATTGTATTGAAACCCTTATCTAAAATCAACTGACCATGAGTGTAAAGGCTTATTTATGAATTCTCAATTCTATTTCATTCATTTATATGCCTCCTTTATGCCAGTACCATGCTGTGTTGATTTATATAGCTTTGTAGCAAGTTTTGAAATAGAGAAATGTGTGTCCTCCAACTATGTTCTTATTCAGTGTTTTGGCTATTCAGGTTCCTTGCATTTCTATCTGAATTTTAGGATGAGCTCATTACCCTCTTCCAAAATGCCCCTGGGATTTTGATAGGGATTGTGTTGAACCTGTACAACATTTAGGGGAATATTGCCATTTTAATGATATTAAGTCTTTTTATCTGGGCATTTTTTTTTAGCATAATGTTTTCTGGTGATTTTGGGGGTAGTAGTTGTAATATTTACACAGTTCTTTAATGTTCTTATTTTAATTTGTATTTTTATTAGGAATAGCTCCTGAATTGTGTCAGATGCTTTTTGATATTAACAGCCTTATGGTATTATTCTCTTTAATTGGTTGTTGTAATGAATTACATTGATGTGTAATGTGGCCGCATCTTTGCCTTCCTGGAAGAATTCTGTTTGGTCAAGGGGAATTTTTCTTATAAGATACATTTGGGGACTTCCCTGGCAGTCCAGTGGTTAAGACTTCGCCTTCCAATGCAGGAGGTGCGGGTTCGATCCCTGGTCAGGGAGCTAAGATCCCAAATGCCTTGTGGCCAAAAAACCAAAAACAAAACAGAAGCAATATAGTAACAAATTCAATAAAGACTTAAAACATGGTCCACATCAAAAAAAAATCTTTAAAAAAAAAAGATACATTTGGATTTGAATTAGTAATATTTTATTTAAAATTTTTGCCACTATAAGAAAACTGCTTATAGTTTTCTTTTCTTTTTTCTTTTTTTGTACTATATTTAACATGTGTTGGTATTAAGGTTATGGCAGTTTTTAAAAGGAATTCAGGAGATTTCTATCTTTTTATATGTTAAAATGGCATAGAAATTATCTCCTTTTTAAAGTTCAGCTATAAACACACTTAGAACTGGTGTCTTTTAAAATGGTAAATTTTAATTATTTTTTTTTCTCTGATTACTGGTCTTTACTGATTTCTTCTTTTGGGGGGTTTAATTTTGGTGGTTTATGGTTTTTTGTTTTGTTTTGTTTTGTTTTGTTTTTCGGTACGCGGGCTTCTCACTGTTGTGGCCTCTCCCGTTGCGGAGGACAGGCTCCGGACACGCAGGCTCAGCGGCCATGGCTCACAGGCCCAGACGCTCTGCGGCATGTGGGATCTTCCCAGACTGGCGCACGAACCCGTGTCCCCTGCATCGGCAGGTGGACTCTCAACCACTGCACCACCAGTAAAGCCCTTGGTGGTTTATGTTTGCTAGGGATTTTATATTTTCATAGAACTGCACATAATGCTTAAATTATTCTGGTCACTTCCACATCTGTGATAGTAGTTCCTTTTTCTTTCCTAAAATTGTGTGAGTATATGTGTGATATGTGAGTGTGTGTGTGTGTGTGTACATGTATATTTCCTTCTCTTTTACCTTTATCAGGTGTCTCATGAATATTTTATTTTCTTTTTCTAATTTCTTAAGTTTAGCACTTAATTCATTTATCTTTGGCTTTTCTTTTTAAATATTAAAAACATTTTAGGCTAAAATGTCCCTTAAATATAACTTTAGCCATGTCTCAAAATGAGGTATGAAGTTTATAATTTTATTATTGAATTTATCTTCAATTCTGCCATGTTTGTCTGTTTGTTTAATTATTTATTGGCTGCACCATGTGGCATGTGAGATCTTAGTTCACTGACCAGGGATTGAACCTGCACCCCCTGAAATGGAAACGCGGAGTCTTAACCACTGGACCACCAGGGAAGTCCCAATCCTGCCATGTTTAGAGAATATTTCTTTTTCCCCCAGCTTTATTGAGACATACTTGACATATAACATTGTATAAGTTTAAGGTGTACAGTGTGTTGATTTGATACATTTGTATATTGCAAAATGATTATCACCATAGTGTTAGCTAACACTTCCATCATGTCACATAATTACCACTTTGTGTGTGTGTGTGTGATAAGAACATTTAAGATCTACTTTCTAGACAATATTCGAGTATATGATACAGTATCATTAGCAATAATCACCATGTTGTACCTTAGATTTTCAGAACTTGTTTATCTTATAACTGGAAGTTTGTACCCTTTGACCAACATCTTCCCATTTCCCCCAACCCCCGGCCCCTAGTAACCATCACTCTACTTAGAGAATATTTCTTTCTTTCTTTTTATTAATTGAAGTATAGTTGATTTACAATGTTGTATTAGTTTCAGGTGTACAGCAAAGTGATTCAGTTATATATATATTTTTTCAGATTATTTTCCATTATAGGTTATTACAGGATATTGTATATAGTTCCCTGTGCTATACAGTAAATTCTTATAATCTATTTTATGTGTAGTAGTTTGTATCTGTAGAGACTATTTCTTAACTGCAAACTAGTTTTGGTCATTTGGTTATCTTTTTATTCTATATTTCTTTTTTATTGAAATATAATTGTCGTATAACATTGTGTAAGTTTAAGGTATACAGTGTTTTGATTTGATATGTTTATAAATTTATAAATTACGACATGATTACCACAGTAGCTTTAGCTAACACCTCCATCCTGTCACATAATTATCATTTCTTTTCTGTGGTGAGGATGTTTAAGACATAGTCTCTTGGCAATTTTGATTCTATATTTCTGATTTTTGTAGTATTGTTGGTAATATAGCCTGCCAAAACTCTAATTTTTAAGAAATATCAATATTTTTTTCTTTGAGTCCAAGTTACACAATTTTTTGTTTTTTGGTACGCTGGCCTCTCACTGTTGTGGCCTCTCCCATTGCGGAGCACAGGCTCCGGATGCGCAGGCTCAGCGGCCATGGTTCATGGGCCCAGCCACTCCACGGCATGTGGGATCTTCCCAGACCAGGGCATGAACCCGTGTCCCCTGCATCAGCAGGCAGACTCTCAACCACTGCGCCACCAGGGAAGCCCCAAGTTACACAATTTAAAGTTTTTTTAACTGTGCCATGAGTCTAAAAGAAGAGTATATTAATTGGACAGAATTAAATCTAGCACTGATTATATTTTTCAAATCCTCTTTACTTCTTTTTTTGGTCTACTTGACCCATTATATTATAATAAAATTTCCCAGCGTAATTGTGATATTTAAAAACTCTTTATTATGAAATAATTATAGATTCATACGAAGTTGCAAATATAAGACAGAGAAATCCCATGTACCCTTTACCCAGTTCCCCCCAATAGTTACATCTTATAAAATCATAATGCAGTATAAAAATTTAACATTGGTACAATGTGTGTGCCTAATTCCTTGTCATTTTGCCATGTGTGTAGATTCGTGTAACGACCACCACAATCAATATACAGAGCTATTACCCTTTTTGTACTTTTCACCCCCACCATCATCCCTAACCTTTGGCCACCAATAATCTGTTTTCCATCTCTATAATTTTGTTATTTTGAGAATGTTACATAAATGGAACCATACAGTACGTGGCCTTTGAGATTGTTTTTTTTTTTCACTCAGCATAATGTCCTTGAAAACCATCCTTACAACTATCGTTGTAACAATAGTTCATTTCTTTTTATTGCTGAGTAGTATTCCATATTATAGATGTACTACAGTTTGTTTAACTATTCATCTACTGGGGGACATTTTGGTTGTCCCCAGTTTGGGGCTATTACAAATAAAATTGCTATGAACAATTGTACAGATTTTTGTGCACATGTAAGATTTCATTTCTCTAGAATGAATGCCCAGAAGTGCAATTGCTGGGTCACTTTTTTAAAGAAACTGCCTAACTGTTTTCCAGAGTGTCTGTACCACTTTACATTCCCACTGACAACATATGAGAGATCGTTTTTCTGCATTTTCTCCAGAATTTGGTATTGTTGCTATTTAAAACATTTTTAGCTGTTTTAATAGGTGTGCAGTGATTATATCATCATTGTCTTAATTTGCATTTTCTTAATGGCTAATGACATTGAACATCTTTTTAAAATTTTTTTTATTTTTGTACACTTTTAAAAGTTTACTTTCCACTTACAGTTATTACAAAATATTGGCTATATTCCCCGTGTTGTACAATACACCTTTGAGCCTGTCTTACACCCAATAGTTTGTACCTCCCACTCTCAGACCCCTATATTGCCCCTCTTCCCCACACTGGTAACCACTAGTTTGTTCTCTATATCTGTGAGTCCACTGCTTTTTTGTTTTATTCACTAGTTCGTTGTATTTTTTAGATTCCACATATAAGCAATATCATACAGTATTTATCTTTCTCTGTCTGACTTATTCCACTTAGCATAATGCCCTCCAAGTTCATCCATGTTGCTGCAATGGCAAAATTTCATTATTTTTTATGGCTGAGTAGTATTCCATTGTGTGTGTGTATATATATATAGATATAGATAGATAGATAGATCTTTATCTATTCATCTGTTGATGGACACAGGTGGTTTCCATGTTTTGGCTATTGTGAATAGTGCTGCTATGAACATTGGGGTTTATGTATCTTTTCGAATTAGTGTTTTTGTTTTTTTCAGATATATATCCAGGAGTGGAATTGCTGGGTCATATGGTAGTTCTATTTTTAGTTTTCTGAGAAACTTCCATACCATTTTCCACAGTGGCTACACCAGTTTACATTCCTACCAACAGTGTACAAGGGTTCCTTTTTCTCCACAAGCTTGCCAACATTTGTTATTTGTAGACTTTTTGATAATAGCTCTTCTGACAGGTGTGAGGTAATATCTCATTGTGGTTTTGATTTGCATTTCCCTGATGATTAGTGATGTTGAGCATCTTTTCATGTGCCTGTTGGCCATCTGCATTTCTTCTTTGGAAAAATGTCTATTCAGTTCTTCTGCTCACTTTTTAATTGTTTGTTTTTTTGTTTTTTTTTTTTTTTTTGCGGTACGCAGGCCTCTCACTGTTGTGGCCTCTCCCGTTGCGGAGCACAGGCTACGGGCGCGCAGGCTCAGCGGCCATGGCTCACGGGCCCAGCCGCTCTGCGGCATGTGGGATCTTCCCGAATCGGGGCACGAACCCGTGTCCTCTGCATCGGCAGGCAGACTCCCAACCACTGCACCACCAGGGAAGCCCTTTTTTTTGTTTTTTTGATGTTGAGTTGTATGAGCTATTTATATATGTTGGATATTAATACCTTATCGGTCACCTCATTTGCAAATATTTTCTCCCATTCAGTAGGTTGTCTTTTTGTTTTGTTGATGGTTTCCTTTACTGTACAAAAGCTTTGAACATCTTTTTAAACATTGACATTGAACATCCTTTAAAAATTTTTTTTTACTTAAAATATATTTTGAGATATAGATTCATACGCAGTTGTAAAAAATAATACAGTGATCCCTTGTGCACTTTGCCCAGTTTCCTCCAATGGTGACATTTTACAAAATAAAAGTATAATATGCCAACCAGAATTTTGACCTTGATACAATTCAACCATCTTATCCAGATTTCCCCAGTTTTACTCATACATGTATGTGTATATGCATGTACCAAGTTTTATACAATTTTATCACCTGTGTAGGTTTGTGTATCCATCACCATAGTCAAAATACTGAATAGTTCCAACATCACAAGGATCCCTAGTGTTGCCCTTATATAACCACACCTATTTCCCTTCTGTCTCCACTACCCTTGGAAACCACTAACCTGTGCTCCATGTCTAAAATTTTGTCATTTCAAAATTGTTATATTAATCAAATCATACAGTATATAAACTTTTGAGGTTGGCTTTTTTCACTTAGCATCATGTTCTTAAAAACCATCCAAGTAGCGTGAGTATCAACAGTTCGTTCCTTTTTCTTGTTGAATTGCACTCCTTGGGGTGGATGTACCACAGTTTGCTTAACCAGTCGCCTGTTGAAGGACATCTGAACTGATTCCAGTTTTGAGCTATTACCAGTAAAGCTGCTATGAACATTCATGTACAGATTTTTTATGTAAACATAAGCTTTCATGTCTCTGGGATAAATGCTCAAGAGTACTATTGCTGGGCCGTATGGGAATTGCATGCTTAGTTTTATAAGAAACTACCAAACCGTTTCCCACCAGCAGTGTAGGAGAGATCCAGTTTTTCTGCAACCTCATCAGCATTTTGTGTTGTCACTATTTTTTATTTTAGCCATTTTGACATATGTATAGTGATATCTCATTGTAGTTTTCATTTTCATTTCCCTGGTAAATAATATGGAACCCCTTTTCATATGCTTATTTGCCATCTGTATATCGTCTTTGGTGAAATGTTCATGCGTTTTGCCTATTTTCTAATTGAATTGTTTGGATGATTTTACTGTTGAGTTTTGAGAGTTCTTTACGTATTCTAGATACCAGTCTTTTGTCAGATATGTTGTCATCAAGTATTTTTCCCAGTCAGTAGCTTGGCTTTTCATCCTCTTCATCCTTTCCATCCTCTGGTCTTTTTCAGAACAAAAGTTTTTAAATTTTTGGCAAGACCCAATTTATCAGTGTTTCCTTTTATGGATTATGCTTTTGGTGTCCAGTCTAAAAACTTTGTCATTCTCTGATTCTCTGAGAGCAACTGAATGTCCAATAATTCAATTTAATTTTGACACTACCTACCTGGAGTTAGCATCAGATCCCATAAGTTAAAGGCCTCAATCCCACAAGACTGCCCCCACTTCAGATGCCAGTCACTGCAGGTCCCAGGCCACCCATACTTCTGATTTACCAGCTATAAATTGGGGGTTCCCAGGACCCCTTCTTCAGGCTCAATAATTTGCTAGAATAGCTCACAGAGATCAGGAAAACACTATGTTTACCAGTTTATTATAAAGGATACAACTCAGAAACAACCAGATGGAAGAGATACACAGGGCAAGGTATGGGGGGAAAGGCACAGATCTTCCATGCCCTCTCTGGACATGCCTTCCTCCCAGCACATCTGTGTTCAACCTGGAAGCTCTCCAAACCTCATTATTTAGGGATTTTTCTGGAGGGGTTTATATGGAGGTTCCATCATGTAGACCCCATTGATTAAATCATTGGCCACTGGTGATTGAACTCAATCTCCAGCTCCTCTCCCCTCTCTAGGAGGGAGGTTGGGGGGGGAGTGGGACTGAAAGTTTCAACCCTCTAATCAAGCCCTATAACCAAATGATTGGTTCCTTTGGCAACCAGCCCCCACCCTAAAATTATCTAAGAACCCACCATGAGTCCCTTCATCAGCATAAACTCAGGCATCGTTGGAAGGGGCTTGTAAGGAATAACAAACTAACAAAAGATGCTCTTATCACTCCTATCACGTAAGAAATCTCAGGGCTTTTAAGAGATCTGTGCCAGGAACAAAAACCAAATATATATTTCTTATCATACCACACTCTGTCTAGCCCTAAATCCTAAAGATTTTCTCCTATGTTTTTCATAAAAATTTTATAGTTTTACATTTTACATTTAAGTCTGTGATCCATTTTGAGTTAATTTTTGTGTAAGGAGTGAGGTTTAGGTTGAGGTTCTTTTTGCCCTGAATGTACAGTTGTTCTAGCACCATTGACTTGTTTTGCATCTTTGAAAAAATATCAGTTGGCCATACTTATGTGGGGCTATTTCTGGATCCTCTATTCCGTTCCATTGATCTGTGTCTGTCCCTCTGCCAAAACCACAGTCTTGATTAGTGTACCCATGCAGTAAGCTTTAATATCTATTAGAGTGATTCTCCCACTTTATTCTTCTTCAGGACTGGTTTAGCTATTCTAGGGGCTGTGCCTTTCCATATAGATGTTAGAATATGCTTGTCTGTGGATGTTGAACATATTCTCATGTGCTTATTTGCCCTCCATATATTCTCTTTGGTGAAATGTCTCTTCATGTCTTTTGCCCATTTCCTTTCTTTACTTTTTTTTTTTTTTTTTGCGTTAGACACGGGCCTCTCACGGTTGTGGCCTCTCCCGTTGCGGAGCACAGGCTCCGGACGCGCAGGCTCAGCGGCCATGGCTCACCGGCCCAGCTGCTCGGCGGCATGTGGGATCTTCCCGGACTGGGACACGAACCCGTGTCCCCTGCATCGGCAGGCGGACTCTCAACCACTGCGCCACCAGGGAAGCCCTTTTTGCCCATTTTCTAATTGGGTTGTTTGTTTCTTCAATGTTGAATTTTGAGAGTTCTTATTATGTTATAGATATGAGTCTTTTGTCAAATACGGGGTTTGTGAATATTTTCTCTCAGTCTGAAGCTTGTCATTTCATCCTCTTAAGAGTGTCTTTTGTAGAGCCACAATTTTTAATTTTGATGAAGTCAAATTTATCTATTTTTTCTTTTAAAAGATTATGTTTTTGGTGTCATATCTAAGAACTCTTCACTAAGCCCTAAGTCCTGATGATTTTCTCTTCTGTTGTCTTCCAACAGTTTTATATTTTACATATAAATCTATGATCCATTTTGGGTTAATTTTTTATAAAGTATGATATTTAGAATGAGATTCATTTTTTGTTTTTGTTTCATTTTGGTTTGTTTGTTTCTTTGTTGCTTATGAGTGTCCTATTACTCTAGCACCATTTGTTGAAAAGACATTGAATTGTTTTTGTACCTTTGTAAAAAAATTAGTTGACTGTGCTTTTTCTGGGTCCTCTAATCTGTTCCGTTAATCTATGTGCCTATCCCTTCATCTGTACCACATTGTCTTGCTTCCTATAGTTAAATAAAAAGTATTGAAATCAGGTAGATTTATTTCTCCCACTTTATTCTTTTTTTTAATCTTTATTGGAGTATAATTGCTTTACAATGGTGTGTTAGTTTCTGCTTTATAACAAAGTGAATCAGTTATACATATACACATGTTCCCATATCTCTTCCCTCTTGCATCTCCCTCCCTCCCACCCTCGCTATCCCACCCCTCTAGGTGGTCAAAAAGCACCGAGCTCATCTCCCTGTGCTATGTGGCTGCTTCCCACTAGCTATCTATTTTACGTTTGGTAGTGTATATATGTCCATGCCACTCTCTCACTTTGTCCCAGCTTACCATACCCCTCCCCATATTCTCAAGTCCATTCTCTATTAGGTCTGTATCTTTATTCCCGTCTTACCCCTAGGTTCTTCATGACATATTTTCCCCTTAGATTCCATATATATGTGTTAGCATATGATATTTGTCTTTCTCTTTCTGACTTACTTCACTCTGTATGACAGACTCTAGGTCCATCCACCTCACTACTAATAGCTCAATTTCGTTTCTTTTTATGGCTGAGTAATATTCCATTGTATATATGTGCCACATCTTCTTTATCCATTCATCCAGTGATGGACACTTAGGTTGCTTCCATCTCCTGGCTATTGTAAATAGAGCTGCAATGAACATTGTGGTACATGACTCCTTTTGAATTATGGTTTTCTCAGGGTATATGCTCAGTAGTGGGATTGCTGGGTCATATGGTAGTTCTATTTGTAGTTTTTTAAGGAACCTCCATACTGTTCTCCATAGTGGCTGTACCAATTCACATTCCCACCAGCAGTGCAAGAGTGTTCCCTTTTCTCCACACCCTCTCCAGCATTTGTTTCTAGATTTTTTTGATGATGGCCATTCTGACTGGTGTGAGATGATATCTCATTGTAGTTTTGATTTGCATTTCGCTAATGATTAATGATGTTGAGCATTCTTTCATGTGTTTTTTGGCAATCTGTATATCTTCTTTGGAGAAATGTCTATTTAGGTCTTCTGCCCATTTTTGGATGGGGTTGTTTGTTTTTTTGTTATTCAGCTACATGAGCTGCTTGTAAATTTTGGAGATTAATCCTTTGTCAGTTGCTTCATTTGCAAATATTTTCTCCCATTCTGAGGGTTGTCTTTTGGTCTTGTTTATGGTTTCCTTTGCTGTGCAAAAGCTTTGACGTTTCATTAGGTCCCATTTGTTTATTTTTCTTTTTATTTCCATTTCTCTAGGAGGTGGGTCAAAAAGGATCTTGCTGTGATTTATGTCATAGAGTGTTCTGCCTATGTTTTCCTCTAAGAGTTTGATAGTGTCTGGCCTTATATTTAGGTCTTTAATCCACTTTGAGCTTATTTTTGTGTATGGTGTTAGGGAGTGTTCTAATCTCATACTTTTACATGTAACTGTCCACTTTTCCCAGCACCACTTATTGAAGAGGCTGTCTTTTCTCCACTGTATATTTTTGCCTCCTTTATCAAAGATAAGGTGATCATATGTGCGTGGGTTTTTCTCTGGGCTTTCTATCCTGTTCCATTGATCTATATTTCTGTTTTTGTGCCAGTACCATATTGTCTTGATTACTGTAGCTTTGTAGTATTGTCTGAAGTCAGGGAGCCTGATTCCTTCAGCTCCATTTTTCTTTCTCAAGATTGCTTTGGCTATGCGGGGTCTTTTGTGTTTCCATACAAATTGTGAAATTTTTTGTTCTAGTTCTGTAAAAAATGCCAGTGGTAGTTTGGCAGGGATTGCACTGAATCTGTAGATTGCTTTGGGTAGTATAGGCATTTTCACAATGTTGATTCTTCTGATCCAAGAACATGGTATATCTCTCCATCTGTTTGTATCATCTTTACTTTCTTTCATCAGTGTCTTATAATTTTCTGTATACAGGTCTTTTGTCTCCTTAGGTAGGTTTATTCCAAGGTATTTTATTCTTTTTGTTGCAGTGGTAAATGGGAGTGTTTTCTTAATTTCAGTTTCAGATTTTTCATCATTAGTGTATAGGAATGCCAGAGATTTCTGTGCATTAATTTTGTATCCTGCTACTTCACCAAATTCTTTGGTTAGCTCTAGTAATTTTTTGGTAGCATCTTTAGGATTCTCTATGTATAGTATCATGTCATCTGCAAACAGTGACAGCTTTACTTCTTCTTTTCCAATTTGGATTCCTTTTATTGCTTTTTCTTCTCTGATTGCTGTGGGTAAAACTTCCAAAACTATGTTAAATAATAGTGGTGAGGGTGGGCAACTTTGTCTTGTTCCTCATCTTAGTGGAAATGGTTTTAGTTTCTCACCATTGAGAACAATGTTGACTATGGGTTTGTCATATATGGCCTTTATTATGTTGAGGAAAGTTCCCTCTATGCCTACTTTCTGGAGGGTTTTTATGATTAATGGGTGTTGAATTTTGTAGAAAGCTTTCTCTGCATCTATTGAGATGATCATATAGTTTTTCTCCTTCAATTTGTTAATATGGTGTATCACATTGGTTGATATGTGTATATTGAAGAATCCTTGCATTCCTGGGATAAACCCCACTTGTTCATGGTGTATGATCCTTTTAATGTGCTGTTGGATTCTGTTTGCTAGTATTTTGTTGAGGATTTTTGCATCTATGTTCATCAGTGATATTGGCCTGTAGTTCTCTTTCTCTTTGACATCTTTGTCTGGTTTTGGTATCAGGGTGTTGGTGGCCTCATAGAATGAGTTTGGGAGTGTTCCTCCCTCTGCTATACTTTGGAAGAGTTTGAGAAGGATAGGTGTTCGCTCTTCTCTAAATGTTTGGTAGAATTCACCTGTGAAGCCATATGGTCCTGGGCTTTTGTTGGTTGGAAGATTTTTAATCACAGTTTCAATTGCAGTGCTTGTGTTTGGTCTGTTCACATTTTCTATTTCTTCCTGCCTCAGTCTCGGAAGGTTGTGCATTTCTGAGAATTTGTCCATTTCTTTCAGGTTGTCCATTTTATTACCATATAATTGCTGCAGGAATCTCTCCTGATCCTTTGTATTTCTGCAGTGTCAGTTGTTACTTCTCCTTTTTCATTTCTAATTCTATTGATTTTACTCTTGTCCCTTTTTTTCTTGATGAGTCTGGCTAATGGTTTATCAATTTTGTTTATCTTCTCAAAGAACCAGCTTTTAGTTTTATTGATCTTTGCTATCGTTTCCTTCATTTCTTTTTCATTTATTTCTGATCTGATCTTTATGATTTCTTGCCTGCTGCTAACTTTGGGGTTTTTCTGTTCTTCTTTCTCTAATTGCTTTAGGTGTAAGGTTAGGTTGTTTATTTGAGATATTTCTTGTTTCTTGAGGTAGGATTGTATTGCTATAAACTTCCCTCTTAGAACTGCTTTTGCTGCATCCCATAGGTTTTGGGTTGTCGTGTCTTCATTGTCATTTGTTTCTAGGTACTTTTTGATTTCCTCAGTGATCTCTTGGTTATTAAGTACTGTATTGTTTAGCCTCCATGTGTTTGTATTTTTTACAGATTTTTTCCTGTAATTGGTGTCTAGTCTCATAGCGTTGTGGTCAGAAAATATACTTTATACGATTTCAATTTTCTTAAATTTACCAAGGCTTGATTTGTGACTCAAGATATGATCTATCCTGGAGAATGTTCCATGAGCACTTGAGAAGAAAATATATTCTGTTGTTTTTGGATGGAATGTCCTATAAATATCAATCAAGTCCACCTTGTTTAATATATCATTTAAAGCTTGTGTTTCCTTATTTATTTTCATTTTGGATGATCGGTCCATTGGTGAAAGTGGGGTATTAACGTCCCCTAGTATGATTGTGTTACTGTCGATTTCCCCTTTTATGGCTGTTAGCATTTGCCTTATGTATTGAGGTGCTCCTATGTTGGGTGCATAAGTAGTTACAATTGTTATATCTTCTTGGGTTGATCCCTTGGTCATTATGTAGTGTCCTTCTTTGTCTCTTGTACTAGTCTTATTTTAAAGTCTATTTTTTCTGATATGAGAATTGCTACTCCAGCTTTCTCTTGATTTCCATTTGCATGGAATATCTTTTTCCATCCCCTCACTTTCAGTCTGTATGTGTCCCTAGGTCTGAAGTGTGTCTCTTGTAGACAGCATATATAGGGGTCTTGTTTTTGTATCCATTCAGCCAGTATATGTCTTTTGGTTGGAGCATTTACCCATTTACATTTAAGGTAATTATCCATATGTATGTTCCTATTACCATTTTCTTAATTGTTTTGGGTTTGTTATTGTAGGTCTTTTCCTTCTCTTGTGTTTCCTGCCTAGGGAAGTTCCTTTAGTATTTGTTGTAAAGCTGGTTTGGTGGTGCTGAATTCTCTTAGCTTTTGATTGTCTGTAAAGATTTTAATTTCTCCGTCAAATCTGAATGAGATCCTTGCTGAGTAGAGTAATCTTGGTTTTAGGTTTTTCCTTTTCATCACTTTAAATATGACCTGCCACTCCCTTCTGGCTTGCAGAGTTTCTGCTGAAAGATCAGCTGTTAACCTATTGGGATTCCCTTGCATGTTATTTGTTGTTTTTCCCTTGCTGCTTTTAATTTTTCTTTGTATTTAATTTTTGATAGTTTGATTAATATGTGTCTTGGCATGTTTCTACTTGGATTTATCCTGAATAGGACTCTCTGTGCTTCCTGGACTTGATTAACTATTTCCTTTCCCATATTAGGGAAATTTTCAACTATAATCTCTTCAAATATTTTCTCAGTCCCTTTCTTTTTCTCTTCTTCTTCTGGGACCCCTATAATTCAAATGTTGGTGCATTTAATGTTCTCCCAGAGGTCTCTGAGACTGTCCTCAATTCTTTTCATTCTTTTTTCTTTATTCTGCTCTACAGTAGTTTATTTCCACTATTTTATCTTCCAGATCACTTATCCATTGTTCTGCCTCAGTTAGCTAGTGATCCTTTCTAGAGAATTTTTAAGTTCATTTATTGTATTGTTCATCATTGTTTTTTTGTTCTTTAGTTCTTCTAGGTTCTTGTTAAACGTTTCTTGTATTTTCTCCATCCTATTTCCAAGATTCTGGACCATCTTTACTATCATTCTGAATTCTTTTTCATGTAGACTGCCTATTTCCTCTTCATTTGTTAGGTCTGGTGGGTTTTTACCTTGCTTCTTCATCTGCTGTGTGTTTCTCTGTCTTCTCATTTTGCTTATCTTACTGTGTTTGGGGTCTCCTTTTCGCAGGCTGCAGGTTCATAGTTACCGTTGTTTTTGGTTTCTGCCCCCAGTGGCTAAGGTTGGTTCAGTGGGTTGTGTAGGCTTCCTGGTGGAGGGGACTAGTGCCTGTGTTCTGGTGGATGAGGCTGGATCTTTTCTTTCTGGTGGGCAGGTCCACGTTTGGTGGTGTGTTTTGGGGTGTCTGTGACCTTATTATGATTTTAGGCAGCCTCTCTGCTAATGGGTGGGGTTGTGTTCCTGTTTTGCTAGTTGTTTGGCATAGTGTGTCCAGCACTGTAGCTTGCTGGTCATTGAATGGAGCTGTGTCTTGGTTGAGATTGAGATCTCTGGGAGATTTTCACCGTTTGATATTACGTGGAGCTGTGAGGTCTCTGGTGGACCAATGTCCTGAACTTGGCTCTCCCACCTCAGAGGCCCAGCCCTGATGCCTGGCTGGAGCACCAAGAGCCTGTCATCTACACGGCTCAGAATAAAAGTGAGAAAAAAAGAAAGAAAGAAAGAGGAAGGTAAAATAAAATAAAGTAAAATGAAATAAAATAAGATAAAATAAAGTTATTAAAATAAAAAATAATTATTAAAAAATTTAAGTAATTAAAAAAAAGAAAGAAGAGAGCAACCAAACCAAAAAACAAATCCACCAATGATAACAAGCGCTAAAAAGTGTACTAAAAAAAATAAAAAACCAGACAAATAGAACCCAGGACAAATGGTAAAAGCAAAGCTATACAGACAAAATCACACACAGAAGCATACACATACACACTCACAAAAAGAGAAAAAGAGAAAAAATATATATATATCGTTGCTCCCAAAGTCCACCTCCTCAGTTTGGGATGATTTGTTGTCTATTCAGGTATTCCACAGAATCAGGGTACATCCAGTTGATTGTGGTGATTTAATCCACTGCTCCTGAGATTGCTGGGAGAGGTTTCCCTTTCTCTTCTTTGTTTGCACAGCTCCTGGGGTTCAGCTTTGGATTTGGCCCCGCCTCTGCGTGTAGGTCGCCTGAGGGCGTCTGTTCTTCGCTCAGACAGGACGGGGTTAAAGGAGCAGCTGATTCGGGGGCTCTGGCTCACTCAGGCCGGGAGGAGAGAAGGGTATAGATGCGGGGCAAGCCTGCTGTGGCAGAGGCCGGCGTGATGTTGCACCAGCCTGAGGCTCGCCGTGTGTTCTCCCGGGGAAGTTGTCCTTGGATCACGGGACCCTGGCAGTGGCGGGCTGCACAGGCTCCTGGGAGGGGAGGTGTGGACAGTGACCTGTGCTTGCACACAGGCTTCTTGGTGGCCGCAGCAGTGGCCTTAGTGTCTCATGCCTGTCTCTGGGGTCCACGCTGATAGCCACGGCTCGCGCCCTTCTCTGGAGCTCATTTAGGCAGCACTCTGAATCCCCTCTCCTCACGCACCAGGAAACAAAGAGGCAAGAAAAAGATTCTTGCCTCTTCGGCAACTCTAGACTTTTTCCTGGACTCCCTCATGGCTAGCTGTGGCGCACTAGCCCCCTTCAGGCTGTGTTCACACAGCCAACCCCAGTCCTCTCCCTGGGATCCGACCTCCGAAGCCCGAGCCTCAGCTCCCAGCCCCCGCCTGCCCCGGCGGGTGAGAAGACTAGCCTCTGGCTGGTGAGTGCTGGTTGGCACTGATCCTCTGTGCGGAAATCTCTCTGCTTTGCCCTCCACACCCCTGTTCCTGCACTCTCCTCCGTGGCTCCTAAGCTTTCCCCCTCCGCCACCTGCAGTCTCTGCCCACAAGGAGCTTCCTAGTGTGTGGAAACCTTTCCTCCTTCACAACTCCCTCCCACTGGTGCAGGTCCCATCCCTATTCTTTTGTCTCTGTTTTTTCTTTTTCCTTTGCCCTACCCAGGTACATGGGGAGTTTCTTGCCTTTGGGAGTTCTGAGGTCTTCTGCCAGTGTTTAGTAGGTGTTCTGTAGGAGTTGTTCACATGTAGATGTATTTCTGATCTATTTGTGAGGAGGAAGGTGATCTCCACGTCTTACTCTTCCGCCATCCTCATTGTCTTTTCTCATTCAAGTTCAGATTTACCTGGTTCTTAGTATGACATCTTATTTTTTTTCCTGAACACAAGTGAAGCTCATATGTATTCTTCCCCTTTTCTTAGCTTTGATGTTTTTCTTTCTTTTTAAAATTTTTAAAATTTTATATTGGTGTATAGTTGATTTACAATGTTGTGTTAATTTCAGTTGTACAGCAAAGTGATTCAGTTATAATTTACATATGCCTACTCTTTTTCAGATTCTTTTCCCATATAGGCTATTACAGAGTATTAAGTAGAGTTCCCTGTGCTATACAGTAGGTCCTTGTTGATTATCTATTTTATGTATAGTATTGTGTATATGTTAATCCCAACCTCCTAATTTATCCCTCCCCCCCACCTTTCCACTTTTGTAACCATAAGTGTGTTTTCTATGTCTGTGAGTCTGTTTCTGTTTTGTATACAGATTCATTTGAATTAATTTTTAGATTCCACATATAAGTGATATCATATGTTATTTGTCTTTCTCCGTGTGACTTACTTCACTTAGTATGATAATCTCTAGGTCCATCCATGTTGTTGCAAATGACATTATTTCATTCTTTTTTATGGCTGAGTAATATTCCATTGTATATATGTACCACATCTTCTTTATCGATTCATCTGTCAATGGGCACTTAGGTTGCTTCCATGTCTTGGCTATTGTAAATAGTGCTGTAATGAACATTGGGGTGCCTGTGTCTTTTTGAATTATGGTTTTCCCAGGGTATATGCCCAGTAGTGGGATTGCTGGGTCATATGGTAGTTCTATTTGTAGTTTTTTAAGGAACCTCCGTACTGTTCTCCATAGTAGCTGTACCAATTTACATTCCCACCAACAGTGTAGGAGGGTTCCTTTTCTCCACACCCTCTCCAGCATTTATTGTTTGTAGACTTTTTGATGATGGCCATTCTGACTGGTGTGAGGTGATACCTCATTGTAGTTTTGATTTGCATTTCTCTAATGACACTTGATTTTTTTTTAGTACGTCCAGGACATTTTGGGTATTATATTATGAGGTTCTAGAATTTATTTGACTCTTATGTTTTATCAGGCTTTCTTTGACAGAGCTGTTTGGTGAAGGGAAATGTCACATCACAGGTGACATTTGTTATTGACAGGTGGGTTGGAAGTCCAAGTTCTCGCTTGCCCTCTTTTTTTTTTTTTTTTTTTTTGCCAGGGGACTCCTTGTTATTGTTCAGTGAGGGTGGGGGTTCCACCTCCCCACTAGGCTTCTGCTGATACCACCCTGGCTGGGAGGGGGTAGGCACCTCATCACTGCTTCCCTTGGTATCCACTGTTACCTACAGGTAGGGGAGGAGAAGGCAGTTGTTATTTCCCAGCAAGGAAAGAAAGATACAGCACCCTATTAAGCTTTCTCTGACACCACCCTGGCAGGGGGCTGGGGCCTGGGGGTGCCTTCTTACAGTCTGACAAGTGTAGAAGTCTAGGCTTGGATCCACTTGGCCTTGCTGTTAGTCGTGGGGCTGGGGCTGCAGTGTTTTCTGTGTTTGGCTTGAGTAGAGCCATCATTGTCTGAAAGTTTTCTATCTTGCTAGACTGCCCCTTTCCTGGTCCTTTGACTAGAGAGAGCAGGCTTTCTTGGGGCAGTTTTTGTCTGTACCCATTGGCCTTTCTGGGTTGTAGCTTCTCCAGCACCTAGTCTAGGCTATATGAGGCTAAGGGATAACCCAGAGAGCTCACTGCCATGTCATTTTTTTTTTTGCCATGTCATTTTTTTAGGTCTCACGATCCTTAGCCAGTCTGCCTTCTTCATTCCACCTTTCAGAGTTTTCCTATGTTTTCTAGATAATGTCCAGAGTTTTCAGCTGTATTTAGCAGGAAGAATAGATAAAATTATATCTACTTCATCTCCAGAAGAGGAAGTCCTCATAATTATGATTTTTAAGACTTCACGTGGTTCCATGCATTTGTGCTGGTTTTATTTGTATATGTTGAATGACCCTAAAGGTTTATGCAAGTTATCACTTCTTTATTGTATATTTTATATTAAAAGAGACTCCCTTTTTGTTAATCTATTGTGCACCTTGGACCTTAATTTCCACCTCAATAATTATATTTCTAGACCTACTTTCATTTTCTTGCATTTGTCTGGGGTATTATATATTTTTAAAATCTTTATTGAATTATAATACAGAAAAGTGCACACATTATGCATGTTTAGCTTGATGATATTTTAAAAGACTGAACAAACCTGCACAACCAGCCACCTAGATCAAGAAATAAAACATTCCTAACACTCAAGAAGCCCTCCTGTGTTCCTTTCCAATCACTAACTTCCTTCCAAGGGGTATCAATATCCTAACTTTTAACAATATGGATTAGTTTTACATGTTTTTGAAATGTATAGAAATGTAATCATATAGTATTGATTCATTGCTCTTTCAGGTCTGGCTTCTTTGGCCAATATAATGTTCATGAGATAAGATTTGTGCATGTTGTGTATAGCAGTTGTTGATTCTCGTTGCTGTGTATTAATTCCTTGTATTAATAAAGGACAAGTTGCTTATCCATTCTAATGCTGATGGGCATTTGCATACTTTTCAGTTTTGAATAAAGCCACTGTGACCATCATCATACCTGTCTTTTGGTAAACATATGTTCGCATTTCTCTTGAGTAAATGCTTCGATGGAATAGCTGGGTCATAGGATATAAAGCATATGTTCAGCTTTAACAAATAATACCAAACAGTTTTCCAAAGTGTTTGTAGTATATTATGCTCCTAAAAAACAATTTATGAGTTTCAGTTGCTCTACAACCTTGCCAGCTCTTGGTTATTTTCAATCTTTTTCATTTAAGCCATTTCTGGTGGATGTGGATGAGTATCTGTAGCTTATATTTTCTTGGTAACTTATGAATTTGAGCATCTTTTCCTATGCTTATTTGCCATTTGGATATCTTCTTTGTGAAGTGTCTGATCCTTGTGTTCTTCTTCTATCGTTCTGATTGATTTCTAGGAATTCTTAATATATTTGAGATATGAGTTGTTTGTCAGATACAGGTATTGCAATTATCTTCTCCCACTGTGAGATTTGCCTTTATGCTCTTAATTTTGTCTTCTCATGAACAGAGGTCCTTACTTTTAATGCAATCCAACTTAATAATCTTTTACTCTACCAGATATCAAAGCTTAATATGAAGCACATTAATTAAGACAGTGTAGTACTGGTCCAAGAATAGACAAATAGACCAATGGGAATACAGAGTTTGGGAATGGACTCCCACATATATCGTCACAAGGCAACCTGGAAAAAGGGTAATCTTTTTTTTTTTTTCGGTACGCGGGCCTCTCACTGTTGTGGCCTCTCCCATTGCGGAGCACAGGCTCCGAACGCGCAGGCTCAGTGGCCATGGCTCACGGGCCCAGTCTCTCCGCGGCATGTGGGATCTTCCCAGACCGGGGCACGAACCCGTGTCCCCTGCATTGGCAGGCAGACTCTCAACCACTGTGCCACCAAGGAAGCCCAAGGGGTAATCTTTTTAATAAGTGGTACTGGATTATCTTGACACCAATATGGAAGAAATGAATCTTGACCCTAACACATACCACACACCAAATCCTTCCTGGGAAGACTATAGATCTAAATGTGAAAGATAAAATAGTAAAACTTTTAGAAGAAAACATTAAACATCTTTATGACCCTGAGGTAGGCAACGATTTCCTAACAAGGTATAACTAATGCTGACCATAATGGAAAGAGTAGCAAATAACATGGCATACTTCTGTCCAGTGCTTCATTTCACATTTTTGTCTTTTTGTTTTAGATGTGTGGCAACTGTATTTTTTTAACCCAATCCCATAGTCCTTATCTTTTACATCAGAATTCAGCTCATTCAATTTAGTTGAATTCTAATATGTTTGATTTCATGCCTCCTATAATCTTATGTTTACTATTTATTTTACGTGGTTGATATTTCCTCACTTTCTCTTTTCCTTTTTTTTTTTTTTTTTTTTGCTGGTTTGGTCATGTTTCTCTTAATTCCCCTCTAATTTCTTAATTTCTTATTATTTTGGAATTAGAGTTTGGAGTTTTATCTTTATCAATTTCTGCTAGTAGTTGCCTTCACCTTCCTTACAAATGTGATTGTCTATATTTTCTCTATTTCTAAATCCAAATAATGTTTTAATATTATTTGGATCTAGTAAAAGAGATGCATAATTTTCCTCCTCCTCATTTCACTCAGTAAATTTCCCCAGGGTATTAAAATTTTTTCCACTTATTAATAGTAATAATCTTATTTGTTCCAGATGCCCAATTACATACATTTTTCTTTACTCAGTTATAACTATATATCGATTGCAATAATCATTTCTCAAAATTGCTTTCCTCCAATTTTGAGGTTTCTGTTACTCTTGAATTTACAATTGCTTAGACTATCCCCTTGAGTATTCTCCTGAGATTCTAATATTGGCATATAATGTTATAAGTGCTTGTATGTCTAAAATTGTCTTTTGCTCTAACGGAAGCATGGTATTCAGCTAGAGTGGGTTTAAAATTCTTGGATTGCAGTCCCTTTCAATAATTTGTAGATGTTTTCTTCTAATATGGCTCCTACTGTTGCAAATAAATCTAGTGCCATTGTGATCCCTTTCCATTGTAAATAACATGCTGTTTCTGCCTGGAAGCATTTTAAATTTTCTTTTTATTCTTTAAATTCAATACCAAACCAGATTTGGGGTTGATTTGGTTCCTCTGGGAGTAAAGGATTGGGAGGATTTCTGTGGGGGGGCATCACGGAGTTAGAGTCCAATAGGATTAGATAATCCAGGGCCTATAGATGCTATTCATGTTGGGTCAGTGAGTGATAATCTTGGGAAATCCTTGAAGAAACATAATTAGAGACATATGTTGGTAAGTGATTGAGACCTCTATAGAAATTCTTGAGGTTTTATAAGAGTTGGAGGTCTGAAGTCATCTAAAGTATCTGAAGTCATCAGTCAGTCCATGAGAGTTATTGATTGGGACACTGAGGTGGTGAAAGGTTGATTGCAAGCCTGGGATTTTAAGTCTTTGGGAGACAGTTTTAGGAGCCCTATGGGAGTCATTGATTGGGACCTGTAGACATCAGTAATTGCAGGACTGTGTGAGTTAGTATGTGATGGACCGGAAGGTCTATATTTGAGGCGTTTATGGGAGTCATTGACTCTACATATGGGCTGTGAGTTATGGAGTCCTATAGGAGGTCAGGTTTGGATCCAGGGGGCATTGAGCAGATTAATAGTTGATTTTCTATTGAGGTTGTGTTGCCTGTGTTGGTGATTATTTGAGGAACCTATGGAAACCAGTTGATGGCACCATTTGGGGCACAGTTTTTGTCAAGCAGTGTAGGTTACCGATTTAGGAGCCTGGTGCAGACATGCTGACTTTCAGGGCCAGATGGGAATTGGGAGAGAGGGGACAAAGAGTTTATGTTTTCATCTTTGGCAGAAGAGGGTGGGTGGGCTCTATAAGTTGCCCAGAATGTACACTGAATTATACAGACGCTTGGTTTATCACATGTGACATGTCATCCTTCAGCCAGAGCACTTTAAAGGCAGCAAGAAACAGAAATAATGTTTATTGTGATTCTTCCACGTATCGAATACCATATGGCACAGTAGTTAAGAAAATGTACTTTGGAGCAAGGCAGACCTGGGTTTGAATCCCTGTCCTTCCCCCTAATCTAAGAGATCTTGGGGCAAATTTCTTAATATTTATGAACAGCTCTATCTGATGGTAAATGGGAATAATAGCAAAAGTAATGCCTAGTTCATAGGATGAGTGTGAAAATTAAATGAGGTACCGAATAAAACATTCCTTGCACCTTATAATAACAGCAATATTTAATATCAATGGAGTGTGTTCCTGATGCCAAATAGGAGTGCTTTTGAAGCATCATGTCATTTAACTCTAACAGCCCTATGAGATGGGTGTTTTCATCCTCAGTTTTTTGTTTGTTTGTTTTTTTTGCGGTACGCGGGCCTCTCACTGCTGTGGCCTCTCCCATTGCGGAGCACAGGCTCCGGACGCACAGGCTCAGCGGCCATGGCCCGCAGGCCCAGCCGCTCCGTGGCATGTGGGATCCTCCCGGACCAGGGCACGAACCCGTGTCCCCTGCATCGGCAGGCGGACTCCCAACCACTGCGCCACCAGGGAAGCCCCCATCCTCAGTTTTAAGGTGAAGAAACTCAGACTAAAGTGGCTTCCCCAGATTCCAGCTAGAATGCAAAAGAGCTGGAATTCAAACTCTCATTCGTTTTACACCAAATCTCTTGAGTTTTTTTCCATATTGTATGCTAATACTTGGTGTTGATTACTGAACTTTTCTCTTCCACAGTATCCAGTGTTGTAAACTGTACTTTGGTGCCCCCAGGAAGCATTTATGGGGTGAATGCTGAATGACTGACCACGTGGACACTGTCTTTCCAGGTTTCTTGGAGTCTCTGCGCAGCCCCTGGGCCAGACGCCGTAGTGAAGGCTGCAGGATCTTCCTTCCAGCCCCAGAAGCTCTGGCTGAGTCCACGGACCCGCCTGGCCTCAGGGTACCGGGAAGAGCGGAGTTGTCAGCAGGAGAGCCTGAGGGTTGAGGCTCAGCGGGACAATGCCAGCCAACCGGAGCTCTCCCCAGTGGTCCCCAGCCCTGGCTGCAGAGGGACATGGCAGTGTGTGTGAGGTGAGGAGAGACAGGGCTCAAGGGACAGGAGTTTATTCAGTGAGGAGATGGCCCCGACCTGTCACTAGGGACTCAGGGCAGGGGCAAGTGTGTCACAGGAGGGGCAAATTCCGGACTTGGTGTCCCTGAGACAGGTCACCATCCTCCTGCTGCGTGAGCACCACGTGGCTGGTGTCCCACATCCAGAGCCCTTCCTGTTTCAGTGGAAAATGTGATGCAGCCAATGGAGGAAAGGTGGGTTGGGAGGGTCAGCCCCACCGCCTAGAGGAGGGGGAGGCAGCTCCCTGCAGGGTGTCTGCGAGCGAGGTCTGGGTAGGGGTGACCACCGGCCCCAGCCAGGGAGACGCTACCCCCTGACGCCCAGCACAGGCCCTTCAGTCCTCACTGGCTCTGTGCACACACTCAGCTGATCCCTACCAGAGCCTGCTTTCCCCTGATCCTTGGGGACTTGCTGATTTCTCCTCTATCCTGATCTAGGGCAGAAAAATCCCCTTTCTTTGGAACTTAGAGAATGGCAGGGTAGTAGGGTGACCACAGTCTCTAGGGCCCTTCTGCTTCCTCCTCCTCTCAAAGATGAGTAAAGTGGCCTGAGAAGGTACATGACTTGCCCAGGCCTCTGGGATTGTGAGTGACAGCAGTGGACTGGAACCTTGTCTCCTGACCATGTCTTCCACCGTCACCACACAATAGCCAAGACCAAGTTTCCCACTAAAAGTTCCCCTTGAGATTCTGTAAACAGAGCAAGATGATGAGGGAGCCAGACCTTGCCCCACAGCTCCCTCTTTCCGACTGTCCTGTGGATGCTGTCACCTCTGGGGACAGGCTCATTGTCACAGGGGCTCAGGGTCATGTGGTCATTAAGATAATATTAAACTTTAAAAAATTATTTTGATGTTTACTATTTCATAATTGCATTATTTCACAATATAATGTTAGAAAATACAGGTAAGCAAATACAAGAGAATAAAACATTACTTATAATTCCAGCATTAGCCAAAGTTAATCATTGTTAACATTTAGCTATAGTTCCTTACAGTTTTTTTTTCCTTTGTATGTGCATGTATGTGGGTATACATGTGGGGCTGTGAGTGTACATACATACCACACACATATACATTATATAGCTCAAGTTTAAAAATGAAATCATAGTATTTGGTTGTCTCCTTTTTAACTTGGCAGTTTAATATAATTTTCTAGGCAGTAAATATTTTTCTTCACACACACATGATGCATAGGATAAACTATATCCTATGGATAAACTATATTTAATTTAACCAATCCACTATATGTGAATTTAGGGTGTTCTAGGTTTTCTGTTGTGATGAAAACTGCTATGGTGAAATTCTTACACTTAAATCTTTTTGCCCAAGTCACTGAAATTATATTTTGAGTCAAAGGTATAGGGACATTGAATGGTAAACGATTTGCTGCCTAACAGTAGGGCACTTCCACTCTTGGAAAATTGTCCTTGTCCAGGCTCTTCTCCATCATATCAGTCACAGACCCACAGGTTGGGGACACAACAATGTGGTCCTCCCAAGTCCTTCTGCACATGGCCTCTTGCCCAGCCAATGTGTGGAAATTTCTAGATGAATGATTCTTATCTCTGCAAGGCACATTTCTCCATTCATGTCTTCCTTCCCAACCATAGACCTCTGCCCATTTGCAAGAAGAGACGGAAATGACCAAGACCCTGGTAAATATTATTTATTCATGTATTTATTTGTTAGGTTCTTAGTTTTTTCATTAGATGTCAGAGAGCAGGGAATGGGAAGAGATACCAAGGAACCAATAAAAATGTCCCCAGGGGTGAGGAACAGCCAGTTGGGCTAAGAATAGTGGCTGAAACTGGAAAACAGGCAGAGGTGTCAGTAAGAGAAAGAGGGATGAGGAATAGCCACAGGGAACAGCTGGAGGGACCATGTTGCACTTACTGGAAACAGAGGATAGCCAAGGGGCCCAGGGGACAGGTGGGAAATCAGTGGAACAAACAGAGGAAATGGGAAACAAGAGCCAGAGGCCAGGAGCAGCAGAGAGACCAAGAAACAGTAGTTGGGGCTGGAGAAGTGTTAATAGTGGGGAGCAAGGAAGAGCCAGAGGATATGAGAACAATTAGAAGGATCTCAAAATGGGAGGAGGGACCAGGAAATAGAGGAACCAGATATCAACCAGAGGGAACAGGGACCATCCACAGGGACAAGGAAACAGAAGAATCAGCTAAAAGGAAAAAGCAAAAAGGTTTGGTGTACTGGGTAAGAGCCTGCCAGACAAGCCACTTCAAGAGGTACCAGGGGTCAGAGGAGAATCTGAGAGGATGGGGAAAGGCAGAGATACTGGGGAACAGAAATGGGAAATGGGAAAGATGAGCCTGGGATATGCAGCAGCCAGAGGAAGCTAGGGACCAGATGCTGAGGCTGTAGAACAGGTTAGAGGGGCAGGAAAGGGACAGACCCATGGGACACTTGGAGAGGCAAAAGGACCTCTGAGGATGAGGAGTAGCCAAGGGCACCAGAGGCAACAAGGAACAGTCGTAGAGGTTGGGGAGTAGCCAGAGGGAACAGCAAAGTGGACATCAAAGATATATCTGGTTTGAATAGCAGCCTGTCTGACCTGGGAACAACTAGAGGGACTAGAGAACAGCTGGAAGGCATAGTATCCATTCCCGAAGCCAGAGGCCCCATGTAGTGGGCACTGGGGTTAAGGGACAGTTGCAGAAGCCAGAGAGAGTCTGGGGAGCATCCAGAGTTCCCTGAGATAGGGCAATAGGGGCTTCATGGGATGTGGAACTTCACTGCTACAACAGGGAAAGTCCTAGGCAAACTGGGACAGTTGGTCACCCTGCCCAAGAAACAGCCAAAGGAGCCAGTCAAAAGTCAGATGTAATGCAAGTGATGCAGAAGGTGAAAGTACAGAACCCAGCTGTGGCACAAAGCACACAGAAGTAGTATATGTTGATGATCAAGAGCCTAGGCTAGGAGCCAGGTAGACCAGTACTTCACAGACAGTGGTCCATGGACCAGATGCAGAGCACCAGATGAGAGCATATTAGAAATGCCTTCCAGGACTGCCCAAGGAGCAGGGAAGAATTGGGTCTACAAAGAAGTCAGAGGAGTCAAAGGGCAGTCAGTCTGTGTCAACTAGAAGGAATGAGAAAGGCTCATCAGGACCAGGGAGCAGCCAGATGGACTAGGGTGCAACCAGAATGGTGCCACAGACTAAGGATCAGCTAGAGGAATAGCTGTCAAAGGGAACACAGGACAGTCAGAGGCATCAGGGATCAGTCAGAGGGAAGAAGAAACAGGAGGCATGGAACAAGGGACAATCAGAGGAAGCAATAAACAGAGGCATCAGGAAACAGACCAGGGGACAGTCAGAAATAACAAGAAACATTTAGAAGGAACAGTAAACAGAGGGATGAAGGAAGAGTCAGATGGGGACCATGCAGAGGGAACAAGAATCAGGAGAGGGAGCAGGGAGAAGTTAGGGGACAGGAGTGGGTAGGGTAAGCAGGGAAAGCCAGAGGGAGGAGCATGGGAGCAGGAAAGACTAGGGCACCCCCAGCCCCAGGCGAGGGCACAGTGAGCTACACTGCATACTTTCAGGCAGCCTAGTAAGTGCGCTAGGAGCCCTCCTGCTAGGCTGGGATAGGGTTTAGAAGGGCAGGGTTATATCACAGGAGGTGATGGAGAAGTGTGCTGGGGCAGGAGTGAGAGCAGCCCTTGGGGACTGAGCCCCAAGCCAGCTGCAGGGTGGGACAGAGCAGATGGCCAGGGACAGAATGGGCAGTGAGTGGCCAATCCTGGCAGCACAGCATTCCCTTGGGGTGAGAGTGCAGAATGTTTTGGGACTGAGACATTGCTGTGTGGTTCACTGGCGAGCTGTCAAGAGCTGGAGTGGGGATCCTCACCTAGGATGAGGGAGTCCTTGTAAGTGTCCTGGTGGTGGCAGAGACACAGGCCATCCTCCATGGTAGAAATGGGCCATAAAACCAAACCTTTTTGTATGTGGCTGCTGAGGCTAGAATCTGGGTGGTTCTATATTAGCAACTTTGTATCCAAGTCACTAGCTCCAAAATCCCTCTCCATCACATCACATAAGCCTACCCAGCCAGGGTGGAGTCCAAAGTGAAAGGGATCAGAGGGGCATCTGTGCCTGGCATGGTCTTTTTACCCTTTCCCTGTGTGACTCCCAGGGAGGGAGAGACAGATGAGTGTGGTCTTTTGTCCACCAGCTTGGGCTGTCAGAGTTGTTAAAATATTTAACAATGTCTGAAAAAGTATATATATATATATATATATATATATATATATATATATATCTGAATCACTTTGCTGTACATCTGAAACTAACACAACATTGTAAACTAACTATGCTTCAAGTTTTTTTAAATTAATTAATTTATTTGTTTTTGGCTGTGTTGGGTCTTCGTTGCTGTGCGCAGGCTTTCTCTAGTTACGGCAAGCGGGGGCTACTCTTTGTTGTGGTGCACGGGCTCTCGGCACGTGGGCTCAGTAGTTGTGGCTCACAGGCTCAAGAGCACAGGCTCAGTAGTTGTGGTGCATGGGCTTAGTTGCTCTGTGGCATGTGGGATCTCCCCAGGTCAGGGCTCGAACCCATGTCCCCTGCCTTGGCAGGAAGATTCTTAACCACTGCGCCCCCAGGGAAGCCTGCTTCAATTTTTAAAAATGGTAAAACAAAGTTTTTTAAAAATGTTTACCAGTGCCAAATGATAGAATATTTTAATTTTCCCATACTGGTTGGCAAATAGCCACTCCTCCCCGCCACCTGAGGCTCCTCCCTTGTGTCACCTACACACCTGCCAGTCTGTCCTGGGGTCACCGGCAAGAGAGCAAGGATCAGGAGGATGGGCAGGCAGAATGAGAGCTTCCCTCAAGCCTGACCCCAGGGCTTTCCCTGGGTGAGTGCCCTTGTGCAGTGAAGGGGAGTAGGTCAGACATGCTGCTAGAGGCTCAGGTGGAGGTCCTGCTCTCAGCAACCCTTGGGGCTGTGCTCAGGAGAGCTGGTGGATGGAGAAGTGCTGGGCACCACCCAGTGCTTGCGGATCTGCCCCCGGAGCTGCTGGTGGTGGAGCAGATACTGTGAGTTCCATGCCTGCTCTGTGCCCCTGAACACTCACTATTAAGGGCCCCCAAAGAACAAAGGTCTTTCAATGAATAAAGTTTCCTCATTTCCTCACAGTTGAATCACTAGATCTTGTCTTTGATACTTAGGGCATTTTTTGTGTTGTTTAGGAAATCCTCACCTACCCCAAGGCCTAAACAAATATTTACCTATATTTTCTACTAAGAGTTTTAAAGCATTAATTCTTTTGAAACGTTTGATTCTTTTGCCCTTCACCCAGAACCACTAATTGTTAACATTTTGCCACATTTGCTTTCTCTTCTCAATTTATGTATATATGTATGTATGTATGTATTGTATACACACAGAAATATTTAAAACTTTATTTTCTGAACCACTTGGGAGTAATTTGCAGACATAATTCCCCTTTACCCTTAAATACTTAATGTGTATCTCTTAAGAACAAGGACATTCTCTTACATAATCACAGTACAGTTATCAAAATCAAGAAATTGCACATTGATCTAGTACTATCTAATATTTGATGAGTATTATCTAATTACCTAATGAGGTGAAAAACGGCCTCTGTGCACCAGTGCCAAATCGAATCTCAGAGACAGAGTTTTGGGTGAAGTAGAGAAGAGTAGCTTTATTGCTTTGCCAGACAAATGGGGACACAGTAGGCTCCTGCCCCGAAAAACTGTGTGTCCCAACCTGGGAGGATTGGATGAGGAGTTTTATAGCAATGGTTCAAGAGCAGGCTTGCTGGTAAGGATTAGAGTGCGTGCAGGGCCTGCACTCCTTTAATCTGGTCTCAAGTAGTCTCTTGATGAGCTTCTCTGGTTCCTTTAATCTGGCCTCATGTAGTCTTCTCTGGAATGAAGAATGCTAACACCTTCCATTTGTTGGGGGTTTTAGTTCTGTAAAGAGCTCAAAGATATTATGTGTATCCCTTGAAGAGGAACCAGGACCCTGCCCCAAGGCTGCACTATTGTTTTTTGGCTGCTTCTCCTTTGTCTCTGCATCCCCTCCCTTAACTGATTAGCAACTGTTCAAATCTGCCCTTTGGAAGTCAGGGAAGGTCATGGAGGCTGGAATCTATTCCCTACAAACAAGAAATGTGGGACAGGGAGTTCCCTGATGGTCCAGTGGTTAGGATTCCAGACTTTCACTGCCAGGTTCAATCCCTGGTTGGGGAACTGAGATCCCACAAGCCATGCAGCATAGCCAAATAAATAAATAAAGACAAAAATCTTGAAAAAAAAAAAGAACAGGGGACAGAAAGGCTTCCATGCCCAGGAGCCCCACACGGTCCTGCTCGGTTTCACTAACATACAATTTGTAAATAATTTTCCCAGTTGTCACGATAACATCCTTTATAGTATTTCCCCCGATCCAGGATCCAATCCAGGCTCATGTATTATGTTTAGTTGTCATGTCCCTTTACCCTTTAATCTGAAACAGTTCCTTAGGCTTTCCTTGACTTTCATGACACCATTTGGAAGAATGTCCCTCAATTTGGGTTTTTTTTTCCTGCTTCCTCATAATTAGATTCAGGTTTTTCATTTTTGTCAAATATCACAGAAATGATGCTGTGTTCTTCTCAGTGCCTCACATTGGCAAGAATTCAATACCAATTTGTCCTTTATTGATAATGTTAACTTTGATCACCTGGCTAAGATGGCATCTGTCAGGTACTGTAAAGTTACTATATTTCTCTTTGTAATTAACAACTAGGTTGTGGGGAGATACATTGAGACTATGTATACATTGAGACTATTTCTCATGCTTTTGTCCGCCGATTGTAGCATCTAGCAATGATTCTTGCCTGTAACAATTAATTACGGTGCTATTTCCCTAATGGTGTTTTTCTAATTCCATCATTTCTTCTATATTGATTAGTTGGCATTCTCCTATAAGGAAAAAATTCCTTTCTCTGACTGCTGAAATGACAATTATATGCCAGGCACAATGAGCACACCTTGAGTTACCATTTGTCACTAATAGGAACTAGAGCTTCTTGGAGATATGACTGACTCCAGGGTTGGAACAGAGAAAGTACAAAATGACTCATTGTGCTGGGAAGTAATGAAGCACTCAAAAGATGGGAACATGTCAAAATGACACAGGAGCCACTTTGAAGGAGCTCCCTCTGGTCAAATCTGGGACAATATGAGTAGCAAAAGAAATCATAATAGTAATAGATTATCATCTACTGAATAAAGTAGGAAGTGACCAGACCCTATAAACATAGGTAGGCAGATAGAGAGGAAAGAAGTGAATTCCCCCCATTTTTTATCTCTTTTCTTGGCTGTGCTGCACGGCTTGCTGGGTCTCAGTTCCCCGACCAGGGATTGAACCCTGGCCACAGCAGTGAAAGTGCCAAATCCTAACCACTAGACCACCAGGGAACTCCTGTGAGTGCTCCTTTTTAATAGCATCTTGATCTTTTTTGCTGTGTCCCCTACTTCAATCTTTCTGAGGATAATTTAGTAGTTTGTTAAAACTTTTTATTTGGAAATAATTATACATTTATAGGAAGTTGCAAAGATGGTACAGAGAGGTCTCATGTAACTCTTTACCCAGTTTCCCCTAATGATTACATCCTGTGTCACTAGAGTACAATTATCACAAATAGGAAATTGACATTTCTGCGGTGTGCGTGTCGTTCTCTGCCAGTTTACACATGTGTAGATTCCTGTACAACAATCCAGATACAGAACTATTCCATCACCACATAGGTCTCTACTGGTGTTGACGTTTTACCAGTTAGAGTGAAGTGTAGAAAACTTAGCTCCCTTTAAGTCCCTTTAGCCTCACCAATTACAATTGTCTTAAATATTTCCTCTACATACATGGAGATCCACATCATAAAAATGTTATACTTTTTACTTTGACCTTCAAATATAATTTAGAAAACTCAAGAGGAAAAGGAAAGTCTGTTGTATTTAAACATATTTTTTCTCTTTCCATTTTTCTTCTTTCCTGATGTTCAAAGACTTCTTTTACCATCTCCGTTCTGTTTAGAGAACTTCCTTTAAGCCATTCTTTTAGGGTAGGTCTGCTGACAACAGATTTTCTTAGTTCTCCTTCTTCTGAGAATATCTTGATTTCCCCTTCATTTCTTCTTTCTTAGTAACAGCTTTATTGAGATATAATTCACATACCATAGTTTACCCATTTAAAGTGTCCAATTCAGGGACTTCCCTGGTGGCGCAGTGGTTAAAAATCTGCCTGCCAATGCAGGGGACATGGGTTCAAGCCCTGATCCAGGAAGATCCCACATGCCGCAGAGCAGCAACATGTGCCACAACCACTGAGCCTGCGCTCTAGAGCCCATGAGCCACAACTACTGAGCCCGTGTGCCACAACTATTGAAGCCCACGTGTCTAGAGCCCATGCTCCACAACAAGAGAAAGCCCGTGTGCACCAACAAAGACCCAACACAGCCAAATATAAAAATAAATAAATAAATTTATTTTAAAAATAAAGTGTCCAATGTTTTTTGTATGTTTATGGATATGTGCAACCATCACTATAATCAATTTTAGAACATTTTCATCACCTCAAAAAGAAACCCCATACCCCTAAGCCATCACTCTGCCCCACCTCACCTCCCTGCCTCCTCCAACCCTAAGCAAACATTAATATGCTTTCTGTCTCTATAGACTTTACTCTTCTGGACATTTCACATGAATGGAATCACATAACATGTGATCTTTTTGTCCGGCTTCTTTGACTCAGCATAATGTTTTTAAGGAGCTCCCTCTGGCTAAACCTGGGACAATTTGAGTAGCAAAAGAAATAATGATAGTAATAGGTTATAACCCACTGAATAAAGTAGGAAGTCACCAGTCCATAATAGGTCAGCAGATACATATGTAGGTAGGCAAATAGATAGGGAAGAAGTGTAGCATGTACATGTAGTAACATGTATCAGTATTTCCTTCCTTTTTGTGGCTGAATAATATTCCATTGTGCAGGTGTATCACATTTTGTTTATTCATTTGTCAGCTGATGTACATTTGGGTTGTTTCCACCTTTTGGCTATTATAAGTAATGCTGCTGTAAACATTTGTGTACGTGTTTTTATGCGGATATATATTTTCATTTATCTCAAGTATATATATACATCTAGGAGTGGAATTGCTAGGTAAAATGATAACTCTATGTTTAATAATTTGAGGAACTGCCAGACTGTTTTCTAAAGCAGCTGCACCAGTTTACATTCCCACCAGCAGTGTTTGTATGAAGTTTCCAATTTCTCCAAATCCTCATCAGCACTTGTTATTATCTGACTTTTTGATTCTAGCCATCCTAGTGAGTGTGAGGTAGTATCTCATTGTGGTTTTGATTTTCATTTCCCAGATAATTAATGATGTTAAGCATCTTTTCATGTACTTAATGGCCAAGGCTGCTTCATTTCTTAAGGATAATTTTGCCAGATATGGAATTCAGGGTTGACAGTTCTTTTCTTTCAGCACTTGAAAAATGTGCCATTTCCTTCGCTCCACCATGGTTTTGGGTGAGAAATCTGCTGTCACTTTAATTGTTTTTCCCCTATAGGTAAGGTGTCATTTCTCTCTTGCTGATTTCAAGATTTTTTCTTTGTCTTTAGTTTTCTGAAGTTTGACTATAATGTGTCTTCGTATAATTTCTTTGGTTTATCCTTTTGGGGTTTGCTCAGCTTCTTGAAACTCTAAGTTGATATCTTTTGCCAAATTTGAGAAATTTTCAGCTATAATTTCTTCAAATACTTTTCAGCCCCACACTTTCTCCTCTCTTTCTGGAACTCTGATGACATGAATGCCAGATCTTTTATTATAGTCTCAGAGGTCCCTGAGGCTCTGCTCATTTTTTTTCCAGTCAATTTTCTTTCTGTTGTTCAGATTGGATCATTTCTATTGTTCTGTCATCAAGTTCTCTAATTCTTTCCTCTGTCCTCTCTATTCTGCTGTTGAGCTCTTACACTGATATTAAAATTTTAGTTATTCTATTTTTCAGTTCTAAAATTTTCATTCTGTTCTTCTTTATATCTTTTTTTCTGAGACTTTCTGGTTTTGCATTTAAGTATATTGAAGCATTTTTTAAAAAATAATAACAAAGTACTGTTAGCACAGGGACAAAATGTTCCCCTGATGACTCTAATGCATAGCCAGGCTTTTTTTTATATATTTATTTATTTGTTTGGTTGCTCCAGGTCTTAGTTGCAGCAGGTGAGCTCCTTTGTTGCAGCTCACAGCCTCCTTAGTTGTGGCATGTGAACTCTTAGTTGTGGCATGCATGTGAGATCTAGTTCCCTGACCAGGGATCAAACCCAGGCCCCCTGCATTGGGAGTGCGGAGTCTTAACCACTGTGCCACCAGGGAAATCCCTGAAGCATTTTTATAATGGCTGCTTTAAAATCCTTGATAATTCTAACATCTGTGTCATCTCAGTGTCAGTGTCAGTTGATTGTCTTTTCTCATTCCAGTTAAGATTTTCTTGCTTCTTCACATGATGCCTGATTTTCAATTATGTCCTGGATATTTTGGGCACTCTGAGACTCTGGATATTATTTAAATCTTGTGTTTAGCAGTCTGCCTCCAACACTGTTCTGCTAAAAAAAGGAGAATCTCCTTCTTACTGCCAGGTGGAGGTGGAAGTTCAGGTCCCTAATTAGCCTCCTTTGACACCCCAGAGGGGACAAGCACTTTGTTGATCCTGGGTGGAGGTGGAATGTCATGCTCCCCACCAGACCACTTCTGACACCACCCTGGTGGGGAGACAAAAAGGTACCTCATTACTGTGTTGGGGGTAGAAGTTCAAGATCCCCACATAGCCTAAATTGACACTGTGTGGGAGGGGCCTCATTATCCCCAGGCAGGGATGAAAACCTAGGCTCCCCACTCAGCCTTTGCTGATGAAAACTGGGATGGGAGCTGCAGCTTTTTTCTGTGATGCTTGGCTGGAGTAGGGCAGTAATTATCTAAATTTTTCTTTCTTGTTACATTGGCCCTTTCCTGGTACTTTGGCTAGAGATAGCAGGCTTTCTTGGGACTGTTTTTATCTGCACCAGTTGGCATTCTGGGTTGCCAGCTTCTCCACCACACAGTCCAAGATATATGGGGTGAAAAGAAAACTCAGGGAAATCACTGCTGTGTCACTCCTCAGGTTCCAAGGTCCCTAGGCAGTTAGCCTCCTTCTCTCCAACTGACAGTCTTCTTATCTTTTTTTTTTATATATATAATATCCAGCTACTTAGCAGGAGAAATAGGGAGAATTGTATCTGTTCCATCTTGAGCCCATTGGTAACTTTTAAACTTAATTTTTTAATAGGTAATACATTCACATAGTTCTTTCCCCCAGTCCCACAGATTTCCCTAACCAAGAAACCAGTCTTGATTAGTTGGTGGGTGGGTGGGTGGATGGGTGGTATATGCTTATAGATTATGCAAATAAAAGCAACTAAGAAAATATCCTTCATATTTTTCCACAGATAGTAGATACTGTTACTGTTATGCTGAACACTGATTTTTAAAATTACTGTTAATTTTAAACTTTTTTATCATGAAATATTACACACATTTTGAATAATGCTGCTGTAAATACTCTTGAACATGCCTCTTGTTGCACATGAGCACATATTCCAATTGAGCATATTTCCATGGATGGAATCACTGTGTCCTTGTGTATGCATATTTCAACATTACCAGGTAAAGCCAAAAGGTTTTCCAATATGGTCATCCAATTTACAGCTCCATTAGACATATGAGAGTTTTCGTTGCACCATGTTCTCTTCAACACTTCATATTGCCGTTCTTCAAAAAACTTTTTTATTGGGGTATAGTTGATTTATAATATTATATACGTTTCGGGTGTACAACATAGTGATTCACAGTTTCTAAAGTTATACTCCATTTATAGTTATTATAAAATGTTGGCTATATTCCCTGTGCTGTACAATATATCCTTGTTGCCTTATCCTTGTATGCTTATACATAGTAGTTTGTATCTCTTAATTCCCTACCCCTACCTTGCCCCTCGCCCCTTTCCTCTCCCCACTGGTAACCACTTGTTTGTTCTCTATGTCTGTTAGTCTGTT